>NC_087350.1:117423586-118768229 GCF_030014295.1 Loxodonta africana | reverse complement strand
GGAATCATACAGTAAGTAGCCTTTTCAGACTGGTTTCTTTTACTTAACAATGTGCATTTAAGGTTTCTTCATGTCTTTTTGTGGTTCATAGCCCATTTCTTTTTATCACTGAACAATATTCCATTGCATGGATGTATCACAGTTTATCCATTCATCTACTGAAAGACATTTTGGTTGCCTCCAGTTTTTTTGCAATTGTGAATAAAGCTGCATAAACATTCATGTTCATTTTTGTGTGTGTGTGTGGACACTGATTTTCAATTCATTTGGGTAAATACCTAGGACTAGGATTGCTGGATCATATTGAAACACTGTGTTTAATTGTAAGAAGCTTTCAGGCTGTCTTCCAAAGTGTCTGTACCATTTTGCGTTCCCTCCAGTGATTTTTTTTGTTTACTTTATCTGTCAATTTTAAAAAGTCTTCTACGATGACATGTCAATAGTGGTAGTGGACAATAGTGGCTCCGTGCCAGGGGCTTACATAAGAAAGCAAACTGTGGGAAGTTGGCAGACTGCATGAAGGTACTCATGTTCAGCCTTGCAAAACCTCTTTCCCCTTCAGTCCAGCCCTAGAATGGCTCTTACAATCTGGCACCTTTTCTTTCTTGGGCCACTCCCCTTCTTGTGCCACAGTATGAGAGACACCATTCCCGCCTCTCTGGGAACAGCTATAGAAGTGGAGTTGTCCAGATGCTGTATGGTGCCCACACATGTGCAAGAGACAGAGAACGTTATTGTGTGCCCAGAACAGGGGGAAGGCTTCTCTGATAAGGAGAAGGAACTGAGAGAGATGGCGACCCAATTCCCAGCCTCCTTATCAGAGAATGCTCTGGGCCCAAGGCCTTTACTTAGGCAACCTGAATGGAAGGCATCGAGGCAGACCCCCCAAAAATCTATTCTCACAGGCGTTTTCTTTAAAAAGCATGACACATAATCTGTGAATTTTGATTCTATCAAGGGGATTTACGCCACTCACATTTATTGTGATCACTGATAAGTTTTGGACTTATTCTTGCCACCCTGTGTTCTGTTCAGTACATTTTATTATTTTGCCTTTTCCTGGCTTTCAATGGGTTGATCAAGTTTTCTTTATCAATATTTTTAAACCACGGTTTTGTAACATATTATTTCTAACATACTAGTTTGTTTTTTAAGAAAACCTTCAGAGGGTGAACTCTTGTAAGTCACATGTAATTACCATTCAAAAATTAACCAATACAGCAAATGTCTGGTGCTCATTTATTTAGCTAATTTATATTACTGAACACTGAATGCAAGGAAGAAAAAAAAAAAAACAGATCAGCAAAGATAATGAAAACGATGCCTTGAGGTTATGATAGCTGTGAAATCTGAGGAGACGATGCAGTTTCCACCAACTAAGCACTGTGTACAGCTGCTCAGGAGGTCTGAGAAATTCAAGTCTGACCTTGAACATGTGAAGAAGTGCCCCTACCACTAAGCAGGAAAAAAAAAAAAAAAAAGAAACTCCTTGTAAAATTAAATTCTCATAACTCAATTGGGGTGTATCTCAGGATATGATTATACAATCATGCTTGGCAGAGTACAGGGTCAGCGGAAAAGAGGAAGACCCTCAATGAGATGGACTGACACAGTGGCTGCAACAATGGGCTCAAGCATAACAATGATTGTAAGGATGGTAAAATAGGCATAAAATTAATCACAGCCTGGACCTAAAACTATGGAAGATTTCAATAAAATTGTAAAGTTGGGTGGCAGTAGAAATGGTAAGTAAAAAGTAGTCTAAAGGCCTCATGTTTGGAGAAGGGGAGATTATAGATAATATTTATTTTTATGTTAATAGAGATATTAAGTTAAAAAACGTTAAGAATTTAAGGGTAACCATTAGTAGATTAGAAATAAGTGAAAAACAACTGATTGTATAATCACATCCTGAGATATGCCCCAATTGAGTTATGAGAATTTAATTTTACAAGGAGTTTCATTTTTTAGTGGTAGGGGCACATACCCCTCGCAGCCCCGCCCCCCGGCCCTAGAAGCCCGGCCCCCCAGTGCCGCAGGCCCTAAATCCCAGGAACTGACTTGACAGCACCTAACAACCACAGCTTCCGTGGGTATTGATTGTGGATCCAAGTAAAATGAAATCCTTTACAACTTCAATCTTTCCTCTGTTTATCAGGGTGCTGCTTATTGGTCCAGTTGCGAGGATTTTTTTCTTTATTTTGAGGTGTAATCTTAACTGAAAGCTGTGGTCTTTGATCTTCATCAGTAAGTGCTTCAAGTCCTCTTCACTTTCTGAAAGCAAGGTTGTGTCATCTGCATATCACAGATTGTGAATGAGTCTTCCTCCAATCTTGATGCTGCATTCTTCCGCGCATAGTCCAGTTTCTCTGATTATTTGCTCAGCATACAGACTGAATAAGTATGCTGCAAGGATACAACCCCACGTACACCTTTTCTGATTTAAACCACAAGGTATCCCTTGTTCTTTGGAACAACTGCCTCTTGATCCATGTACAGATCCTCACGAGCACAATTAAGTGTTCTGAAATTCTCATTCTTCACAATGTCATCCATCATTCTTATGATCCACACAGCCGAATGCCTTTGCATAGTCAGTAAAACACAGGTAAACATCTTTTTGGTATTCTCTGCTTTTAGCTGAGATCCATCTGACATCAGCAATATATCCCTCGCTACATGTCCTGTTCTGAATCTGGCTTGAATTTCTGGCAGTTCCCTGCTGCAACTGTTTTTGAATTATCTCCAGCGTAATTTTACTTCTGTGTGATATTAATGATACTGTTTAATAATCTCCGCATTCTGTTGGATCACCTTTCTTTGGAATGGGCATAAATATGGTTCTCTTCTAATCGGCTGGGTAGGTAACTGTCTTCCAAATTTCCTCAGTGCTTCATCTGTTTGTTGAAACATCTCAGTTGGTATTCTGTCGATTCCTGGAGCCTTGTTTTTTTGCAAATGACTTCAGTGCAGCTTGGACTTCTTCCTTCAATACCAGTGGTTCTTGATCATATGCTACTTCCTGAAATGGCTGAATAGCAACCAATTCCTTTTTGTTACAGTGACTCCGTGTGTTTCTTTCATCTTCTTTTGATGCTTCACGTGTTGCTCAATATTTTGCCCACAGAATCCTTCAATATTACAACTCAAGGCTTGAATTTTTTATTCAATTCTTTCAGCTTGAGAAATGCTCAGGCTGTTCTTCTCTTTTGGTTTTCTAACTCCAGGTGTTTGCACATTTCATTATAATACTTTACTCTTCTTGAGTCACCCTTCGAAATCTTCTGTTCTGCTCTTTTACTTCACCATTTCTTCCTTTCGCTTTAGGTACTCTACATTCAAAAGCAAGTTCTGGAGTCTCTTCTGACATCCATTTTGGCCTTTTCTTTCTTTCCTGTCTTTTCAATGATCTCTTGCTTCCTTTATGTCATGCCTCAACTCGTCTGGTCTTCAGTCATTAGTGTTCAATGTGTCAAATCTATTCTTCAGATGGTCTCTAAATTCAGGTGGTATGTACTCAAGGCTGTACTTTGGCTCTGGTGCACTTGTAATTTTCTTCAACTTCAACTTACATACGAGCAATTAATGGTCTGTTTCGCATCTGCCCTTGGCCTTGTTCTGACTCATGATGTTGATTTCTTCCATCATCTCTTTCCACAGATGTAATGGATTTAATTCCTGTATACTCCATCTGGCAAGTTGCATGTTCATAGTCACCGTTTATGTTGTTGAACAAAGCTATTTCCAATAAATAGGTCATTGGTCTTTCAAAATTTTATCATGGTCCAGTAGAACTTGTCATTTCTAATAAGTCCCCAGGTGATGCTGAGGCTGCTAGTTGGGGACCATGCTTTGAGACACACTGGTAGGGGATTACTGGCCAACAGAGAGAAAATCTAGGGGTAGGGAAGAGGCAGAGCCTGGTGGCTCAGTGTTTAAGAGCTATGGCTGCTAACCAAAAAACTGGCAGTTCAAATCCACCAGTTGTTCCTTGGGAATTCTCTGGGGCAGTTCTACTCTGTCCTATAGGGTCACTATGAGTTGGAATCGACTCCAAGGCAGTGGCAGGGAGAAGGTAGAGCTGGGGACTTGAGTAGAGCAGTAAAGGTTTAACGACTTTTTTTTTTTTTTTTTTGGAAAGGTGAGATTGGACAATAATGCATTTTGGGCTCCACCACAGCAGCTTCCTGGCTTGACGTAGAGGGCAGACTCTGGAGCCAGGTCTCTTGGGTTCCAATTCTAGCTCTAAGTGCTTACTTTGAGCAGATTACTTAACTACTCTGCGCCTTGTTTACCTGTTAAAGGTAGAGTTGTGGTGAAGGCGAATGAGTGAACCCAGGAAAGCACTTAGAGTATCTGGCACAGCAGAGTGCTAGGGAAGGTCTGTGCAATTGATCCAGCAAAACACGACCCCGAGGGCTGGATGGGGACAGGCAGATTGCTGGCAGGAATGGCGTGTGAAGTAAGGCGGGTCAAGAAGGTGAGGAAGGCTGGCGATGGGACACCCTCTACCTGAGGCCTGTCTAGCTGTCCTCGGGTTCTCTAGGATGCCAGCTAGAGTAACTATTCCCAGCAGGGTCGAGGACTGCTAAGGAGGCACTCTTTGTTACTTGGTGGGAACACTCTATTCCTCTGGATAACAGAATTCCAGTGGGACAAATCATGGGAGTCAGAGAAGAGGAACTCTGAGATTGCTCACTTCGTTTTCTGTGCATGGAGGTCTCGCCCTGAGCCAGGTAATCGAAGTGCGGGAGTCCTGGGAAAGGGGGAGAAGCCGACCGATGTATTAGCTGACCCTGAGAAACACAGACACCAAGCAGATAAGAAACTCCAGTCTGGCCAAAACTGTGCTCCTGGTGGGCAAATCTAAAGAGGAAGCTAAATTCTAACTACAAAGTTCCTGGTGAAAAGTGAATAGTGGAAGGAAAGTAGGAATATGAACTCGGTCCCCGTGTGCCTTAGTGTCCCCACTGTGACGAAACCGTTACAGCCCCCGCTGGGATGCTGTGAAGAGAATTAAGACACCTTTGTCACAGCCTGGCACGTACCAGTCCCAGATAAGTGTGTATTGCAGTCGTTACCACACCCATTTTCAGGATGCCCCTTGCGAGTCCCCCACTTCCCGTCCGTTAGGGGACATGTATCCTGCCCAGACAGGCGGGCACGGCGTCGCGCCGGCTTCCGCGGGCAGAGGCCGGGCTGGGCGGGGGCTCAGCTACTATTCGCGAATGAGCTAGGGACCTCAAGCCATGGCGGGGTCCGGAAGGGATCGGGCTCAGGCGGGCTCGCTCAGAGGCAGCTGCGGATCTTTGCTCGGGACCGCCAGGCTCGGTGCGGCGTCGGGAGGCAGCGGAAGTGATTCTGCCCGGATCCAGCGCCAATGGGCTCTGGGGCATCTGGGGAGGCGGGGTGTCAAGGGCAGGTGCGCCTGAGGGCGAGGCATCGTGGGCAGGTGCCAGCGGGAAGCCGGGGCTCCAGGGGTCGCGGATAAGGGGATCTGGGGTCTGGGTTCAGGAATAGGGGATTTAGGGCCTGGGGCGCTGGGGGCCGGGCTTCTAGGGCCGGGGGGCGGGGCTGCGCACCTCATTGGCTGCCGGCGCGAGGAGGCCCCGCCCCGCAGGGTTCTCCCCTCACCCGGACCCGGTGTCCCCTCTGCGGTGCCGCCCAGCTGCCGCGGTGCCGCCCAGCTGCCCCGGTGCCGGGTTTCGCCTCGGGTTCCCGGTGCGGAGGCCGACGGAGGTGGCGGAGGAGACCCGGGGCGCACTGGTCGCGTGGAGCCATGGCCGCGCCGCTGCGGAAGCCGGCTGGTGAGTGCAGCCCAGTTCCCCTAGGTGCGGGCGGGCAGGGTTGCAGCTGGGGACCAAGGCGCGCGCCCGAGCGCTCACCGGGGTGATCGCCCGGAGCCGCGCGCTCCCGGCCGACGGGGGAGCTGTACAGCGGCCGCCGTGACCCCAGCGGCCCGCGAGGGAAGGCTGGAGGCTTCCTGAGACCAGTGGAGCTCGGGACCCAGGAGGAGGGCGGCTGGGCTCATCCTCCGGTGAGCCTTAGTGCTGATTACGCTGGTGGCACCGCGGACGCCCGGCCGTCTGGAGGCCCAGTCCCTCCACGTACACACCCCCGCCTATTCCGGAACTGGAGTACCGGGTGCCGACAGCCTGGGGGCTGACAGTGGGGGTGTGGGCTGGGTTCCCCGGAGCTCTGGAAAGGAGCTGAGACTGTAACCCATTGGGGCCCAGCCCTATTCTGCTGGCCTGGAGGAACCCCCAGGCCCAAGAAGTGATGGTGCACCCGAAAAGTTCTGCTGGCAGGTCGCATGCTTACAATGACATGGGACCTCTGCACCGAGCTCCAAGCAAAGAAAGCAGAGCGCAGGATCGCAGGGACGCACACTGCCTAGGGCAGGCAAGATGGGCTCCTGCACTGAGCCGGAAGAGGGGCTTCAGACCAGAGCTGGAGTGCAGAGGGGGGCAATATACCTTTAACTGAGAGTATTGCGTGTATGTGTGTGTGTGTGTGTGTGTGTGTGTGTGTGAACATCTGGGGAGGAGAATCAAATATAGTGGTGCCCTGCTCTAGGTGCTGGTAGAGGTGGGCTGACTCCCAGAGGTGAGGGGAGCCAGGGCAGTGTAACATTCGTGGAGAAAGTGCATGAGTATGGGGGTAATGTAGGCCTTGCCCTCAACCATATTCACAGTTTGTTCCTGTTTACTGCGTGCTCAATGACCCCTCAAAAACCCTGTGACCTGAAAGCTGCCCTCAATTACACGGGGCGAAACTAAGATGTGTCACTACACCCCCCTTTATCATAGTCAGCTTCAGATTACAGGGATGCATCGTTTTATCTGGTCTGGGATCCTTGGAGGACCAGGGACTGGCCATTCATGTCTATTACCCTGAGGTCCCACAGGAGGGCCTGGCGCCGACTAGACAAAGGCAAACATCTTAAGGATTACGAAGTTCAGGCCTTCAGCGTAGCAGGGGCAGGGGTTTGGGGACCATGGTTTAAGGGGACATCTAAATCAATTGGCATAATAAAATCTATTAAGAAAACATTTTGCATCCCACTTTGAAAAGTGGCATCTGGGTTCTTAAATGCTAGCAAGCAGCCATCTAAGATGCATCAATTGGTCTCAACCCACCTGGATCAAAGGAGAATGAAGAACACCAAGGACACAAGGCGATTACGAGCCCAAGAGACAGAAAGGGCCACACAAATCAGAGACTACATCATTCTGAGACCAGAAGAGCTAGATGGTGCCTGGCCACAACCGATGACTGCCCTGACAGGGAACACAACAGAGAACCCCTGAGGGAGCAAGGAGAGCAGTGGGATGCAGACCCCAAATTCTCATAAAAAGACCAGACTTAATGGTCTGACTGAGACTAGAAGGACCCCGGTGGTCATGGCCCAGGACAGGAACCATTCCCCAAGCCAACTCTTCAGACATGGATTGGACTGGACAATGGGTTGGAGAGGGATGCTGGTGAGGAGTGAGCTTCCTGGATCAGGTGGACACTTGAGACTGTGTTGGCATCTCCTGCCTGGAGGGGAGATGAGAAGGTGGAGGGGGTTAGAAACTGGGGAAATGGACGTGAAAAGAGAGAGTGGGGGGAGAGAGCAGTCTGTCTCATTAGGAGGAGAGTAATTGGGAGTGCACAGCAAGGTCTATATGGGTTTTTGTGTAAGAGACTGACTTGATTTGTAAACTTTCACTTAAAGCACAATAAAAATTATATATATATAAAAAAAAGTTCAGGCCTTTTGAGAAACCTGGCAAACCAGTTCCCATTCCTGGGTTATTCGCATTCCTGTTCATTGATTTGCTTATTCATTCATTCATTCATTCAACAAATATTTTCTACTTAAAGTATCAAGGAGGTGGGTACTAGGTAAGAATGGCTGCAGCAGTGGGCCAGTGAGGAGGTGGCCTTAGAGACGTGAGTGGCGGGGTACAAGGGTGTGAAAGCCTGGGGGAGGAGTGTGCTGGGGAGAGGACACAGCAAGGGTGGCTGCCTGGGCATACTAGAGGAGGCGGAGCAGCTGGGGCATGGGGCATGATGACCCTGGGAGAGGCAGGAACAGGTCACCAGCAGCCTTGAAGACAATAGAGGAGGACACCTTTGGTGGAGCATGAGTAGGGGGTAGCCTGACCCACTGATGTATGGCCCCTGAGACAATGCTTGGCTCCTGACCAGGCCCCTAGAGACTGACAACCATGTTCAGGAACTCTGAAAAATAGCAATACCTGAGTTCCAGAGGGTCTCCTACCATCAAGGACAGGTTTCACTGATAATTGCACAAAAATAAATGCAACTTCCTACTCAGAATTGTAGGCATGACTTAAAAAAAAAAAAGTAAAACAAAAATACCCAACAACAGTTTTTACTGAGTGTCATGGATTGAATTGTGTCCCCCCAAAATATCTGTCAACTTGGCTAGGTCATGATTCCCAGTATTGTATTCATCTGATGGGATTTCCCTATGTGCTGTGAATCCTATCACTATGATGTAATAAGATGGATTAGCGACAGTTACACTGATGAGGTCTACAAGATTAGGTAGTGTCTTAAGCCAATCTCTTTTGAGATATAAAAGAGAGAAGCGAGCAGAGAGGCATGGGGACCTAATACCACCAAGGAAGCAGTGCCAGGAGCAGAGCTCGTCCTTTGGACCTGAGGATCCTGCTCTGAGATGCCCCCAGACCAAGGGAAGATGGATGACAAGGACCTTCCTCCAGAGCTGACAGAGAAAGCCTTCCCCTGGAGCCAGCGCCCTGAATTCAGACTTCTAGCCTACCGGACCGTGAGAGAATAAACTTCTCTTTGTTAGAGCCATCCATGTGTGTGGTATTTCTGTCAGAGCAGCACTAGATGACCATGACACTGAGCAACTGAGCCCTACCCTTCACACACCTAACCCTTTTCTTAGCAATTCCTCTTCACTTGGCGCCACTGATCTGTTAATGACACTTTTTAAAAACAGTTTCACTGAAGAATCATCTATATTCCACCACATTAACTTGTTTCAAGTGTACTAGTCGGTTATTTAATTTGCAGAGTTTGCGAACAATTTTAGAAATTTCCCATCCCCCCCCCAAAATTTCCCTTGTGCCCCTTTGCAGTTACTTTTCATTCTACCCTGTCATGGGTTGAATTATATCCTCCAATCAAGTAAGCTGAAGTCCTAACCCCTGGACCTGTTTGGAAATAGGGTCTTTGCAGATGTTATCAGTGAACATGAAGCTACGTGGTGGGGCCTGGTCCCGATCAAGTGGTGTCTTACAAAAGAGGAGAACAGACATGGAGACAGATGTAGACAGAGGAAGAACAACCATGTGAGGATGGAACGCCCAGGATTGTCAGGAGCCACTAGAAGCTAGGAGAGAGGCAGGGAACAGATCCTCCCTCAGAGCCTCAGAAGGAACCAACATGGCTGAGACATGGGAGATACGTAAATGTCTGTTCTTTAGAGCCACCCACTTTGTGGCATTTTGTTATGGCAGTTCTAGGAAACTAAGACATAACCCCTGCCCTAGGCAACCACTTTCTATCTCTATGGCTTTGCCTTTTCTGGATATTGCATACAAATGGAATCTCACGATACTAGGGTAAGTGTCTTAGTCATCTACTGCTTCTGTAACTGAAATACCGTAAGTGGAGGGTTTTATCAAGCGGAAGTTTATTCCCTCAGTCTAGTAGGCTGGAAGTCTAAATTCAGGGGGCCAGTGCCAGGGGAATGTTTTCTCTGTCAGCTCTGGAGCAAGGTCCTTGTCATTAATCTCCTCTCGGTCTAGGAGCTTCTCGGCGCAGGAACCCCAGGTCCAAAGGATACGCTCTTCTCCTGGCTCTACTTTCTTGGTTATATGAGGTCTCCCTGTCTCTCTGCTCGCTTCTCTCTTTTATACCTCAAAAGAAATTGGCTTAAGATACAGTCCAATCTTGTAGACTGAATCTCATCAACATCATAGAGACAGGATTTACAACACATAGGAAAATCACATCAGATGACAAAATGGTGGACAATCACACAATACTGGAAATCATGGCCTAGCCAAGTTGACAGGTATTTTGCGGGGACTCAATTCAGTCCATGATGCTAAGTCAGAAAGTATTGCTACTAGGTTTTCAGTTCATACATGCATAGGCTTATTCCAAACAAAACGTGTTTAAACACGTCTCTGCGATCAGTGGATGGTTGCAGACAATACAGAAGGCATCATTAGGGTGCCCTCAAAAAAAAAAAAAAAAAAAGGATACTTTTTATGCCACGGAGAAAAACGATTTTGAGGTCAGGACTAATATTTAATTTTTAACAAAACTCAAGCAGACATTTTCCCAAATCATTGAAGCTTTGCAACAAGTTTATGGGAATTCTGCCCCACAGAAAACAACAGTTTTTAAACGGGTCAGGAGTTTTAAGAATAGTTGGGAAGACCTCAAAGATGAGCCAACAGAGGGACCACCCCTCAGGTTATGGCGACTGTTTCTTGGGGGTTCCAAAGGGGTAACCTTGATAGATTTTCCTGAAGGACACAGGATGATCACAGGGGCTTATTAAAGAAGAAGTTTTAAGAAAACTGGAAACTGTGATTGTGAGAAAAGGGCCAGGAAAGCTGCGCTGAGGAATTTTTTTCCATCACAACAGTGCACCTGCTCATTCCTTGAGGGTAGCAACGGCTGTCCTGAGAGAATTTCATCGGGAATCCTTAAACCATCCACCCTACAGCCCTGATCTTGCTCCTTCAGACTTCTTTTTGTTCCCCAAACTCAAAGAATATTTAAAAGGAACACAATTTCAGTCCCTCGAGGATGCCAGAACTGCCATTTTGACCTGGTATAAATCGAAGAGCGCAGAATTCTTTGGGGAAGAATTAAGAGAGATGGAAACACCGCCTTCAGAAGTGTACAGGCCTAGATAGAGGATATACAGAGAAACAATAGCTTCACATTTGGATATTTTTGTTTAATAAAGGTTTCTATGATTTTGCGGCGCAGGATGGAGCAGCGTTTCATTCTGTTGTACACAGGGCTGCTATGAGTCAGAACTGACTCGATGGCACCTAGCAACAACAACATGATTTTGTAGCAATAGGTTTTGACTTACCCTCATATATGGTCTTTTGTATCTGACTTCTAACATTTAAAATATAGTTTTTGAGGTTCATCTGTGTTGTAGCATGTATCAGTACTTCATTCCTTTTGATGGCTGAATGATATTCCATTGCATAGATATACCATTTTTGTTTATCCATGCATCTGTTGGTGGACATTTTGATTGTTTCCGTTTTTTAGCTATTTTGAATAAGGCTGCTATGAACATTCATGTGTAAGTCTTTGTATCGACGTATGTTTTCATTTCTCTTGGGTAGACACCTAGGAGCAGAATCACTGGGTCACAGGGTAAATCTCCGTTTAACATTTTAAGACACTACCAAACTCTTTTCCATAGTGACTGCACCATTTTACATTCCCATCAGCAGTGTATGAGGGTTCCAATTTCTCCGCACCACCGTCAACACTTGTTAGAGTCGTTCTGGTGGGTATAAAGTGGTATCTCATCATGGTTTTGATTTGCATTTCCCTAAAGACTAATGATGTTGCACATCTTTTCTTGTGCTTATCAGTCATCGGTATATCTCCTTTGGTGAAATGTCCATTCAAACTTTTTGTCTTTTTTAAATTGAGGTATTCGTAGCCTTATTTGTTGAGAAGTTTTTGGGAGTTCTTCATATATTCTGGATCCACACCTCTTATCAGGTATATGACTTACAAATATTAAGAGTAATACTTTTACAGTTAAAACTATGAAGCATTACTTAAAGAAATTAAAAAAGACCTAAATAAATGGAGACCATGTTCGTGGATTGGAAACCCCATATTGTTAAACTGTCAATTTTCCCAGAAGTGATCTATAGATTCAAATCTTGTCATTAGGTGCCACGGAGTCAGTTCTGACTCATAGCGACCTGTGTACAACAGAACGAAACGGTGCCTGGTCAGGTGCCATCTTCACAAACATTGCTATGTTTGAGCCCATAGAGTCAACATAATCCCAATCAAAACTCCAGAAGACATTCTGTCAAAATTGACAAGATGATTTCAAAGTTATACAGAAATGCGAAGGTTGTAGCCAAAACAGTTTTGAAAAGGAAAAACAAAGCTGGAGGCCTTACACTCCCTGATTTCAAGATTTACTATAAAGGTACAGAAATCAGCCCCCCACCCATCTGTCAGTTTGTTGTACTATGGGGGCTTGCGTGTTGCTGTGATGCTGGAACCTAGGCCGCCTTTATTTCAGATATCAGCAAGGTCACCCATGGTGGACAGGTTTCAGTGGAGCTTACAGACTCAGACAGACTAGGAAGAAAGGCCTGGCGATCTACTTCCGAAAATCAGCCAATGAAAACTATGAGTCACACTGAACATTGTTTGATATAGTGGTGTTTCCCTGGGAAACGGGCTCCATGGAAAGAGGCCATCGAGAGGCTGAGCTAATATCGGAACAGTGGTAGTGACGGGAGTGGGAGGAACGTTTTCCCCTTCTCTCTGAGTGAGACAGGAGGATCACATCTTGAACTTGTGTTGGAGCTGCTGTGTTTCACTCAAAAGAATCACCAGCAAGAGGGGAGGGAGGCTTGGCAGCGTGGAGGTCATTAGCCAGATGAGAAAGGACAAGTGGGGCTGGTAAAAGGAAGAGTGGGAAGTAACCTTATTTCTCACTGCTGTTTCTCAGGGTGGCCAAAATGCTGTTCGCTTCACCGTGTGGCCTTGCTGCCCCTAACTCTCATCTTGGCCTTCTTTGGGTAAGAAGAATATCGACTGTTCTGGCTAGCCAGGCTTGGGGAGAAGCAGAAAGCCAAACCTCCTGGGGGGACTCTGAATGTACCCCCAGTAATGGCACCAGTGGCAGTGCTGAGCACCTGGTCTGGGCCAGGTGGGCGTGGCCCTTTACACACACACTTTTAGGTAAGCTCCCCTACCACCTGGGAGGTAAGGTCACCTTCTTCCCCACTCCACACATGAGCAGTCTGAGGCTGGCTATGCACGCTGAGTACCTGGCCCAGCGCTGCCCAGCAGGTGAGTGGGAGAGCCCCTGAGCTGGGAGCCCAGGCTGGGAGCTGCTTCCAGGTGCCGGCTGTCCTGGAGCGCTGGGGTAAGGCCATGCGGCAGCTCCAGCAGGTGCTCCTATGCAGAGCACAGGCCACAGGGACCACTGGTCACAGGGACCCTCCCCTGCTAGCCTCCCAGCCACCTGGACTAGATGAAAAGCCTGCAGAACTTGCTCCCCAGCCACTGCCTTGAGGGAGGCGTGGCTTACTGGGTGGGCTTCCAGTACAGACTTTTCAGAGGGATGGACAGATGGATTTCATCTCTGCCTCCTTCAACATTTGGTTCTGGTGTCCTTTCCCCCCACAGCTATTGTTTCCTGAGCCCAGGAAGCCAGCGACTGGAAAACTTGCTACCTGGGGCAAGGTGAGTGGGAGTGAAGGATGGGTGAGGGGCACCAAGACCTCAGGGAAACTTCTGGGGAGCTGGGGCTGTGCTTGCTGCTCCACGGGCCCCTCCCTGCCCCCTGGGATTACACATTGGTGGTGCTGGCCCCTCCTCTCTCTCTGGGCTCTGCTAGAGAGGGCCAGCTGCTCCCAGGGCTTCCTTTTTCTACCACCCCCCTCCCCCGCCACCAGTGATTTGACACAATCCATGTTTGTCTCTTGCTGACTGTCCAGTGGGGGCCAGTTGTGGCTTTGCTCAGTTTAATCATGTAGGGATGCCATCTTTTTTTTTTAATTATAGCAAATATATAAGTAGAAGACCTGGTGGTGCAGCGGTTAAGAGCTACGGCTGCTAACCAAAAGGCTGGCAGTTCAAATCTACCAGTCACTCCTTGGAAACCCTATGGGACAGTTCTACTCTATCCTAGTCACCTCGAGTTAGAATCGACTCAACAGCAACGAGTTTGGGTTTTTGGTTTTAACAGAAGCTCAGGGTCCGCTAAGCATGGAGTCTTCCTTTCCCCTCCTCCGTCATCTTCTGATGCTGCCTGCTCAACATGCGGCTCAGGGGTCACGGCGGGAGGGAACAAACGACACTGACAAGACAGCATGAAGTGACACACGGCAGATGACACTTCCACACTTCAAGAGGCAGAAAGGACAACCCTCCTGGCACCTGCAAGGAGAGGAGAGCTGGGAGTTGAGGGCCCTGTGGCATACGCAAATGATAAGTAGGAAGTGAGTTGGACACGGCCCAGCCCACAGAGGCTCCATCATCCCGGGCATGGTCACCACAGTCCTACTCCTGCTTCCATGGTGGGAACGGTGAACACACTCAGCTGCTGACAGAAAGGCTGGAGGTTCACGTCCCCCTAGAGGCATCTTGGAAGAAAGGCTGGGCAATCTACTTCCAAAAATTGGCCATTAAAAACCCATAGAGCAGAGTTCTACTCTGACACACAGGGGGCTGCCATGCGTTGGGGCCGACTCATGGCAATTGTGGGTTTTTTTTTTTCTCTCTCTCTCTGAGAGCATGCAGCTTTGAGGTGTGAGTCTAACCATGCGGCTCTGGGGTATGGGTCTACTCCTGTAGCTTTGGGGCGTGGGTCTACCCACGTCATTTTGCCAGGATCCAATCCAAGCCCATCTGCTCCCCCATTTCAGGCTTATGAGGTGTACTCTGAAATTTTGATTTTGAGTCATTTGTGCACCTCACGTGTGCACTCAAGCCACCTCCAAGTTGCTAAACATCTGAAAGCTTCATGACAACATGACCACAGTTGTCATTTGATCACCTGGACACCTTACTGTCAGCTCAGATCAAATGAAAATCCCTGGATAGCTGACAGGCCTGCAGCTTTTGCTTCTCTCCTGTGTTGTAGCTCCTTTATTTGCTTCTCTTTTGTGCTGGGCATTGCCTTACTGGCCCCACTTCTCACCCTGTGTCCCGGCCCCTTGCCCTGTATCTTTGAATGGCCACTCCCTAATCAGGTAGAGTGTATTTCTCCACAAATGCAGAGTGAATGGCTTCACCTTCCACCTGGCGCCTGACTTAGAAACCTGGGCGTTGTCGTTGATGCGCCAGTCATCCCTCATCACCCGTTTCTGACTGCTACCGAATCATGTCAGCTCTACCTTTCAGTGTCTCTCAAATTCACGTACTTCTCTTCGTTACGGTCACTACTCTGGCTGAGGCACCGGCACTTCTCCACCAGCTTCGTGCTCAGCTCCCTGTCTCCATGAACCCCGAACCCCAATCTCCTCACGTAGCCAAGTGATATTTCCGCAACACAGCGTACTAGGCTCCTCTGGTCTGCACCACCTCTCCAGCCTCCTCTCGCCGCTGCGGCCTCACACTATGCAGTCCAGCCAAGGGGCCTGTGGTGGCTCCTCCAGGGTGCAGACTGGTCCGCTTTCTAGGCCCTTCCACCTGCTGTGCCCTTTGTGGGGTACCTCTCTCCTTCCTGCTCTTTTATCTGGCCAGTTCCTGCTTGTGTGAGTTATCTACCACTTGTAACAGCCACCCTGATTAGAGGTGTGAAACCTCAACAGTCGTTTGTAACTGTGTCTCCCTCGGTTCTGACTGGGCTCAGCTAGGTGGTTCTCTGGCGCTTTCTCATCTGCTTGTAGGCGGATGGTGTCTGGAGCTGGGTCACCTCAGAGGCCTCCTCACATTGTGGATGGTTGATGCCGGCTCTCAGCGAGGCACCTACACACGGCCTCCCGTGGCCTCCCTTGGCTTCCTCTCAGCTTGGTTGTGAAGCTCCACCATTGAGCTTCTTGAGAGAGACGACACTGGAGCTGTATCGCCGTCTATGGCTGGCTTCCAAAGGGACACAGCATCACATCCACCACACTTTGTTAGACATGAGTGACCACGCCAGTCCACGTGCAGCGGGAGAAGGACTCCCCTCTGGATGTGGTGGCAGGCATGTTTGAGGTGTCAGGCTGCTTGTTGTTGGCTGGGATGCCATGTGGAGGAGGGCGGAGGCTCTGCTGCTGGGCCCCAAAGCCCCCGACTGCTGCATGTCTGGGTCCTTCCAAGAGACACCCACCATGCCCAGGGCTTGTTCTACTGGCCCCATCTCAGACGGATCCGTGTCCCCACCTTGGGCCACACTGTCCCCCTTCATGGGGACCCCTGGCTATGTCCCTCCATTTGCATCACTGCAGCTCCAGCGACCACCCTAATAGCAGGTTGGCCAAAATGGAGAACCATAACACCCGGAACAGGCTTGCTGCAGGGAGACAGCCAACGTCACAGACCTCTGGGCCACATGACTGTGACAGCTGCTTTGGAAAGCAGTCTGGCTCTAGCGATCAACACTAATACTAAAACCCCTGTGTTCTTGCTCTGCAGTGTGGCTGCAGGAGACCCAGATGGTCTGCGAGTTGGGAATTTGTCAAGGTACCATCCCTCCCCTGGTACCCCCACATCAGGTGGTCCCCCCAGCCCTAGTCTGTACATGGATGTGCAGATATGCAGCCAACCCCCCTCCCCAGGCCTCCTTCCTGAAGGCTCTGGGGTGACTTTTCACCTTCCAGCCCCTGAGGGATCCGGGGCTAGTGGTGTTACTGCTGACCAGGTGTGTGCCATTCAGCTTTAAGCAGTGAGATCAGCATCCTGGTCTGCCAGGGCCTTGGGGTTTCCTGAGTGGTCTCTGTCCGTGCTGGAATTGCGAGTGTCCTGGGTACCCAGGATGAGGTGGTCACCCCACTTTTAAACACATCATGGAAATTCAAATCGCAGTCATGGCTGCTATTCCAGGCGGCCTGCTGGCTGGTGTTTCTTGGGTACCCTTAGCTGTGGACACTGCCACCGTGCACACTTTTTTATGGGGTGTTGCACCTGGCAAAGCACAGTAAGCCATTGCTGGAGCTGGCCCTGTGACAACCACTAGGGGTGGGCGTCACTCCCCCGGCTGCGCTGACAGGGGACCTGGCCTCTGAGAGCCACGAGCCTGCCCAAGGACACCAGCCAGGCTTCAGGCCAGGTGCAGGTGTCTGCACACCTGGTGGTTTCCCAACCAATCTCCTTTTCCCCACAGTGAATTAGAACACAACCCCTTAGATCTCTGCCCCCCGCCTTAAGTCAAGCAGGGTGCAGTGTGTCCCGGGGTCACTGAGTCCCATCCACCCATTTTACAGATGGTGAAACTGAGACCCCTGTGGTTCCCCACGTACCCCAGGGCTGAGTTTCTGCCCTGACAAAGGTGGCTCCAGGCCTCACAGTGTAGCTGGTACAGGGTGGCTTTTGCCCTGGCTGTTTGAGCCATGAAGTCCCTGGTGGCAAAAATGGTTTGTGCTCCTTACTAACCTAAAGGTTGGAGGTTCAAACCCACCCAGTGACACCATGGAAGGAAGACCTGGCAATCTGTTTTCATTAAGATTATAGCCAGGCAAACCCTATGGAGCAGTTCTCCTCTGTAACACACTGGATCGCCCTGAGTTGAAATTGACTTGACGGCAGTGGGTTTGGTTTTTTGAGGGGTTTGAGCAGAGCAACACCAATCCCCTGTCTTATTACCAAAAGCCAAAACCAAACCCATTGCTGTCGAGTCGATTCTGACTCATAGCAACCCTATAGCAGCCCACAGAGTTTCCAAGGAGCGGCTTGGTAGATTTGAACTGCCAACCTTGGCTCCAGGGCTCCCCTCTTACTACAGTCCTGTGATTTCCATGCAAACTCATTTACAGCGTTTTATTCTTTTAGGATGATGTACCCCCAGCCAAAGGTGCTAACACCCTGGTGAGTAGACTTACAGAAATTTGACATGCTCCACGGGGCTGTTCTGAAGATACTAAAGAGTGGTTCCATTGACTTTAAACCTTGGTGTGACCTTGCTGCCAGCTTCTTTTTCTTTTAGCTTTTCCTCTGGGTTTGGAGGCTCAGACAGTATTTTGCTTCCTTCCCTTTTCCCTTCCTTCAGTTTGCATTTCTGGTTTTTTCTCCCCTTGCCCCCCAAGACTTTGCTGAGGCAGGGGTCTGCTTCCTGCCAGCCTGGCGCAACTCTGCCTTTTGGCAAACTCGGCACCCCATGTGGGCCCAGCCAGCCCAGCACTCACTGAAATCGGAGACTTCAAGCAAGTCTGAGTCTGGATTTGCATCTAGTTGGTTTCCTGGCAAATGCCAAGTTGTTCTGGAAGCTGTGGTTAGCCTGGGGACCCCGAGGAGACGGAGGCTGAGGGGTGTTGAAGGGGGGGCCGGCCTGCCAGCTCACACTCTCCTGTGGCTTCTTGCTGTGCAGTCGGAGCGACGTCCTTGTCCTGACCCCTTGGCTGGCTCCTATTGTCTGGGAGGGGACCTTCAACATTGACATCCTGAATGCGCAGTTCCAGCTCCAGAACGCCACCATTGGGCTGACTGTGTTTGCCATCAAAAAGTAAGGGGGAGATAGCAGAGGGTGGGTATACATTCCCCTGAAGAGGGGTCTGCTGGCCAGCCAGGGATGGGCAACAGGTGCAGCAGCCACATACCTGCTCGAGGAACTCAGGGTCTCGGGGACACGACACACCTACCAGGTGATGGGTGTAGGGAGCACGGGGCCCTTGGGTGCACAGGGAGGGACCAGCCATCTGAGGGGGTTGGAGACTTGCCAAAGGAGGTGAAGGACCTAGGCCTAGAAGCCTATAGGTTGGATGTGAGATACCCCTTCTTCTTTCTGGAATCTTCTTCTCCCCTTTCCCCTGCCTCCAGAATCCGAGCCCGACCCCTGATCCAGTAGAATAGTTTAGGCAGACCCCTCTCCTAAACATATCAGCGGTTCCATGAAGCTCTCGTCAACAAAACACCCTCAAGCCTTCAAGGACAGAGGCGCTATGATGGGGGGACAGACATGTGGGGTTCAGCAAGACCCGCTTAGAGCAAAGAGAGCTGGTGGCTGGGTGGGTGCTCACTGGCCGAACCAGCCCCACCAGGCATAGAGAGACCCAAGCAATGCAGGGCCAGTCGGAGGGTGGGAGCTTGTAACGGTTGCCCCCTATGCTCAGGCAGAGATAGGCAGGGGTCCCGGCCCCAGCTCTCTTTGACTGCAGGGGTATAGGCACGTTCTGACCTCCTCGGCTGGGGCTGCGGGCCCTCCTTTCATAGAGTGGAGGCAGGGATGCTTGCAGGTGTACGGAGGCCTTGTGGGACAGCTAGGGGGGCTATGATGCTGTTGCTCTTTCCGGTTTTTCAAAAGGTCATGCTTTCGGCAGCCCAGAGGGCTTGGGGGTCACCAAGACCCCGCATTAACATTCTCCCTCTTTTGCTCCCGTGGCCCTGGCAGGTACGTGGTCTTCCTGAAGCTCTTCCTGGAGACGGCTGAGAAGTACTTCATGGTGGGACACAAGGTCAACTACTACGTCTTCACTGACCGGCCGGCTGACGTTCCGCCCGTCCCCCTCCAGGAAGGCCGGCAGGTGGTGGTCCTCCAGGTCCGCAACTACACCCGCTGGCAGGATGTGTCCATGCACCGCATGGAGATGATCAGTAGCTTCTCCAGGCAGCGCTTCCTGCGTGAGGTGGACTACCTGGTGTGTGCAGACGTGGACATGAAGTTCAGTGACCACGTGGGCGTGGAGATCCTCTCCTCCTTGTTCGGTACACTCCACCCTGGCTTCTATGCTGCCGATCGCCAGGCCTTCACGTATGAACGCCGCCCATTGTCTCAGGCCTACATTCCAAGAGATGAAGGTGATTTCTACTATGTTGGCAGCTTTTTTGGGGGCTCAGTGCTAGAGGTGCACAGGCTCACCAAGGCCTGTCACCAGGCGATGATGGTGGACGAAGCCAATCACATTGAGGCCGTGTGGCATGACGAGAGCCACCTGAACAAGTACCTGCTGTACCACAAGCCCACCAAGGTGCTCTCCCCCGAGTACGTGTGGGACGAGAGGATGTTGCGCAGACCACCTTTCCTCAGGAAACTGCGATACGTGGCCGTGCCTAAGAACCACCAAGCCATCCGGAACTGAGGGCTCACGGGCTCAAAGGGGGCGGGGGCTAGGCAGGCCCCATCTGCCTTCCTGCATGGTGTACAAAATCCGAACCAGTTTCAGCAGGAAGAGTGTAACGCCACGTCCTTTTCCTGTCCGGTAGAGAAAAATTTCTGGGCGTCACAAACAGTCAAGCATTTGACTAGCCAAAAGATTGGCAATTCGTATCTACCCAGAGGCACCTTGGAAGACAGGCCTGGTGATCTGCTTCTGAACAGTCACAGCCTTGAAAACCCCACGGAGAAGTTCTACTCCGCACATGCGGAGTCACCGTGAGTCAGAATCAACTTGATGGCAACTAACAACCACCACAGCACAGCCTCCGATTTAGGCAGGCCCAGCACCCCCCCGGCATTGAGGCAGGCCCAGCACCCCCCGCACTGAGGCAGGCCCAGCACCCCCCGCACTGAGGCAGGCCCAGCACCCCCCGCACTGAGGCAAGCTCAGCACCCCCCTACACACTTAGGCCTGACTAGGAGTCAGAGGTGGTCTTCCCAGCCACGGAGGGATTCTGACACACTTCTGGGATGCACACGCCCCTTCAGTTTTAAGCCAAATTGCTGCCCTTTTCAGACCTCTCGTATGAAAGCTGGAAAGCCCCTGTGTGCAGGTGGGAGGAGAAGGTGAAGCCAAGTCCAGGCCAGCTTCCCAGTGCTCAGCTCATGTCCGCCCCTGGCCAAGGGCCACCCATCTTCAGTTTTTCGAGACTTGCAGGTCCATGACGACTAAAAAAATTGTAGTATGGTACTAGGTTGTTGTTAGGTGCCATCGAATTGTTTTCAACTCATAGGGACCTCCTGTGACAAAGCGGAGCTGCTCCACAGACTTCTCTTGGCTGTAATCACCAGAGCGGGGCACCAGGGCTTTTCTCCTGTGGAGCCGCTGGGTGGGTTTGAACTGCCAACCTTTTGGTTAGCAGCCGAGCGCTTATGGTAACAACTGTGCCACCAGGGCTCCTTATGATAATATAGATTAAAAAAAAACTAAACCCATTGCCGTCTAGTCGATTCCAACTCATGGCAACCCCATGTGTTACAGAGTAGAACTGCTTCAAACATGTTCCTTGGCTGTAATCTTTATGGAAGCAGTGTGCCAGATCTTTCTTCTGGAGTGCCACTGGGTGGGCTCCAACTGCCAACCCTTAGAAGTTAAGCACAAACCATTCACAACACCCAGGGACCTAATATAAACCCAAACCAAACCCGCGGCCGTCAAGTCGATTCCGACTCATAGCACCCCTAGAGGACAAAGTAGAACTGCCCCTAGAGTTTCCAAGGAGCGCCTAGTGGATTCAAACTGCCGACCTTTCGGTTAGCAGCCGTAGCTCTAAGCCACCATGCCACCAGGATTTCCGGGACCTAATGTAGATATTAGCGTATTAATAATATAGAAATCACGTTCTTGTAATATGATAATAGGAAGTCCCTAATTGTCATAAAAACCTGTCTCTTTTACTTAAAACGATTTCTGTGCCTTCAGCCAGGCCCTCTGGTGGCCTGGAATCCTGCATTTTCTTGGTCCTGCTTTTCTTCCTTCTCACTTGCAAAAGACAAGGAACTCAACCTTTACCAGCCTTTCTTTTTCTTCTGAGGTGGTGAGTTTGCATCATTTCAGGGTCCTGGGAGCCCTGGTGGCATAGTGGTTAAGACCTACAGCTGCTAACCAAAAGGTCGGCAGTTGAAATCCACCAGTCGGTCCTTGGAACCTTTATGGGACAGTTCTACTCTGTCCTATAGGGTCATCTATGAGTTAGAATCAACTCCATGTCAACAGGTCTTTGTTTTTGCCAGCTCTAAGAGGCCCTGGTTCTAGGAGTGTGTTTTTCTGAGTCAGTGTGGAGCAAACATTTTCAGCCAGAATAATTCAGGGAAAATGTCTTCTCCCCAGTTCCAGTGCACAGAGACTGGAGGGCTCAAAGAGATGGCTGCCAGCACCCCTGGAGCACCAGTCCCCTCCCAGCCATGCTCACACCACAGGCGGTGCGGGGATGCCCCCAAGCAGCGCCTCAGGCTGCCTCTGACCCCTCAACTCAGCTGTAGGGGAACACGGGTTGTCTGTCCTTGGTTTCTGTGCTGGCTTTGCAAAGTACGGGGCCCTGGCATCTGGATACACGTCCTGCTGAGAGTCCTTATGTGCCGAGGGCTGTGTTTGAACTTGGGGATGGATCCAGACAGTCTGCCCTCACATTGTGTGCCTCATGGGGGTGCTTTCATTTCTGGAGAGAGTAACCTTCTGTGTACATTGTCATCATTCTGTGATGCCAAAATCATGTCAAAACCCCAGAACAGGAGAGTCAGGCAGGCGACGGAGTTTGGGTGGCTCTCCACCAACAAACATCTTTTGGGGCATGGGTCGTGCTGGGCCTCTGCACTTCCTGGACCAGGAGCAGTTTGGACAAGCATGTGGACCTCTCGGCAGTACCCACCCATGCCCCTGGCTGCAGGAGTGTAGGTCTGAAGTTCCCATTTCTCACCCCCTCCTCCCAGAGGTAGGCTAGAGACCCAGTGCCAGGTCCATCTGCTCGGATGGAGGCAGCCCTGGACAGCTGGGGAGGTGACAGCTGGGGAGGTGGCAGCTCTGGAAGCAGGGGAGACACCTACACAGCTGTGGAGATACGGGCTTAGCTGAGCTGATGGGCAGGAAGGGGGCAGAGACCTGGGGGCTTCTGGCAGCCAGCTAGGGGCAGAGCATAAGGAGGTAGAAAAATATCCACCATTCCTGCTTCAGGGTCCTCCTGGATGCAGCAAAGTCCCTTCCTCCTGGTCACTTTTTGCAAGGTGAGAGTCACGCCCTCTCCTGGGTCTCCTGCCTACCACTTGTCAGTCTCCTTAGCTCTGTCATCCTTACCTGCTGCCCTGAGCCCTGAAGCTCTACCCCGCCACCCACCACCTGCACAGCCCTGGACTCTGCTCCGCTCGCACCCACCCTGAGCGTCCAATCCAGTCTCTAGGCTCTGAAGACCACTGCATAGCTCCAACCTGTCTCCCTGCTCCAGGCACACCAGCTACCTGTCCCAGGTCCCCCAAGCTTCACCTGCCCTCCGCAGGTCTCCCCGTATGGCTCAAGGAAGGAAAGGCCGTTTTCCTGGTTGCTCAGGCCAGAGCATTGGTGTCATCGGTGGCTTCTCTCTTGCCGCCATATCCACATTGTCAACACCCTGTCGGCTCTGAGCACCTCCACCTCGCCCAGCCTGGTCCACGCCAGTGTCACGTTTGCCTGGATTGTCATCATGGCCTCCTCCCTGGCCACCCTGCTCCCACCCTTGGCCTCTCCAATTCGTGGGCCCCTCAGCAGCTGGAAAAGCAACAAAAAATTAGTTGCCGTCAAGTTGACTCCGACTTATGGCGACCCCACGGGTATCAGAGCATAACCGTGCTCCATAGAGTTTTCAATGGCTGATTTTTTGGAAGCAGGTCACCAGGCCTTTCTTCTGAGGTGCCCCAGGTGGGTTCAAACTGCCAACCTTTTGGGTAGTAGTAGAGCACTTAGCTGTTGGCACCACCTGGGGCTCTAGCAGCTGGAAGGTCCTAGCAATGGTCATTCACTCCTTTGTGGAGCACCCCAGGCTTTCCATCACTCTCGGAGCCAGAGCAGCCTCCCACCAACTCTCTGTCCTCATTCCTACTCAGGGATGGACCCAGGTTGTGCGGCCTAAAGCCTTCATGATTTGGGGACCCTCTGAGGAAGAGAGTAACACTTCAGGTACAAACAAATATCTATTTAGAATGACAAAAGAAGTTGGACACTGGCCTTCACCCTGTGCACCCTGTACTCCAGCTGCACCTGCAGCCTTGTCCTCTGTCATGGATTGAATTGTGTCCCCCAAAATATGTGCCATTTTGTCATCTGATGTGATTTTGCCATGTGTTGTAAATCCTACCTCTATAATGTTAATGAGGCCGAGATTAGAGGCAGTTATGGTCATGAGGCAGGACTCAATCTACAAGATTAGGTTTTGTCTTATATCAATCTCTTTTGAGATATAAAAGAGAGAAGCAAGCAGAAAGACATGGGGACCTCATACTACCAAGAAAGTAGTGCCTTTGGACCCTGTGTCCCTGTGCAGAGAAGCTGCTAGACCAGGGGAAGATTGATGACAAGGGCGTTTCTGCAGAGCCGACAGAGAGAGAAAGCTTTCTCTTGGAGCTGGAGCCCTGAATTTGGACTTGTAACCTACTAGACTGTGAGAGAATAAACTTCTCCACTTGTGGTATTTCTTTTACAGCAGCACTAGATGACTTAGACATCCTCCAAACCCCAAGCATGCACTTGTCTCCAGGCTTTTGAAGCATTCGTTGTGTCTGCCAGGTGCTTCCCTGCACATGTTCAAAGCACTCTTCTTCCTCCCTTCAGGGCTCTGCTCCCATGGCCCCTTGTCGGAGACTCCTTCCCTGGCCAATCTAGAATAGCAACCCCACTCCTAACAACACTGTTCCCTTATTTTTCAGTGTAGCATTTAGAAAAATTTTTTATTTTGAGATAATTATAGATTCACAGGAAGTTGCAAAAAACATTGAGGGAGGTCCCACATATCCTTCACCTAGCTCCCCCATTGGTTACCTCTTAAGAATAGTACGATAGCAAAACAGGGAAGGTGACATGGGTACAATGTGTACAGTTCTATGCCATTTTATCTCACATGTGGATTCCTGACACCACAGCCATCAAGATATAGAACTGTCCCAACACCACAAGAATCTCCCTCCTGTACCCCTTTATGGCCACACCCATCCACCTCAACCACCATCCCAATCCCTATAGCCACTAGTCTGTTCTTATGATTTTGTCTATTCAAGAATGTTATAGAAATAATCATTTGGTATGTGACCTTTTGAGATTTGTGTATCAACAGCTCATTTCTTTTTGTTGCTGACTAGTACGCCATGGCATGGATGTACTGCAGTTTGATCATTTCCCTATTGCAAGACATTCTGGTTCTCAGTTTGGCACTATTACAATAAAGGTGCCATGAACATTCATATACAGATTTGTGTGTGGATGTGAATTTTCATTTCTCTGGGATAAATGCTCAGGAGTGCAACTGCTGGGTCGTATGGTTAGTGTTTAAAATAATGGCCAAACTATTTTCCACAGAGGTTGTACCATTTCACTTCTCCACTAGCAATGTATGAGTGATCCAATCTCTTTGCATCCTGGATGGCATCTGGCATAATCACTGTTTTTTTATTTTAATGGTCAAGCTGAAAGAACTGAAGAAAAAATTCAAACATCTATACTGAAGGATTCTATGGGCAAAATATTGATCAATGCAGGAAGCACTGATGGAAGGAATGCAAAAAATCAATGTACCAAAAAGAAATGGTTGACATTCAACCATTTCAGGAGGTAGCATATGATCAAGAACCCATGGTACTGAAGGGAGAAGTCCAAGCTGCACTGAAGGCACTGGCAAAAAACAAGGCTCCGGGAATTGACAGAATACCAACAGAGATATTTCAACAAATGGATGCAACACTGGAAGCAACTACTTGTCTATGCCAAGAAATTTGGAAGACAGCTACCTGGCCAACTGACTGCAATTTGTACCCATTCCAAAGAAGGTGATCCAACAGAATGCAGAAATCATCAAACAATATAATTAATATCATAGGCGGGCACAATTATGCTGAAGTTTTCAATAAAAAATTATGATGCACATGTGATAGTTAAGGTTGTGTGTCAACTTGTCAGGGCCATAATTCTCAGAGGTTTGGCAGTTATGTAATGATGTAGTTCGGCAGTGATGTACTTTGGCAGTTATGTAATGATGTAATCATCTTCTATGATGTGTTCTGATGTGATCAGCCAATCAGCTATAAGGGGAGTTTCCTCAGGAGTGTGGCCTGCATCCAAAATATACAGATGTTCTGGCAAAGCTCCCTTGCACACTTTGGATTCTGCATTCGGCTTGTCATCATCTGACCTCCAGTTCTTAGGACTTGAGTCAGCAGCCTGCTGTCTGATCTGCCAATAATTGGGTTCCTCAGCCCTACAACCTCATGAATCAGGAGAGGCCTTAAACCAATGCCTGACATACAGATTTGGGACTTGCCAGCCTCCACAGCCAAGTCAGCCATTTCCTTAAAATAAATCTGTCTATATATATATATATATATTTTTTTTTTATATATATTTATATATACACTTCACTCTCTAGAGAACCCAGCCTAAGACACTATGCAAAGAGACAAGAACAATACAGCCTATACAAAAGAAATTAATAAAAACTATACATGACGAAGCCCAGACATTAAACCCTTACCCGTTGCCGTTGAGTCGATTCCGACTCATAGCAACTCTATAGGACAGAAGAGAACTGCCCCATAGGATTTCCAAGGAGTGCCTGGTAGATTCGAACTGCTGACCTTTTGGTTAGCAGCTATAGCTCTTAACCACCAAGCCACCAGGGTTTTCACCCAGACATTAGATTTCCTTTAAAAAACTAAGACTTTAAACCAATTATTTTATATTTTTATTGTGCTTTCAGTGGAAGTTTACAGTTCAAGTTAGTTTCTCATACAAAAATTTATACACACATGGTTATGTGACCCTAGTTGCTCTTCTGTAATGTGACAGCACACTCCTCATTTCCACCACAGGTTCAACCAGCTCCCATCCCCTTTTGCCTTCTCATCTCGCCTCGGGACAGGAGCGGCCTATTTAATCTCGAGCTAAGAAGCACTCTCTTCACAAGTATCATTTTGTGTTCTATAGTTCAGTCTAATCTTTGTCTGAAGTGTTGGGTTCGGGAATGGCGTCTGGGCTAACAGAGAATCTGGGGACATGCCTTCTGGGGTCCCTTCAGTCTCAGTCAGACAATTAAGTCTGGTCTTTTTATTAGAATTTGAATTCTGCACTCCACTTTTCTCTTGCTCTGTCAGGGACTCTCTGTTGTGTTCCCTGTCAGGGTGGTCACTGGTGGTAGTCAGGCACCATCTAGTTCTTCTGGTGTCAGGCTAATGGAGTCTCTGGTTTATGTGGCCCTTTCTGTCTCTTGGGCTAATATTTTCCTTGCGTCTTTGGTGTTCTTCATTCTCCTTTGCGCCAGGTAGGTTGAGACCAATTGATGTATCTTAGATGCCGCTCGCTAGTTTTTAAGGCCCCAGACACCACTCACCAAAGTGGATGCAGAACATTTTCTTAATAAAACCATGGTCCCCAGACCCCTACCCCTGCTTCTCAGTCCCTAGAAGTGTTTGGTTATTTTCAGGAAACTTCTTAACTTTTCGTTTCGTCCAGTTTTGCTGATTTCCCCGTACTGTATGTTGTCCTTCCCTTCACCTAAGATAATTCTTACTATTATCTAGTTAGTGGAAACGCTGGTGACATAGAGGTTAACAGCTACAGCTGCTAACTACAAGGTCAGCAGTTTTAGTTAATGGAAACCCTGGTGGCATAGAGGTTAAGAGCTACAGCTGCTAACTACAAGGTCGGCAGTTCAAATCTACCAGGCACTCCTTGGGAACTCATTGGGGGCAGTTCTGGTCTATTCTGTAGGGTTGCTATGAATCAGAATCGACTCGATGGCAATGGGTTTCGTTTTGATTTTTTGATCTAGTTAGTGAATACTCTCTCCCTCCTTCCCACCCTCGTAACCATCAAAGAATGTTTTCTTCTGTGTTTAAGCCATTTCGTGAGTTCTTATAATAGTGGTCTCGTACGTTATTTGTCCTTTCGTGACTAATTTCACTCAGCATAATGCCTTCCAGATTCATCCATGTTATGTTTCTTGGATTCATCGTTGTTCTTTACCATTGCGTATATTGTGTGAATATACCATAATTTGCTTATCCATTTTTCCGCTGATGGGCACCTAGGTTGTTTCCAACTTTTTGCTATTGTGAACAGTGCAGCAATACATGGGTATGCATATATCTGTTCATGTGATGGCTCTTATTTCTCTAGGATATATTACAAGGAGTGGGATTGCTGTATCATATGGTACTGCTATTTCTAGCTTTTTAAGGAAGTGCCAAATGATTTCCAAAGTGGTTGTACCATTTTACACTCCCACCAGCAGTGTATAAGTGTTCCAGTCTCTCCACAGCCTCTCCAACATTTATTATTTTGTGTTTTTTGGATTAATGCTAACCTTGTTGGAGTGAGATGGTATCTCATTGTAGTTTTGATTTGCATTTCTCTAATGGCTAATGATCACGGGCATTTCCTCAAGCATGTGTTAGCTGCCTGAATGTCTTCTTTGGTGAAGTGTCTGTTCATATCCTTTGCCCATTTTTTAATTGGGCTATTTGTCTTCTTGTTGTTGAGGTTTTGCAGTATTTGTAGATTTTAGAGATTAGGCCCTGATCGAATATTTCACAGCCAAAAAATTTTTCCCAGTCTGGAGGTTGTCTTTTTACTCTTTTGGTGAAGTCTTTGGGTGAGCATAAGTGTTTGACTTTTAGGAACTCCCAGTTGTCTAGTTTCTCTTCTGGTGTTTGCGCATTGTTAGTAATGTTTTTATTCTGTTTATGTCATATATTAGGGCTCCTAGCATTGTCCCTATTTTTTCTTCCATGATCTTTATCATTTTAGATTTTATATTAAAGCCTTTGATCCATTTTGAGCTTGTCTTTCTGCACGGTGTGAGGTATGGGTCTTGTTTCATTTTTTTGCAGATGGACATCTGGTTATGCCAGCACCATTTGTTAAAGAGGCTATCTTTTCCCCAATTAACAGAGTTTGGGCCTTTGTCAAATATCAGCTGCTCATATGTGAATGGATTTATGTCTGGATTCTCAGTTCTGTTCCATTGGTCTATGTATCTGTTGTTGTACCAGTACCAGCCTGTTCTGACTACTGTGGTGGTATAATAGGTTCTAAAATCAGGTAGTGTGAGGCCTCCCACTTTGCTCTTCTTCAGTAATCCTTTACTTATCTGGGGACTCTTCTCTTTCCATATGAAGTTAGTGATTTGTTTGTCCATCTCATTAAAAAATGCCATTGGAATCTGGATTGGAATTGCATTAAATGTATAGATCGCTTTGGGTAGAATAGACATTTTCACAATGTTGAGTCTTCCTATTCATGAGCAAGGTATGTTTTTCCACTTAGGTAGGTCTCTTTAGGCTGGTCTTTTATGTCTCTGGTTAGATTTATTCCTAAGTATTTTATCTTCTTGGGGGCTCTTGTAAATGGTATTGATTCGGCGATTTCCTCTTTGACGTTCTCTTTGTTGATGTACAGGAATCCAACTGATTTTTGTATGTTTATCTTGTATCCTCATACTTTGCTGAACTCTTCTATTTAGTTTCAATAGTTTTCTTGTAGATTCTTCTGGGTTTTATGCGTATAAGATCACATTATCTGCAAACAGAAATACTTTTACTTCTTCCTTATGAATTTGGATGCCCTGTTTTTCTTTTTCTAGTCTAATTGCTCTGGCTACGACCTCCAGCACAATGTCGAATAAAAATGGTGATAAAGGACACCCTTGTCTGGTTCCCGTTCTCAGAGGGAATGCTTTCAGACTCTCTCCCTTTAGGATGATGTTGGCTGCTGGCTTTGTATAAATGCCCTTTATTATGTTGAGGAGTTTCCCTTCTATTCATATTTTGCTGAGAGTTTTTATCATGAATGCTTGTTCAACTCTGTCAATTGCCTTTTCCACATCAATTGATAAGATCATGTGGTTCTACTCTCTTATTTTATTTATGTGATGGATTACATTGATTGCATACATGGTATGAATCCTACTTGGTCACAGTGAATTATTTTTTTGATATGTTGTTGAATTCTATTGGCTATAATTTGGTTGAGGATTTTTGTGCCTATGTTAATGAGGGATGTTGTTGTTGTTAGGTGCCACTGAGTCAGTTCTGACTCATGGCGACCCTCTGTACCACAGAATGAAACACTGCCTGGTCCTGGCATGCTCATAATCATTGTTGTGCCTGAGCCCATTGTTGCAGTCACTGTGTCAAACCATTTCTTTGAGGGTCTTCCTCTTTTCTGCTGACCCTGTACTTTACCAAGCATGATGTCCTTTTCTAGGGACGGATCCCTTCTGACAACCTGTCCAAAGTATGTAAGAAGTTGTCTCGCCATCCTTGCTTCTAAGGAGCATTCTGGTTGTACTTCTTCCAAGACAGATTTGCTCATTCTTTTGGCAGTCCATGGTATATTCAATATTCTTCGCCAGCGCCACAATTCAAAGGCATCAATTTTTCTTCGGTCTTCCTTATTTATTGTCCAGCTTTCACATACATAGGATGCGACTGAAAATATCATGGCTTGGGCCAGGCACACCTTAGTCTCCAAGGTGACATCTTTGCTTTTCAACATTTTAAAGATGTCTTTTGCAGAAGATTTCCCCAATGCAATGAGTCTTCTAATTTCTTGACTGCTGCTTCCATGGGTGTTGATTGTGGATCCAAGTAAAATGAAATCCTTGACAACTTTAATCTTTTCTCTGTTTATCATGATGTGGCTTATTGGTCCAGTTGAGGATTTTTGTTTTCTTTATGTTGAGGTGTAATCCATACTGAAGGCTGCAGTCTTTGATCTTCATCAGTATGTGCTTCAAGTCCTCTTCGCTTTCAGCAAGCACGGTTGTGTCATCTGCATAACGCAGGTTGTTAATAAGTCTTCCTCGATTCCTGATGCTCCATTCTTCTTTGTGTAGTCCAGCTTCTTGGATTATTTGCTCAGCTTACAGGCTGAATAAATATGGTGAAAGGATATAACCCTGATGCATACCTTCCCTGACTTTAAACTACACAGTATCCCCTTGTTCCGTCCAAACAGCTGCCTCTTGATCTACGTACAGTTTCCTCATGAGTAGCCTCTGTATTTTCTTTAACCCCTCCCCCCGCCATTCTGGGCTGCTTGTCACTGGTTCTGGAGGGTTGAGCAGGCTCTTCACTGTTTAGTCTCTCCTGATGTAGAAAACCCTTCCTAGAGACCACTGCTTGTCTCACCATGCTCGTCAGCCCATCTGGCCTGCAGGGTGTCAGTTCCCACTGGGTCAGGTCTCTCAACTCCTCCCTGCTTCTGAACTCTCTCTCCCTTCCCCTGCTGCTCAGTCTGGTTCTTCAACACTGCCTTTGATGTTCGCAGCTCCTACACTGTCATGTATTATTGATTCACTTGTTTTTTTTTGGTCTTTGTTTTAAGAGGGACCACCAGAAGTGTCTGACTACTTCACCATCTTGGCCCCACCTCTAAACCAACTGTTTTCAATATGCTCAAAGAGCTATATTAAAAACATGGACAAAAAAATTAAAAGAAACCAGGATAACAATGTCTCAACAAATAGAAAATATCAACAGACAGAAATTACAAAGAGAAACCAAATACAAATTATGTAGTTAAAAAGTACAATAACTGAGTGTTGTCCTTTGCTTCACCTAAGATAATTCTTATCTACTATCTAGTTACTGAATGCCCCTGGTCCAACAACAGATACACATTCATAGACCAACAGAACAGAATTGGGAGTCTGGATGTAAATTCATTCACCTATGAGCAGGTGACATTTGACAAAGACCCAAAGTCCATTAAATGGGGAAAAGAGAGTCACTTTAACAAATGGTGCTGGCATAACTGGATATCCATTTTCAAAAAAGTGAAACGAGACCCATACCTCACACCATGCACAAAAACTAACTCAAAATGGATCAAAGACCCAAATATAAAATTTTAAATGATAAAGATCATGGAAGAAAAATTAGGGACAATGCTAGGAGCCCTAATACATGGCATAAACAGAATATAAAACATAACTAACAATGCACAAACACCAGAGAAGAAACTAGATAACTAGGAGCTCCTAAAAATTAAACACTTATGCTCATCCAAAGACTTCACCAAAAGAGTAAAAAGACAATCTCCAGACTGGGAAAAATTTTTGGCTATGACATATCTGATCAGGGCCTAACTTCTAAAATCTACAAGACACTGCAAAACTTCATCCAAAAAAACACAAAAAAGACAAATAGCCCAATTAAAAAATGGGCAAAGGATGTAACAGACACTTCACCAATGAAGACATTCAGGCAGCTAAAGAAGCATGAGAATATGCTATCATTAGCCATTAGGGAAATGCAAATCAAAACTACAGTGAGATACCATCTCACTCCAACAAGGCAAGCATTAATCCGAAATACACAGAATAATAAATGTTGAAGAGGTTGTGGAGAGACTGGAACACTCATACACTGCTGGTAGGAAAGTAAGATGGTACAATCACTTTGGAAATTGATTGGCACTTCCTTAAAAGGCTAGAAAGAGATGCACCATATGAATCAGCAATTCCACTCCTTGGAATATATCCTAGAGAAATAAGAGCCATCACATGAACAGATATATTCACACCCATGTTCACTGCAGCACTGTTCACAATAGCAAAAAGATCGAAACAACATAGATGCCCATCAGCGGACAAATGGATAAGCAAATTATGGTATATTCACACAATGGAGTACTACGCAACGATAAAAAACAGTGAGTCTGAGAAACATTCTATAACATGGATGAATCTGGAAGGCATTATGCATAGTGAAATTAGACAGTCACAAAGGAGAAATAATGTATGAGACCACTATTACAAGAACTCAAGTAAAGCTTTAAACACAGAAGAAAACATCTTTGATAGTTATGAGGGTGGGCAGCAAGTGACAGGGGAATTCACTAATTAGATCCACTACACCAACTAGATAGTAGACAAGAATTATCTTCGGTGAGGATGAGGAGCCAAGATGGCAGAGTAGTCAGATGCTTCCGGTGATCCCTTTTACAAGAAAGACCCCCCAAAACAAGTGAAATGATTATATATGACAAGCTAGGAGCCCTGAACATCAAAGGCAAAGTTGGGCAATCAGACGGAGAGGCAGGGGGAGGGACGGACAGCTCATAAGCGGTGAGGATTTGCCAGATCGGACCAAGTGGGAACCAGCGCCCTTCAAGCACAATTCCCTGGACTGACTACGGTGGAGCTGGCAGTAGAGTTTGGGACGCAGTTTCCTCAGGGAGAGACAGAGAGCTGCACAGTCTACTCACACCTCCGGAACCAGAGAAGAATGGTGCTCTCGGCAAAAGCTAAGTACTTGCGTTTATTTTACCATGCCTTAGGCCCCAAGATGGCTTCAGTGCCTGTCAATTCCCCTGGGCCTGAGATAAGTCCTGCTGTGGGCTCTGTGCCATCCTCCGGGCCCTGGAGAAGAAATAAATGAGCAATTGGGGGAAAAGATAATCTGCCAGCTCCACTAAGCTGGGGAGCTCAGGACAGAAGCAGCTCCTGTCCAGGGACAAACGGTCTGTGGACTTTGACTACCTTTCACCCCTGCATGGACCTGTGTGGGCCCATTTCAGGAGATTAAGCCCTTGTTACTGCAACGGTGTATGTTCTTGAGATCTCACTTCAACTGTTTCAGCTGTACAGTCTCTGTGGTCCAGGAATGTGGCACAGCTTAGCTGATGACTCTGTCCCATGTTCTCTCACGAGGCTGGGACCGTGGTCTCAACTGAGGCTTGATTGGGGATGATCCATTCCCTGCTCACTCTGTGTTGTGGGCAGGAGTAGTTCTTGTGAGCTGCTGGACTGGGGTCCTCAGTTCCTCTCTGTTGATGGGGGCATTTTGGGTCATTGTCACATGAACATCATAGTGCAAGCCATACATCACAGCTGCTTTCCAGGGGGAAAGAGTGGGAAATGACAGAGAGTGAGAAAGAGAGAGAGAGAACAAGAGAGGAAGAGAGAGAGAGAGATGACAGAAAGAGAGCGAGCATAAAGGCAGTCGGCATTGTCCCTAATGGAGGCACTATGAGTTGAAACTGACTCAAAGGCATCTTACAACCACAACGTTCTTTTTTTTTTTATTATTGTGCTTTAAGTGAAATTTTACATATCAAGTCAGTCTCTCATACATAAATTTATATACTTCTTGCTACATACTGCTAGTTGATCTCCCCCTAATGAGACAGAACACTCCTTCTCTCTACCCTGTATTCCCCGCATCCATTCAGCCAGCATCTGTCTCCCTCTGCCTTCTCATCTCCCCCCCAGACAAAAGGTGCCCACACAGTCTCATGTGTCTACTTGATCCAAGAAGCTCACTATTCGCCAGTTGCATTTTCTATCTTACAGTCCAGTCCAATCCTTGTCTGAAGAGTTGGCTTTGGAAATGGTTCCTGTCTTGGGCTAACAGAAGGTCTGGGGACCATGACCTCCGGGGTCCTTCTAGTCTCAGTCAGACCATTAAGTCTGGTCTTTTTACATGAATTTGAGGTCTGCATCCCACTGCTCTCCTGCTCCTTCAGGGGTTCTCTGTTGTGTTTCCTGTCAGGGCAGTCATCGGTTGTAGCCAGGCACCATCTAGTTCTGCTGGTCTCAGGGTGATGTAGTCTCTAATTTATGTGGCCCTTTCTGTCACTTGGGCTCATAATTACCTTGTGTCTTTGGTGTACTTCCTTCTCCTTTGCTCCAGGTGGGTTGAGACCAATTGATGGCTTTGGCCATTTACAAGAACCTGACGGTAACACAGGGTGGCCCAAGGTGCCCATCTGGGCCAGACTACCAGTGTGATCCCACCTGGGCAGCCCCACAACCCTCCTGACTGACCTGGAATGGGGTGGTGGGTTGCCTACCCCATCCGGTTGGGTGCCTTGAAGACTGAGGGTTCAGGTGGCACAGGTGGAGACCTGCTTCACATTCCTGTCCCAACCAGGGGTCATTGTTCAGACCAGGCCTTTAGGGAGAGATGGTCTGGGGGGTCACAGGCTGAGTTGGCACTCTCACCTGGGCCTTTTCTGAGCTTCAGCTCATCCTGTGTGGGGCAGTCACCTCATGGTCCTAGCTGCAGTCATTGACTGCCCATTGCTGACCTTGTGCCAGCCCAGCTCTTCCCAGATCCTGGTGCAATACTCAGAGATCCGTATCATCTCCCTTGCTCCTGAACCCCCTCCTTCCCCTGCAAACTCTCCTCCTCCCAGGAAGGTGAGAGGTGGAGAGGGGCTGCAGAGCACGGGGTGACCTTGGTCGGTGGATGTGCCCTGGGCTGCATGCTGCAGCCTCTGGCTGAACGTTCCCATATTTGGTGTAGGCAGGGAACTAGGAGCTCCTTGAAGGTCCAGGGGGCACAAGGGCCTGAAGGGGCAGAGAGGGAAGGAGGAGGCTTGGAGCAGCCCTTAGTACCTCCTGGGCCGCTGCTGGGCACTGTCTCTGCAGAAGCCCCCACAGGAGATCTGCGAGGAGAAGGACGATGGCCTCATCTACTCCATCTACCCCAAGGAAGGGGCCAGGAAGGGCTGGCGCAGGCTCTTGGCGAGTGCGGGTTGGGGTCTCCACCCAGGGCCCTGAGATGGCCAGAGGGGACACGGGGGCCAGACTCCCCCTTGAGATCCCTAGCTCCCTTCTAGGGCTGTCTGTCTCAAGGGCCACAGTTCCCTCCGAAACGGATCTGCTAAAACCCTTTTCTTATCCCCCCCACTGCCCTCCCCGGTCTGGCTAGGTAAAGTCACTCTTTCCATATTTGCAGGAATATCAGAAACAAGTCTTTTATACTGTTTTCACTGCACATCAGCCCAGGCATCTTTTTCCATGTTGTTACTGTTTCAGCGTTGAACTCTCAGCTCAGGGCTGGGCAGCAGTCGGCTGGAATGTCCTTCCCCACCTTCTCCCACCCTCACACATCCTTACTCTTAGCTGTGTTCTTTTACCCAAAAGTATGTTGCTTGGGCTATGATACACATATTTCTGCAACCTGCAATCTCAGGGAGCACAGCAGCATGACCCCTCCACGTCAGGAGCCGTGTCCTGACTTGGCTGCTGAATGTTCCAGGTGTGAGGCCGGTCCCCACAGTGATTAAACCTCTCACTGCTGCTGGCCCTGGGCTGATGCCTTCTGCTGCCCTTTCCGCAAGGCTGCAGGAACCTCACGGGTGTCCTCATACACTGACCACCCAGGACACACTCCCAGGAGCGGCACGCTGGGGCAAAGGATGTGCACATTCCAAGTTAGGATCCCTAGAGCCAGACTCCTTCCCAAAACAGCTGTCACAGTCACGTGGCCAGGCAGTCGGTGACACTGGCTGCGTCCCTGCATCCAGCCTGTTCCGGGTGTTACGGTTCTGTTCCATTTTTGCCAATCTGTTGTCACTTTGGCCACTGGAACCACAGGATGGCTTTGAGGTGCTGTTGGCCTTGAGAAGCTGCGCCACCTCTCAGTCCTTTACTGGTCATTTGGATTTGCCCTCCCCGAGGCATCTGTTTAGATCCTCGGTTCTGTGGGGGTCTTTCTCCCACCCCGGGATCTCCAGGCCTTCACCTTTGGCTGGATCTGGGACCACCATAGCTTTAGCTTCTCCAAACCCCCTCTAATGTACAGAAAGGAAAATCTGTGTCTTGCTTTGCATTCAGAGGGGGGTCTCACGGGTGTGCCTGCTCTGTGCACTGGCTCCAGCTGGGGAGGGAGTGAGCTTTCACCAGATCCTCCCCTCTGAGTCAGGAGCCGAGAAGGCCTCACAGGGCACACAGGGAACAGCACGGAGCCCTAGCGTTGGACGGTTCTGGGCTCCTATCCCGTGACTTTGAACAGACACTGGACATCGCTAAGCTGTGTTTTCTCACCTCTACAACAGGGTGTTTTGTGAGGACTCACAAGGAAACCACTCTTAATACCAAGTCAAACCTAACTTGTTGCTGTCGAGTCCATTCTGACCCCTAGCGATCCTAAAGGACAGACTAGAACTGCCCATAGGGTTACCAAGGAGTGGCTGGTGGATTCAAAGTGTGGACCTTTTGGTTAGCGGCCAAGCTCTTAAGAACCACTGTGCCACCAGGGCTCCACTCTCAATAGAATGAGGTAATATTATAAACAAAATGACTTGGGGTTCCTAATATATGTAATCATCCCTACTTCCCATCTTCTGTTGAGGGCACTCGTGTCCCACCTCCTGCCACAGGTCACAGAGGTCCCAGACCCCAACCCTCCTGGTGGTTCATGGGGTGCCTCTGATGGTATGTTCCTCCTCTGTCTCACCCCAGTGTGTCTGTGGATCAGAGCAGGACCTGGATAAGACCTGCGTGGCGAGGACCGTCAAGGCTGGCTCGCTGGAGAAGCTGGTGGAGCACCTGGTGCCCACCTTCATGGAGGGTGGCTCATCCTACATCAACATCTTTCTGGAAACATACATAACCTTTGCCACCACCCATCAGGTCCTGGATCTGTTGTTCCAAAGGTGAGCACCCCGCCCTCCACAGGCCAGTGGGAACTCAGCCCCTTAACCAGCTGTGAGTCTGGGGAATGTCACTCACCTCCCTGTGCCTCGGTTTGCTCATCTGAAAAGTGGGCTGGTAGAGGATCGGCCTGCTTGAATTTACTGTCAGTACTACATGGGACAAGACACGGAAAGTGTGTACCTGCAGCCCCACCAAAACCAAACCAGTTGTCACTGAGTCAATTCCAACTCATAGTGACCTTAGAGGACACAGTAGAACTGCCCCATGAAGCTTCCAAGGAGCAGCTAGATTTGAACTGTTGACCTTTTTGGTTGGCAGCCAAGGTCTTTAACCACTGTGCAACCAGGGCCCAACACCCGGAGCCCAGCTTTAGGGAGAAGGCTGCTGGAAGGGCTGGGATGTTCACATTTATTGTTTTCTGCTCCTCCATGAAGAAGCTGTCTGCCTCACCCCTCCCTGACTACACGGCCTTCAGCAATGCTAGTCTCCATTTGAAAAGCGGGGAGTTGAGATTCCATCTAGTGGGTCCCTGTCCTTGATATAGCCAGAACAAGAATCCCTGGTGGCTGACAGAGGGGCCCTAGGACCCTCAGATATTGGAGAAGGTGCTTGTTGGGTTCATTCACTCAACAATTATCTATGAAGCCCCTGCTGTTACAGACCCTGTTCTAGGCACTTGGCGTCACTCAGTGGACAAAGCAGACAGGGAGCCCTGCCCTCCTGGGCCTCCATCCTAGTCAGGAGGCAGACAGGAACACTAGACATGGGAAGCAGGTAGTGTCCACAGTGCATTGGATGTGACGCTGTCACTACCTCCTCTAGGTATGAATACAACTGCCCCCATTCAGCCGGAGACGGTGGACCCCTGGACCAGCAGAAACAGTGAGTGGACACTGGGTGGAGAAAGAGGGTCTCTTGTCTCCAGGCAAGACTGGGGGCTGTAGGGGAACTGTGTCAGGACTAGGGCTGGGCATACCCTGGGTCCCACACATCTAGATCCCTCTGGAGGAATGAGTTCAGGGGTGCCCCCTGCAGGAGGAAAGCAGTCACACAGAGCTGGGGGTGGAGCCCCAGCTCACTGGGAAGCAGAAGGTGGCCAGAGGGCTCAGTGTGGCCCCTGAGTAGATCCTTCCCTTTTCCCCATAAGCCCTTCCCAGCTCTGGTTGTTCCTTCCTCATTTGGGGGAAAGGTCAGGGGGTGAGGAGAAACCTGCCTCACAATCATCCACCCCTGTTGTGGGTGCTCAGCTGCATGTGGGGCCCCTGTCCATCAGGAGAACAGTGACCTTGGGAGAAGAGACCCTCATGTGCATGCAGAGAACCAGGCAGCACACTGGTGCCCACACTCCAGGAGGAGGGGCCCGAGGGCCTGGGCAGGCTGGGGCGGGAGACAGACCCTGTGTATCCTCAGCCTCAGATATTCCTGGAGCACTACTGTGTGCCATGCTGTGAGATGAACACAGACACACCCTCCCCGCCCTTGGGGGTTTACTGCCCAGTGGGGAAGGGGCCAAGGGAGAAACAGGGACATAAGTCTGGCTTCTTGATGAGGGAGAGTTGGTCAGACCATTGATAGGATTCTGTGACCAAGGCTCTGTGTTAACCCCCTGCTCAATGACCAGGCTGCCACTGCCAGGACAGCCAGTGGGCCTGGTGCTCAACGGGGCTCGACTTTGGAAGGACAGGGACAGAGGGACCCGGCCCCTTGCAGGGTGCCCTGGGAGCCCAGTGTGATGGGAAAGGCTAGGCCTTTGACTCTGCTCTTCATCACATCCCCAGCACTATCTCTTTCATCCTGAACACCTAGATGGATGAATACTTGGAAGACTCTGACCAGCCCCTGCACTTTCCCTGCCTGAAGCTCCTGGTGGAGTTCGTGCGAGTGAACATGCGGCCTCAAACCTGGAGCACTGTGCCCATCTTCTCTGTGCCCAGCTGAATCACCTGGAGCCCACTGAGGCAGAGCCAGAGGGTAAGGAGGACTGAGCATGCCTGCATGTGAGCTTGTGAGGGGACATGGGGCTGCTCCCACACGGAGGACCCACAGAGGTGGGGTTGGGCCAGAGCTCAGAGTAATCTCAGACCCTCCTCTGGTGGACCTCAGTCTGGGAAGACTTCCTGGGATGGAAATATGGAACCTGGGCTTCTCTTCAAAGCAGTGGGATGTTTTCTGTCACAGGAAAGGTACAAGGAAAGGCAGTCATGTTGGCGAATGTTTCTCCTCTTGTACCTCTCACGTCACGGCTGGCACTGGCTCTAAAGGCAGTTCAGGATCTAGGGCCACCTCTAGAAGCAACTCTAGGACGACCTCCTGCTCCAACACCAACACTAGAGCTTGATAGAACATCAAGTCCTCCATCACCAGATCTGTCACCAGACTGAGTGAATGGTGGAGGGCTGGGCTGTTTTCCTGGGTCACCTCTAGGGGCAAATCAAGAACTACCTTCTGAAGTAGCTCCTACTTCTGAACCATCACAGGAGCTGGATAGAACACCAGCTCCTCCACCACCACCTCCCACACCAGACAGAGAGCCTCCTGGAGGGCTGAGTTCTCTTCTTGGGTCACCTCCAGAACCAGCTCCTGGACCCCCTGCAGATGTCGATCCTGCTCCTGCACCAACACTGGGGTTCAATGTAGCCCCAGGTCCTCCATCTCCATCTCTAGCTCTGGCCCAGGAACCAGATGAAGAGCCTGTTGAAAAACCAGGTTCTAATCTTGGGCCACCTCCAATACTGAATCCAGGACCACCAGTTGATGTCGATCTTGCTCCTGCACCAAGACCAGTTCTCAGTATAGCCCCTGGTCCTCCATCTCCAGCTCTGGCCCAGGCACCAGGTGAAGAGCCTATTGGAGAGCTCAATTCTTATGCTGGGCCACCTCCAGAACAAGCTTCTGGACAGTCAGCTGATGATGTTGATCTTATTTCTGCAGCAACAGCAGAGCTGCATGTGGTCCCATGTCCTCCATGTCCAACTCTGGCCCAGGCTCCAGATAAAGGGTCTGCTGGAAAGTCATATTCTTATCATGGACCATCTCCACTACTAGACCCCTGACCACAAGCTGATGGTGACTCTGGGCCTGCAGCAGTACTGGAGCACAGTGTATCCACAGATCCTCAATCTTCAGCTCTGGTCTAGACACTAGACAAAGAGCCTATTGGAGAGCTAGCTGCTAATCCTGAACCACCTCCAGAACTGGATCCCCAACCTCCAGGTTTTGTGGATCCTACTCCTTCATCGCCACCAGGTCCGCATGTAGTCCCAGGTCCTCCATATACAACTCTGTTCCAGGCACCAGAGGAAGAGCCTATTAGGAAGCTCGGTTCTTATTCTAGGCCACCTACAGAACTCGATCCCGGACCACCGGCTGATGTCGATCCTATCCCTTCAGAAACAGCAGACCTAGATGTAGCCCCATGTCCTTCATTTCCAGTTCTGGCCCTGGGTTCCAGAGGAAGAGTCTGCTGGAATCTCAGACTCTTATTCTGGCCCATCTTCAGAACCAGTGCCAGGACCACCTGCTGATGTGGAGCCTATTCATGCAGCAATACCTGGGCTCCATGTAGCCCCAGGTCCCCCATCTGCAGCTCTGGCCCAGGCACCAGACGGAGAGCCTGCTGAGAAACTCCACTGTTATCCAGGGCCACCTCCAGGACAAGCTTCTGGACCGTCAACTGATGTCGACCCTCCTCCTATAGCAACAGCAGACCTAGATATGGTCCCATGTCCTCCATCTCCAGCTCTGGCCCACGCTCCAGATGAAGAGCCCGCTGGAAAGTCGGATTCTTATCCTGGGCCACCTCCAGAACTCGATCCTGGACCACAAGCTGACTGTGATCCTAAGCTGGCAGCAACACAGGGGCTCAATGTAGCCCCAGGTCCTCCATCTCCATTTCTGGCCCAGACACGAGACAAAGAGCTGGCTGGAAAGCTCCACTGTTATCCTGGGCCACCTCCAGAATAAGCTTCCAGACTACCAGCTGATGTCCACTGTACTCCTACAGCAACAGCAGAGCTAGATGTGGCCCCATGTCTTCCATCTCCAGGTCTGGCCCAGGCTCCAGACAAAGAGCCTGCTGGGGAGCTGGATTCCTATTCTGGGTCACCTTCAGAACCGGCTCCAGCACCACCAGCTGATGTCGAACCTTCTCCTGCACCAACACTGGGGCCCCATGTAGCCCCATGTCCTCCATCTCCTTCTCTGGCCCAGGCACCAGAAGAGTCTGATGAAAAGTCGGATTCTTATCCGAGCCACCTGCAGAAACAGCCCCGAGACCACCAGCTAATATTGATCCTGCTCCTGCATCAACACCAGGGCTCAACACGGCCCCCAATCCTCCATCGCCAGCTCTGGCCCGGGCACCAGAGTCCCAACAAGTCACCACACTTTCTCCACAACAGCTCCTCAGCCCCAGCCAGGGAGCTTCAGCTTCAGAACAAGATCCTTCACCTGAGTGGGCATTTGTGTGGCTTATCTGTAGTATTTTTACAGCTCACTTTATACTTTATGGTTTTTACTATTTTAACTGGTAGATCTCTCATTAAATAAAGTTTTGTTCTAATGGTTTTAATGGGTGTGATACCGTGGCTTTCTGTACTTCACAATCCTATTCAACCATCACCAGTATCTATTTCAGAACATTGTCATCACCACAAACAGAAACCCTGGACCCATTAAGCAGTCCTCCCTGTGCCCATGGCAATCAGTGATTGGCTCTCTGTGCCTATGGATTTACCTGCCCTCGATTTCTTATCTAAATGCAAACATGTGGCCTTTTATATTCTGCTTCTTAGCTTCAAGTGTTCAAGGTCCATCCATGTTGTAGCATGTGTCAGTTTCTCATTCTTTCTAAGGCTCAATGGTATTCCATTGTGTGGATGGGCCACACTTTGTTCATCCAGTCACCTGTTCATGAACATATGGGTTGGTTCCACCTATTGACTGATGGGAGGAGTAGAGCTACTGTGAGCATCCATGGACAGGTTATTTGTGTGAGTGCGTGTCTACAGGATAAATCCCTGGGGTGCAGAAAGAGGAGATGGGAAGGGTGAGGACACAGTCCAGGTGTGGGGAGTAAGAGTTGGGAGGGATCAAGAGGCAGACAAGCTCTGGGGGTTGAAGTCCTGGAAGAGGCCTGGAGAACTCCCAGATGTGGGTAACAAGGAGTCAGGAGGAGCCCAGATCAGCACTGGTATGGTGAGTGAGGAGGTGGGAGGGGTCAGACCCAGTATGGGAAGTGAGAGGATGGGAGGGGCCAGCACATCACCACCAGGTGTGGTAATGATGAAGTGCGAGGAGTCAGGAGGTGGCAAAGTAATGGTAGGTAAGGAGGGTGTACGAATGAGGAGGAGGGATAGCCCACAAGGCACAGGTGTGGAAATGATGAGGTAAGAGGGGTCAGTGAGTGTACAGGTGTGTCAATGAGAAGGCCGCTGAAGTGTCAGCAATAAGGTGGGAAGTAGGGCAGCAGAAGGCAGATGTATAGGGATTGAGGACGTGGGAGGGGTCAGTTGAAGTCCAGGTGTGGTTACTGAGGTGGAAGGGGTCAGGGGACAGCAAAGGTCTGCAGAGGAAAGAAGGAGAAAGTGTAAGTAGAAGTCACAAATGTGACTAGTAAGGAGATGGGAAGGCCCATGAGGCAGCCCAGGTGTGGGCAGTGAGAAGGAAAGAGGAATCAGTAGAAGGCGCAGGTGTAGGGAGTACTGAGGTGGGTGGGTCATGTGGCTGCCCAGGTGAGGGTAATGAGGTAGAGGGAGGAATAAGGAGGAAGCCCAGGATGGGGAATGAGAGGATGGGCAGGATTGAAAAGGAAGCAGGTATGGTGACAAGGAGGGCCCCCAGGTGTTGGATAGAGGAGATGGTTGGTGTCAGGAGGCAGCCCAGGTACAGGAAGTGAAAAGTCTGGAGAGCGCAGAGTTAGCCCAGGTGTGGGATATCAAAGAGGTTGCTAGGATCATGAGGTGGCCAAGGTGTGGGGAGTGAGAATATGGGAGGAGTCAGGAGACAATGCAACTTGGGAAGTGAGGTGCTGGGAGGGTTTTTTCCCGTGTGGGGAGTGAGAGGAAACCCTGGTGGGGTAGTGGTTAAGTGCTACGGCTGCTTACCAAAAGGTCAGCAGTTTGAATCCACCAGGCACTCTCTGGAAACTCTACGGGGTAGTTCTACTCTGTCCTCCAGGGTCGCTATGAGTCGGAATCGACTCGGACGATGGCAGTGGGTTTGGTTTTTTGGTTTGGCTGGGGAGTGAGAAGGTAGGTGGGGCCAAGAGAAGGCCTAGGATTGGGCAATTGGGAGCCTTAAGGGGCCATAGAATGCCCAGGGTTAGGAACTGAGGAGGAAGGAGGGTCAGGTGAGGAGGTGGGCTAGGTGAGGAGAGGGCACAGTTGTGAAGACTAAGCCTGTGGACGGGGCCAGAATACCACAGAAGTGTAGGTAATGAGGGGTGGGAAGGCATAGGAGGCAGCCTAGTTTGGGTAAATGAGGACGTGGGTGAGGTCAGAAGCCCAGGTATGTGAAGATAAAAAGTCTGAAGGGTCAAGACGCTGCTCAAGAAGGGAAGTGAGCATGTGGGAGGGGCCAGGTTTCAGCCCAGGTATTGGAAGGAGGTGGAAGTAGCTAGGAGATGTCCAGGGCTCAGGAATGAGGAGGTGGGAGGGGCAAGAAAGTAAGGCTCAGGTGAGCCAAGGTGCGGGTACCAAGCAGAGGAACAGGGTCAGGAGGGCACCCACTTGTGTTAGAGAAGGTGAAATGGGTCAGGTGAAGGCAGAGCTTAGCGTGAATGAGGTAAGAGGGCTCAGGAGTAGGCTCAGGTGAGGCCAAGAACAGATGGGAAGGGCCAGGAGGTAACACAGGTATGGAGAATGAGGAGGTCCAAGGCGTCAAGAGGCAGCCCAGGTGTGGGTACCACAGCAGTTGAAAGGGTGGAAGCAGCCCTTTGTGGGAAATGAGGAGGGGGACCAGCAGGAGAACCCCCAGAAGTGGGTGATTAGGACATTAGAGGGGTTAGGAGCAGGGCTTCAACCTGGTTTGTTCTGGTTGGAACCCCTGCTGAGAACCTGCATTTCTAACAAGTCCCCAGGCGATGCTGGTGCTGCTGTTAGGGATCACTTCTGAGAAGCACTAGCAGAGCAGTGGTTCTCAAAATTTATCATACATAAGAATCATCTGGGGGTCTTGTTAAAATGTAGATTCTGATTCAGTATATCTGGGGTGGAAATGAAAATTCTCAGCAGGGGTTTGAACTGGAATAAACTGGTCTGAAGACCTGGTCAAGAGTTGGCCCTGCAGGAGGAGCTGCCCAGGGGTGGAGTAAAAAGTGGAAGCAGCCAGCTGATGCCCAGGTGTGGAGACTGAGGAGGTGGGTGGGGTCCCCTGTCCCTGCCCTCCACCGCTCACCCAGGTGACCTGTTACCATAGGGCTCTGCAAGGCTAGAGCAGGGACTACGTGGAGAAGGTGACCTAAGAGGCTGGAAGTGATAGAGGGCCAGGGGAGGAGTCAGGAGGCTATGGTGGGGGTTGGGCAGCATGCCCCTAGCCCTGGCCTGAGGCCCTCAAGTCCTGAACACATTCTCACAGATGGGGGAGTTCCTGTACACCCTGACCTGCCCTGTAGCCCTGGAGGTCCCAACTCCCCACTGCCTCTCAGTGGCCACCGACCACCCACGTGTGCCCTCTCTGAGATGAACTTGGAGTGGGTGCTGGGCTCAGAGGGAGCGTCACTGAGGGGTCAAAAGGCAGAGCTTTTCACCAGGGACAACGTAATGAGAGGGTGGGGAGGGGCTCATGCTAAGACGGGAACCATGTCCCTCTGGAAGATGGGGTACCGGGGCTCAGACATCACACACCTGAGGACCTGTGGGCCCAGAATTCTAGAGCCAGAACATCTCCTGGGTCCCACGGTGGCCCTGGGAGCCAAGCCCACTGTGTTCTCGAAACTGGGAGAGGGGACGAATCAAGAACAAGCACAGGTTTAGCGCCAAGTTCCTTGAGGTCTCTGGGCTTGTCTCCTCACCCCACAGTGGAGAGAAATATTAGTGGTCAATTCACACAGAAACATACATACTCATCTAGGCGTGCGTGCTGTGTATGCCATAAAGATGAACTACAAACATCATCACTACTGTCATTTCTCTTTGGTAAGCTGACCACCCTCCCAGCCACTAGCCCAGACAGTCGGGAATGGCCCCAGGGCCCTAGAAGCTGGTCTCTAAACCCTCTCTCATCATCCTGCACCATTTCCTGAATTGGGGAGGACAGGTGGCATCCACAGCCTACAGCAAAGAAGACTGAGGCCCAGGAACTGAGCTTCAGAAACTAAAAAAAGAGGGATAGGATGAACAGGTGCAGGCATCCCAGAGGTCTGTTCTGTTGTACGTGGGTTCTATATGAGTCAGACCCACTCGACAGTACTTAACAAAACCTCTCTGGAGGCAGAGCCAAGACAGCAGAATAGACAGACTCTTCCGGCAAGCCCTCTTTACAACAAAGACCCAAGAAAACAAGTGAAATGAGTATTTGTGACAAGCAGGGAGCCCTCAGCTTCAAAGGCAAGCTTAGAAAATGAACAGAGGGGCAGGGGGAGGAAGAGACGATTCAGAAGCAGAGAGGAGTTACCGGACCTGAATCACGGACAGCCCTCAGGCACCACTCCTGGAGTGGCAGCAGCGGGCTGGTACTAGCATTCAGCCACAGTTTCCTCAGGGAGAAGCAACCAGCCACACAGCCCACTCACACCTCTGGAACCTGAGAATGGCAATCTCAGCAAAGGCAGAAGCTAAGTATTTGCGTATATTTTACCGTGCCCCCCCACCCCCAAGCCGGCTTCAGCGGCTGAATTACCTGGGCCTGAGACAGGCTCTGTTGAGCGCCTAGAGCCATCCTCCCAGCATTAGAGAAGAAAAAATTTGCAATTGGGGGAAAAGATAATTTGCCAGCTCTACTAACTGGGGGAGCTCAGGACAGAAGCAGTTCCTGTCCAGACATAAACGGTTCGTGGACTTTGAGCACCTTTACCTTCTGCATGGACCTGTGTGGGGCTATTTCAGGAGAATAGGCCCTTGTTGGCAGACTACAACCATTTCGGCTGTGTGGTGGAGAGGTGGATATTTGATGTTTGACATTGGTCTGCTATTAAACAAGGTCTTCACCTACCCACATCGGGACCTAAGGACTGGTGGCTCCACTCAGGTCACCCAGCCACCCATGACAGGGGTCCAAAGTAACTGGTACCTCCCAGTCCTTACAACCAAAACCTTTGGGTGCCCATGGTCCGTCTGCAGAACCCACCCACCTGCATGCTCTAGGCAACAGGGATGCGCTCTCCTCGGAGACACTCGGGGGTTGGTTCTCAGACCCCTGCCTGTTCAGAGTGTGACCCCCTGCTGCAATCAGATAACAGCACATACACCAATCCCTCCTGCGCCTCTAAGCCTGTAGGACAGAGCCTGTACCGTACACTTGATGATCAGCTACCCAGAAACCTGAGCTGAATTCATACAAGAAAAGTGAGTGGACTCCTAGACTGATACACCTGATAACAGGTCTGGCCATCTGGGGAAAGGACATCAGAGCTCCAAAGGCAAAAATAATCAAGCTAGCTCACTCAAGCAACCCATCTGGGCATATCAAAACACAATAAAACAAAGCAAGAAGCTACGACACAGTAAGCAAGCATAAACTAATACAATAACTTATAGATAGCTCAGAGAAAACAGTCAATATCAAGTCACACAAAGAAACAGACCATGATCACCTCGACAAGCTCTCAAAACAAAGAATCCAGGGATCTTCTAGATGAAAGTGCATTCCTGGAACTACCAGAGGCAGATTATAAAAGATTAATAGACAGCCCCTTCATGACATCAGGAAGGAAATGAGGCAATACGCAGAACAAGCCAATGAACACACAGATAAAGCAACTGAAGAAATTAGAAAGATTATTCAGGAACATGAGGGAAAATTTAATAAGCTGGAAAAATACATAGACAGCAATCAGAAATTTGGAAGATTAACAATAAAATTACAGAAGTAGACAACTCAACAGAAAGTCAGAAGAGCAGAATTAAGCAAGTAGAACCCAGAAATTCTGAACTGGAAGATAAATCACTTGGCACTAATATATTTGAAGAAAAATCAGATAAAAGAATTAAAAAAAATGAAGAAACCGTAAGAATCATGTGGGACTCTATCAAGAGAAATAACCTATGAGTGATTGGAGTACCAGAACAGGGAGGGATAAAAGAAAATACAGAAAGAATTGTTGAAGATTTGTTGCCAGAAAACCTCCCTGATTTCATGAAAGGTAAGAAGATAGCTATACAAGATGCTCATCTAACTCCACGTAAGGTAGATCTTAAAAGAAAGTCACCAAGACATATTATAATCAAACTTGCCAAAACCAAAGATGAAGAGAGAATTTTAGGAGAAGCTAGGGATAAATGAAAAGTCACCTACAAAGGAGAGTCAATAAGCTCAGACTACTCGGCAGAAACCATACAGGCAAGAAGGCAATGGGATGACTTATTTAAAAACTTGAAGGAAAAAAATTGCCAGCCAAGAATCATATATCCAGCAAAACTGTCTCTTAAATATGAAGGTGAAATTAGGACATTTCCAGATAAACAGAAGTTTAGGGAATTCATAAAAACCAAACCAAAACTATAAGAAATACTAAAGGGAGTTCTTCGGTTAGAAAATCAATAATATCAGATATCAACCCAAGACTAGAACACTGGGCAGAGGAATCAAAAGTCGACCCACACGGGAAAACAAACAAAAAAAACAAAGCAAGATTAAAAAAAAAAAAAAAGCTCAAAACAGGGTAACAGCGATGTTATTATATAAAAGAAGACATTGTTAAAACAATAAAGAGGAACTAAGAAATGTAATCACAGATCTTCCACGTGGAGAGGAAGATATGGCGATACAAAGAAATAAGTTAGGTTTAAATTTAGAAAAATAGGAGTAAATAAGAACCACAAAGGAGACAAACTATCCTACTTATCAAAATAAAATACAAGAAAAAAACAGAGACTCAGCAGAAACAAAATCAACAACAATGAATATGAGGAAAGCACAATACATAGAGATAACCTACTCAGCACATAACATTAAGTGGGAAAAAGAAGCTGTCAACAACACACAAAAAAATACATCAAAATGATAGCACTAAATTCATACCTATCCATAATTACGCTGAATGTAAATGGACTAAATGCACCAATAAAGAGACACAGAGTGGCAGAATGGATTAAGAAACAAGATCTGTCTATATGCTGCCTACAAGAGACACACCTTAGACACAGAGACACAAACAATTTAAAACTCAAATGATGGAAAAAAAATGTATCAAGCAAACAACAATCAAAAAAGAGCAGGAGTGGCAATATTAATTTCTGACAAAATAGACTTTGAAGTTAAATCCATCATAGAATAACGAAGGACACTATATAATAACTAAAGAGACAATATACCAAGAAGATATAACCATATTAAATATTTATGCACCCAATGACAGGGTTGCAAGATACATAAAATAAACTCTATCAGCATTGAAAAGTGAGATAGACAGCTCCATAATAACAGTAGGAGACTTCAACACACCACTTTCGGTGAAGAACAGGACATCCACAAAGCAGCTCAATAAAGACACGGAAGATCTAAATGCCACAACAAACCAACTTGATGTCATAGACATATACAGAACACTCCATCCAACAGCAACCAAGTATGCTTTATTTTCTAGTGCACATGGAACATTCTCTAGAATAGACCACATATTAGGTCATAAAGCAAGCCTTAGCAGAATCCAAAACACTGAAATATTACAAAGCATCTTCTCTGACCCTAAGGCCAAAAAGTGGAAATCAGTAACAGGAAAAGCAGGGAAAAGCAATCAAACACTTAGAAACTGAACAATACCCTGCTCAAAAAAAAAAAAAACAAAAAACTGGATTATAGAAGACATTAAGGATGGAATAAAGAAATTCACAGAATCCAGTAAGAATGAAAACACTTCCTATCAGAACCTTTGGGACACAGCAAAAGTGGTGCTCAGAGGCCAATTTATATCAATAAATGCACACATCCAAAAAGAAGAAAGGGCCAAAATCAAAGCACTATCCCTACAACTTGAACAAATAGAAAGAGAGCAACAAAAGAAACCTACAGGCACCAGAAGAAAACAAATAATAAAAATGAGAGCTGAACTAAATGGAAAAAAAAAAAATGAAATAGAAGACAGAAAAACAATTGAAAGAATTAACAAGACCAAAAGCTGGTTTTTTGAAAAAATCAACAATATTGATAAACCATAGGCCAAACTGACAAAAGAAAAACAGGAGAGGAAGCAAATAACCCAAATAAGAAATAAGATGGATGATATTTCAACAGACCCAAATGAAATTAAAAGAATCATATCAGATTATCTGAAAAATTATACTCTAACAAATTTGAAAACCTAGAAGAAATGGATGAATTCCTAGAAACACGCTACCTACCTAAACTAACACAAACAGAGGTAGAACAGCTAAATAGACCCATAACAAAAGAAGAGATTGAAAAGGTAATCAAAAAACTCCCAACAAAAAAAAAGCCCTGGTCCGGATGGCTTCACTGCAGAGTTCTACCGAACTTTCAGAGAAGAGTTAACACCACTACCACTAAAGGTATTTCAGAGCATAGAAAAGGATGGAATACTCCGAAACTCATTCTATGAAGCCACCATATCCCTGATACCAAAACCAGGTAAAGACTCCACAAGAAAACAAAATTATAGACCTATATCCCTCATGAAGATAAATGCAAAAATCCTCAACAAAATTCTAGCCAATAGAATTCAATGACATATCAAAAAAGTAATTCACCATGACCAAGTGGGATTTATACTAGGTACTCAGGGATGGTTCAACATTAGAAAATAATTAATGTAATCTACCACATAAATAAAAGAATCACATGATTTTATCAATTGATGCAGAAAAGGCATTTGACAAAGTTCAACACTCATTCATGATAAAAACTCTCAGCAAAATAGGAATAGATGGATAATTTCTCAATATAATAAAGGGCATTTATACAAAGCCAACAGCCAATATCACCCCAAATGGAGACAGTCTGAAAGCATTCCCCTTGAGATCGGGAACCAAACAAGGATGCCCTTTATCACCACTCTTATTCAACGTTGTGCTGGAAGTCCTAGCCAGAGCAATTAGGCTAGATAAAGAAATAAAGGGCATCCAGATTGGCAATGAAGAAGTAAAAGTCTCTCTTTTTGCAGATGACATGATCTTATACACAGAAAACCCTAAGGAATCCTCCAGAAAACTACTGCAACTAATAAAAGAGTTCAGCAGAGTATCGGGATACAAGATAAACATACAAAAATCAGTTGGGTTCCTCTACACCAACAAAAAGAACATCGAAGAGGAAATCACCAAATCAATGCCATTTACAGTAGCCCCCAAGAAGATAAAATACTTAGGAATAAATCTTACCAGAGATGTAAAATACTTACACAAAGAAGACTACAGTACACTTCTGCAAGAAACCAATAGAGACTTAAATAAGTGGAAGAACATACCTTGCTCATGGATAGGAAGACTTAACATTATAAAAATATCTATTCTACCAAAAGCGATCTATACATTTAATGCAATCCCGATCCAAATTCCAAGGACATTTTTTAATGGGATGGAGAAACAAATCACCAATTTCATATGGAAGGGAAAGAGGCCCCGGATAAATAAGGCATTACTGAAAAAGAAGAACAAAGTAGTCGGTCTTACTTAACCTGATTTTAGAAACTATTATGCTGCCACAGTAGTCAAAACAGCCTGGTACTGGTACAACAACAGACACATAGACCAATGGAACAGAACTGAGAATCCATACATAAATCCATCCACATATGAGCAGTTGATATTTGACAAAGGCCCCAAAACAGTAAAATGGGGAAAAGACAGTCTTCTTAACAAATGGTGCTGGCATACCTGGATACCCATCTGCAAAAAAAATGAAACAGGACCCATACCTCACTCCATGCACAAAAACTAACTCAAAATGGATCAAAGACCTAAATATAAAATCTAAAACGATAAAGATCATGGAAGAAAAAATAGGGACAACGTTAGGAGCCCTAATACATGGCATAAACAGCATAGAAAACATTATAAAGAACGTAGAAGAAAAACTAGATAACTGGGAGCTCCTAAAAATCAAACACTTATGCTCATCCAAAGACTTCACCAAAAGAGTAAAAAGACTACCTACAGACTTGGAAAAAGTTTTTAGCTACGACATTTCTGATCAGCACCCGATCTCTAAAATCTACATAATACTGCAAAAACTTAACCGCAAAAAGATAAACAACCCAATTAAAAAATGGGCAAAAGATATGAATAGACACTTTACTAAAGAAGACATTCAGGTAGCTAACAGATATGAGGAAATGTTCACGATCATTACCCATTAGAGAAATGCAGATCAAAACTACAATGAGATTTCATCTCACTCTAACAAGGCTGGCATTAATTCAAAAAACACAAAACAATAAATGATGGAGAGGCTGTGGAGAGACTGGAACACTTCTACACTGCTGGTGGGAATGCCAAATGGTACAATTGCTTTGGAAATCGATTTGGCGCTTCCTTAAAAAGCTAGAAATACCATACGATCCAGCAATCCCACTTCTTCGAATATACCCTAGAGAAATAAGAGCCTTTACATGAACAGATACATGCACACCCACGTTTAATGCGGCACTGTTTACAACAGCAAAAACATGGAAGCAACCAAGGTGCCCATCAACGGATGAATGGATAAATAAATTATGGTATATTCACACAATAGAATACTACGCATCGATAAAGAACAGTGAGGAATCTGTGAAACATTTCATACTAGGGAGGGATCTGGAAGGCATTACGCTGAGTGTAATTAATCAGTTGCAAAAGGACAAATATTGTATGAGACCACTATTATAAGAACTTGAGAAATAGTTTAAACTGAGAAGAAAACATCCTTCTGTGGTTACCAGAGAGGGGGGAGCGAGGGAGGGTGGGAGAACAGTATTCACTAATTAGATAGTAGATAAGAACTACCTTACGTGAAGGGAAAGACAACACACAATACACAGAAGGTCAGCACAATTGGACTAAACCAAAAGCAAAGACGTTTCCTGAATAAACTGAACGCTTCAAAGGCCAGCATAGCATGGGCAGGGGTCTGGGGACCATGGTTTCAGAGGACATCTAAGTCAATTGGCATAATAAAATCTATTAACAAATATTCTGCATCCCACTTTGAAGAGTGGCATCTGGGGTCTTAAACGCTAGCAAGCAGCCATCTAAGATGCATCAATTGGTCTGAACCCAGCTGGATCAAAGGAGAATGAAGAACACCAAGGACACAAGGTGATTACGAGCCCAAGAGACAGAAAAGGCCACATGAACCAGAGACTACATCATCCTGAGACCAGAAGAACTAGATGGTACCCAGCTACAACCGATGACTGCCCTGACAGGGAAGACAACAGAGAACCCTTGAGGGAGCAGGAGAGCAGTGGGATGCAGACCCCAAATTCTCATAAGACCAGACTTAATGGTCTGACTGAGACTGGAAGGACCCCGGTGGTCATGGTCCCCAGACCTTCTGTTTCCCCAGGACAGGAACCATTCCCGAAGCCAACTCTTCAGACTTGGATTGGACTGGACAATGGGTTGGAGAGGGATGCCGGTGAGGAGTGAGCTTCTTGGATCAGATGGACACTTGAGACTATGTTGGCATCTCCTGCCTGGAGCGGAGATAAGAGGGTGGAGGGGGTTAGAAGCTGGCGGAAAGGACATGAAAAGAGAGAGTGGAGGGAGAGGGCAGGCTGTCTCATTAGGGGGAGAGTAATTGGGAGTGTGTAGCAAGGTGTATATGGGTTTTTGTGTGAGAAACTGACTTAATTTGTAAACTCTCACTTAAAGCACAATAAAAATTATTAAAAAAAAAAAAGGCTAGAAATAGAACTACCATACGATCCAGCAATCCCACTCCTTTGAATATATCCTAGAGAAATAACAGTCTTCACATGAACAGATATATGTACACTGATGTTCACTAGAGCACTGTTTACAATAACAAAAACATGGAACAACCAAGGTGCCCATCAACAGATGAACGGATAAATAAATTATGGTATATTCACACGATGGCATACTACGCATCGATAAAGAACAGTGAGGAATCTGTGAAACATTTCATAACATGGAGGAACCTGGAAGGCATTATGGTGAGTGAAATTAGTCAGTTGCAAAAGGACAAATATTGTATAAGACCACTATTACAAGAACTTGAGAAACAGTTTAAACTGAGAAGAAAACATTCATTCGTGGTTACGAGCGGGGGAAGGAGGAAGGGTGGGAGAGGGGTATTCACTAATTAGATAGTAGATAAGAACCTTAGGTGAAGCGAAACACAACACACAATACAGGGGAGGGCAGCACAACTGGACTAAACCAAAAGCAGTTTCCTGAATTAACTAAATGCTTCGAAGGCCAGTGTAGCAGGGGCGGGGGTTTGGGAAACATGGTTTCAGGGGACATCTAAGTCAACTGGCATAATAAAATCTATTAAGAAAACATTCTGCATCCCACCTTGGAGAGAGAGGCGTCTGGGGTCTTAAATGCTAGCAAGTAGCCATGTAAGATACATCAATTGGTCTCAACCCACCTGGATCAAAGGATAAAGAAGAACTCCAAGGACAAAAGGTGACTGCAAGCTCAAGAGACAGAAAGGGCCACATAAACCAGGGACTACATCAACCTGAGACCAGAAGAGCTAGATGGTGCCCAGCTAGAACCGATGACTGCCCTGACAGGGAATGCAACAGAGAACCCGTGAGGGAGCAGGAGAGCAGTGGGATGCAGACCTCAAATTCTCGTAAAAAGACCAGACTTAATGGTCTGACTGAAACTGGAAGGACCCCAGTGATCATGGGCCCCAGACCTTCTCTTGGCCCACTACAGGAACCATCCCCGAAGCCAGCTCGTCAGACATGGATTGGGCTGGACAATGGGTTGGAGAGGGATGCTGGTGAGGCGTGAGCTACTTGGTTCGGGTGGATACTTGAGACAATGTTGGCGTTTCCTGCCTGGAGGGGAGATGGGAGGGTAGAGAGGCTTAGAAGCTGGCAAAATGGTCACAAAAAGAGAGAGTGGAGGGAGGGAGTGGGCTGTCTCATGCTGGGGGAAGTAATTGGGAATATGTAGCAAGTATTGTGTTAAGTTTTTATGTGAGAGACTGACTTGATTTGTAAACTTTCACTTAAAGCACAATAAAAATTATTTTTTTAAAAAAGAGAGTAAGACCCTCAATGAGATGGACTGATACAGTGGCTACAACAATGGGCTCAAACATAGCAATGACTGTGAGGATGGGATATAGCTGGGCAGTGTTTTTTTCTGTTGTACACAGAGTCACTATGAGTCCGAACTGGAACCAACTTAATGGCACCTAACACCAATAAAAACATGTAGAGAAATGTATACTTAAAAATGATAGAAATAACAGTTACTTAGAAATATGAACCTACCTCACAGCATGTGCCATGTAAGATATTTATTTCCCTTGAGCAGTCTCACATGGTACCCTCGAGCATTGTCTGTCCTGGGTGCAGAGGAAACTGAATGTTTCTACAGCTAAAGCTAACACATCAATTAGGAAAAGAATTTATGTAAGAACACTGAATGGTGTAAAGGTATCGAGATGTTTTAAAAAAAGAGGCTTCTATGTATTGGTGTATCCTTTCAACTTATTAAAAGTAAGGATATTTTACAAAACGTTCTTTTAAAATAGAAGACAATTTTAGAAAGCAAGTTTGACGTGCAACTCAGAGACAACTGCAAATCCATTTCTAAAAAAGCAGTTACTGAAGGAAGGAGTCCCTGAACAGAACAAATGATTGACATGCTAACCAAATGGCTGGTGGTTTGAATACATCCAGCAGCGCCTTTGAAGATGGACCTGGTAATCTATTTCCAAAAGGTTACAATCATGGAAAACCTACGGAACACAGTTCTACTCTGAAACACGTAAGGTCACCATTAATCAGAATCAACTTCATGGCAACTGGTTTGGTTTTGGTTTTGAAGGCGAGCCTATGGATTATTTTCCAAAGTCTTTCAGTCCATAAAAATACCTCCCATACCTATAATTGAGTAGCCTCTGCTAAACTGCTTGTCTACGTGAAAACAAAACAAAAAAATCTACAAGTACTAACTCTGACCATCCCATAGCTCTAGTCAGGTCGTATTTGAAGAGTTACAAGATGGCCAGCATTCCACAAATGATGAATGGGCCCTGTTTCAATTAATAAGGATCAAGGTCATATTTTTTATCTGGAACTAAGAGTATTAGTTTATTTTAAAATGACTAACTTCCTTCAAGCCCTCAGGGCTACCTGAATGAAACCTGGCTCATCTGACTAGATTTTGAAGATGAAAACAAGAAGCCTTTAAAAATGTGGTCCTATTTGAACTTAAAAGGCTTACTATACTCTTTCAGGGTTGTCATTTGAGCCCAGCTCCTCAGAAATTGTGTCGACTTGTGTAAAAATTTAGGAGTAATAAAAATATCCTCTTACCAAACATGACACACATAGAATACAGAAAAGAATCCTACAGATATAAATATTTTGCAGATGAGCATGCATTAGCAACATATTGTGGGACCCCACTACTTTTGTCTCGTCTCTGTCAAAAATAAACTCAGACCACCATTAACAGACTGCTGTGCAGGTTTAACAGACAACTTCAAAGCCGGGCAGCACATCATTATCACGCTCAGTCATCAGGGCTCCAACCTAACTAAAATTTTCAGGGTCCTTATATATAATTTAGAAACCATCTCAAGAATAGATTAAACTCATTAAACACTAGTGACCAAAGACCAGGCGAGTTGTGAAAAGACATTAAGGACAACATCCATGAAGAAAGTAAAAGATCATTAAAAATACAGGAAAGAAAGAAAAGATCAAAGGAGAGGTCAGAAGAAACTCGAAACTTGCTCTTGATCGATGAGTAACCAAAGTGAAAGGAAGAAATCATGAGGTAAAAGAGCAGATCAGAAGATTTCAAAAAGCTTCTCCAGAAGACAAAGTAAAATTATACAATGAAATGTGCAAAGACTTGGAGTTAGAAAACAAAAAGCAAAATATATGCTTGGCATTTCTCAAGCTGAAATAGTTAAAAAAAAAAAAAAAAAATCAAGCCTCAAGTTGCAAAATTAAAGAATTCTACAGGGAAAATAATTAAATAACGCAGGAAACATCAAAAGAAGATGGAAAGAATACACAGAGTTACTGTACCAAAAAGAATTAGTTGGTGTTCACTTACTCCAGGGGGTAGCAGATGATCAGGAACAGATGGTACTGAAGGAAGAAGTGCAAGCTGCACTGAAGGCATTGGGAAAAAAACAAGACTTCAGGAATTGACAGAATACCAACTGAGATGTTTCAACAAATTGATGCAGTGTTGGAATGGCTCACTGGACTAAGCCAAGAAATTTGGGAGATAGCTACCTGGCCAACCAACTGGAAGAGATCCATATTTGTGCCTATTCCAAAGGAAGGTGATTCAAGAGAATTTAGAAATTATTCAACAACATCATTAATATCACACACAAGTAAAATTTTACTGAAGATCATTGGATTCAGAAGAGGATGTGGAATGTGGGATACCACTGTTAATATCAGATGGATCATGGCTGAAAACAGAGAATACCACAAAGATGTTTAACTCTGTTTTACTAACTATACAAAGGCATTCAACTGTGTGGATCATAACAAATTATGGATAACATTGTGAAAAGAATCCAGAACATTTAACTGTGCTCAAGATGAGCCTGTACACAGAACAAGAGACAGTCGTTAGAACAAGAGGACGCTGTGCGGTTTAAAGGCAAGCAAGGTGTGCATCAGGGTAGGGTTGCATCCTTTCACTGTACTTACTCAACCTGTATGCTGAGCAAATGATCCAAGGAACTGGACTATATGAAGAAGAATGGGGCATCAGGATTGGAGGAAGACTCATTAAGAACCTGCAATATGCAGATGACCCAACCTTGCTTAGTGAACATGAAGAGGACTTGGAGCACTTACTGATGAAGATCAAAGAATACCGCCTTCAGTATGGATCACATCTCAACATAAAGAAAACAAAAATCCCTCTACAACAAAAACACAAATAATCCAATTAAAAAATGGGCTAAGGATATTAACAGACACTTCACCAAAGAAGATATTCAAGCGGGTAACAGATACATGTGGCAATGCTCACCATCACTAGCCATTAGAGAAATGCAAATCAAAACCACAATGAGATGCCATCTCACCCCAACATTACTACACAAATCAAAAAAACAGAAAATAACAAATGTTGCAGAGACTGTGCGGAGATCGGAACTCTTAGGCACTGCTGATGGGAATGCAAAAAGGTACAACCTCTTCGGAAAACAACATAGCACTTCCTTAAAAAGCTAAAAATAGAAATACCATTATGATCCAGCAATCCCACTCCTAGGAATACATCCTAGAGAAATAAGGGCCATCACACGAATAGACATATGAACACCTATGTTCACTGCAGCACTGTTCACTATAGCAAAAGAATGGTGTGTAAGGTAATTAAAGAAAAATTTGAGGTACCTGATATGATCTGAAACGGACAATTTGAGGACTGGGTGTGATTCCCCGCAGCTCTGTTTTCACCCCAGAGGCAGCCATTTTCCATACTGTTTCTAAGAGAAGAATGTCCAGTAATGACTACATAACTGCACTGCCACCCATCCCTGTCACATGTCAGTGTGACCTCTGCACTGTAGCCAATCTAAGAAAGAAACATACACTCGTTAAATCCAATTGCCTTACAGAACTGGACACAAGAAGCCCTCCTTCCAAGTTCTGCTTTAAGATCTCATGCGTCACAAGTTTCTGCCACAGAAACCTTTGTTTTAATAGGTTTCTGCCAGCAGAAGCCCTGCCTTAAAATGATCGACTACCAATAGAGTAATGCCTTTTGATGATCTAAGCCTGTGCTTAACAATCAAGTAATGTCTTTCAGTGATCTAAGTTTGTAAATACCAATCAAATAACATGTTTCGCATCCATTGTTCCCCTATAAAACATCACTGCTGAGTTGCCATTTGGTATTTATGGATTCCACTGCAAGGATTTCCATTTAGTCCCAGCTCAAGCTATCTCTTTTCTTAAATAAATCTCTCAATTTTACACTAACCAGAGTACAGATGATTACTCTATGACAATGGAAACAACCTAGGTTCCCACCAACAGATGAATGGATAAAGAAACTATGGTACATACACACCACAGAATACTAGGCAACAATAAAGAACAATGATGAATCTGCAAAGCATCTCACAACATGGATGCATCTGGAGGGCATTATGCTGAGTGAAGTAAGTCAATCACAGAAGAACACATATTGTATGAGACCATTACTATAAAAACTCATGAAAAGGTTTATACACAGAAAGAAACAATCTTTGGGAGAGCGAGGGGTCAAGATGGAGGAATAGTCAGATGCTTCCTGTCGTCCCCCTTACAACAAAGACCCGAAAAAACAGATGAATTGATTCTATATGACAATCTAGGAGCCCTAAACATCAAAGACAAAGCTGAAGAGTTGGACTGAGTAGCAAGGGGAAGGAGAGACATTTCAAAAGCAGCAGAGAAGTGCCAGTCACGAGGCTGTCAGGACCCTCCTGGCTGGGTAGGCCGGCACATGCGGGTTGAGGTGAGCAGCAGCATTCAGGACATGTCTCACCATGCCGGGTGAGGCTGGGTGGTGGTGAGTCTGCACAGGCCTCTGGAGCTGGGTGGAGGCAGCGCTGGACCTACAAAAGTTTAGTGCAAGCATCCAACCTACCGTGCAGGGGCAAAATAACCCCTCCCCCACCAGAGTTTCACAGTGAAGTGCTTCTGTCTTTTCACCCATCCCCCACTCCACTCCACACCAACACCAGTCCAGCAGTATTCAACAACTGCCATACCCCCTAAGCAGGAACTCAGGGTTATCCACACACACACCAGTCTCCTGGCTTTAAATAAACACCACGTCACCTAAGCCAGGAACTCCGGTCAGGTTGGGAGGCCCTGCAGCTCTGCCCAGCCACTAGCATAAGGTGGGCACAGACCTGAAGCGTCCTTCAGCCCTGCCTAGATCTATGTGGGCCGATTCAATACCACATGCCCTCGTTAGGATAAAACAGCTGAGCACACACCTGCGATTTTCAACTGCAGCATCTAATGGGGAGCTGCAGATTTGAGACATTTGACACCAGCCTGTCCCTTAAGCAGGGACCTCACCCACCCACATCAAGGGCCTCAGGGCTAGCAGTACCACCTACTCCATCTAGCCACCCATGACAGGCGTCTGAGAGTAAGTGGTGTCTTCCAGTTCCTCCAGTCAACAGCACTGGGTGCCCAAGGACCAGCTGCAATATCCCCTCACCAATACATGCTCTAGGAGACGGGGACATGCCCTCTACCCAGGCACCCAGGGGCAGCCATCAGCCCCCTGCCTTGCTCTATACATAGCTCTTTACTGCAGCCAGACACCTGTGCCTGCTCCAAACATCCCTACACAACCGTTCTCATCTAGGACTGTAGGTGAGAATCTGTACCACTCACTCAGTGACCAACAATCTGGACACCTGTGCTGCACCTGCACAAGAAAAGTGAACAGACTCCTGGCCTCATACACCTAGTAGCTGCTCTAACCACTTGGAGACAAGATGTGAAATCTTCAAAGATACCAATAACCAAAGTAGCCCACATGCCCAACCTACCTGAGCATATCAAAACAAACAAAAAGTTAGGACACAGTAAACAGACATACAGTAATTAAATACAATAACTTATTGATGCCTCAGTGTGAACAGTCAATATCAAATCACACAAAGAAGCAGGTCAAGATGTCTCCAACAAGCAACCAAAATAAAGAACCAGGAAACCTTCTGGAAGAAGATAACATAATGCAATTTTACCTGAGATAGAATGTCTCCAAGACATCAGGAAGGAGATCAGGCATAACTCAGACCAAGCCAAGGAACACACAGACAAAGCAATAGAGGAATTCAGGAAAAGAATACAAGAACAAAATGACAAATTCAACAGGGGGCTAGAAACTATAGAGAGACAGCAACTAGAAATCCAAAAGATTACCGATAAACTCCCAGAATCAGACAACACAATAGAAGGTCACAGGAGCAGATTTGAGCCAACAGAAGCAGAATTAGCGAGACTGAAGATAAATCTCCTGACACCAATTTATGTGTTGAAAAAAATCACAAAAAAGAACTTAAAAAAAATGAAGAAAGCCTAAGAATTATGTGGGACACTATCAAGAGGGAAAACCTATGAATGATCACAGTACCAGAGCGGGGGTGGGGGGGTGCAGGGGGTGCGGGGAGGAAGAGGATAACAGAAAACTGTTGAATATTTGTTAGCAGAAAACTTACCTGATATCATGAAAGACAATATCTACCCGAGAAGCTCAACAAACCCCATACAGGACAGACCCCAAAAGAAGGTCACCAAGACATATCGTAACGAAATTTGCCAAAACTGAAGACAAAGAATCTTGAGAGCAACAGGAATAACTGAAAAGCCACCCACGTAGGAGAACCAATAAGACTAAGCTCCAACTACTCAGCAAAAACTATGCAGGAAAGAAGGCAATGGGATGACATATACAAAGCTTTGAAGGGAAAAAACTGCCAGCCAAGAATTATATATCCAGCAAAATTGTCTCTCAAATATGATGGTGAAATTATATCATTTCCAGATAAATGGAAGTTAAGGGAATTCGTAAAAACCAGACCAAAATTACAAGAAATACTAAAGGGACTACTCTGGTTAGAGAACCAACAATATTAGACAACAATCCAAGACTAAAACACAGGACAGATCAACTAGGTATCAACCCAGACAGGGAAGTTGCAAAAACAAGTCAAAGCTAAAAGGCTCAAAATAGGGAACCAGAGACATCAATATGTAAACAATGACAATGTCAAGACAAAAAAGAGGGAATAAACTGTATAATCACAGAACTTCCATATGGAGAGGAAGTTAAGGCGATAGCAAGAAAAAAAGATCGGTTTAATCTTAGGAAAATAAAGGTAAATTTTAAGGTAACCACAAAGGAAGCTAACAAACCTACCCATGAAAATAAAAAAGAAAAAAATAAATAAAGGCTCAGCAAACACAAAATCAACAATAATGAAAAAGAAACTAAATAAAGAAAAATGACTCAGCACACAAAATTAAGTGGAACAAGGAAATTGTCCACAACATACACACACAAATCAAAACGACAGCACTAAACTCACACCCCCCACGTGTCTGTCAGTTTGTCGTACTGTGGGGGGTTGCATGTTGCTGTGATGCCAGAAGCTATGTCACCCGTATTGAGATATTAGCAGGGTCACCCACGGAGGACAGGTTTCAGCTGAGCTTCCAGGCTAAAACAGACTAGGAAGAAGGACCTGGCAGTCTCCTTCTGAAAAGCATTAGCCAGTGAAAACCTTATGAATAGCAGCGGAACACTGTCTGATATAGTGCTGGAAGATGAGCCCCCCAGGTTGGAAGGTACTCAAAAGATGACTGGGGAAGAGACTGCCTCCTCAAAGTAGAGTCGACCTTAACGATGTGGATGGAGTAAAGCTTTTGGAACCTTCATTTGCTGACGTGGCACGACTCCAACTGAGAAGAAACAGCTGCAAACATCCATTAATAATCGGAACCTGGAACATAAGAAGTATGAATCTAAGAAAATTGGAAATCGTCAAAAATGAAATGGAATGCATAAACATCGATATCCTAGTCATTAGTGAGCTGAAATGGACTAGTATTGGCCATTCTGAATCGGACAATCATATAGTCTACTATGCTGCGAATGACAACTTGAAGAGAAATGGTGTTGCATTCATCGTCAAAAAGAACGTTTCAAGATCTATCCTGAAGTACAACGCTGTCAGTGATAGGATAATATCTGTGTGACTACAAGGAAGACCAGTTAATACGACTACTATTCAAATTTATGCACCAACCACTAGGGCCAGAGATGAAGACACAGAAGACTTTTATCAGCTGTTGTAGTCTGAAATTGGTCAAACATGCAATCAAGACGCACTGATAATTACTGGTGATTGGAATGCGAAAGTAGGAAACAAAGAAGAAGGATCAGTAGTTGGAAAATAACAGCCTTGGTGATAGAAACAGTGCCAGAGATCGAATGATAGAATTTTGCAAGACCAATGACTTCATGGCAAATACCTTCTTTCACCAACATAAATGGCGACTATACACATGCACCTCGCCAGACGGAACACACAGGAATCAAACTGACTACCTCCGTGGAAAGAGACAATGGAAAAGCTCGATATCATCAGCCAGAACAAGGCCAGGGGCCGACTGTGGAACAGACCATGAAACGCTCATTTGCAGTTCAAGCTGAAACTGAAGAAAATTAGAGCAAGTCCACGACAGCCAAAATGTGACCTTGAGTATATCCCACCTGAATGTAGAGACCATCTGAAGGACAGATTTGACACATCGAACACTGGTGACCAAAGACTGGACGAGTTGTGGAATGACATCAAGGACATCATCCATGGAGAAAGCAAGAGGTCACTGAAAAGGCAGAAAGAAAGAGAAACCAAGACGGATGTCAGAGGAGACTCTAAAACTTGCTCTCGAACATCGAGCAGCTAAAGCAAAAGGAAGAATTGATGAAGTAAAAGAACTGAACAGAAGATTTCAAAGGGTCACTCGAGAAGGCAAAGTAAAGTATTATAATGACATGTGCAAAGAGCTAGAGATGGAAAACCAAAAGGGAAGAACACGTTTGGCGTTTCTCAAGCTGAAAGAACTGAAGAAAATATTCAAGTCTCGAGTTGCAATAGTGAAGGATTCCATGGCGGAAAATATTAAACGGCACAGGAAGCATCAAAAGAAGATGGAAGGAATACACAGAGTCATTACACCAAAAAGAATCAGTTGATGTTCAATCATTTCAAGAGGCAGCATGTGATCAGGAACCGATGGTACTGAAGGAAGAAGTCCAAGCTGCTCTGAAGGCACTGGCGAAAAACAAGGCTCCAGGAATTGATGGAATATCAATTGAGATGTTTCAACAAATTGATGCTACGCTGGACGTGCTCGCTCATCTATGCCAAGAAATATGGAAGACAGCTTCCTGGCCAACTCACTGGAAGAGATCCATATTTATGCCTATTCCCAAGAAAGGTGATCCAACCGAATGTGGAAATTACAGAACGGTATCATTAATATCACATGCAAGCAAAACTTTGCGAAGATCATTCAAAAGCGGTTCCAGCAGTGTATCGACAGGCAACTGCCAGAAATTCAGGCCGGTTTCAGAAGAGGACATGGAACCAGGGATATCATTGCTGGTGTCAGGTGAATCCTGGCTGAAAGCAGAGAATACCAGAAGGATGTTTACCTGTGTTTTATTGACTATACAAAGGCATTCGACTGTGTGGATCATAACAAATGATGGATAACATTGTGAAGAATGGAAATTCCAGAACACTTAATTGTGCTCATGAGGAACCTTTACACAGATCAAGAGGCAGTTGTTCGGACAGAACAAGGGGATACTGATTGGTTTAAAGTCAGGAAGGGTGTGAATCAGGGTTGTATTCTTTCACCATACCTATTCAATCTGTATGCTGAGCAAATAATCCGAGAAGCTGGACTATATGAAGAAGAACGGGGCATCAGGATTGGAGGAAGACTCATTAACAACCTGCGTTATCCAGATGACACAACCTTGCTTGCTGAAAGTGAAGAGGACTTGAAGCACTTACTAATGAAGATCAAAAGCCACAGCCTTCAGTATGGATTGCACCTCAACATAAAACAAAAATCCTCACAACTGGACCAATGAGCAAGATCGTGATAAGCGGAGAAAAGATTGAAGCTGTCAAGGATTTCATTTTACTTGGATCCACAATCAACAGCCATGGAAGCAGCAGTCAAGAAATCAACAGACACACTGCATTGGGTAAATCCGCCGCAAAGGACCTCTTTAAAGTGTTGAAGAACAACGATGTCACCCTGAAGACTAAGGTGCGCCTGACCCAAGCCACGGTATTTTCAATCGCATCATACGCACGCGAAAGCTGGACAATGAATAAGGAAGACCAAAGAAGAACTGACGCCTTTGAATTGTCGCGCTGGTGAAGAATATTGAATATACCATGGATTGCCAAAAGAACGAAATCTGTCTTAGAAGAAGTACAAACAGAATGCTCCTTAGAAGCAAGGATGGCAAGACTTATGTACTTTGGACATGTTGTCAGGAGGGATCAGTCCCTGGAGAAGGACATCATGCTTGGCAGAGTACAGCGTCAGCAGAAAAGAGGAAGACCCTCAACAAGGTGGACTGACACAGTGGCTGCAACAGTGAGCTTAAGCGTAACAACGATTGTAAGGATGGCACAGGGCCGGGCAGTGTTTCGTTCTGTTGTGCACAGGGTCGCCATGAGTTGGAACCAACTCGATGGCACTGAACAACAACAACAAACTCATACTTATCAATAATTACACTGAATGTAAATGGGCTAAATGCACCAATAAAGAGACACAGAGTGGCAGAATAAATTAAGAAAAAAACATGATCCATCTATATGCTGCCTACAAAAGACACACATTACACTCAAAGACACAAACTAAAACTCAAAAGATGGAAAATATACCAAGGAAACAACAACCAAATAAAGGAGTGGCAATATTAATCTCTGACAAAATAGACTTTAAAGCACAATCTACCATAAAGGACACAGAAGGACACTATACAATGATTAAAAGACCAATACACCAAGAGAACATAACCATAAAAAATACATATGGACCCAATGACAGGGATCCATAATTCATAAAAACAAACTCTAACAGCATTGAAAAGAGAAACAGGCAGCCCCACAATAATAATAGGAGACTTCAACACACCACTTTTGGTGAAGGACGGAACACCTACAAAGAAACTCAATGAAGACACGGAAGATCTAAATGCCACAATCAGCTTGACCTCAGAGATACACGCAACACTCCACCCAACAGCAGTCAAGTATACATTCTTTTCCAACACACATGGAACATTCTGCAGGATAGACCGCATTTTAGGCCACAAAGCAAGCCTTAACAGAATCCTAAACATCAAGATATTACAAAGCATCTTTTCTGACCGCAGTGCCATAAAAGCAGAAATCAATAACAAAAACAGCAAGGAAAAAAAATCAAATACATGGAAATTAAACAACACCTTGCTCAAAAACTACTGGGTTATAGAAGAAATCAAGGATAGAATAAGGAAATTCATAGAATCAAATGAGAAGGAAAACACATCTTACTACAACCTTTGGGACACAGCAAAAGCAGTGCTGAGAGGTCAATTTATAGCAATAAATACATATATCCAAAAGAGAAGAAACGGCCAAAATCAAACATTAACCCTACAACTCGACCAAATAGAGAGCAACAAAAGAAGCCCTCAGGCAGCAGAGGAAAGGAGATAATAAAGATTAGAGCCGAAATAAATAAAAACAATAGAAAAACAATCGAGAGAGTTAACAAGGCCAAAAGTTGGTTCTCTGAAAAGATCAACAAAATCGACAAACTACTGGCTAAACTAACAAAAGAAAAACAGGACAGGAAGCAAATAACCTGAATAAGAAATGAGATGGGCGATATCACAATGGACCTGTCATTAACTGAACTGTGTCCCCCCAAAATATGTGTATCAATTTGGCTAGGCCATGATTCCCAGTATTGTGTGGCTGTTCACCATTTTGTCATCTAATGTGATTTCCCTATGTCTTGCTAGTCCTATCACTATGATGTTAATGAGATGAATTAGTGGCAGTTATGTTGATGAGATCTACAAGATCAGATTGCTCTTTAAGCCAATCTCTTTTGAGATATAAAAGAAAGAAGTGAGCAGAGAGACAGGGATACCTCATACCACCAAGAAAGCAGCACCGGGAGCAGAATGCATCTTTTGGACCCGGAGTTCTTACTTGGAGAAACTTCTAGTCCAGAGGAGGATTGATGACAAGGACCTTCTTCCAGAGCCAACAGAGAGAGAAAGCCTTCCTCTGGAGCTGATGCCCTGAATTTAGACTTGTAGCCTACTAGACTGTGAAAGAATAAATTTCTCCTTGTTAACGCTATGGTATTTATGGTACTTCTGTTACAGCAGCACTAGATAACCAAGACAAGATCTAACTGAAATTAAAAGGATCATAACAGAATACTATGAAAAATTGTACTCGAATTTGAAAACTTAGAGAAAATGGAAAAATTTCTAAAAACACACTACCTACCTAAATTAACACACATTGAAGCAGAAAAACTAAATAAACTCACAACAAAAGAAGAGAATGACGAGGTAATTAAAAAAAAAAAAAGTCCCAACAACAACAAAAAAGCCCTGGCCTGGATGGCTTCACTGGAGAATTCTACTAAACTTTCAAAGAAAAGATAACACCAGTACTACTAAAGGTATTTGAGAGCATACAAAAGGAAGGAATACTCCCGAACCCGTTCAATGAAGCCAGCATAATCCTGGTACTAAAGCTAGGTAAAGGCACTGCAAAAAAAAGAAAATTACAGACCAATAGTCCTTATGAAGATAGACGCAAAAAATCTCAACAAAATTCTAGCCAACAGAATTCAAGAGCATATCAAAAAAATAATTCACCATAACCTAGTGGGATTCATACCAGGTATGCAGGGATGGTTCAACATTAGAAAATCAATCAATGTAATCCATCACATAAATAAAACAAAAGAACCACATGATCCTATCAATTGATGCAGAAAAGGCATTTGACAAAGTCCAACACACATTCATGATAAAAACTGTCTGCAAAATAGGAATACAAAGGAAATTCCTCGACATAATAAAGAGCATTTATACAACGCCAACAGCCAACATCATTCTAAATGGAGAGAGACTAAAAGCATTCCCCTTGAAACAAGGATGCCCTTTATCACCACTCTTATTCAGCGCTGTGCTGGAGGTCCTAACCAGAGCAATAAAGCAAAAAAAAAAAAAAAAAAAAAAAAAAGAAAGAAATGGCATCCAAGTTGGTAAGGAAGAAGCAAAAGTACCCCTATTCTCAGATGATATTCTCAGATGATATGATCATATACACAGAAAACTCCCAGAGTCCACAAGAAAACTACTGGAACTAACAGAAGGTTTCATTAAAGTATCAGGATACAAGATAAACATATAAAAATCTGTTGGATTCCTCTACATTGACAAAAAGAACGTTGAAGAGGAAATCACCAAATCAATACCATTTACAATAGCCTCCAAGAAGATCAAGTATTTAGGGATAAATCTAACCAGTGCCGTAAAAGACCTATCAAAGAAAACTACAAAACACAACTGCAAGAAACCAAGAGACCTACGTAAGCGGAAACACATACTCAACATTGTGAAAATGTCGATTCTCACCAAAGCAATCTACCGATACAATGCAATCCGGATCCAAATTTCAATAGCATTCTTTAACAAGATGAGGAAGCAAATCATCAGCTTTATATGGAAAGGGTAGAGGCCCCAGATAAGTAAACCATTACTGAAGAAGAAGAACAAAGTGGGAGGCCTCACGCTACTGATTTTAAAACCTATTATACAGCCACAGTATATAGCCTGGTACAACATACGCATAGACAAATGCAACAGAATTCAGACCCAGACATAAATCCACCCATAGCAGCTGATGTACAACAAAAGATGTAAGTCCGTTAAATGGGGAAAAGACAATCTCTTTAACAGTGTTGGCAAAACTGGATGTCCACCGGTAAAAAAAAAAAAAAAAAGAAACAGGACTCACACCTCACACATATACAGAAACTAACTCAAAATGGATCAAAGACCTAAATATAAAATCTAAAACTATAAAGATCATGGAAGAAAAATAGGAACAATACTAGGTGCTCTAATGCATGGCACAAAACAGTACAAACTAACAATACACAGACGCCAGAAGAGACACTAGATAACTCTTAAAAACTTATGCTCATCAAAAGACTTCACCAAAAAGAGTAAAAAGAGAATCTACAGGCTGGAAAAAAAAAAAAAAAATGCTGGCTAGAACATGTCTGATGAGGCTCTAATTTTTAAAATCTACAAAATACTGCAACGCCTCAACAACAAAAAGACAAATAATCCAATTAAAAATGGTCAAAGGACATGAACAGACACTTCACCAAAGAAGACATTCAGGTGGCTAACAGACACACGAGGAAATGCTTGGCTTGCAATCATTAACCATTAGAGAAACGCAAACGAAAACTGTACTGAGACACCATCCACCCTGACAATACTGGCACTAATCCAAAAAACATAAAATAACAACTGTTGGAGATGTTGTAGGGACACTGGAACTCTTATGCCCTGCTGGTGGGAATGTAAAATGGTACAACCACTTTGGGAAATGATACAGCACTTCCTTAAAAAGCTAGAAATAGAACTACCACACAATCCAGCAATCCCACTCCTAGAAATATACCCTAGAGAAATAAGAGCTGTCACAGGAATAGACATATGCACACAGATGTTTACTGCAGCACTAATCCACAGCAGCAAAAACGATGGAAGTAACCTAAATGCCCATCAACAGGTGCATGGATAAACGAATTACAGCACATACACACAATGGAATACTATGCACTGATAAAGAACAATGATGAATCCACAAAACAGCTCACAACATGTATGAATCTGGAGGAGACTATGCTCAGTGAAATAAGTCAGTCAAAAAAGGACAAATATTGTAGGAGACTAGTATCATAAGAACTAAAGAAAAGCTCTGCGCACAGAAAAAAAAAAAGGCATTCTTTAATAGTTAACAAGGGTGGGGACGGAGGGGGAGGAGAAATCACTAACTAGATAGTAGCCAAGTGTCGACTTCAGTGAAGGGAAGGACAACACACAATATAGGGGATGTCTGCACAACTGGACCAAACCAAAAGCATAGAAGTTTCCTAGACACATCCAAACATAATGAGGGACCAAGTAGCTAGGGCTGGGGGCCAGGGACCATAGTCTCAGGGGACATCTAGGTCAATTGGCGCAACAGTTCATAAAGAAAATATTCTACATCCCACTTTGGTGAGTAGCATCTGGGGTCTTATAAGCTTGCATGTGGCCATCTAAGATACATCTACTGGCCCAAACCCATCTCGAGGAAAACCTAAGACACAAGGAAAATATAAACTCAAAGGACTAAAGGACTGCATGAACCAGAGGCTCTACCAGCCCGAGAAAAGAACTAGATGGTGTCCGGCTACCACCATTGACAGCTGTGACAGGGATAACAACAGAGTCTGGAGCAGAGTGGAGAAAAAAGTAGAACAGGTTTCAAATTCATGAAAAAAGATCAGACTTCGTGTTCTGACAGAGACTGGTGGAACTCCTAAAACTATGGCCCCTGACATTCTGCTAACCCAGACCTGAAACCATTCCCTAAACCCACTTTTCAGACAAAGATTAGACAAGTCTATAAAACAAAAATTAACACGTGAGGAATGAGCTTCTTAGTTCGAATACACGAGAGAACCCCCGAAACTATGCCCTCCCCCAACACTCTGCTAACCTAGAACTGAAACCATTTCCTAAGCCCACTTTTCCGGCAAAAGTTAGGTCTCTAAAACAAAAAATTACACACCTGAGGAACGGCCTTCTAATTTCAACCAAATATATGACACCAAATGGGCAACACCTGTCCAAAAGCAAGACGAGAAGGTAAGAAGGGACAGCAACTGGATAAATGCGCACAATAAACCCAGAGTGGAAAGAGGGGGAATGCTGTCAGACCATGGGGATTGCAACCAATGTCACAAAACAACGTGTATAAATTTTTGCATAGAAATTAACTTGAGCTGTAAACTTTCGCCCAAAGCACAATTAAAAAAAAATTAACCACCACATTTTTTACCCAGCATTTATACAGAAAATGCACCTAAATAACAAGTTATTTCCCTCCAACAAATATCTGTACACAGAATTACAGGGTATGAAGACAGCAATTCTCATATTCCGAATTCCACACATAGCTAATCATAACTAAATCTCTGGGATTAAGTACTCACTTCTCGAATTTTTTTTTCTTGAATGAGGAAGCAGAGACCAAAAGAATGTGAAACTTCAGGAAGAAAGTCAACATTTTTCAAGAAACGAATTTTCATCACGGAATCTTTCTTGTTGATTTAACCCTTCTATTTTTATCTTATTTACTCCCAAGTATTATTTCTAAAAGTGAATTCCAGAACTTCATTCTCTCCAAGGACTCCTCCCTACTCCACCTTCCACTAGTTCTTACCTCGTACTTAACTGACAACACTGGGGTCTTTTGCCACCGTTCAGTGACTTGGTCTCTATAAGGTGGTAGTGATAGTGTCAGACCTTGTCTAACTCCAGGGAGAATAAGAATCACCATCAGGATCAGCCCAAAGTTGATATCCTGTGTGGTAGAGGTTGGACATATCTCAACTCCCCAACTTTTACCAAGCCTGACACAGCTATCGTCCCCACGGTATTCTCTGCTCGTCTGCTGGATTTGATAATTGACTGCAATGGCCACACAGAACTCACAGATCATACTCAGCAATTACATGGTTTATTAGGAAAGTAACACGGGATCAGAATTAACTTGGAAGGAACAGGAAGAGGGCCAATGTCAGGGAACACACAGGAAGGCCTGGAAGACTCCCTCAAAATGAAGAGTGCTCTCTCTTTGCCATGCATATCCCCTCAGGACAGGCCTCCTCTTGGCCCCCTCAGTATTCCCTTTACAACAAGCCTCTTCGGCCCCCTTAAGGCAGGCCTCCTCTCCGCCGCTGCCCTGCTCAGGCAAGTGTTACAGCTCCTCCAGCTCTGCCAACAAGTGCCTGGACACACCCCACTCCACCAGCAAGCCTCCTGCCTGAAGGCGCTCAGCTCTCTCTGAGTGGGTCAGGAAGCCCACTGTAGTATCTTTAATAAGCAAAGAAAATTATCTTCACATTAACCCTTTCTCTGCCAAACTAATCAAACTGCTTCTCATTCTTTACCTCTCAATCCCTCTGGGATTCACAATGAACAGGCTTCCCTAATCCAATCCGACTCTGTTAGATTCCACTCTGGCCTCCAACGCCTAAACTCAGTGGCTATTCTTAGTTCCATTCTCTTTGATATTTGGCTCTATTAATGGCCCTCTGTTAAGATTCTCTTTTTCTTTTGCTTTCCTGACATGGTATCATTCTGCTTGCATCCTCTTTGACTCCATCTGCTTTTCTCCTTCTTTAGCTCTTTTCTCTCTTCTCCCCAAATGGAATTCCCTCTTCTTTTCTGTTTTGAAGCCATATACACTGCCGTCAGCCAGAGTTCATTAAGTTTCATGGCTTTCGCTCACAACTCTCCACTGCTGACTTCCACATCTGGAGCCCCAGGGCTGATACTTCTAGCCTGGTATTCCCAGTAGTTTTATTAGGCAATTTCTCTTGCTTGTTTCACAGTCATCTCAAATTCATCATGTCTAAAGCTTTACCCTGGGTCAAATTCCCCTCACAATTCCTCTCAATGTCATCAGCATTTTCATTCCCCACAACTCAAAGCTCGGGTCTTTTTAAATTCCTCTCTCCTCCAACTCCAGTTTACATGATTTACATCAAATCCTATGATGCTTCTTTTAAATATCACTTTCACCTGTTCATTTTTGTTTGTTCTCACTCTTTCCATCCTATTCCTGGCTCTTATGAACTCACAGAACAATGACAGAGACTTCTAGCTGGTCTCTCCACTTTCAATCTTTCTCCCTCCTCTCCATACATATTTGAGTACTTCAACTTGTCCACACCTTATCCACAAATTATTTTATACCCTCTGATACCCTTGGGGAAACCCTGGTGGCATAGTGGTTAAGAGCTACAGCTGCTAACCAAACGGTCAGCAGTTCGAATCCACCAGGTGCTTCTTGGAAACTCTATGGGGCAGTTCTACTCTGTCCTACAGGTTCACCATGAGTCGAAATCGACTCTATGGCAGTGGGTTTGGTCTCGAATCCCCATGGGATAAACAGGGTAAAATCTAAACTCCAAGTCTGAGTTTTAAAACCCCTTTATTCTCTAGCCATACTTCATCTTCTACTAACCCTAACACAAGTATTGGCCAGGTTGCTTTCTCATACTGTGTCTTCCTCCTGAAATGGCAGCCCTGCCTCTTAATACTCATCCGTCAAGGCCCAGCTAAGTCCTGGGTCCTAGTTGAAGACTTCCAAGACCATTGCAGCCCATATCTCCCCTTTCTATAAATTATTTTTATTTAAATTCTCCATAATTCACTGAAACACTTAACCAGAAATGGTTTCATTCAATTAGGTTTTCAATATAATTAAAGTAAGTCCAAGCTTCTTGTGCTTGGGGACATTTCATTTATATCTCCTAAACACTAAAATGGAGCCCTGGTGGTGCAGTGCTTAAGAGCTCAGCTACTAACCAAAAAGTCAGCAGTTCAAATCCACCAGCCGCTCCTTGGAAACCCTCTGGGGAAGTTCTACTCTGTCCTGTAGGGTCGTTATAAGTCAGAACCGACTCAACAACAGCGGGTAGCAGTAGTAGTAAACACTAAAATAGACAAAAAACCCTACCTGTATGAAATTTACATTCTGGTAGAACAAGATAGATAAACATACAGAAAAGTAAAACATGTTGAAAAACAAAATTCTTACTTGGTTAGGAGTGAAAAAAGAAGCAGGCTTTATCAAAGAATAGAGCAACTGCAGGTGGGGAGCATGAAGCAAAAATGCTTAAATGCTTCAAAGTACAGGAGCTGAAAAAAACTATACATTAAAATGTAAGGAAACAGTAACCACAAGTCACCTAACAGCTAACCTACAAACACCCTAGAACCAATCTGCACGAGTATTTTGTGAAAATGATTCTGCCTATCTTTCAAGGACAAGGGCAGTTTGCAGGAAAGCATTCTGACAATAGCCACAGTTTTGCCCCCCTCCCCTCGCTCCCTCACAGCCAGTGCAGACTAACCTTTTATCGGGAGCTCGACTTGAACACATTTCATTTTAGAGGTCTGCTAACAAAGATACAGTATGTGAGTACAGAAATACAAAGCAAGGCAAGAATATAAATAGTGCAAAGAGAATGCAAATCTAATCAAATTTGCTGAGTTCACACATATATTGATCGAGAGATCCTTTATTTATTTAATCTTCCTTTGAGTATAACGGGTATTTTCCTTTCTCACAGGAATTCTCTGATAAAGTCCTGAATGGGACTCACGGTCCACTACAGCTTGGTTATTAGCCGTAATTCAAAGAAGACGATGAAATTTTGCCAAGCTACATCACATCGACCTTTTTAAAAAATCCCTGATTGCTACTTAATTTAACAGCTCTCATGGATGCCACTGGGAAACAAGGCAAAGCTGGGGGAATGGGAAAGGCAGGAGAGACACACAGAGTCAGAAAGACTGAGGACTGAGGGAGAAAAATAAAACTGTACAGCGAAGTCCCAAGAATGTCACTGACAATTAAGCTGGCGCCACCCTATGGCTTTGGCACCTTAATACTTACTACTCCTGAAAGGCCTCTGGCTGCCCCCTTGTGGCTGACAACATAGCTGCTGAGCCAAACCAGAAAATCAAAGCTTGCAACGGAGTGGATCCCGGCTCACAGCGACCCTATAGAACAGACACCTGCCCCATAGGGTTTCCAAGGCTGTAATCTTCACAGAAGCAGGCCGCCACGTCTTTCTGCAGCACCGCAGCTGGTGGGTTGAACCAACCGGCGCTTTAACCACTGTGCCACCACGATTCCTTCTTCTGGACCGACACATACATACATTTTTTTAAAACTTAACTTACAATGACAAAGCAACCTATACCTGTTGCACTGCACTTCCGTCCCGTCCCTCCTAATTTCGCACTTTATCCCATCTAAAACTGCACGTCATGCCGGCATTCTTAGGGGCAAATCCTCTAGGGGTCCCTGGGCAAACGAGTCACAACGTGGAAATGGGCAAGTGCCCCGAATCTGTGACCGGAGGAACCAGATTTTCAGCCGAGGTCCCTGAGGGCAGCACCCCTAAGTCTCTGTTCTGGAGACTGGGGCTAAGGACCGTTTCCCCCTTGGAACGGGCAGGGATTTTCTGAAGAATCTTTGGACTGACTTGGGAAGCACCTGCACGTGGCCTGGCACCTCGGCGTTTTAACACCCGCTGACGGGGGGCCAAGGGCCAGGGCACAGGAAGCCTGGGGCGCGGGGAGACAGTTCTCACACCAGTGCACAGACACACCTCGCGGGACAGACACCGAGGGCGTGAGAGGTTTCTCTGCGGAAGCAAAGTCTCATGAAAAGCTGGACAAAGAGGGTGGAAAAGCCACTCCAGGTGGAGAGAGCGGGAGCTTTTGTGACCACATGCTTGGTGACTGGGGCCCCACGCTCCCATGTTTTATCTGCTGAATCTCTCCAGTGAGGAAGGCGAGAAAAATGAGGTATTTCTGGCCTTACGGAAGGAGCCTGCTGCCCTTCGGGGCCTGAGAACTGTGAGGTGGCCGCTATCGTCGTCGTCGTCGCCGCGCCCTCGCCTCAGCGCTGTCCCGCGGCCGCACGCGCTCAGACGCCCCCGCGATCGCCGTAGACCCGCGCCTCGCCTCACCTCAGCGTTCTCCCCCGGTCGCACGCGCTCAAAAGTCTCCATGGTCGTCGCTGCGGCCTCGCCTCTGCGTCCTCCCGCGACCGCACGCGCTCAGAAGCCTCCGTCGTCGTCGTTGCGGCCTCGCCTCTGCGTCCTCCCGCGACCGCACGCGCTCAGAAGCCTCCGTCGTCGTCGCTGCGGCCTCGCCGGATTGCTCTCCCGCGGCCGCCGCCGTGGCGTCACCTGTGCGTTCTCGCGAGGCCCGCACGTGCTCAGGCGCCGCCGTCGGCTCGCGCCTGCTCAGTTCCTCCTGGCCGGTCTCGCGAGGCCCGCATGCGCTCAGAAGCCGGCTGGGTAAGCGCGCGAGACTCCGTCAGGCGCAGGCGCAGGCGCAGAGCGGGGGCAGGGCGCCTTGGACGACCGTTAGGGGCCCCTGCGGGCCTGCCCAGTTCGCCGCCCTGTTCTCCCTCGGTCCACATGCGCTCAGAAGCCTCCGCTGTCCTCGCGGCGGCCCCACCTCTGTCTTCTCGCGGGGCCCGCACGTGCTCAGGAGCCGCCGTCGGCTCGCGCCTGCTTCGTTCACTGGCCGTTCTCGCTAGGCCGCATGCGCTCAGAAGCCGGCGGCGTAAGCGCGCGGGGGAGACTCCGTCAGGCGCAGGCGCAGAGCGGGGCAGGGCGGCGTGGACGACAGTTAGGGGCCGCAACGGGCCGGCGGGGCCCGGGGATGCCGCGTCTCCTCCGCTTGTGTGGGCAGCCGATCGGGCTCCTGCTGGTTCTGTCCTCCCTTGAGCTGGGCAGCGCCGCCCGGGCCAAGAAGCTATGCGGCAGGCACCTGATGCAGGAAATAGTACAGCTCTGTGGCCTGGAAGACTGGAGCCTGTTCCCGGAGGAACCCCGTTACCGGCAGCCGGTGCCCCGCGCTGTGGACGCGGTGGGAGCCTTCCTGCGCGCCGGGCGCCCACGCCCCCGAGCGCTGCCCCCCGGTAGGGGCACAGGCACGCAGCCAGGTAAAACCCTAAACCAAAGCCATGCTTGCCCACCTCTGTACACCGGTTAGCCTCGAATCTGCTCTGCCAGGCGGTCGTCCCCAGGAAGTGGGATTTGTGCCTAGTACACAATTAAAAAAAGAAACGTACAAACAAAAACGGTATATGTTGAAGATACGCAAAGTCTGTATGAATCTCTCTCTCTCTCGTTTTTTAACCTAGAAGAAATAAGCGTGCGCATATCGGACCGCACATTGATGTGAGAAAGCTGATGCTTCCCTAGCCTGCCTTGTCTGGAGTGGCCTTGTCACCTGGCAGACTTACTGCCCTTTAAAACCCAACTTTGGTATCATGTTCCCTTTGAAGTCGTTACTGACCCTTTCATAGCTAATCACTCCTGCCTTACTTGTACCACGGTATCTAGCACAGAGTTCATGTGACTATCATCAAAACCAAACCCATTGCCATGCATCAGTTCCTACTCATGGCGACCCCATGTGACAGAGCAGAACTGCTCCGTAGGATTTTCTTGGCTGTAATCTTCACAGATCTCTAGGTCTTTCTTCAGGGCACCACTGTGTGGGCACCAGCCGCCAAACTTGAGGCTTGTAGTCAAGTGCATTGTAAGAGAAGATCAAAACCATTTGTACCACCCAAGGACCCTGCGTGTCATCAGGACTGGCTGTGTAATTTGCCAGGCCCAGTGCAAAATGAAAATGCAGGATTCCTTTGCTGAAAAATCAGGAAAGGATCATTAAGAAGGATTTTTTAAACTGTCTTTTGAGTCTCCTCTGTTCACATGCATGGTCCATTGTCCCATCAGACTTTACTTAGGAAGGTCACATACTTAAACTTCACTTACAAGTTCAAAGGCAAAATTACTGAGATAGTCAAGCCAATGACAACAGAGCTTTAAACCAAATGCAGGGTCCTTCTAAGCCCTGGGCCTCTTCGCACAGGTCTTACTCCCATAAAGCCAACCCTGAATATCGTCCCAACTCAAATGTTTTAATCTGAAATGCTGAGCTGAGGGCCTACACATTAAAAAAAAAAAAAATTTTTTTTTTTTAACACATATTGGGTGCCTAATATTGAATTTATACTTCTTGTGGGGACAGTGATGGTTCAGTGGTAGAATTCTCACCTTCCATGTGGGAGACCCCAGTTTGATTCCCAGCTAATGCACCTCATGTGCAGCCATCACTCATCTATTAGTGGAGGCTTGCACGTTGCACTGATGCTGAACAGGTTTCAGCAGAACTTCCAAACTAAGACTGGGAAGAAAGTCCTGGTGATCTGTTTCTGAAAACCAGCCGGTGAAAACCCTATGGCTCACAATGGCCTGAGCCACAACCTATCACAGGGTTTGTGTAGGAGCGGGCAGCATTAGGCTCTGTTGTGTGTGGGGTTGCCATGAGTTGGGGGCCAACTCTACAGCAGCTCACGAAAACGGCAATATACTTATTGCTTTTAAGGAGCATTTAGGAGGAATATTCTTGTTTCAGATCCATCAGTATCTTCCAACTACGTTGTTATGTTTTATAACTACCACATTTTAGTCCCAACATGGTCTACCATTTTAAGAGAAAATATACTTTATTTATGGACTATTAATAGCAGGGTATCATTGAAAGCATTGCCTCAAAGTAATTCAGCTGATTTGATTTGGACAAATCTTAACAAAAGTCAAGATTTCTGAAATTAAGAAAGCAGTTCATGTCACGAAGAGTCTTTAATGTAGATGACTAAAACAGTGCCTGGTACACTATAGGCACTCATCAGCTCTTTTTTTTAATGAATGAATGAACAAGTGGAATTTAGAGCTGCTAGGAGAATGGAAACTTTTAAAGACAGAAACAACAGAAACCATCACGACCGAATCTTGATCATTCTCCTTCATCAAACGTACCTGCACATAAATTCCTTTTGTCTTCCTGTAATGGAGGAAGTGTCTCTCCTCCGATTCTTCCACCTTGGTTCTGTGCTTCTCCAACTTTAATGTGGATTACGTATGAAGCACTGAGAAATCCTGTTAATATACAGATCCTAATTCACTAGGTCTGGGATGGGGCCAGAGATTCAGTAGTTTAAAAAAAACCCTGGGTGATGCTGCTGCTGCTGCTGCTAGCCAGTGGACCACACCTTTTAGTAGTAAGACCGCGGTTCACCTCCTCTCCCTCTCTCTCTTATTCCTTTCTCTTGGTGCTATAAGGAGGGCTTTCCTTTCTGCTTCACGTTGAGCATTTCTCTTACATCAGATACCGTGTTCTCACTACCTGTACTATAGTCATCATTTTACCATTAGACCTCCAAGTTTGAGCTTGTTAACTAAAGGAAAGTTTGGGGTTCCTTTTCTTAACAAATATTTCTCTGGAAACTATTTTCTTAATAAAAAAGGGTCAGCTTTAAAACTCAGAGTTGATTAATGACCCCTTTGTTCTAGCTCTTATTCACCTTCCACCTAGGAAGAAATGCCTTTAATTCAGTAAATGGAGAGCTACAATGAAACAAGATTTGTAGAAAATAAAAATATATCTGATGATATTTCAAAATTGTTATACCCATTAAACCTGTTACTATGGAACTATGTAAAGGATAGTTTGCAAAGGTGGAAATATCAGGTGGCAATAAATCCATCATCGTTTTGAAATATGCAGAAGGAAAATGAGTTTAGGTTATCAATATGAATTTGTATCTGAAATTATTAATCTATGAGAAAAAATGATATTTAATCTGTCCTGATAATTTCCAGCGAATAATTTAGAAGTTGTCCAGAGGCATTATGGATTGAGTTGTGTCCCCCAAAAATGTGTGTCAACTCGGCTAGTCCCTGATTCCCAGTATTGTATGATTACCCACCATTTTGTCATCTGATGTGATTTCCCTATGTGTTGTAAATCTTACGTCTATGATGTTAATGAGGTGGGATTCGTGGCAGTTTTGTTAATAACACAGGACTCAATCTACAAGATTAGTTTGTGTTTTAAGCCAATCTCTCTTGAGATATAAAAGGGAGAGACCAGCAGAGAGATATGGGACCTCATACCACCAAGAAAGTGTGCCAGGAGCAGAATGTGTCCTTTGGACACAGGGTCCCTGCGCTGAGAAGCTCCTTGATCAAGGAAAGATTGATGACAAAGACGTTTCCCCAGAACTGACAGAGAGAGAAAGGCTTCCCCTGATTTGGACTTGTAGCCTACTAGACTGTGAGAGAATAAGTGTCTTTTTGTTAAAGCCATCCACTTGTGGTATTTCTGTTATAGCAGCACTAGATAACTAAGATGAGAGGTATGTGTTTCCAAGATAGAAGATTACTCTATAGTTAAGCCACTTGCAGAGGAGACAGAAAAGAAGCAACCAGTCAGGTGGGAAGAACACCAAGAGAGTGGGGCGTCCTGGAGACCCCATGAAGAAAGTGTATCAAGAGAGAGTGTTTGGACAAGTCAAGTAAGATGAGAATTGGCTGTTGAATGGAGGTCATTTGTGACCTTGATAGGAGAAATTTTGGTGGAGTAATGGAACAAAAGCCTGAGTAGAGTGGGTTTAAGACAGAATGAAAGGACGGGAATTAATTAGTGAATGTAGAAAACTCTATCAAGGAGTTTTGCTACAGAGGGGAAAAAAAATGGGAGGGGAAAAAAAATGGGAGGGTAAATGGGGCCAAAAGAAGTGGTTTGTTTGTTTTTAAGTGAGAGAAATAACATTTGTTTGCTGATGGGAGTTATTCAGTAGAAGTGAAAAACTGATGATGGATATAGTGATGAAGTGATGTCCTTGAGTAGGTGAGAAATGAGATTAGTACATAACTGGAGGAACTGGCTTTAGAGTGGATACACAACTGTGGAAAAACTTAGGTCGGAAGGCAGAATATGCGGGTACAGATGTTAAGAAATAAGTTTAAAAAAAACAGTGGTGAAGAGAACAAATGAAAGTTCGGTTCTGATTTTTTCACTTTTCTCATGAAGTAGAAAGCAAAGTCAACAGAGAGTGAAGCTGGGAGGCTATTGTGGTAAATTGCATTGATAGATTTTCTAATCTTGACTTATTCATGCATTTCTGGGATAAACCATTTCTTAATAACTTTTTAAAAAGATGTTTATGGGTTCAGTTAACTAATACCTTATTTGGGACTTTCAAATCAACATATATAAGTGAAATGGGCTTGTAAATAATTTTTTAATGTCATATCGTTTTTATCTAGTTTTGGAATAAATATGATACTGTTGTAATTGGTAGGTGCTGTCAAGTCAACTCCAGCTCATAGCGACCCTATGTACAACAGAATGAAACACTGCCTGGTCCTGCCCCATCCTCACAGTCATTGCTGTTTGAGCCCATTGTTGGAGCCACTGTGTCAGTCGATCTTGTTGAGGGTCTTCCTCTTTTTCACAGACCCTCTACTTTACCAAGCATGACGTCCTTCTCTACTGGTCCCTCCTGGTCACGTCCAAAGTACGTGAGATGAGGTTTTGCCATCCACGTTTCTAAGTTGCATCCTGGCTGTACTTCTTCCAAGACACATTGGGTTCATTCCTCTGGCAGTCCGTGGTATATTCGATATTCTTCACCAACACCGTAATTCAAAAGCATCAGGTCTTCTTCCTTATTCATTGTCCAGCTTTCACATGCATGTGATATGACTGAAAATACCGTGGCTTGAGTCACATGCACCTTAGTCCTCAAAGTGACATCTTTGCTTTTTAACACTTTAAAGAGATCATTTTTAGCGGATTTCCTCAATGCAATTCGTCATTTGATTTCTCGACTACTGCTTCCACAGGCATTGATTGTGGATCCAAGTAAAATGAAAGCCTTGACAACTTCAGTGTTTTCTCCATTTATCATGATGTTGCTCATCGGTCCAGTTGTGCCGTTTTGTTTTATGTTGAGGTGTAATCCATACCAAAGGCTGTGGTCTTTGGTCCTCATCAGTAAGGGCTTCAAGTCCTCTTCACTTTCAGCAAGCAAGGTTGTGTCATCTGCATAACACAGGTTGTTAATGAGTCTTCCCTCAATCCTGATGCCTCATTCTTCTTCATACAGTACAGTTTCTTCGATTATTTATTTCTTCAACATACAGATTGCATAAATGTGGTGAAAGGATGCAACCCTGACACACGCCTTTCCTGACTTTAAACCATGAAGTATCCCCTTGTTCTGTTTGAATGACTACCTCTTGGTCTATGTACAGGTTCCTTATGGGCACCATTAAGTGTTCAGGAATTCCCATTCTTCACAATGGTATCCATGATTTGTTATGATCCACACAGTCGAATGCCTTTGCATAGTCAAATATGCAAAAAATTGCATAAAACACAGGAAAACATCTTTCTGGTATTCTCTGCTTTCCCTAAGATCCATCTGGTATCAGCAATGATACCCCTCATTCCACATCTTCTTCTGAACCCAGCTTGAATTTCTAGCAGTTCGCTGTCAGTATACTGCTAAGACCATTTTTTAAACTATCTTCAGCAAAATTTTACTTGCATGTATTATTAATGATATTGTTCGATAATTTCTGCATTGTGCTGGCTCACCTTTCTTTGGAATGGGCACAGATACGGACCTGTCCCAGTCGGTCAGCCAGGTGGCCGTCTTCCAGATTTCTTGGCGTAGATGAGTGAGCACCTGCAGTGTTGCATCCATGTGTTGAACCATCTCAGTTGGTGTTCCGGCACAGTAAGTGTTGTACTGGCTTCATAAACTGAGCTGGGCAGCTTTCACTCTTTTCCTCTTATCCTGGAACAACTATACTGTGCTGTTGGGATCTACTGGTCTTGAAAAATAGGTGGAATCTCTGTCTGCATTTTTCTTAAATACTGTGACTGTGCTTTTTTTTTTTGTAGTATTGTTAGTGTATTTAAGTCTCCATGTGCCAGTTTTGGCATCTTGTATTTTTTAGGAATTTATGCATTTTATCTAGGTTTGAAAATTTATAAACATTCATGATACTCATTTATATTAAAAGAAATTGTGGTTATACCTGTGGCTATCCCCTTTTTCCTACTAGATTTTGTTCGTTTTCATCTTTCTGCGTTAGTCTGGCTGGACTTCTGTCCATCTGATTACTCTTATAAAGAACTAACTTGTGGTTTTCTTAACCTTTTTATATTTGTTGTGATGGTTATGTATTTCATTATTTTTTTCCCCTTTTTTCTCCTTTGGGTTGTCTGTTGCTCTATTTCAAATTCATTTGAGTTAATACTCATTTTTACCCCTTCCTGTTTTCTGATGAGTGTAGCTTGTTTCCCTTTAAAGTACACCTTTAGCTCTGTCTTCCCAATCAGACATGTACCTTTTAATTGACCAGGCCCTAGTTCCCCTCTTTCATGAAAGTTCCCTTCTTATTATCTGCCTTTTTTTCTCTTTAAGTCAGAACATGGCACGGCTCATCCACGAAGCCAAGACAGTTCAGTTCACCTTTTCCCCTCAGTGCATATTCATGTCTTAGATGACTTGGTCACTTTGTTATCGACTGCTTTTGTTTTGGCACTTGTTCTTTAATATCTGTCCTACAGTTTCATGTTCCACAGTTCAACTTAAGCATTTGTTAAATACAAAGCTATTAAAGGGTGTTCTAATAGAATTCTTTAACTAAAAGGAAGAGATTCACCTCAATAACCTCAAGAAAAGTGAGAGTTAGTATAAAAACAAACAAGGTCTAGAAATAGACCTGGAAAGGCTCTGGAAAGTCTAAAGAATCACATCAGCTCTTAAAAATCACTTTCTCTCTTTTTGAATCTTCTGTGTCTTCCTTTACGACTTAGCTTATCATGACGAGCCTCATAGAATCCTTTCAGCTTTGGTTCTCAGGAACGCCTCATTATTTCTTAGTTCTAATTTCAAAGAGAGAGAAAATGACCAGGCAATTCATTTTTTTCCACATGGCATGGATTACTGTGGGCCACTGTAATAGATTTATATCTTCGGGATCAGGTGCCAGCTTCCAGTCTGTTCAACTATGGCGATCAGGTAGAGTCCCGTGGTTCAGAACATGGCTGTCTAAGGGGTGTGGGCAAATATGTTCTCCTAGAAGGGATTGTGGATCGACTGGGACCATGATGGAAGTTTAACAAGCCTCCAAATAATAACCTCCTGGAGCTCATTTCATTTCTTTCCAGTAATACTGAATAAGTTAAGAGCAATACGATCGTGAATGTTAGTAACAAGCGGTTCACTGTACTTTGAACATATCACCACTCCTTCATTTCTTTATATTTCAATGAACAAAATGGTTTCTACTAACCACTTAATTATAAAATGTAAATAGACAACCCAATTTTAAAAATGGACAAAGAATTTGAATAGACATTTCTCCAAAAAGATATACAAATGGCCAATAAGCACATGAAAAGACCCTCAGCATCATTAGTCATTAAAACCAAAACCCACTGCTGGGAGTCAATTCCAACTCATAGCGACCCTATAGGACAAGAGTAGAACTGCTCCATAGAGTTTCCGAGGAGTGCCTGGTGGATTCGAACTGCAGACCTTTTTGGTTAGCAGCTGTGGCTCTTGACCACCGCTCCACCATCAGTTATTAGGGAAACGGAAATCAAAACCACTTCACACCCACTAGGATGACTATAATCAAAAAATGGAAAATAACAAGTGTTGGCAAGGATGTGGGGAAATTGGAACTCTTACACGTCAACGGTGGGAATGTAAAATGGTGCCACCACTGCGGAAAACAGTTCGGCAGTTTCTCAAAAACTTAAACTGTAGAATTCCGTATGATCCAGCAGTTCCACTCCTAGGTGTATAACCACGAGAACTAAAAACATGCTCATGTAAAAACTTGTACACAAATGTTCATGGCAGCATTCAAAAGAGCAAAAAAGTGGAAGCGGCCCAAATGTCTACCAACTGACGAATAGATAAAATGTGGACCATTCGTACCGTGGAGCTATAAAAAGGACTGAAGCACTGACACATGATACAGCACGGATGTACTTTGAAAACGTGATGCTCAGCGAGAGAATCCTGACACAAAAGGTCACCTACGCCATGATTCCATTCTGTGAAATGTCCGTAATAAGCAAATCCCTAGAGATAGAGAGATTAGTGGTTGGCAGGGGGCTGGCAGCAGATGGAAATGGGAGTGACTTCTAAGGATACAGGGTTTCTTTTTGGGGTAGTAAAAATGTTCTAGAATTACTGATGATGGTTGCACAGCCTTGTGAATATACTAAAAACCACTCAAGTGTATAATTTAAAATTCACGTTTAAAAATAATGTGAATTATATCTCAATAAAAAAAAGTTAATACAAAATACGTGCAAAGGTTTCTAAGCCTTTTTATAAGAAAACACTACCTAAAACTATGTTACTTAAAAATGATATATTTTGAATAACCATACCTTCTATTCTTTATTTAAAATGTGATGATTCTTCAATATCGGACCAATTTTGGTATTCTAGTATTATCATTAAATTTTCATCTAAAGAATATTTTAATAAAGTAGGGTTTTCTTGTCTCTCCACAGTCTCTACGGCCGCCTCTACGGAAGAAGCGATCAACAGTTCGAAGATGCAGTCACTAACTGAACATCAGCATCGAAAGGACCACTCCCCACCTGATAAGACGAGAGAAGTTTCCTCTTCACACAGCCACCCAGATAGTCATGAGATCATGGAATTTCAGGAGAAACATACGAACAAAATGAAAGCCTCAAGTGATTTGTTTTGGGGGAATCATCCCCAAAGAAAACGCAGAGGATATTCAGAAAAGTGTTGTCTTAGCGGATGTACGGAAGACGAACTTAGCATTGCATGCCTTCCGTATATCGATTATAAACAGTTACAACTAGACCACCAGTTGTGACTGAGTTATGCTAACCATCATAGGAATTATACTAACTTAATAAAAGCTTAATATATTTATTTTACCTTTTTATTTTTTTGGTAATTGTGCTTGTAGGTTCAATGCTATGAACAATATCTAAATGTACTACAAGCACTTTTGACAATACTTTATGGTGACATCAGGAATTTTAGTATTTTCTTTGGTGACCTTTTTTTCCCCATATTTTTAATATATTTTTATATTTGAAGATGTTATTGGAGTTGTCATGATCCAGGTAGACATCTAAAAATTATCTGTCCTTCCTCGCCATTGTGATAGAAACTCCCTTACACTGCATTTAAATAGATTTAGGACTGTTCTGCCCTCCATCTCTGTAAGGTACAGACTGATGCCCATGGCAATTAAGCTTTCTCCAGTATGCCAGTGCATCTGTCCCACCAGCTGAAAAATACCTAACCAACTACCACTCCTAATAGGAGCTCTTGTACTGTAATAGGTACGCGTTTACTTCCTTGAGTTTTTTAAAATAGTAGCTGATGAGATTCTCTTCACAATTTCTACTAATGACTTAGCAAGCTTTCAGAGAGTGTCTTTAGGGATAGTTGTAAAATCTCTCTGAGACGCCTTGCTTTTGCTTTGAAGGTGCTGACAAAATGTGAGTCAACACAATTCTCAATGTTACTGAGAAGTCTGTAGCAGTGGTTCTCAAAGTATGGTTCCCAGCAGAACCAGCAGCATCAGAATCACCTGAGAACTTACTAGAAGTGTAACTCTGAGGTCCTATCCAAGAATGACCGAGTCGGAAGCTCCGGGGATGGGGTCCGGGCACCTGTGTTCATAGAGGCTCTTCAGGTCCCCTGACGTACGCTGAAGTTCAGGAACCCCTGGTAGTGCAGTCACCACGTGAATTCTGTTGAAGTCCTGCAATTACGTGCTTGCACATCTCACTTAATGGAGATGATATAAAACCAAGATTTCTGTGCCTTTTTTGATACTTTATCCACACATGAAATTATTTTAAGGCTATAAATTATAACAAAAAAGCCAAAGGGTATCGGTAATTTCTACTTTACACCCATTTGTGAGAGGGTAAACATCATTTGAAATCTTTTTCTCTAGTACCTTTCTCAAGTATATTCTGTAATGTTCTTTTCAATTAAATTTTTTATTTCTACTTGGCTCTGTTGTTTCTTAGAACAAAGGTCCTTTACTACATTTATCTGTATTATATACACTTCCAGTGCATGAATGTGTTTTGAAATTTTATTAGTTCTAGGGTACAGTCTATATTTTCAGTTATCTTTATAAATTAAGGAGTCCCCTGTTTAGATACAAAATGGCAGATTATTTCCTGGTTGAGTAGTGAAGTAGGTCTGCATTAAGTGAAAATCACCAAGGAAAATACCCTATGCTTAGGCCAAAATGTAGTGATGACCTTGGGCCGCTTTCAAAAATTATAGGTCTGTATTTATTTATAGTTTAACAATAAAAATACAATTTTTTGGCTTACTTATATGTTATTTATATATATATATATATACGGTCTCTATGAGTTGGAATTAACTCGACGGCACTGGGTTTGGTTTTTTTTTTGGTTTAATATATGCACATCAGAATTTTAAATTAGAAAATTATGAGATTAACCAAGTCTATTATTAGTTGTAGAGCTACATACTTTCCTGAGTAGTACAAAGTTTACGTACTTGGCTCCTGACTTAAAGGTTGGAGTTTGAGTCTATTCAAAGGCACCTTGGAAGAAAGGCCTGGTGATCTACTTCCAAAAAATCGGCCACTGGAAACCCTACGGAGCACAGTTCTACTCCACGGCAACCAGTTACATACGTTCCTTTACACTTTAATAATTTGGTATGCCAGGTTGTAGTTAATTTGGTTTTTGGCTTAGTGTCTGCTTTTTATTAAAACTTATTGTGATAAAACATAAAACAAAATTTGCCGTTTTTAACCATTTTTCAGTGTACATTAATTACATTCACAATGTCGTGCACCCATCACCACCGTTCCCACCCCGAGCTCAGTACCCAATCAGCGTTCAGCAGTAACTCCCCATTCCTCCCTCCACCCCCACCCCAACCCCTTTAACCGATATGAAACTTTTCTCTCTTTGTACTTGCCGATTTTAGATATTTAATATGTGGGATCATACAATATCTTCTGTGTCAGAGTTAATGTTTTCAAGGTTCATCAATGTATCAGAACTTCACTTCTCTTTGATTAATAGTAGTCCATTGTATGTACAGACCACATTTTGCTTACCCTTTCATCTGTTGATGGACACTTGTGTTGTTTCTACCTTTTGACTATTGTGAATAATGCTACCATGAATATTCGTGAGTCTGCTTTCAGTTCTTTTGGGTGTATATCTAGGAGTGGAATGGCTGTGTCACATGGTAATTCTACATTTTTAACCTTTTCAGGAAGTGCTAAACTTTTCCACAGTGGCTGCACCACTTTGCATTCCCACCAGCAACAGGCAAGGGTTCCAACGTCTCCACGTCCTCACCAACATGTTATTTTCCGTTTTCCTGAGAATAGGCATGCTAGTGGGTGTGAAGTGGTATATCATTGTGGTATGGATTTGCATTTCCCTCATGACTAATGATGTTGAGGATCTTTCCACATGCTTGTTGGCCGTTTGTGTATCTTCTTTGGACAGATGTCTATTCAAGTCCTTTGCCCATTTTTTAAATTTGGCTTTTTAATGTTGAGTTATAGTTCTTTATATATTTTGGATATCCAACCCTTAGGAGATATATGGTTTCCAAATATTTTATTCCATTCTGTAGGTTTTCTTTTCAGTTTCTAGATAATGTTCTTTGATAACACGTTTTTAATTTTGATGAAGTCCAATGTATCTTACTTTTTCCTTTTGTTACTGATGTTTTTGGTGTCATATCTAAGAATCCCTTGCCAAAACTTCTAAGAATTTTATGGTTTTAGCTCTTATATTTAAGTTGATTGATCAGAGTTAACTTTAGTATGGTGTTGAGGTATGGGTCCAACTTCATTCTTCTGCATGCGGAGATCCAATTGTCTTAGCATTTGTTGAAGAGATTCTTCTTTCCCCATCAAATAAAATTAGCATTCTTGTCAAAAATTAGTCAGCCATTGATATATGGATTCATTTCTGGACTCTCCATTCTATTCCACTGGTGTATATGTCTATCCTTATACCAGTACCACACTGTTTGATTACTGTAGCTTTGTGGTTAAGTCTAGAAATCAGCAAGTGTATGAATTCCTTTTTTAAGGCATGGTACCTGCTTCCTAAAGTTTTATCTCTGTTATCTCAGTGTTCTATTTTTCTTTCTTAGTCCTCTAATACAAGTCTAATTCCTTATATTAAATTATGTTAAAATGACTGATGTGGTTTCTTTATCCTTGGTGGGTTTGAATGATAAAGCACCTGACAGTGGTTAGAAAATGGGTCTTGAATTGGTATAGACCAAGTGTGGCCAATGTGTTTAATCTTGAATGGAAACCACAAGTGATTAGTGGCTACCTGCAATGGTATGTTTTGAATAATTTTGAGATGGAGAAAGAGTGTTATGGTTGATGTAGGAGGTGTGACCCCGCTTTTTTGATCACATAGTTGTTTTCTCTAAGCCATCTATAGGTGGATGAATAATCAATGACGGTGACTAAATAACCAATGTTGGTGAAGCCATACAATTGTTTGCAAACAGTATTTGGATAAGACACTCTAGAGTTTTGAGCCACCATTCATCTGTCAGCTTGTTGTACTGTGGCAGCTTGTGTGTTGCTGTGATTGTGGAAGCTATGTCACTGGTATTTCAAATACCAGCAGGGTTACCCATGGAGGACAGGTTTCAGCAGAGCTTCCAGACTGAGACAGGTTACGAAGAAGGACCTGAGTCTACTTCTAAAAAATCTGGCCGGTGAAATCATTATGAATGGAAGCAGAACACTGTCTGATACAGCGCTGGAAGATGAGACCCTCAGGTTGGAAGGCACTCAAAATACAATTGGGAAAGAGAAGCCTCCTGAAAGTAGAGTCAACCTTAATGATGTGGATGGAGTAAACCTTTTGGGACGTTCATTTGCCAATGTGGCATGACTGAAAATGAGAAGAGATGTTGCAAACATCCATTAATAATCAGAACGTGGAATGTACGAAGGATGAATCTAGCAAAACTTGAAGTTATAAAAAATGAAATGCGTAAAGATTGATATCCCAGGCATTGGTGAGCTGAAGTGGACTGTTACTGGCCACCCTGAATCAGACAATCATATGCTCTACTATGCAGGGAAATGACAAATTGAAGAGGAATGGCATTGCATTCATCATCAAAAAGAACATTGCAAGATCTATCCTGAAATACAAAGCTGTCAGTAATAGGATAATATCCATACACCTACAAGGAAGACCAGTTAATATGACTATTATTCAGATTTACACACTGTCATGGATTGAATTGTGTCCCCTCAAAATATGTTGACTTGGCTAGTCCACGATTCCCAGTATTGTGTGACTGTCTACCATTTTGTCATCTGATGTGATTTTTCTGTGTTGTAAATACTACCTCTATGATGTTAATGAGGCGGGATTAGAGGCGGTTATGTTAATGAGGCAGGACGCAATCTACAAGATTAGGTTGCATCTTGAGCCGATCTCTTTTGAGATTTTTATAAGAGAAACGAGCAGAGAGACGGGGGGCCTCATTACCACCAAGCAAGAAGAGCCAGGAGCACGTGTACTTTGGACCTGGGGTCCCTGTGCTGAGAAACTCCTTGATCAGGGGAAGATTAATGACAAGGACCTTTCTCCAGAGTAGACAAAGAGAGAGAAAGACTTCCCCTGGAGCTGATGCCCTAAATCTGGACTTCTAGCCTACTAGACTATGAGAGAATAAACTTCTGTTTGTTGAAGCCATCCACTTGTGGTATTTCTGTTATAGCAGCACTAAATAACTAAGATACACACCAATCACTAACGCCAAAGATGAACAAATTGAAGATGTTTACCAACTTTTGCAATCTGAAATTGATCAAACATGCAATTAAGATGCATTGATAATTACTGGCATTTGGAATATGAAAGTTGGAAACAAGAATGATCAGTAGTTGGAAAATATGGCATTGATGATAAAAAAAAATGCTGGAGATTGCATAATAGAATTTTGCAAGATCAAAGACTTCATTGCAAATACCTTTTTTCAACAACACAAACAGCAACTATACACATGGACCTCATCAGATGGAATACAAAGGAATTCAGTTCAACTACATCTATGGAAAGAGACGATGGAGAAGCTCAAAATCATCAGTCAGAACAAGGCCAGGGGCCGACTGTGGAACAGACCATCAATTGCTCATAGGCAAGTTCAAGTTGAAGCTGAGGAAAATTAAAACCAGTACAACAGGCGAGCCAAAATATGACCTTGAGTATATCCACCTAAATTTAGAGAACATCTCAGGAATAGATTTGACACATTGAACACTAATGACCAAAGACCAGACAAGTTGTGGGATGACATCAAAGAAATTATACACGAAGAAAGCAAAAGGTCATTAAAAAAACAGGATAAAGAAAAAAGACCAAAAGGATATCAGAAAAGACCCTGAAACTTGCTCTTGAATGTAGAGTAGCTAAAGTGAAAGGAAGAAATCAAGAAGTAAAAGAGCCGAACAGATTTCAAAGGGAAGCTCTAGAAGAAAAAGTATTATATTGAAATGTGCTAAAACCTGGAGTTAGAAAACCAAAAGGGAAAAACATGCTTGGCATTTCTCAAGCTGAAAGAACTGAAGAAAAAATTCAAGCCTCAAGTTGCAATATTAAAGGATTCTATGGGAAAAAAATTAAATGATGCAGGAACTATCAAAAGAAGATGGAGGGAATACACAGAGTCACTGTACCAAAAAGAGGCAGCATATGATCAAGAACCGATGATACTGAAGGAAGAAGTCCAAGCTGCACTGAAGGCACTGGCGAAAAACAAGATTTCAGGAACTGACAGAATACCAATTGAGATGTTTCAACAGATAGATGCAATGCTGGACGTGCTCACTTCTCTATGCCAAGAAATTTGGAAGACAGCTACCTGGCCAACCAACTGGAAGAGAACTATATTTGTGCCCATTTCAAAGACAGGTGATCCAACAGAATGCAGAAATTATCAGCCAATATTAGTATCACACGCAAGTAAAGTTTTGCTGAAGATAATTCAAAAATGGTTGCAGCAGTACATTGACAGGGAACTGCCAGAAATTCAAGCTGGATTCAAAAGAGGATGTTTGTGGACCAGGGATATCATTGCTGATGTCAGGTGGATCTTGGCTGAAAGCAGAGAATACCAGAAAGATGTTTCCCTGTGTTGTATTGACTATGCAAAGGCATTCGATTGTGTGGATCATAACAAATTATGGGTAACATTTCGAAGAATGGGAATATCGGAATACTTAATTGTGCTCATGTGGAACCTGTACATACATCAAGAAGCAGTCCTTTGGAAAGAACAAGGGAACATGACACGGTTTAAAATCAGGAAAGGCGTGCATAAGGGTTGTATCCTTTCACTATACTTATTCCATCTGTTTGGTGAGCAAATAATCTGAGAAGTTTAACTATATGAACCAGAACACAGCATCAGGACTGGAGGAAGACTCGTTAACAACCTGCATTATGCAGATGACACAACCTTGCTCACTGAAAACAAAGAGGACTTGAAGTACTTACTGACGATCAAAGACTATGGCCTTCAGTATGGATTACACTTCAACATAAAACAAAAATTCTCACACCTGGACCAATATGCAACATCATGATAAACAGAAAATATTGAAGTTAATGATTTCATTTCGCTTGAACCCACAATCAACACCAATGAAAGCTGCACTCGAGATCAAATAACATATTGCACTGGGCAAATCTGCTGCAAAAGACCTCTCTGAAGTGTCGAAAAGCAAAGATGTTACTTTGAGGACGAAGGTGCACCTGGACCCAAGCCATGGTAATTTCAATCACATCACATGCATGCAAAAGCTGGATAATGAACAAAGAAGGCCGAAGGAGAACTGACACCTCTGAATCATGGCATTGGCAAAGGCTGCCAGGTGGGATATACTCAAGGTTGTACTTTGGCTCCCATGGACTTGTTGCAATTTTCTTCAGCTTCAACTTGAACTTGCATGTGAGCAAGTGATGATCTGCAGCTGAATCAGGTTTGGAGGAAGACTCACTAACAACCTGAGTTATGCAGATGACACGACCTTGCTTTTTGAAAGTGAAGAGGGCTTTAAGTATTTACTGATGAAGATCAAAGACCACAGCCTTCAGTATGGATTACACCTCAACATAAAGAAACAATTCTCACAACTGGACCAATAAGCAACATCATGATAAACGGAGAAAAGATTGAAGTTGTCCAGAATTCCATTTTACTTGGATCCACAATCAACACCCATGGAAGCAGCAGTCAAGAAATCAAACAACACATTGCATCGGGCAAATCTGCTGCAAAAGACTGCTTTGACGTGTTAAAAAGCAAAGATGTCACCTTGAAGACTAAGGTGCACATGACCAAGCCACAGTATTTTCAATCGTCTCACAGGCATGTGAAAACTGGATAATAAGGAAGACCAAAGGACTGATGCCTTTGAACTGTGGTGTTGGTGAGGAATATACTATGGACTGCCAGAAGAATGAACAATCTGTCTTGGAAGAAGTACAGCAAAAATGCTCCTTAGAAGCAAGGATAAAAAAAAAAAAAGGATAGTGAGGCTTTAAGTCACACACTTTGGACAAGTTATCAAGAAGGACCAGTCCCTGAAGCGGACTATCATGCTTAGTAAAGTGAAGGTCAGCAAAAAAGACCCTCAACAAAATAGATCGACACATGGCTGCAACCGTGGGCTCAAAAATAGCCATGATTGTGAAGACGGTGCAGGACCAGGTAGTGTTTTGTTTTGTTGTAATAGGATCACTGTGTGTCGGAACCGACTCGATGCACATAACAACAGTAGAGTTTGAATACCAGAACCCAGCGATAAGCTGAAGGTGCTGAGTGATTGCTGAGGACACCTCTTGCAGAGATGAGTGATTTAGACTGGAAATGAGCAGCTCCCAATCCACTTGTAGTAAAGGGATGTCTGGCTCTGAAAGTTCTCAAGTTCAGACCAATTATTTTTAAAAACTTCTCAGTAGCTGGTACAGTGAAGCACTTCATATTTCAGTAAGCATCAGCTTTCTAGGATAGTGACTTGCATTGCGTCCCACTGTGTTAACGTTACTTGTTCAACTGTACCCATTAATAGATTTTGAACTCTCTGGAGCACAAGGACTGTATCTGTTTTGTTCAGGCTTGATCATGGTTTTCTCATTGATTTGTTAGTAAGAAATACAATAAGCCTTATATATAACTCACATAATGACTATTGTGGTTAGACATAACAACTGAAAATAGCTAAAACTGCACATCATAAATCAAATTTTTCTAATAAAATTTTATTTTGCTAGCTACGACACTTTTGAAATTTTGTATCTCTGAAGAAGGGTGTGTGTGTGTGTGTGTGTGTGTGGATGTTGGGCAGCAAAGAAACTAAGATTCTATAAGTAAATGTTTTAATATTTGAGTATATTATGTGCATTTTGCTAAGAACTTGATTTACGTGAAAAGTCAAAGACTAATGTGCATATTATATGAATTTGATTAATGTAAAATTTAGTTTTTAAATTCTCTTCACTGCCATTTTGAAACCTCTTTAAGGTCACTGTCAGCATCATGAAACACGTAGCAGCTGGTTACCTTGAAATTAAGTCCACCCAACCCACATCTGGGAAAAAACACAAGGTATTTTCTGATAGTCATACTTGGATTTTTTTCTTATATACAATCAAATTTATATAACCTAATCTTTTGTTTGGATATTGCTGCTGACTTATACTTACAGTTATTATTTATTCTAATATAGCAAACTAAAAGAACTTTAGTAAGTTATACTGAAAAATTAGAAAAACTTTCATTATAAATAATGTAAATATGAGAACTAGAGTCGATACAGCAACATTCAAAATAGGGCACAACAGCTGATAGTGACCTTACCAAGCAGTTCTTTAAAATGAGAAGATGGGTCCGCTATAATAAAGGGTTTTATGTGCACATCTCTAAATCAGCACGTGTCCCCACTTCCTTGGTTAGGTGACAACGCAAAGGAAACAAACTTCTGAATATTAATTACACCGATATCCTGGTTTTGTGGGACGATGCTAAAGGTGCCATGAAGAAATCAACACAGTCTCAATAAACTGGGCATATGGGTCCACCCTATGGAGAACAACTCCTCTGGTATAGATTTAGAGTTATTTTCTAATGTTTACTGCATAATAAAATTTAAATATCTGAAGTTATAGTTGTGATTAAAACATTTACTTTAAAGCAGAAGTCTTGGATTATTATAAGAAAGCATTCTCCCACTGCAATTTATAGCATAGATAAATAATGTGAAAAAGTGACTACTTCACGAAGCACGTCTCCACAGAAGCTGGAATTTGTTTATATAAAGATTGTGTAACATAATATACTGGAATATTTACAGAATTACAAAATTCTAAGAAAACATTTACCCTCAATTCTGAAGAATATTAACTTGAGGAGACATATGGGCATTACCCACTGCCTGGTACAATAATACTTCTCTTGGGCAGAGCCAACTAATCAGCTGCAAGGCTAATTTCTTTCCACGCACGGTTAGAATAAAAAATTAAAACATCACAAACCCTCAAAAAAAAAAAAAGGAATTCTTCTCTCGCAAACTTGGACTTTACATGAGGTAGTCATTCTACTCCAAGCAAATGAAGACTGTTTATGTGGAATTCTTGATCTAAAACTAAAAAAAAAATGAAACATTAAAAAAACTTAAGAAATCTAACATCCTCATTTTTAAAAACAAATATTATAGGCCTTTAAGGATCTACTTTTAAATATTTAAATTTTAGTACAAAAAATCTGAAGTCAAGCATACTATATGCTACTTTTCACTTGAGTAAACACAAGCAGCAGAAACGGAAAAGTAGCAACTTGAAAAACAGCGAAACAGAAGATGTCTTAATTGCACTACATATACACATCCTTGAGAAACCTTTACAAATTAAATAAGAATTATATTAAACTTTCATCAAGCTATCCTTTAGACAGATGGACACAGGGAACCCGGGGTGCAAAGGGGGAGTGTGCTGTCACATTGTGGGGATTGCGACCAATGTCACAAAACAACACGTGTATACATTTTTGAATGAGAAATTAACTTGAGCTGTAAGCTTTTGCCTAAAGCACACATACACACACACACACAAACACACACAAATCTACTGGAGGTTTTTTAAAAATCTAATATGCTATTATTTTGGATGATTTCTGTATTCAATAGCTACCAAAATACTTTCAAGATAATGAATTTCAAAGCATTTCTTCTCTTTTCCTCCCATCAACCAAAAATCTCAAACATTTTGAGCAAGGCATTTTTTCTTATATAACATGCATTTTAAAACAAACTCCAAAAAATAGTCAGCAAAATAATTAGAAATCTTAAGTACAAACTTAAAAAAAAGGCATATACTACCAAAAATAATGTATGAAACGATTTTCTTTTTAACCAAAGCAAGTATTTTAAACTTCGTATAAATAACACAAAATATTTTAGGTATGGTGTCTAAAATGGAATAGCACTAAAACACACAACAAAAAACAACAATCCCTTATACTTAATTGAAAATCAATGTTGTCCTTTTCCTTAAAGGTATACATTATGGATTTTTTACTGGCACTCTTGTAAAGGAATAAAATTAGCAACTATACTTTTCACCAATTTACTCTCTAAAAGAACCTCTCAGAAAAAGAAATCTCTTCCAAGGCTGCAACAGAGATTTTTGAAACCCCTCAAATATACAGTCTTTAGAAAAAATGCTGAATAAGAACTGAAATTCCTCTTCAACTATGCATCTTCATAAGATTATACACTTAAAAAAGCAATCTATTTTATGACTTATGCTTAAATCGAACGAATGACAGTAAGTCCCAGGAATTGAAGAATCTTATTGGTGGCCAAGGGATCAAAGGATGGCAATGCTCTTAGCATTCTTAATCTGAAACTTTTTAAAGAAAATTTCATGTAGTCTCAGAAAAACTAGGAGACAGTTCTATTTAAAAAACACACTCACCACAAACAAATACAATGGAAACAAATAAGAAAATAGATTGTACTATATCTTTGTAAGCTTGTTCCATTTCAAAATGTATTCTTTAGGATCAAGGAAATTTCCTATACAAATAAAACTAGACATTTGTTCCTGCTGCTTTGAGAAATATTTACAGTACATGGAACAGCAAGCTGAAAGCATACACCTGCTTATACTGCTGGCCAGCAATGCAGATACAGAAGGACACAAAAGTGCTTATTTAATTATCTGAGCATCTTAATTTGTTTGTACAGTGAAGCTGTTGTAGATAAACTATAAAAAATTAGAAAATATTATTAATGAACACCAGCCCTTGTGTATAACACTACACAAGATGCCAAGGTATGATACATTCACCGTTGAGGAAGGCTGTCCGTTCTTATCCTATGCCTCTCTAACATGGCAAAGTTGGCATTACAATCTTTTCATCTCTCAAAAATCTGAGTTGGAAAGTATCTTTCCTTTTGCCAAAGAAAGGTGATGTTAATGGACTTATTAGGTTCACAAAACACTTCACAAAATTCCCTGGTAAGGTCTTTTCATCAGTGTCTTTTACTGGTGTCCTCATGGAGAAAACGCATTAAACTCTGAAAGCTTTGATGAGATAGTTTCACACTTTGCTGACCAGCATTATGACCTATGTAGTAATAGTCCGCAGCAAGGTGAAACACGAAACTTTCTTCCGTGGGTCTACTTTGGTCTCAGAGTAAAGTTCATTTCTTTCATCCAGCCATGTTGTCCCTTATTCGATCCACTCGAAGAGCTAGGTCCCTGAAGGAAGGGCGCTGGTTTACATGATTGTTCCAGCATTCTGTCATGATCACATAAATCTGCAAAGGAAAAAAGAAGCCAAAATCACCGTGAACACAAAGTGCCATCTTCTAACTGGCGGGAGACCGTCACTCGGGACTCTCACTTAATTTTCCTACATAGGGCATGTGCCTGGCTATGCTTGATCTGATTATGGTATTTATCTAAAAGCAAATTAAATTTTATAAAGTGACCTGGAATTCTTGGGTAAAAAGAAAAATGAAATGCATGGTTACTGTGTATAAAAATAGTTTTTGTTACCTCATCTGGGCATCCCTCTGGTCTTGGTAATCTTCCATTATTCTTCAAGAGTTCTATCAAATGGAACACAATCATCTGTCCTTGCTTGTCATTGCCAATCATACGCATAAATTCCTGAAACACAAACCCACTTTCAGTGAGATTTTTTTTTTTTACACATTTAACTTGAAGCGTAATTTTTCCCCAACTTCTCCCAGGAACTGAGAAATATTCTGCGTATGTATGTTTTCTCCTATGTTTGAAAACATTTCCAGAATGAACTATTTTAAGAATCAAAAACTTCCATTTCAGTCATATTTCAGAAAAGACTATTAAATGTACAATCTGTATAATGCCATTTCCATAGCTAAAACACTACCAATTCCCTGAGAAGAGCCCAAAACAAATTAACTAAAAGCATATTTACTTTGGTGTCTCAACCCATCATATTACATTTCAATTCAAATAAAAAGTTGAATGCAAAAGAACATAAAAAGAAAAATATGCAGAATGAATAAGTATAAGTGCAATGGAAAGAAAAACTTTAATATGTCACAAGAACTAAAATCATAAACATAAAAGTTAGGGCAATATTTACAACAAACTTATCACTTACATATTTTAAGTCTAACCCACCCATCCCAGTGCGTACAGACCTCTTATAAATTCGTAAGAAAAATTGCCAGTATAAAAATTCAGAGACAATACACACACACACACACACACACCCAACATCCAATAAACACTTCTTTACACTAATAAGATCAAATGAGATACCACTTCTATCCGTTTGATAAAAGTAAATAAAACACAATAGCCAGTCCTGGTAAACGAAGAAATGCACACCCCTACGCGTTAACACTGAGACTGTAATCTGGTCCAGCTTTTCTGGAAAGTATTTGAAATAACCAAGAACCTTTAAACAAGTTCATAACCTTTCACCTATAATTACACCTTTATACCAAGGTGATAAGCAAAGATAAACATAAATATTTAATCACAAAGATGCTCACTACGTTCACTAAACGATTATTTAAAAGAGTGAAAAATAGAAAACGATTGTCCAGAAACATGTATCCCTGTGAAGGAACAACACTCAGCAGTTAGAAATCACATTGGCAGTAAACATTTACTAATACAGAAAAACAGCTCTGCTCTAATACTTAGGGAAAAGACAGTAAACTGTACAGTATGACCTTAAATTTTAGAGAATATATATATGTATAAATACATATATATTTATAAAATTTCACTTTTACATAAAATAAAGTCTGGAAGAAAACATGTCACAATACTAAGGTAGTTGTCTCTGAATTAAAGATGATTTTTATTTCTTTTTTCATACTTTCTACAATAAGAAAAAATTACTATAAAAAATTTTCCTTGTTCAACAGCTCCTAGAATGAACAAGCTCACTGATTTTACTAAAAATGATATTAAGAGACTACACTAAATAACGTTCCAGCCCCTCTTCAAAAAGTCAAGTCAATTTAATGATACAAGTCGAGGGGTTATTCTGGATGCTGCCCTTGCATATGCTCCATCAGAGGCTCTAAAACGGGCCCTGGGCTTATTGTTCTCCTTTGATTAAAAAGCCTCCCAAGCATTAAAAAAAAAAACCCGAAAAGTAAGTAAACAGCACACTGACCGCCGGTGGACTTTTACTCTTCTCAATGTATGTGAAAAGCTCATAGAGAACCACTCCAAAGCTCCAAACATCCGAGGCCACAGAAAACTTGCTCTCTGTCAGTGATTCTGGGGCATACCTGTAACATATGCCGGGCATTTAAAAGACAGTTGCTTGATGTACCAACTCCTGATTTTACCTGCAACTCACTGGATAAAGAAGACAAGGCTGCAGAAAGAGTTAACATGGCAAGCCTGAGGCTCCTAACCTTAGGAAGGGCTGCTTGCAATGCTGACCCGCGGCTGGTGTCTGGAACCTTAGATTTCAGGAGGGTTTCCTGAATTAGAGAATGAGAGGGCAACGAACAACCATGCACCCATCACCCAGCTAAACACATTGCTCCTTTTGTTTCATATATTATTTCCCACCCCCTAGCTCACTGGATTTATTCCAGGTGAATCCCAGACACGGTAATACTTCAGCCGTAATTATTTCAGTATGCATGTCTGAAAGATGAGGACTCCTCTTTAAAATACATTCACCATTTCATTATAATTCATTCTTCTGTGCAGATAACTCATTTGTTCTAAATCACTGGTGCTTTCTTACCTGATTTCTTCCCAGACTAACAATTTGCAATAGCTGAGATTAGCTGTAAAATTTACGAGTATAATCTAACTCAAAGAAAACTATGATCCATAAGCTTGACAGCAGCAAATTAGGTGATATATTTCTAATATAGAGATACCAGAAACATTTTTATAAAGTTTTTTTTTATATTAATAATGCTAATTTTCAAGTCAGATACCCAGAATGTAATTAAAACATACTTAAATAAAAACCATTCCTTAACACTAACATCTGAGTCAAACGACATAATCTTAAGAGTACTACTTCAGTAGATTAATACACCAGAATTAAAGTCTATTTGGAATGTATTCAAGATAAAAACATTTAAATTTCACCAAATCATCCCTGGAAAGTCAAATGTACCACAAATGAAGTCAAGAACAAAAAAGGAAACCTTGCCTCAAAGCACAGATCAACAGAAACAAAAACGTACACCACATAAAAAACTAGGGTTGTGTGCTCCTCACGATTAATTCAAAGTTTTAACTGAAGACCAAAACTCACTTTAGCTTCAAAGTGCTGTAACCACGGGAAATACTCTGTTTACGACAGACTAAAGCACCATCATGGTTAAGAAAGCTTAAGCACAGAAACTCCGAGATCAGGCTCTGGGCTTGAATTCCATGCTATCATTTACTGGTCACGTGCCCCTGGGCAGGCTATTTAACCTCTGTCTGCCTCAGCCCCCTCGTATTTAAAACGGAGATAACAGCACACATTCTCCGGGGGTCGTTGTGAGAATTTACTGGGACAATCCATGAAATGTACTCAGCACAATGTAAGCATGTGATAAGTGCTAGCTACCATAACTATATATGAGATAAGCTATTAAATAGTAATAGTAAAAATAAAGCTTGAAGCACTCTAAAATTTCACTTTATTGAACTAAAACAATACTCACCAGAATATGGGACTTTCACCCGGTTCTTTCACTTTGTAGTATTCTTTGTCTTGTGGCAAAACTTTAGTCAATCCAAAATCCCCAATTTTAACTCTGTTCTCATTCTCCACCAATATATTTCTTGTTGCCAGATCCCTGTGAATGTACCTTTTTGTACCAAGATATTCCATACCCTATGGATAAAATAACATTTTTCTTTCAGCTAGTTTTATAAACATAAACAATAAAAGGGATCTTACCCCTATAAAACCAAAAACCTAGCCCATTGCCATCAAGTCAATTCCAATGCATAGTGACCCTACAGGGCAGAGTAGAACTGCCCCCCAAGGTTTCCAAGGCTGTAATCTGTCTGGAAGTAGACTGCCACATGTTTCTCCCGAGGAGCAGCTGGTGGGCTCAATCCACTGACCTTCTGGTTAGCAGCTGAGTGCTTAATCACCAGGGCTCCTTCTTACCCCCTTTGTTATCTAAGAAAAACTGGAGAGGATTTCTTAATTACTTCAACATGCTTACTTCATCTACAACAAACAGCCAAAATATCAGGTACCTTGCATATCTGAGATGTGTACTGCAGAAGTTTTTTATGATCTATCCGTTCTTTATGTTTTTGGAGATAGTCTCGTAAACTTCCATATGGTAAATACTCCATAATTAATCTCAGATTACGCCGGCCTTTTAACATACAAATGGGAACATAATGTTTTACTTTGCCATGTTTTACTGATGCAATGTTAGAAGACAACCATATATAAATAATTTAAAGATATGTAAAATTTGAGTCTCAGATGACAAAACTTTATTCTAAATTAAAGGTGAGGCAGTAGTTAAGAACTCAGGCTTCTATTTTGGTAAGTAGTACCTGGGGTCTTAAAAGCTTCTGAGTGGCCATCTAAGATACTCCACTCGTCTCGCCCCGTCGGGAGCAAGGGAGAATGAAGAAAAGACAAAGACATAGAGAAAGATTAGTCCAAAGGACTAATGGACCACAACTACCACAGCCTCCACCAGGCTGTGTCTAGTACAACTAGATGGTGCCCGGGTACCACCACTGACTGCTCTGACAGGGATCACAACAGAAGGTACTGGACAGAGCTGGAGAAACATGTAGAACAAAATTCTAACTCACAAAAAAGAAAAAAAAGACCAGACTTCCTGGTCTGACAGAGATTGGAGAAACCCTGAGAGTATGGCCCCCAGACACCCGTCTAGCTCAGTATGAAGTGACTCCTGAGCTTTACCCTTCAGCTAAAGTTTAGACAGGCCCATAAAACAAAACAAAACCAAAGAGGCACACCAGCCCTGGGGCAAGGACTAGAAGACAGGAGGGCACAGGAAAGCTGGTAACGGGGAACCCAAGATTGAGAAGGGGAGACTTGACGTGCTGTGGGGTTGGTAACCAATGTCACAAAACAATGTGTGTATTACTTTTTTAATGAGAAGCTAGTTAGTTCTATAAACCTTCATCTACAGTACAATAATAAAACAAAAAAAATAGGCTTTTTGAAACAAAGTTTTGAAATTAAGGTTTGAAAATAGTTACATTTAGTCTTCTGTAGACTCTTCAGACAGCCCAAATAAGCTAAAGAGAATACATCCTTTCTCCTCATTTACAGTGCACAAAAAGTGTCTAATTTAAAATATTTTTATAGAAAATGTGAGGAAAAACAACTTGTTTTTTTAAAAAATGATATTCTCTTGGCAAGTTTACACAAGTGGTACACAAACACCATTCTCAGTGCAGACAGTGACTAGCCAGTCAGCAAACACTTTCCTGTATTTACAGCCCATTGTCACCCAGCACAAGCTCCATTCATATGGGATGCTTCGCTCTCTGGGCACTGAGTACTATTAGCGCAGACCATTAGGAGCTTTGTTTCTATCTCCCAGGATACCAAAGACGTATCCTGAGTTCAGACTTAGGTTTCCACAGACAACATACCAGCACTGTAGCACACTCCCTTGTACTTCACGATGTTGTCGTGCTGCAGGGATTTAAGGATCTCAATTTCCCTTTCAAAGTCCCGGAGGTGCTCCTCAGTACTGTGCTGGAGCTTCTTCACGGCCACCACCTCCCCAGTGTTGTCCTGCAGAGGGTCATACCGGCACATCTCCACACTCCCAAAATTACCCTAGCCAATAGTTTAAAACAAGGTCACTCTTTAAAGAAACATATTCTTTTTACTTAAAACTTATTAGTTACACAGGATTATGTTTAAAATAAAGCATAAGTTTTTTAATCAAATTAGCGCGTTTTGAATATTACTGCATTCTTAAAGAAAAACAATGTCATTCTTGAGCTCTAAGTGACTAAATTTTCAGTTATACACTTGAAGTCAGTTAACAACCTCAAAAACCGGACCATCCGTGGGCTTAAAGTTAAACCTCTATTGCCCCGTTTGGGAGGCTACATAGCACCGTCGGTTAGATCTGGAGTTCTGGACTCAGACAGGTTGGAGTTGGAATCTTGGCCCATTGTTTACCCTCTTTGTTACCTTGGGCGAGTCGCTTCCCTCTCTGAACCTCAATTTTCTCTTCCTTAAAGTGAGAGAAAATAAATTATCTATCTTATATTGCTGCTGTGAGAAATTATTCCAAAACATATTTTAAAACACAAAAGCAGGAAATTAAGAGTTTTATATTCTTTTCAACTACTTAATAATGGAAACATAAAAATTTATTTTCCAGTGCCATTAAATGCTCTGGAAACCCTGGTGGCGTAGTGGTTAAGTGCTACAGCTGCTAACCAAAGGGTCTGCAGTTCGAATCTGCCAGGCGCTCCTTGGAAACTCTATGGGGCAGTTCTACTCTGTCTTATAGGGTCGCTGTGAGTTGGAATTGACTCGACTCACTGGGTTTGTTTTGTTTGTTAAATGATCTGAAAACATGATTTTTAATTGTTATATATTAAATTTTCACAGGAATATACTGATCTTTTTAACTGGAAATATAAATGTTCAATGATAAGAAAAAGTTTTAAAAATTAATACATTCATGTCATTGCAATAACATTCTTACTCATAAATATCTGTGTATATCTCTATTAAGGATACTTTCTTACAAGTGGAATTAGCTGTATGAACATTTCAAGAGCCCTTGATACATGCTACATCCGAAACTCTCTAGAAGAGGTTGCCAATTTACATTCTATTGTACAGTGGAAGGAAGCCTTGGTGGAGTAGTGGTTAAGAGCTACCGCTGCTAACCAAAAGGTTGGCAGTTCAAATTCACCAGGCGCTCTTTGGAAACTGTATGGGGGCAGTTCTACTCTGTACTATAGGGTCGCTTTGAGTCAGAATTGACTCCACGGCAATGGATTTGGTTTTGGTTTGGTACAGTGGAAACATGTCCTTTTATCATATCCCCACCAACACGGCCATTTATCATTCTTCTAAATCTTTGTCAATTTGATGGGCAAAAATCAATCTCACTGTCTTCATTTGGAACGCTTCTATTTTCCTTTGGAAGAAGAAGGTGAAGGAAAATGCTGAGATTGAAGGGATAGATTTAGGATATGAAGCCAGAGGGATAGTAAATGTGTGGAATGGGTATCAGAGAAGGAATCAAACAAGAGAGAGTAAAAGAACTAGCAATAACAGAGTCCTAAGTGCCTAGCCAATGTTGGAAATTCATTTGCGTTGGAGAAAATAAACATATTTATAAGAGTATTTCTCTTACAGTGCTTGAGAGATGAAAGCAGAGATAGAAAAACTGCAGAACTGCATTGTTTTGTACTGGGATATGACAGGGAAAGTGGAGCAGGTGATCAACGGCAGGGTGATGTAACAATGGATATCGGTGAAAGCGGAGTTTAAGTGGTCTACCAGGAAATCTACCCACTCCAGGAAAGAAGATAGCTGAATCTAGAAGTCAGCTAACAGGCTTTTGGAAAAAGAAAGGGGTCAGAGGCACTGGCTCAACAAAGGTACCAAAAAGAAGGAGTGAGACGTCAGGAAGAGCTGAAAGACACAAAGGTATTATAGTCAGAGAGGAGACTTCAGGTTCTGAAATTTGTAAGTACACTTGATAGAGGGAATTACAGAGTTCAAAGTAAAATCATTTAACGCGGACATAGATTTGGGGTAGAGAATCAAGGAATTTAGAGCGTACTGGAAAGGTACCCAAATAACGGCAGGAGGTGAAGTGATGAAGAAAACAATGAGTACCAAAAGTACTCAAGGAATGTGAAGTACTGACCAGGATGTTTTTTTTAGGCGCTAAATTTTGAGGTAATTTGTTGCACACTATTTTTTTTTTTTTTTTTTTTAATAGATAGCTAATACACCCAAATGTCTGGACCTTTTTCATGTCATTGATATAGCCCTTGAAAGTTTCCTGAGAATATTTCACAAACAAGGAACAATAGCAAAGTATTAATATAGCTAGGCAATGCTTAACATAACCTCGGTGTTCGGTCTGGTAAAGCTAGATTGGAAGATTCAGCCTTCCTCTTGCATCCTGGCCCAAATCCAATCTATGAGGCCCCATGGTGTAGAGTTTACACTGGTAAGCTTAAGAGAAGAGAGAGCGAGGAGAGAGCTTACCGCTACGGCTGAGCAATGGGCCCTGCAGGTCTTGCTTACAATACACAGGCTATGCATGACTGTGTGACCTAACACATAGAGGCTGTGTCTGCTAATGGACATGGCCCAGTCCACGTCCTGGATCTGAACAATCAGGCTAGTTCTCCCTGAGGTGACTCAGGAAGCAGGTGGGCAGAAAGGCGGGGAGAAAGGCTTACATGCGCCTTTGTTTCATACATGAAAGCTCCCTCTACCAAGAATGAGTCCCATGGTCAAATCAGTTAGGGAAATACCATCTAATTATCCTCTGGGAGATGTTCAGTCCATACTGCATGTCAAAGGCTCTGAGACATTCTTTGGTAAAGAAAGGTGTTTGTTTAACTCAGCATTTCTCCAACATCTGACCACTAAACCTTTTTCCTATGAACAGCCCTTAAAATTTTCTGGAACGTAAACTTTAGAGAATCTCTAAAGGCTTTTTTTTTCCTTAAGAAAATGGTCTATGATTATACTCTATTTAAAAAACTTTGGTCATCTTACCTTGCCAAGTTGTTGTAAGAATTTCAAGTGTCTTTCTTCAAACTGTGTAGGGTCCCTGTCTTCAAAAGCACCAGAAAATCCTAGGGCACCTATCCTCATATTTGGTAACATGTCACTTTCTGTCAATAGTTCATAATCTAGAGAAATAAATATTTATTTTCAGATACATCCTTTGGGTTAAATATGCATTCAAGTTGACAAAAAAAAAAATCAGTTTGAGCTGAAAATATTAAATAATACAAGGGAAATTCAAAAATAGCTTAGATGACATTAATGGTTATATTAATATTAATTATGTTAATGGTAATAGCCTTTAATTATTCTCATAACCTGACAGGTTTTCAAGAAATATTTTTGCAAAGGATAAATGATTATTTTCTAAAATAGGTGGTTTCAAAATCCATAAAATAAGGCTATATTCTGACTTTTGTGGTAAGAATGGTAAGTAGTATCAGTATGGGCTAAATATATGTATATTTAGCTCAATACTCTAAAGAGGGAGAAGACAAAAATAAATCTACCTCATGTTTAGAAAATCAATCAAATATAAAATATATAGGAACTAATGAAAGAAAACAGAAAGAATTGCTTCTTTTAGTCAATTAAGTCGATTAAGCCAAATAAATCTCTATAGTATACAACTCATTAACTGGCAAACTGAAATTAGGTTTCTGAAGGAGAAAGGCCTTTTTTAAAAACAGAAGAGACTTGAATATACAATAGATATGGAATGTCATGCACACCAGAAATTAAGAGGATCTGAAAGACACCAAAGAACTTCTTTGGAGAGATTAGAAAATCAGTAGTGAAGATTGATTAAATAAGACAAAGACAGGAAGATAGCTGGAGAGTCGGTAAGACTGCTCTATCAATACACACCTGGAGTAAACAAGCTGTTAAGATCTCGTATGATGGCTCTGAAAGAAGGCCTAAAATCCGGTCCGTAATCCATACAATTGTTTATAAGATTTGCTAACTCTGTCCACTTTGGTGCAGGAAGCTGGTGCCTGTCTTCATAAAACTGTAGCTTCTACGATAAAGAGCCATACGTTGAGAATGAGCTGTAGTAAGGCCATGCTCACCTTCCTTTTAATGTTAGATTTGCTAAAAAATTACATCACGTGAAAAACTTCTGAAGGCTCACTGACAGAGTAATTCCAAGCTTACAGGCTAAAGAGACTTACCCTTTGGGAATCTAGAGCACTGAGAGGCTTGTCTCCTCCACTGCAGATTTCCCACAGAGTAGTCCCAAAACTCCATTTATCTGTTGCCAAGCTTAGGTTTTTAGGATTTTCAATACATTCTGGGGGTGCCCATGGTATTCTCTCCTGGAGAACTTTTAAATGACAGGAACAGTATTAGTTAAAAGGGCCCTATTCATAAACCATTCCTCCACATGCAAATAATTTTCAAAATCATTTCAATAATCAGGGTTTTTTCTTTGTTTGCTGTGTGTGCTTAAGGCCTGGAAGGGATCTGTGAGTTCACCTAATTCAATCCCTTAGCTTTAACAGAGATGACATGGAGACCTACAAAGCCTGAGTCATTTGGCCAAAGTTATACAACTGATTAGTAGCATGGCTAGATTTAATATCCTGTATGATGAAATCCTGGATCCACTCAACTTTTTTCCATTAAACCACAATGTCTCAACTGGCATCCCACTCTCTCCACCCCTTCCCGCTAGTTCTGCATTCAAAAAAACATTTTCTATAAAATGTGTCCTAAAATGGCCTCTCGGTATTTTTTTCTTCTCCCATTTCTTCACAATGTGTAAGCAATAGATAATGTTACATCACTCAGTGCTGCCCTTAATGACTCTGTGGCAGCGGCAATCCTGACTTGCGCATAAAAAGATAAGGACTAACAGGCATTCATCATTACGGCCGAGGGATGGCTACATTACACTAAGATATTCTGGGTACAAAACTGACATTGGTGGGTTCTGCTCAGATCACAGAATTCCCCAAGTAAACACTGCATCTGTGTTCTCTGACTCCAGCAGAAAGATGGTTTTCAAGTAGGTAGGGAGCGACAGAACACAACTGTCTGGTATCCTGGCAGAAATAAGTAAATATGAATGAGGAACAGCCTATTCCGTCTCATGGTACATTTTGGCAAAGCAACGTGAACGTTTTTGTGGTATAATGAAATCAGGAGAGCACGGAGCACACTGGTTCCCTTCTCCTTCACCAGACAAACACATATTCTCAGTCTTCACCTCCTATTCCAAAGGGTAAAATTTCCCTGAGTACCAGATCCAAGGTCCTATAGGATTTTCTGCCTCTTTCTACTGCCCTATTCGCTGCCAGACAAGCCATCAAGTACCACTGTCTCAAACAGTCAAGTACCTACTCAAATAGGGCGCTATGCATCAAATGCATAAAAGCTGACCAATTTAAGTACTATATTTAGAACATTCAATTACATAAATTAACTAAAATAATGAAATACAATTACAGTATTATTTGGACCAAAAAAATCCCATTCAATTATTTGACTGAAATTTTTACTTTTAACTAACTGTGTTAAATAGATTAACAAGCACAAGAGAAAACTACAAAGTAGTTCTAAAATATTAGGATTAGCTCAGTATTTAAACTAGATAAGATTCCAAACTAGTTAACATGTCTTCTTAAGTTTTTATTTAGTGATGGTATGAAATGAAAATGTAGAAAATGTACTTCTGGCTCAAAGAATGGTATTAGGAAATTTCACATTTTAAAAAAGAGAAAATCCTAGCTGCCATACATAATTAGAGATTAAATCTACTAAAAAATATCATCTCACATATTATAGTGACATGTTTACAAGAGAGAAGAAATGGACAGAGACTAACATGTAATTACTACTTAATTTAGATTGCTAAAAATGATAGCTATATTCTTTATTAATCAAGAATATATCAATAAAATAGAGAAAGATTAACAACGTGCTTTTTAAGCTACCCCCCGGATAAAGTTCCATAAAGGTAAAAGCGATCCCTAGAGAACTTACTGTCTTTTGGCAAAACCGTAATACTAATGCCAGGGTCACTGAGTTTGATGAAAGGCGGATTCCCTGTCTTCCTGTCTTCTTCTCTGATGAGCAGGATATTTTTGGCACACACGTTCCCATGAATAAGGGCTTTTTCTTCCTATTAAAGTTAAATGCACACACACACACACATATCAATTCACAAATATTTGAGCACATAATCTGTCCAAATCCCCAAAATGGATTTAAGGAAGAAAATAGGTAAGATAACAAAACAAACGTTAATTTGGAGGCGTGTTTTGAGGAAACAAGTTTTATGGCAGCACTGGCACTTCCTGTTTTACATTTTTAAAAACACAACAGCCTACAGCCATGACGAAATGTAAATTAAAACTACCCACTGCCACTTCCCTTAGGTTTATGTGGTTTGCATCTCTAGATGATAGCCAACATTAAGAAATACTCTCTCTGTCCTGCAACAGGGTATCAGTGCTGTACCCTCCGCTGGTCACTGTCTGGCCCCCCGGCTGCTGGCCCTCTGGTGTTCGGCTCCCAGAAAGTACTACTTTCCCACGCTCACAGTCTCCTATTGCCTACGGAAACTGTAACAAGCAGGGCTTCTCTGCTATCCTTAGTCAGCACAACATGCTTCTGTATGATTTTTGGTTAAATTCTCTAAACCCAAGTGACAAACTACAGACCGCCCATCAGCAGTCCTGAGAGACTGACAGGATAAACTACTTCATAAACAAAGTGATTTTACATAAACACAGAAGCATATGTCTAAAATTATCACAAAAATAACAACAGAGTTATTTTAAATGACTCGGAATTCGTTTACAGACTTATCATTTGTTCCCAGGCTAAGATAATTTCTACACTGCTTCAGAAGATAACACAATCAGTTTTGATTTAAAAAAAAAAAAAAAAAACTACTTACGAGAAAATGCATGGCCCATGCCAACTGTTTAGCCACTTCAAGTTTCCATAATATATTTATAGAATTTTTATTTTTTTTCAGATATGTATCTAGAGATCCAAATTTTACAAACTCTTGAACCAGGATATCTGCATTAAAATGTAAGTCATAACAATAAGGCTAAAATATACATACAATAAAATATATACAATTTTAACTTTTATAAATATATTTATGGTTATAGGTGAGTATTATAGGTAATAGGCAATAAAACTCAGCAAAATTCACTAATTTAAAGAAAACTTAATGGTTATGCACTACTGTATTTTTGGTTTTCAGTTTATTCACAACAGTAAGAGGTAGGAGCCTAAGCAACATATACAAATATACATCAATATAAAAGAAATAACGTTCTGCTGCTTCCGCTCATCTGTGTGTCCGTCCTGAATTACAGCTGCTGTTTTGAAGTGAATGACATCTCCTCCCATTTCCTCACCACACGACTGTTCTGACACTGAAACCTTCCTCCAGTCCTTCTTCCACACGTAAAGATTGACAGCGACGTCCCTTCTGTTACAGGCGTAAATGAGGACTGGGGCTCTAGCTCCCTTCATCCTTTCAATTTATGCTACACAAAAAGCAAAAATGCATATTTTGCTTTTTAACCACCTTCTGCATTTTAACTTCATATATTGCTTTCCTTTTTTACAAGATCTAACTGAACCATTTCACAATGTTTTAGTTCCAACAACACTGAACTCCGGGCACACTGTGGTTTGCACTGACATCCACCTATGATCCTGAGATAGACCTTTCTATACGAACAATAATGGATACTCTGAGAGAGACAGAAAGCAGCATAAGGAAGCCAGTGGTCTGACTTACTCTCCTCTCCACAGACACATACTCCATAGTTTAAAACCAGGTGCTTGTGAGAAAGCTGGCTCATCATGCTTGCCGCTTCAAAGAAAGACTAAGAAAAACACAGAAAGTACAAAATCATGATTGTTGAACGGTTGCCTGTTAGTAGCCACAGTGTAGAGAGATACTCCCGCTCTAAGAGAAACGCACTACTCAACAGGGCTACAGAGCGTGCTCTGGTTCCTTTCTAGGGCCTTGCAGCTGCCATCATCCCTGGTGTCATGGTGCATTGGGAGGAAGGCCCTAAGTAAACCTAGAAGAGGGAGAGAACACTCGAGGGAGCAGTAGTGGTACGGGTTCCATGAGCGATGCAAGTCAAACAGGCTTAAATAAACCCACAGCACCCAGAACAGAGAGCAGAGGTATGGCTAGAAGTGGGCACCAGAGATGGTGACACGGGGCTGAAGTCCATGGGTGGGAGCTCCAAACGCTCCTTCCTAAAGAATTAAGGATGGTCTCTGTGCAGATAAAATATCACGACACCCACCAGAATTCTGGGACGGCATTAATGTCACTCTAACTCAACTAACCCCCGTGAGAACTACTGGGTACAGTTGTTCAGAGCGTCGTGACCACCAACACTGTGGGTCAGAACAACGCTTGGGCTTGTATGGTTCACATCATCTACTACCACCCTTTAAGGCATTCTCAGGATCATGAACATTTTTCACGGCATGTTCAGTGATGTGTCGCGATGCTCGGGGTTCCAGAGCTGACAGCCGGGTTTCTGCCTTGGTAGCATCTCTCATGATGGCCAGAGGCACCCTATTTTGCCTGGGGTGTTCCTTAGTACAGCACCTTTCCAACTTATGTTTTAGAAGTGGATGACACTGTGGAAATATCTCTGTGGAGCTCATAAAGCTCTGGGAAATCAGGTTTGAAAACCATCGCCTTGGCACAGGAGGAGATGTAATAAACATTATACTAAAAGTAATTGGTTTTGAAATAAACACTATTACTAAAAAATTCTATGGTTTTCTATGGACCTAATGGAGTGCATCCTCAGAAAGGTCCTTGATACATATACAGTTAATTCTTATTATTTGTGGTAGTTACATTCTATGAAGTTGATGTAAACACTGAATTAACAAATATTAAACCATCGCTCCTAAGGCAAACACAGGGTTAAGATCTGTGAGCCATAGGTCACGTTTCTGTCACCCAATGAACACATAACCTTGTTTTATTACGTGTTCTTGTTTAAAAACACTTTACGTTATATTGCTGTCTCATTAACATTGAACTCACAGCCAACAACACTGTAACTCCCACCTAAACAAAGCTTATCTAGTGCGTGTATTTTCTCTGTCAGGCACATCGCAGTCTTCTTGTGCCTAGGAACTTGAGCCAGCACTTCAGCACTACATTTGGGGACCATTTCAAAAGCAAAACCACCAACAAAGTGCACAGAAACGCTAAAAACATGGCACTAGATATACTGTGGAAAGGACACTTGTATGCAGTATGTGGCTGAGACAAGGAGGCAGAGCGCGGCCTGGCTGGGCCTCAGCGGGGTCCATGCGTGTTGGGTGACTCCATGGTTTGCTGCTGTGCTCGTGTGCATGTCTGTGAATGGCCACAAAAGTGCCACGAGTACTGACTTGGGGGCTACAAATGAACTTTGGCAAGTAGGCGAATTCACAGATACAGGATCTGTGAATAATGAGGATCGACTATATTTTTAAATTACAGTCTTGAAAAGCTACACGCGTGAGTGTGCTGCGAGCACACGCGCGCTCCTCTCTGAACATAACGAGCTACGTGAACCACACGCAGGAAGAACCCACGGACCTCGGAGTAGCTTCTGTGTGCTTTATCCAGGACTTTGAGGAGAACCTCGGTTTCGTGCAGCTGACCGTAGTCTCCTACTTCTCTTCTTATACCTTTGAAAATTTTTGTAAAAGTGCCTTGGCCAAGACTTTCATTCTTTAAAAGACAAAAGGAAAGAAGAAAGAATAAGTAAAGAAAGATTAAAAAGTCAAAATTAGAAAATATGTACAATGACAAAAAAAAAGAAAGAAAAAAACAATCCATAAGCAAGTGTTGCCCTTATTAACTAAACCCAGATTTGAGACTCCAAATTAATTCTTCTACTCTTAAATGAAAGACAGAAGATAAGGACTAATGAATAAAGTCTATTTTGGTTCCAGCCAGTTTTTAAACCCCTTTGGTAAGCCATAATTTTTACATTTTTAAATAGTCAGCTTACCTATATTTATTTGTGTGCGTCTTTTCTTTGTTTACCTTACCTACCTGTGGCAGAAAGGCAATACAGTGCCGTCTGCGGCAGCCGAATGTCTGGCTTGGTCCTCGTTACCACTTCCTAGCTGTATGACCTTGTGCAGGCTACTCAAGCCCTCTTTGTCTTGGTTTCTTCATCTGAGAAATGGGGTAATAGCTGCAGTTTTCCCACAGGATTATCATTAACAATAAGTTAACTAACCTATGAAAGCACTCAGTAACAGTCCACGACACAGTGAATCTCAACACCTGTTACCTATTATTACTGTTACTAGTATTTCTTACATATCCTTACAGAATAATTGTTGAGAGCCTGCACGTGAAACAGGACTCTCTGGGTTCAAGTCCAAGCTCTACTACTTACTAGTTTTGTAATGTTAGTCAAGTGACCTGGCCACATTGTCCTTCCCATTCCACACATGAGGGTTCATGTCTTTACAACACTGAATAATTCTATCTATTGTCTCCCTGTGGAGCCCAGACATGAGCTGGTGTTTCTCATCTACCTTCCAGAGCCCTTAATCTCTCTTTCATAGCTTCCATTTCTTTCTCCCCATTTGCTGCATTTTGAACAACTTCTTCAGATCTACTTCCTAAGTCACTAACTCTCCCTTCAGCTATGAGTAATCTGCTTTCTAACCTGTCCATTTTGTTTTCACGTTGATGAGTATATTTTCCATTTTCATATTCTATTTTTTTCCAAATCTTTTTAGTCTTTTTTGATTTGTCATTTCCTCATGGTTTTAACTTCTTTTATAACTTCAAACATACATATGTATATATTTTATAGTCTCTATCTGAAAATTCTTGAAGTATTTACTGAGGAAGATCAATGACTACACCCTTCAGTATGGATTACACCTCAACATAAAGAAAACAAAAATCTTTACAACTGGACCAACAAGCAACATCATAATAAACAGAGAAAAGATTGATGTTGTCAAGAATTTCATTTTACTTGGAGCCACAATCAACATCCACAGAAGCAGCAGTCAAGAAATCAAATGACACACTGTGTTGGGCAAATCTGCTGCAAAAGATCTCTTTAAAGTGTTAAAAAGCAAAAATGTCACCCTGAAAACTAAGATGTGCCTGACCCAAGCCATGGTGTTTTCAATCACCTCATATACATGCGAAAGCTGGACAATAAATAAGGGAGACTGAAAAAGAATTGACGCCTTTGAATATGCTGTTGGTAAAGAACGCCGAATACACCATGGGCTGCCAAAAGAATGAACAAATCTGTCTTGGAAGAAGTACAACCAGGATGCTCCTTAGACGGAAGGATGGCAAGACTACATCTCACATACTCTGGACATGTTATCAGGAGGGATCAGTCCCTGCAGAAGGACATCATGCTTGTTAAAGGAGAGGGTCAGCGAAAAAAAGGAAGACCCTCAACAACATGGACTAGCACAGTGGCTGAAACGGTAGGCTGAAGCACAACAAGGATTGTGAGGATGGTGCAGGTAGGGCAGTTTTCCATTCTGTTGTACATAATGTCACTGTGAGCAGGAACTGACTTGACAGCACTTAACGAGCAACATCTGAAAATTCTATTATATGAAGTTAATGGAAGTCCAATTTGATGTTGGCTGGTCTGCTGACTCTTGTTTAATCCTGTATTATTTCCCTGGATGTTTTTTAATTTCTATTATAAGCCTGTGTTTGAAGTGGCTTTATCTACGGGAATCCTGGGTGGCCTGGGTTAAGGTAAATTATTCCAAAAAAGGGTTTGCATTTGCTTCTATGATGCAACAGAGAATATTATTTAATTTTGTTTAATTTATTGGCTTAGGTTTTCTCAGAACATGCAGGTGGTATAAAGAAGCCCAAACTCAAAAGCCTTTGATTACAAATGCTCAGGAGAGGCTGGCTCTTTTTCCTCACCGAGAGCCCAAGACAGACAATATTCCTTTCCTTTCCTTTTGCTAGTGAGTGAGTTTTCCATAATGTATCATTTTACTAAAGGTATATTAACTCCAGGGTCCTGGATTTAACCCCTGGCCCTGTGCAGGCCTATGACCTCACCCCTGTTTTTGCATTGCTGCTAAATCTTAAATCCCTTGTTTAGTGAGATCAGCTCCTGCCCCCAACACCATCCTATAGCCGAAACATCAGCTTTTTCTTACTACTTCGGTGTTCAATTCTTTCTTCATTTTTGACCCCTTGGATTTCCCTTACTTTCTTGAGAAATTGAGAGTTAAGACAAAGGCCTTTTATAGAGGAAGGGTTCTCATTTTTAATTTTACAGAAGAAAATTTCAAATTTTTAATTCAAGATATGTAAAGGGAGATATTTGAATTTCTGAAAAGAAAATACAATTCTATTCCTAAAATAATTAATTTTGCTTATTTCTAACTCAAATTTGGAATATGTTTAATAATAAATATTTAAATCACAACTAAACTTTTATAGTATAGGTTATGGCAAAATAGTTTCAAATGTCCTGTGAAGAAATAATAAATGAAGAAAACAAGTGTTTATTTAAACAGCTGTTATTTTAAAAAGCCAAAGAAGACAATCATCAGCATGTAATGACTTACGAATATCAAATCTTCATTTCTGATTTTGTGAAACACCATCTGGTTCACGTTATTATGCCTCTGTAATGCTGGTGAGGTTGGGACATCAGAAACGCCGTTCGTTCTGAAGACTAAGAGGTTGGATTTATCTGAAAAAAAATACACACACACACACAATCGAAACACACAGAGGCTGTAAGTTACTCCAGAGAGGAGTAAAATAAAGTATGTTCTACATACAAAATAATGCTTAATAAATGCTTGTTGTTCATTTTCTTTTCACAGAAAATTATCTAAGGAGTTTATTCATTGAATTTTGATGTACTCTATTTCATACATTAAAATTATAACTACTTCCTTAACTTATATAACTTTTCAGGACTTTTTAATAAGACAATTATTATTTCAAGGAATTTACAACCTTACTAACCTGATTTTTAAAATTCAGAAATTAAAAATCCCAAAAGAGTATGAAAGTTTCAATTTATAACATATATGGACATTTGGTAGTGAGGCCTTCTAGTTCCACAAATAAATGACTGATTTATACCGAGCAATTACTATTTTTAAAATGCCATTCTATGATTATGGAACCTCAAGTCACTTCTCAATGACTCAAAGCAAACTAAACAATCCTATCTGATGATGTTTCTACAACAGAGTGAGGCAAAATTAATTCGGTTTTGAAGCTCCTTCTTTCATACTTCTTTTGAAATGATGTAATGAAAATACCTTCTATCAGATGCATAATCCATGATCAGTATTTTTTTTTAATGTATTTATTGTGCTTTAGGTGAAAGTTTACAAATCAGGTCGATCTGTCAAACAAAAAGCCCTACACACCCCGCCGTGCACTCTCAGCTGCTCTCCCCTTAATGAGACAGCACATTCCTCCTCTCCACCCTGTACTCCCTGTGTCCATTCAACCAGCTCCTGTCCCCCTCTTCCTTCTCATCTCACCACCAGACAGGAGTCACCCGCATAGTCTCAAATGTGTCTACTTGAGCCACAAAGTTCACTCCTCACCAGCATCATTGTCTATCTCATAGTCCAAGCCAATCCCTGTCTGTAGAGTTGGTTTCGGGAATGGTTCCAATCTTGGGCTATCAAAGGGTCCAGGGAGCATGACCATCAGAGTCCCACTGGTCTCGGTCAGACCGATTTAAGATCTGCATCCCAGTTTTCTCCTGCTCCATCAGGGATTCTCTGTTGTGTTCGATGTCAGGGCAGTGATCAGCAGTAGCTGGGGCACCATCTAGTTCTTCTGGTCTCCGGCTGATGGAGTCTCTCGTGTTTGTGGCCCTTTCTGTCTCTTGGGCTCATAATCACCTTGAGTCTTTGGTGTTCTTCATTCTCCTTTGCTCCAGGTGGGTTGAGACCAATTGATGCAACTTAGATGGCTGCTTGCTAGCATTTAAGACCCCAGATGCCTCTGACCAAAGTGGAATGCAGACCATTTTCTTAATACATTTCGTAATGCCAATTGACCTAGATGTCCCCTGAAACCATGGTCCCCAGACCCCCATCCCTGCTACACTGGCCTGTGAAGCTTTTGGTTGTCTTGAGGAAATTTCTTTGCTTTTGGTTTAGTTCAGTTGTACTGACTATTTCTGTGGTACGTGTTGCCCTTCCCTTCACCCCCCAAAATTTTTGTCTATTATCTAGTTAGTGAATATCCCTCTCCCTCCTTCCCCACCCTCGTAACCATCAAAGAATATTTTCTTCTGTGTTTAAACTTTGTCTGGTATTCTTATAACAGTGGCATTACCAGTATTTTAAAAATAACTAAAAAATTATTTTACCTTTTGGCTTTGGGGGGCAGCATTTAATAAACTGGAAAATGATACTGTCTGAACGAACAGTTTCCATCTGATAGCAGTTCAGAAGATCTTTAAGATTATTAAAGTTCTTCTTAGTCCCAGTGAGGTTGTATTCTCCATTCTCATTTTTTGTAATCAAACAGTGCTTATATTCAATGACATTTTCTCGCTATATAAGTTTAATTATAAAGAGAGGAGGGAAAATCACAATGAATGTGATAGTACTTATTCTGAGAAAGGGGTATCACAAAAACAACCAACAGAACATTTACAACTGTGAACCCTACTGTACTGCTGATACAGGGTGATGGAAATGTTTGTTTCCTCAAAAAGGTATCTAATTACAATTGCATAGCTTACAGGAGTGGCAACAGTTGATTTCATTAAAAAGCAAGTAAGAATGCAATGATAATTAACACTAGTAATACCATCCTTAATGGCTTCCCATCATTTACAGAATAAAGTCTAAACTAGCACAGCATATAAGGCCTTCAGTGAACTGGCTTCTTTCTCCATCTCTGTCTCAATTCCTGCCGCTCACAACACACAACTTCTGTTTGAGCCTTATCAAGTTCTTAAGTAATCACACGCAAGTGCCATGCTGTTTAATGCCTTGATAGCTATACATGCTCTTTCTAGAATCTACTTCCTTTCCTTCAGAGCAATAAACTTTTTATTCATTCCTTAAAATTCACTTCAAGCACCACTTTTCCTGTGAGGTCTTCTCTGACAACTCTCACTCCACTCCGCAAAGGTCATCACTCATTCTGTTGTGCCACTATCATACTTGTATATTTATCTCTGATACTGCATTTTTAATATTTTGCAGTTTGTTCTACATGCTTATCTTACGTGCTGTGTTATGAGCTTCTTCACTCAACTATTATCTGAGGCGCTCCTTATAATATAATAACTATAATATGGAAACCCTTGTGGCGTAGTGGTTAAGTGCTACGGCTGCTAACTAAAAGGATGACAGTTTGAATCCGCCAGGCGCTCCTTGGAAACTCTATGGGGCAGCTTCTATTCTGTCCTGTAGGGTCGCTATGAGTTGGAATCGACTTGACGGCACTGGCTTTCTTGGCTTTGTAAGTATATTCATCTTATTTAGAACCATTCATGTAAAATCTACTGAAACCTCAAGGTCCCTCTCAAGTCCTTCCTATTCCAAAAGATTCTCTTAATAATTGTAACCCCTTCTGTTATTCTCAATTCTGGTATATACTCTCTTATGCTGTTCTTCCAAAGAATAGGTTTTTAAAGGCAGGGCTATATCACATGCTCTCTTAGAAATGAGCCAACGTCACATGCTCCCAAAAATACCAAAACTGAAATTGCGAATTATTGATAATTCAACATAATGGATTGTTATAGTGAAATGATAATGTCAAATTAGGACTTATGATCAGTATTTTACAAGGCTAAGTCACAGAGTAAACTACCTTCTGTACGTATGGAAATTAATCCACTATTTACATATGCAAAATATGAGATGGTTGAATTTCACAAAAATTAAAATAATTGAATAATAAAACCCTTACTTTCTCCATTTTTAAAAAAGATAAATCTAGAAGTTGCTAGAAAGTTTCTCAAGATTTTGGGTAATAAATAATCTTCTAAGAGGTCCCAGGTGATCTGTCTTAACAATGAGGTCTCGTTGTAGTTTTACGTTTAAAACATTCACTACAGATCACTATTCTCACCATCGGTTGAAGTGCTACAGTTAAAGTGCTAAAATGCTTCTGCTTTTGTGCCTGCCTGTGTGACTACACTCCTTCCTTCTAATCATGTAATCATTCTTAGTAAAAAGAAAGTTTCCTTTTGATCTACTTTATTCTAGATGATTTGGCAAAGATATCCATGTTTGCAAAAGAAACTTCAAGAGACTTGATGAAATATCATTTCGCAAGTTGATCACAAGCCAAACATCAAAAAATAAACATCAAATAAAAGGATAAAAACACATCATGAAGCATTTTATATTTCCTTGAGGAAAATTAAGCGTTATTATGCTAGCTATCAAACCAAAAGCTATAATTCTGAGTATTAAAAAGGAAATATGGTGGTTAAATACGCAGGGGAAATGAGATAGACAAAGTTGTTACCATTAATTAACATGACATACTAACCTCAACAGCAAACGTGAGAAAATATTTATTAAAGTCCTTAGGACTGCATCGAAGTACATACAGCCCAGTCTGATTACCAGCTTTCTTCAGTTTACTGATGGCAAAATCCATTCTAAAGGTAAAGAAGAAATTATTTGCCAAATTGATCTATAGGTTCAACAAAACCCCTATCAAATTTCCAACAGCCTTTTTAACATAACATACCAAGCACCGTGCCATTATGACCAAAATGTCATCTAAATGATCTAAAGACAAATCTAACACCCATAATTCTTAGAAGTCTCCTGTACTTTATATGTCCATCAGTAATGTTCGGTTCTTTGAAAAGAATAATAAAATTGACAAATCTTTAACTAGACTGACAAGGAAAAAAGGAGAGACAATGCAAATAATTAAAATCAGAAATGAGAGTAGGGACATTACTACGGACCTTTCAGAAATAAAAAGGATTATAAGAGAATACTATGAACAATTGTATGCCAACAAATTAGATAACCTAGATGAAATGGCAAATTTCAAGAAACACACGAACTACCTAAATTAACTCAAGCAGAAACAGAAAATCTCAACAGACCTGTAACAAGGGAAGAGATTGAATCACTAATCAAAACCTCCCAAAAAAGTAAAGTCTAAGACTAGATGGCTCCCCTGCTGAATTTTACCAAACATTTACAGAAGAATTAACACCAACCCTTCTCAAGCTCTTCTGAAGAAATACAGGTGGGAACACATCCTAAGTCCTTGTATGAAGTCAGCATTGCACTGATATGAAAGCCAGGCAAAGCCACCAGAGGAAAACTACAAACTATATTTACTTATCACCATCTTTCTCATACATAAACTAGTGCCTGGCACATAGTAGGTGCTCAGTCAATATTCTATTTAAAAAAATGAAAGAAAATTTCAACGGATGAATGAATGAATTGTACAAAGTTTTTTTTTTTTTTTTTGCTGAACATGTAAAGTTTAGATAGAATGTTCAAGTAGCACAACTTCTATTAATAACCTTACATATTAGGTACACAGTACCAAAAAAAAGGAAAAAAAAAAAAAAAACCCCAAACCTGTTGCTGTCATGTCAATTCCAACTTACAGCAACCCTACAGGACAGAGTAGAACTCCCCCAGAAGGTTTCCAAGGATCGGCTGGTGGATTCAAACTGATGACCTTTTGGTTAGCAGCCAAGTTCTTAACCACTGCACCACTAGGGCTCCCGGTATATGTAGACTGAATCAAAACATTAGGTATAGACTGAATCAAGTCTTAAATAATAATCATTTTCTCAAATATTTAGGGGTAGGTTAAGTTCAAGAAACATGTTCATAATCCAAGATCATTTCTTTTTCTGCTTGGGTTCTTCAAGCCTGTGGTCAATCAGAAAGCACACCCCGGCTGAGAGATAAACTAAGACTTGGGCTGAATAGATTTTATGCATGACAGTTGGGTTTATTCAGTATTAAAATGAGGATATACAACTCTGTGGTCAATATGGTGCTATTAGTTACATGAAGTTATTAAATGAAATAAAAATTCATTTCCTCAGCTGTGCTACCAGGTGGCTACTGTATTAGACAGTGCAGACCGAGATCAGTTTCATCACTGTAGAAAACACTATTGGATAGCACTAGTCTCGAAATACGGACGTCATCTTGCGTTCGAAGTTTCCAGTAGAAGGAGTTGGATTATCCAAAAATAATGAAGATTTTCAAGTTTTGCACTGCGGCTCCTCACGGGATTTCAAAATAAATGAAACTAAATCAGAGGTCTTTTTAAATTAGCAAAAAAAAAAAAAAGAATGAATAAAAATAAATGGAACTAAATTGGAGGTCTTTTTAAACTAGCAAAAATAATAAGATTATGGTTTTAAATAACACCCAAGAGTTAAACATGAATACCAACTAAGTGTTAAACTTATACAAGTTGTAAGCGTTACAAACTAGGACACGGATGGTAAATTATGTCCTAAATCATTCTAATTATTATGTAATCTTATTGCAAAATACAGATTATGTTAACAACAAGAAAAGAACCATGCGAGGTCAAATAAAGATTTTTTTTCTAAATTCCTAAACCCACTTATACCATTCTGTTGTAGAAAATCTTCTCTGTCAGCATCTCATTTAGCTTGAAAAACTTAACTTTTAAAGTCTGTATGACTTACGAAATTGGCCCATGACAGTTGCTCTGTATATTTTCCAGCACTGTTGGGGGGGCCACTTCTTTGCAGAGGTAATGGTGTGCGTCGGCAGTGAGTCTGTAGTACCCATCAATCACTGACACAAAAGACAAGGCTTCTCTTAGGGAGCTAAGTTCAATTTCCTAAACAGCAAGAGAAAGGAAACAGAAACAATATTCGTGTTAAGTACCATTTAGAAAGTCAACTCTTCCTAACTACTGAACGCTCTCCTCATTCCATGTTTTAATTCTCCTAAATTAATTTTCTTCTAAAGCTCTCCTAGCGATATACTGACTTACGTATATAGAAAAGCTTACACAAAGATGTCTATTTGTTGCATTTTTTGTTATGACAAAAAAAAAAAATGACAAGGATTAAATGTCTATTAGTAGAAGAGTGAATTGTAAAATAAATTATAAATCATAGCATATACACAGTAGTAGTTTTAAAAGTTAGATCCATGGGTAGATGGAACAGTTGATATCGTGTTAAGAAAAAAAAAAAACACTAGTTAAAGAACAACACATAAACTATGACCCCATTTGTGTAAAGAAAATACACACAGAAAACGGATATCAATAGGTACCTCCAGAGAGGGAGGGAAGACTGACATGAATGTTAGTTATGAGGACTTTTACATATTCTACATAAATTCGAATTGGTGAATTTTTTTTCTTACAACAGGATCGTAAAAAAATCAAAGTTAATTGTGGATACTCCCGGTATCTGATGATCACCAACTCTTGTCGATTCTAATACAGCAATGTTTTTCATATAGGCTAATATTACTGCCATTCCACTGCTTCTACCCCTAGTCCAAGTCTAATTATTAACTATGAGCATGAGTGACTTCTCTGTATCCAGCCTTCTTTTCCTACCCACCCTAAACTATGCGTCCACAGTGCTGCCTGAGTTCATTTTTAAAAACAGATCAGAAGAGCATTCCATTTTTCCTCAAAGACTAGAAGGCAGTGGGTATACACTGTATCATGTTTTTATCTAAGAACAGGAAAGTGTACTGACTAAAGTAAGCTGCAGGTTAGTTATAATTCTGGTAATATAACTCTGAAATGGTCAGATAGGTTGGTCACATAGATATCTAAGATAAATGAACAAGTAACATATCTGAAAAGGTGTCACACTGAGGACCAACGTGTGCCTGACCCAAGCCATGGTGTTTTTAATCGCCTCATAATGCATGTGAAAGCTGGACAATAAATAAGGAAGACCAAATAGTTGATGCCTTTGAATTATAGTGTTGGTGAAGAATTCCAAATATACCACTTGGACTGCCCGAAGGACGAACAAATCTGTCTTGGAAGAAGTACAGCCAGAATGCTCATTAGAAGCAAGGATGGTGAGACTTCATCTCCCATACTTTGGACATGTTATCAGAAGGGATCAGTCCCCGGAGAAGGACATCATGCTTGGTAAAGTAGAGGGTCAGTGAAAGAGAAGAAGACCCTCAACAAGATAGACTGACACAGTGGCTGCAACCATGGGGTCAAGCGTGACAATGATTGTGAGGATGACGCTGGACCAGTCAGTGTTTCGTTCTGTTGTACACAGTGTCCCTATCAGTCCATTTGATGGCACCTAATTAATAACATGATGTTTAAGCCAGCAGACTGAAAAGAAAACAGAGCCAGATAAATAAGAAGGTTAAGAACAGAATATAAAGGAATTCATTTCTTCCCTTTCGGTTGAAGTAAATAGTGTTTCTGAAACTACTTAAAGAAAAGTTTCGTCTTTTAGAATCAACCATGTCTTACAGCTTGGGTGGGGCTGACTTGGGACTGGTTTACATTTTGTTATATCAATTCTCAATAGCATTGTATTGATTTTTGTTTTTTAATTAGGCATTGTACACACCCCTGTTGATAAAAAAGGTTACAGTCAGGAATGAGCATCACAGTAGGGAACTAGAACAACCCAGAGTGGGGAAAGAAGAAATAGTACTTTGCTAATCTTAAAAGTGAGTGGAAAGGCTCCACGAGAATATGCCAAACAATTCCAAGCCAGGTTATGGTTGAAAATGGACACTGGTCCTAAATGACCAATGTCCAGAAAAAAATGGAGGGAATAAGGCAGAGCCTCAAGCAGCTTTGCATTAAAAATCCTGTTTCCAAAAGACGGAGACCCAGAGAGAGAACAGATGCTGAGTGGGGATACCTTGCCTACTGATGTCCTCAAGTAAGTGGAAAAGAGGTACCTGGCCTGCTCACCCAGTGCCTTGAAACTCTGCCCATCAGGGGCTCCCCTCTGTGAAGCCTTCCCCTGGGTGTTCTGATCTCCTGAGGCCACGGCCAGAAGTGGCGCTGAGTCTCGTAGGCCAAAATGAAGGGCATTGGGAAGTAAGCCAGGTGGGCCAGAAGAGGAAAAAAAAAAAAAAAAATCCTGTTTCCTTTGCTGGGCTTCCTCTCCTACAACTCTGCATTAAAATCCTGCTCTCTTTGTTGGGAAGTTGTATGTAACCCTCTCTGCACCTGCGTGGTATGATTTAAGAATGCTGCTGACGAAACTTGTATGAACTCCCTACTTGTAAACCCTTAAAGGTAACTTTCCTCCTCGCCCTCAGGGGGTAGTCTTGGCGGCAGCAGCTGACTGCCTCCTTTTCCTTGCATCACAAAATAAAGGTACTTTTCTTGCTTGCTCAAAAAAAAGAGTGGAAAAGATATTAATGCACAAGAAACCGTGGGAACATAGCACTGGTAGTATAACAAAAAGCTAGATGTAATAAAAGAGCTTACTAAACTGATGTCCATATTTAGAGCTATACTTAAAACCATAAACAAAATTCCTATAAGAAAATACCTTCAGTATTAAGATTCCGTAATTTATTCCTGATAACTACAAGACATAATCATCATTTAGTCTTAAAAGCAAGCTTACCAGATTTTTACCATCTTGCTTATGGATAGTTACAACTCTGCTTTCATTAGAGCCTTCTTGGTTTGCTTGCTTAATGCTGACATCAATAATATCAGGAAAATCACAATATATCTGTAAATCCTGTGGTTAAGAGCAATTAAAATTAAAAACAGGTAAAATATATGGAGTCATTTTAAAACATGACTATAAAATACTCCAAATACTTTAAATTAAAGAAGGCACTGATAACAGTAGCATAAAATGGAATTCCCTCCCCCTTAACCTAACCCTAAGACTACATTGTTTTCGTGCTTTAATTTAAAGATGAGAAAGCACTGAAGGATGCCGAGAATCTACTACATGCTCCAGTACCCACTTCGATCCAATTAACATTAACAGGAACCACTGCCAGAAAATTGGAAATTCAACTGCCAAGTGATAAAAATCAAATGTTCCTTCTAAGTCTCTAATACCATCTAAGAAACAGCACAGATAGGAACAATTTTAAAGCTTGCAGCGCAAACCTAAAAAAAACTAAATTATTTAACAAGTATGTTATCATAAAATCAGTTAGAGTATTTTCTATTTAATTAAAATTTATGATTGAGCCTCCTATTGTCAATAATAGTGAAATTAAAAAGAGGTTAAACTACCTTAAAAATAACCTCACTTTTAGAACTTAATCCTTTTCCAAAACTATCAGAAAGCCATTACTAATTATTTTGTCATAAAAAAAAATCAAACAAAAGCAATTTAAGAACAATGAAAAGGACCTTGATGGCTTCACAGCATTAAAAATTTCCCTTTCTTATCAGTGGGAGAAGAGAAGCGCAAGACCACGTTTCAAACAACTATAATTACTTTGCTTCCACTGCCATTCTACTTAAAATAACAAAGAATGAGAACATACCATTAAGGATTACCTGTTCTGTCAGTGTCTCACTTTCTTTATGTTTCCCTCTTGACCACTGAATTCCACCGTTTCCAGTTATTATAATGGTTGCAAAAATCTCCTCACCTGAAGGACCTCTTCCAGGTTCTTTTACTTCAAACTGCTCTGTGTAGAAGGCAGCCTGAAGGGCTTCCAGATTTATAAGGTACTTAAGTTTCAAGTTTCTGGCAGTGGCTTTGCATTGGCTGAACTGCTGAATAAATCTGCGAAACCTGTACCTTATTCGTTTCCTTGTCAGAATATGATAATCTTGGATCTTTGCTCGAACACATTTTGGTAAGAATGTCTTGTAGCTAGGGATAAAGAGCACACACCAAGAAACAAAACAAATTGGAAGATAAGTTCATAACAAAACTGAAAGAGAGGTTATCACCTTTCTCCATGACAGGTAGGTGCTACAACAGTAGGCAAGTAGAGAAAGTTCATAGAAACACCACCCAGACAGCATAAAACCTTAACATTTCATTTGATGATGTGAATACATACACAGCGTTATTCTCTAAGATACCAGAAATGCTTAGAACAGATTTCAACTTTTCCCCTTATGAAGTGAACACTTGCTCACCATGGTTAAAAATGGAATTTTCTCAAAATTTGCTTTTTCCGATTACCTTATATATCATTTTCTTTGTTGACACTTCCTGCACTGCGCTGCATGTATTTCTTATGATGCTGTACTCCAAAGCTTATCTGAATTCTGGGAAATGTAACATTTTGTCGACACTATTGTTCATTAAGCAAGCACGCTTCTGTTGTGGATACAGTTTTCTCAGGCCAGCTCCAACTAACTCCTCTAGTTCCTCTACAATTAAAACTGTTCCATCCAGCAGGATTTCACTTGTACTTCCATTTCTACGTACAATATCCTAAAGAAGGTAGGTGATTTATCTCTCTGCTTTCCAAATACCTGGCAAATAAAGTATTTCTCAAGGTAACAACTATATTAAACTTCCACGCCTTCACATAGGCTAATCTTTCTTCCTACCAGCCATTTCCTATTTAGTTAGGTCTTTCCCATTTTACCAGCATCATCAAATCCAGGGAACCTTTCCAGACCTCCATGACTATATGAGATGCTTCTTTCTCGCTTCCTGCTCACAGCATCCTGCGCATTACTCCATAATGTTACTTTCCATGCCACACTGTAACTGTTTCCTTACTGCCTGTGGTAAGCTGGAGCTAGCGCCTTCCAGCCCAGGAGAGCCTATTATTACAGCTCAGGGACTTCTGTGAGCTGACTGTTAAATAGCCATCATTAAAGATTAAGTTATATGAACTTATAATTTAAAAAATTATATTACAAATAAAAGTAATTAGTAACCAAAAGTCATCACTTTCTAATTCTTTTACTATTATCTATACTTCTGAGGTTACTTGTGGCTCTCATATCAAAATGGCAGAAATCCTGCTAACGAAAGCCATTTCTTCCACATGTGCTCACTTACGCCTTTCTCCCTTCCTCTAACATAGATAAACTCTCTCAGGACTTTTTGTTATTTCTCTTCTATTCACAGTTTAAAAGTACTAATGTGCTTCCCAACTTATATGTAAAATCTCTTTATCACACATCTCCCTCTTCTGTTGTTGTCAGGTGACCTTGAGTCGGTTCTGACTCATAGTGACTGTATGTACAACAGAACGGAACACTGCCCAGGCCCGCACCATTCTCACAATCATTGCCAGGCTTGAGCCCACTGCTGCAGCCATTGTGTCAACCCATCTCATTGAGGGTCTTCCTCTTTTTCGCTGACCTTCCACTTTACCAAGCATGATGTCCTTCTCCAGGGAGTGGTCCCTCCTGATAACATGTCCAAAGTATGTGAGACAAGGTCTCACCACCCTTGCTTCTAAGAAGCATTCTGGCTGCACTTCTTCCAAGACAGGTTTGTTTGTTCTTCTGGAAGTCCATGGCGTATTCAATATTCTTCACCAAAACCATAATTCAAAGGCACCAATTCTTCTTTGGTCTTCCTTATTCATTGTCCAGCTTTCGTATGCATATGAGGCGATTAAAAACACCACGGCTTCGGTCAGGCGCACCTTAGTCCTCAAAGTGACGTCTTTGCTTTTCAACACTTTAAAGAGGTCTTTGCAGCAGATTTGTCCAATGCAGTTCAGAGTTTGATTTCTTTACTGCAGTTTCTATGGCATCGATTGCGGATCTAAGCAAAATGAAATCCTTAACAACTTCAATTTTTTCTCCGTTTATCATGATGTTGCTTCTTGGTCCAGTTGTAAAGATTTTTGTTTTCTTACTGTTGAGGTCCAATCCATACTGAAGGCTGTAATTGTTGATCTTCATTAGTAAGTGCTTCAAGTCCTCTTCATTTTCTGCAGGCAACATTGTGACATCTGCACATTGCAGGTTGTTAATGAGTCTTCCTCCAATCCAGAAACTGTGTTCTTCTTCATATAGTCCAGCTTCTCAGATTATTTCCTCAGCATACAGATTGAATAAGTGTGGTGAAAGGACACAACCCTGAAGCACACCTTTTGTAACTTTAAGCCATGCAGTATGCCCTTGGTGACTTCAAACAACTGCCTCGTGGTCTAAGTACAGGTTCCTCATGAGCAGTTAAGTGTTTTGGAATTCCCATTCTTCGAAATGTTATCCATAACTTGCCTCAATCCATACAATCGAATGCCTCTGCATAGTCAATAAAACACAGATAAACGTCTTTCCGGTATTCTCTGCTTTCAGCCAGGATCCATCTGATATCAGCAGTGGTATCCCTCGTTCCATGTCCTCTTCTAAATGTGGCTTGAATTTCTGGCAGTTCCCTGTTGAGGTACTGCTGCAACTGCTTTTGAATGACTTCAGCACAATTTTACTGGTGAGTGGTGTTACTGATATTGTTCAATGATTTCCACATTCTGTTGGATCACCCTTTTTTGGAATGGGCACAAATACGGATCTCATCCAGTTGGTTGGCCAGGAAGCTCTCGTCCAAATTTCTTTACATAGATGAGTTCGCACCTGCAGCGCTGCATCCATTTGTTGAAACATCTCAATTGGTATTCCACCCATTCCTGAAGACTTGTTTTTTGCCAGTGTCTTCAGTGTGGTTTGAACTTCTTCCTTCAGTACTATCAGTTCTTGATCATATGCTATCTCCTAAAATGGGTGAAAGTTGACCAGCTCTTTTTGGTACAGTGACTCTGTGTATTCCTTCTATCTTCTTTTGATGCTTCCTGCGCCATTCAATATTTTACCCATAGAATTCTTCCATATTGCAACTCAAGGGTTCAGTTTTTTCTTCAATTCTTTCAGTTTGAGAAATGCTGAATGTATTCTTCCCTTTTAGTTTTCTAACTCCTGGTCTTTGCACATTTCATTATAATACTTTGTCTTCTCCAGCTGCTCTTTAAAATTTTCTGTTCACCATTTTTACTTCATCATTTCTTCGTTTCGATTTAGCTACTCCACGTTCAGTGGAAGACATCCATTTAGGTCTTTTCTTTCTGCCCTGTCTTTTTAATGACCTCGTTTTCTTCATGTATGATGTCCTTAACGCCATTTCACAACTTGTCTGGTCTGTCATTAGTATTCAATGCATCAAATCTATTCTTGAAATGGTCTCTAAATTCAGGTGGGATATACTCAAGGTCATATTTTGGCTTTCATGGATTTGTTATATGAACTTACACATGAGCAACTGACGGCCTGTCCCACAGTCGGCCCCTGGCCTTCTTCCGACTGACGATGTTGAGCTTTTCCGTCGGCTCTTCCCACAGATGTTGTTGATCTGATACCTGTGTGCTCCACCTGGCGAGGTCCACATGGACAGTCACTGTTTACGTCGTGAAATAAACGTATCTGCAATGAAGAAGTCATTGATCTTGCAAAATTGTGTCATGTGATCTCTGGTGTTGTTTCTATCACCAATGCCATATTTTTCAAGCACTGTCCCCTCTTGTTTCCAACTTCCACGTTCCAATCACCAGTAATCATCAATGCATCTTGATTGCATGTTTGATCAATTTCAGACTGCAGAAGTTGGTAAAAGTCTTCAATTTCTTCATCTTTAGCATTAGTGGTTGATGCACAGATTTGAATAGCAATCGTATTAACTGGTCTTCCTTGTAGGCATACGGATATTATCCTACCAATGATAGCACTGTATTTCAGGATAGATTTTGAAATGTTCTTTTTGACCTCCCTCTAGCCAGATCCTATCTAGCCTCTTTTTGAAAGTGTTATCTACACAGCCATTTCATTTTCTTGCCTTCCATTTATTCCCTCAGCTCACTCTAATCTGGATTCTGCTCCATCATTCCAAAGAGACTTTTCTTGCTGAAATCAAGAAAGACCTCCATTTTGCTAAAACCAAATATTCATATTCATTTTACTTGTCACTTTTCAGCAGCATTCAACACTGTTGATCATTCCCTCCATGAAACTCTCTCCCCTTAGTTTTCTCAATTTTATTCCCATCTCTTTGGCTCCTCCTTCTGAGTCTTCATTGCCTTTACCTGGTGATTAAATGTTGGAGTTCCTCAAGACTCAATTATAGGTCCTTTTCTCTTCTTATCTGTACTCTCCAAGCATTCTTTATATGGAAATAACTCCCAAGTTTCGATCTCCAGCCCTGGCTTCTAAACTCCAGGACCATATGCCCCACAGTTTAGCCAATCTACTCCTTTAATTTGGATGTTTCAGAAACATCTCAAACAATGTGTCAAATCAAACTCATGAGTCTTCCTAAATTCTTCCCCAAAAAGATCGTCTTATAGTAATCCTTATCTGAGTGAATGGAAAACAGAAAGGTTTGTGTTTTTCCTTTGGACTTTTTTTTTTTATATTGTGTTAAGTATATATAGATAACAAAACATTTGCCATTTCAACATTTTTTACGTTTACACTTCAGTGATTCCTTTGGGCTTTGTAGTTTTCTAGATATAAGTAGGTTCCTGAAATCATGCCTTATGGCCTATACCCTTGGGTTAATGCCTAACAGACATCTAAAAACACTTAAAACTAAAGACAGAAACATAAGAACTGGTACCCTGCGAACTGGGTGACTAGAGGAGTGACTCAAGGAGTGACTACAGCCAGTTACTGAAACGAGGACTTCAAGGAAGAAAGAAGGTTTTGACCAGATTTGGGATATCCTCAAACTTTTTATCTATGTTGTATATACACAATATATTTAGTCTTCAAACTTAAAAAAAAATCAAACAGAGCATTCTTATAATTGTCAGAAGTCCAAATCCCATTGCTGTCAAGTCGATGCCAAACCATAGCCACCCTATAGGACAGAGTAGAACTGCCCCGTAGGGTTTCCAAGGAGCAAGTGGTAGACTCGAACTGCCAACCTTTTGGTTAGCAGCCGAGTTCTTAACCACTGCGCCACCAGCTCTCCTATATGCATTATATAGACCTTCAAAAAGAGCTGTTTTATAGCCACAAAGCACGGCTGCAGGAGTAGTGTTTTAAAAAACCACGAGACATGATTTTCAAAAGTCATCAATATGCAGAAGAACCATTTGAAGAACACGGCCAGTGGAGCACCTGTCCAAAAGTCCTCTGGAGCACGTGTAAAAAATTCACATCCGTGGGCCTCACCTCAAATTTACTGAAGTGAAATATCTTGGGCATCTTTTAGTTTAACAAGTGGCCCAGGTGATTCGAAGGCAAGTGAAGCATGGAGCACCACTTGAGAGGTTCTGACTCAGCATTCTTAATACAGCCATCTGAGGGTCTACCGGCAGAAGTTAAGCCCTCACGTGCTCCTTCCTATCCTCTGACCTCACCTGGCCTTTTCACAAGAAACGACTCCAATAGTAAACAGGTGCTGGACATCTATGGTATCTGCTGTGGCACTCCAACCCTTTCAATAATTCCTCTGACCTCACAAAGTATGCGTTGTACAAAAAAGAAAAGTTACTTTTCCCCTACACGAGTTATTAATATAAAGTCAAATGTGTGGGCAAACACAGAAAGTACAGGTAAGGTATACAAAAACTCTAACTGTCGACATTTATGTGCGTGGATTTGCATAAGGAAATTACCTGATGGAGTTATAGATGGCCAGTGGGGTTTGACCCTTTTCCTTGGCTATTCTCATCATATCCAACACGGCCAGCCCAAGACATTCTTCCTGTGTTTCATGAGTCACTGGTAATTTTATCCAGCCACAGACAAAATCGTGCCGCCACTGAAGGAGAAATGATTAGAGGGAAATATCTCACCATAACTTTCACTGTCTCATTTTAATCTACTGTCATATTTTAACCTCTAATGTAGTTTCTAGAACATACCCATTTAGAAGTAAACTCCTCTCTTGACTTTCAATCATTTCATCAAAAAACTTCAGCAAAAATTCTAAATGGGGTTCCCAATTATAGAGCACCTACGACATCAGCCTGTTCCACTGCAAATATCTTCAGATTATACCCTTCTAAGGCGCTAATTATGCCAACGATGTTTGAACAGCGTGTTGAATGCAAAGAAACGGAAGACGTCATCTAGGTCCTCAAGGAGACTAAAATCTAGCAAGGAAGGTTAAGACTTGTAAACAAATAATTAAAATGCCTAGTACTACATAGTAAGGGTCACACAATGGATGCTTCGGGAACTTAGAGGAAGTTGAGATCATATCCAGTTGAGGTAATCAGGGCAGTTATAGGCAAGACTAGAGATCTGATGTAGTTTTTGAAGATAGAGAAAATCTTGGTGGACATAAAACAGGGTGAAAAAATGGGAGGAATGACACAAAAACAAAGTATAAGGCATGTTCAGAGATGTCGCCTAGTTTGGTTGGGGCAAACAATTTATGTAAGAGAAGAGGGTGGATTACAACTTGGATAAGTAAGTTGGGGTCATGCTGCAGATGCCCTTGAATGACCTGATTCTAGAAGCAGTGGGTATACAAAAAATCAGTGAGAGCAGTACTAAAAACATAACCAAATACCCATTAGAGAAAAGTTACAGATGAAATACAGTCCTAGGTGCCCAAACATAGTATTTTAAACTAGCATTCCTTAAACATCACAGTAGTGCCATTCAAAAAAAAACCTTCATTTAATTAAAACTTTAGCAAAGTGGTCTTTCATCTGGGTGTTTAAAGCAGCACTGTAAACAAGAAATTTGCATCTGCATTCGGCCAGCCAAATAAGAAAATACAGAAATAGACACAAAATCAAAAATGACCCAAAAAAAGAAAATGGAATAAATATCAATTTTTGGTTGACTAACCAAAAATATCCATTACCACTGAGTCGATTCCGACTCATAGTGGCCCTACTGGACAGAGCAGAACTTCCCCATAGGGTTTCCAAAGAGTGGCTGGTGGATTCAAACTGCCAAGCTTTTGGTTAGCAGGTAAGTTCTAAACCACTACGCCACCAGGGCTCCTTTGATTCAGTAGATACGAATTAATTAAAAATTATTGACACGCCAACAGTTTATCTGCTAAGTAGCCATATTTGATGATATAAAGATATAAAGTCAATTAATCCCCAGAAGAAACTAAGCTTTAAAAGGGCATCTCACTTTTAATTTGCTTAACTTTTCCAAATCAGTCTTTCTAAAAATACTGTTTTCAATACTTTAAAGACATTTTAATGGCTTACCTATTTTTCAGTTACTTACAGATGTCAACATATTCTCACACTTCGATAATGCCACTGGTCAAATCTGTCAAATAGCCTATAACACTCATATACTCTAACCTTATACCAGAACAATCCGAGAATAAGTCAGTAGATTTAAAGAAGGAGAAACATTAAGAAATATAAAATTGCCTCCAGTACTATCTAGATACAATTTTGGATTCTATTATGAAATTACTTTGCCATCATAGACAAGACGATCCTCCAAAAGGACAAAATCGGATATTCTGAAATTATATTATTTTTCTATACCAAAAGCATGAGAATTAATTAACTAATGTTAGTTAATTAATACTAGGCTAAAGTAGTTGGCTGGATAGTTTAGAAAACCTTGCTTTATCAACGGGACTTAGCTACCATGCCAATCTGTTTTCGTAAAGATGATAGCCTTAGAAACCCTGTGGGGCAGTGCTCCTCTGTCCTATAGGGTCACTCTGAGTCAAAATGGACTTGATGGCGACAGGTTTGGGTTGTTTTATTTGTTTTGTTTTAGCTAGCAAGACACCAAAATGAACCAGTCTGGCAGCAAAAGAACATAACGCTGTCATAAAAGCAGCAGAAGGTCCTAACCTACAGGAAGCAGTTCTCAGAGGCCTGTCTCTTTTTATAATGGCTTCTGAGGCTTTTATACAGGAAGTTGTATAAAAATTGGTTGGTCTCATATCCCAGTAGAGAAGTATTTTTCAACATGTCGCTCACAAACTGAACTAGCACTGCTAAGCTGCCTGGAAATGTGAGCCCTGAGAATCTGTGGGGTTATTTCCCACAGTATTAGCAAAGCAGGTTTAAAACTCCTTAATCTGACACTTGGGGATACCAAGAGCCTATCTTCACCTTTCTTTAGTTTCCCCTCATGCTAGTTCAACAGCACATAAAGGCTAAAGGTATTTAGTGACAAAACATTTCAACGACTGCTTAAATCAAGGTCATAGACAAGAAAGTTTTATAAAATATTCAAACACACGTCACAAATGTCACATAACAGCATTAATAAATGACTGGAACAGGGCTCTCAGACTCATTATTGACATCCAGTCACCCTCCCGTGAAGAGCTACACAGGCTACAGCGGCTGACTTTTTATACAGTTGCCTACTTTCTTTACATTTCACTTTACATTACACAACCTGCTATTTAAGTCTCGAATTGCCCAAGAATAAAAAAAAAAAGTTCTGTGAAGATGCTTTACTGTCTTACAGTCCAGCTACTATGTCTACATGAGCCACACTGTAAAACAGTCCACACTTTGTGAAATTCTTAAAATGGTCTAAAGTTCTAAAATAGAAAAGAGAAAAACCAAAAGGATCACATCAAGGTATATTTATAAAATAGATTCTATTACCCATAAACCACGCGATTAAAAATTAGTGCTAAAAAGACTCAATTTTGCCACCTCACTGTACCTGCTGTACAAGGTGGAACAGCAGTTTTCTCATATGTGAAACTTTAATGATTAGGAGATAGTCTAAGTGGCAAGATATTTATGGTTTAACACGAGAACAAATAAGGTAATACAATCATACCTGAGCAAACAGGTAAGACATGACAAAGTCATCCAGGAGAGGAGCTTCAGCACCTCGAGCTATTCCATACCGATAGGTTCTGTTGCTGCCGTTACAATACCAGTGAGGAAAGTAAAACCTACAAGACAATGAAAGCACTCAGTCAACCTCCCAATAGTTCAAATATGAACATGCTACATATAATACGTCCTATGAACATGCTACACATATACGTCCACTTGCAGCATGTTGAAAAATACTACCCCAGCATAGAAAACACACTTAACAGTGCTGAATACAATATAGGGACAAACAGAAATCTGGATTAAACCCCAAAAAACACCAAACCCATAGCCATCGAATCGATTCCGACCCATAGCAACCCTATAGGACAGAGTACCCCATATGGTTTCCAAGGAGTGCCTGGTGGATCCGAACTGCCTACTTTTTGGCTAGCAGCTGTAGGTCTTAACCACTGTGCCACCAGGGTTTCCAAATCTGGATTAGACCACGATTATAGTAAATGCATAAAACACAAGGAATGCAGAACCAGTTTAAAAAAAAAAAAAATCAGATGCTGTTGAGTTGATTCCAAGTCACAGCAACCTCATGCATGTGAGAGTGGAACTGTTCTCCACAGGGTTTTCAGTGGATAAATTTTTGGAAGTAGATTGCCAGGCCTTTCCTCCAAGGCACCTCTTGAACCACCAGCCTTAGCAGCTGAGCATGTTAACCATTTGCTTCACTCAGGGACTCCACAAGGAATACAAGTAAATGAAAAATCAATATATTGTCTGCCATGCATAGCATGTAGCATCAATAATGTAAAACAGATGTAGAAATTAAACACTAACAAAAAGTTTTTTAAGAGTCAAGATCCATTAACATCAGTAAAGGAATCTAAAAATGGTGATTGGGTACGAAAACAAATAATTGCCTCTTTTGAAAAAATGGAGGTTAAAACCTTCTTCAAAGAACCAAAAAATACCATGGATTTTTTTTTAATAACAGCTTTATTGAGATTTAATTCACATACCATTAAGTTCAAAGGAATGTAAAATTCAATGGATTTTTTTTTTTTTTTTTAGTGTATTCACAGGGTTGTACAAACACCACCATAATCTAATTTTAGAACATTTTATCTCCCCTAAAAGAAACTCCATACCCACGAGGAGTCACCTGAATTCCCACTATCCACTCCTCAGCACTAAGCAACAGTTGATCTTCTGCTTCTGTAAATTTGCCTACTCTGGACATGTCGCCTAAATGGAATCACACACTATACGGCCAGTCTGCCTGACTTCTCTCGTTCGGCACCCTGTTTCTAAGGCTCACCCATGCCACTGCAGGTATCAGTGTTTTCCTCCTTTTTATCACTAATTTAATTACATGCTGTTCTACGGACGCACCGCATGTTGCTTATTCATTCATGACTTGATGGACATTTGACTGTTGCCATTTTTGGTTACTATGAATAATGCCGCTATCAACAGTCATATACAAGGATTTTTTTTTTTTTTTTAGATGTACTCTTGCACATATGCCAAGAAATAGAACTGCTGGGTCATATGGTAACTTTTTGAGGAACTGCTAAAATGTTTTCCAAAGCAGCAGCACTATCTTACATTCCCACCAGCAATAAAAATGAAGGTTCCAATTTCTCCACATCTTCAGCAACACGTTATTGTCTACCTTTTTTAATTTTAGCCATCCTAGGGGGTGTGAAAGGTGCCCTGGTGGTACAGTGGTTAAGCACTCGGTTGCTAAACAAAAGGTCAGTGGTTCGAACCCACCAACTGCTCCGTGGGAGAAAGACCTGGCAATCTGCTTCCGTAAAGATTACTGCTTTGGAAACCCTACGGGGCAGCGCTACTCTGTTCTACAGGGTCGCTGTAAGTCGGAATTGACTCAGTGGCCATGGGTTTTGGTTTCTGGAGTGGGTGTGAAGTGGTATCTCATTGTACTTTTGATTTTCATTTCCCTAACGACTACCGATGTTGAGCATCTCTTCACATGCTTATTGGCCATCTGTACGTCATCTTTGGAGAAACGACTACTCAAATCCTTTCCCTATTTTCTAATCGGGCTTTTGTCTTCTTATTCTTGAGCTATAAAAGTCCTTAATGTATTCTGCATACAAAACTTTTATATTGTAAATATTTTTGCCAATTCTGTGGACTGTCTTTTTACTTTCTTGATAGTGTCCTTTGAAGCATCAAAGATTTTAATTTTGATAAAATCCAATTTATATATATACACACATATATATATATATATATGATTGAAACCCTGATGGCACAGTGGTTGAAAGCTATGGCTGCTCATAATCGTTATGCTTGAGCCCATTGTTGGGGCCACTGTATCAGTCCACCTTGTTGAGGGCCTTTCTCTTTTCCGCTGACCCTGTACTCTGCCAAGCATGATGTCCTTCTCCAGGGACTGATCCCTCCTGACAACATGTCCAAAGTATGTAAGATGCAGCCTCACCATCTTTGCTTCTAAGGAGCATTCTGGTTGTACTTCCAAGGCAGATTTGTTCATTCTTCTGGCAGTCCACGGTATATTCAATATTCTTCGCTAACACAATTCGAAGGCGTCAATTCTTCTTCGGTCTCCCTTATTCATTGTCCAGCTTTCATATGCATATGATGCGATTGAAAACACCATGGCTTGGGTCAGGCACACCTTAGTCTTCAAGGTGACATCTTTGCTCTTCAACACTTTAAAGAGGTCCTTTGCAGCTGATTTACCCAATGCAATGAGTCTTTTGATTTCTTGACTGCTGCTTCCATGGCTGTTGATTGCAGATCCAAGTAAAATGAAATCCTTGACAACTTCAATCTTTTCTCCATTTATCATGATGTTGCTCATTGGTCCAGTTGTGAGGATTTTTGTTTTCTTTACGTTGAGGTGCAATCCATACGGAAGGCTGTGGTTCTTGATATTCATTAGTAAGTGCTTCAAGCCTTTTTCACTTTCAGCAATCAAGGTTGTGTCGTCTGCATAACGCAGGTTGTTAATGAGTCTTCCTCCAATCCTGATGCCCCGTTCTCCTTCATATAGTCCAACTTCTCGGATTTGCATAGTCAATAAAACACAGGTAAACATCCTTCTGGTATTCTCTGCTTTCAGCCAGGATCCATCTGATATCAGCAATGATATCCCTAGTTCCATGTCCTCTTCTGAAATCGGCCTGAATTTCTGGCAGTTCCCTGTCAATACACTGCTGCAGCCGTTTTTGAATGATCTTCAGCAGAATTTTGCTTGCGTGTGATATTAATAATATTGTTCTATAAATTCCACATTCGGCTGTATCACCTCTCTTGGGAATAGGCATAAATATGGATCTCTTCCAGTCAGCTGTCTTCCACATTTCTTGGCATAGACGAGTGAGTACCTACATATGTATTATGTACATGTATATATAGGTCGCTTGGGTTTTTGGTGTCATATCTAAGAAACCACTACTTAATCCAAGGTCATAAAGATTTACTTCTATGTTTTCTTCTAAGAGTTTTTAAAAAATATTTTATTGTGTTTTAGTTCAAAGTTTACACAGAAAATTAGTTTCCCCTTTAACAGGTGTTATAAAAATTGTTCCATAGCATTGGCTACAGCTTTCACAATGTGTCAGCATTCTCTCATCACTTCCATTCTGTTTGTTCTGTTTCCATTGATCTAGTTTCCCTTTCCCTCATTGTCTTCTCATCTTTGCTTTTGGGTAAATGTTAACGATTTGCTATCATATAGTTAATTGTTCGAGGGCGCACATTACTCTCAGGTTATATCGTTTATTTTATAAACCAATTTATTATTTGGCTGAAAGGTGACCTGCTGAAATAGCTTCAATTCCAAGTTCAAAGGGTATCACAGAACGATAGTCTTGGGGGTTCCTCTAGTCTCTATTGGTCAGTTGTTGTTGCTGTTAGGTCCCATTGAGCCAGTTCTGACTCACAGCGACCTTATGTACAACAGAGGGAAACACTGCCTGGTCCTGAGCCATCCTCACAATCATTGTTATGCTTAAGCCCATTGTTCGGTAGGTCTGGCCTTTTTTAAGAATTTGAGTTTTGTTCTACATTTTTCTCCCATTCTCTACAAGACCTTCCACTGTGGCCCAGTCTGGAATGGTAACCAGGTACCACCTAGTTCTTCCGGTCTAAGGTTAGAAGCGGCTGTGGTCCATGTGGGCTATCAGTCCCATAGGCTAGTTTCTTCTTTGAGCCTTTGATTTCCTTCATTCTCTTTTGCTCCATTTGAGTAGAGACCAACAGTTGTCTTCCAAGAGTTTTAAAGTTTAAGTTCTGAATTCTAGGTCTATAGTCCATTTAAAGTTTTTTTTTGAGTATATACAGTATGAGACAATGGTCCAACTTCCTTCTTCTGCATGTGGATATCCAGACGTCTCAGCACTATTTGTTAAAGAGCCTGTTTGTTTCCCACTGACTTGTTTTGGCACTCTTGTTAAAACTCAATTGATCATAAATGTGAGGCATTATCTCTAGGCTTCACATGTACTAAACAAGCTGGAGTACTTGAATGAACGCAATCAGTTAACGTACTTGGCTGCTTACTGAAAGGTTGTAGGTTCAAGTTCACCCAGAGGCGCCTCAGAAGACAGACCAGGTAATCTACCTCTAAAAAATCAGCCATTGACAAGCCTATGGAATACAGTTCTACTCTGACATATAAGGGGCTGCCATGAGTCAGAGTTAACTAGGTGGCAAATGGTTATGTTCTTTTTGTTACAACCCTTACGTACGCAATAAGGGAAATGAACAGTCCATAAATAATAGGAAGGAGGATTTTTAAAAAATCATATAAAATCTCCTTTTGGATAGCTTATCTTTTCTCATTTCACTTAAAAGAAGGGATATGAGATCACATTTTGTTGTATAAAACATAAAATTTCATAGGAAACCAGCAATATTCTAAAACATTTAGGGTTTTGCTAGTAAAGGCCTTCCTCATCACTCTTTTACTTCTTTAATTATAACCATAAGTGGTAACACGGTATCCCACCACAATGGCTTTACTCTTAGACCATTCTAAGCAGACATTTCATCATAGACACTTCCTCCAACAGGGAGACAGTCTTACAGGAAGAAGATGACAAGCTAATAATGAGTTCTGGTCTCTGGTTTTAAGTACTTGGCAATTAAAACATATATTTGCTGATTACTCCCATTTGCCCTGTCACCATTAAGTCAGTCACTTTACAATCTTACTGCAGAAAGTACCTTATCCTGTAGAGTACACTGTGGCTGGCTGATTCATCTACGTGGAAGACGTGGTTGGGCGGATACCAGATCCTTTCTGTTTCACTCATTAAAGCAAACATGTTATGATACACAGGTGTGATGCCTAGGAAAGGAGCGGAAAGAGAAATGATGACAGATAGCTAGAAGTATGCATACATAACATCTATACCTAGTAATGGGTCGAAGCTACAATTCTTCAAATCAGCACAGAATGAAGCAGCAGTCCAAATCTTTTGGCTCACCACCACTTACAGCTAAATTCTTAATCAAATATATTTTATTTTTTTACTTCTTAAAAGAGGATTTCTGTGACCTATCAAGAGGCTTGAAAACAAACAAACAAAAAAAACATTTTATCCAGTTTTGTCCTCTGCACCAGGATTGACCCAAATTTTCAAGTTTCCCATAACTGGAGGTAAGAGTCCATTTATGTGTGTTTGTTTTTTTTTTTTAATAGATATTGAGGGTGTTAAATCACTAAAATATTTAGAAGTCACTGGGTACTTTTTAAAAAAGAACAACATAGCAGTTTTACTTTAAAACGTCAAGTTTTATACAATACACCAGTAAAGATATCCTTTGCACTATTTAAACTTAGAATAAAAAACTTAAATGTCAACTTAAAGAGTGCAATGGGTACATAATTTTTTTCAAAGATATTTTGGGAGGCCACTGATCTAAAATGCTTTATGTGCTCTTAACCACACAATTAAAAAATGGACATTCCTTTCAAGCACATATAAAACACTCTCTCTCTCTTACACACACAACCATGAGTCAGAACAAGTCTTCACAAATGCCAGAAAATAATCATACATAGCATGTTCTCTAACTATACTTGAATTAAATCATAAATACTTTTTAAAAAGTTTTAAACATCCCATATATTCAAAAACATATGCATCACAGAAAACAAAAGTATTTTTATTCTTAGTGATGGTTTTCTTTATTTCCAGTGTAGACAGAAATGACATCAAATTGACGTACTGGCAACAAAAGTTTAAATTTTGAATTAAATGACTAAAACAACTGTCTACTTACATATATTAAAAAAAAAAAAAAAAACCCAAATAGTTGCCGTCAAGTTGATTCCGAATCATGGTGACCCCGTGTACAAAACAGAACTGCATTCCCTAGGGTTTTCATGGCTGTGACTTTTCAGAAGCAGGTTGCCAGGCCCGTCTTCCAAGGCACATTCTGGGCTACAGCTACCACAGCTTCTGAGAAAGCAATACTACCCAATTTTGAAAAAGCAATATCTATAAAAATTTAAAATACCTCTTCAATCCGGCCCTCTGGACTCCTAAAGCAGCAGTGTAGAAGGATATATGCATAAGGATGTTTATTACAACATGGTTTGTAGTGGGAAAGAAAAACAAACAAAGGAAATGTAAACTCAAGGCAGAGGGTTTGATGAAACTGTGCTACCACAACCCATGCCACGAACTATCATGCCAATTCGACTGAAAAAAAATGAGCTAGTCCCAAAGCAACTGGCATGGATAGAGTTTTCACAATGTGTCTGTGTTTTTTTTTTTTTAATGAGAAAAAGGAAGCAGCACACAAGGGTATTGCAGTACAATGGGTTTCTCTTTATGTATATCCTTTTAGACTTGAGTTTGTAGTTATGCCAAGATGATTTACTGGGCCACAATCTTGCAAGGGATTGGTCCATCTATTATGCAAATGAAGTACTTAAAACCACCCAATGGGAATAAGTGACCTTGCAGGAATTGGTCAATTATTATGCAAATTAAGTGAGTGTGACCTACATTTGGGATTGGTTAGTTCATGGTCTGGTGGGAGGATTATGCTTTGAAATTGACAAGGAATAGATTTACATAAGGGCTAGACCTACAAAGGTTGAAAGGGACCCACTACCATCAAGAAGAGGTGAAGCAGAGAGCACCCTTTGGACCCACGGTCCCTCCTCTGAGACAGCTGTTAAGGGTGAAGACAGTGAGAGACGGCTCGAGACAGGGCAGCAACATGAGGGGCAGGAACCAGGAGACCTGCACAAGGCAGCTACGGTGGGCTTGCCCAGCTACAGAGTAAGAGTGAGCTGAGTGCCTTTGGGTAGGAGGCTTGCTGGCAGAGTGGGGTGTCTCCAGGCACTTGTTGGCGCAGCTAAAGAGCTGTAACACTTGCCCCAGCAGGGCAGAGGCTGAGAGAAGGCCCAGTGGTAGGCACAGCTGAGAGATGGGCCCCTGCCTGAGGGCATGGACGAGAAGCAGCTGAGAGCTGTCTTTGCTGGAAGCTGTCCTGATTGAAGAACGTTAACCTGTCTCTTGAGCAGTGTCCTCCTACTTCCAAGTTGATCCTGATCACGAGTTGTATAGCTTATTCCTTTCCTAATAAGTCACATAATCGTGAGTATGGTCTGTAAGTTCTGCGTAGCCATTACAACGAATTATCAAACGCAGCAGAGAAGCACAGAGGGCTGTAGCGGGGACAGCTGGTGTCAGAAAAGGTGGGAAAGTTGGAGAGCGTAGGTATGTCTGACCTCTACCTCAGAGCAATCAGCTTTGGGCTGATGGGGATTCTCTCCCCTCCTCCTGAATGCAGACAAGGTCTGATGCTAAGAGATTTCAGGAATTATATATTCCTGTACGTGTGTGCGTGTGTGTGAACTGTGTTCTCATATATGATTAAATGATGAGGCTGGGGGAAAAAGAAGGCAGGAGTATAGCAGAGAAGAAACTTCATTTTATAAAAATTCATTTTTATTTAATGACCATTAAGTGACAAAAAGAAAAAGTAACAAGGGGTGAGGTACTAATCAATACCAAAACAAAGGTCCACCTTGTAAATCATCTTCAAACTACAGACAATGACATAAAGATTTTAAAATAACCTTAAGATGACAGGAAATAATGCCGTTCAAATAACTTGACAAATAATTATTTTATCTGAATATTATTTTGATAGAGACTAACTGTGCCTTGAAAAAAGACTTACAAACTTGAATATACTCATCTAATCAGTCAAGGAGTTACCATCATAATCCCACCCCTCTGTGCCTACTTCTTCTACCTAGAAGGTACTATCCTCTCCTCTACCTACAAGATGTTTGGTACAGCTAGTGCTTCCGATGCAGATCAAACACAAGCGGGAGATGAAACTGCTCAGGAAGGGCCTTTAAAAGTTGTGCTATGAGATGACCTTGGGAAGAGAGCCCCACTAAAAGACAGCATTTTGTGTAAATGTAATCATCCAAATAAAATTTTATATGCAACCATTATTCTTAGCATATGATGATAAGAATTTTTTTTTTCAAAAGTCATGATTTTCAAATAATAGAGCAATTACACAAAACTGGAATTCTTGAATCATCAGGTTTCTTTTTAATGATGAATAGTGGTTTTTTAACATAAGACTCCATACCTTAATTACGGGTGTCAAAACAGGGAAATCGATGTGCATCACGTCAACTGGCACGAAGGGGTCAGAAAAAAGAGAACACACACCAGCAGGAAAATTGCTACGTTAGCCCTGCAGACAAATGATGAAGGACTGTACATACATCACGTTTAGTCATACCGATTCCTTGTTCCAAAACTTTAATTATACATTATACTCAGTCCATTTTGTTGTTAGTAGCTCATGTTAATTGCATTGTCCCGGAAAGGAAGAAGTCAGCGACATTGTATTTGAGATACATTGTTGTAGTTAGGTACTGTGATGCTGGAAGCTATGCCACCAGTATTTCAAATACCAGCAGGGTCACCCATGGTGGACAGGTTTCAGCAGAGCGTGCAGACTAAGACAAGGAAGAAGGACCTGGCAGTCTACTTCTGAAAAAACTGGCCAGTAAAAATCTTATGAATAGCAGTGGAACATTGATAGAGTGCTGAAAGATGAGTCCCTCAGGTTGGAAGGCACTCAAAATATGACTGGGTAAGATCTGCCTCTTCAAAGTAGGGTCAACCTTAGTGACACGGATGAAGTCAAGCTCTCAGGACCTTCATTTGCTGATGTGGCACTACTGAAAAATAAGAAGAAGCACCTGTAGACCTCCATTAATAATTGGAATGTGGAATCTATGAAGCATGAATCTTGAAAAATTGGAAGTATGGAACATATAAACATTGATATCCTAGGCATTAGTGAGCTAAAATGGACTGGTGTTGGCCATTTGGGATCAGACAATCATATGATCTACTATGCCAGGAATGGCAACTTGAAGAGGACTGGCATTGCATTCATCATCAAAAAGGACATTTCAAGATCTATCCTATTTTTTATAGTACAATGCTGCCAGTAATAGGGTAATATCCATACACCTACAAGGAAGACTAGTTAATACAACTATTATTCAAATTGAGCCACCAACCACTAAGGCCAAAGATGAAGGAGATTGAAGGTTTTTAGCAACTTCTGCAGTCTGAAATCAATCAAACGTACAATCAAGATGCACTGATAATTACTAGTGAGTGAAATGTGGAAGTTGGAAACAAAAAGGATCAGCAGTTGGAAAATATGCCCTTAGTGACAGAAACAACGCCAGAGATTTCCATGATAGAACTTTGGTAGACCAACAAACACCTTTTTTCAACAATAAAATGGCGACTATGTATGTGGACCTCACCAGATGGAACACACAGGAACCCAATCGACTATATCTGTGGAAAGAGATGATGGAGAAGCTCGACATCGTCAGTCAGAACAATGCTGGAGGCCAACTGCAGAAGAGACCATCAAGTGCTCTTATGCAAGTTCAAGCCGAAGCTAAAGAAAATTAGAGCAAATCCATGAGAGCCAAAGTGTGACCTTAGTATATCCCATCAGAATTTAGAGGCCATCTCAAGAACAGATCTGAAGCACTGAACATTAACGACCAAATACCAGACAAGCTGTGGAATGATTTGAGATATACATTATATAAAGACGACAGAAACTCAAAAAAACCTGAGTCATTTTTAACTCCCTTTCTTTCCCTGTATACCGTGTCCAAATTCTGTAGATTCTTACTTATTAAAATCATTTCTACATGTTTTTTTTTCTTTTCCAAGCAATTACCAGAATTCTGGTGCAGTTCCCTACCATTCTAGAGCAAGATGACTCGTCATTCCCCTAATGTTAACATAGCCCCCACCCTACAATAGGCACGAGTAGGGTATTGGAAATATAGTGCCTAACTTTAAAGATCTCACAGTGTAGTAGAGAAAACAAAGAAGTCATTGGAGAATTTTAATTCAAGAGGGTAAGTACAACGATAATAAGAAGCAAAGAGCACATACACGCACACACAGAAGTACAGCTGAGAACTGGCCCTGGAGGCGTGGTGATTAAAGTGATCAGCTGCTAACCAAAAGTTCAGTGGTTCAAAACCCACCGGCTGCTCTGTGGGAGAAAGATGTAGCAGTCTGCTTCTCTAAAGACTTACATCCTTGGAAACCCTATGGGGCTGTTCTACTCGGTCCTACAGGCTGCCTATGCATGGAATTAACCCACTGGCAATGGGTTTGGTTTGACAGTAAAGAGGTAAATCATTTAGCTATAGGGGCAAGTAGGGTAAGGAATTCTGAAGAAGCAATAAATGAGATGTAAGCACATCAGGATTTAGAGATTCTATGTTATTCCAAAATACTGGGCTCTTGAACAAGGCATTCAATACAGCTTTCACCTCCCTTTCCAGCCTCAAGCTGTAGGCCTCGTAGAGAGCTGTAATGGCTTACTGAAGTTCAAATTCAATCCCATGAAACACGGCACATTTCAGTCATCAAACACCAGGGTGAATTTTAATAGTGTCTGACTTCATTTTTGATAATTAACTGCTGATAACTTCTAAGTCCCATCCTTCCCTTCTTACCCACATCTGAGCAAACCAATGAGACAGCTTGCGTATTCCATCCTGACACCAGCTCGAAGCACACAAACCCCAGTGCGTGAACGGGATCCCTCATCCTGGCCCCATCTCCTAACCACAACAAACACCAAAACCACTTGCTCCTTCCCTTTTTCAAGCCATTTTGGCCCAGTCTGGATGCTTACCCTGGTCTCTTCAGAATGTTCCAGTATACAAGTAATAAATCCTTCTGCACCCTCTTGGTGCATGTATGACATCATCAGCCCCAACATCTGAGCAAATTTGAGGGGATGCGAAGTTGGGACCCGCCCTCTGTGCAACCAGAAAATACATACAGCCCTTACCTCACAGCCAATTTTAAAACTAATATGAGATAGATTATAGATCTGAATGTGAAGGGTAATCAAGCTTCTGGAATAAAAGTCAGGAACATATCTTCATAACTCTGGGATAGGAAAATATTTCTCAGACAAGTCACCAAAAGCACCAGCCATAAAAGGAAAATTGATAAGTTGGACTTCATTAAAATTAATAACTTTGGCTCATCAAAACACATCATATAAGAGGGTACACAGGCAATGCTGAAAACTAAGCAAAGACATTCACAACATATATATCCAACTCATATATAAAGAGTTTTTGTAAATCAATAATAGAAAAACAGACAAACCTACAAAAACAGGGGCAAAGACTTAAACAAGTACTGACACTGACTTGGCCAGATAACTTGGTTTGGCCAATGGACTCAGAGCAGAAGTGACAGTGTGCTGCTTCCAAACAGGGGCATTAGGACGTATTTCAAGTTTTTAGCAGCCCTCATGTTTTCCTACCTTCCGCCATGTGAACATCACGTCTCAGATAGGGAGTACTCTCTCAGTCCAGGATCCAAAATGAGAATACGCACGGAGCAAACATCTACCAGCTACCTCAGTTTACCACGTGTTATGAGATTCATCCCTTCACATGTGGTGTTACAACTTTCCATCCGATTTCAGATAACCCTCCTTCTACCACCTCACAACAACACAAGCTGTAATCTTTCCAACGCCCACTTCCGCAGGCAAACTTCAGGTTTTTTTCTGGATAAATTACCATATTTATTGCAGCTTTTATATAATTCTTAGCTATTTGACTCATAAAACTGTTCTGTTCGTATATGGGTTTTGTTGTCTTTTTTTTTTTCAATATCACAAAGTTTTTGAGGGTCGTGCCCCAACTCCATTTTTCCTGTAAGCCTTATGGTTTCTACTGCACAATTTTGCAGAGCACGGGGAGTTTTAGAAACACATATGTCACATTATGGCAGAACTGATTGCGTTGTCAAGAAGACAGACAAGGAGGTGGGGCCAAGATGGCGGACTAGGTAGACGCTACCTTGGATCCCTCTTGCAACAAAGACTCGGAAAAACAAGTGAATGGATCACATACATAACAATCTACGAACCCTGAACAACAAACAGATTTAGAGAAGGAAAACGAACAAATACGGGGAAGCAGCGACTGTTTTCGGAGCCTGGAGCCAGCGTCCCAGTCAGGTAACCTTGAGCCCAGCTTAGGTCAGGGCCCAGGGGAGCTGACGGCGCAAACAAGGGGAGCAGCCCTACCCCCCTGAACTCACCCCGGGAGGGGGCCCAGCCGGTCCGCGCGGGCGGCGTGGCGATGCAGCCAGTGGGAGAAGTCCCCGGGAGGCAGCGACTGGTTTTGGAGCTGGGAGTGCAGCGTCCCAACAGGGGAACCTTGATGCTGGGCTTTGGACTGGCAGTGGAGGATGTGACCGTGGCTTCAGCGGGCCAGATCCCAGGGGGCAATCTCCACACAGCCAGCACACATAGGCGACACGACCCTCAGGAATCGCAGACAAAATAGTCATTCCAAGCAAGACAAGCAACTCTGGCTATATTCCGAGGTGCTACTCTCCTATCTCTCTGATCCGTCCCCCACCCTCCCCAGGCGGCTTCATTAACAATGGAATTTCCTGAGCCAGAGGGAGAATGGCTCCGGCTCCGCGGCGGCTTTACTTTCCCCCCGCTTTTTTTTTTCTTTTGGTCTTTTCCTAACCCACTTTTCCGGCCTGAGAGAAGGAACCACAAAAAACCCAGGCACCAAAAATCCATCCCTAATTGGACTAAAAACACAGAACCAGCTACAGCCAAGCATATATGATCCAAATCTCAGACTTTCATCCATACAGGGAACAAGGTGGCAGTTATAATCCAAAGGCAGTTCTGATAGGGATCTGACTGCATTTTTTTTTAGCGGATTTTCTGGAAAAACTAGTTTCCCAGTGATGGCTCGGAGACAACAGTCCATATCAAACCACATAAAGAAGCAGACCATGACAGCTTCTACAACCCCCCCAAACAAAAGAATCAATCTTTCCCAAATGAAGATACAATCCTGGAATTATCAGATACAGAATATAAAAAACTAATTTACAGAATGCTTCAAGACATCAGAAACGAAATAAGGCAAACTGCAGAAAAAGCCAAGGAACACACTGATAAAACAGTTGAAGAACTCAAAAAGATTATTCAAGAACATAGTGGAAAAATTAATAAGTTGCAAGAATCCATAGAGAGACAGCATGTAGAAATCCAAAAGATTAATAATAAAATTACAGAATTAGACAACACAATAGGAAGTGAGAGGAGCAGACTCGAGCAATTAGAATGCAGACTGGGACATCTGGAGGACCAGGGAATTAACACTAACATAGCTGAAAAAAAATCAGATAAAAGAATTAAAAAAAATGAAGAAACCCTAAGAATCATGTGGGACTCTATCAAGAAGGATAACTTGTGTGTGATTGGAGTCCCAGAACAGGGAGGGAGGACAGAAAACATAGAGAAAATAGTTGAAGATCTCCTGACACAAAACTTCCCTGACATCATGAAAGACGAAAGGATATCTATCCAAGATGCTCATCAAACCCCATTTAAGATTGATCCAAAAAGAAAAACACCAAGACATATTATCATCAAACTTGCCAAAACCAAAGATAAAGAGAAAATTTTAAAAGCAGCCAGGGAGAAAAGAAAGGTTTCCTTCAAGGGAGAATCAATAAGTTCAGACTACTCAGCAGAAACCATGCAGGCAAGAAGGGAATGGGACGACATATACAGAGCACTGAAGGAGAAAAACTGCCAGCCAAGGATCATATATCCAGCAAAACTATCTCTGAAATATGAAGGCAAAATTAAGATATTTACAGATAAACACAAGTTTAGAGAATTTGCAAACACCAAACCAAAGCTACAAGAAATACTAAAGGATATTGTTTGGTCAGAAAACCAATAATATCAGATACCAGCACAACACAAGGTCACAAAACAGAACATCCTGTTATCAACTCAAATAGGGAAATCACAAAAACAAATTAAGATTAATTAAAAAAAAAATGCTCATAACAGGGAATCACTGAAGTCAATATGTAAAAGATCACAATAATCAAAAAGAGGGACTAAATACAGGTGGCATAGAACTGCCATATGGAGAGAGATACAAGGCGATACAGAACAATACAAGTTAGGTTTTTACTTAGAAAAATAGGGGTAAATAATAAGGTAGCCACAAAGGGGTATAACAACTCCATAACTCAAGATAAAAGCCAAGAAAAACATAACGACTCAACAAACATAAAGTCAAACACTACAAAAATGAGGATCTCACAATTTACTAAGAAAAACGTCTCAGCACAAAAAAGTATGTGGAAAAATGAAATTGTCAACAACACACATGAAAAGGCATCAAAATGACAACACTAAACACTTATTTATCTATAATTACGCTGAATGTAAATGGACTAAATGCACCAATAAAGAGACAGAGAGTCTCGGACTGGATAAAGAAACACGATCCGTCTATATGCTGCCTACAAGAGACACACCTTAGACTTAGAGACACAAACAAACTAAAACTCAAAGGATGGAAAAAAATATATCAAGCAAACAATAAGCAAAAAAGAAGAGGAGTAGCAATATTAATTTCTGACAAAATAGACTTTAAACTTAAATCCACCACAAAGGATAAAGAAGGACACTACATAATGGTAAAAGAGACAATTGATCAGGAAGACATAACCATATTAAATATTTATGCACCCAATGACGGCTGCAAGATACATAAATCAAATTTTTAAGAACTGAAAAGTGAGATAGACACCTCCACAATTATAGTAGGAGACTTCAACACACCACTTTCGGAGAAGGACAGGACATCCAGTAAGAAGCTCAACAGAGAGACACGGAAGACCTAATTCCAACAATCAACCAACTTGACCTCATTGACTTATACAGAACTCTCCACCCAACTGCTGCAAAGTATACTTTTTTTTCTAGCGCACATGGAACATTCTCTAGAATAGATCACATATTAGGTCATAAAACAAACCTTTGCAGAATCCAAAACATCGAAATATTACAAAGCATCTTCTCAGACCACAAGGCAATAAAACTAGAAATCAGTAACAGAAAAACTAGGGGAAAGAAATCAAATACTTGGAAACTGAACAATACCCTCCTGAAAAAAGACTGGGTTATTATAGAAGACATCAAGGAGGGAATAAAGAAATTCATAGAATGCAACGAGAATGAAAATACGTCCTATCAAAACCTCTGGGACACAGCAAAAGCAGTGCTCAGAGGCCAATTTATATCGATAAATGCACACATACAAAAAGAAGAAAGAGCCAAAATCAGAGAACTGTCCCTACAACCTGAACAAATAGAAAGTGAGCAACAAAAGAATCCATCAGGTACCAGAAGAAAACAAATAGTAAAAATTAGAGCTGAACTAAATGAATTAGAGAACAGAAAAACAATTGAAAGAATTAACAAAGCCAAAAGCTGCTTCTTTGAAAAAATTAACAAAATTGATAAACCATTGGCCAGACTAACCAAAGAAATACAGGAAAGGAAACAAATAAGCCAAATAAGAAACGAGAAGGGCCACATCACAACAGACCCAATTGAAATTAAAAGAATCATATCAGATTATTACAAAAAATTGTACTCTAACAAATTTGCAAACCTAGAAGAAATGGATGAATTCCTGGAAAAACACTACCTACCTAAACTAACACAATCATAAGTAGAACAACTAAATAGACCCATAACAAAAAAAGAGATTGAAATGGTAATCAAAAAACTCCCAACAAAAAAAAGCCCTGGCCCGGATGGCTTCACTGCAGAGTTCTACCAAACTTTCAGAGAAGAGTTAACACCACTACTACTAAAGGTATTTCAAAGCATAGAAAATGACGGAATACTACCCAACTCATTCTATGAAGCCACCATATCCCTGATACCAAAACCAGGTAAAGACATTACAAAAAAAGAAAATTACAGACCTATATCCCTCATGAACATAGATGCAAAAATCCTCAACAAAATTCTAGCCAATAGAATTCAACAACATATCAAAAAAATAATTCACCACGATCAAGTGGGATTTATACCAGGTATGCAAGGCTGGTTTAATATCAGAAAAACCATTAATGTAATCCACCACATAAATAAAACAAAAGACAAAAACCACATGATCTTATCAATTGATGCAGAAAAGGCATTTGACGAAGTCCAACACCCTTTTATGACAAAAACTCTCACCAAAATAGGAATTGAAGGAAAATTCCTCAACATAATAAAGGGCATCTATGCAAAGCCAACAGCAAACATCACTCTAAATGGAGAGAACCTGAAAGCATTTCCCTTGAGAACGGGAGCCAGACAAGGATGCCCTTTATCACCGCTCTTATTCAACATCGTGCTAGAAGTCCTAGCCAGGGCAATTAGGCTAGACAAAGAAATAAAGGGCATCCGGATTGGCAAGGAGGAAGTAAAACTATCTCTATTTGCAGATGACATAATCTTATACACAGAAAACCCTAAGGAATCCTCCAGAAAACTACTGAAACTAATAGAAGAGTTTGGCAGAGTCTCAGGTTATAAGATAAACATACAAAAATCACTTGGATTCCTCTACATCAACAAAAAAAACATCGAAGAGGAAATAACCAAATCAATACCACTCACAGTAGCCCCCAAGAAGATAAAATACTTAGGAATAAATCTTACCAAGGATGTAAAAGACCTATACATAGAAAACTACAAAGCTCTACTATAAGAAATTAAAAAGGACATACTTAAGTGGAAAAACATACCTTGCTCATGGATAGGAACACTTAACATAGTAAAAATGTCTATTCTACCAAAAGCCATCTATACATACAATGCACTTCCGATCCAAATTCCAATGCCATTTTTTAAGGTGATAGAGAAACAAATCACTAACTTCACATGGAAGGGAAAGAAGCCTCGGATAAGCAAAGCATTACTGAAAAAGAAGAAGAAAGTGGGAGGCCTCACTCTACCTGATTTCAGAACCTATTATACAGCCACAGTAGTCAAAACAGCCTGGTATTGGTACAACAACAGGCACATAGACCAGTGGAACAGAATTGAGAACCCAGATATAAATCCATCCACATATGAGCAGCTCATATTTGACAAAGGCCCAGTGTCAGTTAATTGGGGAAAAGATAGTCTTTTTAACAAATGGTGCTGGCATAATTGGATATCCATTTGCAAAAAAATGAAACAGGACCCATACCTCACACCAAGCACAAAAACTAACTCCAAGTGGATCAAAGACCTAAACATAAAGACTAAAACGATAAAGATCATGGAAGAAAAAATAGGGACAACCCTAGGAGCCCTAATACAAGGCATAAACAGAATACAAAACATTACCAAAAATGATGAAGAGAAACCCGATAACTGGGAGCTCCTAAAAATCGAACACCTATGCTCATCTAAAGACCTCACCAAAAGATTAAAAAGACCACCTACAGACTGGGAAAAAATTTTCAGCTATGACATCTCCCACCAGCGCCTGATCTCTAAAATCTACATGATTCTGTCAAAACTCAACCACAAAAAGACAAACAACCCAATCAAGAAGTGGGCAAAGGATATGAACACACACCTCACTAAAGAAGATATTCAGGCAGCTAACAGACACATGAGAAAATGCTCTCGATCATTAGCCATTAGAGAAATGGAAATTAAAACTATGATGAGATTCCATCTCACTCCAACAAGGCTGGCATTAATCCAAAAAACACAAAATAATAAATGTTGGAGAGGCTGTGGAGAGATTGGAACTCTTATACACTGCTGGTGGGAATGTCAAATGGTACAACCACTTTGGAAATCTACCTGGCGTTATCTTAAACAGTTAGAAATAGAACTACCATACAACACAAAAATCCCACTCCTCGGAATATACCCTAGAGATACAAGAGCCTTCACACAAACAGATATATGCACACCCATGTTTACTGCAGCTCTGTTTACAACAGCAAAAAGCTGGAAGCAACCAAGGTGTCCATCAACGGATGAATGGGTAAATAAATTGTGGTATGTTCACACAATGGAATACTACGCATCGATAAAGAACAGTGACGAATCTGTGAAACATTTCATAACATGGAGGAACCTGGAAGGCATTATGCTGAGCGAAATCAGTCAGAGGCAAAAGGACAAATATTGCATAAGACCACTATTATAAGATCTTGAGAAACAGTATAATCTGAGAAGAACACATACTATTGTGGTTACGAGGGGGGGAGGGAGAGGGTTTTTTTACTGATTAATTAACAGATAAGAACTGCTTTAGGTGAAGCGAAAGACAACACTCAATACATGGAAGGTCAGCTCAACTGGACTGGACTGGACCAAAAGTAAAGAAGTTTCCGGGATAAACTGAATACTTCAAAGGTCAGCGGAGCAAGGGCGGGGGTTTGGGAACCATGGTTTAAGGGGACTTCTAAGTCAATTGGCAAAATAATTCTATTATGAAAACATTCTGCATCCCACTTTGAAATGTGGCATCTGGGGTCTTAAATGCTAACAAGCAGCCATCTAAGATGCATCAATTGGTCTCAAGCCACCTGGAGCAAAGGAGAATAAAGAACAGCAAGGTCACACGACAACTAAGAGCCCAAGAGACAGAAAGGGCCACATGAACCAGAGACCTACATTATCCTGAGATCAGAAGAACTAGTTTGTGCCCGGCCACAATCGATGACTGCCCCACAGGGAGCACAATAGAGAACCCCTGAGGGAGCAGGAGATCAGTGGGATGCAGACGCCAAATTCTCATAAAAAGACCATACTTATTGGTCTGACTGTGACTAGAGGAATCCCGGCGGTCATGGTCCCCAAACCTTCTGTTGGCACAAGACAGGAACCATCCCCGAAGACAATTCATCAGACATGAAAGGGACTGGACAGTGGGTAGGAGAGAGATGCTGATGAAGAGTGAGCTAATTATATCAGGTGGACACTTGAGACTGTGTTGGCATCTCCTGTCTGGAGGGGGGATGGGAGGATAGAGAGAGTTGGAAGCTGGCAAAATTGTCACGAAAGGAGAGACTGGAAGGGCTGACTCATTAGAGGGAGAGCAAGTGGGAGTAAGGAGTAAGATGTATATTAACTTATATGTGACAGACTGACTTGATGTGTAAACGTTCACTTGAAGCTCAATAAAAGTTAATAAAAAAAAAAAAGAAGACAAATATCCCAAATCCAAAGGGACAAGTTCTGTAACTAAGTCACATAGGGATGGAAAAGCAACTGAGCTGAGGTGATACGCAACCTAGTCTTGACAAACAATTAAGACTATGCTAATATCACACACAAGCAAAATTTTGCTGAAGATCATTCAAAAACGGCTGCAGCAGTATATTGACAGGAACTGCCAGAAATCCGGCCGGTTTCAGAAGAGGACATGGAACCACGGATATCACTGCTGATGTAAGATGGATCCTGGCTGAAAGCAGAGAATACCAGAAGGATGTTTACTGTGTTTTAATGACTATGCAAAGGCATTCGACTGTGTGGATCATAACAAATTATGGATAACATTGAGAAGAATGGGAATTCCAGAACACTTAATTGTGCTCATGAGGAACCTTTATATAGATCAAGAGGCAGTTGTTTGGACAGAACAAGGGGATACTGATTGGTTTAAAGTCAGGAAAGGTGTGCGTCAGGGTTGTATTCCTTCACCATACCTATTCAATCTGTATGCTAAGCAAATAACCCGAGAAGCTGGACTATATGAAGGAGAATGGGGCATCAGGATTGAAGGAAGACTCATTAACAACCTGGGTTATACAGATGACACAAGTTTGCTTAATGAAAGTGAAGAGGACTTGAAGCACTTACAAATGAAGATCGAAGACCACAGCCTTCAGTATGGATTACACCTCAACATAAAAAAAAAAAACATAAAGAAAACAAAAATCTTCACAACTGGACCAATAAGCAACATCATGATAAACGGAGAAAAGATTGAAGTTGTCAAGGATTTCATTTTACTTGGATCCACAGTCAACACCCATGGAAGCAGCAGTCAAGAAATCAAAAGATGCATTGCATTGGGTAAATCTGCTGCAAAGAACCTCTTTAAGGTGTTGAAGAGCAAAGATGTCACCTTGAAGACTAAGGTGCATCTGACCCAAGCCATGGTATTTTCAATCGCATTGCATGCATGCAAAAGCTGGACAATGAGTAAGGAAGACTGAAGAAGAACTGACGCCTTTGAATTGTGGTGTTGTTGAGGAATACTGAATATACCGTGGACTGCCAAAAGAATGAACAAATCTGTCTTAGGAGAAGTACAACCAGAATGCTCCTTAGAAGCAAGGATGGCGAGACTGCGTCTTACATACTTTGAACATGTTGTCAGGAGGGATGTCCCTGAAGAAGGACATCATGCTTGGCAAAGTACAGGGTCAGCGGAGAAGAGGAAGACCCTCATCAAGGTGGACTGACACAGTGGCTGCAGCAATGACCTCAAGTATAACAACGATTGTGAGGATGGCTCAGGACCAGGCAGTGTTTCATTCTGTTGTTCGTAGGGTCACTATTAGTCAGAACCAACTCGACGGCACCTAACAACAACAACAGCGGTGGGGAGTCAAAGACATCGCAAACATAGTAAACTATATGAATTCATAAGGAATATCAACTATACATATAGCTCTCCTGGTTCACAGTCTGAATGATAAGGTATTTTAAAAATGTTTTACTTTTCCATTACGAAGTAAAATAATTATATTTTCAGATACTTAGAAATAGGCATGGGAAAAAACATCCCTCAAATCTCACCAATTTAACACAACCACCATTAATATTTAGGTATACTAGATTTCCTTCTAATCTTTAAAAAAAAAAAAGCAGGATTTTGCTTGGTGTAAAGCAGTATAACCAAAGAGTACCTGCAATTTTTTTAAGTTTTGGTAATCTAACATTAGAAGTATTTTTCTGTGCTGCTATATAGTCTTTGCACCCATAATTTTAAACAGCTGTATTACCAGTAGCTCTCAGTAACTGGATGTGACTCAAACGTTAGAAAGGGAAGCACCTTGCTTTTCCTAAAACAAACTAGGAGAAAAGTTACAGAGTAGCCCTCTGAACTCGCCTCTGCTCTTGGGTCAAGTAATAAATAAAATAAAAAGAGGATTTACCAAAGAAAGAGGGAAGGGAGCGTGCCTGAAAACTCTCTGCGAACAGTTCTACACCTCTGATCATTCATTTCTTTCTCTTTTCACACTACTTCTTCTTTCTCAGCTTCCCATTCATTTAATAGAACTGGAACTTAAATATTATTGAAAAGAAAGAATGAGGATGGCAAGTTGTACTCCACAGCTTATCTTCACTCAACTTCTCACACGAAGCAAGCTATAAATAAGATGTGGAAGGACCGTGGTTAAACCTCACGTGCTCTGAGCCTGTCACTCACTTCCTGCCTTTGTTATGCAACAAAGTATCAAAGTCACAACAGAGTAGCTGAGCATTTAGTCAGGTCTTAGTAAGTGCTGAGTTAAAAACTGTCATTACAGTGAAACAAAGTATTTGCAGAATTTCTTTTTAATCTGAACTATGTTCAAAAGAGTCAGGAATACAGGTACTTTGAAATCCTTACCATAATAGTTTTAGAGATGTCTTTCAGGATTTGTAGCTTCTTAAAAGCTACATTCTATTAGGCTGTTTCAAGTGCAATTAGAAGTTTATTTGCAATAAGAAGAAGTTATGTACAGTACTTTGCCAGAGATCTTTTACAGAGGTAGACTTTCTATAAGCCAAAAAAACAAAAACAAAAAAATCCATTGCTGTCAAGTCAATTCCAGCTCCCAGCAACTCACAGGACAGAGCAGAATGGCTCCACAGGTTTACCAGGTTGTAATCTTTACAGAAGCAGACTGCCACATTTTTTTCCCATGGAGTAGCTGTGGGTTTGAACCTCCAACCTTTAGGTTAGTAGCTAAGTGCTTTAATCACTGTGCCAGCAGGGCTCTTAAGACTTTCTGTAGGAACTTTAAAAGAAGAAAATCTAAGATCCAAAAAAATCAAACTCGTTGCCATCAGGTCGATTTCAACTAATAGCGACCCTACAGGACAGAGCAGAACTGCCCCATAGGGTTTCCAAGAAGCAGCTGGTGCATTCGAACTGCCATCCTTTTGGTTAGGAGCCGTAGCTCTTAACCACTGTGCCACCAGGACTCCAAATCTAAGATCAACCCTTTGCCATTCAGTCGATTCCGACTCACAGGGACCCTATAGGACAGCGCAGAACTGCCCCATAGGGTTTCCAGGGAGCACCTGGTGGATTTGAACTGCTGACCTTTTGGTTCACAGCTGCAGCTCGTAACCACTATGCCACCAGGGTTTCCAAAGCTAACAGAGTCAACACTATTGCACATATGCTAGGAAAACCTGTAGCCAGATTCCTTGGACTTAAAAATTATACATTGTTATTTAAAAATTATCTAGAAGAGACACTTGTGGAGAATATAGGATGATTTAGCAATATAAATTAACAAACTAACTAATGGTATAATAAAGATTGTATGAGAAACTGACCTAAAGTTTTTAACAACTAATCTTAAGAGAATATTGCGATAGGTTGAATACAGGTAGATACTGCTACTTAAAAATGAGTCATTTCAACTTAAAAAACTCCTTCTTGAAAACCATGTGCTAGTAATTTAAGAATTATACTTAAAATAATACAAGCACATTCATTTAAACAAATGCATAAACCAAACCTGTTGCCATCAAGTCGATTCCAACTCGTAGCAATGCTATAGGACAGAATAGAACCGCTCCATCGGGTTTCCAGGGAGCAGCTGGTTAGCAGCTGTAACTTGCCATAGCTCTTAACTACTGCGCCACCAGGGCTCCAAATAAATGTATACTATTTACCAATTTAAACTGGTCATCTTGCAATTAGTGTTTTATTGAACTTCGTGCCCTATTTCAAAATTGGATATGTGAAAATCATTTCCACCAACTTCATTTAATAGCTATTCTGACTTATACTAACCAGCTAACCTCATCTACTTTGTTCAATAAAACAGGACGAATTGATGTTATTCTTATGACTACTATTTGTAAGACAGTTATCTCTAAAACTAAAATCATACTACTGTTCTTTAAAACAAAACAAATGCAAAACAGACACCAACTAATCTTTCTATTAAAAGAACATTTGAAAAAGTCAGGTACCGTGGCAACGGGAAACCCTGAGAGCGCAGTGGTTAGAAGCTACGCCTAACCAAAAGGCCGGCAGTTCGGATTCACCGGGCACTCCTTGGAAACTCTCCGGGGGAATTCAACTCTGTCCTATAGGGTGTCTGTGGGTCGGAATCAACTCGATGGGTTTTTCTGGTTTGGTGATAACAGGTACTATAGTGATCTCAGTGGCCCAGTAAAATGTGTCAGCTCCATGAAAGAGTTCCATGGTCCACAGTTTTGGATAGATTACAGTGAGGTAATGTAATCCCATTTCAAGGATAAAATTGATTTCAAGATGTACCAAATAAGAAAAAAGTACATATGAGGAAATGCAGATAGGATCTTCAAAAGCTAACAAAGAAAATGACGATTTGTCAGGAACGGCTATACGATATTTATTCAAGAATTTAAATCAAATGTGTACATATTTCAAGATATTGGTACTTTGCTTTAAAGTTGTTCTCAGGATCTAGCTTTAAGATAACCTTATGCCATGAGATATCCACTGAGAAGGTTCTTTAGTCACCTTATCGTTCAGAAAACATTTATGGGCTTAAATGTGTTTTGATACCTAGCCCAAAGCAAATTCATCTTAAATTCTACCCTAGTGATGAGTTCATTCTTTACGTTTGTGAAAACACACTTGCCAGCCAGCCACAGGAGCATTAAAAAAAAAAAAAAAATCCATTATACATGTACGTTTTGTTAGAGTGGAATAATTAAACCAATGACCTATTAATAAGAAGAAAAATGCTGTTTTTTTGTTTTTTTGTTTTTTTTTAATACTTACCACAAGCTTTAGAAGCAGCAACACAAATGTCTTCAGCAACATACTCCCCCGCTGGAAACCTCAGGTAATCTTCTTCAGCCTTCCCAAGGGAATGGTAAAGATACACCTGCAGGACTGGCTCTACCTGCTTCACAGTGTTCGCAGGGCCAGGAATATCACCGTTCTGGTGTACAGGAGATGTGGACGTTCCTTCCATGTCTGTCACCGTAAGGCAAGCCATTCCCACTCAGAGGGTTTTTCAGAACATTGCCCTGTAAGAAAAAACAATAAAGTTACAAATGAAAGTGATACTGATAAGGTGTCTTTCATACAAAGAAGTTTTCTTGATGGCAGCAACTGGGTTGAATCCACTAACTGGACAAATATAATATTGTATATTTATACTTACCACACAAAACACAGTGCACAACATCATAGACAGATTCAAGTTTTCTGTGGACAAGGACCATAAAACCCAAGTTTACAACCTAACTGAGGAACTCTACTATAGATACATAAAACACTACCAAAACCAACAAACAAAATTAGTTACAGACAAAAGAGGAGATGTCACAGGACAACATGATTACTCAACAGATGAATTACTCTAGCAACTGCTTACTAGAAAATAACATTTCAAGCTGGGAGGATACGATGAGCTTTATTTGAGGAGGCCAGGTTTAAAACTAATCTTAAATACGGACTGAGTTTAGATGGATGGAGAAGGAGGGACATTCCAGGAGAGTGGAACTGTGCTGAAGATATGCTCAGTAATACGCTGGGCTGAAGTCAAGTATTCGAAACATACCATTTGAAGAAAAGGTTAAAGAAGGATACTCGGGCCAAGCTGTTAGCTGCCTACCCAGTATGGGTGTTCCCCTTTCCTCCTTGATTCAGAACTCTAATTTTGTTGAGGAAAGCAACGTGCCCCAGAAAAAGAAACCGTACTTTCCTGTAGATGGACAGCCTTGAGAACCAGTATTCCAGTGCAAGTGGATGGGTGCTTCTTTCAGGACTGCACCTTAAGAAGAGACTGATTCAGCTGGCATGCATCCTTTTTCCCTCTCACCTTCTTCCTACCTGAACGTGAGCATGAATTTGGGGTCAGGAAATCACCTTAAAATCACGAGGTAACCATGAAGGAAAGGCTGAGAGAAACACAGTCTCTCTCCTTAAGCAGCGGAGTCAATGTCAATAATAATCTACCACCAGATATTCTGCTCCTTACAAATGAATACCATCTCAACCAATATAGGACAAAATTAAAGAAGGCTTGAATGTCATATCAGAGGTTTATCTTTATCCCATAGGGAATGATGAATCAAAACGGTGGGGTGGTGAACGTTTACAAAGCTCCTGCAGGAGTCTAAGCAGCAGTAAGAGCCTCACAGAAGTGGCACAACTGGACAAGAGCTAACGTAAGAGCAAGACTGGATGCAACATGGCGACTGAGTATGAGCAAGTCAGGACAGTGAAAGATGGTATGGGATTTCAAACCTAGGGGGACCTGTAATACCATGAACAGCAATAAGGAAATGCTAAGATGCCCCCTGACACCGGAAGGTGAAGAGAATCAGGGCTACTGCTTTTAAGATGATCATTTAGAAATAGTAATAGGACACTTTCAACAGAATTTAGCTGGCAGCCAAAGCATGAGATTGATATTTGAAAGACTTCTTAAGTAGAGATGAACATTTAACAATGTTCCTCATGGGTGTAATCATTTAAACGGTGAGCAGAACTATGGAAGGAAGACAAAGAACATCATAACACACAGATGCAGACAGCATTTACGATGCGCCGAGCACTGTCCTAAGCAGAGCTATTAAGGGGAGGTAAAATGACTACAGAGTAAGTGACTTATAACACGGAACTTCATTCTATATTCAACCATAAGGACCCCTTATTAGAAAATACTAAAGTTAATCCTCCTTGTTGTTGTTAGGTGCCATCAAGCTGGTTCCAACTCACAGCAACCCCATGTACAACAGAAGGGAACACTGCCCAGTCCTGCGTCATCCTCACAATTGTTGTTATGTCAATTCTTAGTTATTTAAATAACATCTATGGGACTTGGAGAAAAAAAAAAAAAAAAACCTAGCAATTGTTTTAACAAATATAAAACTACAAGATTTTACACGTTCATTTGCAATTGGATATGCAAATTTTAAAAGAATTTTAGTTTGTTCAAAAGTACATAATTGTTTATTAAAAAATATTTCTTATAATCTATTGTACTGCCTCTGTTACTCAATTACAGAAAGTCAATGAAAATTCTTAGCATTAAAGAGCAAATCTGCCGGAATTTTATCAATTTGTGCTCAACACTGTTGTTGGATCCTAGGCCTCCCTTCTGCACTCACTTTTTCTGTTGAAATACACCCTTGGTAGATCTCTCAGTGAGGCTCTCTGGGTTTTTAAGTCTTACTCTTTGTCTGAAAACATACTTTCCCCAAACTCTCAAATGATGGGTATAAAATTCTGTTCGTAGTTCTTTCCATCGCACTTTGAAGATGTTACTGCGTTGTTTCTGGCAGCTACTGATATGAAGTCTGCTGCCAGTCCGGGTGTCCTTTTTTTCCTCCTAGTAGTTTAAGGTTATTCTGTACTTTATGACCAATGTCCAATAATTTTATTGTAATGGTCTTGGTGTAGATTTACTTTTATCTTGGCCAGGATTTACTATAAGCTTTTAAATCTGAAGGTTCGTGTCTTTTTTTCACTTCTAAGCAATTCTCAGATGCTACGCATTCGGATGCTGCTTCTTTGCCATTCCCTCTGATTTCCAGCGGAACTCCTGAGTTGAGCATGGAAGCCTCTCAAGCTCACTTCCACAACTCTTACCTGCTCTTTCTCGTTTTATTTCTCTCTGTCTCTCACTGCTGCTTTATGGGTGAATTCGCTAAGCTTCTAACTATAACCAAGCTGGAGTTTATACCATTCAGGTCTTTTTTTTTTAAAACCCCAATAACTAAGTTTTGAAGCTTTCTAAGTTTTTAAATGGGCTCATTTGTATACCCTATTCTTGTTCCATTCTTGCCCATTTTGTTTCATAATTTCTTGTTCTACTTTTTTATCAAAGCACAATATTCATACAGAGAAGTACACAACGTTAAGTGCACACAAGCATGCTATCTTTGTGAAAACTCATCCATCTGTATACTTATGATTAATACGGTTTCATGAATACATGTTACACTTCGATTAAAGGCTTAGTTAAAAGTTTTAATTTTATCTGGAGTAAACTCATGTTCCAGTTTTTAATTTTGCTATCTTTCTTAGCATTAGATGTCTTCACATGTCTTGGAATTTGGTTTGCAGGCTCGCTTCACCGTTCCCTGCCCAACTCCCACCCCCCCTCCACCACACACACACCTTCTGTGGCCACCCCTCATTATCTATCAATTTGTGGTGGCCTCAACCTAGCCTACCTGGCTAACCACACAGAAGCAGATCTCACAAGAGCAGGTTAAAATGTCTGCCCTGAGGAGATATCATATATGCTGTAGGCCCAGTCACAGAGCAGACACTTGGCTCCATATTGGTGTTCCCAAATCTATGTCTTCTTGTCTTCCCAAGCCCGCAGCTTGTCCAAAACTATAGCACCAGGCAGCATTTAGCAGGAGGTTCCTCTCTTGACAGCCTACTTAGAGGGAAGTGAGGGCTGGCAGGAAAAATAACGCCCTGGAGCTGGCTCTGATCCACGCTAGACCACAAGTGCTAAGCTCCTGGTCTCCAGTGACCACTTCTACACAGGGAAGCCAGCAAGCCAGAGGCATTATTAGCCCCACTCATTTCGCATTTATAGTCCATGGATATGTTCAGGTTGTTCTATTTTTATCTAGCCTATAATTTTTTTGTTTTCCTTTTTTATATTTTAGTATGACACAATTAGGCATTTAGAACAGAAAGGATGTTAAGTGGGGATCACTTTCACCTTAAACTCACATAAGCTCACTTCAAAACTGCATAAACACTCAATAAATGTCTGCTGCACTAAAACTAATCCAGTGGTTTACAAAATGCATTGGTGATTATCTACGTAAAAATAAAAAACATCTACAATTATAAACAAAAGAGCTCATCACCACGGCAACCATCTACAAGATCACTGTAACGGCATCAGCTACAATTCTTTCACTACAGCAAAAAACAGAAAATTTAAAAATAATGACGGTGAGTTGAAAAAGACAATACACACAATAGCAACAAAAACTGTAAGGCACCTAGAGATAAACTGAACAAAAGATGTGCAGAGGCTTATATGCAGAAAATTATAAAACTTTTTTGTAAAACATTAAATTAGACCTAAATAAGTGGAAAGATATCCCATGTTCAAGAAAGGAAAAAAAAAAAAGTAACTATTATAAAGGTATAAATTCTTCCTATATAAATCTGTACAGTCAATGTAATTCTAATCAAAATCCCAACAGGTTTTTCCAGAGAACCTGACAAGATGATTCTAGAATGTTTGTCTAAGGCCAAAGTTCAGAAAGCAGTCACAGAAGAAGGGAGGAAGGAGGAAGAGAAGGTCAGAGAAAAGGCAGAAAGGGGGGGAAGCGAGGGAAGAGAAAGGGAGAGGAGAAGAAGGGGAAAGAGGAACAAGGAGAGTAGGAGGAGGACTTTGTCCTACCACATATGAAAATCATTATAAAGCTATGCTAGAGAACAACACATGCACAGGAATAAACAAGTTCACCAATGGAACAGGAGAGAATGCAAAAACAGGCTGATGTGTATATGACAGAGAACATGACAGACCACCAGAGAAAGAAGTGACTCTTAAATAAATGCTGCTGGGACAATAGCTATCCATGCAAAAAAAAAAAAAAAAAAGCATAAACTGGATCCTTACTTCACACCATACACATAAAAATCTATTTCGGAGAGATTAAAGATTGCATTATGAAAGGTATAACTTTAAAAATTTATCTGGAAGAAATATATGATAATATCTTTCTGACCTTGGAATAGAAAAGCATTTCTTAAACAGGACACAAGAAACACTAAGCATAGAAGAAAAAACCTGATATATTCAAGTGCATTAAAATTAAAAATTTCTACTCATTGAAAGATACAAAGAAAATAAAAAGACAAGCCACAAACTGGCTGTAGATATTTGCAATATATCCAGAGAGAGAGAAAGTGTGCATGTGCGTGTGTACAAATATACATGTCGTTGTTGTTAGGTGCCGTTGAGTCAGTTCCGACTCACAGCGACCCTATGCACAACAAAATGAAACACCACCGGTCCTGTGCCATCCTCGCCATCGTTGTTATGCTTGAGCCCACTGTTGCAGCCACTGTGTCAATCCACCTTGTTGAGGGTCTTCCTCTTTTTTTTGCTGACCCTCTACTTTACCAACTATGATGTCACTTCTCCAGGAAGTGGTCCCTCCTGATAACATGTCCAAAGTATGTGAGGCGTAGTCTCTCCATCTTCTGAGGAGTGCTTCCGAGGAGCACTCTGGTTGTACTTCTTCCGAGACAGATTTGTTCGTTCTTTTGGCAGTCCATGGTATATTCAATATTCTTCGCTAACACCACAATTCAAAGGCATCAATTCTTCGGTCTTTCTTATTCAACATCCAGCGTTCACATATATGTGAGGCGACTGAATACACCATGGCTTGGGTCAGGCGCATCTTACTCTTCCAGGTGACAGCTTTGCTTTTCAAAGGGTCTTTTGCAGCAGATCTGCCCAATGCAAGGCATCTTTTGACTTCTTGACTGCTGCTTCCATGGGTGTTGATTGTGGATCCACATAAAATGAAATCCCTGACAACTTCAATCTTTTCATCACCATTTATCACGATGGTGCTTCTGGGTCCAGTTGTGAGGATTTTTGTTTCTTTATGTTGAGGTGTAATCCATACTTGAAGGCTGTGGTCTTTGATCATCATCAGTAAGTGCTTCGAGTCCTCTTCACTTTCAGCAAGCAAGTTGTGTCATCTGCATAATGCAGGTTGTTGAGTCTTCCTCCAACCCTGATGCCCCGTTCTTCTTCAGATAGTCCAGATTCTCAGATTATTTGCTCATCATAAAGATTGAATGCTGTTGTTGTTAGGTGCCGTTGAGTCAGTTCTGACTCATAGCGACCCTACGCACAACAGAACGAAACACTGCCCAGTCCTGCGCCATCCTTACAATTGTTATGCTTGAGCTCATTGTTGCAGCCACCGTGTCAATCCACCTCGTTGAGGGTCTTCCTTTTTTCCACTGACCCTGTACTGTGCCAAGCATGATCAGGTAGTGAGAGGCCCTCCTACTTTGTTTTTTTTCTTCAGTAATGCTTTGCTTATCCAGGGCCTCTTTCCTGTCCATATACAGTTGGTGGTTAGTTTTCCAAAATATATATGTATATATTTTATATTTTTAAGCTTCACTTTTTCCTACTAGGTAAATTTTATTATTATAATTGACTGAGAATCAGGTTAATGTTTTGAAATGTTTATTGATTTTATTTTAGCTCAGCTTCTGCAAAAAAATTCTAAATTTTTAAAATTGAGATTTATTGAGGATGTGTATAGATCTAGAAGAAAGCAGCTCGTTTCCATTAAGATTTTGGTTAAGGTGAATACAGTAACTGCGGTTGTTCTATTCAAATAATATTCAGGAAAAAGAGTATGCCTAGCATAGTTTAACCTGCCGATAGTTATGTTAGCATTAGACACATTATAAATTTTTTAAAATGGGAGAACTAGGAAAGTCATTAATATTATTTTCATTTACAGGATGATGCTGTAATATTACTTCAATGTTCAGATTAAGGTGGTTATCTAATATAGTGTCAGTGTGGGCTACGTTATTATTTATAAAACATGTAGTATACAGTACTTTAATAATTTTCTTAGCAGGGCCATATGATTTATGGAAATTCAATCCACTGACTGACTTGACTTCTTAAAACCAAATGGTTTTTCATCATTAACTTTTTTTTTTAACTTTTATTGAGCTTCAAGTGAACGTTTACACATCAAGTCAGTCTGTCACATATAAGTTTATATACAGGCATTGGCTAGAGAACAAAAGCAGACAGAAACCGGAGGGGACCCAACTCTTGGGAGAGGGGAAACACACTGAGTGAGGTCCACATTCATCTGGCTTTTCCCCTGGGGGAACTACACAGTCTGCACAGCACATAGGTGAGGCCAAAGGTGAGAACAGGGCTCTTACAAAAGGCTGCGGCCTCACTAGGTAGAAGAATCAGAGGCTGAACGGTGGGGCTGCTAGAAGAGCTAGAAACTGAGAGCAGAAATCTCGAGGGAAAACTAGGGGAGCCAGGAAGGATGGGTTGACACAGTAGCCACAACAACGGACTCAAACACACCAGTGATTATGAAGGTGGCGCAGGACTGGGCCATAAAGAACGGGGCATCAGGACTAAAGGAAAGACTCATGACAACCTGCGAAGTGCACATGACCCAGCCTCGCTTGCTGAAAGTGAAGAGGACTTGAAGCGCTTACTGATGAAGATCAAAGACCACAGCCTTCAGTATGGATGGCACCTCAACATAAGTAAAACAAAAATCCTCACAACTGGACCAATGAGCAACATCATGATAAATGGAGAAAAGACTGAAGTTGTCCAGGATTTCATTTTACTTGGATCCACAATCAACACCCATGGAAGCAGCAGGTAACAAATCAAAAGACGCAATGCATTGGGCAAATTTGCTGCAAAGGACCTCTTTAAAGTGTTGAAAATCAAAGACGTCACCTTGAAGACTAAGGTGCACCTGACCCAAGCCATGGTGTTTTCAATTGCATCCTATGCATGTGAAAGTTGGACAATAAATAAGGAAGACAGAAGATTTTTGAATTGTGGTGTTGGAGAAGAATATTAAAGATACCATGGACTGCCAAAAGAACGAACACACCTTGGAAGAAGTACAGCCAGAGTGCTCCTTAGAAACAAGGAAGACGAGGCTATGTCTGACATACTTTGGGCATGTTAGCGGGGGGATCAGTCCTACTGAAGAAGGACATCATGCTTGGTAAAGTAGAGGGTCAGCAAAAAAGAAGACGACCCTCAAGGAGATGGACTGACACAGTGGCTAAAACAATGGACTAAAGCATAACCACGATTGTGAGGATGGCACAGGACCTGACAGTGTTTCTTTCTATTGTACACAGCATCACTATGAGTCTGAATCGACTCAATGGCACCTAACAGCAACAACATATATAAGGTTGACGGGATTTAGAGCCAACTTGATGGCAACTAATAAGACAACAACAATGGAGAATGGGCCAAAATCTGCATAAAAACTCCCCTCAAATTGCTGGCTGACTTTTCAACTCCTGTGCAAGGGATAAAACTCCAAGAAGCCTAGGAGGAGGCAATAGCTGGGAGTCTGAAAGAGTTGGAAAGAGATTTCAGCAACTGCCTAGTGCTACACAGTCAGAGTTTGAAAATCATCAAGTCAAAGGGAACTTCTAAATACTTCAGGCTTTCCATTGAAACCCTGGAAAAGCCAGAGTGAGGATTAAGACCCGCATAACAAGACTAAGGGTATTACTGAAACAGATTTGTCCTACCAAAAAGCTAAAACCAGGCAACCACAGGGGCAAGGTGATCTGCCAGGAATTTAACTGCCTGCTGGAACAAAACTCAACACTTCAGAAAAAGATAAAAATTCACAGCATCCAGAATCTTTCCATCGTGTCACCCACAATATCCAATCAATAAAAACTTATTAAACATGAAAAGAAAAATATGATCTAGAGTTAAGAGAAGAAAATGGCCCAGACAATAAAAATGGCCCATAGCGGCCCCAATTGTTGAAATTTGTTAAAGAATTTATTTACTATGAGACATAAGTAAAAGAATCTACAGTAAAAGATGAATAAAACGCATGATGATATAGGAGACCTGTGAAAACACTACAGTATTAAGCAGTCTAACACATATGAATGGGGCATAAGAAATACTGGAAAAAGTACCTACTAAGATTTTCCAAATTTGATTAAAAACATCAAAGTACCAATCCAAGAAGCTCATCTAACCCCAAACAGTACAAATCCATACCTAGTCACATCACAGTCAAACTACTGAAAAATAAAAGATAAAGAGAAAATCTTAAAAGTGTCCACGCACATACAGGAGCACCAAAGTAAATACAACTAACTGGTATTTCTTCAAAAACGATGGCACCAAAAGACAAAGTGCTACGGGGCGGGGGCGGGGGGGAGCGTTCTCAATCAAAAATTCCAGAGCCCACAAAAGAACCTTCAAAAAATAAGGCAAAATAAAGATATTTTCAGGTAAATGGACACCGAGAGAATGCATCACCAGCAAACTCATACTACAAGAAATTCTCAAGTTAGTTCTTTGGATTACAGGAAAATGACAACGGATGAAAATTCGGATTTACAGTAAGAAAGGAATGAAGAGTTCTACAAATAGTAAATACGTGGTTAATTATAACAGACTATTCGTTATTCTCTTAAATTACTTAAGAGACAGCTGACCGTTTAAAGCATTAATAGTAATAATGTATGCTGGGGTTCCTAAGAGATGGAGAAGTAGAACAGGTGACAACAATAGCCAAAAAGATGGGAAGGAATAAATAAAAATTACATACGAATAAGTCCATGATGGCCCTGAAAAATAAACAAAAATGCCGTCAGCAGATCAGAAATTTGAAGGAATTCCTAGAAAATCAAAAGTAGATGGAATCGGAATGACAAAGAAACTAGAGCGGAGCAAACAAGCAGACTCTCCTTTAAAACATGCACAGAAGAACTCAACGAGTGAAAAGCAGTTTTCTGCATACACACACAAAAATCATAAATATGTAAAACAATCAACGATCATATTAGGGAGGGGGTGAGAAGAGAGACTATAAGAAAAAAAAAAGGACGATAAAAACAAACAACAGAACACCTGACCACAGAAGAAAGAGAGAAAATGCAGGGAAGAGAATTCTACTTAGTATCCTCCAAGAGATTTAACGCTACTTTGAAAAATATAAAACATCACTAGATGATCATGAAAAAGGAACAGAAAATGAGAAAAGTTCACAAACTAAAACATGATAATTCAATGAAAAGACTGAAATAATACAACTGAAGAGACCAATTCAGTAATTTCGAAGATAAAGTCAGGACAACCCCCCAGTATCTTAGACCAGAAAAAGAGAATTTATACATATGTGTGTGTGTGTATGCACAACTCTAAAAGAAGTTCTGGATGGATGAAGAAAGAGAAAAGAGAGAATAAAAAAACAGAAGAAATTTTATCAGCGTTAAAGATGTCTCGGTTCATGTTAAAAGGATCTTCTGAGTGGAGAGAAAGTTTAAGACCTATACCTACACACACCCAAGTAAAGGGACACAACACCAACGATAAAGAGAAAATTCCAAAAGAGTTCAATTTAATTCTGTCTACTTAGAGCTTCTATCTATACACATACTATGGCTGATGAAAACATACAAGCACACAGATTATTCCCCCTTTAAATTCATAAACACTAATCTCAAATGGTCCCTTAGTACAGCTCACCAGTCGTTTTGTATTTCCTTAGTCCATTTTCTCCCAGACAACCATCTCATACCTTCTCCTTTCTCCCTGATCACCAAAGCTGCCACTCCCATCCTTACTCTCTGCTTCCTATAGCTTCCTATACTTCACTGAAAAATACAAGCAATCAGAAGACAACACCCAACGACTGAAGATCACACACCCTTTTCAAACGCAGATGGAATATTTTTGAAAGCAGACTACATGCAATTCTCAACAAATACTAGAGGAATGAAATTGTACAGAAAATAATTTGTATTCAGAGTATAAACAATGGGGCAAGCAATCATGTCATCTATTTAAGACCCATATTGTTGATTGGTTATTGCATAGAGCATTATTAACTTACATAATTCTTCAGAAAATGAAGAAATAACAACATTGAGGATATTAAGATGTGAAAGTCAGTATTATCACTACCCACTCTTTTACTCTGAATCAACCCTTAACAGTTCGATGAGAATTCTTCTAAAAGTGCATTAAATTGCAAAATACGACATATATATTTGATCATACTCAAAATTCTGTAAATTTATGCTTTTCTTAATCCTTCAACCAAAAAAACCCATGCATGCATTGAAAAGTAGGAAGTTCAGTATTGGAACAGATAGAAACTTGCCAATGGCACCTAAATTAAAAATCCCTTATGGAAAATATGATCACTGAAAAAGGTACCAGAACACGTACTTACTACCTTTTATGTTCTCTGATCCCAGTGGGATTAAACTAAAACTCAATATGTAACAGAAAAATATTTAGAAAATCTCCACATTTTTGGAAATTAAGCAATATACTTTTAAATAACCCTTGGGACAAAGAAAAAGTTAGAAGATACTTTGAATTCAATGATAATGAAAATACGAGTGAAATGCAGTAAAAGAATTTACTGGGAAATTTATAGTCTTAAGGTTGTATGTGAGAAAGGAAGAAAGGCTGAACAAAATTATTTCATAAACTTTCAGTTCAAGAACTAGGAAAAGAACAACAAATTAAGCTCAGGAGCATAGTGGGACACATACTGAAGAGCAGAAATCAGTGAAAACAAACAGAAAAACAAAATCAAAAGTTGGGTTCTCTTAAAGCATTAATAAAATTTAAAAACCACTAGAAAGACTGATAGAGAAAACACAAATTACCAATATCAAAAATGAAAAAATGCCCATCACTACCAGAGTTTACAATATTAAAAAGATACAAGAATATCAGGAACATTGTAGAATAAATCTGAAAATGCTGAAGAAATGAACAAGTTTCTTAAAAAACACAACTTACCAAAACTTGCACAAGAAAAGATGTAAGATTTGAATAATTCTATATTTAATAAATAGATTGAACACACAGTTTAAAGCTTTTACAAAGAAAGTTCAATGTCAGTCACTTTACTGGTAAATTTTTCCAAACATATGAGGAAAAAAATAACACGAAAGCTACCCAAACTTTTTTGGTAAACAGGAAAAAAACACTTCTCCATATTGAGAAGAGTATAAACGTGATTTCAAATGCAATAAAGACATGACAAGCAAAGAAAATTATAGGTGAGTATCTCTCACAAATAAACATGGAAAAAAAAAAACTAATCCAGTTTATTTTAATACTAGCAAATCAAATCCAGTATATTTTAAAAGAGTAACTCCTGACCAAGTAAGTTTACCCCAGGAGTGATGTTAGATTAATATTTAAAAACCAGGAATGTAATTCACCACATGATTAGAATAAGTGAAAATAAAAGCAACATACGATCATTTCAATAGATGCAGATATTTGCCTCTAATAAAATTCAGCAATGGTCTATGATAAAAACTCTCAGCCAACTAGGAATAAAAGAAAACTTCTTTATTCTAATAAAGGGTAACTATTCATTTGAATTATGGTGTTCACAAAGAATACTGAATATTCCATGGACTGCCAGAAAAATGTAAAATCTATATGGAAAGCAAAGGACTTACAAGAGCCAAAACAACCCTAAAAAAACAAAGTTGGAAGACATACACTACCAGACAACAAGACTTACTACAAAGTTAGAATAATTAGGTCAGGTTGGTATTAGCACAAGAATGGACAAATAAGCCCTTGAAACAGAAGGGTCCAGAAAAGACATCCTCAGAGAGTATCACCTGATTTACAACACACAGTGCCAAAGCATCTCAGAGGTGAAATGTTAGTCTTTTTAATAAATGTTGCTGGTCCAGCTGGCTATTCATATGTGGAAAAAAAGAACCACGACCTTTACTTCAAACCACACATAAATATTAATTTGAGATGGATAATCAACCAGTAAGTATAAGGTAATTTAATGAACCTTCCAGAAAAAAATGGAGAACGTTCTCATGACATCTCTTAAACAGAACATAAAAGTACTAACCATTAAAAAAAAAGATTTATAAATTAGACTTCTTAAATGGGTATGCATGTAATAATAGCTTCAAATAATGGGAAGCAAAACCTGTAAGTGGAGAAACAGACAAGTCCACTATTACAGTTTGAAATTATACTCATCTCTCAGGAATTAACAAAAATAAAACATTAAAAAACCAGTAACACAAAGCTGTAAAAAAAGGCAAAACTATAGAGACTTTGACCCCTACCTCACGCCATCCACAAAAATTACTTGGAATGGGTCATAGGTCTAAACATAAAAGCTAAGACGTCAAAACTTTAGAAGAAAACAGAAAAGATTTTCATAATCTTGAAGTAGTAATGATGTCTTAGACACAGCACAAAGTAAAAGACAAAACTGACAAACTGGACATTATCAAAATTAAAAACTTCTGCTCATCAAAAGACTCTTAAGAATAGGCAAGACTGGAAGAAAATATCAGTCAAAGAATTTGTATTTAGAATACAGAAAAAAATTATAATTTGATAATTAAAAAAATGGACAAAACACTTGAACAGATTTAACAAAAGAAGGTATACAAATTACCAAAAAGCACATGAAAAAAATGCTGATTATCACTAATCACCAGAAAATACAGCTTAAAACCACAAGATACCATCACATACCCATTAAAATGGCAAAAGCCTGAAAAGACTGAGAACAACCAAATGTTAGAGAGGTTGTACAGCAATTGGAATTCTCATTGCTGGGGGAATGTAAAATTATAAAACCACTTTGCAAAACTGTTTAGTAGTTTCTTAGGAAGTTATACATATGTCTACCCTATAACTCAGCAGTTTTACTCCTTGCTGTTTTAGCTATGAAGTGCACAGTTTTCTCTTGTCCTTTTCACCTTCAGGCCACCTATAATGACGACACGATGGCTGGAGCTACAGTGGTCTTCTTGCGACCATGCAAATGGAGCTGAATGCAAAGGATGAAAGAAGAGAAAGATGGTAGGTTACCAGCTTCGTGACAACTATGGAGCCATCGAGTCCATTAAACCTAGTTTCAGACTTCTTTTACTTGAGAGAAACATAAATCCACTGCTATTTGGATTTTCTGTTATATGCAGTCAAATGAAATCCAAACTGCTGTACTTCTCCAGATTTCAACTCTTCCTGCAACCTAAAACATTTTAATAAATATTTTCTTTGAACTGCTGCCTACCCAGGACTCCCCTAAACCAAAAACCCAAACCCATGGCTATCAAGTTGATTCCAACTCATAGCGACCCTGCAGGACAGAACAGAACTGCTCCCACAGGGTTTCCAAAGAGTGGCTGATGGATTTGAACTGCTGACCATTTGGTTAGCAACCGTAGCCCTTAATCACTGTACCACCAGGGCTCCAGGAATCCACTATCCTGCATTTATGCTAACTGTTGCTTATATGCAAACCCAGTCAAAGAGATATGTCATCTTCAAGACCTTACAGGTTTAAATCAAAAGGATTCCCCACAGAAACATGCTTATTGTTTAAAAAGAAATGTGCTCAAAAAGGCATTCTCTCACCGATTTTAATCCTGAGGGTTGGCTAATAATTTTAGCAGTTTTATGATGAGAGGCAAAAATTGCTTAAGTACTGCATAGAAACAGGCTCTCACTATGAAAGCCTGCTGGGCCTCATGTGATAATTAGCTCAAATTCACAGAAACTTGCGAGGAAAAAAAATCACAATTAGAAAATCTGTAATATGGAAAACGCTATCCTTCTGTGTCTTCCATAATGACATCATACTTCTAAGGCGGTCTTCACTTTCGTAATCCTTCACACTCATCTTCTAAACCTAAAAAGTTCTCTGAGACTGTCTAGAGAAAAGTACAAAACCTACTGTTAAAGCTGAATATCTAAGCACAATTTCCCATTATTCGTTTCATCCAGATTCAGGTTTTTGCTTCTTCAATTTAAGACAAAAACCTATGGCTAGGGGAGTGCAATGGGTTTCTCATATACACGGCCTTTCTGGCCTTGGGACTACAATGCTGCCAACGATAACTGGTTAGGCCATGGCCTGCCCTGTGATTGGTCTATTTTACACACCCTGCCAAAACTGAAGCCAAACCTGTTGCCGTGGAGTCGATTCCAACTCACAGCAACCCTATGGGGCAGAGGAGAAGTGCTCTGTAGGGTTTTCATGGCTATAACCTTTATGGAAGCACACTGCTACATCTTTCTCCCACGGAGCAGCTGGTGGGCTCGAACTGCTAATCTTTTGGTTAGCAGCTGAGTGCTTTGGCCACTGCACTGCCAGGGTCCTTACACACCTTGCAGGGACTGGATAATTTACTATGCAAATAAGGTACGTAAAATCTTTCCAGGGATTGGACAGTTTATTATACAAATAAAGTGTATAAAACCTTTCAGTGACTGGACAATGTTATGGATTGAACTGTGTCTCCCAAAACCAAACCCAAAAACCACTGCCGTTGAGTCAATTCTGACTCATGGCGACAGGACAGAGCAGAACTGCCCCGCAGAGTTTCCGAGGAGCGCCTGGCGGATTTGAACTGCCAACCTTCATGGTTAGCAGCCCTAGCACTTAACCACTACACCACCAGGGTTTCCACAAACGTGTTGTAAATCCTAGCCTCTATGCCTGTGGTTATAATTCCATTTGGGAATGGGTTGTCTTTGTTATAAGACAAGATTAATGTAGGGTGAAACCCTGGTGGCATAGTGGTTAAGTGCTAACTACGGCTGTTAACCAAAAGGTCGGCAGTTCGAATCCGCCAGGCACTCCTTGGAAACTCTACAGGGCAGTTCTACTCTGTCCTATAGGGTCGCTATGAATCGGAATGGACTCGACGGCAGTGGGTTTGGTTTTTGGGTTTATCTTGAGTCAATCTCTTTTACGATATAAAAGAGATTCAACAAGCAAGCAAGAGAAGCAGAGATGGGGGAAAGAGGGATGCCAAGCCACATGAAAATCGCCCAGGAGCAGAAGCTCAAAGAGACTAGGTCCTTCCTCCAGAATCAACAGAGAGAGAAAGCCTTCCCCTAGCGCCAACACCCTGAATTCAAACTTCTAACCTCCTAAACTGTGAGAAAATAAATGTGTTTGTTAAAGCCACCCACTTGTGGTATTTGTTATAGAAGCACTAGATAACTAAGACAGAATCTGGTTCCAGAAGAGTGGGGTGCTGCTCTAACAGATACCTAAATGTGGAAGCAGTTTTGGAATTGGGTAACGGGTAGAGGCTGAAAGAGTAATGGAAGATTAAATCATGTGACTGCACAATGCAGGAGGAGCGATGATTTTTATACAGTGGCAAAAAACATGTTTGAATTATATTCAAATGTTCGGTGGTAAGTATAACTTGTAAGTGATGAACTTGGATACCTGACTGAAGAGATTTCTAAGCAAGATCTTAAATGGGCTATATGGTTTCTCCTTGCTGCTTATAGTAAAATGTGAAAGAGATGGGCTTAAAAATGAACTGTGCAAAACGAAAACAGGACTTAAAGATTTGGAAAATTCTGTTGTACAAACTAAAGACACGTGTCCTAGAATGTTCACCAAGGACGTGGCTACACAAACTTTTGTTAAAGAGGTTAAGCCTGTGACTGGTGGATCTAAACAACTACCACAGCAGAAAATCCATTAGCTTAGACCTAAGGGGCGGAAAAAGAACAAAAGGAGAGAACTCTGCCTCTTGGAATTCTACAAGCAGAAAATAGGTCAAAGGAGCTACATCCGTTATCTTCCAAAAAAAGAAAAGAGCCATCTCTGGAGCAGCTCAGAGACCAGCATAACTGTTGGAAGGAGCACAGGAAACAGAGTTGCCTGGGCCCCAAAGGGTGGGGTCACTGTCTCCTGGATCTCAAAGGGTGGGGCCCCAGCCTCCCAGGTTTCAAAGAGTTCAATCTTTGCCAATGTGGTTCCAGAGTGTGGGGCTGCTGTTAAGGTGTGCCGGGGGATGAAGCCACCACCCAAAGCTTAGGGGGTAGGGCTGCCATACCCAAGGGGCAGAAGGATGGGGCCTGCTGGGGCCAAGGGTGGGGGGTCATCACTTAGATGGACTAGGAAAATGTGGCTGCCCAAAACCAAGGGAGCAGAGTCGCTGTCCCAGCAGCCCTAGAAGGTAGAGCTAAAGTCCAGGGCCAAGGGGTCTCACACAGAATCCAGGGGGTGTGGCCAACACCCAGAGTCTGGAGAGTGGGGCCATTCCCCAGATGGTCTCAGAGAAGAGAGGATATTTTCAAGCCTTGAGAGCTAATGTAATTTGTTCTGCTGGGTTTTGGACTTGCTTGGTCCTGTTATCCTTTCTTTCCCTCTGATTTCTCCCATTTGAAATGGAAATGTTCAACTTGCACCTGTTCCACCATTGTACTCTGGAAACAACTTTTAGCCTAGATTTCACAGGTTCACAGAGGAAGAGGAATTTTGCCCCAGGATGGAACATGCCTGAAGTCTTACCCTGGTGGCAGGGACCAGGCCAAGAAGCTGAGAACTGTCTAGGTTGGAAGCTATCCTGACTGACAAACTGTATCCTGTCACCTGAGTTGTTCCTGTTATTTCTAAGTTGATCTGACCCTGAGGTATAACCTGTTCCTTCCTTAATAAACCTTAATAAGCCCCATAACTGTGAGTGTGGTCCATGAGTTCAGTGTGACCACTGTAACGAATTATCGAACTCAGCAGAGAAGTAGAGAGTACCATGGGGAGGACAGCTGGTGTCAGAATAGTTTAAAAAAAGAAAAAAGTTGGAGAGAGACGGTATGTCTTATCTCTACCTCACAGGAATCAGCTTTGTGATGAGCTTAATTCTCCTTCCTCATGAAGTTAGACAAGGTCTGACGCTACTAGACCATAGGGTAAATCGTGTATGTCAATTATGTCTCAATAAAGCTATTTACAAAAAACAACAGTATGGCTAAGATCATACTTGTTGTTGTTGCTTCTGTCAAGTCAGTCCCCAACTCATGGCGACCCCATGCACAACGGAATTGGACTGTGGTGATCCATAGGGTTTTTATTAGCTAATTTTTTGGAAGTAGATCACTTGGGCTTTTTTCCTGACCTGTTTTAGTCTGGAAGCTCCCCTGAAACCTGCTCAGTATCATGGCCTCCACTGTCAGATGGGTGGTGACCGCACATGAAATGCATTGGCCAGAAATTGAACCTACGTCTCCTACACGGAGGGTAAGAATTCTACCACTGCACCACAAATGTTAAACAATCCCCCAAGACATGCATTAGCATCAAAACAAATAAACTTTTGTGATCCTTGCCTCTTCTTATTTCTGTTAGGTTTGTTGCTTTCTACCAGATGTTTGGCTACCCAAATGTACTTTTAAATTCACCCTTGGCCAATTATATCTACCACATTTTTACGCAAATAACATGTGTCTTCTTCATCTGTTTGTCAACTGGTCCCTTTCCCCTACAAAGTATTTTTGTAAGCACGCTTTGCTAATTTTTTTTTACAGCAACATGTAAAAAAATTGGCATAGCAAGAGAAGGAAGCGGTTGGCAAACAAACATAGAAAGTGCGCGTTATCTGTGTAAAAATGCAATAATGCAATACCTTCCTAAGCTATCATCAAACATCCAAGGATAAGGACAGCCAAGAAAAGTTACATAACAAGAATTGCACAAGGGCAGGAACAGTCCAATTTGAGCTTCTTGTCAATGGTAATGAGAACATCATGTCTTCAAAAGAAATCATCAGTGAATACCTACTTTTAAGTTTACTTTTGGCCAATTATATCTAATGCAATACCTTCCTCAACTATAATCAAACATCCATGTATGAGGAGAATCAAGGAAAGTTACATAAAATGAATTGCACAAGAGCACAGACAGTCCAACTTGAGCTTCTTGTCAATCATAATGAGAATATCATGTCTTCAACAGTAAGAATTTATATCTACTTTTCAGCAACTAAGGAGCCCTGATGGCACAGTGGTTAAGTGCTCAGCTGCTAACCAAAAGGTTGGCGGTTCGAACCCACCAGCCACTCCTCTGAAGAAAGATGTGGCAACCCACTTCCATAAAGATTACAGCCTTGGAAACCCTTTGAGGCAGTACTACCCTGTCCTACAAGGTCGCTACAAGTCGGGATCCAGTCGAGGGCAACGAGCTTGGCTTTTTGGTTTTCAGCAACTATTTTTTAAAAAGCTCTCAGGTCTCTCCTGTCAAATATCAAATATAATCTCCCATCGTAATGACAAAGAAACACTGAGAACTAGAATATCGGGGTGCTACAGAACTGATGCACCTATCCTTCTGTATCCCTATGTTCCTCAAAGGTCAAGTTTCTTGAGGAATAACAACTGGAAAGAGAACTGGAGGAAGTATCAATTATTTTTTAGCCTTGCCTACTTTTAAATCCTTTGGCGTTTTAAGAAACTGGATTTACTCTACACTTCAAACAAAACACAAGGATTCCTTCCTAAATTCCTTTTTTATCTCAGCAATAGTTCCCTTAGTTTTTCCTCACTCACCTCAATCATCAGAATATTTTCTTTGATATGATACTATTAAAAATGACTCCCTTAATTTGTCTCTGGGCTAACTCTAAACAATTTTTTCTACGTACTTCCTAAAATAATTTTTGTATTAATTGCTAACAATTATTAGCAAATAATTGCTAACACATTCTAATTATCTGTTGGAATTTAGCTATATACCCTTTAAGTTTCCATTATTTTCTGTTAATTGTAAAAAATCAGAAGTAGAAAAATCATTTTTAAAGTAACAGCAGTAATAAGTATTATATTTTCTAAAACTTAAAACCAATATTAACAAAATAAAGCCTATTTTGGAAAGTATGCCACAGTAACTTGTAACAAGTAGAAATTTCCTGGAGATACATTAATATATAAAATGCTGCTTCATTAATCCGTGACAAAATAAGGTATAATTCCAAGTGTGGCACTGGGTGGTGCAAATGGTTAACGCGTTTGGCTGCCAACCTAAAGGCTAGAGGTTCAAGTCTATCCAGAGGTGCCTTGGAAGAAAGTCCTGGCAACCTATCTCCAAAAATCCAGCCGCTGAAAACCCTACAGAGCAGTTCTCCCTCAGGGAAACGGAGTCGACTCAACGGCAGCTGACCTCATCCGAGGATGACCTCACTCTGCTCTCAGGTATCTATTCGACTTTTCTCTTTACGCACCACGTTCTGATGTTCTACGGTTTGCCTATGAGGTATATCTAAGTGTGGATTTATTTTCACTTATCTTGCTTGACGTTCAGAGTGCCCTTTTAACCTCTGATGATGTCTTCACTTGGTTTGAGAAATTTTTCATTCATTATCATTTTCAGTACTTATGGAATGCCGACTGAATGCATTCTGAGGTTTCATAATTATTTGTCCACATCTCTTGACTACTCTTTCAAATTTTTTATGTCTTTGTCTCTCATTGCTCCTTTCTGGGTGAATTCCTTAGTATCACCTTCCAAATTACTAGTCCTCTCTTCATCTGTTGCTAGGCTAAAACTATTTTAGCCGAAATTATTTCCTTTTACAATTTTTTGTTCTTTTTGTGCATGCTCATTTTTCCCTCGTATCTTGAAGTATCACAAACATATTTATTTTGATGTTTCTACTGGAACATTTTATTATTTCTTTGATCTTGAGTGAGTCTAAGCACTGGTATTTATAAAAAGTTCCCTGGGTTATGCTAACTTGTAGCCGGAGCCAAAAACCATTGCTTTGAATTATTTCCATATGGTGTACCAGTAACTGCATCATTATTTCAAAGGTGCAGAAAGTCAACGAAATGTGGTAAAGATTAAGAATTCACAGTGTGTAAAGATTACACAGGAGATAAAAATTGAGACTAACTCTTACACTGAACTAAATGAAATATTAAAAATCTATATTTAACAAAAAGAAAAGAGTACCTTTCATAAATTCTTAGTGTTTCTATATGAAAGCTTGAATTACACTAATTTTAATTATGTTAAACTAGTAAACATGTAAGTTTTCTTTTCATCCTAATAAGTATTTTCTATTTAAAGAGAGGGTGAGCATTCCTCTCAGTCAAAAATGTAATGTCCCCCTAACATGGTGTAACAAAAGATTTCGTATCTATTAAGAAAATAAATTTGGGAAAAAAAAGTTTTTAAGAAGAGATAGCTTTTTAAATGTTTTTATTTTATATTCATACCATCTAATCCATTATGCTGCATATTTCAACTGAATATAAACATTGGATGAAAAGTTTATAAAATCAGAAATGATAGGGATTATTGTGTTGAGCACAATTAGTATAAAGCCATGGGCTGAATTTTATAAACAGAGGGCTTCTGAACACTTTCAAACCAAAATAATTAAACTGTCATGAATTCCCTTCATACTGTTATCACTTGGGGGAGGGGTGGTGGGGCACGCATTCATTATGCAAAACCCAGATGTGTTTGCTAAAGAAAAAAAAGGCATCTGTGAGGCTGACACATCAGACCAAAGGATGGTACAGAAAAAAGTTTGTTATTTGTTGGTCTTTCTCTACTTGTGCATACACAGACTCTTTCTCTCTTTAAGATACACTTACAAAAGCAGTTAACGGTACATTTATAAAAGAATTTCTTCTTGAGATTAATAAAGAAAAAGAGTATTTGAGATCATCCAAGAATTTCGTTTACTACGTAAGGCCATGGGTCTCTCCCATAAACAAAACAAAATGCAAAAGATAATTTTTTATAAAAGTATGTAGATCCTGTTAAATTCTTAAAATACATACAACAGGTATTTTTAAGTTCTTCTCATGTGAAAGGGATTTTTTTTTTTTTGCATAACTTCTAATTCAAACTAGTCAACAGAAATACCATACTGCAGAGCCCCTCCACTACTGTGTTAAAATGCCCATTCCGTCACATCCTTGCCAACCAGCTTTCAAGAATAACAACAACTAGCAATAAAGAAAGAAAGAAGAGAGCTTCTTATCTGAATTGGATTCTCTTTATTATTGGTGAGCCTGGGTATATTTGTTGTCCACATATATTTCTTTATGAATAGTTTATTTGTGGTTTTTTTCCCTTTATCCTTTAAGGTATTTGTCTTTTTATAATTAGTTTCTCAGAGCTCTTAATATATAGTATTTGTCAGAAAAATAAGAGGAAGAAATTTATTCTACCAGATATTAAAACATAACTATAAAAAAAAAAATAAAAAAAAAAAACCTCATTGCTATGGAGTTGATTCCGACTCATAGCGACCCTACAGAACAGAGTAGAACTGCCTCATAGAGTTTTGAAGGAGTACCTGGTGGATTCGAACTGCGGACCTTCCGGTTAGCAGCTATAGCTCTTAACTGCTATACCACCATGGATTCCAAAATAGAACAACTGTAACCAAAATAGTAACAGAATACACATAGACGAATAGATCAGTGGAACAAAACACCATCTAGAAATATATCCAAGTACATACAGAAACTTAATATGATGATGACATTTCAGAAGAAGGATCTTTGACTACAGAAGGCACAAATTAAATATCTACCAGAGAAACACTGAAGATAATTTTTACTTGGGATGGAAAATTTTTCTTATGCAAAATGAGAAGCCCAAACTTCATTTAACACAGAGGCCACACAAATTGGCTGTCTGGGTGCTTATTTTTTTTGGCTAATAAAGCCTTTTTATTCCCATCTGAATTTCAGTTCCTTGGGTAAGGCACGCACTCCCCAGTTCCCCATGGTCTCCACTTCTCCCAGCTGTCTTACTTACGCAGCCTCTTTATACACATGAGAGATGTTGAGGGGTCACTGAAGTCATTCGAGTTTTCTACCTCTGCAACAAGGAAGAAGATGCTGTTGTTGGTAGCTGCCATCAAGTCAATTCCAACTCACGGCAACCCCATGTGCACATAGTAGAACTGCTCATAGGGTTTTCAAGGCTGTAGGCTTTCAAAAGCAGATCACCAGCCCTGTCTCCCCAGGTGCCTTTGGGTAGGTTTGAACCACTAACCTTTTGTTCAGTAGTTGAGCGGTTAACTGTTTGTACCACCTAGGGACCCATAAAGAAAAAGCTAGATCTGTTACATTTAAATTTAAGTTTCCGTAGGGAAAAGGTACCATAATCAAAACCAAAAGACAAACAGACTAAGAGGAAATATTTGCAATGCTATTGTTATTTATTGTCATCCTGTCGGTTCTGGCTCAGGGCAACCCCATGTATAACATATTTCTGATACATATACCAAAAAGGAGTCGCTATCCCCAGTATACGTAGAGCTCCACAAACTGATAAGAAAAAGACAAACAACCCACTAGAAAAATAGCAAATACAATAAGACCTTCACCAAAGAATCTGTGTTCTTTTGAGCACACATGAAACACACAAAAACTGACCCTGACGAAACGTATGCTCAAAAAACTAAAAAAGGAAAAAACTACTAAAAGTAGGCATAACGAAGTCTAAAATTACCTCAGAGTTGGTGTGACTGTCACTAGGAAACAATCTCTGTGATGAGTATATGTTTTTATTTCATTTTCATGCTATGCTTCTCTTTATATCTGCATCTTATTCTTTCAAAATGACTTACGGCACTTTAAATGTTCGTAAATATCATCTTTAAAAGTCACTGCTGTTAGTGTCGCTCATGCTTTTTTTTACTCACCCCTAGATGCACCTGAAGTTGGGCATTTCTAGTCATTTTTTTGGTAAGTCTTCAATCCGTTCACCTTAGTTTTGTCAGTCCCTAAAACTCTCTTATATATGTACATCTTTCTAAACCTAATACCTAAACCAAAAACAATAATGGAAATAGAGACAGATAAATTTAACTACATAAAATTATAAACATCATAATACAAAGTTTAAAAAATGCAACAGAGAAAAATACATGCAACAAAGACTTAATAAACCTATACAAACAACTCTTACAAATCACAAGAAAATGGACAAAGAACATAAATAGTCATTTAGAGAAGAAATGCAAACTATCCTAAAATGAAGACCTGGTCAACGTCGATAATAAAGAAAAATAAATAAAAATGAGATTTTTTTCTTCCCTGACTGGCAAAGATTAAGATAACTGGTAATACTGAATCTTGGCAAGGATATGAGAAGGAGAAGAATATCTAAAAATGTGTCCTTTCAAAAAGAACAAGAGTGGTAGGATGCATATTTAAGAATTTTATGAAAGACTTTAGAATAAAGAAAAAATGTTTAATACTATTAAAGGCAGTCTGATAAACTGTGGTATTTTTAGCCAACAGAATACTACGAAGACATTAAAAATGATGTCTATCGGTTTATATTAAATATTTAGCATTATATCCTGTGCACAGCATAAAATGGACACTAAGTATTTGTTGAAGGAGTGACTTATTGAATGATTTATTAGTGATTAATTATTTATTGAATCAATAAATGAATGAATGGTTAAATGCTGTTTAACCCAACAGTGAAGCCGAGGACCCAAAAAAAAGGAACCAAGGACCCAAAAAGGAACCAAGAACCCAAAAAAGGAACTAAGGCCCACAGAGAACCAAGGCCCGCTGAGAACCAAGGCCTGCCGAGAACAAGTCCCAAGGAGCAGGACTGAGCCCTAATCAAGAAACTGGCAACGTGCACCTAGCTGGGTTTCAGGCTTGCTGTGACTGCTGTGTGCCCCCCGTTGTGCCTTTTTTTTAACAGCAGTGTCTACTACAGTTAATCTCTGCCTTCCCAATCTTGTACGCTAAGCATGTGGGTGTGGGAGCATACAACTTGTCTCTTTACAACTCTTTGGTTCAGGAGGAACCATACTCAAGAAACCACATACAAGGAGCATCATCTGCACCTGGACCTGATTCAGACAATGAGATACTGGACTTTGAGCTGATGTCTTGATGGGAGATGAATTAGGGATCTTGGAGAAGGCAGTAAGTGTATTTTGCATATATTTTGGACGTGGGAAGGATATGAAGTATGGCAAAAGGGCAAACTATGGCAGATTACCTTGTCCAGAGATGGCCATTACAACATCTTTCATTTACATGTTGTTCTTCTTTAGTGTGACCTTGCCAATCCTCCATTGAGACCAAAGCAAAACCAAACCTGTTGCCATCGAGTCAATTCCGACTTATAGCGACCTTATAGGACAGAGTAGAACTGCCCCATAGAGTTTCCAAAGAGCGCCTGGTGGATTCGAACTGCTGACCTCTTGGTTAGCAGCTGTAGCACTTAACCACTACACCATCAGGGTTTCCCTCCATCAATAAGTAGTGTCTAATATCCCACCCCTTGAATGTGACACGCTTCTGACATACTGTAACCAGCAGGACGTGCCAGAGGTTAAGTGTGTGACTTCCAAGGCTAGATCATAAAAGATAACACAGTTTCAACCTTTCTCACTAAAATGAGACGTGTGGTGATCATGATTCACCCAGTAGTAAGAAAGCATAATACCTTGAGGGCGCCATGTTGCAAGGAAGCCCAGGTCACACATACATGCTCTAGCTAACAGCCTCAGCTGAGATCCCAGGCAATAAGCAACGCCTACTCCCAGTCACGTGAGTGAAGACATGTCCAGGTGATTTAGTCCCTAGCCTTCAAGTTACCAGCACCCAACTGAGGCCCCAGACATTGTGGGGCAGAAACAAGCCATCCGTGGTATGCCCATCTGAATTCTTGGCCCACGATACCTGTGAGCCTAATAAAGCAGACGTTTAACATCACTATGTTTTAGGGTGATTTTGTTACACAGCAATTGCAACCAGAATACATACTGATGGAAATGACTGAGTAGAGGTAAAAACTGAGAACGCAAGAATTCAAAAAAAAAAAACCACTGCCACAGTCAATTCCGCCTCCTACTGACTCCCACAGGGTTTCCAAGGCTGACAGTCTGTACAGAAGCAGACCACCATATCTTTCTCCTGCAGAAGGCAAGAATAAAAGGGGAGAAATATAACAGCCAAGTTTCTTGAGGAGGCAGAGGGAATGGGATACTCTACACCAGCGGATGAAGAGGGCTCAGACAGGACACTGGACAGCTCGTTCACCGTGAAGGGGAGAAAGGCCGAGAATAGATACAGATACGGTAGGAGGAGCCTATAGGTGGTAGATTATGTTATTTAGAAATATGAGGGGGTAAGCACAAAAAGACACCGTGGTTTGCTGTCGAACAAGAATCAGAGATAAGGAGGGGAGGGGCAAGGGGTTGCTGTTTTTTTTGTCAAATATTGTTCAGCCGTTTACTTTTTAAACTGTAAACATGCTTTACCATGTTTTACTTTCTAAAAGTAAACAATTTGAAAAAGAAAAGACTTTGTCCACTCCCTCATGTTCCAGATGAGGAAAAACAAAGGCTCAACAATTAGATGACTTGCCCAGAAGTCACAGGCTTACAGGACCCGCCTGTAACAGCACCGCAGGCTGGCAGCAGAGCAGGCCTCTGATCTCTGACCTCCAAACAGTGCCCTTTCTCACAGCATACTGCCTTTTCTAGTACAAAAAGAGTACCTAGTGACATTATCGTTTGCAATCATAATTTATTAAACTAGCTATTCAATAAGCAATAACGAATACCCTATTCCCAGTAACTGATAATCAAATAGGCACGCAGAGATGTCCTTGGGAAGATCAAAATGAAGATGCAAACAAGCAAAACAAATAGCCGAGTCCACCCTAGTTCACCCTTGGTACCCATGGTATCAAGGAGTCCAGGGGCACAACAAACTTGCCAGCTGACAGAAAGGTCATGGTTCAACCCACCAGCTGCTCTACCTGGCAATCGGCTTCCGTAAAGACTCCAGCCTAGGAAACCCAACGTGGCAGTTGTACTCTGCCCTATAGGATAACTATGAGGTGGAATCGACTTGAGAGCACACAACCACAAGCTATACTTTTCCTTTTGCCCTTTCAATCCTCCTAATCTGAACACTCTTAACCATTCTACCCTCAGTTTTGTAAGTTATCCACTGAGAACTTCTCTTTCCTTTTAGAAAGTAATGTCCTTTTATCCAGATTTACCACACAGCAGCACCCAGAGCTCACTTGTCTAACTTGCTATCATTCAAATACTACAAACACAAGGCTAATGCCCGTGAGGAACAGCAGGGCCTGTGTGGTGGGTATGAGAAGGCATTGCTGAATGACAGACACTGTCAAAAAATACCACCCAGTCTTTATCAGGCCTAACATTTTCACCAGTAATGCCGCTGACAGAGAGCTCTGGATCTAAGCCTCCACTGATCATCCAGCTGTTAAATCCAAAGGTCTTTGGTTAAGCTAGAGAATAAAATATTAACAGTGGTTACTTCTGCATGGAAAAACTATAAGCAACCTTCCTCCTTCGGCTTTTCTGGGTTTCAATATCAGAAAAAACACCAGCACATTTTTTTCAGGCTTTTTTCAGTTCTAACTCTCATTTCTTGTCAATGTTGATCACTTCCACCTGTTTAACCTACTTGCTTGTCTCAAGCTAACGGCTCCTTCTTTGTCTCATTCCCCATTCATCTTCCTTCACTCACTTTCTAATTATGGGCAATTCCCAAAGCTCAAGCTCAGGGCCACTGCTCTTCTTTCTGTCCACAGCTCCAGCCTTAGCATCTCTCCCATGATCCAGTCATAGGTCCCACTGTCTGGCTATCTATGTCCACCTGCCTATCCCAATGTCATCTCAAACTCAAAAGATCCAAAAGTAAGCTCAGCTCAAACCAGCTCCTAACACTACCATTTCTATTTGTCAGTACTGCCATTAATCAAATTCTAGTTCTTCCTCTGACACTAACTAGCTGAGTAACTCTGGGCATGTTTTCTAATCTCTCTGGGTCTTGGCTTCCTAACACACAAAAAGTATGGATTGGCAGAGATGCTCTCAGGTGTCCTGGAGTTCCAGCACTCTGATTTCCTGTCACTGAGGATCAAAACTTCTAAGTCACCCCTGATCACTCTCTGCCCACCCCCCACCCTCAACGTTTCCTCTCCCTTCTTATCCAAACCTTAATGAAATCCTGCGTGGCATCTCTCTGGTCTGACTTACTTCCACTGAAACCAAGTGCTCGTCACCTGAGGCCTAGATTATGTTCACGGCTCTCCTATCACGCCTCTCTCCAATTCACACTACACCTAGCACTGCGGCAGTAGGGTTTTCCTTAAGTACTCCTGAGAGCAAGCCATTTCCCAATGCCAAACTTTTAAAGCTTCTCTACAACCTGAAGGACAAAGAGCGTTCTCAATCCAGCACTTCCAGCCATCCGCAATCTAATTCCAATCTACATTTTCAACATTGCTCCTCTCCCACACAGACCATCATCTCTGTCGAGTTATTGTGTGCACTGATCCCTGAACACATCGCACATGTTTCACTTTGCTTGCCTACTATACCAATTAGTTCCTCTTATCCAAAATCGGGTCGCTATCAGTCGGAATGGATTCGATGGCAACAAGTTTGTTTTTTGGGTTTTTTTGTTGTTGTTGTTGTTTCCAAAAACAAACCCTGCCTACCTTTATTCCGCCTCCTCTCTGGAGCCTTCTCTGCTCACCTTAACTCTAAGTGGTCTCTATAATTTTTATCATTTATCTTGTCTCCACAATTATGCTGTAAGTCCTTAGAGAAAGAAACCTAGGTTATATTTCTCTGTATCTCTTTTAAACACAGCAGAGTACCTTGTACACTGCAGGTGCTAATAAGTGTTTGGTGACTGGCTAGGAAGTTCCTTTTTAGTATGTAACCAAACAAGGTGCATTTACTGAATGCTGCCCATGTGGTCAGCACTGTGTGTGTGTTTAAAACCTAAGGTGGTTCCTCGAAGCATACGCAATCAACTTGAAAATCTATGGCTGACGCCAGGGAAATCACTATCAACCAACCAAACCATGGTATATAATTAAACTATTTAAAGATGTTCCAAGACCAAAAGCTACACAAAATCAGTGGGGGGCGTGGGGGGAGCAGTATTTAGTGACAAACAGTTTCATAAAAAAAGGTACAATTTTAACTGGCAGTGTAGTGATTGAAATAGCAGCAACAGCAGCAATGACAATAAACAATTATAATAATAATAGCTAACATCTCAGGAGCACTTGGAAACCCTGGTAGTGTGACGGTTAAGTGCTACAGCTGCTAACCAAAAGGTCCGCAGTTCGAATCCACCGGGCACTTCTTGGAAACTCTGTGGGGCAGTTCTACTCTGTCCTATAGGGTCGCTACGAGTCAGAATCCACTGGACGGCAATGGGTTTGTTTGTTTGTTTGTTTTTTTAAAAAGGAGCGCTTAGTGTGCCAGCACTGATCTTAAGGCCTTTTTATGTTTTAACTCATTTACTTCTCACTACAACCCTCTGAGAAAGTACTGTAATTCTCCTCATTTTTCAGATGAGGAAACTGAGGCACTCCTCAGTTGTTCCACACCTGGCCAGTAGTGAAATATGGGGTAGAACTGAGCTTGGTGGGGAAGGATGAAGAACACGCGTGAAAGTTAAAAGATGTAATATGCACAGCTTGTTATTAGAAGGTGTAGAAACCAGCTTGCAAGACTACAGAAGAAAATGGTTGTTGAAGGTCCTCAGATAAAAGACTGAGTACACAGGGCAGGGATTGATAACAGGGTATCTTGAAAGCCAGGAAAAGGAAATTAAATTTAATAGGTAGAATATGGGAGGCCACTGGAGATTTGGGGGCAAGAGTGCAGCAAAAAGGAGTGCCCTCTCCATTGAGGATAAACAGAAAGAGACGCTGGATTCTTACAGGCTGACATGACTTTCAGTATTCTAGGCTGAGGAAACTAGTCTTGGAATTCAGATGGTGAAAGGAGGAAAGGATATGAGAGACAAAAGAAATACAGACAGGTGGTGAAAGGAGGAAAGGATATGAGAGACAAAAGAAATACGGACAGACGTGTTAAATGGTTAACATAAGAAGCAAATGAAAGAGGTAGTTTAAAGATGATGCCTAACTTAAAGCCTACACGATCCAGAGAGAAGGAAATTACAAAGAGGTATGAGCTGATTTCCACTTGGGGCATGTTGAGTTTAAAGAGATGATCAGAAATACTAGTTGAATACCAGTACTTAAAAAACGAAGAAGTAACTGAAATGAGAAGCAAGCAATGCAGCTACTAGTTTTAGGGTGAAAGAAATGGACAGGAGTTATAAAGATATTAAATGAGAGGAAATCTATTAAGCCATGATCAGCTGATATGAATTTTGTATCAATAATTTTATCAGAAAAGCCAATCTAAGGTCTAAGTTCCTCAAAGCATACACAATCAACAAGAACTAAAGCAGAGATTCCCCAACGTTCTCCTTTCAGGGTACTCTAAAACCCAGAAAATCAAATCCGTTGCCTTCATGTCCATTCTGACTAACTGTATGGCACCTCCAGGCCAAAAGAAATACCCAAGTAGGTAGGTCCAAACAACTCAGGAAGGATCGATGTCCTGTTGGGCACCGTACAACTTCTCAAAGGATATCAGACTGGACAACACCACATCTTCATTTCCTGTTTCACACTGATTTTCACACAGTGCTCGCTTTTACCAGAACAACCTCTGAAAACACAGCTCTGCAAAGATACGACATCGTCTCAAAGAATGTAGTAACCTCACGTTGAAACTGTGAACTACCCCAAGTTAGTAGTTCGAGCAGGAGTTCACTGTGCTCTCAATTTTTTTTTTTTTAGACGCCTAAAAAAGAGACAACAACAACAAAAAAGTAATGTAGTAACCTCACGCTGAAACTGTGAACTACCCCAAGTTAGTAGTTCGAGCAGGAGTTCACTGTGCTCTCAAATTTTTTTTTTTTTTTTAGACGCCTAAAAAAGAGACAACAACAACAAAAAAGTAATGGGGGAGGAGGAAGAGAAAGTTCCTAGCACAGCAAACCACAAGAGGGCAGCACAACAGCTGGTGGGAGGACAGGAGGATCAAGGGGGAGATGACAAGGGTGGAATCTCCAGACAGAGGAGACCCCTTGCCCACCTCAAGGCCTAAAAGTCCTTTTTCTCCTTACACTACAGAGGAAGAAACATTAGTCACAGTCAGAGCAACAAATGCAGAGTCATTCTGCCCTTCTCTGAATCCCTTTTGCCTGCCCAGCCACGACAGCAGCCAAGCCTTTTGTAGGAGCCAAGCAATATGCTACTTTGCATACATATTCTTATTCAATCCTCACAAGTCTTCTAAGAAAAGTGAGGTACAAAGAGATTTCCAGTAGCGCCACTGGTAAGTGGCAGGAACGTCGGGATTAAAACCCAGATCTGACCCCAAAGCCGGTGAACACCCTTTCCCACTCTGCCTCAAAAGCATCGCACCTCTCAGCAATACCCAGGTGAAGGAAAGAAAAGCTATCCTGTTCCCTTCTCATACCTCAGACAACCATCTCAAATCAAAAACATAACGAGAAACAAACTATTCCTTAACCCTAAAACAAGCTACCAACTCCAAACACAGGACATTCAGATGGAGCAAAACAAGCGCGGTGTGCCTAACTAGCCAGCAAGTCCTACAGCCTTCCTGAACAGGTAAGTGCGTGTACCGTCAAGGCACGTGCTGGACACATCAGTCTGCAGACACGTCACCCACCCACAGGTAAGTGCATCTACAAGCAAATGATTCTCAAGCAAGTGACATGGGAGGAAGGAGCCCTGGTGGCGCAGTGGTTAATGCTCGGCAGCTAAACAAAAGGTCGGTGGTTCAAGACCACCAGCCTCTGGGTGGGAGGAAAATGCGGCAGTCTGCTTCTGTAAAGACTGCAGCCTTGGACACGCTATGGGGCAGGTACTACTCTGTCCTATAGGGGCACTGTGAGTCAGAATGACTCCACGGCAGTGGGTTTACAGGAGGTGGGGGAGGAAGCCCAAAGGTTGATTATTCATCGGTTAATCTGCCGGCTGTTCTATCACAATATTTACAGGAGCCCAACGACTCACTTTTACAAACCCATTATGAAACCAAAAGTAATCGTCATCTCTCTTATTCCCACTTTTAGTTTCCTTCTCCATACTTCTCTTTCCCTGAGTATGACATACTCTGGTACTCCTATCCTTTCATTTGGACGAAGGAGTTTCTACTGACAGATTAGTAACCACCGGAAGGCAAAGGGGAAATCCAACCGACTCAGCAAGCTTAAGCAGATGAAACCATCCAGGAAGCATTCAGTGTGGCAGCAGGAACCCAGAAAGAACAGCCAACGTGTTCTCTCAAACCCAAAACCCACTGCTATCTAGTCAATTCTGACTCATAACAACCCTACGTGTTCTCTCAGTAGGTATTTATTACCTGAAAATATTCCTCTTTGAAAGACGAAGAATCTGTGGCTGCTTGAGAAGAAAGGGCAATGAACAGCCTTTACTCTTCTCTCCAAAGCCATGTTACTCGTAAAACCAGCCGAGAAAGAAACCACCAATGTTTCTCGGGGATCCAAGAACAACAATGCTGTTGTTGGGTGCCTTTAGTGATTTCCACCCATAGCCCCGGATGTGACAGAGTAGAACTGCCCCAGAGAGTTTCCTAGGCTGTAATCTTTACGGAAGCAGATCGCAGGTCTTTCTCCCAGGTAGACACCGGTGGGTTTGAACCCCCAACCTTCCGATAAGCAGTCAGCCCTTAACCATGGAGCCACTAGGGCTCCTTAAGAACAAGAATAAAAAAAAAAAAAAAAAACCCCGAAATTACCCTCCCAGACCCACATGAAAAGTTCAGCACTGCCGTTTTTGGAGTTAGCAGCAGGGAGCCTGTGTACACAAGCTCCCACCCTCCTACGCACGCACCCACAGCCCGCGACACCCTGGCCTCCAGCGCAGCCACAGACAGGAGCCAGGATCCACACCCACCGTCGCGGGGAGGGGACGAAAGGCCTCGTTTTCTGCAGGAGAGAAACAGTTCACATCTCGTGCCCACTGCCTGCTGCTGAAACCTAAAAAAAAGGAAAAAAGCAGCAACAGTTACTACCTCAGAGTCCAGGGGAAACTGATGGCCCTTTCTAGACCGTTCAGATGACTCTGAGAGAGGTAAACGGGGGGCGGGGGTGCCAGGCACACATGGATGCAAACCTCAAAACACTCCTTCCCAGGGCTCGTCCTGAAAAGGAGGATTTTCGGGCGCGGAAGTTCACTGGCACAAGCGGGGACGGGGACGGGGACGGGGACGCGGACGGGGACGACAGCCGCCCCCACCGGGGCAGGGCAGCGATGACACCCACCTGCTGCCCGGCGAACCCCCAAGCCCGCAGGGCCCGCTGCCGCCCCGCCCGCCGGCGGCCGAGGTCCGCGAAGCCCCCGCCGTGGGCGCGGGTCCGAGTGTCCGCCAGGCCGGCCTCCGGGGGTCCCGCCGGGCGCGGCGCCCACTCACATCCCGGGCGACGGCGGCCCTCGCTGCCCTCCGCCCGGCGCGCGCCCAGGCCGGCCCGGGGTCCGAGGGGCGACGCGGGGCCTCCGGAGCGAGCGGGCCCGGCCTGGCAGCGCCGACGGAAGCCGTTAGCGGCGGCCGCCTTGCTCGCTCCTTCCCGCGGCCGACACCACTCCCGCTGGGCCGCGGGGAAGCCCGTCGCGGCCGCCGCGCCCACCGCCTCCCGGCCGCCGTCCCCACCCACCCGCTCGCGGCCGCCGTCCCCGCCCTCCGCTCCCGGCCGCCCGTCCCCTCAGCGCCGCGGACGACACTGGCGCCGACGGCCTACGTGCGGCGCGCTCAGCCTCCCCGCGGCCCTCAGGCGCGCCGCCCATTCGCCGAGGCCTCCGAGCGCCGGGGCGGGGCGGGGCGGGGCGGGCCAGGCGCGCCTTCCAGTGCGCGTGCCCGCGGCAGGGGCGGGAGGGGCGGCGGGCGCGCGCGGGGACTCCCGGCGGCGGCGGCGGCGGGCGGGGAAGCGGAGCGGCCAGCCGGGCCGGGGCACTGGGGCCCGCCGCTAGGCGGCGCTGGGCAGGCAAGCCCGACTCCGGGGGCGTGCGTGGGGAGGAGTCCGCCGGCCGGCCGGGGAGGTGCCGGCTGCCTCGGTGCGGAGACCCTTCCACCCCCGCGCACTCGTGTCTGCTCTCTGCTTTCGCCTGCTCGCTCTGGGGGCTCCCGGCCCTGTCCCTCCCCAGCCCAGGCAGCCAGGCCAAGGGGAAGTAGCGCCGAGGGCCAGGGCGATGCTCTCACAGGCGCCCTTTCCAGCTGGTGCAGCCTCTGCCGGAAAGGGTGAGGGTGGGGTGAGGCGCCGCCAGTGGGGGAAACAACTTCAGCCGTTCCCGTAAACCTCACTCATTCATTAATCCCGCAGATACAGAGTGCCTTCTAGGTGCCAGGAGCCCTGGTGGCGCAGTAGTTCAGAGCTTGGCTGCCACCCAAAAGATTGGCAGTTGGAATCCACCAGCCTCTCCTTGGAAACCCTATGGGGCAGTTCTACTCTGTCCTGTAGGGCTACTTATGAGTCAGAATCAACTTGACCACAATGCGTTTGGTTTTTGGTTTTGACTAGGTGCCAGGCCGCAGGCCTCCAGAATACCAGGTGAATACTAGGTGACCAACACCCACATACTCCTTGCCCTTCTGGACCTTATATTCTCGTTTAGTCCCATCAAGTTGATTTTGACTAATAGTGATCCCATGTGACAGGAGAACAGCCCTGTAGGATTTTCTTGCCTGCCAGCTACCTGAGTCTTTCTCCCACTGAGCTGCTCGGTGGGTTCCAACCACCAGCATTTCCCTTAGCAGCATCCACCAGATCTTCTTTATATTTTAGTTAAAAAAAAAAAAAAAAATCATTGCTGTAGAGTGGATTCCGACTCATAGCAACCCTATAAGACAGAATTCCCACATAGGGCAACCAAGGCTGTAATCTCTACGGAATTGGACTGAAACATCTTTCTCCAGCAGAGCAGCTGGTGGGTTCCAACCACCAACCTTTTGGTTAGCCCAGCGCTTATTCACTGTGCCACCAGGACTCCTTTATGTCATATCATATCATATATCATATCATATCATATCTTATAAAAAAAAAAACTTAGGGTGACAAAAATGTTCTAAATGCATCATGTGCTGGGTGTAAAATTACCTCTAAGAAAAATGATACAGTAAAGTAGAAAGAGAGGAGGAGGTGTGCTATTTCACTTAGGTTGGCCAGGAAAACCTGCTGGAGTAGATGACATCTGAGCAGAGAGCTCAAGGATAAGAATGAGCCAGCCCAGTGACTACCTGGGAAAAAGAGTTGCGGGCAGAGAAACCAGCAAGGGCAAAGACCCTGAGAAGGAAATGTGCTTGGCAAGTTCAAGGACCTGGAAAGAGGTCACTGTTGCCTGGAGGAGGGGGCAGTGGTAAGAGGCCAGGTCAAAGGAAGACACCTTGAACCAGACCCTGTAGAGCCTAGTTCACTCATCATTAGCCCCCATTCTATACATCTGAAAGAAGTGACACGTTTATAGCCCATTTACCCACACACAAATGATACTATCGTCCAGGTCCATCTTGTATTTAATGGTTTCTTAAAATTTTGGTGTTCTTAGGTGCCATCATGTAGGTTCTGACTCCTAGTGGTGACCCCATGAACAACAGAATGAAACTTTGCCTAGTCCTTTGCCATCCTCGCAATTGTTGCTAAGTTTGAACCCACTGTTGTAGCCACTGTGCCAGTCCATCTCACTGAAGGTCTTCATCTTTTTCGCAGACCCTCTACTTTACCAAGCGTGATGTCCTTCTCCAGGGACTGGTCCCTCCTGATAACGTCTCCAAAGTATGTGAGATGAAGTCTTGCCATCCTGGCTGCTAAAGAGCAATCTGGCCGTACTGCTTCCAAGACAGATTTGTTCATTATTATGGCGGTCCGTGGTATATTCAATATTCTACGCCAACACCATAATTCAAAGGCATCAATTCTTCTTCTGTCTTCCTTATTCATTGTTCGGCTTTCACATGCACGTGAGGAGATTGAAAACATCATCAGTTGGGTCAGACGTACCTTGGTCCTCAAAGTGACATCTTTGCTTTTGAATACTTTAAAGAGGTCTTTTGCATCAGACTTGCCCGATGCAATACATCATTTTATTTCTTGACTGCTGGTTCCGTGGTCCTTGATTGTGAATCCACATAAAATGAAATCTCTGACGACTCCAGGCTTTTCTCCGTTTATCATGATGTGGCTTCTTGGAGTTGTAAAGATTTTTGTTTATTTTGAGGTGTGATCTATACTGAAGGCTGTGGTTTTTATCTTCACCAGTAAGTGCTTTAAATCCTTTTAGCTTTCATCAAGCAAGGTTGTGTCATCTGCAAATCGCAGGTTGTTAACGAGTCCTTCTCCAATCCTGATGCTACGTTCTTTTTCATATAGTCCAACTTCTAGGGTAACTTGCTCAGTGTACTGACTGAATAAGTATGGTGAAAGGATACAATCCTGATGCACACCTTAACTGATTTTTAAGCACACAGTGTCCACTTGTTCTGTTCAAACAACTGCTTCTTGGTCTATGTACAGGTTTTGAATGAGCACAATTCAGTGTTCTGGAATCCCCATTCTTCACAACGTTATCCATAATTTGTCAGATCCACACAGTTGAATGCCTTTGCATAGTCAATAAAATACAGGGAAACATCCTTCCGGTACACTCTACTTTCAGCCAAGATCCATCTGACATCAACAATGGTATCCCTCATTCCAGGTCTTCTTCTGAATCTAGCTTGAGTTTCTGGCCATTCCTGTCAATATACTGCTGCAACCATTTTGAATTATCTTCAGCAAAATTTTACTTATGTGTGATATTAATGGTATTGTTTGATAAATTCCAAATTCTGCTGGATCACCTTTCCTTGGAATGGGCACAAATAATGGATCTCTTTCAGTTGGTTGGCCAGGTAGCTGTCTTCTAAATTTCTTGACATAGATGAGTGAGCACCTCCAGCAATGCATCTGTCTGTTGAAACATCTCAGTTGATATTCCATCAATTCCTGGAGCCTTGTTTTTCGCCAATGGCTTCAGTGCAGCTTCGACTTCTTCCTTTAGTACCATCAGTTCCTGATCATATGCTGCCTTCTGAAATGGTTGAACATCAACCAATTCTTTTTGGTACAATGACTCTGTGTATTCCTTCCATCTTCTTTTGATGCTTCCTGCGTCGCTCAATATTTTGCACATAGAATCCTTCAGTATTGCAACTTGAAGCTTGAATTTTTTTCTTCAATTCTTTCAGCTTGAGAAATGCCAAGCGTGTTCTTCCCTTTTGGTTTTCTAACTCCAAGTCTTTGCACATTTCATTATAATCCTTTACTTTGTCTTCTTGAGCCACCCTTTGAAATCTTCTGCTCAGCTCTTTTACTTCATCATTTCTTCCATTCATTTTAGCTATTCTACTTTCAAGAGCAAGTTTCAGAGTCTCTTCTGACAATCGTTTTGGTCTTTTCTTTCTTTCCTGTTTTTTAAATGACCTTTTGCTTTCTTCATATATGATGTCCTTGATGTCGTCTCACAATTCGTCTAGTCTTGGGTCATTAGTATTCAATGCATCAAATGTGTTCTTGAGATGGTCTCTAAGTTCAAGTGGATTATACTCAAGGTTCCACTTTGGCTTTTGGGGACTTGTTTTAACTTTCTACAGCTTCAGCTTAAACTTGCATATGAGCAATTGATGGTCTGTTCACAGCTGGCCCCTTGCCTTATTCTGACTGATGATGCTGAGCTTCTCCATCGTCTCTTTCCACAGATGTAATCAGTTTGATTCCTGTGTATTCCATCTGGTGAGGTTCACATATATAGTTGCTGTTTATGTTGTTGAAAAAAGGTATTTGCAATGAAGAAGTCCTTGATCTTGCAAAATTCTATCATTGGATCTCCAGCGTGGTTTCCTTCAGCAAGGCCATATTTTCCAACTACCAATCCTTCTCGTTTCCAACTTTTGCGTTCCAGTCACCAGTAATTACCAATGCTTCTTGATTGCATATTTGATCAATTTCAGACTGCAGGAGTTGGTAAAAATCTTCAATTTCTTCATCTTTGGTACATAAATTTGAATACTTCTATTAATTGGTCTTCTTTGTAGGTGTATGGATATTATCCTATGACTGACAGTGTTGTATTTCAGGATAGATCTTGAAATGTTCTTTTTGACGATGAATGCAACGCCATTCCTCTTCAAGTTGTCATTCCCGGGATAGTAGACCGTATGATTGTCCAATTCAAAAGGGCCAATACCAGTCCATTTTGGCTCACTAATGCCTAGCATATTGATCTTGATGCATTCCATTTCGTTTTTGATGACTTCCAATTTTCCTGGATTCGTACTGCATACACGCCAGGTTCTGATTATTAATGGATGCTTCTTCTCATTCTAAGTCGTGCCACATCAGCAAATGAAGGTCCTGAAAGCTTAAATCCATCCACATCATTAAGGTTGACTCTATTTTGAGGAGGCAGCTCCGCCCCAGTCGTCTTTTGAGTGCCTTCCAACCTAAGGGGCTCATCTTCTGGCACTATATCAAACACTGCTATTTGTAAGGTTTTCACTAGCTGACTTTTTTATAAGTAGATTTCCGGGTCTTTCTTCCTAGTCTGTCTTAGTCTGAAAGCTCCGCTGAAACGTGTCCACCATGCTGACCCTGTTGGTATACCAGTGGCATAGCTTTCAGCATCATAGCAACCTGCAAGCCACCACAGTACGACAAACTGACAGATGAGTGGTGGTTTATTCTTTAAGTTAACCTCTCCAAAGCAATTCCTGAATTTTTTCTTACATAAGATCCATTGCAAAAGGTCTTTCAGTAAGTGATAGCAGAATAGGAAATGACTTGAATTCACACTGACTCCTTTAAAGTAAATAATGAGGGAGAGCCCTTGTTTTCTCTTAAGAGGGAGGAATTTACAGGAAGATCACATTTCTATGGCTACTGTCTTTTAGGCAAAATATGCTGGAGAGTCCTTTTATTTGATTTTTCAAAAGAAATTAGAAATAGGGGTTGTGACTGGAATGCAAATCTAACATCTGCTGAGAATATTAAGGCTGAAATTACAAATAGCAACCGCCATCAGAGTTCCCTCTTCCTCCAAACAAAACTGTTATTGGGGTAGAAGCCAGAACACAGACCCACACAAAGAAGATGAAGTGCTGAAGGTGGCCTTAATGCCATGGTGAAAAAGCACCTGAACTGTGGAAATGGAAACATTCACTTCAGTGAAGGGAAAAAATAAAAAGCTCTTTCTGAAACAATGTGGGTACATTCATTGTGGCAAGTGATGTTTCTATATTTTGTAACATTTATTCAGCCAGGCAGGGTATCTGTTATTCTTCACTACCTATTTGTAGGGAGAAGCCATTTGGAACTAGTAAATATTGAGAGCTTTCTCTGGGAGAAGGGATTCCTTCTGTGTTAGTGACTCGGGTATGGAAGACAAGGTAGACAAGGAAAATACAACATTCATAGGCTTAGAAAACCGAGAAATCCTCTAGCACCCAAAGACGAAGTGACTTGCTTAGCGTTACTCAGATAGTGAAAGCGACTCTCCTCGCTAATAGGTTATGGTTTTAAGCCACTGCTAACCTGGACTGTTGAACTGTTCTCAGTCTGAGTATTAGAGAACTTTTGAGATCTTTATGTGATCCCTGGTGTTAGCATAGCTAGAAACTTGCTCCCAAGGACAAAAATTTCAGAAAGTTTTCCCTATTCTTTAATAATGATAAAACAGAGTCCCAAGACCTTTGGCCAAGTCTTTTATGACATTATTTCAGACAAGATGGAGAAATGAGAAGTGTGGGCTGGATGATCACACATTAAGGTTCAAAACTGGCTGTATGGCCATATCCTAAGGTAACAATTGGCAGCTAGTTGTCAACCGTGGGGAGGTATGTAGTGGCACGCCTTACAATTCTGCCCTTCCACGGTAGTGAAGCATGGCAACAGTGGTGCTTGATGGCCACTCCCTGAACCCACCCCCACAATAACCCTGTGACCCCCTAAGAGTGAGATGGGGCCTTGGCATCTACTGTTTTTTGAAAGTTCTTAGATGGTTTGATGCAAAGCCAAGGTGGAAAATTCATGGCCAAGGGTAGAAGAGCTTTAAGCTTCTGAGTCCAGCCAACCCAGGTTTAAATCACAGCTTCACCAAATTAGTCATTTAAATTTTCGAAGCCTCCATTTTCTCATCAGTTGTTGTTATGGTTAGTTGCCTTGAGTCTGTTCTGATTCATGGCAACCTCATGTACATCAGAACAGAACATTGCCCGGTCCTGCACCATCTTCACAATCGCTGGTATGCTTAAGTCCATTGTGGGGGCCACTGTGTATTTTGAGTGCCCCCCAACCTAGGGGGCTCATCTTCTAGCACTATATTGGACAATATTCTGCTGTGAGTTTTCACTGGCTAATTTTTAGAAGTAGATCACTAGGCCTTTCTTCCTAGTCTTAGTCTTCCGGACCACCCACTTCTTATCAGTAGAACAAAGACAATAGTACTTCCCGTTCAGGGCTGTTTTGATGATAGATGAAAAATATTTAAAACATTTTAACTCATCCAGATATTTGAGGGCCATTCACTTAAAAGTTCGATTTGTTATAACAAGTGAATATTTCAAAACCCTTGCGTGCCCTTCAGCATCTCTCCACCTCGTTCCTCACAGGTGTTCCCGATTTGCCAGTCCTTCCTTCCTTCGAGATAACCAAGTAAGTTTAACTTTGGTGCACAAGTTTTCCCCTCTGTAAGCCAGAAATTAATAACCTCCTTCAAGTAAGGATAATTGTTTGGCAAAGTGTTCAAACTGTCATTTATAATGATGTTTCATTTTTAAAAACTTTTTTTTTTTTTAACTTAAAACGGTTAGAGGTGTGGTTACCAATTCATCAAAAATATTTTCCTTTATAAAAGGGTTCATACCAAGGTTCACTCTTCAATACAGAAATCCTCCTGGCATAATTGTTAGTTTACAGACCATTAATTCCTGAGTCCTAATATAGATTAAAGGAGCCTTGGTAGCACAATGGTTCAGTGTTCGGCTGCTAACCACAAGGTTGGCGGTTCAAACCCACCAATAGCTCCACTGGAACAAGATGTGGCAGTCAGCTTCTGTAAAGGTCACAGCCTTGGAAACCTCATGGGGCAGTTGTATGCTGTCCCGTGGAGTCGCTATGAGTCGGAATCAACTGGGCAGCACACAACTACAACAATTTAGATTAAGGATTCTGCCCCCTTTCTCTGAGAAGTTTCCTCTCCAGCCAGGGTGGGCCAGCCTCTGAAACGAAAACCAAACCTATTGTCATTGAGTCAATTCCAATTCATAGTGGCCCTAAAGGACGGAGTGGAACTACCGCATAGGATTCCCAAGGCTGTAGTCTTTCTGGAAGTAGACTGCCACATATTTCTCCTGGACAGCAGCTAGTGGGTTCAAACCAGTGGCCTCTTGGTTAACAGCCAAGCGCTTAACCACTGTACCACCAGGGCTCCTTGGACCAGCCGTTAGCACCTATGCTACAGTCCTTAACCCTGCCTCCTCAGTCCCCATGAGTGGACACCTGACTCAGGTTGGGCCAGTCAGGATCTCTCTCCTAGATAATTTGGAATTGGGATTCAGAGACACCTGCTCAGACTCTCTGTATACTTGCAGTGAGGTGACCCATGCTCCAACGCCAAGGCTAATGGGAAGCTGTCATCTTTATTTGTCTGCATGGAGTTACACAGAATGCTGGTTCGCAGCAAAAGAAAAGAGGAACACAGACCAGAGAAAAGAAAGAGAAAGAGAGAGCATGAGGAATGGGTCCCCATAGCTTTTCAAGTTCCTCTTCCTTAAAAGGCTCCGTGAAACTTCCTGTATCTTATCTTGAAAATACTTCCTTATAACAGATTTCTCCTTACTTAGGCTACATCTGGTAGTGTCCTTGCAACGAAAATAATTTGGAGTAAGACGGTGCAGTGGTGATTCAGTGGTAGAATTCTTGCCCTCCACGCGGGAGATCCCAATTCAATTCTCAGCCAATGCCTGTCATGTATGGCCATCATCTGTCTGTCAGTGGAGGCTCGCAGGTTGTCATGATGCTTTAGCGGAGCTTCCAGACTAAGGTGGACCAGGCAGCAGTCCTGGTGATCTTCCAAAGATCAGTCAGTGAGAACCATGTGGATCAAAGGGTCCAATCTGCACCCAGTCATAGGGATGGCCCAGGACTGGGCAGCGGTTCTTTCCGTTGTGCTTGGGGTTCATCATGATTTGGGCACCAACTTGACTGTACCTACCAACAACAAGAACACTGATGAGAAGAAAAGGAAGAATTCTCTCTCAAATTATGTGGAAAATAAATGTCATTTAAAAATCCAACTTACCCACAAATTTTGGAAATCCTCTGCCGTAAAGCCAAGAATAACTAGATAAGCATTAGTCACAATTCGAGTCATTGTATGGAAACTGTAGGTTAGCAGAAGAGAAGTCATCTTCAAGTACAGCAGATATTTTCTGAAGGGAAATTTTCCTCACCACGCTACCTCCTCCCAGCCAGCACACCCACCCCCACACTATTCTGTTTTCCCTTCCTACTTGCTTCACTGGACTTTTTCTGTAACTTGAGAATTTGGTAAATTTTCTGGGCTGTGGCTGTGGAAATTACTGTGGTCATTCCACTCTAGCTATACCACCAGCCAAGGGAAAACCGGATTTCATATTGAAGCACTATACCAAACCAACCAAACACTAAACCTGTTGCTATCGAGTCGATTCCGCCTCGTGGTGACCCTATAGGGCAGAGTAGAACTGCCCCATATGATTTCTAAGACTGTAATCTCTAATTAAGAGACTGCCACAACCCGAGGAGCAGCTGTTGGGTTCAAACTGCTGACCCTTTGGTTAGCAGCCGAGCTCTTAACTACTGTGCTACCAGGGCTCCTTAGCATTATATCAGTGGGTTTACATGCTGTCTATTTCAGTTTCACATACATAACTGGACCAGAATAACCGTCAGGAAACAGTTCTTGATTTTAACTTCCACTCCTGCTTGGCTGTGGTTGTTAGGTGCCATTGAGTTGGCTCCGACTTATGGAGACCCTATGTACAACAGAACGAAACACTGCCTGGTCTTCTGTACCATCCTCACAGTTTCTATGTTTGAGCCCTTGTTGCAGCCCCTGTGTCAATCCATCTCATTGAGGATCTTCTCTTTTTCATTGACCGTCTACTTTACCAAGCATGATGAGCTTCTCCAGGGACTTGTCCCTCTTGATAACATGCCCAAAGTACGTGAGACGAAGTCTCGCCATCCTTACCTATAAGCAGCATTCTGGCTATACTTCTTCCAAGACAGATTTGTTGGTTCTTCTGGCGGTCCAGGGTATATTCAATGTTCTTTGCCAACACTATAATTCAAAGGCATCAGTCCTTCTTTGGTCTTCTTTATTCAGCTTTTGCATGCTTGGCTACATGCCCCCAAATGTCCATCATTTGTCCTTAACCAGACCTCCCCCCTTTTTCCTTTTCTTTCACTTGATGCCTTCTCTTTCTGAGCTTTGGAGGTTGCACCTCTTTATCTTTACATTATGAGAGTTGGTCGAAGGTAAAACAGGTGTTTTCCTCCTAGTAGTATGTTGAGAGAGCACCCTCTTCAGATGGTCTTACTTTACCCAAGTTTCTACCTTTCTTACTTCCCTCCTAGACCTAAGACTCCTCACAGTGACCCATGCCTGCATTTGTTTACCTGAAATTTGCTTTCTTAGAAAAAGTCACTTGTATTATTCTGGGCTATTGTTGAGATTATTTTAAGCAAATGACCGTAAATCCAAAATCAAACCTATTGCTGTTGAGTCGATTCCAATTCATAGCGACCCTATAGAACAGAGTAGACCTGCCCCATAGCGTTTCCAAGGCTGTCATCTTTACAGAAGCAGACTGCCACATCTCTCTCCACGGAACTTTCGGTTAGCAGCTGAGCACTTAACCACTGTGCCACCAGGGCTCCTATGCAGTGCTGTAAAGCCCACTGAAGGTCTTATACAAAAGTCATATATTTTAAATAGCTGTTACTAATAACTGATCAGACTTTAGCTGACCCTCTATTTCTCAAGCTGAGACTGAGACAAGCCTTGAGAATGCTTTCCCTTCCTCCATCCACACCTATTCCTGTCTACCATTGGATGTTGCTATAACTTACCATTTGAAGGAAAATATATATATATATACCATTCCTTGCTTTCTCCTTTTGTGAGGGGTGATTTGCTGTTTTTACTGTGGTCACTGGCATCTGTTGTCAGTCAAGCCTGAAATACGGTAATAGCGTAAGGCAAGCTCTTCTGGCTAGCTACTCTAATGCCACAAGGATTTTATTATCCTGAGCTTTCCTGCACAGATGCCAATCCAGCTCTTTTTTTACTCACAGGAAATGTTCTGGGAATCAACAGCATTACAAGCAATACAATTTTTAGTAAGAATGATGACTTTGGAAACTTTTTAAAATAGCTGCCAATTACTGAGACATGTTTTCAGGCTTGCGAAAGCTTACTGTTGTACATTTTAGCATCTATTATCCTAGGTAAATTTGTTAAGCAAGCTACATTTTTTTTTTAATTTCACAAGTAACATATAAATATATACTAATTGTGGAAAATCCCCAAAATACAGACTATAAAGCGTACAGAGTGGAAGTTCCTCTTGGCCCCCTTTTCCAAGCCCACCTCACTTCCCAGAGGCAAGCAGTGATAACTGCGTAGGGTGTAACCTTCCAGACTCTTTCCTATGCATTTTCCCACATATTTCCATAGTTTTCAGTTCAGTAAACAAAATGGATACCACTGCATATATTGTCCTGTTACTGTTTTTTCACTTAACGTATCCTGAAGATCTTTCATTTCAACATGTATGACTCTCCCTCATTCTTTTTAAACTCTTGTATAATGTCTAATAAAATGGATGAGTCCTAATTTATTAAATAATCCCCCCATTTATGAACATGTAGGGTTCTGATTTTCCACAATTAGAAACGTTGATCCATTTGAATATCATTGTACATATGTTTTCATAGGTACAAAAGTATTTCCGAGAGTAGACACTTAGAAGTAAACCTTCTGGGCCAAAGGAAATATACGTTTAAAATTTGGTGGCTATTACCAAATTAACTTCCAAAAATCTCATAAAAGCATATCAATGCCCATTTCTCCATAATCTCACTAACTCTGGATATTACGAATCTTTAATTTTATGTAATTTTAATTCCAAATGACATTCATTCCAGTAAATAAATAAATAAAATATTTAATACATACCTGTTATGTGACAAAGGAGCCCTGGTGGCACAACAGTTGAGCCCTCAGCTGCTAACCGAAAGGTTGGTGGTTCAAACCCACCAGCGACTTCATGGGAGAAAAACCTGGCGATCTGCTCCCATAAAGATTCCAGCCTAGAGAACCCAATGAGGCAGTTCTATTCTGCCACGTAGGGTCACTATAAGTTGGAATTGACTCAGTGGCACGTAACAACAACATTATGAGACAGGTCTTTGCAAATATTGGACACCCAAGCTACAATCCTTGCCTCCATTTTTTGTCTTTAATACATTTTAAAGTAGACATAATAATATCAGATTATAAACTTCACCAACCATATTGATCAAGAAAGCAATTATCCAGTCACATTCCGATAGCCTTCTGAAATTAGCTACCTTGTACCATTTTCCTTACAGGAGAAAATGATTTCTCTGGAAAAACACTGGGGAAATTCAAAGACCAGAGATAGTTACTAGCTGGGGGACCCTGATCAGCTACCTAACCTTTTTGAGCTTCTATTTCCTATTATCATTCCTAGGAATGACAATAATAGGAGCACCTTTTTACCTTTTAGGATTTATTTAAAGTTATAATGAGATAATGGAAACCCTGGTGGGGTGGCATAGTGGTTAAGTGCTATGGCTGCTAACCAAAGGGTCGGCAGTTTGAATCTGCCAGGCGCTCCTTGGAAACTCTATGGGGCACTATGAGTCGGAATTGACTCAAGGGCACTGGGTTTTTTTTTTTTTTTTTTTTTGTAATGAGAAAATATATAGAAAAAAGCTCAACAAACTCCTGAGAACAATAATGGTTAACATCAGAGTACATAAAACACACCAGGCATTGTTCTAAGGCTTTATATGTTGTCATGGATTGAATTATGTCCCCCCCAAAAATGTGTGTATCAACTTGGTTAGGCCATGATTCCCAGTATTGTGTGGTTGTCCTCCATTTTGTGATTGTAATTTTATATTAAAGAGGATTAGGGTGGGATTGTAACACTGCCCTTACTCAGGTCACCTCCCTGATCCAGCGTAAAGGGAGTTTCCCTGGAGTGGGGCCTGCACCACCTTTTAGCTCTTAAGAGATAGAAGGAAAGGGAAGCAAGCAGAGAGTTGGGGACCTCATGCCACCAAGAAAGCAGCACCAGGAGCAGAGTGCGTCCTTTGGACACGGCGTCCCTGTGCCTGAGAAGCTCCTCCAGCAGGGGAAGATTGAGGACAAGGACCTTCCTCCAGAGCCGATGGAGACAGAAAGCCTTCCCCTGGAGCTAACGCCCTGAATTTGGACTTGTAACCTACTAGACTGAGAGAAAATAAATTTCTATACTTGTGGTATTTTTGTTATGGCAGCACTAGATGATCAAGATATATGTATTAAACCATCTGAACTTCACAACAACTCTGTGAGGAGGTTACTTTCATTATCTTCATTTCAAAAGTGAAAAACTGAGACACAAGAGGGTAACATTCCCAGGGTCTCCCAGAAACCCTGCAGAGCCAGGACTGAGATCAGCGGGCCTAGCTTCAGAGCCAACACTGCTAACAACCACACCCTACCGTCCTCTGAGTGGGCAAACAAGCAAAAATAAATATTTCACTTACTCTTCTTGCCTTACAGCAGAGCCTACCCAAATATCCCAAGATGGGCAAAATGTTGATGTTTAAATAAATGAATTAATGAATAAGAACAATGGTAGCATAAGATGAGGGTTAGTGGCCAAATCCTTTGTACTAATAATACCCCTGAACTATCAGGAAACAAGAATTACCACTTAATTCCCTGGGCAGAGGTCTGAATATGGAAGGAAATCACCATAAGGAAAGACCATGAGGCCAAAGTTTAGCTTTTTTACTTCCCCCACATTTCTTTTCCCCAAATTGCAGATATCATGTCATCTATTCTATAATACCAACAGCAGATTATCCAATAAGCAAGGTAAGCATGGGCTTCATTACTAATCTGTAGTGAACAATTTCACAGGGTTTTTCCCTACAGATTAGTAAGTAATTACAAGTAAGCCCGTGCTTACCTTGCTGACTGGGTAATCCATCCTTGTCAGAGATTGTAAATTTGAAAAGAGGCTTTGATTCTGTAGGAAGGTGCTGTGGGATTGGGAGAGAGACAGATGCCAGCCACACCCAGAAGCAGAATCTTTGATGTGATGAAAAATATGAAATTGTTCACTACAGATGACCTGATAAGCAGGATCAGCATTGTGCTTACCTCACCTATTGGATAATCTGCCTCTGTGTAATACTATATGCATTTCAAACCGGTGAGCACTTTTTGAAGCCTATCATGTCATTGTTATACCCAGCAAAATTAACACAATAATTCCTTAATAGCATCTATTATCTACTTCACATTCAAATTTCCCTGGTTTCTTTGAGACAAGAGACAATGGGGAAGAGCTCTCTGAGACAATTGGGCCAAACACAGAGCTATCAATTTCACTTCTAGGTATAAAAAATAGAGAAGTGAAATTGAGGAGAAAAGAAAAGGAATGTCCACACAAAAACTTGTACATAAATATTCATGCAGCATTATTCATAAGAGCCAAAATGTGGGAACAACCCAAACTTCCATCAACTGATAGATAAATAAAGTGTGGCATATCCTTACAATGGAATATTATTTAGCCATAAAAATGATGTATTGTATGGTCCCCGGGCACCCTTTCAGCTCAGTAATTGGACAGGCCCATAAAACAAAGCGAGACTAAAGGGGCACACCAGCCCTGGAGCAGGGACTGGGAGCAGGAGGGGACAAACAGGAAAGCTGGTAATAGGGAACCCAAGGTTGAGAAGGGAGAGTGTTGACAGGTCATGGGGTTGTTAACCATCATCATGGAACAATGTGTGCACTTACTGTTTAACGAGGAACTCATTCTGTAAACCTTCATCTAAAGTACAATTTAAAAAAAAGAATGAGGTACTGATACATGCTATAACATGGATGAATCTCGAAAACAAGCTAAGTGAAAGACTCCAATCGTAAAAGACCACATGTTGTATGATTCTATTTATATGAATTATCCAGAAGGGGCAAATCCATAGAGACAGAAAGTAGATTAATTGTTGCCTAGGGCTGGCCAGGTGGGAGGGTTAGGAGGGAATACACAAAGGGTATGAGTTTCTTTTTGGGGTAAGGAAAATGTTTTAACATTGGAAAATTATCAAATTGAATACTTAATATGGGTGAATTGTACGGTATGTGAATAATACCTCAATAAAGCTTTAAAAAATGAAAAAGAAAACAGGACTATGTAGGAAGAACTTCAGACTCCAGTGACACTTTGAGAAAGTGTTAGTTAGGCCAATGGGGTGTCCCCAGCATAGATTACCCATTTCAGAAATCCTTCATGAGGCAAAAATGGCCCACCTCTAATATCCTCACCACACTCAGTCACTGGCTGGGAGAAGTCCACGGGGTAGAGAGAAGAGGGGTCTCAGGTACACACTCACAGCAGATTCTCTTGAAGAGGGATCTGAGCAGAGCATAGCCATGGCTGCCACAGAGTACAGTGGTAGATTACATGGGTACAGCCCTGAAAACTTCTATGTTCTGACTGATTCTATTTTTAACTCTAACATAGGAAGCAAGGTCATCAACTGAGAGTGAATTTGGTGGCAGGGTATAGTAGGGGTCTGAAGAAAAAAGTGGGGGCATGAAGCAGTCATCTAGAAGAGTAGGTGGTTAAAGGACCAAGGAAATGCAGTTTGACTACCAGGCAGCATTAAGAGCCCACTCGAAGTTAAAAATTTGACGTGATGGACAACCATTTGGGAAAACAATATGGCACTTCTTTAAAAAACTAGAAATAGAAATACCATATGATCCAGCAATCTCGCTCCTAGGAGTATATCCTGGAGAAGTAAGAGCCATCACGTGAATAGACATATGCACACGCATGTTCATTGCAGCACTGTTCACAACAGCAAAAAGATGGAAAAAACCTAAGTCCCGACCAACAGATGAATGGAAAGACAAACTATGGTACATACACACAGCGGAATACCACACAACAATAAAGAACAGTGATGAATCTGGGAAACATCTCACAACATGGATGAATCTGGAGGGCATTATGCTGAGTGAAATAAGTCAATCACACAAGGACAAATGCTGTATATGAGACCACTACTATAAAAACTCATGAAAAGGTTTCCACACAGAAAGAAACAATCTTTGATGTTTATGAGGAGGGGAAAACATTAACTAGACAACAGATAAGTGCTAACTTTGGTGAAGGGTAAGACAGTACACAATACTGGGGAAGTCAGTACAACTTGACCGAGGCAAGGTCATGGAAGCTTCATAGGTACGTCTAAACTCCCTGAGGGACCAGATTACCGGGCTTAGGGCTGAGGACCATAGTCTCAGGGGATATCTAGCTCAATTGGCAAAACATAGTTTATAAAGAAAATGTTCTACATTCTACTTTGGTGAGTAGCATCTGGGGTCCTAAAAGCCTTCAAGCAGCCATCTAAGATATATCTATTGGCCCCACCCCGTCTGGAGTAAAGGAGAATGAAGAAAACCAAAGATACAAGGGAAAGATTAGTCCAGAGGACTAATGGACCAAAACTATGACAGCCTCCACCAGCCTGAGTCCAGCACAACTATATGGTGCCCGGCTACCACCACTGACTACTCTGACAGGGATCACAGTAGAGGGTCCCGGACAGAGTGGGAGAAAAATGTAGAACAAAATTCTCACACACACACAAAAAAGCCCAAGCTTACTAGTCTGACAGATACTGGAGAAACACCAAGAATATGGCCCCCAGACACCCTTTTAACTAAATATTGAAGTCACTCCTGAAGTTCACCCTTCAGTCAAAGATTAAAAAAAAAATCAATGCCATCAATTCCAATTCATAGCGACCCTATAGATTAGACATGCCTATAATATAAAAAAAAAAAAAAAAATTTTTTTTTTTTTTTTTTTATATTAGACAGGCCTATAAAACAATAACACACGTAGTTCAAGCATGTATACAGAACTAAATGGGCACACCAGCCCAAAAGCAAAGATAAGAAGTTAGGAAAGGACAGGAAAACTGGACAAATGGAAACAGGGAACTCGAGGTCGAGAAGAGGAGAATGTTGACACATCACGGGGTTGGCAACCAATGTCACAAAACAATTTGAGAATTAATTGTTTAATGAGAAACTAATTTGCTCTGTAAACTTTGACCTAAAGCACAATATATGTATATATCGCCAAAAACCTTTGTTTTTGAAATGAGCAGCATTGTTTTGGGTTTTTCTCCACCCCACGTTCAGCTGCACAAGCCAGTGCTCAGAAACCAGGAAGAGCTCAATTAAAGCAGGGCTGGAGTTTTGCCAGGTGAGTAAGAGGAAGTGAGAAAAGGGCAAGGAAGTCAAGAACGCATGCAAATAACTGATTACTGATAACTGATCATGGATTTAAACCGGGTAACAAGGAAGTGAAGAGGCAGGTGAGGGAAATAAAACATTAATGCTTTGTCCCAGTGGGGGATTGTTTGCAGAATTCTTCAAGTTAGGGTACTAGAGGGAGTGGCCTAGAAATAGAGGAGGCAAGGGACTTCAGAAGGTACTGAGTCAACAGGGACGCTTCTGCTGCTGGCTGGCATATTTTATTCCTGTTATTCCAAACAGATTTTCCCCTTGAATCAAGATGGGCTTCCCACTTTGGACAACTGCCTCAGCTGTCTTGGCCTGAGTCCTGCAGCCATCAGAATTCTTCTCTCAGACAGCCCCTCCTTGTATTTTGTGGTTCACGGTTATAAGCATCTTCTAGATTTATCAACAATGGCATGTACAGTTCTGTTTTTCATTCTCCGTGAGACATTTGGTTGATTACGAAGGGCAAAATGTAACCCTAACAAGTGCCCAGGCAATGTTAATGCTGCTGGTGATGGACCAATTCTGAGAGCCACTAGTAGACTTTGCTGTTGTTAGGTGCCTTCGAGTCAGTTCCAACTCATAGCAACTGTATGAGACAGAGTAGAACTGTGCCATAGGTTTGCAAGGAGTGGCTGGGGGATTTTAACTGCAGACCTTTTCGGTTAGCAGTCGAGCTCTTACGCACTATGCCACCAGGGCTCAAAATGTATTACACGTAAGAATCAGCTGGAGATCTTACTAAGATGCAGATTCTGATTCAGTATGCCTGAGGTGGAAATGTAAATTCTCGGCAGGGGTTCCAACCAGAACTAACCGGTTGGAAACCCTAGGGCAAATCGCTGTTTTTCTTCCACCATTTTTTTAAAAAATGCAAGCTAGTATTTCAGCAAGTATTCTTTTTACACTGTAATATCCTTTTAAGATTTAAGAAAACAAATTCTCGTATCCATGCCTGCTGTGGATTAATTGCTTCTGTGTATGGCCTTTCTAGCCATGGTCTTGTAATTCCCACCCAGGTGGTTGTGTGGTAGGGTAATGGTGGCCTACCAAGGGAATTCGTTGCTTTTGCCTTAAAAGAGAGCCAATTCCAGAGCAGAGTGGGGGATTCTACCACCACCAAGGAAGAACAGCCAGGGGTGGAAAGCGCATCCTTTGGACCCAGGATCCCTGTGCTGAGAACCTCCTGCAAGCAGGATACAGACAGCAAGATGTAACCCTAAGAGGGTGAGAAGCAGTGGCAGGGGGGATCTGGCAGCAGGAGACAGTGCGCTGGGCTTCTGGACCCTTGGAGAGAGAAAGCTGAGCGCCTTTGAGGAGAGACTGAGAGCCAGGGCGAGGCGTGCCTGTGAGCACGGCTGGGGAGAGGCTTTTCTGATGGAAGAACTGTATCCTGAGTGTTCTTAAGCCTGAATTGTAGCTGTTACTTCCCTAATAAACCCCGTAACAGCAGGTATGGTCTGTGAGTTCTGTATGGCCACTGCAATGAATTATTGAACCTAGTAGAGAGTGGTTAAGAGCTATGGCTGCTAACCGAAAGGTCAGCGGTTCGAATCAACCAGGCGCTCCTTGGAAACTCTATGGGCAGTTCTCCTCTGTCCTGTAGGGTCCCTGTGAGTCAGAATCAACTCAATGGCAAGGGTTTGGCTTTTTTTTTTTTTTAATAGAGAGTGCTGTGGGAGGGACAGTTGATGTCAAAATTAGTAAAGATGACAGAGAGAGGAGGCATGTCTGACCCCTGCCTCATGGGAATCAGCCTTGGGCTGTTGATCTTGATTCTCCTTTACCGTTGTGAAGTTAGAGGAGGTCAGACACTGCCCTTAAGCCATTTTTACAATGTCATTGACTGGAATATTTATCTGATCTGGAGGATGTTGACAAGGCAAAGAGGTCAGGGAAGAACAATCCTAACTGACCCCATTTTCTTGAGCCTTGGCAAAGAAGGTACTGGCAGGGGGCTGTTGTTAGGTGCTGTCAAGTTGGTTCCGACTCATAGCGACCCTATGTACAACAGAAAGAAGCACTGCCCTGTCCTGTGCCATGCTCACAATCGTTGTTATGCTTGAGCCCATTGTTGCATCCACTGTGTCAATCCATCTCGTTGAGGGTCTTCCTCTTCTTCACTGACCCTCTACCAAGCATGATGTCCTTCTCCAGAAACTGATTCCTCCTGATAACATGTCCAAAGTAAGTGGACAAAGAGGGGTGGCCCATTTAAATGCGTTAGGGAAAAATAATAACTTCTGGTTGTTGTTATGTGTGGAAAGAATGACACAAGGGAACCTCCAGAGAATGACCCCCCAAAAAATCCAGTGCCGTCGAGAGAATGACCCAGGTGTGAGAAATAGTAATGCAAAATTTTTAATTGTTCATTGCCCCCTCCCCAACTTAATCCCACACAGGTTTCTAAGTTTATCCTTTGGGAGTAGCAGTGATAGGTCTTCAGAAAGGGCTTCAAAGGGGCAATCTATTTGGGAGGGTGGGGACAGGTCCTTCCAGGTCACTTACGTTGAAACTACATTGTCTAGCAAGCACTCCATTGTTGCTTGGACTGACTTTTTATTCAGGAGGCTCTGGGGGCCCCATGAGATTATTGGGAGGCTAAAGAGCCCCTTCAAAGCAACCACCTGGCTCTGCACACACACCCATACACAAAACCAAATCCACTGCCATCAAGTCAGTTCCGATCATATCAACCCTCAGGACAGAGCAGAACTGCCCCATAGGGTTTCCAAGGCTGGAATCTTCACAGAAGCAGACTGCCACACTTTCGCCCCTAGAGCCACTGGTGGGTTCTGACCACCGACCTTTTGGTTCGAAGCTGAGTGCTTTAACCACCGTGCCACCAGCGCTCCTTTGAAACTGCACTAGAGTCAGGCAAATCTGAGCAGCCAAGGCTGTAGGCAGTGAGGCAGTCATGACATATGATGAGTATAAACTGCAGACTACAGGGCAGCAGACGTGATATAATTTTACTTCTGGTTTAAAAAAAAAGGAAGAAGGAAAAGGCAAAAAAGGAAAGAAAACGTATGTGCATATGTGAAGAAAAAGTCTGGAAATACATGTGACAAGATGTTAATAGTGGTTGTTTCTGGATAATAGAATTGCAGATCCTTGTCTCTGCATTTTGCTTTCCTGTAATTTTCTGAGTTTTTGCGTAATTCGCATATATTGCAATTTGGGGATAAAAAAACATTTCTTTTGTTAATTTTGAATAGATATTCCCCAGGTATCCCCATTTCTTAGAACTATGGCTGACTCATAACAAGCCATTAATGAGAGTTGTTGTTTTTTTCTTTTTAACAAATCATGAACGACTGAATTAACTTTGTGGCCGTGAGCCATATCACGTAAATGAAGGCTTCATATTTAAGGTTATGTCTTTTGAATTCCTCAAAATAGATTTCTTATATTCTCTGCATATAAGGATTTCAGTTTATGCTCAGAGGAACCAGAGATTCTGGGGAAATAGCTCAGGGTTTCCAGAAACAATGAGACATTTTCCAATCAAACAAAAAGTTTAAACAGCATTGTGAAACTTGTATGATTATTACATCTACTTTGCATAATGGGTTTTGCAGTTAAAAATTATCTTAAAAGAGCTCTGTTGCTGCAGAAACATTTGAAAACACTGTTTTAGTGTGAGGAGCCCTGGTGCTGCAATGGTTATGAGCTTAGCTGCTAATCAAAAGGCCAGTGGTTCAAACCCACCAGCCAATCCGCAGAAGAAAGATGTTTACCTGTGTTTTATTGACTACGCAAAGGCATTCAATTGTGTGGCTCATAACAAATTATGGATAACATTGCAAATAATGGGAATTTCAGAACACCGAAACTTGCTCATGCAGAGCCTGTAGATTGACCAAGAGGAAACAGTTCGCACAGAAAAGAGGATGCTTTGTGGTTTAAAGTCAGGAAATGTGTGCATCAGCATTGTATCCTTTCACCATACTTATTCAATCTGTATGCCGAACAAATAATTTGAGATGTTGGACTATATGAAGAAGGACACACCATCAGGATTGGAGGGAGACTCATTAACAACCTGCGATACGCAGATGATACAACCTTGCTTGCTGAAAGTGAAGAGGACTCGAACCACTTACTGATGAGATCAAAGACTACAGCCCTTATTATGGATTACACCTCAACATAAAGGAAACAAAATTCTTCACAACTGGACCAATAAGCAACATCATGATGTTGGTAAAGTACAGGGTCAGTGGAAAAGAGGAAGACCCTCAATGAGATGGATTGACACAGTAGTTGCAACAACGGGCTCAAGCGTAACAACGATTGTGAGGATGGCACAGGACCAGACAGTGTTACCTTCTGTGGTACATAGGGTCGCTAGGAGTCAGAAACGACTCAACAGCATCTAACAACAAACATTTTTCTGGTATCTTCTGAGATCAGCCAGGATCCATCTGACTTCAGCAGTGATATCCCTCGTTCCATGTCCTTTTCTGAATCAGACCTGAATTTCTGGCAATTCTCTGTCGATGTACTGCTGCAACCTATGTGTCATAAACAACTGGATTTTTTTTTTTTTTGCAAAATTCTATCATTCGATCTCCTATACCGTTTCTATTACCAAGGCCATATTTTCCAACTGCCGATCCTTCTTCTTTGTTGCCAACTTTCACATTATCACCAGTAATTATCAATGTACCCTGATTGCATGTTTGATCAATTTCAGACTGCAGCAGTTGATAAAAATCTTCAATTTCTTCATCTTTGGCCTTAGTAGTTGGTGTGAAAATTCAAATAATAATAGCCTCTACGTGTCTGTCAGTTTGTCTTACTGTGAGGCCTTGTGTGTTGCTGTGATGCTGGAAGCTATACCACCAGTATTCAGATACCAGCAGGGTTACCCATGGAGGACAGGTTTCAGCTGAGCTTCCAGACTAAGATAGACTAGGAAGAAGGACCCAGCAGTCTATTTCTGAAAAGCATTAGCCAGTGAAAACCTTATGAATAGCAGCGGAACATTGTCTGATACAGTGCTGGAGGATGGGCCCTCCAGGTTGGAAGGCTCTCAAAAGATGACTGGGGAAAAGCTGCCTCCTCAAAGTAGAGTTGACCTTAATGACGCAGGTGCAGTCAAGCTTTTGGGACCTTCATTTGCTGATGTGGTATGACTCAAAATGAGAAGAAACAGCTGCAAACATCCATTAATAATCAGAACCTGGAATGTACAAAGTATGAATCCAGGAAAATTGGAAATTGTCAAAAATGAAATGAAACGCATAAACATTGATATCCTAGGCATTAGTGAGCTCAGATGGACTGGTATTGGCCATTTGGAATCAGTTTTTTTTTTTTTAATCATATAGTCTACTATGCCAGGAACAACAACTTGAAGAGGAACGGTGCTGCATTCATCGTCAAAAAGAACATTTCAAGATCTATCCTGAAGTACAACGCTGTCAGTGATAGGATAAGGTCCATATGACTACAAGGAAGACCAGATATATGTTTACCTGTGTTTTATTGACTATGCAAATACATTCAATTGTGTGGATCATAACAAATTATGGATAACATTGCAAAGAATGGGAATTTCATAACACTTAAATGTGCTTATTCAGAACTTGTACATAGACCAAGAGGCAGTTGTTCGAACAGAAAAAGGGCATACTGCTTGGCTTAAAAATCAGGAAATGTGTGCATCAGGGTTGTATTTTTTCACCATACTTATTCAATCTGTTTGCCGAACAAATAATCCGAGAAGCTGGACTATATAAAGAAAAACTGGGCATCAAGATTGGAGGAAGACTTACTAACAACCTACGATATGCAGATGACACAACCTTGCTTGTTGAAAGCGAAAAAGACTTAAAGCACTTACTGATGAAGATCAAAGACCACAGCCTTCAGTAGGGATTGCACCTCGACATAAAGGAAATAAAAGTTATCACAAATGGACCAATAAGCAACATCATGATAAACGAAGAAAAGATTGAAGTTGTCAAAGATTCCATTTTACTTGGATCCACAATCAACGCCCATAGAAGCAGCAGTCAAGAAATCAAAAGACGTATTGCATTGGGCAAATCTGCTGCAAAAGACCTCTTAAAATGTTAAAAGCAAAGATGTCACCTTGAAGATTCAGTGTACTGACTAAAGTAAGCTGCAAGTTAGTTATAATTTTGGTACTATAACTCTGAAGTCGTCAGGTAGGTAGGTCACACAGATACCTAAGTTAAATGAACAAGTAAAAAATCTGCTGCAAAAGACCTCTCTTTAAAGTGTTAGAAAGCAAAGATGTCACTTTGAGGACCAAGGTGTGCCTGGTCCAAGCCATGGTATTTTCAATTGCCTCATATGCATATGAAAGCTGGATGATGAATAAGGAAGACCTAGGAAGAACTGATGCCTTCAAATTATGGCATTGGCAAAGAATATTGAATATACCATGGACTGCCAAAAGGATGAACAAATCTGTCTTGGAAGAAGTACAACCAGAATGCTCCTTACAAGCAAGCATGGCGAGACTACGTGTTACATACTTTGGACATGTTATCAGGAGGGATCAGTCCCTGGAGAAGGACATCATGCTTGGTAAAGTAGAGGGTCAGTGAAAAAGAGGAAGACCCTCAGCAAGATGGATTGATACAGTGGCTGCAACAATGAGTTCAAGCATAGCAACAATTGTGAGGATGGCACAGGACCGGGCAGTGTTTTGTTCTGTTGTACATAGGATCACTGAAAGTTGGAACCAACTCAACAGCACCTAACAACAACAACAACAAAGTGTTAAAAAGCAAAGATGTCACTTTGAGAACTAAGGTAAGACTGACCCAAGCCATGGTAATTTCAATCACCTCATATGCATGTGAAAGCTGGACAATGAATAAGAAAGACTGAAGAATTGTTGCCTTTTAATTACGATGTTGGGGAAGAATATTGAATATGCCATGGACTGCCAAAAGAATGAACAAATCTGTCTTGGAAGAAGTACAGCCAGAATGCTCCTTAAAAGTGAGGATAAGGAGGCTTTATCTTACATACTTTGGACCTGTCATTAGGAGGGACCAGTCTTTGGAGAAGGACATCATGCTTGGTAAAGCAGAGGGTCAGCAAAAGAGAGGGAGACCCTCAGTAAGACGGATTGGCACGGTGCCTGCAAAGACAGGTTCAAGCATAGCAGTGATTCCGAGGGTGGCACAGGCCTGGGCAGTGTTTTGTTCTGTTGTACATAGGGTTGCTATGAGTGGGAAATGACTTGATGGCACCTAACAACAATAAGTTAATGGAAAGACATCCCATGTCTTAGTTACCTGCCATCACAACAACAAAAAATACCACATGTGGGTGATTTTAAAGAACAGAAATGAAACTTATTTTCTCACATTTCAGAAGGCTGTAACTCCAAATTAGGGCGTCTGGTCTAGAAAGCCATCCCTGGGGTTCCTCAGTGTTCCCTGGTGTCTGTCTTTTCCTAGTGTGTCCGTGTCTATTCTGTCCTTTCTATAAGACGCTTCTTCATGATTCAGTTTAGGACCCACCTAATTCCAGTATATAAAATTTGTAAATAAATTTATTATATATTATATAAAAAATTTATAATTTCAAGTGAAAACAAAGGCTAAAGTTCACAGGAAGTTCCCTACTTTCCCATATAATGAGTTGCTCAAGATGTGCATAAAAGTTAAATAGGAAATTGTAACACACCTAAAAGTTACAAAAGTTTTTTGGTTCACTCCAACAGAGCCAAAATATTATGAAGTTTCTCGTTATACTATGTTTTAGACATAACCTTTAAAATATCTTTGTTTACATTGCACTAAATTTTATGAGGCCCATGCTCTTATCACTAATACAGTCCTGCATTGCTTAATGTCCTTGATAAACTCTGTGAAAAAGGACATTATGTGATTTGGACGCCGTGCAAACACCATATCTTATACAGGTAGTCCCCGGGTTACGAATGTCCAAGCTTATGTACAATCCATAGTTACGAACCAATCCTTGTAAAGTCTGTTATATTAAGAATTTGAGGGACTTACAGCCGGTACTACTTTGTGATGTGCTACAAAACATATTATTATTACTGTATTAGTATGTTAAAGATGTTTTAGTGTATCTGGAAGCGTTTAATGTTTTTTATGCATAGAAAAGTACACTGTATACTATATACTAAGACAAACATGTGACTAACTGACGTTGGGCATGAACTGTACCTAACTGTTCAAAGTTATGTATAAATTCAACTTAAAGACAAATTTAGGAATGGAACCCGTTCATAATCCAGGGACTGCCTGTATTTAGCAAAGCTATACAGAATACAGAAACCCTGGTGGCATAGTGGTTAAGTTCTATGGCTGCTAACCAAAGGGTTGGCAGTTCAAATCTGTCATACGCTCCTTGAAAACTCTATAGGGCAGTTCTTCTCTGTCCTAAAGGGTCGCTATGAGTCGGAATCGACTCGATGGCACTGGGTTTGGTTTTAGGTTTTTTATACAGAATACTGTAGGGTACCTGTATTGACTAAATAGCCAAGATACGGTACACATACAGTACTGTAATTCAGCTGATGGACCTGGCAAGGTAATATATAGGTTACTACCGTACAGTACTGTATACATAATGTATTAATGCATTGTAAATACATACTAGTCTATACATAGGCTAATATGTAATCTGTACTTACCGCAATTGGAGCTTGCAGAGCTAACGTAGTGTTGGGTGAGTCTGGAGGTTGTTCCTGGCACAGTTCTGTGCTGTACGAGATACTGAACTTATGCCAAATTACTGTATGTACACTATAATACACTGTACAGCTGTGTGCACAATAAATATTTTCCTTATTTTATTTTTATAAAGTAACTGTAGGGAACTTTGTAAACTTTTTTTATTTTTAAACTTTTTAATTGATTTCATTTTAAATTTTCTAATTTCTTTTTCACTTTTTAAACTTTCTAATTTCTTTTTCACTTTTTAAACTTTCATGTAAACCCTTTCTTAGCCTCTATCACACACAATTTAACAAAGAGGACCAGGAGCAGCCACATTGCTGTTCTCAAATTCCTTATAGTGTTCCGCTGGGAGAGTTTCGGGCTGAACAACCTCCGCTGGTGAGCTGTCGCCAACAGTGATAATATCATCTGCCCGAAGGACCTGGCCGAGGCTCTTCGTGGGGAGCTAGGTGTTGGCTTCTTCAGGAATATGTCCGGTGTTGTTCACCTAGTTTGCTTTTTCTTTTCTTCAAAAATTTCTCTAAATGCAGCAAACTCTGCATGAGCGGCCCTCTCTATCAGTGGCGTTCAGGGTTTGGGTCAATCTCGTCAGCACTGTTCAGCAAGCTGCTAATGTCTGCAAGGAATTTGGCTAAGCCCTTAGCAGTGAACCTCTTCTGCCCCTCTTCTTTCTCCTTCCACAGTTTCCTTTTCCCTTGCCTCTTCTTCAGCTATTCATTCTGGGTCTGGCTCCAGCAACTCTTCATTTGTTAGCTCCTCAGAAGCCACCTCTAGGAGTTCTTCAATGTCCTCATCATCTTTGTCTACATTCAGGTCGTTCTCCATGTTGACAACAGCTCTATTAATCCTTGCAATCTTATCAACCTTTTCAAATCCCTTAAAGTCACGCACACACTGCTTCAGTATTTTTTTCCATATGCCGTTCATGTGCACTTTGGTCACATCATCCCAGGCCCAAGCCAGGCTCTCTACGCGATGGTAGACACTGTACTCCCCCAGAACCGCGTCAGTGTCTTGCCACTGTCATCAGCTGCAGCCACAGCCTGAGCAAAGGTCCTCCTCAGGCAGCAGGCCTTGATTGCAGCAATAACACCTTGGTCCTCTGGCTGGATTAAAGAGGTGGTGTTTGGTGGGAGGAACACCACTTTGATGTCGGGGTGGAGGTCACCAGTGAAAAGGGGATGTCCTGGAGCACTGTCTACAATGAGCAGAATCCTGAAAGCTATGCCTTCTTCCAAGTAGTACTTCCCCATTTCACTGGCATAGCAATTGAAGGGCATCCGGAAACAACACTGTGTCATCCAGGACTTGTTATCGCACCTGTAATAAACCAGTACAGTATGTTTGTTAATGTTCTTGAAAGCCCTAGAGTTTTCACTATGCCAGATAACAAATGGCTTTAGCTTGTAGCCAGCAACGTTGCCCCCTAACAACACTGATACTCTGTCTTTAGAAGCCTTAAAGCCTGGCATTGACTTGGCCTCCTTATGGATGAAGGTCCTTTCAAGCACTCACTTCCAGAATAAGGAGGTTTCATCCATATTAAAAATTGCAAATAAACTTCTACAATTAGTTTATCTAAGCTTTCAAAAAATTCTTCCCCCACCCAGGAGATATATATATATATATAGTGCTTTAGGTGAAAGTTTACAGAGAATATTAGTTTTTCATTAAACAGTTAAGACACAAATTATTTTGTGACACTGGTTGCCAACCCTGTGATGTGTCAACACTCTCCCTTTCTCCACGCCAGTTTCCTTGTTTCCATTCGTCCAGTTTTCGTGTCCCTTCCTGCCTTCTCGTCTTTGCTTTTGTGCTGGTGTGCCCATTAGTCTCCTATACACAACTGAACTACAAAGCATGTTCCTCACATGTGTTATTTTTGGCCCTATAGACCTGTTTAATCTTTGGTTGAATGGTGAACCTCAGGAATGACTTCAGTACTGAGTTAAAAGAGTGCCCAAGGAACATACTCTCAGGGTTTCCCCAGTCACTGTCAGACCAGCAAGCCTGGTCTTTGTGTGTGTGTGTGTGTGTGTGTGTGTGTGTGTGAGCTTGAATTTTGTTCTACATATTTCTCCCGCTCTGTCCAGGACCCTCTATTGTGATCCCTGCCAGAGCATTCAGTGATGGTAACGAGACACTATCCCATCTAGTTGTTCTGGGCTCAGTCTGGTGGAGGTTGTGGTAGTTGTGGTCCATTAGTCCTTTAGACTAATCTTTCCCTTGTGTCTTTGTTTTTTTTCATTCTCCTTTGCTCCAGCTCCTGGTGACATAGTGGTTAAGAGCTATGGCTGCTAACCAAAAGGTCAGCAGTTTGAATCCACCAGGTGCTCCTTGGAAACTCTATGGGGAAGTTCTACTCTGACCTATAGAGTTGCTATAAGTTGGAATTGACTCGAAGGCAATGGTTTTGGTTTTTGGTTTTTTGCTCCAGCCGGGATGGGACCAGTAGATGTATCTTAGATGGCCACTTGCAGGCTTTTAAGACCCCAGGTGCTACTCACCACAGTCAGATGTAGAGCATTTTCTTTATAAACTATATTATGCCAATTGAGCTAGATGTCCCCCGAGACCATGGTCCCCAGCCCTCAGCCCAGTAATTTGGTCCCTTAGGGAGTTTGGATGTGTCTATGAAGCTTCTATGACTTTGCCTTGGTCAACCTGTGCTGACTTCCCCAGTCTTGTGTCCTGTCTTACCCTTCACCAAAGTTACCACTTATCTACTATCTACTTAATGTTTTTCCTTCCTCACCCCTCCCCTTCCTTGTAACCATCAAAGATTGTTTCTTTCTGTGTGGAAACGTTTTCATGTGTTTTTGTTGTAGTGGTCTCATACAGCATTTGTCCTTTTGCGACTGATTTATTTCACTCGGCATAACGCCTCCCAGATTCATCCATGTTGTGAGATGTTTCGCAGGCTGATCACGGTTCTTTATAGTTGCGTGGTACTCCATTGTGTGTATGTACCATAGTTTGTCCATCCATCCATCTGTTGACGGGCACCTAGGTTGTTTCCATCTTTTTGCTGTAGTGAACAATGCTGCAGTGAACGTGGGTGCGCATATGTCTGTTTGTGCGATGGCTCTTACTTCTCTAGGATATGTTCCTACTAGTGGGATTGCTAGGACATATGGCATTTCTATTTCTAGCTTTATAAGGAAGAGACACATTGTTTTCCAAGATGGTTGTACCAGCACTTCAAACTTTTAACTCCGAGTGGGCTCTAATGTCTAGTAGTCAAACTTCATTTTTGCAATCCTTTAACTGCCCACTGATTTTCTACTTTCGTGTTGTTTAATAACATTTTGTTTCACTTCCGAATTGATACTTCTGCTTTGCCTCTCGCTGCTGTTTTCACTGGCACTGGTTTTGCTGCGTTTGAGATCCATGATGCACTTCAGGGTAATATTTTCGAAAGAAAATTGAACAGAGAGAGAGTGCTACGATGCTTAAGAGATTGGATGCTGCCGCCTACGAGTTGAAGCATACACTGTTATATGGTAAACTTTTTATTTATAAGCAGGGTAAGGTCACATTAAAGTAATGATAGAAAATACAGTACATTACATACGTAAGTCAGTAACATAGGAGTCTATTATGACTATCAAGACATAAGTATTACAGGTTATATACATGCTATACCATTATAGGCCTGGCAGCACAATCGCTTTGTATACAAGAGTCACGAGACACACGTGTTGTCTGTAGGAAGCTTCTGCGTTCACTACGTCTGGTTACGTCCACCACGGCCCGTTCTCTGATCGGGATTTCTGAACTTACAAGAGCTCGGATGTACATGCGGTCTGGCGTTGCCTGAACAGATGTTAGGCGGCACAAGACTGTATAAGATCTTTATTTTTCCATTTTCCACTCCAATTTATAAAACTAGAAAGGCAAAAGTTTAAACTGAACAAACAGAGACACAGAAGTTTGGCGAGAAGCAGTATCCCTGTGCAACAGCTTAAAATGCTTGGTCATCAGTTGATATTAAAATCTGAATTTGATGTTAAAATACTCTTTATGAGTGTCAGTATATAAGTTAAGGTTGCACAAATGAGAAATTTACAATGTTGAGGACTGTTCTCATATAACATAATTATGTTTTCAAGCAACGAAACTTTGTGTAGACGCTTCTAGTGTGCCATAATGAAGGAATAGGTCCTTTCAGATCATCCCCAAACTCTGGACAAAATATATAAAACAACTCACTGAGAGCACTAGAGAACAGAAACTAGAGGGGAATCTACACGTGGAAATGAGCAACAGCACAGAGAGTTTCCTGGTTTTGCGGCTTTTTGCCTGAGGGCAGGCCCAGTGAGCACCAAGTTGGGCAGCCAACACACCAATAAAAGACCTGTAGTCTTATTAGTTTAAAGACATCAGAGGATATGTGGTTTGGGGCAACAACAGCAGCTGGAAAGTGAGGAAATAAATTCCATCAAAGAGATAGCCATAAATGGGGAGTGTTGAATTCTACATACAAACTTGGGTCAAGCCTCTAGCTGCCCTCTGAATTACTAATGCACAGGACAGGCTCTACCTAGCCCAGCTCAGCTAGGCCAGTCAGAGAGTTAAGCTGTTGCTCACTGAAGGAAAGACTGAGTTTAGAGTTTGAGTGTAGCCAACTTAACTAGCTGGTAAAAGAAAAAAGAAACATAGCAGAATTTAGATTCTCTTCACTGTATCATTTTCACTGTGTCATTTACAACACCCAGGATACATCCCAGTGTACTGGGAATACAAAGAAATAGGAAAATGTGACCCATTCCCAAGAAAAAAGGTAGACCAACCCAAAGATGACCTAGGTGTAGGAATAAGCAAGCAAGGATTTTAGAGCTGCCATATGATTATGCTCAAAGACATGAAGGAAATATGCTCATAATGAATCAATGGAGAGGCTATCTCAGCAGAGAAATAGAAAGCTATAAAACAGAACCAAATCGGTATTGCTAGAACTAAATATAGGTAATATATATATATAACATGTTATCAGGAAGGATCAGTCCCTGGAGAAGGACATCATGCTTGGTAAAGTATAGGGTCAGCGAAAAAGAGGAAGACCCTCAGTGAGATGGATTGACACAGCGGCTGCAACAATGGGCTCAAGCATAAAAATTGTGAGGATGGCACAGGACCAGGCAGTGTTTTGTTCTGTTGTACATAGGGTCGCTATGAATCAGAATCGATGGCACCTAACCACCTAACAACAACAAGTTAATGAGGACATACCAGAGTAGGGTGGGTCCTAAACTTAAGTACTTCTAAGTGGTATTTTATAAAAAGAGCAGAATAAACACAAAGACACACACACGCAGGGGGATAAGGCCATGTGAGGAAACACCTATAAGCCAAGGAAGGGCAAGGAACACCTGGGAAGGACCAACAAGGAAGAACCCTCCCCTGGGGCAGATGACCTACTTGAACTTCTAGTATGTGAACCTGTGAGACAATAAATTTCTGTTCATTAAAGCCATACCATTTGTGGTATTTTTGTTAAAACAGCACTAGAAACTAAGAATTTGGATCATTCAGTGAGCCAATATTCTGCATCAAAAGACACTGCTAAGAAAACAAATAGGCAAGACACAGGCTGGAGAAAATATTTGCAGCTCATATATCTGACAAAAGACCATTATTCAAAATATTTGAATAATACAAATCAATAATAAAAAGACAAACGACTCAATTAGAAAATGGACAAAAGCTTTAAACTTAGTCTAGTCTGAATGCTAGTCATTAGAAAAGCATAACTATTGTCTTTAGGTATTTGTCAAAGAATTATATTTACCACAGTCTTTTTGACTGTAAAAATTATTGCCATTGCTTGCTTAATTGCCCTTCTATTGCCTGTTCAAGAATAAAAACTCTTCACCACCAAAAAAGAAAACTACAGAACAATATCCCTGATGAATATAGATGCAAAAATTCTCAACAAACTTCTAGCCAATAAAATTCAACAACATATCAAAAAACAATACGCCATGACCAAGTAGGATTCATACCAGGTATGCAAGGATGGTTCAACATTAGAAAATCAGTCAGTATAATACACCACATAAATAAAACAAAAGAACGACATGATCATCTCAATCAATGCAGAAAAAGCATTTGATAAAGTCCAACACCCATTCCTGTTAAAAACTCTCAGCAAAATAGGAATAGAAGGGACATTCCTCAATATAGTCAAGGATAGTCAAGGGTATTTACACAAAATGTTATTCTCAATGGAGAGAGACTGAAAACATTTCCCTTGAAAACTGGAACTAGAGAAAAGGATGCCCTTTATCACCACTCCTATTCACCAAGTAGACCAATGAGCAACATCATGATAAACGGAGAAAAGATTGAAGTTGTCAAGGATTTCATTTTACTTGGATCCACAATCAACAGCCATGGAAGCAGCAGTCAAGAAATTAAGAGACGCATTGCATTGGACAAATCTGCTGCAAAGGACCTCTTCAAAATGTTGAAGAACAAAGATGTCACCCTGAAGACTAAGGTGCGCCTGACCCAAGCCATGGTATTTTCAATGGCATCATATGCATGTGAAAGCTGGACAATGAATAAGGAAGACCGAAGAAGAGTTGATGCCTTTGAGTTCTGGCGTTGGCGAAAAATATTGAATGTACCATGGACTGCCAAAAGAATGAACAAATCCGTCTTGGAAGAAGTGCGGCCAGAATGCTCCTTAGAGGAAAGGATGGCGAGACTGTGTCTTACATGCTTTGGACATGTTTTCAGGAGGGATCAGTCCCTGGAGAAGGACATCATGCTTGGTAAAGTACAGGGTCAGCAGAAAAGAGGAAGACCCTCAACGAGGTGGATTGCCACAGTGGCTGCAACAATGAGCTCAAGCATAACAACAGTTGTGAGGATGGCGCAGGACCAGGCAGTGTTTCGTTCTGTTGTGCGTAGGGTTGCTATGAGTTGGAACCGACTCAACGACACCGAACAACAACGATAACAATTCAACATTGTACTGGATGTCCTAGCTAGAAATATTAGGCAAGGAAAGGAAATAAAGGTCGTTCAGATTGGCCAGAAAGAAGTAAAACTATCCCTATTTGCAGATGATGTGATGCTATACATAGAAAATCCTAAAGATTCCACAAGAAAGCTACTGGAACTAATAGAAGGATTCAGCAAAGTAGCAGGATACGAGATCAACATACAAAAATCAATCAGATTCCTCTATACCAACAAAGAGAACTTCAGAAAGGAAATCAGGAAAACAATACCATTTATGATAATCCCCCCCAAAATAAAATACTTGGGAATAAATCTAACCAGGGACATAAAAGACTTATACAAAGAAAATTACAAAACACTACAACAAGAAAACAAAATAGAAAAACAAACAAAAAATATGCTCGTGGATAGGAAGACTTTACATTGTGAAAATGTCAATACTACCCAAAGCAATCTATAGATATAATGCAATCCCAATCCATATCCCAACGGCATTCTTTAATGAGATAGAAAAAATAATTACAGACTTTACATGGACAGGGAAGAGGCCATGGATAAGTAAAGCATTACTGAAGGAGAACAAAGTAGGAGGCCTCACACTTCCTGATCTCAGAATCTACTACACGGCCATAGTATTAAAAACAGCCCGGCACTGGTACAGCGACATACACACAGACCAATGGGACAGAATTGAGAAGCCTGTGGTAAATTCCTCTACTTAGGGACAGCTGATCTTCAACAAAGGGCCAAAGTCCATTAAACAGGGAAGAGACAGACTGTTTAACAAATGGTGCTGGTAAAACTGGATATCTATCTGTAGAAAATGAAACAGGACCCATACCTTACGCAAAAACTAACTCAAAATGGATCAAAGACCTAAATACCTACAACTATAAAGATCATGGAAGAAAAAAATAGAGAAAACCACAGGGGCCCTAATACATGGCATAAATAGCATACCAACCATAACTAAAAATGCACAAAGGGGAGAAGATAAACTAGATGAATGAGACCTCCTAAAAATTACACACTTAAAGGCTCATCAAAAGACTTCTCCAAAAAAGTAAAAAGAGAACCTACAGACTGGGAAAAAATTTTCTGGCTACAACATACCCAACAACAGGTTAATCTCTAAAATAACGGAAAACTTCAATACCTCAGCAACAAAAAGACAAACAATCCAATTGAAAAATGGGCAAAGGACATGAACAGATATTTCTCTAAAGTCATTCAGGCAGCTAAGGAAAACATGAAGAAATGTTCGATATCATTAGCCATCAGCCATTAGAGAAATGCAAATTAAAACTACAATGAGATCCCACCATGGCACCAATAAAAAAAAAAACAGAAAACAACAAATGCTGGCGAGGTTGTGGGGAGACTGAAACTCTTATACACAGCTGGTGGGAATGTAAAATGGTACAACCACTATGGAAAATGATATGGCACTTCCTTCAAAAGCTAGAGATACAAAATGCCATATTATCCAGCAATCTTACTCCTAGGTATACACCTGAGGAAATTAGAGTCGTGACACAAAGAGACATATCACACCCACATTCATTGCAGCATTATTCACAGTAGCAAAAAGATGGAAACAACCAAAGTGTCCATCGACGATGAATGGGTAAGCAAACTGTGGTACATACACACAATAGAATACTATGCAACAATAAAGAATCCTGACAAATCCATGAAACATGTCACAACATGGATGAATCTTGGGGACATTAAGCTGAGTGAAATAAGCTAACCACAAAGACAAATATTGTATGAAATCATTATTATTAAAAAAAAAAAAAAGAAAAGGTTTACACACAGAAAAAAAAATTCTTTGATGGTTACCAGGAAAGGGAGGGGGGAAAAAAAAGGGAGGGGGAAGGCGGGTAAATTACTAAACAGAAAGAAGACACGTGGTAATACTAACGAAAGGAAAGGCAATACACTATATGGAGAACTCACTACAACATGACAAAAGCAAAGAAAAACACTAAAAGAAACACAAGAACAAAGGGCAACTATAGCAATTACTGTAACAAAGGCAACCCTGCAACAACAGTGTTAACAAACAATAATTTATGAAGGGATATGTAGGTAGACAAAAAAAAATCCATTGCCGTTGAGTTGATTCCGACTCATATTGACCCTATAGGACAGAGTAGAACTGCCCCTGGGGTTTCGACGGAGCACTTGGTGGATTTGAACCACCAAAATTTTGGTTAGCAGCCATAGCTCTTAACTACTACACCGCCAGGTAGATAGATATGCTAAAGAGGCCTGGGATATAGATATAGATTAGGTTGTGGATATCTCTACATACATAGTTGTAGATGTAATGTGTATACCAATATAGACAATAGAGCGCACAAGGGTACAGTCATGGAAACTTCTTATGCACAAACACCTCCTGGGATGAAGATACTAGGCTCAAAGGCTAAGGACTATAGACTCAGGGGACATCTATGTCAATTGGCATAACTGCATAAAAACAGTGTTCTACATCTCCCTTTGGTGAGTAGTGACTGGGGTCTTACAAGCTCGCGCGCGGCCATCTAAGATATAATTAGTGGTCTCTTCCTGTCTGGAGCAAAGAAGAGTGAAGAAAACCAATGGCTCAAGGGAGCAATTAGTTCAAAGGACTAATGGACCACATGTACCACAGCCTCCATGACACTGAGACCAGAAGAACTGAACGGTTCCCAGCTACCACTACTGACCGCTCTGGGATCACAAGAGAGGAAGCCCTGAGATGACGGCCCTAAGACACTCCTCTGACTTGGCTCTCCAGCCACTCCTGGAAACCACCTTCCCACCAAGCAACAGACAAAAGGCCTGTAAAACAAACAATAACACCCAAAAGGAACATGCTCCATAGAACAATCAAATATAGGAGACCACAAGGGTAACACTTGCCCTACGGCAAAGATGAGAAGGCAGGGAGGGGTAGGAAAACCAGAAGAAAGGGAATGGGGAACCCAGGGTGGAAATGCGGAAAGCACTGACACAGTGTGGGGACTGCAACCAATGTCACAGAACACTTTGTGTACAATTTGTTCAATGGGAAACTAATTTGCTGTATAAACTTTCACTTAAAACACAATAACATATTTAAAAAAAAAAAGTAAAAATTCTTATGGATACAGGGAGCTTGTCTTACTTGATTGCATCCAGGGTGCCAAGTAGTGATGGTGTTGAACAAATTTTTCTTTTGTTCACTTAATTAGGCATAATTGCTGGTGAATTTCCTTTTTCGTTGGAAAAAAGGCAACTGGACATTGCATCACAGAGGCAGTTCTGTTTCAGGAGGAAATCCTCGAAGCTGGGACAGCAAATGCCAAATTCTCCTGCTTCAATGTCCCCATTTATTCATCCAGACAAAGCTAGATAAATTTTTTGAAACTGAAATTAACTCGCCATCTTTCTCTGATATTGACTAGTTCCCTGATCTCTTGAGTCCCTGCAAATTTTAACCTGTATCCTAAAAAGAACGAAAAATTTTGGTTCCAGACAAAAACTAGAAAGGCATTTACTAATTTAAAATTCAAACACACAAACAAAAAATCCCCAATCAGCTTTCTTTGAATCCATTACTGGTTTTTGTTTTTGTTTTTTCTGAGGTTATCAGCCAGCAATTCTTTCCAGGAGTTTGAAGCTGTTGTTCCAAAGTAAACAGACCTACTGAGCTTGAACACAGACTTCACTTACCCCTTGCTTTTAGTCTTTAAAACAAAGAAACACAAAATCTTCTTGAGAAGTGTTCTCTTTCTAAAACATTAACAACAGAAACCTCTGCTTAAAAGCTTTTGCCTTAATGTCAGCTTCTTCTTTTTACTTGTGTAGAGACCTGTAGCATAATAAAGTTCAAAACCACAAGGAACTTCTTTTCTTGAGTCACCTTTTCTTACCAAATAGTGATTCTTACCAACTGGTTTCCTTTTAGGGCACGTTTTAGTTCCTTGTTACAAACTCCTAAAAACAAATGCAGTGTGTGTGTGTGCACGCGTGCATGCACGCGTGTGTTTAATACAAACTACTAACTTGGAACTAAAAAACAAGCAAAAAAAAAAAAAAAAAAACTAAATCCATTGCTGTCGAGTCAATTCTGACTCATAGTGATCCTATAGGACAGAGTAGAACTGCCCATAGAGTTTCCAAGGAGCACCTGGTGGATTTGAACCTCCAACCTCTTGGTTAGCAGCCATAACTCTTAGCCAGTACATCACCAGGGTTTCCAAAAAAAAAAAAAGTGCCTACCAAAATATAAAACAATTTCCAATATCAGAAATTCACCTAAAGTGAACCAATTCCTACTTGATTAGACTGCCAGTATAGTCCTAATCAGTTACTATCATTTAAATATAGTAATATTGCAAGTTTTTTAAAAGAAATATATAGCAAATAAGTTTATTGCATTTTCATTCATCTGATTGGAAAAAAGGGGATATTTTTCACACATGGAGATGATGCTTCTTATCCTGAAAATCAGTAGGTACATATTTTTTTTTAATTATTTGAGTTCACCAGTTCGCACACCGTCCCCTATGGTAGATTAGATCATTGTCCTCAATTCTTTCCTCCCTCCCTCTACCACGTGAACTCCCAGTGGGCAGAGTTATCTCCCCTCCCCACCGATGTTGGGCATAATCGTGTGTGTGACTTGTGTGGTCAACTGAATAGCAGAAGACATGAATACAGGCCTTGAATGAATGATCTGAATTGACCCCTTGTGCTTGGTGACCCACCCGAAGGAGAGAGAGTCCCAGACAGCTGATGAGATTGCGGGGACACGCGGAGCAGACCCGATGCCAGCTGGAAGCTTCGCTATGAGCCCAGCCTCCCTGCAATCGGAGCGAAGCTGACCCGGCTCCTCCGCGCCCACACCAACAGGGAAGGTAAAGCCTGGTTGTTGTAAGCCACCGAGTTTGGGGCTATTTGTCACACAGCATTAGTGTAACAATACCACCTCCACAACCAGTTGCTGCCGAGGCGACCGGACTCCTGGCGACCCCACGGGCACCAGAGTCAAACCACGCGCCACGGCGAACTTTTGTTTTGTTTTGCTTTTTTGCTCCATAGGGTTTTCAGTCGCTGTGATTTTTCAGAAGTAGGTCACCAGACCTTTCTTCTGAGGTGCATCTGGGTGGATCTGAACCACCAACCTTTTGGTTAGGAACTGAGCACCTACTGGGTTTATAACACCCATGGAGTCCTGGTTTTATAATAGCTGACTAATATATCCCATAGGGAGCCCTGGTAGCACAGCGGCTGAGCACTCAGCTGCTAACCAAACAGCAGTTCGAACTCGCCAGCTGCTCTGCTGGAGAAAGACGTGGCATCTGCCTCTGTAAAAACTACAGCCTCGGAAACCCTGTGGGGCAGTTCTCCTCTGCTCTCTACGGTTGCTCTGAGTTGGAATCAACTCGACGGCAACGGTTTGGGTTTGTTTTTTAAAAAATATACCCCATATTTCGCTTTGTGTTGAGTGGTGTACACATGTGAGAACGCTGAATGGAGGTGTCATTTCCTGATATTAACTCACAGTCCCACAAAGTGCAATGACCAGGAGCCTCAGAGACTCAACCGATCAAGCACATTCCATAATCAGCGTTTCTTGCTAATAATATCAATGGGGACCCCAGATGAATTGGAAACAACATCATTCCAGAATGAAGTTGGAGGAGAAAGGCAAAGAAAATGTGAGAAAATTTGAAAGCTTCTGCAAAAATCCAATAGAAATGAAATGGTTGGAGCAGGGGAGAAGGTATGTATTTAAGCAAGCAATCAGCCTTCTGCTCCACTGGCCAAAGAATCAGCGATACTGGAAAGCTCCAGATTGTACTCTGGCTGTCAGAGGGCCTGGAGGGTCTCACTCTGCCAGGATCTCCTCCCTCACCACCCTGCCCCCTTCCTTTTTATCTGGCTACACAAGTACTTTCCCCTCCCAGGGCTCATGGTAAGCAGAGCAAGGCGTCCTAGAGAAGAGGCGAGGGTTTTTTTTTCTATCGGCGTCCTCTGGATACTTCAAAAACTTGCTTCTGGAAAAGCTCTTTTTCTTCTCTGCACTCTGTCCAGTTTTATTACAGAAGCAGCGCAGAAAGGAATAAGAGGTTGGAGATATCCCTGAGCCACTTATTTTTGGAAAGGGGGTTTTTAATTTACATTTTTGAAGCCCCCCTCCAATATTACAGTAATATTTCTACATGGAAGGAGTAAAACTTTCGGGACCTTCATTTGCTGATGTGGCCTGACTTAAAATGAGAAGAAACAGCTGCAAATATCCCTTAATAATTGGAATGCGGACTGTACGAACTATGAATCTAGGAAAACTAGAGTTGTCAAAAATGAAATAGAATGCTTGAAGATCAATATCCTAGTCATTAGTAAGCTGCAATGGACTGATATTGGCCATTTTGAATCAGCAATCATATGGTCTACTATGCCAAGAATGACAAATTGAAGAGGAAGGGTATCACATTCATTGTCAAAAAGAATATTTCATGAACTATTCCAAAGTACAGTGCTGTCAGTGATAGAATAATATCCATATGCCTACAAGGAAGACCAGTTAATACAACCACTGTTCAAATTTATGCATGAACCACAAAAGCCAAAGATGAAGAAATTGAAGATTTTTACCAACTTCTGCAGTGTGAAATTGATCAAACATGCAATCAAGATGCATTGATAGTTACTGGTGATTGGAATGCAAAAGTTGGAAACAAAGAAGAAGGATCAGTAGTTAGAAAATATGGCCTTGGTGATAGAAACCACACCAGAGATTTTATGATAAAGTTTTGCGAGACCAATGACTTATTCACTGCTAATACCTTTTTTCGAACAACATAAACAATGACCATACGCACTGACCCCACCGAATGGAATACGCAAGAATCAAATCGACTACATCTGTGAGAGACGGTGGAGAAGCTCAACGTCCTCAGCCAGAGCAAGGCTAGGGGCCAACTGTGGAACAGACCGTCAATAGCTCCTATGCAAGTTCAAGCTGAAGCTGAAGAAAATTAAAACAAGTCCACAAGAGCCAAAGTACAACCTTGAGTATATGCCACCTGAATTTATAGACCTCAAGAATAAATTTGAGACAACGAACACTAGTGACCAAATACCAGACGAGGTGTAGACTGACATCAAGAACATGACACATGAAGAAAGCAAAAAGTCCTTAAAAAGACAGAAAAGAAAAAAGACCAAAATGGATATCAAAAGATACTCTGAAACTTGCTCTTGAACATAGAAGTAGCTGAAGCGAATGTAAGAAATGATGAAATAAAAGAGCTGAACAGGAGATTTCAGAGAGTGGCTCAAGAAGAGAAAGTAAAATATTATGATGACAAGTGCAAAGAGCTGGAGATAGAAAACCAAAAGGGAAGAACACACTCAGCATTTCTCAAGCTGAAAAACTGAAGAAAAAATTCAAGCCTCGACAGGATAAGAAGGAAAGAAGGGACAGGAGCTAGCTGGATGGACCTGGGAAACTCAGGGTGGAAAGGAGGAGTGTGCTGTCACATTATAGGGATTGCAACTAGTGTCACATAACAATATGTGTATAAATTTTTGTATGAGAAATTAACTTGAGCTGTAACCTTTCACCTAAAGCACAATAAAAAAAAAAGAAAAATAGGGAAATCCCCAACCAGCTGTTCCAGGGCTTAGCAAGAAAGGTATTCCCTTAGGACACTACAACAAAACAAACTTTGGGTGCTAACCCTCCTCAGAGAGTGCTTCAGAGCCTTTGAATTACTGCCTACTCTGAGTGCTTCAGAAAAGGCAGTGGCAGTGGTTGGAATATGATTTTTTTTTTTCCTTAATCGAAATTCTCTTAAAAGTCTGCATTCAACTCTAGTGCTTTGTTGGCAACACAAATCCCACGGCATCAGGTGGAAATGTCAATATTCGGGGCCTGAAAAAAGAAGCAAAGATTCTTGGTGTTTGATTAGCATTGTCCTATTCTTGGAATCTGTGTTCCAGTTGTTAGACAGAGAAGGGATCTAAAAAATGGCTGCATTCAGAGAAAGAAGGTTGGAAAATGGAGATTTTCACTTTGAACTATATTTTAGGTGATCCTTATACATCTGAGGTGGAGTTTTGCTCCCGAGGTTCTGAGACATTTTAGATATTATGAAGCATTACACTGTATAACTTAGAAGACCGTCGCGGTAGGGACCTCTCTGTTCTGTCTTTGTATTTCCATTGCCTAGTGCAACGCTTGGCTCAGAGTAGGGGCTCAATGAAAACTGAACAAAACATCTAATATAAGACAATATAAGCCAAACTAGATTGTGCAAATTAGTTTTTACAGTCCAGTAACTAAGCTCATTCCCCACATTTTTATATTTCCCTCTGATGCTCCATCCCTCTGTTCTGTCCTCTAAGCTACTGAGGGCAGATATTTAGTGTTCTTAATTTTTAACTGTTTAGGATAGACAATCACTTAATTATGGATGGATTCCATAAGTAAATAATTCAAATTATTGTTTTACTGTCAGTAAAATAAAATTTATAGGAAAATAATTCAAAAGTGAAATATATATCTTACTAAACCAAAAAACAAAACAAAAAGGAATAAAAATTAATTTAAAAACATACATAATTACAAAATAAATTACAACAGCCACAAAATATGGAGCACATATTAATAGCACAGGAGACACCAAACATAAATCACCCCGTTCATTCCTCACAATAACTCTCACTTTAAAGATAATAAATTCATTTGGGAAAAAAAGATTCAAGTCTTGAGTTGCAATATTGAAGGTTTCTGTGGGCAAAATATTGAACAAGGAAGGAAGCATCAAAAGAAGATGGAAGGAATACACAGAGTCCCTGTACCAAAAAGAGCTGGTTGACGTTCAACCATTTCAAGAGGTAGCATACGCTCAAGAGCCGGTGGTACTGGAGGAAGAAGTCCTAGCGCACTGAAAGCCCTGGTGGAAAACAAGGCTCCAGGAATTGATGGAATACCAAGGGAGGTGTTCCAGCCAATGGACGCAGTGCTGGGAGCACTCACTTGTCTATGTGAAGAAATTTAGAAGACAGCTATCTGGTCAATCGACTGAAAGAGATCCATATTCGTGCTCATTCCAAAGAAAGGTGATCCAACAGAATGTGAAAATTATCAAACGATATCATTAATATCACACACAAGTAAAATTTTGCTGAAGATCATTCAAAAGCAGTGGCAGTGGTACCAAGAACCAAAGGCCCACTGCCATTGAGTTGATTCCAACTCATAGCAACCCGATAGAGTTTCCATGGCTATAAATCTCTACGGAAGCAGACGGCCACATCTTTCTCCAGAGCAGCCACTGGTGGTTTCTAACCACCAACCTCTTGGTTAGCAGTCAAGCACCTTAACCACTGAACTACCAGGACTCCTTTGTAGCAGTACATCTACAGGGAACTGCCAGAAATTCAAACCAGATTCAGAAGAGGATGTGGAATGAGGGATATCATTGCTGATGTCAGATGGATCTTGGGTGAAAACAGAGAATGCCAGAAAGATGTTTGCCTGAGTTTTATTGACTACGCAAAGGCATTCAACTGTGTGGATCAGAACACATTACGGATAACATTGCAAACAACATGAATTCCAGAACACTTAATTGTGCTCATGCAGAACCTGTCCATAGACCAAGAGGCAGTAGTTCGAACACAACAAGGCGACAGTGCATGGCTTAAAGTCAAGAACGGTGCACATCAGGGTTGTATCCTTTCACCATACCTATTCAATCTGTATGCTGAGCAAGTAATCCGAGAAACTGGACTATAGGAAGAAGAACGGGGCATCAGGATCGGAGGAAGACTCATAAACAACCTGCGATATGCAGACGACACAACCTTGCTTGCTGAAAGTGAAGCAGACTCGAAGCACTTAGTGATGAAGATAAAAGACCATAGCCTTCAGTATGACTTATACCTCAACATAAAAAAAAAAAAAAAAATCCTTACAACTGGACCAATAAGCAACAACCTGATAAATGGAGAAAATATTGAAGTTGTCAAAGATTTCATTTTACTTGGTCCACAATCAACGCCCATGGAAGCAGCAGTCAAGAAATCAAAAGACCCACTGCATTGGGCAAATCTGATGCAAAAGACCTCTTTAAAGTGTTTAAAAAAAAAAAAAAAGCAAGCAAACACGTCCCCCTGAGGACTAAGATGTGCCTGAACCAAGCCTTGGTATTTTCAATTGCCTAATATGCATGGGAAAGCTGGATAATAAATAAGGAAGACCAAAGGAAAATTGATGCATTTGAATTATGGTGTTGGCAAAGGATATTGAATATACCATGGACTGCCAGAAGAGTGAACAAAATCTGTTTTGCGAGAAGTACAGTCAGAATGCTCCTCAGAAGCAAGCATGACGAGACTTCATCCCAGGTATTTTGGACATGTTACCAGGAGGGACCAGTCCTTGGAGAAGGACATTATGCTTGGTAAAGTCCGTGAAAGAGAGGAAGACCCTCAACGAGATGGGCTGACACAGTGGCTGCAACAATGGGTTCAAACAGCAATGACTGATGATGGTGCGGAACTCGGCAATGTTTAGTTCTATTTCCCGTAGGGTTGCTATAAGTCAGAACTGACTGGAGGGCACCTAACAACAACTGGTCAAAGTTAGTGATGCAGTTCTTGGCAAAAAAAAAAAAAAAGTCAGGAGCAAAATTAGTTTACGTAGCCTTTTTTGGTTAAAGATGAGGTACTACGTTAATATCTTGATTACCATGTTTTTATGGAAATAATGACCGCGTTCTACATTTGCCAACCACGTCCCCCAAGTATTTTTGTAAGCATACTATGCTAATTTTTTTTACTGAACAACTGTAAAAAAAAAAATTAGCATAGCGGTGCTTATGAAAACATCTCACGGGGGAGGGTATGGTTGGCAAATAAATGTAGAAGGTACGTGTTGTATGTATAAAAATACAGTAATTATAAAATACTTCTCCCATCTTCTTTCTATCATAAGAAGAATTTTGGTGTATTTCTTTATATACATGATTTTTTATATCCTGCAAGTATTTTTCACATGGCTATGAACAGTAAGTCTCAACATTTTTCTGCTTCCACAGCTTTTGGCTTACCTGAGGTATTCCCACTAGGACCATCTTGATTATGCAAGGTGACTTTGTTTCATAAACATTTTTTGTAAAGGCTGCATAATCTCCTATCGAGCAGATGCATCATTATCTAATTAACTCTTTTCTATTCTGGGATTTTAGGCTGTGACCAATTTTTCACAACTACAAATAGCTTTCCTATAATGGATTGCAAATTTTAGCCACATATATATTTTAATCTTTTTGGTTATTTCCTTAAGATAAATTCCGAGAAGACTCCACTGGCCCAAAGGATATGAATATTTTTAAGTCCCTTGATGGATAGTGCTAAATTGATCTCTAAAGCTGTTTGTAATACCACTGGTAAGATACTTGAACACTAGTTCTCCTTCCTAACAAACATTGGGTATTACTACGGGTGGTTTTGTTTTGTAGCTAAATGAATGGGAGGAAAATACGGAATCTCATTATCATCTTAATTTTTACTTTTTTAAAATTAAAAGCGAGGTGAAACAGTTTTCCATGTCAGTTAATTACATGATCTCTTCTTGATGTCTGTTTATTTTATTATATTCCAAAGAATGGAGGCAGCTTTCAAATAGTTCTTATCAATAAGAAAACATATCTTTTTGTTTCTTTCTTATGTGGAAGGGTTTGTGTGAGTCATCCCATGGATTTGTATATGAACTTATTCCCACAAAATAAGCCTGTTAGTTGGGACCCTTAGCTTTAAAAAAAAAAAAAAAAAAAAGATTAATGGCAAAATTTCCCTGAAAAAAAATTTTGCCAGAACATTTTACCAGCATTTATTTACCTTGATCCAAAAAGCACTGAGTATATAGAGGGATCTTTTTTTTTTTTTTAATCAACTTAGCAAATCAGCCAAAAACAACAGTACGTGAAAGATCAAATTCCATTTGAGCAAATACCACACAGACTGGGTGATTCCAGAGGGTAGAAGTAGGAGCAATGAGGGGAAGCTGAAGGAAGACTTGCTAATGATAGGAAGGACTTTCTAACTATCAGTTCAAGCCCAAATGGACATAGGCTATTCTGTGAAGGAGCACATTTCTTACCACTTCGCTTCAGCAAAGGTGGTAGGGGCATTTGGGGGATTCAAGTATGGAGGTGCCTGGTGGTGAGTAGGACCGAAGACCTCTGAGGCCCCTTCCAGCTCTCCGACTTCATGCCCCCAGGGTAGCCCTTGGAGCTGAACCTCTTGGTCCTGTGAATGGGGACTGATTTGCACAGCAGAGAGAAAGAGGAAGAACCTGTTTCTGTCTTCTTGAGGGTGGGGCTGAACCCAGTCAGAATTTTGAAATAGCCAGAGTTTATCTTTGGCATCTTCCCACTTCCCCTTCTGTACTCTTTTCTTACCACTTCATAGAGCTCTTGTCCAGCCCTCAGCTGCCCTGTATTCACAGAAGACCTTAATCTCCAAGCAGTGGCACGTTACCACATGACCCCTTTCTCCAGCCATTTCAAAACTCCCATTCTTTTAATGCAGCTAACCTCAGTGCTGAGAGGAAAGCAATCTGTTTGAACCACTTCACTCTAAAATGTGAATGGCTGATAGCCCCACAACTTTCTCAGGCTGATAGGAGTTTTCCAAACAAGATGTTCCTTAAACCAAAGGCATCTAACTGACGGCATGTGGCAAGCTAAACTCTCATTAATAGCCTTTCTAGGAGTTCAAGTCTCAGCTCTATTATTTACTGTCTAGTGACCTTGAGGAAATTCAGTGCTCTTATCTGTAAATCAGGAAGATAAATAATTAAACCAAATGATGTATATAATCTGCCTACCATGGTAACTGTAGATGTGGTTATTATTCTCCCCTCTTCAGGACTGCACCCAGAGGAGGAATTGTGAATTTCCTGCTGCCTTCTTTCGGCTTCTACTTTACTACCCATAATCCATTTTCCTTGGGCTTGGAGGTGGGTGTCCAAATCAGAGTCTGGGCAGCTGAGATCCCCACATAAGAGGAAGACTCCTGTCTTAGTTATCTAGTGCCGTCTACAACAGAAATACCACAAGTGGATGACTTTAACAACAAAAATTTATTCTTTTGCAGTTTAGAAGGCTAGAAGTCCAAATTCAGGATGCCAGCTCCAGGGGAGGGCTTTCTCTCTCTGTTGGTTGTAGGGGAATGTTTCTTGCCATCAATCTTCCCCTGGGTATAGGAATTTCTCAGCACAGTGATCCTGGGTCCAAAGGACACACTCCACTCCTGACTCTTTATTCTTGGTGGTAATAGGTCCCTCTCCTCTCTGCTAGCTTCTCTCTTTTATATTTCAAAAGAGATTAACCCAAGATACAACTTAATCCTGAAGATGAGTCCTGCCTCATTAACATAACTGCCTCTAATCCTGCCTCATTAACATCATAGAGGTTAGGGTTTACAACGCGAAGGATAATTATGTCAGATCACTAAATGGAGGACAACCGCACAATACTGGGAATCATGGCCCAGCCAAATTGACACACATTTTGGGGGGACACAATTCAGTCCATAACAACCCCCTTAAGTCCACCTGCCTCTACCATCCTTTTTCTATTGCATTATTTTCTGCCATTTTTATTTTGTATGTTTCTTCCTTCTCTTTTCTTTGTGTTCATTTTGTTATATTTTTGTGGAATTGAGCCTTGAGAAATTGAAAAAATCCAGCCTTTGATTAGAACTGACTTTTGCGCAAATGTAACAGCCTTTCTTTCCTACTCTCCACCGTAGCAGCATAATAAACAATAAACCACCCAAAGTAATTGGATTAGGGGGTTAAATTTTTATCAGAAAATTTGGTTAAATTTTTAAAATTTTTATTGTGTTTTAGGTGAAGTTTATAGTGCAAATTAGTTTCTCATTAAAAAATTTATATACACATTATTTTGTGACAATGGTTGCAGTCCCTGCAGTGTGTCAGCACTCTCCCCCTTTCCCTTTCCACCCCGGGTTCTTCATGTACATGCATTCAGTTTCCCCGTCCTGTCCCTTCCTGCCTTCTCGTCTTTGCTTTCAGGCAGGTGTTGCCCATTTGGTCTTGTATACTTGATCTAACTAAGAAGCACATTCCTCACATGTATTACTGTGGTTTTATAAACCAAAAACCAAACCAAACCTGTTGCCGTCAAGTCGATTCCAACTCATTGCAAACCTATAGGGCAGAGTAGAACTGTCCCATAGGGTTTCCAAGGAAGGGCTGGTGATTCAAACTGCTGATCTGTTGGTTAGGAACCAAACTCTTAACCACTATGCCACCAGGGCTCTTTTTGTTTTATAGGCCTATCTCATCTTTGGCTGAAAGGTGGACTTCAGGAGTAGCTTCAGTTCTGAGTTAGCAGGGTGTCCGGGGGCCATAGTTTTGGAGGTTCCTCCAGTCTCTGTCAGACCAGTAAGTCTGTCTGGCCCTTTTTTGTTAATTTGAATTTTGTTCTATATTTTTCTCCCACTCTGTTTGGAACCCGCTATCGTGATCCCTGTCAGAGCAGTCACCATCTAGCTCTGCTGGGCTCAGGCTGGTGGAGGCTGTAGTATTAAAAAAAAAAAATAGTGGTCCATTAATCCTTTGGACTAATATTTTCCTTGAGTCTTTGGTTTTCTTCATTCTCCTTTGCTCTGAACGTGTTGGAATCAATTGATGTATCTTAGAAGAAAGTTTGGTTGATTTATTTTCAGTATTTCTTATTTTCTGGTAAGTATATGTAAGGCCCGCCATGCATCTGTCAGTCCGTCATACTGTGAGGGGTTGCATGTTGCTGTGATGGTGGAAGCTATGCCACTGGTATTCAGATACCAGCAGGGTCACCCATGGTAGACAGGTTTCAGCTGAGCTTCCAGACTAAGACAGACTAGGAAGAAGGACCTTGCAGCCTACTTCTGTAAAGTATTAGCCAGTGAAAACCTTATGAATAGCAGCGGAACATTGTCTGATATAGTGCTGGAAGATGAGCCCCCCAGGTTGGAAGGCACTCAGAAGGTGACTGAGGAAGAGCTGCCACCTCAAAGTAGAGTCAACCTTAATGACATGGATGGAGTAAAGCTTTCGGGACCTTCATTTGGTGATGTGGCATGACTCAAAATAAGAAGAAACAGCTGCAAACATCCATTAATAATTGGAACCTGGAACGTACGAAGTATGAATCTAGGAAAATTAGAAATTGTCAAAAATGAAATGGAATGCATAAACATCAATATCCTAAGCAATCGTGAACTGAAATGGACTGGTACTGGCCATTTTGAATCAGACAATCATATAGTCTACTATGGTGGGAATGACAACTTGAAGAGGAATGGTGTTGCATTCATCGTCAAAGAGAACATTTCAAGATCTATCCTGAAGTACTATGCTGTCAGTGATAGGATAATATCCATACGCCTACAAGGAAGACCAGTTAATACGACTATTATTCAAATTTATGCACCAACCACTAGGGCCAAACATGAAGAAATAGAAGATTTTTATCGGCTGCTGCAGTCTGAAATTGATCGAACATGCAATCAAGATGCGTTGATAATTACTGGTGATTTTAATGTGAAAGTTGGAAACAAGGAAGAAGGATCGGTAGTTGGAAAATATGGCCTTGGTGATAGAAACAATGCCAGAGATCGAATGATAGAATTTTGCAAGACCAACGACTTCTTCATTGCAAATACCTTCTTTCACCAACATAAACGGTGACTATACATATTTTTTTTAAAAAAAAACACATGGACCTCGCCAGATGGAACACACAGAAATCAAATTGACTACATCTGTGGAAAGAGACGATGGAAAAGCTCAATATCATCAGTCAGAATAAGGCCAGGGGCCAGCTGTGGAACAGACCATCAACTGGTCATATGCAGTTCAAGCTGGTATTGAAGAAAATCAGAGCAAGTCCACGACAGCCAAAATATGAACTTGAGTATATCCCACCTGAATTTAGAGACCATCTGAAGAATAGATTTGACGTATTGAACACTGGTGACCGAAGACTGGATGAATTGTGGAATGACATCAAGGACATCATACATGAAGAAAGCAAGAGGTCACTGAAAAGATAGGAAAGAAAGAAAAACCAAGATGGATGTCAGAGGAGACTCTAAAACTTGCTCTCGAACGTCAAGCAGCTAAAGCAAAAGGAAGAATTGATGAAGTAAAAGAACTGAACAGAAGATTTCAAAGGGCCTTTTGAGAAGACAAAGTAAAGTATTATAATGACATGTGCAAAGAGCTGGAAATAGAAGTCCAAAAGGGAAGAAGACGCTCAGTACTTCTCAAGCTGAAAGAACTGAAGAAAAAATTCAAGCCTCGAGTTGCAATAGTGAAGGATTCCATGGGGAAAATATTAAATGACACAGGAAGCATCAAAAGAAGATGGAGGGAATACACAGAGTCATTATACCAAAAAGAATTAGTCGATGTTCAACCATTTCAAGAGGTGGCATATGATCAGGAACCGATGGTACTGAAGGAAGAAGTCCAAGCTGCCCTGAAGGCATTGGAGAAAAACAAGGCTCCAGGAATTGATGGAATATCAATTGAGATGTTTCAACAAACAGATGCAGTGCTGGAGGTGCTCACTCATCTATGCCAAGAAATATGGAAGACAGCTTCCTGGCCAACTGACTGGAAGAGATCCACATTTTTGCCTATTCCCAAGAAAGGTGATCCAACCAAATGTGGAAATTATAGAACAATATCATTAATATCCCATGCAAGCAAAATTTTGCTGAAGATCATTCAAAAGCAGTTCCAGCAGTATATCGACAGGGAACTGCCAGAAATTCAGGCCGGTTTCAGAAGAGGACGTGGAACCAGGGATATCATTGCTGATGTCAGATGGATCCTGGCTGAAAGCAGAAAATATGAGAAGGATGTTTACCTGTGTTTTATTGACTATGCAAAGGCATTCAACTGTGTGGATCATAACAAACTATGGATAACACTGCGAAGAATGGGAATTCCAGAACACTTAATTGTGCTCATGAGGAACCTTTACATAGATCAAGAGGCAGTTGTTCGGACAGAACAAGGGGATACTTCATGGTTTAAAGTCAGGGAAGGTGTGCACCAGGGTTGTATTCTTTCACCATACCTATTCAATCTGTATGCCGAACAAAGAATCTGAGAAGCTGGACTATATGAAGAAGAATGGGGCATCAGGATTGGAGGAAGACTCATTAACAACCTGCGTTATGCAGATGACACAATCTTGCTTACTGAAAGTGAAGAGGACTTGAAGCACTTACTGATGAAGATCAAAGACCACAGCCTTCAGTATGGATTGCATCTCAACGTAAAGAAAACAAAAATCCTCACAACAGGACCAATGAGCAACATCATGATAAATGGAGAAAAGATTGAAATTGTCAAGGATTTCATTTTACTTGGATCCACAATCAACAGCCGTGGAAGCAGCAGTCAAGAAATCAGGAGACGCATTGCACTGGCAAATCTGCTGCAAAGGACCTCTTTAAAGTGTTGAAGAGCAAAGATGTCACCCTGAAGACTAAGGTGCGCCTGACCCAAGCCATGGTATTTTCAATCGCATCATATGCATGTGAAAGCTGGACAATAAATAAGGAAGACCAAAGAAGAGTTGACGCCTTTGAATTGTGGTATTGGCGAAGAATATTGAATATACCACGGACTGCCAGATGAATGAACAAATCTGTCTTGGAAGAAGTATAACCAGAATGCTCCTTAGGGGCAAGGATGGCAGAACTGTGTCTTACATACTTTGGACATGTTTTCAGGAGGGATCAGTCCCTGGAGAAGGACATCATGCTTGGTAAAGTACAGGGTCAGCAGTAAAGAAGAAGACCCTCAACGAGGTGGACTGACACAGTGGCTGCAACGATGAGCTCAAGCATAACAAAAATTGTGAGGGTGGCACAGGCCCGGGCAGTGTTTTGTTCTGTTGTGCATAGGGTCGCTATGAGTTGGAACCGGCTCGACGGCACCTAACAACAACAACAACATATGTAAGGCCATAGGCTTCCCTCCGAGTAGCATGTTGGCTACAACTACAGACTTGGAGCGATACTTCTGTGTCCATTCATCTTTACATGTTTTATCATTGCCGTTTCATTTACTCCTGAACCCAAGAGTTACTTTAAAAAAAAACTCATTGCTGTCGAGTCAATTCAGACTCATAACAACCCTACTGGACAGAGTAGAAGTGCCCCATAGAGTTTCCAAGGAGTGGCTGGTGGATGTGAACTGCTGACCTTTTGGCTAGCTGCCGAGCTGTTAACCACTGTGCTACCAGATTTCCAAAAGTTACTTAGTAATGTGTTAATTTTTTTTAAGTATGTTACTTTGGTGGGGGTGGCGCAGACAGTTTCTGCTCAACTACTAACCTAAAGGTTGGCGCTTTGAACCCACTCCGTGGTGCCGAAGCAGAAAGCCCCAGAAAGGTTACAGCCCAGAAAACCCTATGGAGCAGCTCTGCTCTTTCCTACATGGGCTGCCATGGGTGGACATGGACTCAGCAGCAATGGGTTTTTTGTTTTGTTTTTGTTTCACTATTGATTTTTGGTTTATGAATAGTCCTAGTACCTCTGTATTCTTATAATAAACAGATGTAACACTTTAGCGTATAAGACCAGCAGTCATTTGGGGGCTGTGCAGCCTCTCTTTGCTCTTTATCTCTACAAATGATAAAGTAGGGTCAGAAGTTTATACTAAGCGCAGGTATGCTGTAAATGAAAAGATGCTTCATTAAACATGTTGTAAAAATAAATATTACAGTGTTTTCAGTGAGCTTTAGCAACAGGTGGAAACCCTGGTGGCGTAGTGGTTACGAGCTAGGCTGCTAACCAGAAGGTCGGCAGTTTGAATCTACCAGGTGCTCCTTGGAAACCCTATGGGGCAGTTCTACTCCGTCCTACGGGGTCGCTATGAGGCAGAATCGACTCGACGGCCATGGGTTTGGTTGTTTTTTTTTTTTTTGGTAGCAACAGGAATCCATTTAAATGATATTGTACAATAACAAACCAACTGTGTCCTGCTAGGCTGCTGAAAAGGGATGGGAGCTGTAATTAAAAACAAAAGTACGCTAAGCTAGAGAAGTGAATATCAGTCTTTTGTGCAATGCAGTATCTTGGCAGATGTAATGTATTTATCTTCACACACGAAGCTAAAATTTGGCAATGTCTTATCCGTGGTTTAAACCAGGGAATTTTAATTATGTAACTGTTGTTATTTTTACGGCAACATTTAGAAGTTCTCTGCTGATGAAGAGATTGTCTTATCTTAATGAGATAGCAGAGCTCACACCCTCCCAAACTGGGCCAATTGTTTAGTTATTTAAAAATGTGTCTTTTCCCCACAGATGCTGGAGCCCAAGTTAGCAGTTGTGTTAACGTGGAAGTTAAGAGATCAGAATCTACCCTTCCATTCAGGTCTTAAATCTAGGGTGACCAACTGCCTGGTTTTCCCGTAACTGGGGAGGTTTCCTGAGATTCAGGACTTTCAGTGCTAAAATGGGGACGGTCCCAGACAACCTGGGACCATTGGTCACCCTGCTTATTTCCCAAAAATAAGCCACAGGATTATGCAGAACCCATCTTACACAGAGTCCCGGGGCAGTGCAAAGTCAACGCACACAGCTGCTAACTCAAGTGCTGGCAGTTCGAGTCCACCCAGAGTTGCCTTGGAAAAAAGGCCTGGTGACCCACCCCTGAAATCAGCCACCGAAAAGCCTACTGAGCACGTTCTGCTCCGACATACATGGGTCACCACGAGGCAGGGTCCCTTCCACTGCAGCTGGTTTTTTACTTTACAAGCATGCCAACCGAGCGGCTCTTGTTGGATCCGGACGATTTAAGGGCTCCCAGAAAGTCCGTTCTGTCTCCCAAATTACCCACAACCTCTGATAGCACTACCCTCTCTCTTTCTGACCTGAAATTTCTACCATTAGAGTCAGTCCTTAAGTTACTTTTCTTTTCAGCTAGAATTAGACCACGAAGACCTGGGGGTTATCTTCAGAAAGCCTTTGCTACAAAGCCCAAACCCGGGAAGAGAAGGCAGCTTTGGGACACTCATCTCGTCTCACAGGGAGTGTGGTGCAGTGGTTAAATGCTCAACTGCTAATCAAAAGGTCAGCAGTTCGAACCCACCAGCCACTCTATGGGAGAAAGATACGGCAGTTTGCTTCCACAAAGATGACAGCCTCGGAACCCTATGGGGCAGCTCTAGTCTGTCCTCAGTGGCGTCACTAGGGTTAGTGTCACCTAGAGCAGTGACTCACCTTGTCGCTACCCCCCCCCATGGACCTTCTTTTGTACCGGACCATATGAAGTCCTTTTAATGTTTATTATCAATTTTAATCATAGAATAATATGTGATCAACAGAGTTGTAAATTGCTTAAATGTCTCATTTCTTAGATTCTTTGAATAATAACAAAATTGTTTTGTAAATTCTTTCTACATTGAATGACATTTTTAGCTATAACATTATTAATAACCAAGAGGAAGCCTTTTTTATTTTTCTCCCTCTTTTTGTTTAATTACTACTTCATTCTCAAAGAAGTTATTAATATAGCTTCACAAATACTAATTACCGCAATCTTGTGGCTAAAACACCAGAAAATTTGACAAAATCGGTGACTACAAAAATATCAGCAGCAATGAAAACAACAACGTGTGCCTGTAGCGTGTGCTCGTGGCGTGTGCGTGTGGCGTGTGCGTGTGGCGTGTGCGTGTGGCGTGTGCTCGTGGTGTGTGCTTGTGGCGTGTGCGTGTGGCGTGTGCCCGTGGCGTGTGCGTGTGGCGTGTGCGTGTGGTGTGTGCTTGTGGCGTGTGCCTGTGGCGTGTGCCCGTAGCGTGTGCTTGTGGTGTGTACAGATGAAACTACATGATTTGAAGCGTCACTGTAACTGGGTAATAATGACAGCTCTGAGCAGAGTGCATTAGAAAGGTCAAAAAGTAACTAGCATAGAGTTTTAGCCTTGCAGGTATATTGATACATGTAAGCTGGGCTTACAAAAATGTTTTTGTTGTTATAACCAGGGACAATCACCCAATAAGCAAGGTAAGCACATGCTTAGGGCATCAACAAAACAGGGACACCAGCTGTCCAAAGCAAAGACCCACAGATGCCAAGCAGAAAGGACACAAGGAAAAGCGAGCACCGCAGTGGAAGGGAACTGGCAGGGCACTAGATGAAATTGATAGCGTCCCCAATGTTTGAGAATGTGCCGTCCAGAAATAAAGTTCACACAGGCTCACAAGGGAGCCCACGTGCAAGGTTGTTTAAGCTATGAGGTCCCTACCACTTCGACACTTTCCTTGACATCTGCCTCCTCAGTTCCCTCCTGTGTAACTGGAACCCCTTATCTCGGTGGGTCCCTTGGTAGTATACTATTTCTTTCTAATAAATAAGAGGTGGTGGTGGGTTGTTGAGTTTAACACTTGCTACATTCACCCAATATGCATCTGGATCCAACATGAGCATTTATTGGGCAAGAAGAGATTATATTAACAGACAACAGACCTCTGATCCGTTATGAGAGAACTGTCTTGTGTAGCACGTCTGCTGAGCCAGCAACTCCAGACAGGAGGGCCGGCAATACGTGTGTGTGTGTGTGTGTGTAACTCCCATATCTCAGTCAAATGTGTCAAACAGAGAAGGGGGCACCACAGATTACCAGTATCTAGGGGCCTCACTTGCCTGAATCCGGCCCTGGTTATAACTAACTACAGAGATATTTTTATAAAATATCATAAATTTCTGCTGAAACATGCACAAAAATTTTATTGACAGTCATTTTGGTGTCGCCCCCTCTGACAGTGTCACCAGTGTGATCCGCACCCCCCAGTGACACCACTGTCTGTCCTATAGGGTCACTATGAGTCAAAATCGACTCACCAGCAACAGGTTTGTTTTGGTTTGTCATCTCAGAGCCTAACGAAGCCTTCAAAACACATTAGTGACAAGTCTAGTGAGAGTGACACAAAATGTAAATGAGGCAGGTTTCCTTCCGTACCCCCAGCTGCCCCTTTTCTGTACCTTCCTTCAGGTCACCGGCATTTCCATTTTCTCCCCACCTTTTCCTTAACAACCTGCCCTGCCCCCCTCTCCGGAACAGGAGGTCAGAGTGCATTTACCCTAAAATATGAGGTTTATTCTGTTGTGATCCATAGGGTTTTCATTGGCTAATTTTCAGACGTAGATCACCAGGCCTTTCTTCCTAGTCTGTCTTAGCCTGGGAGCTCTGCTGAAACCTGTCTACCACGGGTGACTGTTGATGGTTATGGCTGTGTGTCAACTTGGCTGGGCCATGATTCTCAGTGGTTTGGCAGTTATGTAATGATGTAATCACCCTCCATGGTGTGATCAGCCAATCACTTGTAAAAGAACAAAAATATTAAAATTTTAGAAGGACAAAAAATTAAAGTAAATTTAACAGTGTAAATAACTCATTCAATTTTATGGGAACTTTATGGAAATTATTCAAAACCCAAATAAAAGGAAAGATTTCAGCTTTTGTGGGCAATAGGCTTGGCTCTTTATTTTTATTACTATTTATTTACTCAGTTTTTATTCTTTCTATTTCATTTCCAGAAATCAAAGCTGATTCCATTCCATTATTTTCACTTTCCCAATCACATTACACCCTAACAGAATCTTTCATTCTTTGTCTCACAAGTAAAGCTTCCAAGCTACACTTCCCTTCTCCTGAGTTTGACATATCAGAAATCTCACTAAGTGATTGGTACTGCCTTCTGTTTGCTGCTACTTATTTGAGCAACACATCTTGGCACTTTCTTCAAGAAGCACTACAAATTTTCAAGGTGTCCCACCAACAAAATGGAGATCAGTGTATCTTACATTACCCACCTCCACGTTATCAGTGGGAAAACCAAGGGCCGCCAAGCTTCAGCAGCGACACGGAATTCTTCAGTAGCAAACAGAATTACTCAAGGCAGTTGTGGACCCTTTCCTAAGTCTCTTGCTCAGACACTCTCAGTGTGTTTATTTAGACCACCCAAGGGATAAGCTACCTGTCATGACGACCCTATCATGGCAACCCCACCTGTGTCAAAGTAGAACTGTGCTCCATAGGGTTTTCAGTGGCTGATCTTTAGAAAATTGATCACCAGACATTTCTTCCAACATGCCTCTGGGTGGACTTGAACTGCCAACCTTTCAGTTAGTAGCTGAGTACATTAGCCATTTGTACCACCCAGGGACTCCCTAGAAATAAGGAGATTGGATAAATCGTGGAAACGAATCCCCATTAGGTAGACACTTTTGGTAACAGTCACCTCCAAGGTCCCCGCGAATCTAAAAGTCTATAAAATTACTCTTTGGGATTTCCTACAGCCTCCACTGGATGGACCTTCCCTCGTGCCGAATGAGCCGTATGTTCTGAGTCAGGTGCCCTGTTCTGTCCTCTTCCCTGCAAAGAAACAACTGATTGACCCAAATTCTAAACTTGGGCTTCCTGCGACTGCTGCCCCCCTGAAACCAGAAATAAAACAGAAAATTAACAAACATTGAGTGAGCACTTTGTATACAAGCTGCTAAACCGGGTCTGAGGAGATTTCAATGGTCAACAAAACAAGATGTGAACAATGAATAGTTAAAAACACCAGGAGACTTAAAAGCAATAAGATCAAAAGATGTCACCAGGAAACACTGCACAGTGATACGCAGGTGAAAAGATAGGTTTGGGATCTATTACTGTTCACGAGCTGTGGGACCCTGGGCAAGTTATTCAACCTCACTGATCCTTAGTGAGAGGACAGTGGTGGTTCAGTGGGAGAATCCTCGCCTTCCACGAAGGAGACTTGGGTTCATTTTCTGGCCAACACACTTCATGAGCAGCCACCACCCACCTGTCAGGTGAGGCTTGCACGTTGCTATAATGCCGAACAGGGTTCAGTGGAGCCTCCAGACTAAGATGGACTAGGAAGAAAGGTTTGGTCATTTACTTCTGAAAACCAGCCAGTGAAAGCCCTGTGGGTGGCAACGGTGGGATCCACAACCAATCATGCGGATGGCCGTGAGGATGGCGCAGGACCAGGCGGTGTTTCATTCTGTTGTGCACGGTGCCCCCATGCATCAGGGCCCAAGCTGAGGGCAGCTAACAGCAACAGCAATCCCTAGCTGACACGCCTACAAAAGGAGACAGTAACAGTGCTTTCCTCACAGGACTGCTGTGTGGGGATCCAGTGAGGTGACATGTAAAATGCTCCACAGGGCCTGGCACAAAGTATTTATGCTGGGACACTTCCACCTGCTCCCTTCTCCACCCCGTACACTGGTAGGCTGGCCTGTGTGGCCGCTGTTTGGATCTGGTCAATGGGTAGACCTGGCAGGAGAACGGAGGGAGGAAGGAGAGTGAGGTGAGATGCATTCTCCAGCTCCCCACCTGGAGAGCCACCATGGTGCTACTGACGTCCCTTAATAGATGGCCACAAGGCCTGTGAGGTGGCCCTTTCCACACAGCCATCAGGCCCAGGGGAGGTAACAAGCATCTTGCCTTGGGGTACTGCACTGTCCCTTGTGGTTTCCCACAGCATTGTCAATAGCCCCTTTGTGAAACTCCCCTTAGATTACGCAACCGGAGAGCACCATTCGGTAAAGCAGCCAGCTAGTACCAGCAGCAGCTGTCCTGGCCATAGTTATTTGAAGTATGAGGTTACACATCAAATGAGTTATACAGACACAGTGAAGTACCTAATAAAACGTAAATAAACTCCTCCACCTGCAGAAGGTAGCCAGGACACCTTAGACACAGGTGATTCCCTACTTCCCATACCTGCTCATAACATACCTGCAGAAGTGCTTTTCCTTTGGAGAATCTCCTGTCATTGCAGTTGCCAGATTTAGCGGAGAAACAAAACATCAACGACATCAACAATTGGAATTTCAGATAACACTGAACACACTTGAATTTCAGACAACCAATAAATTTTTAACATAATTATGTCGCAAATACTGATGCTGTTCATATGAAATGTATTCATTGTTTATCTGAAATTCAAATTTAACTGGGAACCCGACCTATCACGGGAAGATCTGGACCCTCCCATTCATGATTTTCTCAACTGTATATTTAATAACACACTTTCCTTTACAACTGGGAGGGAAAGTTGGGTTTCATGATTAACCATTACTTTCCCGTGAAGAACCAAGTTCCTTATCAGCTTGAGTACAAGAGTCATGAGTACAGGGAGGCCGACATCTGAGTCACAGTCTGTTCAAGACACATCAGTTAGCCCTTCCTTTAGCTTTTCCATGTGAAGCTGCCCTAGACACTGCCCCTGCTCAAGGAGGTTCATGAAGACCACAGGTGATGGACCTGGAGGGAGGGCCACTGCCCGCCCAACAGTGACCGATGTCACTTGATACAGAAAGTTGGGTGAAACCAACCAGATATCAGCTATCTCTAAGGAATCTGGACTGAGGGAACGAAGCAATGGCAGCCCTTGCAGCTGAGAGGAGGCCGTGATGAACGCTACACAAACTAAACACGGAAGGAGCAGAGAAAAGATAGTATCAAAGAGGGAAAGAATACACCCCCAGAGCAGAAAGAAGCAGACACACAAACAGTAGCTTGTTGTTGTTAGTTGTTGTCGAGCTGGCTCCAACTCATGGTGACCCCATGTGCAACAGAACGAATCGTTGCCCAGTCCTGTGCCGTCTTTGCCATCACTGATATGCTTGAGTCCATTGTTGCTGCCACTGTGTCTTTTGAGTGCCTTCCAACCCAGGGGGCTCTTCTAGCACTCTATCAGACATTATTCTATTGTGATTCATCGGATTGTGTGGGTTAATTTGCAGAAATAGATCATCAGCCCCTTCTTCCTAGTCTGTCTTAGTGTGGAAGCTCAGCTGAAACCTGTCCACCATGGGTAACCCTGCTGGTGTTTGAAATACTGATGGCATAGCTTCCAGCATCATAGCAACCTGCAAGCCACCACAGTACAGCACACTGGCCGAAGGGTGGTGGAAAGAGTAGCTAGGGTTCATTAATGACGGAGCCAGAGGAAAGCTCCATTTATTCAAGAGGATACAGGACCAACCTCTGGCTCCTGTCTCCCCAAAGCCCCGTTGTTTTGCCTTCCCTTGCATAGCTCTGCTTTCCCTGTTTTCTCTTGCACGGTTCTGTTTTTCCTGGTTTCTCCTGCACATATGTCCTTAAAATATCCTCCTGCTCGCTTGATATTGCTTACTCGATATAGGGTAGCTATGAGTCAGAATCAACTCGATGGCAATGGGTTTGGTTTTGGTGGCTTACTTGAGGTAATTCAAGTCAGTCTCCTTGTGAACAAAAGCCCTAACAATCACCGTGTACCTGCACCAGGTATGGAAGTTTACAATCTCAAAGTTCACATGCAAACTCAGCCCTGGGGAGGTTTAGACTCAGGTATCAGCAAAGAGGGCAAATGGCCTAGGGTCAGGGGAGTGATCTATTCATTTGGGACCCTAACTTCTAGGCGTTTGTCATTAGGACCCCTTAATAGGTGTGGAGGAGCCCTGGTGGCACAGTGGTTAAGCCCTCCACTCAGCTGCTAACCAAAATGTTGGTGGTTCAAACCCACCAGCCACTCCACAGGAGAAATGCAGGATGCCACTTCAAAAGAAGTGAAGAAAAAATTCAAGCTTCGAGTTGCAATATTGAAGGATTCTACAGGGAAATATTAAACTACGCAGGAAGCATCAAAACAAGGTGGAAGGAATACAGAGTTACTACACCAAAAAGAATTGGTCGACGTTCAACCATTTCAGGAGGTAGCATATGATCAGGAACTGATGGTATTGAAAGAGGAGGTCCAAGCTGCACTGAAGGCACTGGCAAAAAAAAAAAAAAAAAAGGTTCCAGGAATTGACAGAATACCAGTTGAGATGTTACAACAAACGGATGCAGTGCTAGAAGTGCTCACTCATCTATGCCAAGAAATTTGGAAGACAGTTACATGGCCAGCTGACTGGAAGAGATACATACTTATGCCTATTCCAAAGAAAGGTGATCCAACCGAATGCGGAAATTACCGAACAATATCACTAATATCACACACAAGTAAAACTTTGCTGAAGATCATTCAAAAGCAGCTGCAGCAGTACATTGACAGGGAACTGCCAGAAATTCAGGCTGGATTCAGAAGAGGACATGGAACCAGGGTTATCATTGCTGATATCCCTGTGAGATGGATCTCGGTGAAAGCTGAAAACACCAGGAGGATGTTTACCTGTGTTTTATTGACTATGCGAAGGCATTTGATTGTGTGGACCATAACAATGGATAACATTGCAAAGAATGGGAATTCCAGAACACTTTATTGTGCTCAGAAGGAACCTGCACATAGACCAAGAGCCAGCCATTCGAACAGAACAAGGGGATACCGCGTGGTTTAAAGTCAAGAAAGGTGTGTGTCAGGATTGTGTATTTATTCAAACTGTGTGCTGAGCAAATAATCCAAGAAGCTTGACTACATGAAGAAGAGCAGGGCATCTGGATTAACAACCTGCTTTATGCAGATGACACAACCTTGCTTGCTGAAAATGAAGAGGACTTGAAGCACTTACTGATGAAGATCAAAGACCACAGCCTTCAGAATGGATTACACCTCAACATAAAGAAAACAAAAACTTCACAATTGGACCAATAAGCAACATCATGATAAACAATTGAAGTCATCAAAGATTTCTTTTTACTTGGACCCACAAACAACACCCATGGAAGCAGCAGTCAAGAAATCAAATGCCACATTGCATTGGGCAAATCTGCTGCAGAGGACCTCTTTAAAGTGTTGAAAAGCAAAGATGTCACTTTGAGGACTAAGGTGCGCCTGACCCAAGCCATGAGTTTTCAGTCGCCTCATATGCATGTGAAAGCTGGACAGCGAATAGGGAAGACAGAAGAACTGACACCTTTCAATTGTGGCATCGGCAAAGAATATTGAATACACCATGGACTACCAAAAGAACGAACAAATCTGTCTTGGAAGAAATACAGCCAGAATGCTCCTTAGAAGCAAGGATGGCAAGACTACGTCTCAAACTTTGGACATGTTATCAGGAGGGATCAGTCCCTGGAGAAGGACGTCGTGCTTGGTAAAGTAAGGGGTCAGCAGGGAAGAGGAAGACCCTCAATGAGATGGATGGACACAGTGGCTGCAACAATGGGCTCAAGCATAGTAACAATTGTGAGGCTGGCGCAGGACACGGCAGTTGTAGGTAGGGGAGCTAGGAGTCAGAATTGGCCCCACGGCACCTAGCAACAACAATAAACTTTTATAAGCCCCTCAGTGCCCAGCCAGCTCTACAGCAGTGGGAACACTGATGCACATTGAGTTCTCTTGTTGTTGTTAAGTGCTCTTAAAAAAAAAAAAAAAGTGCTCTTGGGAGGTTTAAAATCCCGATGCCAGGGCCACATCCTAGAGCTACTCAGCCAGAATCTCTGGGTGTGGGCATCCACATATGGAATCATTCAGTTCATTCCAGTGTGCAGACAAGTTTGAGAACAGTGCTCCAAGGCAGTTTGTTTCTCAAACTCTAAGTTGCATACGAATAACCTGGATACCTTGTTAAAATGCAGATTATGATTGGTTGGTCTGGGGTGTGGTCCAAGCAGCTCTAACAAGTTCCCAGGTGAGACCAAGGATGAGGGTCTGTGGACTACATTTTGAATAGGAGGCACAGAGGTTAAGAGCTTGGCTGCTAACCAAAATGTCAGCAGTTCAAATCCACCAGCTGCTCCTTGGAAACCCTATGGGGCAGTTCTACTCTGTCCTGTAGGGTCCATATAAATCAGAACTGACTTGATTCAACCCCAGTGGGTCTGGTTTTTTGGTTTGAAGGTTCATCCTGGTCAGCTGTGTGTCTAGTCTGTTAAGAAAGAAAATTCCATCAGAACTTAGGAAGTGATTCTAAGACTTAACAACCTTCATTATTAGGAAGGTCCTCATATCCAACCAGCTTTTCATTACCCATACTCCTTCAGCTAATAAAACATTCCTCCTTGGCCTTCCTTGAAAGACACGGATGTTATCATGAACTGCTTTAGATTATTGAGTATTTTTTACCATCACTTTTGCTTTTGTCTGATTTCTCCTGTTCCTGCACATCCGAGTATAGACCCAGAATACCCATTTAATGAGCTAACGTTATTTCCACAGCTTGGCTACAGCATATAAAACATAACTGTCAGCGTTTCAGGGAGACTTTGTACCAGATGATTCAGGAACAGATCACACGAGGTCTTGACAGCTTTTGCAACTGACGTCGAAACCATTCGCTTTCCCGATATCCAGCAGTAAAAAAGTTAAGTACGTTCAAGACCACCAAAGAAATGCAGTTTAAAAGGATGCCAATTGTTGATAAATAAAATGCTTTCATCACATAGTCTTGTTGACAGAGAAGATGCAGGGACTTCAGGTTTTAAAGTGTCTTAAAGAAAATGCACACGGTCTCCAGTAATAATGGTGATTAGGGATTCAAAGAGCGGCACTTCTTCCTAAATGTTCGGCTACTAACAGAAAAACTGGAGGTTCAAACCACCCAGAGAGGCCTCCCAAGAGAGCCCTGGCGATCTGTTTCCCAAAGTTCACAGCCCTGGAAACCTCACGGAACACGGTTCTACTCCGACACACACGGCGTCGCCACGAGTCGGAACTGACTTGGTGGCAACTGAGGCTTGAAAACCTCCTTAGTGAGACATTTAAACCCGTGGCCGCCAAGCTGACTCGGACCCACAGGAAGCCCAGGTGTGACAGAGCAGACCTGCTCCATAAGGTCTTCTTGGCTGTCATCTTCAGGGAAGCGGATCGCCAGGTCTTTCTCCCGTGGCACCACTGGATGGGTTCGGACCACCGACCTTTAGGTTAGCATTTGAGCACAAACTGTGCTACCCAGGGACCTTTAAAAGGGGTGGTAAATGGGTGTTATTACAAAAGGCAGCGCACTTTGGGCATCGATTTGCCAGATTAAATATAAACCAAAGAATAGCAGAGGAATTTCAAAGCTTCGTGCTAAATTAACTCTTATCTGAAGCTGGAATATGCAGTACTGGTGCCCAGGTTAACTGACACAACCCATCTGAAAAATACATGGTTCAAGAGCTACAAAGAGTTCACAAACCTGAAACATACAGCAGTAATGAATGATAATAAAATACCCATAAATGCAGTAGAAAAACTAAAAATATTGAAAAGAGGAAGAGAATCAAACCAATGGAGCAAAAAAATTTTTTATTGTGCTTTAGATGAACTTTTTTTTTTTTTTTACAGAGCAAAGCAAATTGGTTTCTCATTAACTAATTAACACACATATTGTTTTGTGACATTGGTTGCCAACCCTGTGACGTGTCAACACTCTGCCCTTCTCAACCTTGGTTTCCCTATTTCCATTCGTCCAGCTTTCCTGTCCTCTCTTGGCTTCTTGTCCTTGCCACTGGGCTCGTGTGCCCATTTAGTCTCGTATACATGGTTAAGCCACGTGTATTATTATTTGTTCAATGAGCCTGTCTAATCTTCGGCCGAAGGGTGAACCTCAGGAATGACTTCAGTACTGAGTTAAAAGTGTGTCTGGGGGCCATATTCTCGGGGTTTCTCCAGTCTCTGTCAGACCAGTATGTCTAGTCTTTTTTTGTGAGTTAGAACTTTGTTCTACATTTTTCTCCAGCTCTGTCTAGGACCCTGTATTGTGATCCTGGTCAGAGCAGTCAGTGGTGGTAGCCAAGTACTATCTAGTTGTGCTGGACTCAGTCTGGTGGAGGCTATGACAGTTGTGGTCCATCAGTCCTTTGGACTGATCTTTCCCTTGTGTCTTGGCTTTTCTTCATTCTTCCTTGCCCCAGATGGGGTGGGACCAATAGATGCATTTTAGATGGCCACTCACAAGCTTTTAAGACCCTAGACGCTACACCACCAAAATAAGATGTATAAACTATGCATGCCAGTTGAGCTAGATGTCCCCCGAGATCATGTTCCCCAGCCCTCAGCCCAGTGATTTGGTCCCTCAGGGAGTTTGGATGTGCCTATGAAGCTTCCATGACCTTGCCTTGGTCAAGTTGTGTTGACTTCCCCAGTACTGTGTACTGTCTTACCCTTCACCTAAGTTACTACTTACCTATTGTCTAGTTAGTGTTTTTTGCTCCCCACCTCCCCTCCCTTGTAACCATCAAAGATTGTTTCTTTCTGTGTGTAAACCTTTTCATGAGTTTTTATAATAGTGGTCTCATACAGTATTTATCCTTTTGTGATTGACTTATTTCATTCAGCATAAGCCCCAAAGAGTTTTTTTTTTATATAATAATTACTCAAAATATGACTAATTTAAGCTGATGATGACAATCTAAGGTTTCAATTGTGACATCTGATAATACCGGCTTTCATAGGAAAAAGCAGTGAGAGACAAGCCTTTAGAGCAATAAGTAAGGGTGCTACAGTAACAGAGGAAACCCTGGTGGTGTAGTGGTTAAGAGCTTCGGCTGCTAACCAAAAAGTCAGCAGTTCAAATCCACCAGGCGCTCCTTGGAAATCCTATGGGACAGTTCTACTCTAGCCTATAGGATCACTATGAGTCGGAATCAATAAGAGAAGGCATAATAAATAATGCAAAAACACTAACTCTGAATTTATGTTGCAAGTATAGCAAAAAATATATAAAATAAAAATCATCATCAAAAGATTTTAATAGAGCATTAATAAGGATGGTATAAAAGGATGGTATAGGTCTCAATAATTCATTATACTGCTCAATGCCTCTTAAAGACCTACACAGCAAATTCCTCTCAGAGTTCATAGCCAAGACAGAATTGCATACCCTGATAAACAGCTATACAAGAATATAAAGCTATTTCATGAAGATTAAAAAATAAAAACCCATATAGTTCTTGCCTTGTTAAGGCTGCCAGAAAGCACGGGGTCAAACTTTGCTCTTACGATGCCACGTTCTTCAATCAAGACTTTATAATATTAATTGTCTCCTTCTTTGCTTGAAGTTCTGCCTTTGATCCTACATCACTGGTTCTTAGGGCATCTGTGCTTTTATCTTAAGTCATCACAAATCCTTTTAGAAAGTGCATCACGATAAATAACAATTTAGGACATTGGGAGGGGCGGAGCCAAGATGGCGGACTAGGCAGACGCTACCTCGGATCCCTCTTACAACAAAGACTCGGAAAAACAAGTGAATCGATCACATACATAACAATCTACGAACCCTGAACAACAAACACAGATTTAGAGACGGAGAACGAACTAATACGGGGAAGCAGCGATTGTTTCCAGAGCCTGAAGCCAGCGTACCAGTCAGGTACGGCACAAGCACAGAGAGCTGCTCCACCCCCCTGAACTAACCCCGGGAGGGGGACCAGCCGGTTCCACGGGCGGCGTGGGACGCAGCCGGTAGGAGAAGTCCCAGGGAGGCAGTGACTGGTCTTGGAGCAGAAAGAGCAGCGTCTGAGCCAGGGAACCATCCTGCAGAGATTTGGACTGGACGCAGGTACGGCATAAACACGGAGAGTTGCTCCACCCCCCTGAACTAACCCCGGGAAGGGGCCCAGCCGGGTCGCGCGGGCGGCGTGGGACGCAGCCGGTAGGAGAAGTCCCCGGGAGGCAGCGACTGGTATTGGAGCGGGGAGAACAGCGTCCCAGCCGGGACACTTGGTCACGGCACAAGCACGGGGAGCTGCTCCACCCATCTGAACTAACCCCGGGAGGAGGCCCAACTGGTTCTCGGAGGCGGCACGGCCACGCGGCTGGAGGGACGAGAAGTCCCCGGGAGGCAGCGACTGATTTTGGAGTCGAGAGTGCACTGTCCCAGTAGGGGAGCCTTGACGCTGGGCGTGGGGCTGGAAGCGGAGGATCTGACCGTGACTCCAGCGGGCCAGACCCCCCGGGGGCAATCTCCATGCAGCCAGCACACATAGGCGACGCGCCCGCAGGAATCTCAGATATAATAGTCATTACAAGCAAGACAAGCAACTCTGGCTATATTCTGAGGTGCTACTCTCCTATCTCTCTGTTCCCTCCCCCACCCTCCCCAGGCGGCTTCATTAACCTCTGAATAGCCTGAGCCAGAGGGAGAACTCTGATAGGGATCTGACTGCATTTTTTTTTTAGTGGATTTTCTGGAAAAACTAGTTTCCCAGTGATGGCTCGGAGACAACAATCCATATCAAACCACTTAAAGAAGCAGACCATGACAGCTTCTCCAACCCCCCAAACAAAAGAATCAAAATCTTTCCCAAATGAAGATACAATCTTGGAATTGTCAGATACAGAATATAAAAAACTAATTTACAGAATGCTTAATGATATCACAAATGAAATTAGGATAACTGCAGAAAAAGCCAAGGAACACACTGATAAAACTGTTGAAGAACTCAAAAAGATTATTCAAGAACATACTGGAAAAATTAATAAGTTGCAAGAATCCATAGAGAGACAACATGTAGAAATCCAAAAGATTAACAATAAAATAACAGAATTAGACAATGCACTAGGAAGTCAGAGGAGCAGACTCGAGCAGTTAGAATGCAGACTGGGACATCTGGAGGACCAGGGAATCAACACCAACACAGCTGAAAAAAAATCAGATAAAAGAATTAAAAAAAATGAAGAAACCCTAAGAATCATGTGGGACTCTATCAAGAAGGATAACCTGCGGGTGATTGGAGTCCCAGAACAGGGAGGGAGGACAGAAAACACAGAGAAAATAGTTGAAGAACTCCTGACACAAAACTTCCCTGACATCATGAAAGACGAAAGGATATCTATCCAAGATGCTCGTCGAACCCCATTTAAGATTGATCCAAAAAGAAAAACACCAAGACATATTATCATCAAACTCACCAAAACCAAAGATAAACAGAAAATTTTAAAAGCAGCCAGGGAGAAAAGAAAGGTTTCCTTCAAGGGAGAATCAATAAGAATATGTTCTGACTACTCAGCAGAAACCATGCAGGCAAGAAGGGAATGGGACGACATATACAGAACACTGAAGGAGAAAAACTGCCAGCCAAGGATCATATATCCAGCAAAACTCTCTCTGAAATATGAAGGCGAAATTAAGATATTTACAGACAAACACAAGTTTAGAGAATTTGCAAAAACCAAACCAAAGCTACAAGAAATACTAAAGGATATTGTTTGGTCAGAGAACCAATAATATCAGATATCAGCACAACACAAGGTCACAAAACAGAACGTCCTGATATCAACTCAAATAGGGAAATCACAAAAACAAACAAATTAAGATTAATTAAAAAAAAATAAATACACATAACAGGGAATCATGGAAGTCAATAGGTAAAGGATCACAATAATCAAAAAGAGGGACTAAATACAGGAGGCACTGAACTGCCATATGGAGAGTGATACAAGGCGATATAGAACAATACAAGTTAGGTTTTTACTTAGAAAAATAGGGGTAAATAAAAAGGTAACCACAAAAAGGTATAACAACTCTATAACTCAAGATAAAAACCAAGAAAAACATAACGACTCAACTAACATAAAGTCCAGCACTATGAAAATGAGGATCTCGCAATTTACTAAGAAAAACGCCTCAGCACAAAAAAGTATGTGGAAAAATGAAATTGTCAACAACACACATAAAAAGGCATCAAAATGACAGCACTAAAAACTTATTTTTCTATAATTACCCTGAATGTAAATGGACTAAATGCACCAATAAAGAGACAGAGAGTCACGGACTGGATAAAGAAACACGATCCATCTATATGCTGCCTACAAGAGACACACCTTAGACTTAGAGACACAAACAAACTAAAACTCAAAGGATGGAAAAAAGTATATCAAGCAAACAATAAGCAAAAAAGAAGAGGAGTAGCAATATTAATTTCTGACAAAATAGACTTTAGACTTAAATCCACCACAAAGGATAAAGAAGGACACTACATAATGATAAAAGGGACAATTGATCAGGAAGACATAACCATATTAAATATTTATGCACCCAATGACAGGGCTGCAGGATACATAAATCAAATTTTAACAAAATTGAAAAGCGAGATAGATACCTCCACAATTATAGTAGGAGACTTCAACACACCACTTTTGGAGAAGGACAGGACATCCAGTAAGAAGCTCAACAGAGACATGGAAGATCTAATTACAACAATCAACCAACTTGACCTCATTGACTTACACAGAACTCTCCACCCAACTGCTGCAAAATATACTTTTTTTTCTAGCGCACATGGAACATTCTCTAGAATAGACCACATATTAGGTCATAAAACAAACCTTTGCAGAGTCCAAAACATCGAAATATTACAAAGCATCTTCTCAGACCACAAGGCAATAAAACTAGAGATCAATAACAGAAAAACTAGGGAAAAGAAATCAAATACTTGGAAAATGAACAATACCCTCCTGAAAAAAGACTGGGTTATAGAAGACATCAAGGAGGGAATAAGGAAATTCATAGAAAGCAACGAGAATGAAAATACTTCCTATCAAAACCTCTGGGACACAACAAAAGCAGTGCTCAGAGGCCAATTTATATCAATAAATGCACACATACAAAAAGAAGAAAAAGCCAAAATCAGAGAACTGTCCCTACAACTTGAACAAATAGAAACTGAGCAACAAAAGAATCCATCAGGCACCAGAAGAAAACAAATACCAAAAATTAGAGCTGAACTAAATGAATTAGAGAACAGAAAAACAATTGAAAGAATTAACAAAGCCAAAAGCTGGTTCTTTGAAAAAATTAACAAAATTGATAAACCATTGGCCAGACTGACTAAAGAAATACAGGAAAGGAAACAAATAACCCGAATAAGAAATGAGAAGGACCACATCACAACAGAACCAAATGAAATTAAAAGAATCATTTCAGATTATTATGAAAAATTGTACTCTAACAAATTTGCAAACCTAGAAGAAATGGATGAATTCCTGGAAAAACACTACCTACCTAAACTAACACATTCAGAAGTAGAACAACTAAATAGACCCATAACAAAAAAAGAGATTGAAACGGTAATCAAAAAACTCCGAACAAAAAAAAGCCCTGGCCCGGACGGCTTCACTGCAGAGTTCTACCAAACTTTCAGAGAAAAGTTAACACCACTACTACTAAAGGTATTCCAAAGAATAGAAAATGACGGAATACTACCCAACTCATTCTATGAAGCCACCATCTCCCTGATACCAAAACCAGGTAAAGACATTACAAAAAAAGAAAATTATAGACCTATATCCCTCATGAACATAGATGCAAAAATCCTCAACAAAATTCTAGCCAATAGAATCCAACAACACATCAAAAAAATAATTCACCCTGATCAAGTGGGATTTATACCAGGTATGCAAGGCTGGTTTAATATCAGAAAAACCATTAATGTAATCCATCACATAAATAAAACAAAAGACAAAAACCACATGATCTTATCAATTGATGCAGAAAAGGCATTTGACAAAGTCCAACACCCATTCATGATAAAAACTCTTACCAAAATAGGAATTGAAGGTAAATTCCTCAACATAATAAAGGGCATCTATGCAAAGCCAACAGCCAATATCACTCTAAATGGAGAGAACCTGAAAGCATTTCCCTTGAGAACGGGAACCAGACAAGGATGCCCTTTATCACCGCTCTTATTCAACATTGTGCTAGAAGTCCTAGCCAGGGCAATTAGGCTAGACGAAGAAATAAAAGGTATCCGGATTGGCAAGGAAGAAGTAAAGTTATCACTATTTGCAGATGACATGATTATATACACAGAAAACCCTAAGGAATCCTCCAGAAAACTACTGAAACTAATAGAAGAGTTTGGCAGAGTCTCAGGTTATAAAATAAACATACAAAAATCACTTGGATTCCTCTACATCAACAAAAAGAACACCGAAGAGGAAATAACCAAATCAATACCATTCACAGTAGCCCCCAAGAAGATAAGATACTTAGGAATAAATCTTACCAAGGATGTAAAAGACCTATACAAAGAAAACTACAAAGCTCTACTACAAGAAATTCAAAAGGACATGCTTAAGTGGAAAAACATACCCTGCTCATGGATAGGAAGACTTAACATAGTAAAAATGTCTATTCTACCAAAAGCCATCTATACATTTAACGCACTTCCGATCCAAATTCCAATGTCATATTTTAAGGGGATAGAGAAACAAATCACCAATTTCATATGGAAGGGAAAGAAGCCCCGGATAAGCAAAGCACTACTGAAAAAGAAGAAGAAAGTGGGAGGCCTCACCTTACCTGACTTCAGAACCTACTATACAGCCACAGTAGTCAAAACAGCCTGGTATTGGTACAACAACAGACACATAGACCAATGGAACAGAATTGAGAACCCAGACATAGATCCATCCACGTATGAGCAGCTGATATTTGACAAAGGACCAGTGTCAATTAACTGGGGAAAAGACAGCCTTTTTAACAAATGGTGCTGGCATAACTGGATATCCATTTGCAAAAAAATGAAACAGGACCCATACCTCACACCATGCACAAAAACTAACTCCAAGTGGATCAAAGACCTAAACATAAAGACTAAAACGATAAAGATCATGGAAGAAAAAATTGGGACAACCCTAGGAGCCCTAATACAAGGCATAAACAGAATACAAAACATTACCAAAAATGATGAAGAGAAACCCGATAACTGGGAGCTCCTAAAAATCAAACACCTGTGCTCATCTAAAGACTTCTCCAAAAGAGTAAAAAGACCACCTACAGACTGGGAAAGAATTTTCAGCTATGACATCTCCGACCAGTGCCTGATCTCTAAAATCTATATGATTCTGTTAAAACTCAACCACAAAAAGACAAACAACCCAGTCAAGAAGTGGGCAAAGGATATGAACACACATTTCACTAAAGAAGATATTCAGGCAGCCAACAGATACATGAGAAAATGCTCTCGATCATTAGCCATTAGAGAAATGCAAATTAAAACTACGATGAGATTCCATCTCACACCAGCAAGGCTGGCATTAATCCAAAAAACACAAAATAATAAATGTTGGAGAGGCTGCGGAGAGACTGGAACTCTCATACACTGCTGGTGGGAATGTAAAATGGTACAACCACTTTGGAAATCCATCTGGCGTTATCTTAAACAGTTAGAAATAGAACTACCATACAACCGAGAAATCCCACTCCTAGGAATATACCCTAGGGATACAAGAGCCTTCATACAAACAGATATATGCACACCCATGTTTATTGCAGCTCTGTTTACAATAGCAAAAAGTTGGAAGCAACCAAGGTGTCCATCTACGGATGAATGGGTAAATAAATTGTGGTATATTCACACAATGGAATACTACGCATCGATAAAGAACAGTGACGAATCTGTGAAACATTTCATAACATGGAGGAACCTGGAAGGCATTATGCTGAGCGAAATTAGTCAGAGGCAAAAGGACAAATATTGTATAAGACCACTATTATAAGATCGTGAAAAATAGTAAACCTGAGAAGAACACATACTTTTGTGGTTACGAGGGGGGGAGGGAGGGAGGGTGGGAGAGGGTTTTTTATTGATTAATCAGTAGATAAGAACTGCTTTAGGTGAAGGGAAAGACAACACTCAATACATGGAAGGTCAGCTCAATTGGACTGGACCAAAAGTAAAGAAGTTTCCGGGATAAAATGAATGCTTCAAAGGTCAGCGGAGCAAGTGCAGGGGTCTGGGGAACATGGTTTGCGGGGACAAGTCAATTGGCAAAATAATTCTATTATGAAATCATTCTGCATCCCACTTTGAAATGTGGAGTCTGGGGTCTTAAATGCTAACGAGCGGCCATCTAAGATGCAGCAATTGGTCTCAACCCACCTGGAGCAAAGGAAAATGAAGAACACCAAGGCCACACGACAACTAAGAGCCCAAGAGACAGAAAGGGCCACATGAACCAGAGACCTACATCATCCTGAGACCAGAAGATCTAGTTGGTGCCCGGCCACAATCGATGACTGCCCTGACAGGGAGCACAGCAGAGGACCCCTGAGGGAGCAGGAGATCAGTGGGATACAGACCCCAAATTCTCATAAAAAGACCAAACTTAATGGTCTGACTGAGACTGGAGGAATCCCGGCGGCCATGCTCCCCAGACCTTCAGTTGACGCAGGACAGGAACCATCCCCGAAGACAACTCATCAGAAATGAAAGGGACTGGTTAGCGGGTGGGAGAGAGACGCTGATGAAGAGTGAGCTAATGATATCAGGTGGACACTTGAGATTGTGTTGGCAACTCTTGTCTGGAGGGGGGATGGGAGGATAGAGAGAGAGGGAAGCCGGCAAAATTGTCAAGAAAGGAGAGACTGAAAGGGCTGACTCAAGAGGGGGAGAGCAAGTGGGAGTAGGGAGTGAGATGTATGTAAACTTATATGTGACAGACTGACTGGATTTGTAAACGTTCACTTGAAGCTTAATAAAAGTTATTAAAAAAAAAATGAAAAAAAAATAACAATTTAAATGCAGATCAGAACACTGGGACTAAAAAAAAAAAAAAAGAATTGTTGAGACCTGTTGGAAATTCCCGGCCATTTTGGACAGGATCAGGCAGTCATCCCTGGGCTGTGGCTTTTGTATGGCGTTCTGCAGTGGTGCAAATGGTTAAGCGCTTGGCTACTAACCGAAAGGTTGGTGTTTTGAACCCACCTAGAGGCACTTCAAAAAAAGTCCTGGCAATCTGCTTACGAAAGGACACAGCCTTGAAAACCCTATGGAGCAGGTGTACTCTGAAGCATGCGGTGTTGACATAAGTCAGAATTGACTCAACAGCAACCAGTTTGGTTTGGTTTATCCTTTGCATAAACCAAGCCGTAAAACGCATGGCCCAATCCTGGTGCCAGTGTGAGATTCCCTGGCCAGCTCAGCCATTCAAGTTCTGCTCCACTGGTTTCGGTCGGTACCTATGTCAGGCCTTGTCTGCATGCCTGTCCTTCGCTGTCCCGGTCCCTGGCTCCCCAGTACTGACCTTTTTCCAACGTTTACTGGCATCCCTGCTAAGAACTGTTCTCACTTAGCGATTCCAGTAAGCCAGTTAATTTCTCAAACAGCCAGCTCTTCTCACTACCAGACCTAAGCAAGTCTGTCCTGGTCCTGGTACCATGGGAGATGCCATGAAAACCACATGGGGTCCCAGGCTATTGAAAACACATGCCTCTTCAACGTAATGTGAATTATAGAATGAAAAACAAGAAAAAGTACTTTGTGACTATGAAAAGATATAAATTCTATATATCGATGCTATAAACTTTAAAAAATAAAGACACATGGAAAAGTTAATATAGTCTCAAAACTTGAGCTAAGAAAAAATTGAAAACTATCTTAGCCTCGCCATCTCTCCTGAGTTACAAGCTCAAATTTCCAAATATCTTGTGTAGATTTCATTCATTCACTCATTAAACATTTATTGAGTACCTACTCTGTGTCAGGCCTGTGCCAGGATCTGGCAATACAAAGGAGAATGAGAAATAAGAAAGTTAAGGTTTAGTGAGGGAGGCAGTTACACGGATAAAAGGAATACAGACAGGAGTCCCCGAAGTGTCTGGCAGGATGGGATGAATTCCCTGAACAAATGAGGCTGACGGGTGAGTAAGGGCAGGACAGGGCTGGAAGCTGTTCGGGAGTAAATGAGAGAATGGTGGTCTCAGCTAGAGATAGTCCAACATATGGATAATTGGTCATCACATTCAGCCAATCACTTTCCCAGAGAAAGTGTCCTTCGCCATCTTCCCCCAGGAGAATATAATAGCCTATTGTCTTAGGCTGGGTTCTCGAGAGAAGCAAACTCAGTAAAGCATATAAATATACATACAGAGAGCTTTATATCAAGGTAACAGCTCACACGATTGTAGAGGCTGGAATGTCCCAACTCCACGGATCAAGATAGAGGCTTTTCTTGATTCATGTAGCCACAGGGGCTGGCAAAAACCCAAGATCAGCAGGTGAGAGAGCAGGGCTTCTGCTCATAGGCTATGAAGATCGATGAATCCCAAAATTGGCAGGTAAACTGATAGCTCAAATCCCAAGAGCTAGAGGTCAGACAAACAGGAGGCAGCCGCAGGATCCAGAGTGAGCAAAAAAGCCAGAACGTCTGCTTATATTCGGATACAGGCCACATCCCCGAGGAAACTTCCTTTCAGCTGATTGGCTACTCACAGTAGATTTGATCATGGGCGTGATCACATATAAACACTGAGAATCATGGCCCAGCCAAGTTGACACACAATCTTAACCACCACACCTATCTATTTAAAGGAGGCAGAAAAGATGCCCCTCTTCCGAGGTACAGTGTGTCTTCAAGACACCAGGACGGGGAGGGGGGAGGAAACTAAAATTAAACCTTTTATTGTCAGGTTGACTCTGACTCATGGCAACCCTATGCGTGTACAGTGGAACCGCACTCCACAGGGTTTTCAAGATTGTGACCTTTTGGAAGCAGACTACCAGGCCTTTCTTCTGAGGAATCTCTGGCTGAGTTCGAACCACCAAACTTCTGGTTAGTAGTTGAGCACTTAACCATTTGCACCACTCAGGGACTCTGAGGTGGGGGGGAGGGCAGTGTTTCAAAGTATGCCTGGACTCATATTTACAAAGAAAACCTTCATTTCCCCAGAGATTAAGCTTTCTTATATAAATGTCTGCAACAGCTTCCTAGTTTGGACTCCCTGGAGTTGTACTATACACTTGTTGTGATTGAGAATAAAATCTCACTCTAAGCTTCCCAGAAGCCAGAGTGAAGAGGGCAATTTGGTAAGAATGGTGTGTAGTTAGCTAAGAAAGAACTCTGAAACTCTCTGAAAGGTTGGCACACAGGGCTTTCCTAGTACTGAGTTCTGAGAGAAAGTCTTTACAGGGAGATTTTTACAGGAACACTCAGTGATTTACTGGAGAAGGTTTTCAACAACAGGTGTTTTGCAAATGCAAAAGCTGAACTAAAATTGTTCTGCCTTGTAGTAACCCTTGATAAAAATAGAAAGCATAAAATTAAAATGTCATTCAGTGAAGGAGACTGTGTTCAGAGTTGAGTTGAGTTGGTCAAAGTTAATAGCCTCCCAGTGGTTTAACTTGACCCAAAGAGAGAAACTCAAATTAGCAGGGGAACGTATAGATAGGGTGGCCTTTGAATTATATTTCCTAAATTCCTTTCCACCCAAGGGGATTTTAACAGGAGCTAGAAGATCCAGGCTATTCTCTCTAGAAAGGGCCCAGAGAGCTGATAGCACACACCAGGGGTCAGCAAACTAAGTGCCCAGCCAAATCGGGCCCACCACCTGTTTCTGGATGGCCCGTGAGGTGAGAATGTCTCTTATATTTTTTAAATCATTGAGAAAAATCAAAGAGGAATAGTCTTTTGTGACATATTTCATCACGGGAAAGGGAAAGGAATACGAGAGCTGATGGAGTTAGGTCCTGTCCCAGGCGTTTTTATTTCAATTAACAAGAAGTAAAGTGTCTCTGTGAGGTGGAACTGAATCGGCAGCAACAGGTTTTTGCTATACTAAGGTCTCTGGGTGGCACAAATGATTTGCCCTTGGCTGCTAACCTAAAGGCTGGCGGTTTGAACCCACCCAGCAGTACTACTGCAGAAGAAAAGGCCTGGTTATACACTTCCGTTAAGATTACAGCCAAGAACACCGTATGGGGCAGTTCTACTCTGAACACGTGAGTTTGCCATGAGTCGGACTCTACTCAACGGCACCCAAAAACAACATTGCTATGCTTAGTTGGGAGAAAGAGCTTGACTGCATTAATTGTGGAGGATAGAGCTGTTTTCAAATTTCCTGTTAAAGCCTTCCTCTAGCCTGAAATTTTGCAGATCAGCTTGATGAGAGCAATTCATAACAATTACACTTCTTTGAGCTTCAATTCTTTCTCTGTCTTCACCTCAAATTCAAAAGAATTGAAGCTGTCTTCACCTCCACACACCTCCCCTCACCCCATACACACACAGAGACAAACTCACTCTAGTTCTAGCTATTCAAGAATTTGACATTTTCCTCTTCCTTCTTCCTCTTATGCATCTTTTAAATTGATATTCTCTGCACCAATTTTCTCTGAATCCAATCGGACATGCTTCTTCTTTGTACTTTCTTTGGAAAAGGAGAGTTTTATGTAAAAGATCTGTCATGAATTGAATTATGTCCCCTTTAAAAAATGTGTGTATCAATTTGGCTGGGCCATGATTCCTGGTATTGTGTGATTTCCCTATAAATTGTAAATCCTGCCTCTATGATGTTAATGAGGGAGGATGGGCAGCAGTTGTGTTAGTGAGGCAGGACTCAACCTACAAGATTGGATTGTGTCTTGAAGCAATCTCTTGAGATATAAAAGACAGAAGCGAGCAGAGAGACAAGGGAACCTCATACCACAAAGAAAGCAGTGCCGGGAGCAGAGCGCGTCCTTTGGACCCAGGGTTCCTGCACAAAGAAGCTCCTAGCCTGGGGGAAGATTCAGGAGAAGGGTGACAGGGAGAGAAAGCCCTCCCCTGGAGCTGACACCCTGAATTTGAACTTTTAGCCTACTTTACTGTGAAGAAATAAATTTCTCTTTGTTAAAGCCATCCACTTGTGGTATTTCTGTTAAAGCTGCACTCAGATGAGATCCTAAATGGCTAAGCTTTTAGGATGACCTATTTGAGCATCATTTTATTTCTCTTAATGTAAATTCTTAAGTCCAAGTTCATTTTGAACTTATTGTATTTTCTAAACTGTCATGTTTCCCAATACCTCACTGGTCCTTCACAGTCTGTTTTTCCTTATAATCTTAGATCCTGGATAGTTTTACCAAAATTATCAAATTTTACTAATTACCAAAATGGCTCAAGAAAAGAGTTCAGAGGTATGGATCATATACATATTAGGATCTAGCTGATTCCTTTACCATGTGTCTGTCAGTTTGTCACTTTGAGGACTAAGGTACACCTGAACCAAGCCATGATATTTTCAATTGCCTCCTATGCATGCAAAAGCTGGACAATGAATAAGGAAGACCAAAGAACTGACACATTTAAATTATGGTATTGGCAAAGAATGCTGAATATACCACAGACTGCCAGAAGAATGAACAAATCTGTCTTGGAAGAAGTACAGCCAGAATGCTCCTTTGGACATGTTATTAGGAGGGACCAGTCCCTGGATAAGGAAATCATGCTTGATAAAGTAGATGGTCAATGAAAAAGAGGAAGACCCCTGACGAGATGGATTGACACCATGTCTGCAACAATGGACTCATAACATTGATTGTGAGGATGGCGCAGAACCAGGTAGTGTTTCCTTCTGTTATACGTAACATAGCTACGAGTCGGAACTGACTCAACGGCACCTAACAACAACAAGCTGATTCCTCTGTATAATCGGACCAAAATTAACTTGCCTCTTCTCTTTGCAACAGGGAATCCACTTGGTGTGAGACAAGGGTGCGGAACAGAAACAGAGCAATGATAATTTAGCGGAAAATTTAACCAAGAACATGTTTTATTCTGTTCCTAGATATTTTTCTTCTCTGGATTTCTACCTGTTCACTACTTGGTAGATATGTAAGGGATGGTGTGTCATGGTCGTAGTGGTGAGGGGTAACGATGCCCAAAGAAATATCCCAGATTCAATATCCCTCCCCCACAAATGAAAGAATTTAAAAACCTCTGGCAAGGCACAGGAACGAGTATTAAAGAGGGACATAAGTCTGATGTATCATCAATTTTCTTGTAAAGCACAAGACCCATTTAGCCTATTTATTCCATGTTTAATATTAGTTCTTTATCCTTGACATAATTTGCTGGAGAACCCTAAGTGCATAAATAAGTAAATAAACTTTTGATATAAGTAAAGAGGGATCTCATTCAGAATTTTAAAAACCAACAGACCTTGAGCTTTCATATGGTTCCACAGAGCAAAATTACATTGTAATTAACATACCCAGGAATTTGGTGATGTAAAAGAACAAAATGTTATAAGAAAAAAAAACAAAGAGTATAAGCAATTCAAGTATGTCATTACAAATCAGAAAACTCAATACTAGGCTGAATCGTAAAATGAAGATAGCTGAAGAGTGAATTAGTGATTTGGCTGGTCAAGCTGAGGGATTCTCCCAGAATGCAATGCACAAGGCAAAGAGGAAGAAGTATAAAAGGCAAGTTTAGAGATGTGGGTGGTGTATCCACAAGTCTGCTGTCTGTACAATAGAAGAAATGGGAGACATGATCAAAGAAATTGCAAGAGAAAATTTTCCCTGGGTGGAGACTTTTCAGACTGAAAGAACGGCACACCAAGTGCCAGTCATGGGGAAAAATACATCTAGACCCATCTTGGAAAAATGTCTGAATTCTAGGAAAAGCAGAAATTAAAAGCCTCCAGCAAGACACAACCAAGGAAAAGGATAACTATAAAGGAATATGCACAAATTTGGCATCAGAATTCTCAGCTGTTTCAGACAGATTCACTTTGATTAAAAACTAAATCCAGCTGTACACTGATTGCAAGGGTCACGCTTAGCATAAGGAGGCACAGATGGGCTGAAAATAAAGAGACAGATGAAGATATATCCAAGCAGAGAGTAATAATCAGAGAACAAAAATGGCAAAATCGATACAATTCAAGTCAAAATCATCAAATGAAAAAGGGAGGATATTTCATAGTGATAAACCACTAAGGTAAAATACTTAAAAAAAAACACTTTTACTTATCTAACTATATGGAATTTAAATATGTAACTTAAAAACTTTTAGGAAAATACAAGTAAAAATTACCACAAGAACATTCGAACTGACCTTTTTAATGCACAAGTGTTCTAAAATTGTTTTCTCATAGAAAATTAAAAACATAAAAAAAGTGGAGACATAAAATAATGAGTTCCCATGTGCTCATAACCATTTCAATAGTCACTAATATTTCATCTAACCCTCATGTCTTTTCTGAGTATTTTAAAGCAAATCCCAGATAGCATATAATTTCACCTGTAAATACCTGAATACTCACCTTAACTGATAACCTTTTTTCCCACAACCACCAAAACGTTATTACAGGTAACAAAATGAACCATAATTCCTTAACATCTAAGACCCAGTCCACGGTCAAAGATCCCAGCTATCTCAAAGGTATCCTTTTGCAATAGGTTTGTTTGAATTAAGATCTAAATGAGATTTTCACATTGACTATTTCATCCCTAAAGCATGTCTTGTGCCGTAACAGCCCCCCTACCATTATGGTTTCCACGACAAAGATTTTTTTTAACAGTTTTATTGATATATAATTCACATATCATGTAATTTATCCATTTAAAGTGTACAATTCAATGGCTTTTTACTATACAGTTGTGTTAGTCATCCAATGCTGCTATAACACAAATACCACAAACAGAAATTTATTTCTTCAGTGTTGTTGTTGTTGTTAGGTACCGACAAGTCGGTTCCAACTCATAGCAACCCTATGTACCGCAGAATGAAACACTGCCCAGTCCTGCCACATCCTTACAATCGTTGTTATGCTTGAGGCCACTGTTGCAGCCACTGTGTAAATCCATCTCGTTGAGGGTCTTCCTCTTTTCTGCTGACCCTGTACTTCACCAAGCGTGATGTCCTTCCCCAGGGACTGATCCCTCCTGACAACATGTCCAAAGTATCTAAGATTCAGCCTTGCCGACCTTGCTTCTAAGGAGCATTCTGGTTGTACTTCTTCCTAGACAGATTTCTTTGTTCTTCTGGCAGTCCACGGTATATTCAATATTCTTCGCCACAAAATGCCACAGCTTGGGAGGCACACCTTAGTCTTCAGGGTCACATCTTTGCTCCTACACACTTTAAAGAGGTCCTTTGCAGCAAATATGCGCAATGCAATGCGTGTTTTGATTTCTTGACTACTGCTTCCATGGTTGTTACTTGGGGATCAAGCAAAATGAAATCCTTGACAACTTCAATCTTTTCTCCATTTATCATGATGTTGCTTATTGGTTCAGTTATGAGAATTTTTGTTTTCTTTATGTTGAGGTATAATCCGTACTAAAGGCTGCGGTCTTTTATCCTCATCAGTAAGTGCTTCAAGTCCTCTTCACCTTCAGCAAGAAAGATTGTGTCATCTGCATAACGCAGGCTGCTAATGAGCCTTTCTCCAATCCTGATGCCCTGTTCTTCACATAGCCCAGCTTCTTGGATTATTTGCTCACCATACAGATTGAATAGGTATGGTGAAAGGATACAACCCTGATGCACACCTTCCCTGACTTTAAACCACTCATTATCCCCTTTTTCTGTCTGAACAACTGCCTCTTGATCTATGTAAAGGTTCCTCGCGAGCACAATTAAGTCGTCTGGAATTCCCATTCTCCCCAATGTTATCCATAATTTGTTATGATCCACAGAGTCAAATGCCTTAACATAGTCAATAAAACACAGGTAGACATCCCTCTGGTATTCTCTGCTTTCAGCCAGGATCCATCTGGCATCAGCAATGATATCCCTGGTTCCACGTCCACTTCTGAATCTGGCCTGAATTTCTGGCAGTTCCCTGTCGATATACTGCTGCAACCGCTTTTGAATGATCTTCAGCAAACTTTCACTTGTGGGTGATATTAATGAAAATGTTCGATATTTTCCGCATCTGGTTGGATCACCTTTCTTGGGAATAGGCATAAATATGGATCCCTTCCAGTCAGTTGGCCAGGTAGTTGTCTTCTAAATTTCTTTCATTTTTTTTTTTATTGTGCTTTAAGTGAAAGTTTACAAATCAAGTCAGTCTCTCACACAAAAACCCATATACACCTTCCTAAATGCTTGCAAATGCTTTCCCCCTAATGAGACACCCGGCTCCCTCCCTCCACTCTCTTTTCCTGTCCATTTCACCAGCTTCTAATCCCCTCTACCATTTCATCTCCCCTCCAGGGAGGAGATACCAACATAGTCTCAAGTGTCCACCTGATCCAAGAAGCTCCCTCCTCACCAGCATCCCTCTCCATCCCATTGTCCAGTCCAATCCAAGTCTGAAGAGTTGGCTTTGGGAATGATTCTTGTCCTGGGCCAACAGAAGCTCTGGGGGCCATGACCACCGGGGTCCTTCTAGTCTCAGTCAGACCGTTAAGTCTGGTCTTAAGAATTTGGGGTCTGCATCTGCTCTCCTGCTCCCTTAGGGGTTCTCTGTTGTGTTCCTTGTCAGGGCAGTCATCGGTTATAGCTGGGCACCATCTAGCTCTTCTGGTCTCGGGCTGATGTAGTCTCTGGTCTATGTGGCCCATTCTGTCTCTTGGGCTAATAATTACCTTGTGTCCTTGGTGTTCTTCATTCTCCTTTGATCCAGGTGGGTTGAGACCAATTGATGCATCTTAGATGGCTGCTTGCTAGCATTTAAGACCCCAGACACCTCTCTCCAAGGTGGGATTCAGAATGTTTTCTTAATATATTTTATTATGCCAATTGACTTAGATGTCCCCTGAAACCATGGTCCCCAGACCCCTGTCCCTGCTATGCTGGCCTTCGAAGCGTTCAGTTTATTCAGGAAACTTCTTTGCTTTTGGTTTAGTCCGATTGTGCTGACCTCCCTGTATTGTGTGCTGTCTTTCCCTTCACCTAAAGTACTTCTTATCTACTATCTATTTAGTGAATGCCCTTCTCCCACTCTCCCTCCCTCCCCCCTCTCATAACCACAAAAGAATATTTTCTTCTCAGTTTAAACTTTTTCCCAAGTTCTTATAATAGTGGTCTTATATAATATTTGTCCTTTTGCAACTGACTAATTTCACTCAGCATAATGCCTTCCAGGTTCCTCCATGTTATGAAATGTTTCACAGATTCCTCACTGTTCTTTATCGATGCGTAGTATTCCATTGTGTGAATATGCCATAATTTATTTATCCATTCATCCATTGATGGGCACCTTGGTTGCTTCCATGTTTTTGCTATTGTAAACAGTGCTGCAATAAACATGCGTGTGCATATATCTTTTCGTGTAAAGGCTCTTAGTTCTCTAGGATATATTCCAAAGAGTGGGATTGCTGGATCCTACAGTAGTTCTATTTCTAGCTTTTTAAGGAAGCGCCAAATCGATTTCCAAAGTGGTCGTATCATTTGACATTCCCACACAGCAGTGTAGAAGTGTTCCAATCTCTCCACAGCCTCTCCAACATTTATTCTTTAGTGTTTTTTGGATTAATGCCAGCCTTGTTGGAGTGAGATGAAATCTCATTGTAGTTTTGATCTACATTTCTCTAATGGCTAATGATCGTGAACATTTCCTCATATATCTGTTAGCTACCTGAATGTCTTCTTTAGTAAAGTGTCTATTCATATGTTTTGCCCATTTTTTAATTGTGTTATTTGTCTTTTTGCAGTTGAGTTTTTGCAGTATCGTAGATTTTAGAGATCAGGCGCTGATCAGAAACGTCATAGCTAAAAACTTTTCCCCAGTCGGTAGGTAGTCTTTTTACTCTTTTGGTGAAGTCTTTGGATGAGCATAGGTGTTTGATTTTTAGGAGCTCCCAGTTACCTAGTTTTTCTTCTACATTCTTTATAATGTTTTGCATACTGTTTATGCCATGTATTAGGGCTCCTAACATTGTCCCTATTTTTTCTTCCATGATCTTTATCGTTTCAGATTTTATATTTAGGTCTTTGATCCATTTTGAGTTCGTTTTTGTGCATGGAGTGAGGTATGGGTCTTGTTTCATTTTTTTGCAGGTGGATATCCAGTTATGCCAGCACCATTTGTTAAAAAGACTGTCTTTTCCCCCATTTAACTGTTTTGGGGCCTTTGTCAAATATCAACTGCTCATATGTGGATGGATTTATGTCTGGATTCTCAATTCTGTTTCATTGGTCCATGTATCTGTTGTGCCAGTACCAGGCTGTTTTGACTACTGTGGTCATATAATAGGTTCTAAAATCAGGTAGAGTAAGGCCTCCCACTTTGTTCTTCTTTTTCAGTAATGGTTTACTTATCCGGGGCCTCTTTCCCTTCCATATGAAGTTGGTGATTTGTTCCTCCATCTCATTAAAGAATGTCCTTGGAATTTGGATCAGAATTGCATTAAATGTATAGATCACTTTTCATTGAGTAGACATTTTTTATAATGTTCCATCTTCCTATCCATGAGCAAGGTATGTTTTTCCACTTATGCAGGTCTCTTTTCCTTTCTTGCAGAAGTGTATTGCAGTTTTCTTTGTATAAGTCTTTTACATCTCTGGTAAGATTTATTCCTAAGTATTTTTTCTTCTTGGGGGCTACTATAAATGGTATTCATTTGGTGATTTCCTCTTTGGTGTTCTTTTTGTTGGTGTAGAAGAATCCAACTGATTTTTATATGTTTATCTTGTATTCTGATACTCTGCTGAACTATTAGTTTCAGTAGTTTTCTGGAGGATTCCTTAGAGTTTTCTGTGTATAAGATCATGTTGTCTGCAAATAGAGATAATTTTACTTCTTCCTTGCCAATCTGGATGCCCTTTATTTCTTTATCTAGCCTAATTGCTCTGGCTAGGACTTCCAGCACAATGTTGAATAAGTGTGGTGATAAAGGGCGTCCTTGTCTGGTTCCCGATCTCAAGCGGAATGCTTTCAGACTCACTCCATTTAGGGTGATGTTGGCTGTTGGCTTTGTATAAATGCCCTTTATTATGTTGAGAAATTTTCCTCCTATTCCTATTTTGCTGAGAGTTTTTATCATGAATGAGTGTTGAACTTTGTCAAATGCCTTTTCTGCATCAATTGATAAAATCATGTGATTCTTGTCTTTTGTTTTATTTATGTGGTGGATTACATTAATTATTTTTCTAATGTTGAACCATCCCTGCATACCTGGTATGAATCCCACTTGGTCATGGTGAATTATTTTTTTGATATGTTGTTGAATTCTATTGGCTAGAATTTTGTTGAGGATTTTTACACCTACATTCATGAGGGATATGGGTCTATAATTTTCTTTTCTTGTAATGTCTTTACCTGGTTTTGGTATCAGGGATATGGTGGCTTCATAGAATGAGTTTGGGAGTATTCCGTCCTTCTCTATGCTCTGAAATACCTTTAGTAGTAGTGCTGTTAACTCTTCTCTGAAAGTTTGGTAGAACTCTGCAGTGAAGCCTTCCGGACCAGGACTTTTTTTTGTTGGGAGTTTTTTGATTACCTTTTCAATCTCTTCCCTTGTTATGTGTCTATTTAGTTGTTCTACCTCTGTTTGTATTAGTGTACGTAGGTAGTGTGTTTTCTAGGAATTCATCCATGTCTTCTAGGTTTTCAAATTTGTTAGAGTATAATTTTTCATGGTAATCTGATATGATTCTTTTAATTTCATTTGAGTCTGTTGTAATATTGCCCATCTCATTTCTTATTCAGGTTATCTGCTTCCTCTCCTGTTTTTCTTTTGTCAGTTTGGCCAGTGGTTTATCGATTTTGTTGATTTTTTCAAAAAACCAGCTTTTGGTCTTTTTAATTCTTTCAGTTGTTTTTCTGTTTTCTATTTCATTTAGTCCTGCTCTAATTTTTATTATTTGGTTTCTTCTGGTGCCTGAGAGTTTCTTTTATTGCTCTCTTTCTATTTGTTCAAGTTGTAGGGATAATTCTTTGATTTTGGCCCTTTCTTCTTTTTGGATGTGTGCATTTATTGATATAAACTGGCCTCTGAACACTGCTTTTGCCGTGTCCCACATGTTCTGATAGGAAGTATTTTCATTCTCATTGGATTCTCTGAATTTCTTTATTCCATCCTTAATGTGTTCTATAATCCAGTCTTTTTTGAGCAGGGTATTGTTCAGTTCCCAAGTGTTTGGTTTCTTTTCCCTGCTTTTTCTGTTCTTGATTTCCACTTTTATGGCCTTATGATCACAGAAGACAGGAATTATCTTTTCCCCCCAGTTGCAAGTTTTTTCCTTCCCCAAGGCCAGGAGGATGGTTCTAGGTGCTCTCCAGGGTCTATCTCAGGCCCAGGGAATTCAGCTGCTGAGGCCGGCTTGAGGGTGGGTGCGGTAAAATATACGCAAGTACTTAGCTTTTGCCGAGAGCGGCCGTTCTCCTCAGGTCCCAGAGGTATGAGTGGGCTGTGTGGCTGGCTGCTTCTCCCTGAGGAAATTGCGGTCGAATGCTAGGACCAGCCAGTCACTGCCGCTGCTGCTGCCGCTCCGGGAACGGTGCCTGAGGGCTCACCGTGATGCAGGTCCAGCAACTCCTTTCCACTTCTGAGTGGTCTCTTTCTCCCCCTGCCCCTCAGTTCATTGTCTAAGCTTGCCTTTAATGCTCAGGGCTCCCAGCTTGTCACAAATATACTCGTTTCATGTGTTTTTTCAGGTCTTTGTTGTAAAGTGGGCTCGCTGGAAGCGTCAATCTATTCTGCTATCTTGGCTCCACCTCCTCTAGTTGTAATCTTTTTGGAAGCTGCTAGTGGGTTCGAACTGCTTACCTTTCAGTTAGCAGCCGAGCACTTTAATCACGGTGCCACCAGGGCTCCTTCTGTAAAGATTACAGCCTTGGAAACCCTATGGGCAGTTCTACTTTGTCATATAGGGTCAGAATAAACTTGACAGCATTGGCTTAATTTGAAACTATTATAAGCATATCATAGAATAAAGAAAATAAATAATCGTGTTAATGTTAGAAAGCAAGATTTTCGCCATAGGAGAAAAGAGACACAAATATAAAACCAGAGAATTTAAGTAAACACCTGTAATAAAATTTGAAATGGAAATATCAGTATAATTTACAACTTTTTTCCTCCGCTAGCCAATATATACTTCCTAACTCTGTCCACTGACAAGACCTTGAAGCGAGCTGTGGTTTCTAATATTATTTCCAATTAAATGACACTAGAAAAATCGCCCTGGTGGTGCAATGGTTAAAGCAGTCGGCTGCTAACAGAATGGTCAGTGGTCGGAACCCACCAGCCACTCTTCGGGAGAAAGATGTGGCTGTCTGCTTCCATAAAGAGTTATAGCCTTGGAAACCCTACAGGTCAGTTCTATTTTGTCCTATAGGGTTGCTATGAGTCAGAATCCACTCCATGGCAATGTTTTTTTTTTTTTTTCCTTAAGATAAATGGCTGATTTCAGGTCTAGGGTAGGAAATGTATAAGATAAATATTATTGGGGAGATAAAATTGCTCTAAAATTGATTGTGATGATGGTTGCAGAATTATGTGAATACTTTTGTCATGGATTGAATTATGTCCCCCTAAAAATGCGTGTGTGTCAATTTGGCCAGCCCATGGTTCTCAGTAATGTGTGGTTGTCCTCCATTTTGTGATTATAATTTTATGTTGAAGAGGATTACAGTGGGATTGTGACACCCTTACTAAGTCATATCCCTGGTTCAATGTAAAGGGAGTTTCCCTGGGGTGTGACCTGCACTACGTTTTATCTTACAAGAGATAAAAGGAAACGGAAGTTAGAAGACAGTGGGGGACCTCATACCACCAAGAAAGCAGTGCTGGGAGCAGAGCACAGCCTTTGGACCTAGGGACCCTGTGTGAAGAAGCTCCTAGTCTGGGGGAATATTGATGAGAAGGCCAACAGAGAGAGAAAGCCTTTCGCTGGAGCTGACACCCTGAATTTGGACCTTTAGCCTAACTTACTGTGAAGAAAATTATTCCATCTCTGGCATTGTTTCTATGACCAAGGCCATGGTTTCCAACTACTGCTCCTTCTTCTTTGTTTCCAACTTTCTCATTCCAATCACCAATAATTATCAATGCATCCTGATTGCATGTTTGATCAATTTCAGACAGAGAAGCTGATAAAAATCTTCAATGTCGTCATCTTTGGCCTTAATGGTTGGTGCGTAAATTTGCATAATAGTCGTATTAACTGGTCTTCCCTGTAGGCGTATGGATATTAACCTATAACTGACAGCGTTGTAATTTAGGATAGGTTTCGAAATGTTCTCTCTGACGATGAATGCAACGCCATTCCTTTTCAAGTTGTCATTCCTGGCAGAGTAGACTGTATGATTGTCTGATTCCAAATGGCCAATAACAGTCCATTTGAGCTCACTAATGCCTAGGATAATGAAGTTTATGTGTTCCATTTCATTTTTGACGATCTCCAATATTTTTATGACTGGGCAGTGTTTTGTTCTTTTGTGCATAGGGTCACTATGTGTCGTGGATTATGTCCCCCCAAAAATGTGTGTATCAACTTGGCTGGGGCATGATTTCCAGCATTGTGTGGTTGTCCTCCATTCTGTGATTGTAATTTTATGTTAAAAAGGATTCGAGGATACCCAGGTCACATCCCTAATCCAATGTAAAGGGAGTTTCCCTGGGGTATGGCCTGCACCACCTTTTATCTCTCAAGAGATAAAAAGGAAAGGGAAACAAGCAGAGATTGGGGGACCTCATACCACCAAGAAAGCAGCACTAGGAGCACAGCACATCCTTTAGACCCGGGGTCCCTGTGCCTGAGAAGCTCCTCGACCATGGAAAGATTGAGGACAAGGATCTTCCTCCAGAGCTGACAGAGAGAGAAAACCTTCCCCTGGAGCTGACGCACTGAATTTGGACTTGTAACCTACTAGACTGTGAGAAAATAAATTTCTCTTTGTTAAAGCCATCCACTTGTGGTGTTTCTGTTATGGCAGCACTAGATGACTAAGACAGTATGAGTCGGAACCGACTCGATGGCACCTAACAACAACATACTTTGTACATTCCAGGTTCCAATAATTAATGGATGTTTGCAGCTGTTTCTTCTCATTTTGACTTGTGCCACATCAGCAAATGAAGGTCCTGAAAACTTTACTCCATCCACATCATTAAGGTCAACTTTACTTTGAGGGGGCCAACTGTGGAACACACCATCAATTGCTCATATGCAAGTTCAAGTCGAAACTGAAGGAAATCAGAGGAAGTCCACGAGAGCCAAAATACGACCTTCAGTATATCCCACCTGAATTTAGAGACCATCTCAAGAGTAGATTTGACGTGTTGAACACTAATGACCGAAGACCAGACGAGTGGTGGACTGATATCAACGACATCATCCATGAAGAAAACAAGAGGTCATTGAAAAGACAGGAAAGAAAGAAAAGACCAAGAGGGATGTCAGAAGAGACTCTGAAACTTGCTCTTGAATGTCGAGCAGCTGAAGCAAAAGGAAGGAATGACGAAGTAAAAGAATTGAACAGAAGATTTCAGAGGGCAGCTCGAGAAGACCATGTAAAGTATTACAATGACATGTCCAAAGACCTGGAGATAGAAAACCAAAAGGGAAGAACGTGCTCGGCATTTTTCAAGCTGAAAGAACTGAAGAAAAAATTCAAGTCATGAGTTGCAAAAGTGAAGAGTTCTATGGGAAAAATATTAAACGATGCAGGAAGCATCAAAAGAAGATGGAAGGAATACACAGAGTCATTATACCAAAAAGAATTAGCCGATGTTCAACCATTCCAAGAGGTACCATATCATCAAAAACCGATGGTACTGAAATAAGAAGTCCAAGCTGCTCTGAGGGCATTGCTGAAAAACAACGCTTCGGGAACTGATGGAATATCAATTGAGGTGTTTCAACAAACAGATCCAGCACTTAAAGTGTTCACTCGTCTACACCAAGAAATTTGGGGGAGGCGGAGCCAAGATGGCAGAATAGACAGACGCTTCTGGAGAGCCCTCTTTACAACAAAGACCCTAAAAAACAAGTGAAACGAGTATATTTATGACAAGCTAGGAGCTCCGAGCTTCAAAGGCAAGCTTAGAAAATGAACTGAGGGGCAGGGGGAGGAAGAGACCTTTCAGAAGTGGAGAAGAGTTACTGGACCTGAATTGTGGGGAGCCCTCAGGCACCATTCCTGGAGTGGTGGCGGCAGGCTGGTACTAGCATTTGCCTGCAGTTTCCACAGGGAGAAGCAGCCAGCCACACAGCCTACTCACACCTCTGGAATCTGAGAAGAACAGCACTCTTGGCAAAAGCTAAGTACTTGCATATATTTTACCGTGCCCTCCCTACCCCCAAGGCAGCTTCAGCAGCTGAATTCCCTGGGCCTGAGATAGGCACTGTTGAGCACGTAGAGCCATCTTCCCGGCCTTGGAGAAGGAAAAAATTTGCAACTGGGGGAAAAGATAATTTGCCAGCTCCACTAACTGGGGGAGCTCAGGACAGAACCGACTCCTGTCCAGGCATAAATGGTCCATGGATTTTGAGCACATTTCCCCTCTGCATGGACCTGTGTGGGCCTATTTTAGGAGAATAGGTCCTTGTTGGCAGGCTCCAACTCTTTCAGCTGTGCAGTAGAGAGTTGAGTGTTTGATGTTTGACATTGCTTTGCCTATTAAACAGGGTCCTTACCTACCCACATGAGGGGCCTAAGGGCTGGTAGCTCCACTCATGTCACCTAGCCACCCGCGACAGAGGTCCAAGGATAACTGGTACTTCCCAGTCCTTACAACCAAAAACATTGGGTGCCCATGGTCCATCTGCAGAACCCACCCACCTGCATGCTCTAGGGAACAGGGACAAGCTTTCATCAGAGACACTCGAGGTTCGGTTTTCATCCCCCTGGCTTCTTCAGAGCATGACCCCCTCCTGCAATCAGATACTGGAACATACACCAATTACCCCTGCCCCTCTAAGACTGTAGGATAGAGCCTGTACCACACACTTGATATCAGCTACCTGAACACCTGAGCTGAATTCATACAAGAAAAGTGAATGGACTCCTAGACTGATATACCTGATAACACCTGTAGCCATCTGGGACGGGACTTCAGAGCTCCAATAGATGAAAATAATCAAGCTAGCTCAATGAAGTAACCCATTTGGGTATATCAAAACAAAACAAAGCAAGAAGCTACAACACAGTAAGCAAGCATAAACTAATACAATAACTTTAGATGGCTCAGAGACAACAGGCAATATCAAGTCACATAAAGAAATAGACCATGGTCACCTCAACAAGCTCCCAAAACAAAGAATCCAGGGATCTTCTAGATGAAAGTGCATTCCTGGAATTACCAGAGGCAGAATATGAAAGATTAATATACAGAACCCTTCAAGATATCAGGAAGGAAATGAGGCAATATGCAGAACAAGCCAAGGAACACAAAGATAAAGCAATTGAAGAAATTAGAAAGATTATTCAGGAACATAATGAAAAATTTAACAAGCTGGAAAAATCTGTAGACAGCAATCAGAAATTTAGAAGATTAACAATAAAATTACAGAAGTAGACAACTGAAAAGAAAGTCAGAGCAGCAGAATTGAGCAAGTAGAAGGCAGAATTTCTGAAATTGAAGATAAATCACTTGGCACTAACATATTTGAAGAAAAATCAGATAAAAGAATTAAAAAAAATGAAGAAACCTTAAGAATCGTATGGGACTTTATCAAGAGAAATAACCTATGAGTGACTGGAGTACCAGAACAGGGAGGGATAACAGAAAATACAGAGGGAATTGAAGATTTGTTGGCAGAAAACTTGCCTGATATCGTGAAAGATGAGAAGATATCTATCCAAGGTGCTCATCGAACTCCACATAAGGTAGATTTTAAAAGAAAGTCACCAAGACATATTATAATCCAGCTTGCCAAAACCAAAGATAAAGACAGAATTTTAAGAGCAGATAGGCATAAACAAAAAGTCACCTACAAAGGAAAGCTAAGAAGGATAAGCTAGGACTACTCGGCAGAAACCATGCAAGCAAGAAGGCAATGGGATGACTTATTTAAAAAAAACTTGAAGGAAAAAAATTGCCAGCCAAGAATCATATATCCAGCAAAACTGACTCTTAAATATGAAGGTGAAATTAGGACATTTCCAGATAAACAGAAGTTTAGGGAATTCGTAAAAACCAAACCAAAACTACAAGAAGTACTAAAGGGAGCTCTTAGGTTAGAAAATCAATAATATCAGGTATCATCCCAAGACTAGAACACTGGGCAGAGCAACCAGAAGTCAACCCAGACAGGGAAATTAAAAAAAAAAAAAAAAAAGCTCGAAACAGGGAAACAGCGATGTTATCATATAGAAGAAGACAACATTAAAACAATAAAGAGGGACTAAGATATGTAATCATAGATCTTCCATATGCAGAGGAAGATATGGCGATACAAAGAAATAAATGTAAGGTTTCAATTTAGAAAAATAAGGGTAAATAATAAGATAACCACAAAGGAGACAAACTATCCTACTCATCAAAATAAAATACAAGAAAAAAATTGAGACTCAGCAGAACCAAAATCAATAACAAGGAATATGAGGAAAGGAAAATATATAAAGATAATCTACTCAGCACATAAAATTAAGTGGGGAAAAAGAAACTCAACAACACACAAAAAGACATCAAAATGATAGCACTAAATTCATACCTATCCATAATTATGCTGAAAGTAAATGGACTAAATGCACCAATAAAGAGACAGAGAGTGGCAGAATGGATTAAAAAACAAGATCCATCTCTACGCTGCCCGCAAGAGACAGACCTTAGACTTAGAGAAACAAACTAAAACTCAAAGGATAGAAAAAGATATATCAAGCAAACAACAATCAAAAAAGAGCAGGAGTAACAATATTAATTTCTGACAAAATAGACGTTGAAGTTAAATCCATCATAAAGGATAAGGAAGGACACTATACAATGATTAAAGGGACAATACACCAAGAAGATATAACCCTATTAAATATTTATGCACCCAATGACAGGGCTGCAAGATACATAAAACAAACTATGAGCATTGAAAAGTGAGATAGACCGCTCCACAATAATAGTAGGAGACTTCAACACACCACTTTCGGTGAAGGACAGGACATCCAGAAAGAAGCTCAATAAAGACACGGGAGATCTAAATGCCACAATCAACCAACTTGACCTTGTAGACATATACAGAACACTCCACCCAACAGCAACCAAGTATACTTTCTTTTCTAGTGCACATGGAACATTCTCTAGAATAGACCACATATTAGGTCATAAAGCAAGCCTTAGCAGAATCCAAAACACTGAAATATTACAAAGCATCTTCTCTGACCATAAGGCCATAAAAGTGGAAATCAATAACAGGAAAAGCAGGGAAAAGACATCAAACACTTGGAAACTGAACAATACCCTGCTCAAAAAAGACTGGATTATAGAAGACATTAAGGATGGAATAAAGAAATTCATAGAATTCAATGAGAATGAAAACACTTTCCTATCAGAACCTTTGGGACACAGCGAAAGCAGTGCTCAGAGGTCAATTTCCATCAAGGAATGCACACGTACAAAAAGAAGAAAGGGCCAAAATCAAAGGATTATCCCTACAACTTGAACAAATAGAAAGAGAGCAACAAGAGAAACTCTCAGGCACCAGAAGAAACCAAATAATAAAAATTAGAGCAGAACTAAATGAAATAGGAAACAGAAAAACAACTGAAAGAATTAAAAAGACCAAAAGCTGGTTTTTTGAAAAAATCAACAAAATCTATAAACCACTGGCCAAACTGACAAAAGAAAACAGGAGACAAAGCAAATAACCCGAATAAGAATTGAGGTGGGCGACATTAAAACAGACCCAAATGAAATTAAAAGTATCATATGAGATTACTATGAAAAATTGTACTCTAACAAATTTGAAAACCTAGAAGACATGGATGAATTCCTAGAAACACACTACCTACCTAAACTAACACAAACAGAGGTAGAACAACTAAATACACCCATAACAAAAGAAGAGATTGAAAAGGTAATCAAAAAACTCCCAACAAAAAAAAGTCCTGGTCCAGAAGGCTTCACTGCAGAGTTCTACCAAACTTTCAGAGAAGAGTTAACACCACTACTACTAAAGGTATTTCAGAGCATAGAGAAGGACGGAATACTCCCAAACTCATTCTATGAAGCCACCATATCCCTGATACCAAAACCAGGTAAAGACACTACAAGAAAAGAAAATTATAGACCCATATCCCTCATGAATGTAGGTGTAAAAATCCTCAACAAAATTCTAGCCAATAGAATTCAACAACATATCAAAAAAATAATTCACCATGACCAAGTGGGATTCATACCAGGTATGCAGGGATGGTTCAACATTAGAAAAATAATTAATGTAATCCACCACATAAATAAAACAAAAGACAAGAATCACATGATTTTATCAATTGATGCAGAAAAGGCATTTGACAAAGTTCAACACTCATTCATGATAAAAACTCTCAGCAAAATAGGAATAGGAGGAAAATTTCTCAACATAATAAAGGGCATTTATACAAAGCCAACAGCCAACATCACCCTAAATGGAGTGAGTCTGAAAGCATTCCGCTTGAGATCGGGAACCAGACAAGGACGCCCTTTATCACCACACTTATTCAACATTGTGCTGGAAGTCCTAGCCAGAGCAATTAGGCTAGATAAAGAAATAAAGGGCATCCAGATTGGCAAGGAAGAAGTAAAATTATCTCTATTTGCAGACAACATGATCTTATACACAGAAAACTCTAAGGAATCCTCCAGAAAACTACTGAAACTAATAGTTCAGCAGAGTATCAGAATACAAGATAAACATATAAAAATCAGTTGGATTCTTCTACACCAACAAAAAGAACACCAAAGAGGAAATCACCAAATGAATACCATTTATAGTAGCCCCCAAGAAGAAAAAATACTTAGGAATAAATCTTACCAGAGATGTAAAAGACTTATACAAAGAAAACTGCAATACACTTCTGCAAGAAAGGAAAAGAGACCTGCATAAGTGGAAAAACATACCTTGCTCATGGATAGGAAGATGGAACATTATAAAAATGTCTATTCAATGAAAAGTGATCTATACATTTAATGCAATTCTGATCCAAATTCCAAGGACATTCTTTAATGAGATGGAGGAACAAATCACCAACTTCATATGGAAGGGAAAGAGGCCCCGGATAAGTAAACCATTACTGAAAAAGAAGAACAAAGTGGGAGGCCTTACTCTACCTGATTTTAGAACCTATTATATGACCACAGTAGTCAAAACAGCCTGGTACTGGCACAACAGATACATGGACCAATGAAACAGAATTGAGAATCCAGACATAAATCCATCCACATATGAGCAGTTGATATTTGACAAAGGCCCCAAAACAGTTAAATGGGGGAAAAGACAGTCTTTTTAACAAATGGTGCTGGCATAACTGGATATCCACCTGCAAAAAAATGAAACAAGACCCATACCTCACTCCATGCACAAAAACGAACTCAAAATGGATCAAAGACCTAAATATAAAATCTGAAACGATAAAGATCATGGAAGAAAAAATAGGGACAATGTTAGGAGCCCTAATACATGGCATAAACAGTATGCAAAACATTATAAAGAATGTAGAAGAAAAACTAGATAACTGGGAGCTCCTAAAAATCAAACACCTATGCTCATCCAAAGACTTCACCAAAAGAGTAAAAAGACTACCTACGGACTGGGGAAAAGTTTTTAGCTATGACGTTTCTGATCAGCGCCTGATCTCTAAAATCTACATGATACTGTAAAAACTCAGCTACAAAAAGACAAATAACCCAATTAAAAAATGGGCAAAACATATGAATAGACACTTTACTAAAGAAGACATTCAGGTAGCTAACAGATATATGAGGAAATGTTCACGATCATTAGCCATTAGAGAAATGTAGATCAAAACTACAATGAGATTTCATCTCACTCCAACAAGGCTGGCATTAATCCAAAAAACACTAAAGAATAAATGTTGGAGAGGCTATGGAGAGATTGGAACACTTCTACACTGCTGTGTGGGAATGTCAAATGATACGACCACTTTGGAAATCGATTTGGCGCTTCCTTAAAAAGCTAGAAATAGAACTACCGTACGGTCCAGCAATCCCACTCTTTGGAATATATCCTAGAGAAATAAGAGCCTTTACACGAAAAGATATATGCACACGCATGTTTATTGCAGCACTGTTTACAATAGCAAAAACATGGAAGCAACCAAGGTGCCCATCAATGGATGAATGGATAAATAAATTATGGCATATTCACACAATGGAATACTACGCATCGATAAAGAACAGTGAGGAATCTGTGAAACATTTCATAACATGGAGGAACCTGGAAGGCATTATGCTGAGTGAAATTAGTCAGTTGCAAAAGGACAAATATTATATAAGACCACTATTATAAGAACTTGGGAAAAAGTTTAAACTGAGAAGAAAATATTCTTTTGTGGTTATGAGAGGGGGGAGGGAGGGAGAGTGGGAGAAGGGCATTCACTAAATAGATAGTAGATAAGAAGTACTTTAGGTGAAGGGAAAGACAGCACACAATACAGGGGAGGTCAGCACAATCGGACTAAACCAAAAGCAAAGAAGTTTCCTGAATAAACTGAACGCTTCGAAGGCCAGCATAGCAGGGACAGGGGTCTGGGGACCATGGTTTCAGGGGACATCTAAGTCAATTGGCATAATAATATATATTAAGAAAACATCCTGCATCCCACTTTGAAGAGTGACGTCTGGGGTCTTAAACGCTAGCAAGCAGCCATCTAAGATGCATCAATTGGTCTCAACCCACCTGGATCAAAGGAGAATGAAGAACACCAAGGACACATGGTGATTAGGAGCCCAAGAGACAGAAAGGGCCACATGAACCAGAGACTACATCATCCTGAGACCAGAAGAACTAGATGGTGCCCAGCTACAACCGATAACTGCCTGACAGGGAACACAACAGAGAACCCCTGAGGGAGCAGGAGCGCAGTGGGATGCAGGCCCCAAATTCTCATAAGATTATACTTAATTGTCTGAGTGAGACTGGCCCCCAGACCTTCTGTTGGCCCAGAACAGGAACCATTCCCAAAGCCAACTCTTCAGACATGGATTGGACTGGACAATGGTTTGGAGAGGGATGCTGGTGAGGAGCGAGCTTCTTGGATCAGGTGGACATTTGAGACTATGTTGGCATCTCCTGCCTGGAGGGGAGATGAGAGGGTGGAGGGGGTTAGAAGCTGGCAAAATGGACAAGAAAAGAGAGAGTGGAGGGAGAGAGTGGGCTGTCTCATTAGGGAAAGAGTAATTGGCAATGTGTAGGAAGGTATATATGGGTTTTTGTGTGAGAGACTGACTTGAGTTGTGAACTTTCACTTAAAGCACAATAAAAATTATTAAAAAAAAAAAGATTACAACTAACCCTACGGGGCAGTTCTACTCTGTTCTACAGGGTCACTGTGGGTCAGAATCAGCTCAGGGGCAATGAGTTTGGTTTGGGTAATCTTTACTGAAGTGCCACATCTTTCTCCCGTGGAGCAGCTGGTGCGTTCCAATAGCTGACCTTTCGGTTAGCAGCCAAGCACTTAACCACGGGGCCATCAGGGCTCCTTAGTTTCAAATTAGAAAAATACCAATATTATTAAAAACAATAAAATCACTGGATGCAATTTAAGATTTCTTTGTGGGTTTTATTCCTAGGATATATCCCAGTGGAATGTACCCTCAAAATAGTGTACTTGAAAGTCTTTTTTTTTTAATTTTTATTGTGCTTTAAGCGAAACTTTACAAACCGAGTCAGTCTCTCACACAAAAACTTATATACACCTTGCTGTATACTACTAGTTGCTCTCCCTCCAATGAGACAGCACAGTCCTTCCCTCCAGTCTCTATTTTCCTGTCCTATCGGCCAGCTTCTGACCCCCTCTGCCTTCTCGTCTTTTCTCCAGACAATAGCAGCCCACATAGTCTCATGTGTCTACTTGATCCAAGAAGCTCACTCTTCACCAGTATCATTTTGTATCTCATAGTCCAGTCCAATCCCTGTCTGAAGAGCTGGTTTTAGGAATGGTTCCTGTCTTGGGCTAACAGAAGGTCTGGGGACAATGACCTCTGGGGTCCTTCTAGTCTCAGTCAGACCATGAAGTCTGGTCTTTTTGCGAGAATTTGAGATCTGCATCCCACTGCGCTCCTGCTCCCTCAGGGACTCTCTGTCATGTTCCCTGTCAGGGCAGTCATCAGTTATAGCCTGACACCATCTAGTTCTTCTGGTCTCAGGATGATGTAGTCTCTGGTTTATGTGGCCCTTTCTGTCTCTTGGGCTCATAATTACCTGTGTCTTTGGTGTTCTTCATTCTCCTTTGCTCCAGGTGGATGGAGACTAGGTGATGCATCTTAGATGGCCGCTTGCTAGCGTTTAAGACCCCAGACCCTGCTCACCAAAGTGGGATGCAGAATGCTTTCTTAATAGATTTTATTATGTCAATTGACTTAGATATCCCCTGAAACCATGGTCCCCAAACCCCCACCCCTACTATGCTTGCCTTCACAGTGTTCAGTTCATTCAGGAAACTTCTTTGGTTTTGGTTTAGTCCAGTTGTGCTGACCTCGCCTGTATTGTGTGTTGTCTTTCCCTTCACCTAAAATAGTTCTTATTTACTATCTAATCAGTGGAAACCCCTCTCCCTCCCTCTCTCTGCTCTCGAAACCATCAAAGAATATTTTTTTCTCTGTTTAAACTATTTCTTGAGTTCTTATAATAGTGGTCTTATACAATATTTGTCCTTTGCAACTGACTCATTTCACTCAGCATAATGCCTTCTAGATTCCTACATGTTATGAAATGTTTCACAGATTCCTCACTGTTCTTTATCGATACGCAATATTCCATTGTGTGAATATACCATGATTTATTTATCTGTTCATCCGTTGATGGGCACCTTGGTTGCTTCCATGTTTTTGCTACTGTAAACAGTGCTGCAGTGAACATGGGTGTGCATGTATCTGTTCATGTAAAGGCTCTTATTTCTCTAGGATATATTCCAAGGAGTGGGATTGCTGGATCCTACGGTAGTTCTATTTCTAGCTTTTTAAGGAAGCGCCAAATCGATTTCCAAAGTGGTCATAGCATTTTACATTCCCATGAGCAGTGTAGAAGTTTTCCAGTCTCTCCACAACCTCTCTAAAATTTATTATTTGCGTTTTTTGAATTAATGCCAGCTTTGTTGGAGTGAGATGGAATCTCATTGTAGTTTTAATTTGCATTTCTCTAATGGGTAATGATTGTGAGCATTTCCTCACGTATCTGTTAGCTGCCTGAATGTCTTCTTTAGTGAAGTGCCTATTCACATCCTTTGAAAGTCATTTTGAGTAACGGTTTTCTTTGTGTGGCTTTGGCATCAACTTGACATAATATTATGGTCACTTGTTTCCATTTGTTTTCAATTGTCAGGGTTTTTTTTTTTTTAATATTATTGTTCTTTTATAACTTAATTTGTACATGTAAAAAAATGTACATGGTTCTGAACTCAAAACTATATAACCAAGTAATGACAAAAGTCTTGCTTCATCCCTTTCCCTGAATCTTGTTTCCTCCCATCTGTTGCTGTCGAGTCGATTCCGACTCAGAGGATCCTGTAGGAAAGAGTAGAACTGCCCCATACGGTTTCTAAGGAGCGGCTCGTGGATTCGAACTGCCAACCTTTTGGTTAGCAGCCTGAGCTCTTAATCATTTCACCACCAGGTCTTGTAACCAATTTTACCAGTTTTTGATTTATATTTCCCTTGTTTTGAAAATAAGGTATACATTTTATGCCCCTCTCTACCCAATGATAGCATAGTATAAACAGGTCTCTGCATATTACTTTTTTCATTTAAAATCTATCCTAGAGATAGCTCCATATAATACACAGAAATCTTCCTCATTCCTTTTTACAACTGCCTAGTTAAGAGAGATCATTTTAAAACACGAGTCAGATGGTAGGATTTACCTACTTAAATCTTTTAAAAGCTTTCCATTGCACTTAAAATAAAATCTAAACTGCTAACCACGGTTCTGTACCTACTATAATTCCAAACTGAGCTCATTCTATATTTCTTCCAGCCCAGTGGCTCTCAGCCTTACCTGTGTATTAGAATCATCTCGATTACGTAAAAAAAAGTTTTTTCTCTAGCCTCACTTCAGACGCCTGTACACCAAGCATCTGGTATAACGCCTGGTACACAGCTCTTGCATAAAGAGCTGTAATTTATTGAATCATAATGGAGAGAATTTAAGAGGCTTCTACTGCAAACGAACAAATCAAGTCTTCAGAAAGAAAAAAGACCACTTCACACACACTATGGTGACTGTAACCAAAAGGACAGATAATAAGTGCTGACAAGGATGTGGAGAAATTGGCACCCTCACCCAGTGCTGACGAGAACTGGAAACGATGCAGCCACGACGGGACACAGACCGGCAGTTCCTGAACACGGAGGGGCCACACGACCCAGCAATTCCACTCCCACACAGGGGCCCAAGAGAAGAGAAAGCACCTGTGCACACAAAACACGTACACGAGTATTCACAGCAGGCCTACCCCTAAGAGCCAAAAAGCGGAAACAAGTTAAATGTTCATCAACTGGTGGATAAATAAGATGTGGTACATCCATACAAGAGAAAATTATTTGACAAGAAAAGGGAATGAAACATGGATACATGCCACAACATAGGTGAACCATTAAGACATTATGCTAAGAGAAAGAATCCACACACAGAACATCTTGTATTGTATGATTCTACATACGTGAAATGTCCAAAATAGGAAAATCTAGGGTTTGGTTTTTTTTTTTTTAATAGAAATAGAGGAAACCCTGGTGGTGTAGTGGTTAAGAGTTCAGCTGCTATCCAAAAGGTAGGCAGTTTGAATCCACCAGGCGCTCCTTGGAAACCCTAATGGGGCAGTTCTACTCTGTTCTATAGGGTCCCTATGAGTCGGAATTGACTCGATGGCAATGGGTTTATGGGTTTACAGAGATAGAAAGTGGATTAGTGGTTGCTGACAGCTGTGGGTAAGGTTTGGGAGGAAACAGGACTAATGGCTGATGGGTATGGAATTTTGTTGTGGGGTGACAAGAATATTCTGAATTTCATTGTAATAATGGTTACACAACTCTGTGAACAGACTAAAAATCACTGAATTGTACACTTTAAGTAAATTGTGTGGTATGTGAACTATATCACAAGAAAGCTGTTAGCAAAAAATAATAAACAAATAAGCGTGTAAAGGAAATGAACATCATAATTGAGAAACTGTAACTAATAAATAAATTTAGAACTTTGTATCTAACATACAAAGAATATACATACTTTTCAAACAACCATGGAACATCAGCAAGAATTTGTAGCATATTACTTAGGTTGCACACACACACCACAAAAAACCTCAAACAAAAAAATTTTACAGGCCACTTCATGCCAATCACACAGAAATATCAGAAATTAAGGAAAACAATAACTTTAAAGCAAACAAGACAGAGTGTTGCCAGGTTTGCCCTTTGGCCAAAAACAGCTACAAAACTTGGATAAAATAAGAGGCAACTATTTCCAGATGTTGAACAACCAGCAGCACAGCAGTGTGACCCTTGTTGTTGTTGTTAGGTGTCATTGAGTTGGTTCTGACTCCTAGCAACACTATGCACAACAGAAGGAAACACTGCTTGGTCCTGTGCCATCCTCACAATTGTTGCTATGCTTGAGCCCGTTGTTACAGCCACCGTGTCAATCTACCCCTTTATAGGTCTTCCTCTTTTCTGCTGACCCTCTACTTTTTCAAGCAAGATGTCTTTCTCAAGGACTGATCCCTCCTGATAACATGTCCAAAGCGTGTAAGATACAGTCTCACCATCCTCGCTTCTAAGAAGCATTTTGTTTGTACTTCTTCTAAGACAGATTTGTTCATTCTTTTGGCAGTCCATGGTATATTCAATATTCTTCGCCAACACCACAATTCAAAGGTGTCAACTCTTCTACTTCTTTGGTCTTCCTTATTCATTGTCCAGCTTTCACATGCATATGATGTGATTGAAAATACCATGGCTTGGGTCAGGCACACCTTAGTCTTCAAAGTGACATCTTTGCTTTCCCACACTTTCAAGAGGTCCTTTACAGCAGATTTGCCCAACGCAATGAGTCTTTCAATTTCTTGACTGCTGCTTCCATGGCTGTTGATTGTAGATCCAAGTAAAATGAAATACTTGACAACTTCAATCTTTTCTCCGTTTATCATGATGTTACTTATTGGTCCAGAAACCCTGGTGGCGTAGTGGTTAAGTGCTACGGCTGTTGACCAAAGGGCCAGCAGTTCAAATCCGCCAGGTGCTCCTTGGAAACTCTATGGGGCAGTTCTACTCTGTCCTGTAGGGTCACTACGAGTTGGACCGACTCGACGGCACTGGGCTTGGTTTATTTATTGGTCCAGTTGTGAAGACTTTTGTTTTCTTTATGTGGAGGTACAATCCATAATGAAGGCTGTGATCTTTGATCTTCATCAGTAAGTGCTTCAAGTCCTCTTCACTTTCACCAAGAAAGATTGTGTCATCTGCATAATGCAGGTTGTTAATGAGTCTTCCTCCAATCCCGATGCCCCATTCTTCTTCATATAGTCCAGCTTCTCGGATTACTTGCTCAGCATACAGATTGAGTAGGTATGGTGAAAGAATACAACCCTGACACACACATTTCCTGACTTTAAACCACTCAGTATTCCCTTGTTCTGTTGGAATGACTGCTTCTTGATCCATGTATAGATTCCTCATGAGAACAATTAAGTGTTCTGGAATTCCCATTCTCTGCAATGTTGTCCATAATTTGTTATGATCCACACAGTCGAATGCCTTAGCATAGTCAATTAAACACAGGTAAACAATCTGGTGTTTTCTGCTTTCAGCCAGGATCCATCTGACATCAGCAATCATATCCCTGGTCCACTTCCTCTTCTAAATCCAGCCTGAATTTCTGGCAATTCCCTGTCAATATACTGCTACAGCCACTTCTAAATGATCTTCAGCAAAATTTTGCTTCCATGTGATATTAATGATATTGTTCGATAATCTGCACATTCCATTGGATTACCTTTCCTGGGAATAGGAATAAATGTGGATCTCTTCCAGTTGGTTGGCCAGGCAGCTGTCTTCCAAATTTCTTGGCATAGATGAGTGAGCACTTCCAGTGCTGCATCTGTTTGCTGAAACATCTCAATTGGTATTCCATCGATTCCTGGAGCCTTGTTTTTCACCAATGCCTTCAGTGCAGCTTGGACTTCTTCCTTCAGTACCATTGGTTCCTGATCATATGTTACCTCCTGAAATGGTTGTAACACACAAGGTAAGCCCAATTATCAACTGCCCTGACTTTCTGACGGAAGGCGGTCTCCTGCATGAGGAGGTAAGGCCCAAACAGAGCAGGGGTGTCATTGAGCCCATAGGCAGGGACCAGAGTTTCAGCCAGTCGAGGGGTTGGAATTACCAAGCCAGTATACGGGAGAAGAAATAGACGCCCAGGGCCTGGGAAAGGCAGAAGTTTGAATGGGGCTTAGCATGGGGCCTTGGTAGACAACTTGGATGCACATATACATGGAGACACTCCATAAAGCTTAGTGGAGATCACTGTTGTGGGGCCAGGAGCTGGAATGCTAGGATATGTTTGACTTCTGGCCCAGGCAGTGTTGAGGGACCTCGCTTAGTAACTCAGGCATTAAGCTGAGACCCCAAAGGCCAAGCTTCAGAAGTAAGGAATATACCCCAGAGTAAGAATCATGTCCTAAAACTTATTTCAGAAGAGAGATAGATCCACCCTATCAGAATAAGGCCAATCCTGACAGGACTAAAAGGGTCCATGAGTAATTCCACAGCCCAACAGAACATTCTTTAAAGGAGGATGAAATAATACAGTCTCCCTTATGACATGTTGTGGATAGGATTGTGCCCCCCCCACCCCGCCCCAAATCCTAACCTCTATGCCTGTGGTTATAACCCCATTTGGGAATGGGCTGTCTTTGTTATGTTAATGAGGCAGGGTTAATATACTGTGTATCCTGAGTCAATCTCTTTCGGAATACAAAAGAGATTAAACAAGCAAGCAAAGCAGAGATGAGGGAAGAGAGATGCCACACCACATGAAGATCACCCGGGAGCCAAGGAACAAGGATTTTCCCCCAGCGCCAACAGAGAGAGAAAGTCTTCCTCTAGGACCGACGTCCTGAATTTGGACTTCTAGCCTCCTAAACTGCGAAAGAATAAATTTCTTTTTGTTAAAGCCATCTACTTGTGGTGTTTCTTTTATAGCAGCACCAGGTAACTAAGACACCATATATTATCCACAAATACAGCACAGGATTAAAAAGTGACTAATCAGGAAAATATGACCCATCATCAAGGAAAAAGAGAGAAGTTAATAGAAATAGACTCTGTGATGATCCAATCCAGATGTTCAAATTAGCAGACAAGGATTGTAAAGCAGCTATCATAAATATGGAGTCCTGGTGGCACAGTATAGGGTCACTATAGGGTCGCTATGAGTCGGAATCAACTCGATGGCACTGGGTTTGGTTTGGTTTTGGTTTGGTGGCACAGTGGTTGAGAGCTATGGCTGCTAATCAAAAGGTCAGCAGTTCGAATCCACCAGCTGCTCCTTGGAAACCCTATGGGGCAGTTCTACTCTGTTCTGTAGAGTTGCTATGAGTTGGAATCCACTCGACAGCAATGGGTTTTTGTTGTTTTGTCAGAAATACATTCAAGGAAAAAGTAGTTTTAATGAGTGAACAGAAAGAGATTCTCAGCAACAAAGTATAAACTACTAAAAAAAAAAAATAGTCAAAATTTTAGAACTGAAAAGTAAAATATCTGAAATGAAAATTTCACTGAATGGGTTTAGGAGACTGTAGAAGAAAGAGTTAGTAAACGTAAAGACAAATCAATAGAAATTATTCAATTTGAAGAAAGAAAAACAGACTGAAAAACTTAACAGAGCCTCAGTGACATGCGGGGCAATATCTACCAGAATAACATACGTGAAATTAAAGTACCAGAGAGATTAAAGAAAAAAGAGTGGGACAGAAAAAATAAAGTTAAAGTAATGAAGAAAATTTTGCAGATATGGTGAGAAATATCAACTTTCAGATCTAAATACAGCAATAAACCCAAGCAGGATAAATATAAAAACAACCACCCCTAAGCAGAGCGGCTGGCGGGTTCAAACAGACGACCCTTTGGTTAATAGCCAAGCGCTTAACCACTGCACCACCAGGGCTCCTTAAAAATATATAAAGCTTATTAAAAATAAAAAAAACTGAAATCCATATAGTTAGAAACTTTAAAATACCCTTCTAAATAAGTTTTGGGTAAAAGAGGAAATAGAGAAATTGCAAATTATTTAAAAATAAATAATATAGCATCATGCCTAAGAAATTGTGTGACCTAGATAAAGCAGTATGCAGAAGAAAATACAAATTTATAGTGTTTTAGGGAATAACAAATTTTGAAATAAACTAAGCACAGATTTTTTTTTTTAAAAAGAGCAGTAATATAAAGAATACAGATGGAAGGAAAAATAAAACAAGGAAATAAAAAAATCTATAAAATCACTGAAGTCTTGATCAATGAAACCATGTTCTTAAAGAACCAGTAAAACAGACAAACCTCTGCCAGCTGTGATTGAGGAAAAAAAAAAGAGAAAACACAAATATATTATATTAGGAATAAGAAAGGAGATTTAAGTCCTGATACAGAAGAGATTTTTTAAATTATAAGAGAATACGCTATATTATTTTTACCCATAAATTTGAAAATTTAGGAAGTTTACTAGTTACTAATAAACTTTATTAGTGTACTAATAAACTCTGGATGCAAATAACAGACACTCAATTCAAACTAGCTGAAGCAGAAAAGATAATATATGGAATCGTATGGCTGAAAAAAGAGCCCTAGTGGCACAGTAGCTGAGCACTGGGCTGCTAACTGAAAGGTCAGTGGTTCAAACCCACCAGCACAAACTAAAGAGAAGAATAAGGAATCCAAAAAGGCTGATGGGGACAGTTAACAAGAGCCTTGCTGATTCACTTCTTTCCATGGGTAAATTCTCATCAGCTGAATTCCTTAAATTTCAAAATCGTAAAACCTCTAAAGCAAAGTATTCAGTATTTCCAGTTTAAAGACTAGAAAATATCCCCTACATAATATGGCCCAAGTGTGGGAGGGCATTCCTGATGTTTTGCAGGACTTGAATTTAATTCTTCCCTTCCCAACCTTCATAAATTCTCTGAAACACCCTTTTCTCTCCATAGCCTCACTGCTGTTTGGCTCTCCTTCTCTTCTGTTTTCCTCCTCCCCTTCCTTTCTTCTGTCCTAAAACAAAAAAGTCGTTCCCTCCTCTTCATTAAGTCTAGGCCTTGGGTCAAAGGGAGATGAGGAGGCCCTAGCTTTTGTGTCTAATTCGGCCACGTCCTCTGTAGTGTGGGAACAAAGGGGTCAGAAGTCAACAAATATTTACTGGGTGCATTCCATGTGTGGGAAGAGTGAGGATTTGGGAGTTAAATAGAACTGGGTTGAAATCAATCTCATACTTCTAAGCTCTGTGCCTCAGTGTTCTCATCAGGAAAATGGGGATAATAATAGCAGCTCCCTCACAGGGTTGCTGTATGGACTAAACAAAATGCTGTTCGTAAAGCACTTAGTACAATGCCTGGTTTACAGTAGGCACTCAGCAAATAATACCCATTGGGAAATTATGTTTGAAGGACAAGGAACAGAATAGAAAGAACATATTCCAGCTTCTTCTCCTTCTCTCCTCCCCCTCTAGCCTAAAATCACAGAGAGGGAGGCAAGAGGTGAGGTGAGGGTGGCCGGCGTGTGGGCACAGCAAAGGAGAAGGAAAGTTAATTACTTAATCCCCAATTTAGCTGCTGGATTACAAGTCAAAGTCATTGACTAGAGAGTTTTTATTTCATATGCTAGATTTTGTAATTTATTCTGGAAAAAACATCTAAGCAATAACTCAAGTTGTATTTGGAAGAAAAATCTCAAAGAGGACAATGCTCAGGGCTCTTAGACCAAAAATCCATTGAAACAGACACACCCCAGTTACTCACTGGCTTCTCAAGAGAGATGGAAATCTGTTGATGTCATTTCTACCTTTGCCCGTTCCAGTATCAACACAGTCTCAAACTCTCAGAAAACAATGGAAGTTCTTGTCTTTCACATAGTAAGTGACCACAGCAAACTCCTAAAAACTCATGGAGGTACTGAAGTTGAATGGAAGGGAAGAGTTTTGTCTACTTAGTGAATTTTTTATCTACTTAGTGGAGGGACCTGTATGCTGAGCAAATAATCTGAGAAGATGGACTATCTGAAGAAGAATGGGGTATCAGGATCCGAGGAAGACTCATTAACAACCTGTGTTATGTAGATGACACAACCTTGCTTGCCGAAAGTGAAGAGGACTTGAAGCACTTACTAAGGAAGATCAAAGACCACAGCCTTCAGTATGGATTACACCTCAACATAAAGAAAACAAAAATCCTCACAACTGGACCAATGAGCAACATCATGATAAACGGAGAAAAGATTGACGTTGTCAAGGATTTCATTTTCTTGGATCCACAATCAATGCCCATGGAAGCAGCAGTCAAGAAATCAAAAGATGCATTGCATTGGGTAAATCTGCCGCAAAGGACCTCTTTGAAGTGCTGAAGAGCAAAGATGTCACCTTGGAAACTAAGGTGCGCCTGGCCCAAGCCAAGGTATTTTCAATCACATCATATGCATGCAAAAGCTTGACAATGAATAAGGAGGACAGAAGAATTGATGCCTTTGAATTGTGGGGCTGGAAGACAATACTGAATAATCCATGGACTGCCAAAAGAATGAACAAATCTGTCTTGGAAGAAGAACAACTAGAATACTCCTTAGAAGCACGAATGGCGAGACTGTATCTTACATACTTTGGACATGTCGTCAGGATGGATCAGTCCCTGGAGAAGGACATCATGCTTGGTAAATACAGAGTCAGCGGAAAGAGGAAAACCCTCAAAGAGGTGGATTGACACAGTGGCTGCAACAATGGGCTCAAGCATAACAACAATTGTAAGGATGGCGCAGGACCGGCCAGTGTTTCATTTTGTTGTGCATAGGGTCCCTATGAGTTGGAGCTTATTCGACGGAACCTAACAACAGCAACAGTGGAGGGACCAGTCCCTAGAGAAGGCCATCATGCTTGGTAAAGTAGAGGGTCAGCGAAAAAGGGGAAGACCCTCAATGAGGTGGATTGACATAGTGGCTGCAACAATGGCCTCAAGCGTAACAATGATTGTGAGGATGGCACGGGACCGAGCAGTTTTATTCTGTTGGTACATATGGTTGCTGTGAGTCGGAACCAACTCGATGGCATCTAACAACAACAACAACAGTGAATTTTTCAAATATTTCATATCTGATCTGCATAAAAAAGTATGAATGCCTATTGCAGGCAGTTTATTCCCAGAAATAAGGAATTTAACTCACTTGGGAAGCATCTTCAAAGCAGGTAGACACGTTTTTTAGAAAACCAGCCTACTGTATTGCTATACTTGTAATCATTCCTCTGATTAAAAAGAAATTCAAAGGGGTAAGTTTGACCATGGTTCTCTAAGAGAATGCTCCGATTTCTCCTGTTGTCATTCAGCCTTGGCCATAGCTGATTTCAGTGTTAATGAATCTGGTGCTCATATTCCAGTTATGGCTGAAAAGATATTTCTTCAGTCTTCCTATTGGTACAAGCCACAGCAGAGAAGAATTTGATGGTTTGCAAGAAACCACAGTCCACAAATAAGCTTTCTAATACTGCTTTTAAACTACAAGAGAGTAGACTCGGCAACAAATTTTGCAATAAATTACTTTTCTTTGAGCACCTACTATGCACTAGCACTGTTGTAGGTTTTATGGGTACTTCTAAAGACAAAACAAAACAAAAAATACAGGATATTGTATCTGACCTTAAAAGAATATTTAACCTGCAATTTTCTTTATAAAAAAAATCAGCCCTTTTTTTTTGTTGTTGTTGAGTCTTTTGGTGTTGAGACTTAAAAATAGTTTGAGCTTCACTAGTCTTTAGAGCAAAAATAATAACATTAACACCCAAAGTTCATCATCTCCAAGCCTTCCACCTGCTTGACCACGGGAAGTCCAATCTTGCAGAACGTGCTCTTCAAAATGATTTCCTGGAACCTGCCAAGGTGTTCACAATCATCCACATGAGCTGCTGAACTCCCTTGAGAGGGAATGGGCCCAAAGTAAGGTTGCTTGAGCCTCCAAGTGTTACAGTGGTTAATTCAGGCAACTCTTTCAGGGGCCCCTTTGCTAACTAACCTGAAACTTAGCACCTCAGGCACTGTCAGGGCACCAGGGCTCACAGAGTCCCTGCCAACGCTGCTGTAACAAATGCCATAACATGGCTTCCACATTTTGTTTTCTATTCTTGAATTGTCTCATTTTTTATAATAAGCATATATTTCTTTTATAATTTCAAAAACAATAAAAAGATGAAAAATATGATGGCGAGGCAAATGTTCACAGCAAAATATCGATAGGAATTATCTCTAAGGACTATAAGTGGCCTTATTTTTTTCCCTTGTGTTTTTCTAATGCCCCACAATGAGCATATATTACTTTTAATGAAAAAATACAATAAATATAATTTTTAAATGAAATAAATCCCATTGAGGGTTCCGGCCAACATGGTGCCGTAGACAGAAGCACCACACCTTCCCTCCAAAGCAAAGACCTGAAAAACTAAATAAAACAGAGACAAACAATGCTCCTGGAAACCAAAGTGTCAAAAGAAGAGCTAACGAACTCAGCCAAGCACCAAATGGAATAAGAAAGTACAGAGACAGAGAACGAGGAAAGATACGTGTGGAGGTTCCCTATCAGCTATCGTAGCACAGATCTGCCATCTTGGACTCCTGTGGGAGATCAGTGTACAGGGAGCATGGGAAGGCAGCTTCATGGAGCTCCCAGGAGGAGACAGAGCACCCAGAACCAGCGGTACATGTTCTCCCGCCACCCATCCTCTCCCCACTGCTTTACCTCCAAGCTTCCTGGACGGCAGCAGTGGTTCTGCCGGCCAGGAAGTGCAGCGACCATACTGCTCGGATTGGCCCTGCCCACATCAGAGACTGGCAGACAGGAATTATGGGAAAGTAACTTCACAGAGCTCCCAGCAAGAGACAGAGCACCTGGTAACTAGCAATACATGTTTTCTTAACACCCACCCTTCTTCCTCAGTCCCTCAGTCTCCTCTGCTTCCCACCAGCCACAGTTTCTTGGCCCAGAGGCAACTGCTTCCACCCCGGGCCACTTGGATTCACCCCACCCACACTAGCTGGCCACCTGAATGCCATTTGTCTATTCCTGTTTCTTTTGGTTTCTTCCGTGCCTCCCACCACCTCTCCCCACTATCTCTCAAATGCCTGGCTCCATGTGCCATCTTTGCTTCTTCTTGAAAGGCTGTGAAGTGCCGCTGGATGGGGGAACCACTCCTCCGGCCCAAGACACCATGTTGGTGGGAACCCCAGGGCTTTTCTTTTTTTTTTTTCTTTGCTTTGTTCTATTTTGTTTGTTTGCTTTCTTTTTCTTTTCGCGGCTTGGACGCCTCTTCTAGCTGGACTGCGCGGCTTAGGAGCTACTTCCACAACTGGTGGGATTCCTGAGGGCACTTCTTTTTTCTTTTTTTCCCCCTCTGTCTCTTTTTTCCTTTCTGTCTTTCTTCGTATCTCTGTTCTCATCTTTCTGTACTTGCTTCTTTTCCTTTCTCCTGAATACCTGGCACTGTGTGACATCTAAACCCCCTCTAGTCAGGCTATGCTATGCAGCTTGGGAGCCATTCTCTGGTCTTTGCAGCCAAACCTGTGGGACCCCTGGGGGATTTTCTTTTCAAATTTTTATCTAGTAATTTTTTTTCTTTTTCCCTTTTTTCATCTTTTTGTTTTTCTCCATTTCTTGGTTTCCCATCTCTCCACTCCAACAGCAAACTCCCTTAGCACTCTTTATTTGTTTGTTTTTGGCTCCTGTTTCTCTCTCCACACTGTCCTCTTTCCCATACCCACATTAGCTTCACACATCACAACCTCCCCCCTCCTTCCTGCACCATGCACGGAACATTGCACCCCTGAGCAGCACAGGTATGGCCTACCAGAACCTGCCCAGCACTGCTTCCGGGCCCGCCCTGTTGGCCCTAGTATATGCCACAAACAACCCATCTCAGCCCCTCCCCTTCAGCTGTACCTGCCCTGCTACACAATAGCTGAGTGACTGGACCTACCCATTGCACAAGGAGGTGAAAAGTATCATGACCACAGACAAGCAAACAACAAAGAACGCACGGCCCACCTGCTCAGACATAACCAAATAAAACAAAAAAGCAGGATGAAACAAACAGATCTGTAACCAATAAATAAAAATAACTACTGAATGTCCCAAAGACAGCAGACAATATCAAAACATATAAAAAAAAAAACAGGACAGATTGGTTCCAATAGGTGTCCAAAATAAAGCACCAGATGACTTTCCAGTAGAAGAAAAGGCACTAGAACTACCAGACAGGGAATTCAAATGTCTAATATTCAGAGTTATCCAAGAGCTGAAGCAAAATGTGGACAGAAATGAGGAAAAAACAGGCAAATTCATGGAAAAGACAGACAAATTCATGGAAAATACAGACTAAAAAATGGAAGAATTTAGGAAAATAGCATAGGAACAAAATGCCAAAATAAACTCACAACTAGAAATCATACAAAAACAACAATTAGAAATCCAAAAGATAAAAAACAAGATTTGAGAAATGGACAGTGTCATAGGAGGGCTGAGGAGCAAGTTTCAAATGATGGAAGACAGGATCAGCAAAATTGAAGACAAACACTTGGACACAACACTGTTTGAGGAAAAATCAGAAAAAAGAACAAAGAAAAATGAGGAAACCCTGAGAATTATGTGGGATACAATCAAAAGCAAAAATCTGTGAGTGATTGGAGTTCCAGAACAGGGAGAAAAAAAAAAAAAACAGAAAACACAGAGAATCATTGAAGAATTGCTGACAGAAAACTTCCCTGATATCATGAAAGATAAAAAGCTGAACATCCAAGAAGCTCAATGAAACCCATATAGGATAGACCCCAAAAGAAAATCACCAAGGCAAATCATAAGCAAACTAGCTAAAACCAAAGACAATGAAAAAATCCTGAGAGTAGCTCAAGAAAAACAAAAAGTCACATATGGAATAAATTTTTGTATAAGAGACTGACTTGATTTGTAAACTTTCACTTAAAGAACAATACAAATTAAAAAAAAAAAATTGGAGAGACATTAGAGGAGAATTTGGAGAATCAAAGATAGGGTAATACCTACCTAGGGCCCAGCTTACCCTTGGGGGTGCCTCCACATGTTGATTTCTCTATTCCCATGTCTGAAATTAAAAGAAGTTTCTCTGTTTTTTAGAAAAAAAAAAAAAAAGTCACATACAGAGGAGAAACAATAAGACTAAACTCTGATTACTTGGCAGAACCATGCAGGCAAGAAGACAATGGATGACATATACAAAACCTTGAAAGAAAAAAATTGCCAACCAAGAATAATATATCCTGCAAAACTTTTGTTCAAATATGATGGTGAAATTAGGACATTTCCAGATAAACAGAAATTAAGGGAATATGTAAAAACCAAAACAAACTTACAAGAATTTTAAAGGTAGTCCTTCGGTCTGAGAACAAACAACATCAGACCATATAGCCTGAATCTATGACACAATATTGTACCAGCCAGATACCAGCCTAGGAAATTAACTCTCAAGGACTGTCTGAAACCAAAAGAAATACAACAGGGAACCAGAGAGGTTAATCTGTAAATGACAACAACGTCAGAACAATAAAAGAGGGAATAAACTGTACAGGTATTGAACTTTCTAACGGAAAGGAAGGCAAGGCGATACCAAGTAATAATAGACTGGTTCAAACCTAGAAAGATAAGGGTAAATTTCAAAGTAACCACAAAGAAAGTTAACAAACGTACTCATCAAAATAAAGAAGAAAATCATAAAGTCTCAATAAAAATGAAATCTACAAAAACAAAGAAATGAAAAAGAATCCATAAACAAAAGGAATTCAGCACAAGAAAGTAAGAGGAACAAAGAAATGTTAGCATCACAAAAAAAAGCACTACAAAATGACAGCAATAAACTCATACCTATCAATAATTACACTGAATATAAATGGCCTAAATGCACCCATAAAGAGATGCGGAGTGACAGAATGGATAAAAAACAGGATCCATCAATATGCTGTCTACAAGAGACACACCTTAGAAACAAAGACATAAATTTATTAAAAATCAAAGGATGGAAAAAATATATCAAGCAAACTGCCAGCAAAAAAGAGCCGAAGTGGCATTACTAATCTCAGATAAAATAGACTTCAAAACAAAATCCACCATAAAATACAAGAAGGGCACTATACAATGATTAAAGGCATGATCCACCATGAAGACTTAACCATAATAAATGCCTACGCACCCAATGACAGGGCTCCAAGATACATAAAACAAACTCTAACAGCACTGAAAAGATAAATTGACAGCTCCACAATAGTAGTAGGAGCCTTTAACACACCACTCTCCGTAAAGGACAGAACATCTAGGAAGAAACTCAACACAGATACAGAAGAGCTAAAAGGCACAATCAGCCAACTTGACCTCATCGACATATATAGAATACTCTACCCAAGAGTTGCAAAGCACACATTCTTTTCCAGCACACATGGAACATTCTCCAGAATAGACCACATCTTAGAGCAACCCTCAACAAAATCCAAAGCACTGAAATAATAAGAAGTATCTACTCTGACCACAATGCCATCAAAGTAGAAATTAAAAACCGGAAGTGCAAAGGAAAAAAATCAATTACATGGAAACTGAATAACACCCTGCTTAAAAACCACTGGGTAATAGAAGAAATCAGAGATGGAATAAAAAAAATTCCTAGAATCAAATAAGAATGAAAACACATCATACCAAAACCTTTGGGACACAACAAAGGCAGTGCTCAGAGGTCAATTTATAGCAATAGATGCACACATTGAAAAAGAAGAAAGGGACAAAATCAAAACATTAGCTACACAACATGAACAAATAGAAAGAGAACAGCAAAAGAAGCCCACAGCCACCAGAAGAAAGGAAATAACAAAGATCAGAGCAGAAATAAATGAAATAGAAAATAGAAAAACAATAGAAAAAACCAACAAAACCAAAAGTTGGTTCTTTGAAACGATTAACAAAATCAACAAACCATTGCCCAAATAAAAGAAAAACAGGAGAGAACACAAATAACCCAAATAAGAAATGAAATGGGGGACTTTACAACAGACCCAACTGAAATAAAAAAGATCATAACAGAGTATTATGAAAAATATACTCCAACAAATTTAACACCTAGAGGAAATGGACAAAGCTCTGGAAACACACTACCTACTCAAACTAACAAAAAATGATGCTGAAAATCTGAACAAACCCATAACAAGAGAACAGATTGAAAAAGGTAATTTAAAAACTCCCAACAAAAAAAAGCCTGGGGCCAGATAGCTTCACTGGAGAATTCTACCAAACATTCAGAGAAGAGCTTACACCACTACTACTCAAACTGTTTCAGAACACAGAAAAGGAAGTGATACTTCCAAATTAATTCTATGAAGACAGCATAACCCGGATACCAAAACCAGGCAAAGATACCACAAAAAAGAAAGTTACAGAACAATATTTCTTATGAATATAGATGTAAAAATTCTCAACAAAATTCTAGCCAATAGAATTCAGTACCATATCAAAAAAATAATACACCATAATCAAGAAGGATTCATCCCAGGTATGCAAGGATGGCTGAACATTAGAAAATCAATCAACGTAATCCACCACATAAGTAAAAGGAAATAAAAGAATCACACTATCATTTCAACTGACGCGGAAAAAGCATTCAACAAAGTCCAACACCCATTCCTGATTAAAAAAAAAAAAAAACTCTCAAAAAAATAGGTATACATTCACAGTAGCCCCCAAGAAGATAAAATACTTAGGAATAAATCTTACCAAAGATGTAAAAGACCTATACAAAGAAAACTACAAAGTACTACTACAAGAAACTAAAAAGGACCTACTTAAGTGGAAAAACATACCTTGCTCATGGATAGGAAGACTTAATATAGTAAAAATGTCTATTCTACCAAAACCCATCTATACATACAATGCACTTCCGATCCAAATTCCAATAACATTTTTTAATGTGATGGAGAAACAAATCACCAACTTCATATGGAAGGGAAAGAAGCCTCGGGTAAGTAAAGCATTCCTGAAAAAGAAGAAGAAAGTGGGAGGCCTCACTCTACCTGATTTTAGAACCTATTATACAGCCACAGTAGTCAAAACAGCCTGGTACTGGTACAACAACAGACACATAGACCAATGGAACAGAATTGAGAACCCAGATATAAATCCATCCACATATGAGCAGCTGATATGTGACAAAGGCCCAGTGTCAGTTAATTGGGGAAAAGGTAGTCTTTTTAACAAATGGTGCTGGCATAACTGGATATCCATTTGCAAAAAAATGAAACAGGACCCATACCTCACACCATGCACAAAAACTAACTCCAAGTGGATCAAAGACCTAAACATAAAGACTAAAACGATAAAGATCATGGAAGAAAAAATAGGGACAACCCTAGTAGCCCTAATACAAGGCATAAACAGAATACAAAATATTACCAAAAATGACGAAGAGAAACCAGATAACTGGGAGCTCCTAAAAATCAAACACCTATGCTCATCTAAAGACTTCACCAAAAGAGTAAAAAGACCACCTACAGACTGGGAAAGAATTTTCAGCTATGACATCTCCGACCAGTGCCTGATCTCTAAAATCTATATGATTCTGTTAAAACTCAACCACAAAAAGACAAACAACCCAGTCAAGAAGTGGGCAAAGGATATGAACACGCACTTCACTAAAGAAGATATTCAGGCAGCTAACAGATACATGAGAAAATGCTCTCGATCATTAGCCATTAGAGAAATGTAAATTAAAACTACGATGAGATTCCATCTCACTCCAACAAGGCTGGCATTAATCCAAAAAACACAAAATAATAAATGTTGGAGAGGCTGCGGAGAGATTGGAACTCTTATACACTGCTGGTGGGAATGTAAAATGGTACAACCACTTTGGAAACCTATCTGGCGTTTTCTTAAAAACTTAGAAATAGAACTACCATACAACACAGAAATCCCACTCCTCGGAATATATCCTAGAGAAATAAGGGTCTTCACATGAACAGATATATGCACACCCATGTTTATTGCAGCTCTGTTTCCAATAGCAAAAAGCTGGAAGCAACCAAGGTGTCCATCTACGGATGAATGGTTAAATAAATTGTGGTATATTCACACAATGGAATACTACGCATCGATAAAGAACAGTGACGAATCTGTGAAACATTTCATAACATGGAGGAACCTGGAAGGCATTATGCTGAGTGAAATTAGTCAGAGGCAAAAGGACAAATATTGTATAAGACCATAAGATCTTGAGAAACAGTATAAACTGAGAACACATACTTTTGTGGTTACGAAGGGGGGAGGGAGGAAGGGTGGGAGAGGGTTATTTACAGATTAGTTAATAGATAAGAACTACTTTAGGTGAACGGAAGGTCAATACTCAATACACGGAAGGTCAGCTCACCTGGACTGGACCAAAAGCAAAGAAGTTTCCGGGATAAACTGAATGCTTCACAGGTAAGTGGAGCAAGGTGGGGGGGTTTGGGGACTATGGCCTAAGGGGACTTCTAAGTCAATTGCCAAAATAATACTATTATGAAAACATTCTGCATCCCACTTTGAAATGTGGTGTCTGGGGTCTTAAATGCTAACAAGTGGCCATCTAAGATGCATCAATTGGTCTCATCCCACCTGGATCAAAGGAGAATGAAGAACACCGAGGTCACACGATAACTATGAGCCCAAGAGACAGAAAGGGCCACATGAACCAGAGACTTACATCATCCTGAGACCAGAAGAACTAGATGGTGCCCAGCCACAACCGATGACTGCCCTGACAGGGAGCACAACAGAGAACCCCTGAGGGAGCAGGAGAATAGTGGGATGCAGACTCCAAATTCTCATTAAAAGACCAGACTTAATGGTCTGACTGAGACTAGAGGAATCCTGGCGGTCATGGTCCCCAAACCTTCTGTTGGCCCAGGACAGGAACCATTCCTGAAGACAACTCATCAGAGATGGAAGGGACTGGACAATGGGTTGGAGAGAGATGCTGATGAAGAGTGAGCTACTTGTATCAGGTGGACACTTGAGACTGTGTTGGCATCTCTTGTCTGGAGGGGAGATAGGAGGGTAGAGAGGGTTAGAAACTGGCAAAATTGTCACGAAAGGAGAGACTGGAAGGGCTGACTCATTAGGGGGATAGTAAATGGGAGTATGGAGTAAGGTGTATATAAGCTTATATGTGACAGACTGACTTGATGTGTAAACGCTCACTTAAAGCTCAATAAAAATTATTAAAAAAAATAGGTATAGAAGGGAAATTTCTCAACATAATAAAGGGCATCTATGCAAAACTAACAGCCAACATTATTCTTAATGGAGAGAGGCTGAAAACATTTCCCTTGAGAACAGGAACAAGACAAGGATGCCCTTTATCACCACTCCTATTTAACATTGTGCCGGAAGTCCTAGAGCAATAAGGCGAGAAAAAGAAATAAAGGGCATCCAAGTTGGTAATGAAGTTAAACTCTCCCTATCTGTGGATGATATGATACAATACATAGAAAACCTGAAAGACTCCACAAGAAAACTACTGGAACTAACAGAAAGGTTCAGCAGAGTAGCCCGATACAAGATAAACATACAAAAATCAGCTGGATTTCCATACACCAATAAGAGAATGATGAAAAGAAAATCAGGAAAACAATACCATTTATAATAGCCCTAAAAAAAAAAAAAAAAACTTAGAAAGAAATCTAACCAGGGATGTAAAGGACCTATACAAAGAAAACTACAAAGCACTACTGCAAGAAACCAAAAGAGATCTACATAAATGGAAAAACATACCATGTTCATGGACAGGTACACTCAACATCATGAAAATGACAATTCTACCCAAAGTGATTTACAAATACAATGCAATCCCCATCCAAATACCAGCAACATTCTTTAAAGAGATGGAAAAACTTATCATTAGCTTTACACAAAACAGGAAGAAGCCCTGGATAAGTAAAGCACTATTGAAAAAGAAGAATAAAGTAGGAGGACTCTCACTACCTGACCTCAGAACCTACTATACAGCTACAGGAGTCAGAACAGCCAGATACTGGTACAATGACAGACACCTCGACCAATGGAACCGAATTGAGAACCCAGATGTAAATCCATTCACCTATGGTCACCTGATCTTCGACAAGGGCTCAAAGTCCATTACATGGGGAAAAGACAGTCTTTTTAACAAATGGTGCTGGCAAAACTGGATGTCCGTCCACAAAAAAAAGAAACAGAACCCATACCTCACGCCATATACAAAAACTCATTCAAAGTGGATCAAAGACCTAAATACAAAGCGAAAACCATGAAGTTCATAGAAGAAAAAATAGGATCAATTTTAGAGGCCCTAATACATGGCATTAACAGGATATAAACCTCAACCAACAACACACAAACTCCAGAAGATAAGCTAGATAACTGGAATCTTCTAAAAATTAAACACTTATGTTCATCAAAAGACTTCACCAAAAAAGTAGAAAGAGAACCTAGAGATTGGGAAAAAAATTTTTTTGGCTATTACAAATCAGACAAAGATCTAATCTCTAAAATCTACAAGAAAATCCAACACCTCTACAACAAAAAGACAAATAATCCAACTAAAAAATGGGCAAGGGAAATGAACAGACACTTCACCAAAGAAGACATTCAAGCGGCAACAGACACATGAGGAAATGCTGGTGATCACTAGCCATTAGAGAAATGCAAACCAGAACCACAATGAGATACCATCTCACCCCCGGCATTACTGGCATGAATCAAAAAAACAGGAAATAGCAAATGTTGGAGAGACTGCGGGGAAATCAAAACTCTTCTGCACTGCTGGTGGGAATGCAAAATGATACAACCATTTTGGAAAATGATATGGCACTTCCTTAGAAAGCTAGAAATAGAAATACCATATGATCCAGCAATCCCACTGCTAGGAATATATCCTAAAGAAATAAGAGTCATCACATGAATAAACATACGCACACCCATGTTCATTGCAGCATTGTTCACAATAGCAAAAAGATGGAAACAACCTAGATGCTCATCAACGGATGAATGGATAATCAAACTGTGGTACATACACACAATGGGGCATTATGGAACAATAAAGAACAACAGTGAATCTGTGAAGCATCTCGTAACATGGATTAATTTGGAGGACATCATGCGGAGTGAAATAAGTCATTCACAAAAGGACAAATATTGTATGAGACGATTACTGTAAAAACTCATGAGGTTTACACACAAAAAGAAACAATCTTTGATGGTTATGAAGGAGGGGAGGGGTGGGGATGGAAGACCCTTAAATAGGCAATAGATAAGTGGTAACTTCAGCAAAGGGTAAGACAGTAGACAACACTGGGGAAGCCAGCACAACGTGTCCAAGACAAGGTCACAGAAGCTCCATAGACACATCCAAACTCCCTGAGGGGTCTTATTGCCGGGCTGAGAGCTGTGGGGACCATGGTCTCGGGGAACATCTAGCTCAGCTGGCGTAACATAGTTTATAAAGCAAATGTTCTACATTCTACGTTGGTGAGTTGTGTCTGGGGTCTTAAAAGCCTGTGAGCAGCCATCTAGGATATTCCACTGGTCTCATCCCTTCAGGAGCAAGGAAGAATGAAGAAAACTAAAGATATAAGGGAAAGATTAGCCCAAAGGACTAATGGACCACATCTACCACAGCCTCCACCAGGCTGAGTCCAGTACAACTAGCTGGCGCCCGGCTATCACCACTGACTGCTCTGACAGGGATCACAATAGAGGGTCCCGGACAGAGCTGGAGAAAAATGTGGAACAAAATTCTAACTCAAAAAGAAAGACCAGACTTGCTGGCCTGACAGAGACTGGAGAAACCCTGAAAACATGGCCCTCGGACACCTTTCGCTCAGTAATGAAGTCACTCCTGAGGTTTGCCCTTCAGCCAAAGATTGGACAGACCTATATGGGTTTGGCTTTAATTTGTATGGGAGCAGACCACCAGGTCTTCTGCAGAGCCGCTGGTGAGTTAGAACCATCAATCTTTGTGTTACCAGCCGAGTACTTAACTCTGCAGCCACCAGGGTTCCTTTGCACCACAATAGTGTCCTATATTAATGGAGTCTCTGGGTGGTACAAAAGGTTAACGTGCTCCGCTTAGCTGCTAACTGAAAAGTTGGAGTCGATGTCCACCAAGCCCTGGAGATCTACTTTTGAAAAATCTGGCAGTGAAAACCCTATGGAGCCCAGTTCTACTCTTAACACACAATGGGATCGCCATGAGTTGGAAGTGACTTGACAGCAACTGGCTTTTAATACATTAATAGATTACTTTTTCCAAGAGGTGTACATCATAGTCATTGGCTAAATAATCCAATTACGCTACTAATTCATGTTCGGAGACATGCGGAGAAGAATAAGAAAATAAATAGCTTGTGACTCCAATGCTTACCTGCTTTGCCTCGGGGTTTGGAGTTCAGTCAGAATCTCCCATGAGGTTTGCTGATTTCTGGATTCAGCAATTTTTTCTGGCACCTGTGGGAGCGAACTACTGAGCGGCGGTGGACTTTTCAGTCTAGTTCACAGGACAGCTGGGTGTGGAGACGCACAGGAGGTTTCCAAAGTCTCCTGCCAAGGAAATGTAGTTGCTCCCCAACTGGCTGCTTAAAGAATGACGTGGTGACATCTTCCAACGTGGCATCTTTTTTCTTTCTCCTTTTTTCCTTGGAAACTGCCATTAATGCTGATAAGAGTGATTTCCCAGAGATGGAGAGCAATCTAAAATAATAATAACGGGACTTTTAAAAATTTTTATTGTGGTAAAATATTCATCGAGAAAACATTTGCCATTGCAACCATTTTTATGTGTACAATTCAGTGACATTAATTAGGCTCACCGTTTTGTGCACCCATCACCACTGTACAACCGGAAAGTTTGACGTTTTTCTTTTTGTGGTCATTAATATCAATGGTTTTCTTCCCACTGGGGAGTCAGTCACTCATGACTCCTGGCTAGTCGTTCTCCCACTGGAATGTGACATTTGGAAATTCCCTTCCTCCATTCTTGTCAGAGATCCATTTTCCCCATGCCAAGTCATATCAACCACAGTAGCTTGTATTGACCAGTGCTCTTAATAATGGGCAGGGCTTCTTTTTCTTTTACATTTTTATGAGAAATAAGCCAAAAGAAACACTTTGCAGAACTGCTAGGGAAGGAAGAGGATGAAGGTGTGAATGGCTTCCAGAATTACATCATGAAATGCCATGTTCCACAACCTCTTTTGCAATAGCGATATTTTATCTACACATATTTCCTTCCCTCGAGTTTTAAACTAAAATTTGGCTTAAAATAGCGATTATTTAAGCATCTTCTCTACACCCAACTTGATTCAAGCTGTGAAGTTAATGTGTTCTCTACATGCAAGAACAAGAGTGGGAGAGAAGGAAGAAACAGACCATTGCCGAGTGACTGAGAGCTACTCTGTGTGTTTGGATTCAGCCCTCTTTCACCGTTCAGATTTGGAATCTATGCCCTTTGGTCCCCAGAGAATAAAAGGACAGGTTCTTTTGGCAGGATTTGGGAGGCACCTTGTACTGGATGGGCTGAGGCAGTTCCATACAGCCAAATGAGTAGCACCAGTTTAAAGGAGAGGGGTTAAGAGAAGTCAGACAAGGAAGGTGAGGAGGCTGCTGGAAACTCAGAGGACTAGATGTTCGCTGTTCTCCCTGGTTCCACCCTGGCGGGCAGTGGGAGGACCCTGCTCACTATTACTGGGTAGTTCTTTACCATTTATCAAGCACTTTCACATACAATAACTCACCTGACTTTCTCAACATTCCCATGGTGAAGAAAGGGCAATGCCATACTGCATTGGGCAAATCTGTTGCAAAAGACCTTTTTTCAAGTTTTAAAAAGCAGCGATGCCACTTAGATGACATCTTTTTGCAGTGAGAGAATATCATATGGATAACCTGAGTTCAACCAACGCTTTACCAAAGACACAAATTGTCTGACTATACCTTAATGCTATCATTTGGTAATGTCATCTATAGCAGAGTACACAGCACTAAGAGGTCCTTGATTGCAGAAGGAAATTATTGGCCTAATGCAGATTGGGTTTTTAAAGTTCTGTTTCCCTTATCCCAGTATTTCCCAAAGTGTATTATTTGATAATAGTGTTTCATGGAAAGGAAAACTCTTAACCAAAATAAGTCTCGGGCCCATGGAAAAATGCTGCAAATATAATCTTATTATTTTTCTCTCACTTAAGAGGGAAGAGCTGATCTTGAAGATTAGGGCAAACCCTATATTTTAAGTGATATGAAGCAGCTACTTCTTTATCAGCAGAAATAGGATCTGGAGCCAGGAGACGTGCTCTCTTCTAACTAGCTGTGTGACCTTCGGCAAGTATCACTTTCATCCTTTCTAATCCCATTTCTTCCCTACAGCTGCGAAACCAGAAATCCCCTGGTCAGACGGGTTTTTTTTGTTTTGTTTTGTCCCGGTTGAAGAACAGAAAATTAAAGATAATACAAATGTTAGAATGGAAATCCCCAGACTGTTCAGTTAGAAATTCCCCCCAATTATTCCAGTTCTGGCTCTTTGAGTACTGACTACATTTTGGTGCTGGACTTGGTCCACGTGTCAGCTCAAAGGCCAAGCTTGCTGGGGCAAAGCCACCAGGGATGGGGTAAATCAGCAAAGTCCACGAAGAAGGATCCATTCAGAGACCTTCCCACCCATTGCTACACTCTCTCAAGGACCTCCTCCGAAACCAGGCCTATGAGGATAATTGTGGGGGAAAAAGTGGGGAGGGGTCTCTAAAGAACCTGTGGATATGAAAATCCAGAATAATCTAGATCATTAGTATTAAGGTGAGAATCTGGAAAGAGGCTGTAGGGTTGGTGGAAGTGTCTGCCCTAAAACATCTTTCACCATCATTTTTTTCATCTCACCTTGTTACAGTGAAAAACTCCACTGGAGATTCATGTAGTGGATACTGATTTTAGAAAACATCAATACCTCTAGAAGGTCAAAGAGCTGTTAGACACCCATCCGGAATGGGAATCTGCTCAATGAGGCCACGTTCCTGTTAACACCTGACATTCTCTGCAATCAGAGAACAGGAATGGTGATTGGCAGTGCGGGGAAGGTAGGAGGAGCCTGGAGGGGGGTCCCAGTTCGGGTGGGAGGAGTAAGGTGGGGAATAGGTGCAGAGAACCAAAAAAACAAAACTGTTGCCATCAAGTCGATTCCAGTTTATAGTGACCCTATAGAACAGAGAAGAACTGCCCCATAGGGTTTCCAAGGAGCGCCTGGTGGAGTTGAACTGCCAACCTTTTGGTTCACAGCCATAGCTCTAAACCACTATACCACCAGGGTTTCCAAGCCCTAAGACAGTAACAGAGAAGTATAAAAGGGAAGTGTTGTTGTTAACTGCCATGTAGTCAGTTCCAACTCATAGCGACCCTATACACAACATAATGAAATACTGCCTTGTCTTGCGCCATCCTCACAATCACTGCTATGCTTGAGCCCATGGTTGCAGACACTGCCAATCCATCTTGTTGAGGGTCTTCCACTCTTTCGCTGACTCTCTACCAAGCATGATGTCCTTCTCCAGGGACTGGTCCCTCCTGATAACATGTCCAAAGTACATAAGACGAAGTCTCACCATCCTCCCTTGTAAGGAGCACTCTGGTTGTAGTTCTTCCAAGACAGGTTTGTTCGTTCTTCTGGTAGTCCACGGGCTATTCACTGTTCTTTGCCAACCCCATAATTCAAAGGCAGCAATTTTTCTTCAGTCCTCCTCATTCAATGTCCAGCTTTCACATGCCAAAAGGAAGTAGGAAGATGATGATGACAAATTATCCAATTCCAAATGGCTCCTAAGACCTATGCTTCCTCCTTTTCTTCTGGTCTCCTTCACACTATGGTCACCTGCTCAAGAGAGCCAGGAAAGCTGGGACTAGGGTTAGGCTTCATAGTGGGTGAGCTTGTTTTTGATAAGCTATTGGAAACCCTGGTGTTGTAGTGGTTAAGTGCTAAGGCTGCTAACCAAAATGTCAGCAGTTCAAATCCACCAGGCACTCCTTGGAAACTTTACGGGGCAGTTCTACTCTGTTCTATAGGGTCACTATGAGTCAGAATTGACTCGACGGCAACAGGTTTGGTTTTCGGGTTTTTATTCTGACAAGTTAAAAACTACTTATTGTGATGCCAAAATGCATTCCAAATTGCAAAGGACCTCTTTACACACAAAATTTTGGGATACAATCTGTTCATAGGAATTTCCTATAATATTTATTGAGTGCTTGCTTCCTGTAGGGAAACCCTGGTGGCGTAGTGGTTAAGTGCTACAGCTGCTAACCAAAGAGTCAGCAGTTCAAATCCGCCAGGCGCTCCTTGGAAACTCTATGGGGCAGCTCTACTCTGTCCTCTAGGGTCGCTATGAGTCGGAATTGACTCGACTGCACTGGGTTTTTTGGTTGTGGGTGCTTCCTACATGCAGGCACTCCTAGGTGCTGAGGACACAATGGAGAGTCCCTGGGTGTTGTAAACAGTTAAGCACTTGACTGACTACTCGGGGAAAGGTGGCAGTTCGAACCCACCCAGAGGCACCTCGTGGGGTCAGCATGAGTCAGAATGGACTCCAAAGCAAATCACAACATCTCTGCCCTGGCAAAGCTCAATGACCACATCTCCACTTCAGAGGCCGCCCTGCAGCGTACTGAGTGGCCGGGAGGAAAACAAGATGGGAGCCAGGAGCTGTGTTAGGAGGCAGCTGCCGAAAGGCAAGGAAGGGCTTGGTTCCTAATCTTTACTTAACATTTCTAAGTAGAGGGCCATCCTAAGGACTCTAGTCTTTTGTATTTTAATACCAGTAATTGCGCTGTGGAAACGCTGGTGGTGTAGTGGTTAAGTGCGACGGCTACTAACCAAAGGGTCAGCAGTTCAAATCCACCAGCTGCTCCTCCTGAGAAAGATGTGGTGTCTGCTTCTGTCTGTAAAGAATTACAGCCTTGGAAACCCTATGGGGCAGTTCTACTTTAGGTAGCTATGAATAGGAATCAACTCGGCAGCAACGGGTTTGGTTTGGTGAATTGCGCTGTGTCCATTTTTCTGCAGGACTCCTTGTATTTCGATTAGTGGAATAACAGGCACTCTACCTGGTGGGCTTTTAATATTCTACACAGGCTCCTGTCAGTCTTTGGTTGACGGCTGCTCCCTAAGAACATTAATTTCCCTGGACTTCAGCCTACAGAGGGGGTGGGCAGAGAAAACCCTCGGGCAGAATATACAATGCTGGCAGTTGAATGTCCTGTCCTGCACTGAAGTGGTAAAAACAAGAAGATACCATTAGGAACCCGACTGCATCTGCTATGCTCCACCAGGGCAGGCAGTGGCTTCTGGATCCCCTACAGGTTCTAGACAGACCGTGCACCCAGGGACTCTGCCTCAGTCCCATCCCCTTAGACATGTCTTTCAGCCATTTCTAACCATCTGCTGAGCTATTCCACATTGCTCTGGTGACCCACATTTTGAGAAACACAGCTCCAATCCTTTGCATGTTGTTGCTGTTAGCGTCTGTGAAATCAGCTCAACTAGTGGCGGCCTTATATATAACAGGACAAAAGTGGCCTGGTCCTGCGACATCTCCGTGATCGTTCTTCTATTTGAGTCCATTGTTGAGATCTCTGTGTATTTTGAGTGTCTTCCAACCTAGGGGGCTCATCTTCCAGCACTCTGTTGGACAATATTCTGTTGTGATCCATAAGGTTTTCATTGGCTAATTTTGAGAAGTACTTCGCCAAGCCTTTCTTCCTAGTCTGTTGAAAATGTTAGCCATTATCATTATTATGGAGGCTAAAAATTCTGGAACCTTTCTCCAAAAATGATTTCTCAGAAGCTTTTTCTCTAATCTAGAATTCAGAAGAACAAGAAACAATTTTCTCTTAGGCGAAGGTAGAGGTTCTTTTTCTTGTTGTTCTCTTACTTTTCATTCTTTTTTATTTTTCCAACAAATATTCACCTAGCACGTTCCTGGCATTGTGCTATATACTGGGGATATTCCACCGTCTCAGCCCTTTAGAAAGGAGGTCCCTATACGCTTATAACTCTCCCCCATTTTTTCTTTAAGCTACCTTCCATCAAATAGTGGATTGTAGTAGCTACAATGTTTGTTGAACAACCTGCTTTCTCACCCCCTTCTTTCGGTTTCCCTGGGGAGCTCTTGCCCCAATTTCCCTGTGGTCCTACTAGGGCAGCCCATCACAGATGTTCTCCCCAAAGAAGAGCTCACCATCCAGGCTAGCCAAGCAGGGCACCACGTCCCCCTGGCCACAGTGACTCATTTATGTAGACATATGACCCAAGCAAGGTCCATCACAGTCTCCCCTAGGATTGAGGTGGGGAGTTGGAAAGAGGAGTTCTTTCTGCTGGGGTAGACTGAGATGACAGGAGTCTGGTACTGCCAGCCTCTGCTTCACCGTCTCTATGAAGAGACCCTGTGTCTGCAACGACCAAGCAGAGACAAAGCAAAGCCAGCCCAAGAGGTGGACAGAGAGGGAACAGCCCACTGAGGACAACATTTGAGCCTTGAATTCCACCCTGCCTGAAGCCAGATCCATTCTTAGATTTTCCAGTGTGCAAGCCAATAAATCTCTTTTATTATTTCTCTGTGGAATTGGGTTTCATCCCTTGCAAACCAAAGAGTCTTGACTGATATAAGTCAATTTCTAACACTTGCCACCCAAATACTAACATAAGAATATATACAAACACTTTGTGAAGCTGCATGAGCTTAGACAACTTTCTGGGTAGAAAGAGCAGAACCCATCTTCCGACGGGAGCTTCCAAGTCACCCCCATCACTCCATCCAAGTCTAGTTGGTGTAAGTTATGGTTTCATCCCCAAAGCATGAAGAGCTGTTTGGTTGGTGGCTCAGGTACAGAAGGGACTACACTCGCTGGCCCCATCAGGCTGTAAATGCTTTAGGTCAGAACAGCTATCACCTCCTGACCCCGTTCCGCCTGTTTCACAATTTGTTTTCCTGCCACTCTAAGGAAAATAGAGGCCTAGATGGACATGCTGACAGGGTGGCCCATGGTCAACACCAGTGGAACTGAGCACAGAGCCCCGTTTCCAAAGGACTCGCAGACACCTGAAAAGATGGCGCTCATGGCCGATTGTGAGGCAGGAGGATGGAGGCAAGGAGAACCATGTGGTTGGCAGTCAGTGGCAAGGCGGGCACCCAACAGCTGGCATTCAAGACCCTGTCCCCAGCCTGTGTCTGGGCAGTATGTGCGGCAGCTATACTGGAAAACATGAAGTTGCCCATCTCTTTCCGCAACATCCAGTTCTGCCCCGCCCTCGTCGCCGCCGCCATGACCCCCACCATGACCTCTGGGATGGCCAGCCCGGAGGAAAGGGAGGGGAGGGGAAGGCTGGAGAGAAAGTGAAGCATCTCTGTCCCTAAAGGAGACACACAGAAGAGAAGACCCCAGCTTGGCCGACTGTTCTCCTCAGTAAACTAGTTGTTGAGTGCCGTTGAGTCAATTCTGACTTGTATTGACCCTACATGACAGAGTAGATAGGGAAGAACTGCCTCACAGGGTTTCCTAGGCTATAATCTTACAGAAGGAGCCATGGTGGTATAGCATTAAGTGCTCAGTTGCTAACCAAAATGTTGGTGGTTTGAATCCACCAGCTGTTCTGAGGGAGAAAGATGTGGCAGTCTGCTTCCATAAAGATTAAAATTGGAAATCCCGTGGGGCAGTTCTACTCTGTCCTATAGTGTCGGTATGAGTCAGAATCAACTTGACAGCAATGGGTTTTTGTTTTGTTTTAATCTTTATGGAAAAATATTGCCAGGTCTTTCTCCTGTGCAGCTGCTGGTGGGTTCGAACCACTGACATTTCAGTTGGCAGCCACGTGCTTAAACAGATTTTGCCACCAGGGCTCCTTCAGCAAACTAAATGAAGATAGAAATGACTTGGCATACCATCAGGACAGAATGAAGGGCACACGGTCTGAGCGGGACACAGTGCAGCTGGGAACGGTGCCTCCGCGAGTTGCGAGAGATTCAGAAAATGAGCTACAATTACTCAAGAATTCTTCTTTTAGCGTTTTTCTTCTGAAAAGAACTCCTCCCTCATTTACCAACTCTGGCTCTACCTGTTGGGAGGAGCTCCTGCCAGCTACTGGCCCTCCAGCCAACTGTGGAGCAAGGAGCAGTTGCTGAGGGCACGTTCAAGGCTCCTGACAGGGTGAGGGCTATGGATTCACTTTCCTACTGAAAGGAGTAACATAAAGGGCCTTGTCGTAGTCATCTAGTGCTGCTATATCAGAAGTACCATAAGTGGGCGGCTTTACCAAAGAGAAACTTATTCTCTCACACTTTAGGAGGCTGGAAGTCCGAATTCAGGGTACCAGTTCCAGGGGAAGGCTTTCTCTCTCTGTCGGGTCTGGAGGAAGGTCCTGGTGATCAATCTTTCCCAGTCCAGGACCTTCTCAGAGCAGGGACCCTGGGCCCAGAAAAAAAAAAAAAAAAACAAAGGACCTACTATTCTCCTGGCTCTTGTTTCTTGATGGTAGGAGGTCTCCACGTCTTTCTGCTAGCTTCTCTCCTTTATATCTCAAAAGAGATTGGCTAAAGATACAATCTAATCTTGTAGATTGAAACCTGCCGCATTAACATAGCTACCTCTAATCCTGCCTCATTAACATCACAGAGATAGGATTTACAACGCATGGGAAAATCACATCAGATGACAAAATGGTGGAACAATTACACAATACTGGGAATCATGGCCTAGCCAAGTTGACACATATTTTGGGGGGACACAATTCAATCCCTGACAGGAACCAAGGAGCAACCTGTGGCTTTAGAAAACCAAACCAAGTCACACAGTCTCCTCAAGGAGATGTCAGATCCCTGATACCCCTTAGTTTCCCAGCAACCGCTCCACTAAATGGATATTTATTGATTTAATGGTCAAGTGAGGTCAGCACTAATGGGTGGATCAAACTGTGCTGGTCCTTTAGCTCAGACGAGTGTTGGTGACCAAGATCCCACAAGCAACAAGTGAGTCTGGGTGAGGCTTCTCAGTCCAAATCGAGGACCCCCCAGCCTTGCCCAGCCACATCAGTAACCAGCAGCCTCCTCTCCTTCCTCACCTTACCCCACAACGCAGGGCCCTGCCCAGCCATGACCCGCCTCTCCACTCACCACAGGGCCCCTGACCCTCAGCTTTGGAACTCTCTGGAATCTGGGTGTGGGGAACATGAGGTACTATGGGACAGAATCACACCATACACATCAGCTTGACCCAACTATGCCTGAAGCACTTAAATGAGTCAGTATATCCCCATTTTTGCTTACGCCTGTCTGAGTTGTGTTCCAGTCACGTACACTGAAGAAAAAAAATCTTGACTAATAGACAGCGAAACCTGTGACAGCTGAAACTTGCCGGGACTGCCCTGTTTTTCCAGGTCTCGCAAGTCTTCCGCCTTTAACAGGGTGTGGTCTTAACACTTTTCTATTGTTCTCTATTAGTGAAAACTATTTGAGTTTTCATTCTCTGACAGGTTTCCACCTTACACAGACTCTGCATTTCACAGGGTTTACCGTAACTTCCACGGGGAATGTTTGGTTAACAAAAGATGATCACCAATGTGGCCCTGGTTAACTGCAGGGCTTTGGTTTTGTCAAGAAGACGCAGGAAATTAGGGCGCTGCCTCTACACCCTGCTCTTCTACCCTACCCTCACGGAGTGTTCATCCTCTCCTCTCTAAAGTGACACTGAAAAAACACTTCAAAGAATACCTGTTTGAAAGGGCACTAAGGTGTGACCTGCTAGGAACACTCATCTGTCATGGTTCAGAGTTAGTGAAACCAAAGCCTTGTGTTCGTGTTTCAGCTTCCCAGCTAATCCTGCGACCCTGGGAAAGCCTCATAGCTTCTTTAAGGCTGAATGTATGCGTCTGTGAGGATGAAATGAGACGATGTTCGGGGAAGTGGTTTGAAAGCCATAAAATACTTCTTTGTGAGTCACTACCCTCTGCCAATCAGAACACTGCCACCTTGGAAGACTGCTGCTTTGCGGAGGAAAACATCCTGAGGGAAGAGAGCAGCACCTTACCCTGAGGTGGGGAGACTCAGCTTGTACAACATTTTAGTATCAGGAGATCAGTGACTCCAAATGGAACTTCCCCTCTTTGAATGAGGACTGAGAATGGCTCAAGAACTGAGCTGACCTCCAGTCTCCCCACTTCCTCTCCTTCCCGTACCCTCCTCCCCAAAAGTAGATGGTCAGAGTTTGTACCAAGAAATTAAAACCTTCCGGAGCCTTCCAGAATAATCATATGGCCGAGATAAGTAACCAATGAGAGACTATCAAACTCAAAAACCCATTGCCATCGAATAGATTCTGGCTCATAGCGACCCTATAAGACAGAGTAGAACTGCTCTCCCCCATAGGGTTTCCAGTTAGCGGCTGGTGAATTCGAACTGCTGACCTTTTGGTTAGCATCCGAGCTCTTAACCACTATGCCAACAGGGCTCCAGAACTACAACAATAAAGCATTTTGAAGACTGTGACCCTTCGGAAGTGGATCACCAGGCCTTTCCTCTGAGGTGCCTCGGCGTGGGATTGGGGGCTGACAGATAGGACAAGGAGGGAAGCCCCTGAAGGACTGGAGTAACTGGCCCACGCCAATTCTTCTGGTAGGCCTCCCCTGCTTCTGCCAAAGATGTCTTCTCAGCGGTGTTAACACAGATCCCAGCCACACTTCCTCTGATCCGAGGTTTTTTTCACTTCCTCTGGCCCTCGTCTTCCTCCCAAGTCGGTGGGCAGGGAGTTCAAATCCCCTTAGTTATTTCCTAACCTGGGTCACATCCGGACTCAAATTAAACCTTTGCTGCTATTTCGCCTTCCGAACTCCCAAAAGGCAAAACTCAGGACTGCAAATAGCACGCACTCAGGTTTTCAGGATCGGCAGAGGTTTACCCTTGACCTGCAGGACCAACCAGCAGTTTTGAAAAGCACCCACGTACATTGTACTAAGATAAGCAGACACTCACAGAGTCTGTTTGTTGGACAGCCCATCAGCCGAGGAGCAGGGCTGAAAGTAGTTCAAGGCAGGGGCTTGTTCTAACCGCAGGAGTCCCTTTTAAAAAGCCCAACCCCTCCGCATTCCCAGCAACTGGGGCCACTGCCCTGAGGACAGGCTCTTTGCCTCTTCGTGAGAACTGCAGGCAGACCATTCTTAAGATCCAGGTGTGCTTGGGGCTCAGGCCTGGCCTAAGAGCATGGTCTGCCGCAAACCTGCAAGAAGCCTTCCATTTCTTCATGGTGTCATCTCCCTAAGGGTTTCTCCCTGAGCCATGACTAAGACACAGGCTGAGTGCCCACCCCTCTTCAAGCCTGTGAACCCCTACAAGGCTCTGGCAACCTTCCTGGACCTTCAGTCCATAGAATTTCTAGACACATCTTCCACCTCTTCTTCCTGAGCACCTAAAGTGGGCCTCCTGCCGTGTCGAGGCTCTGCACCCAGAAAGAAACAGCTGGCATAACTCTGCAGAAACTGGGGGTATTATAATTATCACATGACTTAAAAAAAAAAAAAAAACCCACTTTATCTACATACCTGATCTCTCTAATTCCTAGAAGCTCATATAAGAAGGGAAGATGATATGGGGCTGGGTAGGACAGGTGGCCATGGATATGAAGCTCAGGTGTGTGGGTAGGCAACGCTGTAGGGCTGGGAGCAAAGGTTAGACCTGAGCCATCTGCCTTTCACAGATACCTCAACCAAGAAAGCAAGAGCTTAACCCAATTATAAAATGGACAAAGGACTTGGGTAACCATTTTACCAAAAAGGACATTCAAATGGCCACCAAACACATGAAAAGACACTTATCATCATTAGCCATCAGAGAGATGCAAATCAAAACCACAATGACATACCATTTCATTCCCACTAGGATGGTCAGGAGCCCTGGTGGTGCAGTGGTTAAGTGATACAGCTGTTAACCAAAAGGTCGGTAGTTTGAATCCACCAGCTGCTCCTTGGAAACCCTATGGGGCAGTTCTATTCTGTTCTATAGAGCTGCTATGGGTTGGAGTCAACTCGACAATAACAGGTTTGTTTTGTTTTTATTTTTTAGGATGGCTAAGATAAAATAAGCAGAAAATAACAAATGTTGGTGAGGATGTGGGGAAACTGGACCCCTTACCTGTTTCTGGTAGAATACAAAATGGTACAGCTACTGTGGAAAACAGTGCAAAGGTTCCTCAAAAAACTACAAATACAACTACCGTATGACCTAGCAATTCCACTCCTAGGTATATACCCAGAAGACTTCAAAGTACTGACTCAAAGACCTGTGAACGAATATGCATTACAGCACTATTCACAACAGCTAAAAGGTGGGGACAACCTAATTGGCCATTGACAGATGAATGGATAGCAAAATGTGGTACATACATACAATGGAATACCACTCAGCCAGTAGGAGGAACGAAATCTTGACACACGGTACAGTATGGATGGAGCTGGAAGACGTTATGCTGAGTGAAATAAGCCAATCACAAAAGGACAAATATCATACAACCTCACTTGTATAAAAAAACAAGAAAAGGCAACTGTACAGAGGCCAAAGTTTATTAGTGGTTATTGGGGGGAAAAGAGGGTTAACGGTGATGGAAAATCACACTGATTAAGGGGAAAGTTGCAGAGCCAATTATTGTAACTGCTGTCAATAAGCTGTACACCTGTAAAAAGAGGAACTGTGTGATACATTTACTACAATGACAAAAAAAAAAAAAAAGAGTAGCTGCTGAGTCTGCTTGTGCACAACCAAACACCTCATGGGATTTGGTTCCTTGATTTGGAGGTTCAGGGTCATGGTTGCATCGGACACCCCATTTAATTGGCCTAATAACATGTTTAGTACTTCTGTTCTACCTCCTAGTTTGTTGTATAGTGCCTGAGGTCGTAAAAGCTTACAAGTGGCCATCCAAGGCACCACAACTGTTCTCTATTCATCTGGTACAACAGGTGAAGAAGGAGAGTCAGGAACAGGGGGAGGATACCGAATGTGTGGCTAATTGCCTCCATGAACAACTGCCTTGTCTGCCACGGGACCGGAAGAACTGGATGGTGCCCAGCTACCATTACTGAAGATTTTGATCAAAGAGTCCACAGAAGAATCCTGGTCAAAGGGGGAAAATGCAGAACAGAATTTCACATTCTCAGGAACTCTAGACTTTCTGGAGCCATGGAGGATGGATGAACCTCTGAGATAATCTTTAAACCTTAAACCAAAAATACCCCTGAAGTCACCTTAAAACCAAACAACAGTTTCGCTTAACTAGTAAAAAAAGGCCTGATTTGAGCATTACGCTCTTTTTAGAACTATCTATATGGGATCAAACTGACAACGGCAACTTGAAAGATTAGACAGCAAACTTAAGGGGCAGTGCGCTTATGTCAATGAGGGAGGAACAGCTCGGAAAATCAGGGAGAGAATGTTGCACAACTCAAAGAATATCATCAGTGTCACTGAATTGTACATGTAGAAACAACTGAATTGGTGTACATTTTGCTGTGTATATTCTCAACAACAAAATAAATAAAATTTAGAAAAAAAAAAAAAAGCAACAACTTATCTTTTCTAAAAAAAAGTCCCTACTAGATCAGACACCCCAAGTATTATCTGCAGAATAAGATTTACATGATGTTAAGAGATGCTTCTTTTTTCTGCAGGGAGGGACTGTGAGGGAGAAGAGAGTTCCGTGGTTAAGTCAATTTGAAAAGGATTCCCTGGGTGTGCAAATGGTTAGTGCACTCTGCTGCTAACTGCAAGGCTGGAGGTTTGAGTCCCCCACAGTGCCTCGGAAGAAAGGCCTGGTGATCTACTTATGAAAGATCAGCCACTGAAAATCCTGTGGATCACATTCCACTGTGACACACAGGGGGCTGTCACGAGGCAGAGTCAACTAGAAGGCAACCGCTTATTCCCGGAGATAAGGACAAGAAGTCTAGATCTTCCCTGACTCCTGAGTCTTTGCCGAGGTAGGGAAGGGCAGAGCCACAAGGCGGGGGTCGGGGAGGGGTACCACTGACCCTCGCATGAGGTGTTCCCTCTTCACTCCAGGCAGGACCCCACTCCTCCCCCCAGCCCAGCACCCAGTGCCACTCTCACACCCTGTCTTGTCCTCCTGAGTGTTGCTCCTCTTTCGAGCCCAAGAATATCACTGCTTAAACTGGTGAAGCTTTGCTAAGTGTCCATGTTTGGCCTTCGGAACTCATGAGTTCGCCTTTGTCAGACATCGTTTGTTGAACTAAATTCATCCTTGTCTACCCAGTTCTATACCATAATGCTGGAAGATTCTATATGGAGAAAGATGGCGGGGGGCAGGCCATATCATCGGACATGCCTTTGAGAATATTCAAGGAATTAGCAATGCAGCCTAGGGTGGACAACTGGTCTTTCTGCCTGCCCAGCATCCATTCTCTTCTGTAAAAGCTGTCATATTTCCCTTTGGGAATCACCTCTTCCCTCCCTCTTGGTCCACACAATTTGGGCGAGGCTGACATCACTATGACTCTATCCCCAGGTTCCACGGATGAGAACAGGACACAGATCTGGTCAACCCAAGCATTCCGGAGTCAGTACAGAGATGCAACACTGGGGAATGTTTTATTTTTTATAAAGTATTGGGTGGAGAGACTCTCTGTCCACTAGGGTTGCTGAGAGAATAGGATATTAAAGGGAATGTCTGCTGGAGAAGGAAGTCAACAGAAATGGGAGGGAGTTGAGTTCTACTGACGTTGTTGGAAGTCCTGGATCCAAATATATACCTGAAGCCAAATATACATAGGACTCCTTAGTTTCTTGAGCCAACATATTCTCTCGCTTAAGTCAATTTCTTGAAGTTCTCAGTTGCAACTGAGTCCTACCCAATACAAAGCCATAGGACTTACCCAAGATAAACTGACTTCCATATCCACCGTAATATCTGTCAAGAAACCTGGTCTTTCCCTAGTACTACCATCAGTCAAGACATTCTTGCAGTCTTTGAAGGCCTAGTGTATGCTACCCCCACGCATCTGTCTGTCTGTTGTACTTTGGGGGCTTGTGTGTTGCTGTGATGCTGGAAACTATGCCACTGGTATTCAAATACCAGCAGGGTCACCCTGGCAGACAGGTTTCAGCTGAGCTTTCAGACTAAGACAGACCAGAAAGAAGGACCTGGTGGTCTACTTCCGAAATAAATGAGCCAGTGAAAACCTTACGAATAGCAGATCATCTGACACAGTGCTGGAAGGTGGGCCGCTCAGGTTGGAAGGCACTCAAAAGATGACTGGGGAAGAGCTGCCTCCTCAAAGCAGAGTCGGCCTTAACGAGGTGGGCCAAGTCAAGCTTTTGGAACCTTCATCTGCTGATGTGGCACGACTCAAAAGGAGGAAAACAGCTGCAAACAACCATTTGCATGTGAAAGCTGGACAATGAATAAGGAAGAGTGAAGAACTGACACCCTTGGGTCGCCAAGTCAGAACCGATCCCACAGCACCTAACAACAACAGTGTGTGCTTGCGTCCCAATGAGGAAACTGAAGCTCAAAAAGTTGAGTGACTTTCTCAAGCTTGGGCCTTAGGTGGGAGGCTCAACGCTGGACCCCTAGGCTTATCTGACTTTTTCTATTAGCCACACCAGACGTGAACTGGCTATGGGAAAAGACGATCGACACAGAATTTCAGAACTGGCAACCAGAGGTTCTTACTTTTTCTCAGCGCTTTTCTGCTGTGTTTGGTTTGCTGTACGGAGTAGCTTGAGGCATTACCTGAGGTCTGACCACCTTGTCACTGCACCTGGACTGTCTGGATCAGGCACTCCCTCTTGGAACATGGAGCACGTCACCAACATGCTTGTGGGCCCCCTTTTGGACTCTGTACCATTTGTCACGGGGCAGTGGGACCTCAACCCACCTGCAGGCGCCACACCTTGTCTCTGGCTCTGCAGCTGAAGCACATCCAAGTACCAGATCTAAAGACAGAACCTGTGACTAATGTTGACATTAACCTGGTAGGCGGATGGCTACCTGCGATCTTCACCAGACTGAATGAACGAAATGAACCCTAATCATTTGTTGCACACCCATTATGTTTAATGGGGCGCTGGTGGCACAGTGGTTAAGAGCTACAGCTGCTAACCATAAGGTCGGCAGTTCAAATCCACCAGGCCACTTGAATCCACAAGGTGCTCCTTGGAAACTCTATGGGGCAGTTCTATTCTGTCCTATAAGGTCACTTTGAGTTGGAATCAACTCGATGGCAACGGGTGTTTTTTGGTTTTGCATTATGTTTAACAAAGCCTCCAGGGCAAGTGTGATGTAGTTGTTTTCACTTTATAGCTGACGAAATCAAGGGTCAGAGGGGTGGAGAACCTACCCAATGCCATGGATCTACTGACATGGCCAGCATTCAAACACAGGTCTAATTCTTGTTGCTGTTGTTGGGTGCCGTGGAGTCAACTCCAACTGTTAATGACCTCATGTGACAGCGTAGAACTGCCCCATAGGGTTTCCTAGGCTGTAATCTTTAAGAGAGCAAATCTCCAGGTCTTTCTCCCATGGAGCAGCGGGTTGGGTTTGAACCGCCAACCTTTCAGTTAGCAGCCAAGCACTTAACCACTGTGCAACCAGGGTTCCTTGGTCTAACGCCTAAGCCTGTTATTTCCACAATGTTCCACCAGAACCCAAGAAACCAAAACACCAGCTCTCCTCATAAATGATTAGATTGTTTTCATTAATCTTTAATTAATTCAATTAAATTTTCTATTAATTTTAAAAATATAAAGGCTTTCCCAAAAACTTTTAAAATGGTAAGTTATATGAAAACTTTAAAGGACACAGCCCCACCCCAGAGACAGAAAGGGCCACATAAACCAGAGACTACATCAGCCTGAGACCAGAACTAGATGGTGCCCAGCTACAACCCGTGACTGCCCTGATAGGGAACACAACAGAGAACCCCTGAGGGAGCAGGAGAGCAGTGGGATGCAGACCCCAAATTCTCGTAAAAAGACCAGACTTAATGGTCTGAGACTGGGAGCACTGCAGTGGTCATGGTCCCCAGACCTTCTGTTAGCCCAAGACAGGAACCATTCCCAAAGCCAACTCTTCAGACAGGGATTGGACTGGACAAAGGGATAGAAAATGATACTGGGGAAGAATGAGCTTCTTGGATCAAGTAGGCACATGAGACTATGCTGGCATCTCCTGTCTGAAGGGGAGATGAGAGGGCAGAGGCGGTCCAGAAGCTGGATGAATGGACATGAAAGAGTGGAGGGAAGTAGTGTGCTGTCTCATTAGGGGGTGAGCAATTAGGAGTACAAAGCAAGATGTATATAAATTTTTGTATGAGAGACTGACTTGATTTATAAACTTTCACTTAAAGCACAATAAAAATTAAAAAAAGGACACAGCCCCTCCCATTATAGGTTAACAGGAAGGAGAATTAAACCACCACCATTGTGGCGAGTGCTCAGAGGGGGGACAGGGTCCCTAAGAACACTTAAGGGGGTGTAGTGTGGAGTGGGGCCTCCCCAAGGCACTGCTGAGCCCTTAAAACTGAGGAGCTGAACCAGCGAGATGGGGGGGGCGCTTAGAGTGGTTTTACTTCCTAGTCTCCTATGACAGCGTATCTAACCAGACATATCAAAATGCAACCATAGCCTAATTTCTGAAAGGCTTTTTTTATAATTTTACCTTTGAAATTACTTGGCAACCTATAACTCATTTATGATTCGCTAGGGCTCCTTGGCAATCTTGTGTGTGCGTGGAAATCCTCCTGGGTATGAAACTCTCACCTACATCGTTCTCAGTATTTTAGCAATTAGACTGCAAAAAGTCTCATTAGTAGCTATTTAGTTATTTTTGCTCTTTTCTTTGCATAATTTGGAGCCAGTTTTCCCCACCTGACTCCCCAGTTTTCCTGCAAATGTTTTCATAGATCCGTCCAGTCTTTCCCTGACCCCCTACTTTACCAAGCATGATGTCCTTTTCCAGGGACTGAACCCTCCTGTATAACATGTCCAAAGTATGTAAGATGCAGCCTCACCATCCTTGCTTCTAAGGAGCAAGCATTCTGGCCTCACTTCTTCCAAGACAGATTTGTTCATTCTTCTGGCAGTCCATTGTATATTCAATATTCTTCACCAACACCACAAGTCAAAGGCGTCAATTCTTCTTCAGTATTCCTTATTCAACATTCAGCTTTCATGTGCATGTGAGGTGACTGAAAACACCACGGCCTGGGTCAGGCGCAGCAGATATCCCCACTATTAGTCACTTTGAAAGCACGAGACAGGGGCTTGTGAATACGAAAACTCTCACTAAGCCCAAGTTACTCTTGCTCACCCTGGACTCAGGTGAGGAACACTGGAGATGCCAGGTTGGGCATATGGCGTGTGGCACTGTCTTCCCATCCATCCAGCTAGCTCAAACCACCCACTTTGACATCTACAGGTCTCCAAGGAAGTACAACAGGTAAGATCAATGGAACCTCACATGCAACTCCCATACCCTTGACCAAAGCCCATTTTCCATTTTTGTAGCCCTCCCTGGTCCTCCCCCCCGACCCACCCAAGTGAATCCTACCCCCACCTTGGGCACTGCCAAAACTTTGGAAATTCCCTTCTTGTTGATGTTTCCCCACCTGCCGTCCATTTTATCCATTTCTTCAGTTCTCCCCGACTCAACTCTGCCTACTTCTCTAGCATCAGCTCTCATACTCCATCACCATAAAACTGGCCTCACCTGGGAGCCTCGTGACCTGAAGGCCCTCAGTAAGAAATAACCCTCTCACAGTCTTTTGTTGTAGGGAGTGACAGCGAGGGGACAGGCATCACAGCACAACTTGTATTTCTGTTTTTTCACTTAGGTCTATAATTAGGCATCCTTCACCAATCACGAGGTGCAGCTGCCCTAGGAGGCAGTTGGGATTCCAGTGGGTGTTCCTGTTGCTATTTCCCAATCATCATGTCATGCTGGCACGTCATGTTGCAATGCCCTAGCTTCCTCCCACCCCTTAATCAACTCTTCTGATGAGTATGGTAAAACAATCACGATGGAGGGAGGCTGGCTGGTGTCGGCACAGAATACAGCTGAAAGGTGCTCAAAGACAGAAGCAGCAGGCCTGGGAGATGACAGGAAGGTAAAGGCAATGACTCCCCAACAAGGTCACAGGTGTATCTGCCTAAAAAAAGTGACTAATCCTATTGAACCAGAGCGCTGTGCCTGTCAGCAGATGGGAGCAGACAGGCCAAGGCAGAAAAACTAAGCCCCAAAGTGCTGAAGTCTCTCTCATCAGACAATTTTAGGGGGTAGCTGTACCAACCAGAAGCTAAACTAAGAACAAGGCAGGGAAGGCAGGGGTCAGTAAGATATAGCCGCAGCCAGCACATAATGCCTTCTGCCCAAAGCATGGCCTTGCCTCTCCTGGGAATACAGGAAGCCTGGTGCAGACTGTTCCATAAAGTTGTCCTCCTTTTGGTATCATCACCCCAGTCAGATGTTCCAGCTTCAGCAGATGTGCCAGATGGAGGGCTGGAAGCCACCAACATCCCATGTTTGCAGCTGACCAGGCACACGTTCCCTCTACTGCTTCCAATAAACTGCCTGGACTCTACACACCACCTGAACTTGAGCCACAGCACCATGTCCAGAGCCTGTTCCAAGGGACAGAAGGCCCCTGTAGGACAGCATTTGACATGTCCATATGCAATGTGGCCCCTTAGTTCTGGATTTGGTACGGGCAGATCTGGGGTCAAACGTCAGCAGCACTAAGTTTGCCGTATGGGTGGTAGGCAGAACTCTAAGGCAGCCACCCAAGATTCCCAGCCCCTGGATATTCAAACACTAATCTAAGGAAGGGATTTTGCAGAAGTAATTAAGGTTATTAATCAGTTGACCTTAACATAGGGAAATTCTCTGGGGTCTGCGGGTGGTGCAAATGGTTAACATGCTCAGCTGCGTGTTAGATCCAAGGATGAACGTTCGAGTCCACCAGGGGCTTCTTCGAAGAAAGGCCTGGCAATCTGCTTCCAGAAAAATCAGCCACTGAAAACCCTACAGAGCACAGGTCTACTCTGACACACTTGGGAGTCACCACGAGTTGGAGTAAAGCCCATGGCAACTGGATGTGCTATCTGGGTGGGGCTAATGTAATATGGGTGCTTGAAAAGCAGAGTTTTCTCCAACGGGAAGCAGAAGTCAGGTTTGAAGCATGAGAAGGACTCAATGTACAGCTGCTGGCTTGCAGACGGGAAGAGCCATATGACGAAGAATACAGGCAGCCTCTAGAAGCTGAGTCTCCCCCAGCTGACAGCCAGCAAGGAAATGGGGACTTCGGTGCAAGTACCTCAAGGAACTGAGTTCTGTCAACAACCTAAATGAGCTGGAAGCAGATTCTCTCCTGGACCCTCCAGAAAAGAGGCCAGCCTCGGCCACTAACAAGACTGCAGCCTCAGGAGACCCTAATCAGCGAACTCAACAAACCTGTCTAGACTTCTATCTACAGAACCGTGAGATAATAAACAGGTGTTGTTTTAAGTCCCTAAGTTTGTGGTCATTTGTTATATGCAGCAATAGAAAACCAATATGGTATGTAAAGCTCTTGGCATAGTGCCATTGTTCAAGATGCCCTGGCCTTTCAAAATATTAGCACTTTACCCTCCCCCCATCCTCCCATACCCCCAGTTATCACAGCAGATTTCTCTGTTCCCCTTCCACTAAAAAACAAAAGGGTACCAAGAAGGACTGGTAAGGCAAAGACCTTTCCTTACTTCAAGAGTCCTTCCCAGGTAGAGGATACCATTTGAAACCCTAATAGAAAAAAGTCAGATCTACCCCCTTCTGCCCCTCTAGCACACAGCAAATGCAGACACCATCAGCTGGCAGGGGCGATGTGTCACAGCCCAGCATGTCCCTGCACGTTCTTGTTGGGTCGGCCAAGAAAGCAAGGTTCCGCCATTCTTTAGCCAGGCCCCTTCTCAGCAAGCACTCTGGAGGGATGAGACAATGTTTCTACCTGGAACAGAGCAGACTCACTGTTTTTACTAGGAAAGAGGAACAACCCCAAGGCTGCTTGTTCCTTGGCTGTGTTGTCAGCCTACTGCGTAAGTGGCATGACCTGGGGCTCCTGCACATTGCCCGTGTGGGACTTCAGAGGGAGAGAACAGACACAACATGAAACTCAGGTCACTTGCTATACTGTGAGTAATAAAGTTCTTTGTCTCTGACCTAGGAGTCTCATGTGTTCTGCCAGCATCCATGAAAGAGTGGATAATCTTAGTTGTTAGCTCCCAAGTAGTTTAAAACCCCAGACCCTGGAACGATCATACTTAGCTCTTTAAAAATTCAAAGGAGCAAAATATTCTTTTCAAATTCATTTTCTTCTGAAAATAATAAAATCTGTATCATAGGGCAATTGTAAAAATAAAATAAGAAAATCCCTAACACATCTGGCATGTAGAAAACATGCGATAACTTCAGTTGGATGCCTGCTGACCCCAACCTCCCCTCACGCATAATGAACCAAACAGGACGCGGTATCGGTCCCCAAGATGGCAGTCCACTCAGAAGATAAGGCATAAAGCACTTAATATACCCATCTCTGACATTTGCATAGCATCGCACTACTCACAAAGAGCTTCCACACGTATTATCTCATTTAATCCCTACAACAGAAAGCAAGGCTCAGAGAAGTCCTTGCAGGAAGAACAGTGAGAGACTCCACAGGTCTGGAAAAAGGCCGCAGACAGAAGTGCAGGGATGTGGGGCTGAGGAAGCATTACTGCAATGCAGCTGTGATGCTGGTCTGGCAGGTGTGACCGTCCTGAAACGCACTCTCCCGCCAGGTAAGCCAAGGACGTTCTCATCATGACAGGCTTCCTGAGGAATAGCAATGCCACTGGAGAAGCGGCGGACAACCACGTGCTACAAAGATGCCTTGTATTTTCGCATTCTGGTTTTCTTAAGAGAAGATTAAGGAAGTCCCTACTGTAAGAGGCTGTCCTGTCCCTGATGAATGCACTTGGCCTTGGTCCCTTTGGTGTCCCGGCAGCTTCGGCTTTGTGGGCAGGTGTGGGGGCCTTATCTTGCGACAGTATCACTTGAGGGTCTTGCTAAGGTTGGAGAAGCCAACGCCCACACAGGTCATCAGCACTTTATCCCCACCCTTGAGCTCTTCACCACACGGCTTGGTTTCAATTTTAAACATAATCTGGAAAAAGCTCTTCAAATGTCGCAAAAACTCTATCCTACAAAAGGAAAAAAAAGGGAAATGAAAAAGGAATTCATGTTTTTAAGAAATTCTCCTCCACCCCTATACCCACCTAAAACCCAAGCTTTTGAAAAGTTTCCCAAACCAACAGGAATGACTCAAAAGGTACTTATTTATACCCCACCCAGTTTCTAAAGAGGATTTAGACAGCCTGCAAAAGTGTACACACACAGCAACATAAATTAAAATAATAGTAAGGTTAGAGATTAGTATATGACAAGTAGTCATTCAGTCCTGTGCAGCTGTTAGAGATGGACAGAAACACAGCGGTAATCTCTGGGTGGCCCAAGCAAAGAGAGAAGCGTGGACTTCCAGGATTCACAGAGCCATGAGGCTAAAAAAAAAAGAACGCAGAATGACTACCGCTAACACTGAAATGAAGCAGTCTCTCCCTGCGTTCTCTAAACTCAACGATATCCTTCCATTCACTCAACAAATGCTGACTGAGCACCCGCTACGTTCAGACACTGTTCTCAGAGCTTGGGGGACTGCAGTCAACTAAAAAGACGGAAATGAAAATCCCTCCTCCCCTCACAGAGTTTTCAATCTAGTGTGGACAGACAAGATAAGTAATATTCTTGATAAGTGCTATGGAAATTTAAATAAAGCCAAGAAGGCTGATGGATGAGAAAAGCGGATATACGGTATTTGCATGGGTTTGGCCTGAGCCAATGTTAAGTAGGTGACCAGTGAAGAGCTCACAGCAAACACAGCAAGGGATCCCATGGGGCTGTTTCTTGTAAATGCCCTTAGTACAGAGTGATGGTATTGCCCCAAGAGAAACCTGGGAACAGCAATTCTGTGGAGGGTGCCGGTGCAGGTATACAGGCTTCTACTAAAGGTCTGTTCTAGAAGTTTTGGTGTGGGACAAGCCAGAGTGATCATAAGATGCACCTGAGAGCTCATTAAACTCACAGGTTCCTGAAGGCTCTGATCAACTGGCAACCGGCAGGGAGACGTGTCCATGTAGAGGAGCCATACACAGAAGCCCGGCCCTACCTCGCCCCAACAGGGCCCGGTGGGCCCTGACCCCAGCCCCCATGCACGGGAGCCAGAAATTTATCTTTAACAAGCACCTGGCGAATCTCACCAGTCAGTGAAGAATGGATCATCTGAGATCCTGTAATGAGGTATTCCAGCAACCCTGGATTGTGCTGCCTCCCAAAGAAACCATCCCAACTCCCTACCCCAGCCGGATGGTTCTCAGCCTCAACTGCACATGGGATCACCTGGGGAACTTCAAAAATACTGATTCAAAAATACTAATCCATCTAAGATACTCCACTGGTCTCACCCCTTCGGGAGCAAGGAAGAACGAAGAAATCTAAAGATAAAAGGGAAAAATTGGTCCAACGGACTAACGGACCACATCTACCAAGGCCTCCACCAGATTGAGTCCAATACAACGAGACGGTGCCCGGCTACCACCACTGACTGCTCTGACAGGGATCACAACAGAGGGTCCCAGACAGAGCTGGAGAAAAATGCAGGACAAAATTCTAACTCACAAAAAAAGACCAGACTTGCTGGCCTGACAGAGACTGGAGAAACCCTGAGAGTATGGCTCCTGGACACCCTTTCACTCCGTGATGAAGTCACTCCAGAGGTTCACCCTTCAGCCAGAGATTGGACAGGCCCATGAAACAAAACGAGACTAAAAGGGCACACCAGCCCAGGGGCAAAGACCAGAAGGCAGGAGGGGACAGGAAAGCTGGAGACAGGGAACCCAAGGTTGAAAAGGGAGACTGTTGACATGTCTTGGGGTTGGCAACCAATGTCATAAAACAATATGTGTACTGTTTAATGAGAAACTAGTTTGTTTTGTGGACTTTCATCTAAAGTACAATAAAAGAATAAAAAACTTAAAATAAAACATTGGGGTAAGTCTTCATGACCTGGAGTTAGATATGACACAAAAAGCAGCGACTAGAAGATAAACCGGATGTCACCAAAATGAGAATCTTCTGTGATCAAGGGACATCATCAGGAGAATGAAAAAATAACCCATAGAACAGGAGAAAATACTTGCAAATCACACAGCTGATAAAGGTCTGGTATCCAGAATACATAAAGAACTCTTAAAACTGAATAATAAAAAGGCAAATAACTAAAAAAATTGGCATATGATCTGAAGAGATCGTCTCCAAAGAGGATACGCATGTGGTCAAATAGCACGTGTAAAGATGCTCACTGTCATTAATCATCAGGGAAATGAAAATCAAAACCACAAAGAGACACCACTTCACGCCCACTAGGATGGCTACAATCAAAGGCAATAAGCAAAGTGTGGAGGAACGGGAACCCTCACCCATACTGCTGTCAGTGTAAAACGGTTTGGCAGTTCCTCAAAACATTCAAGAGCTGTTGCATGGCCCAGCAATCCCACTCCTGGGTGTCCACCCGGAAGAACTGAACACACAGCCACAGAAAACTTTGACATGGATGTTCCCAGCAGCACTATCCACAACGGTGAAAAGGTGGAAATGACCCACTTGTCGACCAACGCACGATAAATATTTAAAATGTGGTATTAGTCAGATTTCATTCAAATTTATTTTATTGAATATTTTCAGTTTTGTTTTTTAGTGTCATCTCAACCTTATTAACCATCATTCAGTAATAAAAAGGAATGAAGTTCTGACACGTGCTACAACGTGGAAAAACCCCAAAACACTATGCTAAACCCAGGCTGCCGTCACAGAGGACGACTTAACCGTGTCACTCCATTTACACCAGGCTGCCGTCGCAGAGGACGACTTACCATGTCATTTCATTTACACCAGGCTGCCGTCACAGAGGACTACCGTGTCACTCCATTTACACCAGGCTGCCGTCACAGAGGACTACCGTGTCACTCCATTTACACCAGGCTGCCGTCACAGAGGACTACCGTGTCACTCCATTTACACCAGGCTGGCATCACAGAGGACTACCGTGTCACTCCATTTACACCAGGCTGCCGTCACAGAGGACGACTTACCGTGTCACTCCATTTGCACCAGGCTGCCGTCGCAGAGGACGACTTACTGTGTCACTCCATTTCCACCAGGCTGCCATCACAGAGGACGACATGCCGTGTTACTCCATTTATACCAGGCTGTCGTCACAGAGGATGACATGCCGTGTTACTCCATTTACGCCAGGCTGCCATCACAGAGGACTACTTACCGTGTCACTCCACTTACACCAGGCTGCCGTCACAGAGGACTTACCGTGTCACTCCATTTACACTAGGCTGCCGTCACAGAGGACTTACCATGTCACTCCATTTACACCAGGCTGCCGTCACAGAGGACTACCGTGTCACTCCATTTACACCAGGCTGCCGTCACAGATGACGACTTACCGTGTCACTCCATTTACACCAGGCTGCCGTCACAGAGGACGACTACCGTGTCACTCCATTTCCACCAGGCTGCCGTAACAGAGGACGACTTACCGTGTCACTCCATTTACACCAGGCTGCCGTCACAGAGGACTTACCGTGTCACTCCATTTACACCAGGCTGCCGTCACAGAGGACGACTTACCGTGTCACTCCATTTCCACCTGGCTGCCGTCACAGAGGACGACTACTGTGTCACTCCATTTCCACCAGGCTGCCGTCACAGAGGACGACATGCCGTGTTACTCCATTTATACCAGGCTGTTGTCACAGAGGACGACTACGGTGTCACTCCATTTACACCAGGCTGCCGTCACAGAGGACAACATGCCGTGCCACTCCATTTCCACCAGGCTGCGGTCACAGAGGACGACTTACCGTGTCAACTCCATTTACACCAGGCTGCCGTCACAGAGGACAACATGCCGTGCCACTCCATTTCCACCAGGCTGCGGTCACAGAGGACGACTTACCGTGTCACTCCATTTACACCAGGCTGTCGTCACAGAGGATGACATGCCGTGTTACTCCATTTACACCAGGCTGCCGTCACAGAGGACTACCGTGTCACTCCATTTACACCAGGCTGCCATCACAGAGGACTACCGTGTCACTCCATTTACACCAGGCTGCCATCACAGAGGATTACCGTGTCACTCCATTTACAGGAAACGGCCACAACAGGTACGCCTGTTACAGAGACAGAGAGCCAGCTAGTGGTTGCCGCAGGCTGGGGGCACTCGGTGGCATGGGGACTGACTGCCAATGGGGTTTCTTTTGAAAATTAGATTGTGCTGATGTTTACACAACTCTGTAAATCTAATAAAAACCACTGAATCGTGTACTTTAAATGAGTAAACTGTGTGGTGTGGGAATAAGATCTCAATAAAGTTGGTTACAATAAAGACACACACACATACTTGTAAAGCTTAAGAAAAAAAGAACAGTCCCTGGTTCCCACCCCATGCAGTGTATACCAAGCTACGCATAAACCTATAGTGATGACTTTCCGCTTTCTCTGGACCCTTTAGTACCGTGTGACTAGGCAGAGGAGCGAAAAGGCTGTAGGAGAAAAGGGGCCCGACCACGTTCTAACTGAAACGACTGGCGCAGCAGGCGTTACCCATCCTGGAGCGGGAGCCTTGTGCTGAACGCAGGCAGCACGCTCCCAGAAGGACTGGAAATGACGTCCCACTTGCTGGTTCTTCTTCGAAGCCTTTGCCAGCCAATAACCGCCCCCCAACAGGGCCTTGCCCTCCCCTCTGGGCTTCCAGGGCATTCCCACTCTGCTCATGGTACCTAACTAAATTCTCCTGCGTAGCTCCTTTCACAACTTTCTCCTCCCTCCTCAGCAGATGACAGAAGCACCTCGAGGGCAACGACCTCATCTGTCACGTACCTGACAGGTGCTGTGCCGTTGGTGGTGGCTGCCCTCGACTCGGCCCCCGACTCAGCATAGCCCTGTGCGCAACTGAAGGAAACACGGCTCGGTCCTGCGGCATCCCCAGGATCTGTCACGTACCTGACAGGTGCCGTGCTGTCGGTGGTGGCTGCCCTTGACTCGGCCCTTGACTCGGCCCTCGACTCAGCACAGCCCTGTGCGCAACTGAAGGAAACACGGCTCGGTCCTGCGCCATCCCCAGGATCTGGGGCTGATCTCACTGTTGTGATCCACAGGGTTTCCACTGGCTGATTTTCAGAAGTAGATCGCCAGGTCTTTCTTCCTAGTCTTAGTCTGGAAGCTCCACTGAAACTTGTTCAGCATCACAGCAACAAGCAAGCCCCCACTGACAGATGGGTGGTGGCTACATGAGGTACACAGGCTAGGAATCGCACCCAGGTCACCCACGTGGAAGGTGAGAATTTTACCACTGAACCATCAATGCCTGCCCTTTTTTCACACAGGTTCTACCACTGAACCACCAACTCCCCCTTTAGGAATGCTATCAGGCACTCAATAAAGAGGCGTGAAGTAGAATTTAAGAGTTAGGGGTCACTTCGAGAAACTACAACAGCCTCAGCAATTAAGGGAGGTGGGCTCTCCCCCTGCTGGCTTCCCGGTCTCACTAACCAACTGAAATTTTTTTTTTTTTTTTTTTTTAATAACTTTTATTAAGCTTCAAGTGAACGTTTACAAATCCAATCAGTCTGTCACATATAAGTTTACATACATCTCACTCCCTACTCCCACTTACTCTCCCCGTCTTGAGTCAGCCCTTTCAGTCTCTCCTTTCTTGACAATTTTGCCGGCTTCCCTCTCTCTCTATCCTCCCATTCCCCCTCCAGACAAGAGTTGCCAACACAATCTCAAGTGTCCACCTGATATAATTAGCTCACTCTTCATCAGCATCTCTCTCCCACCCGCTGACCAGTCCCTTTCATTTCTGATGACCAACTGAAATTTTAATTTTTTTTTTTGGTCTCCGTCCCAGCCCCACCACCTCCCCCACCCTATCCTGGGAAAAAAAGAAAACAAATATATCAAACCCACAGATAAACAGTCCACGTCTGTGGGCCATGCTTCCAGCTGGCAGCCGCCGCACAGCAAAGACGGCACCTCCCGGCCGCGCTGCATCAAGGGAGAAAGTGTTCTCTCTTGCGGCTGCCGTGGGGCTCCGAGGTGCTCCACTCCTGGGCCTCACCCGGCCCACTTCACTGTGAATCACTCAACTGTGCCTGAAAACCCAGACGCCCTCCCAGCTGCCAGAACTTCTCAGGGGACGCCGCGCTTCGGCTCTCTCGGAAACGGGTGGGGACACCACTGAGTTTGCAGGATGCATATTTGCAGCTTTGAGGTATTTGTAGCCTTTGGAACAGTCAGGAAAAGCAAAGTCGGTTCCACTTTTTACAGAATGTTCTGCCAAACCCCTTGGACAGTCTGAGGAGGGCTGTATGAGAGACTGGGACCCAGCACGTTTCAGAATGTGCTTCTCCTCCACCTCCAGTCCCATACCTTTAGCTGGGATATTAAAAAGCAAAAACCCTCAGAAGCTGAGAAATAAGCACTCATTACAGCCAGCTGCCAACTCATGACCACCCACATGTGTCAGAGTGGAACCGTGCTCCACGGCGTCTTCAACGGCCGATTCTTCGGAAGCAGACCCCCAGGCCTTTCTGCCAAGGCATCTCTGGGTGGACTTGAACCTTCAATATTTCAATTAGCAGCTGAGCACTTAACTGTCTGTGCCGCCCAGGGACTCCAGGCATTACACGGCAGCTTTTAGATGTCCTGGTGTTGCTTTCTCTGCGGCAGCTGACCTCTCCGGGCCCAGCTGACCTCTGCTGCAAGAGTGAGGTGATTAAATTCAGCCACAGGGGCGGCACGGGAAGGGCCAGGCCGGCTGCACTGCGGGGGGACCTGGGTCCTGCCCTGGTGCTCCAGGAGCTCCCACATGCAGGTCAGTGACCTCTTTTTCGTCTGAAAAGTATAGCTGTCGCTTGCTTTTACTACATGCCAAGTACGTTCTCAGGCTCAAACAGTGTAACAAAGGTGACGGGCTTTTGCAGCATTTAAAGCCAAACCAAATGCCATCAAGCTGATTTCCACTCATGGCAATACCACGTGTGTCAGAGCTCAAATATGCTCCTTGGGGTTTCCAATGGCCAATTTTTGGGAATTAGATCGCCAGGTCTTTCTTCAGAGGTACTTCTGGATAGACTTGAACCTCTAACCTTTCTGTTAGCAATTGAGCACATTAAACTTTTTGTACTGCCCAGGGAACTCCTTCCAGCATTTCAACCACTCCTTGGATGTGGGGTGGAGGGTTAGCGTGCTAGCTCATGTACAGCGGTTAAGCAATTGAATCTGCTAAGTTTAACAACCAAGTGCCGGCAGGCTCGGGCAGCGGGCGTGGGCGGTGGCCCGATGTGCCCACGCACAAGCGTACAGGGTCTCCTCATCGCTGTGATGCAGGCTGAGCGAGCTAAAAGCCCCGACGGCAGGCTTGAGCGACCTAGCACTTCCACAAGTAGTGGAAAGAGGTCATTTATCAAGAACAAGGTGCTGTGGTTTATTTTAGACTTCCAACTAAAGATAGCAGCTCATCGTACTAAGGAATGTGACACAGGGACTCTCCTGGACAGAGGCAGTACAGAAGCCGGCCTCGGGCAAGGAGGCACACGGAGCCAGTGCGGGTGGAAGCCCAGCTCTTACCTCAGGAGGCTGGGAGTTCAGGGGAGCGCGGGCTCAGAAACCAACCGCGGCTTCTCAGCCCCACGTCCTGACTGTGAGCCGGCACGTGACTGGACTGATCTGTGCCTCAGTCTCCTCACCTGTAAAATGGAGCTGATAACGGTAGGAGCCTTCATCACCCTCAGAGGGTTATCATAAAAACGAAATGAGTTGGAATTTGTAACGAAGCACTCAGAACAACACGTGGCACACAGTAAACACCTAAGTGCTTATTAAATAAACACCTACCTTCCAGAACTCTTAGGAATATTAAGATACGTGTAGCTTGTTTAGCAATGTGACTGAAAAAAGTTAGTCACAGATTTAAAATTTAAATGAGTCCTGATTTATGGATTATAGCCAGCTGCCGTGGAGGTGACTCCAACTCATGGCAACCTGACTGTTCCATGGCATTTTACAGTGGCTGATTTTTGGGAGAGGACTTGAAGCCCTTACTGATGAAGAACAGGGACCACAGAATCCTTCAGTATGGGTTACACCTCAACATAAAGAAAACAAAAATCCTCACAACTGGACCAATGAGCAACATCATGAGAAATGGAGAAAAGACTGAAGTTGTCCAGGATTTCATTTTACTTGGATCCACAATCAAAAGCCACAGAAGCAGCAGTAGAGAAATCAAAAGACGCATTGCATTGGGTAAATCAGCTGCAAAGGACCTCTTTGAAGTGTTGAAAAGCAAAGATGTCACCTTGAAGACAAAGGTGTGCCTGACCCAAGCCATGGTGTTTTCAATCGCATCATATGCATGTGAAAGCTGGACAATGAATAAGGAAGACAGAAGAAGAACTGATGCCTTTAAATTGTGGTGTTGGTGAAGAATATTGAATATACCACGGACTGCCAAAAGAACGAACAAACTTGTCTTGAAGAAGTACAGCCAGAATGCTGTACTTGGAAAGGAGGATGGTAAGACTTCGTCTTACGTACTTTGGACATGCTATCAGGAGGGACCCGTCCCTGGAGAAGGACATCATGCTTGGTAAAGGGTCAGAGAAAAAGACCTTTTGGATTGACACGGTGGTTACAACAATGGGCTCAAACATAGCAATGATTGTGAGGATGGTGCAGGACTAGGCAGCATTTCATTCTGTTTTACATAGGGTTGCTGTGAGTCGGAACTGACTACAGCACCTAACAACAGGCCACCAGGCCTTTCTTCTGAGGTACCTCTCTGGGTGAACTCGAACCTTCAACCTTTTGGTTAGCAGCCACATGTGCTAACCATTTGCACCACTCAGGGACTCCAGATTTATAGACAGGTGAACAGATGATTTACAGCTGATGTCCAGATCTAAGATCGCTTAGGGTAAGTATCCTGGGACTCCTGGTCTTCCAAGTGACCTGAGCAGGGGACAGAGTGAGGGGTGCACATGGGGGAGCCCCCGGTGGGTGCACTGCTTGGAGCCCTAAGTACCTGCCCTCAATCCTCACTCTTGTCACCACAAGCCTATGACTTCAAGATCATCCACCTTGTCTCAGGTGAGACCGAGGCTCAGGGATGCCCAAAGCTTTGTCTGTGGTCTCATGGTGGCTCCGCTGCAGGGCCAGGACTTGAATCCAGACAGGATGGGCTTCAAGGCCTGTGCACTGGCCGAACACACAGAGCTCTGGTAACCCCACGTTCTTCTCTCAAACAATTTCTGAAAGTGCTAATTAAGATGGTTGTTGATATTCTTCTTGCCATCAATCCTACTTTTAAATAAAGCGTAAGTCTTCCCTAAACTGCAGAATTTGAGGGTGCAGTGGTGCTTCAGTGGCAGAATTCTCGCCTTCTACGTGGAAACCTGGGTCCCACCCCCAGCCAGTGCATCTCATGCGCAGCCAGCTCTCAGCTGCCGGTGGAGGCCTGCGTGTGGCTATGACGCAGAACAGGTTTCGATGGAGCTCGCGACTAAGATGAACTAGGAAGAAAGGCCGAGCGATCTCCTGCCGAAAGTCAGCCACCGGAAGCCCTGTGTGTCACAACTGCCCAGCCCGTAACTGGCCACGGGGCGGTGCAGGACCAGGCAGCACTTTATTCTGTTGGCCATGGGCTCGCCCTCAGTTGGGGGCCGGCTCGACAGCAGCTAACAACAAACTGTGAAACTGAGCTTTCTGAAGGAAGAGCAGAACCGCAGGCACCAGATGTACACCGCCTGAAAGGCAACAAGTTTAGGTGAAATCACCTCCCGTGCCAGCTTGCGGTGTGAACGCACCCCACCGATACTAAGTCATTCTGCTGAGAAAACCTGGCCTTCCCAGAAAAGTGCTCTCATACAGACTCTTTCAAGCAGCCTGGAAAACCGCCAAGAGCAGTCTCCTGAAGTGAAACAGTGGGAAGAAAATAAGGGAGGCATATTTAAAATTTTTTTTTTTTTATATGTCGCTGTTGTGGGGTGCTGTAGAGTCGGTGTTGACTCGTGGTGACCCCGTGTTACTGAGCAGAACTGCCCTGTAGGGTTTTCCAGGCTGTAACCTTTCCGGGAGCAAACCACCAGGTCTTTCTCCCAAGGAGCCGCTGCATGGGTTTGAACCACCAACCTTCTGGTTAGCAGCTCAGCACTTAACTTCTGTCCCCCAGGGCTCCCTACAGTCGAGTAAACCCCAGGGAGCTCGGGTCTACTCCAACATGTGGGGTTGCCATGAGTGAGAATCAACTCCACAGCAACGGTTTTGGTTTTGTCTTGACGTTTTACTGCAAGTCAGGCCCTCCTACCTTGCGTGCCTCAAAGTAAACAGTAGTAATATTTCACATACACACCGCCAGGGCTCCTCAGGGAGCAATATGGACACACATGTTTTCCAGTAAGGGTCTGAAAGCAATGCTGAAAGAACAGACATCCTCCTTAACTCCAGGACTCTGTAAGTAGACATTTACAAAGCTATTTATACAAATTAAAACATGTGCAAAGTGCCAGAAGGAATACACTGTTGAACCAAGAAGGGTCTTGCTTCTGGTTCTCTTTAGAAATCTAAGGTTTTAGAACAATGATGAATCCACAAAATGTCTCACAACATGAAAGAATCTGGAGGGCATTATGCTGACCGAAATAAGTCAATCACAAAATGACAAACTGTGTGAGACCACTATTAATAAAAACTCAAAAGTTTTATACATAGAAAAAGACAATCTGATGGTTATGAGGGAGTGGAGGGATGGGGAGGGGAAATCACTAGATAGTAGACAAGTGTCAGCTTTGACAAAGGGAAGACAATGCACAACATAGGGGAAGTCAGCACAACGTGACCAAGGCAAAGTCGTAGAAGCTTCCTAGACACATCCAAACACCTTGAAGAACTGAGTTGCTAGGTCTAAGGGCTGGGGACCATGGTCTCGGGGAACATCTAGGTCAATCAGCATAACATAGTTCATAAAGAAAATTTCTACATCCTATTTTGGTAAGCAGCATCTAGGGTCCTAAAAGCTTGTGAGTGGCCACCTAAGACACATCTCTTGGTCCCATCCCATCCAAAGCAAAGGAGAATGAAAACCAAAGACACAAGGAAAATATTCCCCCAAAGGACTAAAGGACCACATGAACCACAGTCTCCACCAGCCTGAGCCCAGAAGAACGAGCTGGTGCCCTGCGACTGACTGCTCTGACAGGGAACACAACAGAAAGTCCCAGACAGAATGGGAGAAAAATGAAGAACAAAATTCAAATTCGCACACACACACAAAAGACCAGACTTACTGGTCTGACAGAGACTGGAAGAACCCCCGAAACAATGGCCCCCAGATACTCTGCTAACTCAGAACTGAAGCCACTCTAGAAGTCCACCTTTCAGCCAAAGATCAGACAGGCATATAAAATAAATAATAACACACATGAGAAACATACTTCTCGGTTCAATCAAATTAACGCGACCAAATGGATAGCTCCTGCCCAAAGCAAGCAAGAGGGCAGGAAGAGACAGAAAAACTGGACAAATGAACACAGGGAACCCGCGGTGGGAAAAGGGAGAGTGCTGTCACACTGCAGGGATTGCATCCAACATCAGAAGACACTTCGTGTGTAAATTTTTGAATGAGAAACTAATTTGCACTGTAAACTTTCACCTGAAGCACAACTAAAAAAAAAAAAACAAAAACCTGAGGTTTCCCGGAACAGATCTCCAGGACTTGGGCTGCACAGAGAAATAAATAAACGTGGTCTCCAAAGCACCTGAATCCGATTAGGACAAACTGCTCTCCCACAAGGACTATAGAGTCTGCCCCCACCCCACCCCTGCAGTCCACACAAATCCAAGGCTGATTTTGCCGACTGGGTCCCCGAAGGACACGCGTTCCTTCCCACTTTCGCTCTGCAACACATAGGGCCACTGTAGCCCCCTGCAGTGGTTAAACAGGAAAAAGGGCCCCAAACAGAAATGGCTTTCTTGAAAATAAACCCCCTGCCTCTGCTTGTGGGAACACTGGTGGTTCAGTAACAGAACTCTCGCCTCCCACGCGGGAGTCCCAGGCTCTTCAATTCCCAGCCAACGCACCCCATGAGCAGCCACCATTGTCTGTCAGCGGAGGCCTGTATGTTGCTAGGGTGCTTAACAGGCGTCAGCAGAGCTTCCAGACTAAGACAGACTAGGAAGTAAGGGCTGGTGATCCACTTCCAAAAACCAGCCAGTGAAAACCCTATGGACCACAACGGTTTGCTCTGCAACCCATCACGGGGATGGCTCAGGACCAGGCAGCATTTTGTTCTGTAGTGCGTGGGGTTGCCATGAGTCGGGGGCCAACCTGAGGGCAGCTAACCACCGCCCTCCTAGTGCTGGCTTACCAGGAAGAAAGCAGACTACCCACCCCCATCCCAGGCAGGCACCCTTGGCACAGAGCCCCAGGAGGCAGGGAATCTGAGGGAGAACGGCTCCCCTACACCGACACCCACGGCCCGTCCGAAAACGCCTCATTCTGCAACGTGTCCTACTCCTTTAAAGCTCTGTTTGGAGCAGGCTGCTTTGTTTTCCCAGGAGAGCAGTAATTTTAGGGAGTTTCTGGAAGTAATAACACTGCAATGAATGTCTGGTGAGGGAGTATGTGCAGGAGGACTTGGGGACTGTTAAAAGCTGTCCAGTCACATCCTGACCCATCTCCGAGGAGGCTGCTGGCTTCAAGAGCGTTTACGAGGCCCCGGCGCCAGACTGAAAAAAATTTCCCAAAAGTAAAAAAAAAAAAAAAAACCTCAACGAAAAATAAAAACATACATTCCATTTTTTCACCTGACGTTCTGCCAAAGCCTGTGCCCACGACCACACACGTTTCCAGACAAGCCTCACGCTGTGTGCATGGCCAGGCCTTCTGCTGCCCTGAGCATAGGCTGAGAAAGCAGCAGCCAGGAGGTGAGCCCAAGGGGCCCATGTCAGTCCACGGCTCCAAGCCACTTCCAGCCAGGTCCCCGGGGGAGTGGACCTCCGCACTCAGGACGCTGAACGCCCAGCGCTGCCTTCCTCCCAAACGCCTTTCGTATGAAAGCTAGTTCAGTAATGCTGACTACTGATGTTAGCACGCCACCCAGGGTTACTCAATTTCAGGTTTCCTGTCCCATGACACAGTTTACACAAGTTCTCAGAGGACAGCTTCCGGCTTCTGTCTCCCCCAGCACGAACGGACCGTATTCCCTCTTCTCCGTCCCTGTTCCACAAACGCCCCCCACCACCAAACACCCAAAAAACCTCTTTCAAGCTCCTGGTTTCCACGCCCGCAAAGTCACAGTCCGACGTTGACCCCACGCAGCCCTGGCCCCACTCTCAACGTGATGGCACCACCATTCTTCAGTTATCACAGTACTGTACCTTTCAGATATACAGCATCGGTACCATGATAACCGAAAAAGGGCAGTTCAGTCTCATCTCTACCTGACACTTCCTCCACACGAGGCCCACCCCCGGCTTCCCTCCTGCGGATGGCTACACAACCATCGTTAGGGATATAAGCCCATGTATGTAAATGCTAGAGCACACATCTACACGAGTGTACACGCGCACACACACACGCACGCGCACACACACCTCAGGGCTCAAATCAGCCGTTTTCAGGGACCCTCTCTTACAACCACGGGGAAAAGCTGCTTTCACTGTGCTATTTGTAATTCAGTTCTTCTGGCGAGCTGTTCTTTTTTGAAGGACACTTGCCTTTTTATACTCCGGCAGTCAGCTTCTGCTAACACCCAGTGGTCCCACACCCACCTCTACAGCTTCCCTACTAGTTCTGTTCATACCTCAGCAGTCAGCTTCTGCTAACACCCAGTGGTCCCACACCCACCTCTACAGCTTCCCTATTAGTCCTGTTCATACCTCAGCAGTCAGCTTCTGCTAACACCCAGTGGTCCCACACCCACCTCTGCAGCTTCCCTATTAGTCCTGTTCATACCTCAGCAGTCAGCTTCTGCTAACACCCAGTGGTCCCACACCCACCTCTACAGCTTCCCTATTTGTCCTGTTCATACCTCAGCAGTCAGCTTCTGCTAATACCCAGTGGTCCCACACCCACCCCTGCAGCTTCCCTACTAGTCCAGTGCCATCACTACGTACTCTGCCTCTTCTGTAACCTGTCCCAGCCGATGCCAGCGCTATCAGCCTGGACAGAAAGACAGCCTTTCTGGCCACAGCAACTGAGATTGCTGGGGAGGAGAGGGACTAAAGAACTAACAACAAAGTCCAAGTTATAACAGAGGCAGGAGCTTACAGCCAAAGTGGAAACAACATCAAAAGCATAGACAAAAGAAGAAACACACACTGTACATCATGCAACTGAAATTACACAGAGTGCCAGGTGGAGGGATGAAAACTACAGGAGAGGAAGGCAGGAAGTCCTTGTAAGGAAGAACCGCCAACAGGTCGAGACTCCGGCTCCAGCTCCAGCTCATTTCTGAGGGAGAACACGCAGGTGCTCACAGTGCGAGGCCAGGTCATTTCGTGCTATTAGGAAGGTAAACTGGGTAGAAGGAGGAGGCTGAAAGAAAACCACTTACGTGTAGGGTGAGAGGGGTCCCAGCAGGACTTTGGAAACGTCCTGCTGTCCAAGGGTCATGAGCAGCAAGGCCAGGCTCTGGTTGGTCGAGTCCACACAGCCACCCTGTAAACACAAGCACGTCACTGAGTTATCGTTGTGCAAACCAGAAAAGGGAAAATCAACAAAACAGAGGAGCAAAGAAAAGGAAATGTACACGCAGAATATCAGAACCCAAAAGATACCAGACGACAATGTCTGAGCAGTGACGAAACAGAGCACTGGGTTTGTAAATCTTGTAACAGGGCTCAGCCATAAAGAGATGTTTAAGTCCTGGTGCATGCGACAACACAGAGGAACCCTGGAAACATCGTGCTGAGTAAAGTCAGTCACATAAGGACAGAACCATCTCATTTATATAAAATAAACAAATACACAGAAACCAGAGATTATCAGTGGTTACCGTGGGCGGGGGGAGCAGAGGAGGAAGATTTTGCTCAGGGGAACTGAGGCTACGTTAGCGTGGTAGAGTGATTTGGAAAACAGCAGTAAGAATGGCTGGCCAACCTGATCAATGTTAATCAATGTCACTGAACTGCACATGTAGAAATCGAGATGGTGTATGTTTGGTTATGTGTATTTTCACCACAATAAAATTTAAAAAAAAAAAGTAAATCTTATATAAACTAGGGAATGCACTTCATCAAAGCAGCTGTAATTCTAAAAGCACTGGACAGACAGACACTCAAATTCACTGATGTGCGTGCACTGAAAAATGACGCCTTCCCTTCGCACGGGAGCTGCAGCCCGGCAGCCGTCACCCTATTGACTGTAAGCGAAGAGGTATAATCAGTTCTAGGAAACGTACAGTTATTACTGGGGGTCGAGTGACACTTCTATTTATTTACTCTGTCATACAACAGCACAGTCCATCTGACATTAAAGGACTTTTGCCTTTAAAAGGTCTTACCTATTACATTTATTCAAACATATTCAGAAACCACTGGTCATATTATATTAATTTCTCCTCTTGTTTACTCTTCCTGTGTGTCTTAAAGAGGACGGTGGTGCTTCAGTGGTACCAGTCTCGTCTTCCGTTTGGGAGATCCGGGTTAGACCCCAGCCACTGCCCCTCAAGGACAGCCACCACCTTGTCAGCGCGGGTTAGACCCCAGCCACTGCCCCTCAAGGACAGCCGCCACCTTGTCAGCGCGGGTTAGACCCCAGCCACTGCCCCTCAAGGACGGCCGCCACCTTGTCAGCGCAGTGGGTGCTTTCGTGTTGCTATTATGCTGAACAGGTTTTGGTGGAGCTTCTAGACTAAGACAGACTAGGAACAAAGGCCTGGTCATCTACTTCCAAAAATCAGCCAGTGAAAACCCTACGAATCACAACGGTCCAATCCGCAACCCATTGTGGGGATGGTGCAGGACTGGGCAATGTTTCCTTCCATTTGAGTGGGGTCGCCATGAGTTGGGGGTTGACGCGATGGCACACAGAGGGGATAGGACAGGTCCAGAAAGCCTGGAACCGAATCAAGAGAACCTGGTAACTGATGAGACACAAAGGAACAAGAGGGTCAGACAGAGGCTCAAAGCTGGTAAAGTGAATAGCACCTCCCAGAGATGGGCTTTTACCACCCCTTCAGACCAGTTCACATCACACAGCTGTACAGATTTACTCCAAACAACGGAAGGTACTTTCATCCCTTTAACAATTAAAGATCATAGATACACAAAGGAAGTCTCAAGGATTAAAAACAAAACAAAAACTTGGGCTCGGCATGATGAAATGGTTTAAAGTAGAAATCAGCTGGAGTAAAGGAAGAAATAACCAGCCTAATCCGGAAGCATGTTTTCCTCTAGTGGGCTAGCGGGCCATGCTGACCCCTGCAGCATATCACCTGCTCGTTGCTGGGGTATAAAACCACACTCCAGCTGTGCCCGTGACTCCCTCGGGTCTGTTCTGCAATGGGGGTGCCTCCAGGTCGTCCCATGCTACTAGAAAAAGATGGAGCGTCCCTCAGTCAGAGAGGGCCATCAGCCACCACAGGACCTGAAGGGGAACCCCCATGAGGCGACAGGGTCTTACTGTTGTTGGGTGCCATTGAGTCGATTTTCATCTCATAGTGAGTGACCCAGCGTGATACAGGAGAACGGCCCCATGGGGTTTCTTAGGTTGTCATCTTTATGGGAACAGATCGTGAGGTCATTCAGCCACGAAGCCACTGGGTGGTGGGTTTGAGCTGTCAACCTTTCTGTTAGCAGCTGAGCACTTAACCGCTGTGCCACCAGGGCTCCTTCACGGGGTTTTAGGGCTGTACACATCGTACAGATGTTTCTTTCCTCCCAAACACGTAGATAACAAACACCATCAATTACGCAACTGCAGGCCAACCTCTTAACCCCCAAGAGCTGACCCCCAGCTTTTAGCTACTACTGGGCTTTCGAAAATCACTCAACTTAGCATTAGAAATTGAGCTGCTTTAGCGTCAAAAAACCTGAGGACAGGCCTTGAGTGTGGAGAGCTATGAAAGGGGGCTTCCTCCTGGAGAGGCATGTCTGTCAACGGATGACCTCTTTCCTCTGAGGTTCTCAAGCTGATGGTGAGAAGGGATGGGCACAAGTCGAGCCTTTTAGGACCTGGAAGTTTTAATTAACTCGGAAGTAGTTCATCTTCACTGCTCTACCTTGAGACCAATGAGACACTTTCAAAAACACTGACTTGAATTCAGAGAGCCGATGACAACGCTAAGCTGTTTTCCTTTGTGAGGCTTGTCCGGAGAGCAATGCCCACCCCCAGACATCACCCTCCCACCGTCACTAATACCAAACCAACTCAACAGCAAAGGAGGCATGAAAAGAAAATCAAAAGGACCATGGAACCCGCCTTACTTCCCCGGTAATCAGGGTGTGATTTCTCCTCCCAAACTTCCTTGGAAGCTTCAGGAAAGAATGACAAGAAGACTAAGAACTGGAGAATAAAATACAAGGAATGAAAAGAGTGTCAGCTCTTCAGCTGGAGAAGAGAGACAATTTACAAACACCACCACGAGCTGGCTGCTAATCGCCCAGAGCTGAGCCGCTGCTGAGGGCTCTGTTCAAGAATGAGAGGCTGGTGGGCAGAGCAGAGAAAGGCCTAGCCCCAGGAGCCTGCCCTTGGGAGGCTGAAGGCTATACATTCTCCACCTGCATGTCATCTTTCCTGATGTGGGGCCGAGCCTGAGGTGGCGCAGACGTTCAGAACCTGAGCAGATCGTGCCTCGCCTCTACCCGCACGCTTAGAGCCCTAGAGAATGTATTCTCGGGCAGCTACGCCTCATTCTGGGGGAATGCAGAAGTGTGTGTGTGTGTGTGTGCAGGTATGCACGTATGGACGGACAGAGAAGAGACTGGGGCCACTGAGTGGGCGGGTGGTCTGCGGTGTGTCCTGCCGGCCAGCAGAGCTGCAGAAGTGAAATGGGGATGGATGAAGTCAGTCTTCAGTGTCCTGTCACCTTCTGTCCATGTTCTCATGCTTTCCAAAGCCCCCTCCACACTGTGACAGAGGCCTGCCTCTCCTAGACAGTCTTCTATGCTGCAGAGCACAGTGCAAAATCTAGCCTGGTGGCATTATTTTAAATTTGGATCAACTGTCACATTCAAGTGGCCCTGGTGGCACCGTGGTTAACCGTTTGGCTGCTAAACAAAAGGCTGGCAGTTCAAATTCACCAGCCGCTTCCTGGAAACCCTGTGGGACAGCTTTACTCCGTCCTATAGGGTCACTATAAGTCGGAATCAACTCAGTGGCAATGGGTTGGGTTTTTTTTTTTTTTGTCACCTACAAAAAGAGCCCTGGTGGCTCAGTGGCTAAGCACTCGGCTGCTAATTGAAAGGTCAGCGGTTCAAACCCACCAACAGCTCTGTGGAAGAAAGATGTGACCCATCTGCTTCCAGAAGGATCACAGCCTTAGAAACCCTATGGGGCAGTTCTACTCTGTCCTACACAGTCACTATGAGTTAGAACCCACTTGATAGCAATGGGTTTTGTTTTTCGGGTCACGTACACACCTAGACTCTCAGCTTCTCTTGAAAAATCTGACAACAATGAGCCCCCTTCCCATTCAGCAATAAAAACTGGGGTGCTGAGAGGTGGTCCCCTCTTTGGTCAAGGTGGGGTGTGCCCTTCCATCGTCACCCCTCACCTTCTCTCTCCTTGGCAACGCTGCTCCAGCTCTTCCCTCTCCCCACCTTTCAAATTTACCTGCCCTGCATCCCCACCCTCTGCTCACTGACCAGTTCATGATCAACTGCTGATTACAAGCATGGGCTAACCCCCCAGGCTAAACCTGGGAAGGGGAGGAAGGTGCTCAGGGAGGAGGCGATGAACGGCGAGGCGGGCACATACCCTGTAGATCTCCTCCAGCAGCAGCCTGGCACAGTCACGGCCCAGGTCCTCGGGAAGCATGGCCGCGCCCTGGCCCTGAGGGTTGGAGGCCAGCTCAGCACTGAGGAAGGTGCCACTGGTGGTCTCGGCAACGAGGGACAGCCCAAAGCCTGGAGACCTGGGAATTCGAAGGCACAGACACTGAGCATTGTTAATGAAGCAGGGTCCATGGGTGCCAGCAAAGGGCAAGAAGACAAAGATCTTTTGATGGCATTCTGTCTGGAGGCTTCTTTCTGGTTCCATCAAGACTTATTAGAGTTTCTATTAGCTCACATTGGAAAGACACATGACGGTTAAGTGTTCGGCTGCTAACAGAAAGGTCAGCGGTTCGAACCCGTCAGCTGCTCCACAGGAGAAAGATGTGGCAGTCTGCTTCTGTAAAGACCACAGCTTTGGAAACCCTATGGGGCAGTTCTACTCTGTCCTATAGGGTCACTATGGGCTGGAATTGACTCAACTGCAGTGGATTTGGGTTTTTTGGTTATTTTGCACTCATCTACTAACTGAAAGGCTGGTGGTTCAAACTTACCCACTAGTGCTGGAAAAAAGGCCTGGCGATCTGCTTCCCTGAAGATTACAGCCAAGAAAACCCTACGGAGCTCAGCTCTGCTCTGTATGTAACACACGGGGTCGTCATGGTCGGAATTGACTCAACGGCTACGGGTTTGATCTTTTATTTTATTACTATTTATTTATTTCTAGGGCACACACGGTGGCACCCAGAGAGATGTGAGCTTGTGATGCTTTTCCTATCAGTCCTCCCTTCCCCTTTCGTCTCCCCACCTCCCCGCCCACAACACTGCTGAAGATTCTAAGGCCAGAGTTTCTAACAATCAGCAGCCTATCACAGCACTGACAAGGGGTGCCAGGCAATGGAAAGCCCCTGGGTGGTGCAAACGGCCACTGTGCTTGGCTGTACACCAACAGGTTGGAGGTTTGAGTCTACCCAGAGGTGCCTGAAGAAAAGGCCTGGCAATCTACTTCTGAAAAATCAGCCACAGAAACCCTACAGAGCAAGCAGCTCTGCTGTGACATATATGGGGTCGTCATGAGTCTCAGTTGACCTGACAGTAACCGGTGGGGTCAGCTGAGTCGCTGGCCTGTAAATGGCCAGACCCCAGCTGGGGCGTCCCTGCCCTGCTCTGCTCATTCCTGGCCACGGTGCCTAGTGGAGCTGAGGCCAGGTGGCGAGGGGACCGTGGAGGCCATCAGACAGCTTCTGCTGCTCCTACCTCCGCCTCCCTCTGCCATCCCCTCCCCAAAGAAAGTAGCTGTCACTTAATTCCTACCTTTCAGCCAGGAGGGAGGGGACAGGAAGAAGCAGCAGCATTCGCAGCTACCATCTCAACAGCACCTACTGTGCGCCAGGAACCACGTCCAAGGCATCACATACGTGATCTTCCCATTCGTACTGTAGCCAGGGGGTGCGGGCACCATCACCCCCACTGCTTAAACGAGGACAGAGCTGATGTTACAGGGCACTACACCAAGGGGCTGGGGCCACTCACTACGGGCCTTCCCAACTCTGCCACCTCTGACACTGCCACCTTTGTGGCTTTGGACTATGGGCCATGGCCACATTTTTGAAATCCATTGTTTGCCCTGGGCCTCCTGAAGGTTGGAGAGCCTGCAGCACCCCAGCCCCTCCTACTGTCTCCTTCCTTCTCATCACTGAAGTCAATGGAACCTCGGGTGGAACGCTGGGCAAGGGCCTCGCTGTGCTACCACACAGGAGAGCGCTAACTTCTCACCCCACGACGGTCAAACCCAGACTAACCTGACTCTGATATTCTTATTTCTAGGTGCTGAAAACCTTTAGAGCTAAAGTGTAAGGGTGTCTCCACTCAAAGTGAAATGGCTCAGCAAAAACAAAACAAATAATTAAAATATACACACACAAGAAAAGCAAATTTGGCCAACGGGTCATTGTTAACTCCAGGTGATAGGGATACTCAGGTGTCCGTTGTACCATTCTTTGAACTTTTCTGTGTGTTTAAGATTTTCCTAAAAAAAAAAAATTGGTTTTACTTGCTTCCCTTCTTCCTGGCTTCTAAATACACAACCAAAGCCTAGTTTCCTTGCACAGATTATCATTAATTTTGTTTTTATTTTCTAAAGTGGGGTTTTTCACAAAGGCTTTAACTATACCAAACCCAAAATCTGCAGGTTTTCCAAATCTAGGAGACTGATGGAGAGAGAATCCGACTGGCACTTACACAAAAAGGGATTTTTTTCCCTAAATTGTTGTTTACATAGGGTGGAAAACCGTGTTCACGCTGACGTTTCGTGGGAGCAGAGTATACGCAGGATTTAAAGCTCGAAGCACTACTTCTCGATCGATAGGGTCAATTCCTCGAGGGCAGGGACCCCTCAGCTCCCGACATCAGCCACCAGGGCTATTTCCAGTTTCAGGAGCTCAAGGAATGCCTGCTGGTGACAGAAGGTAATTAATTCTGAAAGTGCCCTTCCTCTGGCTGCCAATCTCAGAGCCAGCAGCTTTAACTTCAGTCGGAACAGGCATGGTAAGAAGATTAGGGCAGCTTCAGAATTAAGCTACCCAAATGCAGGGACACTTACTTCCCGGAGTTGGGGCCTTTCATGTGGTCTGTGTAAATATAGACGTCGGGGATGAACTTGTTGAGGACGCCCCTTGCGGAATCCACGATCCGGTTGGCCATCTGAGGGGACACTCGTACGGAGTACCTGCAACCTGGAGCTAAGGAAGCCACCCTGCTTGGACTCCAGAGCAGGGAAAGTCAGTCATAAGGCCAGTGGATATTTGTGGAGCAGTAGTAACAAATGTCGCTAGTAGAAGGCCAACAAAAACAAGGGGAACCCCCCATGAGATAGATCCACGCGACAGCTACAACAATGGCCTCCGACACACCAACGATCACGAAGATGGCGCAGGACCGGGCAACCTTTCAATTCTGTCACGCATAAGGTCACCATGATTCAGAGTCCATCAATGGCAAATAACAACAGCAGTAACACATGGGGATTTCTAAGGCCATTCTGTTTCCCAATTACATTTAATGACTTAACTCTATAGTACCATAACCTAGGTTTTTTTTTACATTGTTATAATAAAAGGTTTAGATGATGCTCACGATAAAAAAAAACAAACAGAGAGAGTTGGAAAGTATGAAGTAAATGCTCCCCAACCCCGCCAGACTTCCTGTGCATCCCCTCCCCTAGAAACAGCTCCACTCTAGGTTGGACTGAGTGAGGGAACCTGCCTCTGGACCTCCCGAGCCAAGCTCCCTGTGAAGGGGAACCTTTGAAAACACATCAGGTCCACCTGTCCCCTTTGCTGTAACCCATCAGTCTTTCTCTCAAGAACCTAAAGCCAGAACCAACTCCCCGCCAGGGCCGACCTGGCCAGTCCCATTAGCCTCCTAGTCTGTTATCAGGGGAAGAAGAGAACATTTAGTTGAAGAGTGTAGTGAATGCTGCTTTAAAGACCCAAAAAGGTTTTTATAATATACGGAGCCAACTTCCAATCGTTCAAGATTTAATTTGCGGATAATGTTGGCTCCTTGTAACTACTGTGTGTGTATGCGTGTGTGTGCACGTGTGTGTGAAGGTGTAAGGAGCCTACATTATCCACAAGTGCTCGACTATTGAAATGTTGGCCGCTCAAACCCTCTCAGAGGAGCCTCAGGAGACAGACCTGGCTATCTGTTTCTCAATGGTTCAAAGCCTTGAAAACCCCTACTTAGTTGTCTTCCCAACCGGGCACCATCGACCTCCTGCCCCGTACCCGTCCCCTGGTCCTTCCTGCCTGAGTTCCCACTCTCTCCCTCTCTCCTCCAACCCCCAGCCGGCATCTGGCTGGTCTTCCTTCAACTCACCACACCTGCCTTCACATCACACATTCTGCTCTTGCTCGTCCACAAGCCGCAAGCTCCACAGGACAGGGCCTGTGCTGCTGCGGCCCTCACAGCTCCCTGACACACTACTTCTGTACTCAGAAATGCTCAATAAATATTTGACTGGCCCCAAAGGACACACCTGGAATGAGGAAAGAGCAAAGAGGGATTTTTCAACACAGGCACACAGAGCCCAGTTACACCACCTCTTCTGTCCAGAACGTCCCAGACGGCTCAGACAAACAGCCCTGGGTCTCAACATGCCCTTTGGACTGGGAGGTGCTGTCCTCCGAAGCCTAAAGCTGTCTGCTCACAGGAGCCTCTATGCCCCTAACACAGAATTCCACAGCATCCCCGCCTCTGAGGTTTTTCACATCCACCATCATTGTATGTCAAACACATGGCAACCCTGTGGTGAGGCCCAGTGATTCCCAGTTCCAGGGTTTACTGTGAGGGCAGCCAGTGCACACAACCAAGTCACCTGCTCAAGGTCACACAATTCCCCCTTCCAAAAGACAGCTCCCTGCCCCCCCTCCCCCGCCCCAAAGACATGGAGGCCAGGGGGTTGGCAGCACCAACTTGGGACGAGTATAAGCCTGTGTTGGAATGCTGTGAGATGAAGAAGGCAAAGGCGCTTCAAAGCCAGCGACATCCCAGATGGAGCCACTGGGCTTGGTGTGGAGGCCTACAGTACAACAGCTCGGAGCCAAGGTCTAGAAACGGACTATCTGTGTTCAAGCCCCAGCTCCAGCCAACTGTATCACTCTGGGTCAAGTGTGCCAACTTCTCTGAGCTTCCACTTCCTGTTAGTGAAACGGGGGTAAGCCTGACGCCCCCTCTTCCAGGGCTGGGAAGGTGAGATGGCAACAACGCAGATAAAGCACTGAGCATGCGCCTGGCATGTGGCAGGGGCCCAAGGAAGGTCAGCTCTGCTTTTCTTATCACTCGTCCAGGACTCGAATCCCACAGCAGAGGTTCTTATCCTTCCGGGGGTCAGAGACTCCGCTGAGAATCTGATGGAAGCTATGGGCCCTCTCCCCAGAAACACGTGCACGTGTAATTCTGCAGACTATTTCATGGGTTTGTGAATCTCCTGAAGCCTATTTAAAAAAAAAAAGAAAAAGAACAACCCAATAGTCATCAAGTCAATTCTGATTCATAGTGTCCCTACAGGACGCAGTCCAGCTGCTCCGTAGGGTTTCCAAGGAGCGCCTGGTGGATTCAAAGGGCTGACCTTCTGGTTAGCAGCCGAGCTCTTAACCACTGCGGATCTATCTAGGAGGGCCATATTAAGAACTCCTAACCAGGAGAGACAACATCACAGCTGAGTCCACACGGGACGCCTGCCCTTCAGGTACAGGTGGGTGTGTGCACACACGTGTGACAGAGAGGCAGGCTGACAGACACTGCACTAAGTCCACACAGTACACCTGCCCTTCAGGTACAGATAGGTGTGTGCGCACGCGTGTGACAGAGAGGCAGGCTGACACTGCGCTAAGTCCACACGGGACGCCTGCCTTCAGGTACAGATGGGTGCACATGTACACATGCGACAGAGAGACTGACGGACACTGCACTAAGTCCACATGGGACACCTGCCCTTCAGGTACAGATGGGTGTGTGCACACACATGTGACAGAGAGACTGACAGACACTGCACTAAGACCACACAGGACGCCTACCCTTCAGGTACAGACAGGTGTGTACGCAGGCATGTGACAGAGTGGCAGGCTGACAGACACTGCGCTAAGTCCACACGGGATGCCTGCCCTTCAGGTACACATGAGTGCATGTGTACACATGTGACAGAGAGATTGACAGACACTGCACTAAGTCCACACGAGACACCTGCCCTTCAGGTACAGATGGGTGTGTGAGCATGCATGTGACAGAGAAGCAGGCTCACAGACACTGCACTAAGTCCACACGGGACACCTGCCCTTCAGGTACAGACAGGTGTGTATGCACACGTGTGACAGAGAGGCAGGCTGACAGACACTGTGCTAAGTCCACACAGGACGCCTGCCCTTCAGGTACAGATGGGTGTGTGAGCACGCATGTGACAGAGAAGCAGGCTCACAGACACTGCGCTAAGTCCACACGGGATGCTTGCCCTTCAGGTACAGACGTGTGTACACACACGTATGACAGAGAGGCAGGCTGACAGACACTGTGCTAAGTCCACACAGGACGCCTGCCCTTCAGGTACAGATGGGTGTGTGAGCATGCATGTGACAGAGAAGCAGGCTGACAGACACTGTGCTAAGTCCACACAGGACACCTGCCCTTCAGGTACAGACAGGTGTGTATGCACACGTGTGACAGAGAGGCAGGCTGACAGACACTGTGCTAAGTCCACACAGGACGCCTGCCCTTCAGGTACAGATGGGTGTGTGAGCATGCATGTGACAGAGAAGCAGGCTGACAGACACTGTGCTAAGTCCACACAGGACACCTGCCCTTCAGGTACAGACAGGTGTGTATGCACACGTGTGACACAGAGGCAGGCTGACAGACACTGCGCTAAGTCCACGCGGGACGCCTGCCCTTCAGGTACAGACATGTGTACACACACGTATGACAGAGAGGCAGGCTGACAGACACTGTGCTAAGTCCACACAGGATGCCTGCCCTTCAGGTACACATGGGTGTGTGAGCATGCATGTGACAGAGAAGCAGGCTGACAGACACTGCACTAAGTCCACACGGGACACCTGCCCTTCAGGTACAGACAGGTGTGTATGCACACGTGTGACAGCGAGGCAGGCTGACAGACACTGCACTAAGTCCACATGGGATGCCTGCCCTTCAGGTACACATGGGTGCACGTGTACGCGTGTGACAGAGAGACTGACAGATGCTGCACTAAGTCCACACAGGACGCCTGCCCTTCAGGTACAGATGGGTATGTGAGCACACATGTGACAGAGAAGCAGGCTCACAGACACTGCACTAAGTCCACACGGGATGCTTGCCCTTCAGGTACAGACGTGTGTACGCACACGTATGACAGAGAGGCAGGCTGACAGACACTGTGCTAAGCCCACACAGGACGCCTGCCCTTCAGGTACAGACAAGTGTGTATGCCCAGGTGTGACAGAGGCAGGCTGACAGACACTGCGCTAAGTCCACATGGGATGCCTGCCCTTCAGGTACAGATGGGTGCATGTGCACACGTGTGACAGACAGACTGACAGACACTGCTCTAAGTCCACATGGGACGCCTGCCCTTCAGGTACAGGTAGGTGTGTGTACACGCGTGTGACAGAGACTGACAGACACTGCGCTAAGTACCCTCCCTACCGTCAGGGAAAGGAAACCAGATTGTCCCCAAAATCCCTCCCTCTCCTGCCTCTACCTGGACTTCTGTGTGCCCAATCATGAAAGCCAGCATTCTGGGTTTGCAGATTTGTGGCTGCTGGGTCAGTGCCACAAGACTAAAACAGTATTCCTTTTTCCACGTCAGGCAGGGAGACAGGAGTCGGGGGCCCCATCCAGCCCCAGCTGCTGGCAGGAACCAACCCCTGCTCCCACCCAGGTCCTGGCTGATCATCTGGAGTACAAGAGGGAAAACATGGGGTAACTCAGTTGAAGCCACAAACACACAGAGTGGGGCTACCCTCTCCCAGCTCAGGCCTCTTTTGGGGATACACATGTCCAAGCTCAGCCCCACAAGCCAACCAGCCTGGCAAGAAAAAACTGCAAAACCGACTAACGCTTTTTCCAAAGGTGGCTCTTTTTTGCCAGGCCCCTCAACTGCCAAAGATGACAATCTCAACTCAAACCTACATTCCTGTGAGGTGTTTGCCAAGGGGGCGGCTCTGCAGAGTAGTGGCTGAAATGTCTGGCCCCCGGGGGGCATCCACCGTCCTGGGCAGTGCAAAGGAAGGCTGCCCACGCGAGTGTGAAGTGATCGCAAGGCACACATCCGGTAAGCACTAGCTAACGGAAGAGACTGTTCATCACTGTTACCCCAGCCCTCCGAAGCCCTCCAGGCAGCCTGGCCACGCAGGCAGCCCAGTCTGCATCTTTCCCTGTCATTTCACCCATTCTGTTGCAACTGAGGGAAACCCTGGCGGCACAGTGGTTAAGAGCTACGGCTGCTAACCAAAAGGTTGGCAGTCCAGGAGCTCCTTGGAAACTCTATGGGGGCAGTTCTACCCTGTCCTATAGGGTCGCTATGAGTTGCAATCGACTCGATGGCAGTGGGTTTTTGGGTCACAACTGTGAGTTTGTGGATTTGTCTCCAGCACGGATGAAGGGCTCTTCTGAGGCGGGGGCTGCGCTGCTTTTTGTGGCTCCCAAACCAACGCCTAAGGAAAGCATCACACACAGGAGCTATTTGCTTAAGCAGAAACTGGGAAAAAAAAATTTAAAGAATCCACTGATGAGTTCAGGGCCGGCGAGGCACATACTAAAGCACCGTAACTACAACGTTAACAGCCTGGGAAGAAGAGAAGCTGTGGTTAGTCAGTCACACCTTGGAGAGGTAAAAAACAGACGCGCGCTAAGCCAAACGCAAAGGATACGCTACTCCGCGGATGCGCTTGATTTTTCCTGGGTCCATGAGCTGAATGGGCTTCAGGGCCTTCCTGACAGGACACGAGAAAAACACTTCGCCGCCTCCTCCAGGGGGCATCCCCCGCCGCACAACCTGCAGCCGGGCAAGAAGACGGGGTGAGGACCCAGCGCCCACCCCGACTCCCAGCCTGGCAAGAGGAGGCCAGGGGCTCGTCATCGGGCAGACAGCTCTCCACGTGCAACTCAGCCCCGCCAAGACCAACCGCAGCTTCCTTCATGCCAAGAGGGTGTGTGCTGGGCAAGACCACCCTGGGGTGTATCAGAAAAGTCAGCGGACACAGAGCCCACGCGTCCAAGACAAGGTCTTGGCCCTGCCATTTCTCTGAGTAACCCTGACCAGGTCCATCCATCACGGGGACCTGCTTCCTCCTTAGCTCATCAGCTGAGCCTACTTCTTAACATTCAGGAGCCTTTTTCCTCCTTGGAGCTATCAGAACTCTATGTCACTAAATAAAAATGAAGTCATTTCCCCTATTTAAAAACGTCAATTAAGGAAACACGGGCTAAATGGCTTCAGATATCCAGGGTCACCACAGTGCATTGATGTGGTTCCTTTCAACAGCAGACAGACAGATGCTAAATTACTTCTACTAGGTCTGGAAATACCGTGACTCCTCCGAGCACCCAGATTGGGAGCCCCTGGACTGGTGGCGTAGTGTTAAGTGCTACGGCTGCTAACCAAAAAGGTCAGCAGTTCAAGTCAGCCAGGCGCTCCTTGGAAACTCTATGGGGCAGTTCTACCCTGTCCTATAGGGTCGCTATGAGTCAGAATCGACTCAACAGCAGTGGGTTTTGGGACATAAACTCCACCTAGGTCATCTAGACCACAGAGGTGGCACAGCCGGAACCCTGGCTCCACTGCCTATTAGCTCAGTGACCATGGGCAGTTCACTGATACAGGTAAGACGCTCATGCCAGCACCCACCACAAAACAGGTGCAATGTAACCTAGGTGCTGTTGTCATTACTAACGGGTTCCTTTCAGCTCAAGCATGCAGTGCTGGTTCATAAGCCCTGCGGGTCTTCTGACGAATGGTGACTTCGAGTGTGACACATGCACACACAGATTGAATTCCAAGGATATGTTCTACACAGATACAGGCAACGTTCACGCATTCTTACCTTTAGCTCTAAAGATTCACTATCAATCCCAAACTGTTTCAGTAGAGGGAGGGCTGTCGCCTTGAGAACATCAACCTATAAAATTATTTCAGGGGAAAACGAAAGTTTAATTAGACCTTGTTGTTGTCCTCAGGGGCTGGGCAAGTCAGCTCCTGACTCATGGCCACCCCACGCACAATGGAACGAAACATTGCCCAGTCCTGTGCCAGCCCCATGATCAGTTGGGGATCAGATCACTGTGACCCACAGGGTTTTCACTGGCTGAATTTCGGCACTGGCCACCAGGCCTTTCTTCCTAGTCTGTCTTGGTCTGGAAGTTCCACTGAAATCTTTTCGGCATCATAGCAACAGGCAAGCCTCCTCTGACAGATGGGTGATGGCTGCACATGAGGGGCACTGGCCAGGAACAGACCCCAGGCCACCCACATGGAAGGCAAGAATTCTACCACTGACCCAACAAGGCCTCACTAACTAGACCTTAAAACCAAGAGACCAACCCGTTGCTGTCAAGATGATTCCGACTCATAATAACCCTACAGGACAGAGTAGGACTGCCCCACGGGGTTTCCAAAGAGTGGCTGTGAATTCAAACTGCCAACCTTTTTGTTTAGCAGCGGAGCTCTTAACCACTGCACCACCAGGGCTCCCAACTAAACCTTGGGCAGATGGAAAAAAGAAAGAGCCCCTGATGTGGGTTGAGGCTTAACGACCAAGTCAAAGATGCTGTCTGGTCAAGGGAAAGGCCGCTGTCTTCTAGAGGGGCCACAGCCTGGCTCTGCCCAAGGAAGACTGTGATTTTACGAGACACTTGTCTTCTCATTTCTGACATGGACACCTCACCCACCTCACAGGGCTATCCTGAGCTGCACACGCCTCACAAAGAAAGCACTGAGAGACTGCAGCTGATCTGATCTGAACCAAGTGGAGCCTCTGCTCACTCTTTCGCAGGTACAAAAACTGTGGACGAAAGTATCAGCCTTGTTTTTTAATCTTTTCCCAACATGGCTGCTCAGTGTTTAAAGCTGGTGACACTCCAACCCCAAGCAAACCAATCGGCAGCATACTTAAAGACTCTTGATGGTGCCCACCTCACAGTCAGGTAGGAAGTACGTGGGGTTCGACACAGCGTGGAAGCAGTTGGGGAGGAGAGCCACAAACAACTGAGGCAGCACAGTACCCAAAGTGCCGCGACACCAGTCACAGCTAAGGGTAGACTTCGCTGAGTGTGGCCTCTTCTCTCCTCCACTGTCAGAGCTCCTGGGAGGCTGGGTGCCCTTCTTATTCCTGTGTGGGTCCTCACAGAGAACAGGGACGACACTCAAAACACGTTTATCTGACAAGTCAGTAAATGTCGCTTCACCTGTGTCTTAGTTATCTAGTGCTGCTATAAGGGATACCACGGGTGGATGGCTTTTATTTTCTCACAGTTCAGGGGACTAAACCAAAAGCCAAACCTGTTGCCTTCAGGGTGATTCCAACTCACAGCAGCCCTACAGGACAGAGCAGAGCTGCCCCATATGGTCTCCGAGGAGCACCTGGTGGAGTCAAACTGTTGGAATAGCCCCTCTGTCACGCTCCCTGCGATGACACCACAACTTTTATGACATATTTTGGAGGGACAGAATTTAACCCATAATAACCTGCATAATAAGGGAGAGAAACCCACCCCTGACTTGTCCCAGTGGAACCAGAGTCAGCCCCTCTCAGCCTACAGTGATGGCCAGCAGCATGAGCACAGGGTACAGGGGAAGGCCCTGGTCCTGGTCCCGACTCTGCCTCTAACGGCTGTGTGGTCTCAGACAAGAAAATGAAAACTGTCTTAACTGCTTTGTCCCTAAGGGGCACAGCCTGGCTGTCTCCAAGCTGCCACCACCTCTGACATGCTAAGTTTCAACAGCACAATACTCCAACACGGCTTTCTACCACAGATGAAGCCCCAGCTAAAACCAAAAAGAAACCAAACCTGCTGCCATCGAGTCAATTCTGACTCTTAGTGGCCTCACAGGACAGGGTAAAACTGCCACATAGGGTTTCCAAGGCTGTAATCTTTATGGAAACAGACTGCCAAATCTTTCTCCCACAGAGCAGCTGGTGGATTCAAACCCCAACCTTTCGGTTAGCAGCCAAACACTTAACCACTGCGCCACCAGGACTCCTAGGCCCCAACTAAGTATCCTTAGATCAGAAATTAAGCAGAGGGAGAAGAGAACCATGAGGCCTAGTAATATGTTCAGAACAGGTCCAGGCAGAGTGAGGGCAGTTAATAGGAAAACCTATTATACCTATTAGAGAATAGTTAATTTCAATTAAATATTAAAGTGAAATACGCCTAGAAACTTAAGCTATGCATTTGTGACTGCCAAAACAGAGAAGACTTCAGTCTAGACTGGAACTGAGGGCAGATGGGAAGAGGCCAACCGGACTCCGAGAAAAGGTGAGATGAAGGATGCAGGCAGCTCTGCTGGCAGGGCTCCCTGGAACTCAGCAGCCCCTAAGCCCCCAGGGGAGAAAACAAAGATGCGGTGATAGAGGATCTCCTCTCTTGTCCTGCCTATACCCAATCACAAAGGACAAAGTCAAATTTCACTTGGAGGGTCAGGCAGAAGCCCAGGTGTAACTCCAGGTGTGGTCCGGTCTCCTTAGTCAGTCCCCATCTCACACTCCTCTGAGGCTTCCGACAATCATTTCCAACTGTCAACTGGACGGACCCTGCAGGTATCCTGACAACGTCCCGGGGAACAGTATCAACACCAAACGCATTGCCTGTCGTGCTTCCACATTGATCCTCTGCCTTGGGTCAAACTCCAATCACCACCAGTCAAGTCAACCAGAAATATGGCATCCTCTCCTGGCCCATAGCCAGTCACTGCCAAGTTATAAGCCATCTCTCCCCCACACTGTCCTTCCCATCTCTCTCTTCCTTCTGGCTTCCATCTCCTTAATGTCCAGACTAGTTAGTCATCTCTGATTCATTCCTCACTCACTTCCAGAATTAACTTCCTAAAACCCCGACAGACTCATGTGGCTTCCCTTCATCTAAGTCCTCCCTGACCCTCAGCACGTTTTCTGTACCTCTATCATAACTACAAGGGGCCTGGTGATGCAGTGGTTAAAGCGCTCGGCTGCCAACTGAAAGGTCGGCGGTTCGAACACACCAGCCTGCTCTGCAGGAGAAAGATGTGGCAGTCTGCTTCCGTAAATATGACAGCCTTGGAAACCCTGTGGGGCAGTTCTGCTCTGTCCTACAGGGTCACTAGGAATTAGTATCCACAGCACGGAACAACATCATCACCAATGGTCATCCAGTCTACTCCAAATCGCTCCATGTGTGTCAGAGGAGAACTGGGCTCAGAGGGTTGTCAACGACTGATTTTTCAGAAGTGCATCACCAGGCCTTTTTTCCAAAGAGCCTCTGGGTGAACTTGAATCTCCAACCTTTTGGTTAACAGCCGAGGACATTAACTGCTCGCACCACCCAGGGACTCCACCTCTGTCATTGCTGTTGGGTGCCACTGAGTCGATTCCAACTCATAGTGACGCCATGTGACAGAGTAGGACTGCCCCATAGGGTTTTTGTGGCTGTCATCTTTATGAAAGCAGATAACCAGGTCTTTCTCCCACAGAGCTGCTGGATGGGTTCAAACCGCCCATCTTTGGTTTAGTGGCTGGGCACGTTAACAGTTTGCACTACCCGGGGACTCGACCTCTATCACAGTCCAGGATCATGCAGCCTTGCAGTCTCCATAGCTGTCTCCACAGCTCTCCAGCCCATGAGTCTGAAAGGTCCTTGAGGGCAGAGTCACTCATCTTATTCGTCCCTGTAGGCAGAGAGTAGATACATGCCTGAACCGATGGGACATCCATGTAGAAAAGGAGAAGTGCTCTGAACGAACAAGGCACAGGCTGGAGATGTTACACTCTTTATCCAGGTTTAGTTATATTATTTTATCCTGGGCCGGAGCCAGGCAGCAACGAAGGTAATGCTAATCATGCAATTTCAGTCACTTTCTGCAGCATAGGAGAACAGATCCTTTCGATATTCTGCAGCCAAGAGTTATACAGCCTATATGAAGAAGAACGTAGCATCAGGATCTGAGGGGGCTCATTAACAACCTGTGATATGCAGATGACACAACCTTGCTTGCTGAAAGTGCAGAGGACTTGAAGCACTTACTGATGAAGATCAAAGACCACAGCCTTCAGTATGGATTGCACCTCAACATAAAGAAAACAAAAATCTTCACAACCGGGCCAATAAGAAACATGACGAATGGAAAAAAGACTGAGGCTGTCAAGGATTTCATTTTACTTGGATCCACCATCAATGCCCATGGAAGCAGCAGTCAAGAACCAAACTATATAATTGCATTGGGCAAATCTAATGCAAAAGACTCTTGAAAGCGTTAAAAAGCAAAGATGTCACTTTGAGGACTAAGGTGTACCTGATCCAAGCGCCCTTTGAACTATGGTGTTGGTGAAGAATGCTGACTATACCATCGACTGCCAGAAGAACAAACACATCTGTCTTGGGACAAGTACAGCCAAAATGCTCCTTAGAAGCAAGGATGGTGAGACTTCATCTCATGTACTCTGGACATGTTGTCAGGAGAGACTAGGGCCTGAGGAAGGACATTAGAGGGTCAGCAAAAAAGAGGAAGACCCTCAATGAGATGGATTGACACGATGGCTGCAATAAAGAGCTCGGACATAGCAACAATTTTGAGAATGGCTCAGAACCAGGCAGTGTTTCGTTCTGTTGTGTGTGGGATTGCAATGAGCCGGAACCTACTCAGTGGCACCTAACAACAACATACCAGTATCATCTAAGGGGAATTCACCAGCTGATCTTTGTCTCTGTTAATATACAAAACTTTTTTCAACACTGCCATTGCGAAGATCATCAGCGACTAAGAATACCAAACTGGGGCACTGCTGAAGTCCCCTCACACTCAGGCCTTTTTTCATTATTTAAGGCACCCCTCCCCAACCCCTCTCCAACCTAAAAGCTAGCTGCCTCCCTTCCAGCTATTAGCGCCAACAGTCATTTCCTAGAATCTTCCAGAAATGCAGGGGAGAAAAAGCAATCATCTGAAACCAGTTAAGAATTCTGAACAGCTTACGCAACATCCCTTCACAGCTCGACTTTTCAGGTCCTGCGCTATACTCAGCATCCCCAGAGAAGAGTTTATGCAGCTGGATTTCCAAGAGTTGAGAAGTAAGCCTTTTAATGGCTTGGAACATATTAACCATGTTTCCACCCTGGGAGGTGTCTTGGTGAATGCCAGCTGTCTCCGTTTGGGGCTCATGGCATCAACTAAGTGATCCTCCCTGGTAAGAAAGCAACACACAGCCGGCCTCAGAAGCCGCCTGCTCCCTGGCCTTGACCCATGTCTGCCGAGGCAGAGACAAGTGGGCTCCTCCTCACATCACAGCCAACAGCTTGAGGACACCTTCCACGGACAGCACAGTAACCAAAGGGGGGGACCCTTTCCTGCCACAAGACATCAAAGACACCTGGGCAGGACTTCTCTAGGCACACACACATCTGACAAAACCCACTCAGACTTGCACTAAGACAGCCATAACAGGCATGTTATGGATTGAATTATGTCCCCAAGAATATGTGCTGGAACCCCAACCCTGTGGGTGTAATCCCATTTGGGAACAGGGGTTTCTTTGTTATGTTAATGAGGTCTTATCAGTATAGGGTATGTCTTAAACCTACTCATTTTTGAGATATAAAAAGAGAAGCACAATAAGCACAAATGGAGGGGAAGAAACATGCCACGCAGAGATCGCCAAGGACTCAAGGAACACTGGGTCTACAGAAACTCGAAGAGATCTTTCCCAGTGCTTTCTCCTAGAGCCGGTGCCCTGAATTCACACTTCTAGCCTTCGTTTTACTTGCAGTCGAGAAATCAAACGACTCCTTGCATTGGGCAAATCTGCTACAAAAGACCTCTTTAAAGTGTTAAAAGCAAAGATGTCACTTTGAGGGCTAAGATGCACCTGACCCAAGCCATGGTGTCTTCAATCGCCTCTTACACATGTGAAAGCTGGGCGGTGAATAAGGAGACCAAAGAATTGATGCCTTTGATATGGTGTTGGCAAAGAATATTGAATACACCATGGACTGCCAGAAGAATGAACAAATCTGTCTTGGAAGAAGTGCCAACAAAATTCTCCTTAGAAGCAAGGATGGCGAGACATCACCTTACGTACTTTGGACATGTTATCAAGAGGGGCCAGTCGCTGAAGGAGGACATTGTGCTTGGTAAAGTACAGGGGGCCTGCGAAAGAGAGGAAGACCCTCAATGAAATGGATTGACACACTGGTTGCTACAACGGGCTCAAGCACTAACAGTGATTGTGAGGATGGTGCAGGACCCAGCAGTGTTTAGTTTTGTTGTACACAGGGTCGCTATGAGGAGGAATCAAATCTAACAACAACAGCCTCCTAAGCTGGGAGAAAAGTAATTTCTGGTCTTTGAAGCCACCATGTGCGGCATTTCTATTACGGCAGCACTAGGCAGCTCTGACAGGGTACAATGAAAAGCTGAGCTGGATCGCCAACGATATTCCCCATACACGCAGGAGAATTACCATGCTAATAAGCAGCTTGCTGGGTCCACACATGTTCAAAGTTCACATGTTCCTTCCCTGTTCTTACTCTGACTCTGCAAACTCTTCTCGGAAGAAGCACAATTGAGCTCGTAGCTGAAGCCTGGGTAATTGAAGATTATGCCGTGGTAATGTCAAGGGCTAAAATCTGCTGCCTAAAACCCTGTTCTGCTGCCCCCAGCCTCCTCTGCACGTGGCCTCATGAAAGCCACGCCTCACTCACACACGTCAGCCACTTTTCGTGTCAAGCACAACAGGGCTGCAGGCATCTGGTCTGAAGGATTTTAGACATAACAATGACAGACACTTTGCTGAATGCTAACAGACCAAACATTGCTGAATCGCATGATAACTAATTTTGGTTCCAAGGGGCAACAGTGGTTCTGTGGTAGGATTCTCACCTTCCACGTGGGAGACCCGGGTTCTGTTCCCGGTATATGCGCCTCATGTACAGTCATCACCCATCTGTCGGCGGAGGCCTGCATGTTGCTACAACGCTGAAGAAGTTTCAGGAGAGCTTCCAGAATGAGACAGACTGTGCTTAAAGCAGATTAGGGTGGGATGTAACACCCTTGCTCAGGTCACACCCCTGATTCAATGTAAAGGGATAAAAGGAAAGAGAGGTAAGCAGAGAGTTGGGGACCTCATACCACCAAGAAAGCAGTGCCAGGAACAGAGCACATCCTTTGGACCTGGGGTCTCTGTGCAGAGAAACTCCTAGTCCAGGTGAAGGTTGATGGCAAGGACCTTCCCCGAGAGCCGACAGAGAGAGGAGGCCTTCCCTTGGAGCTAATCCCCTGAATTTGGACTTCTAGCCTACTAGACTGTGAGAAAATAAATTTCTCTTTATTAAAAGCCATCCACTTGTGGTGTTTCTGTCATAGCAGCACTAGATGACCAAGACAACTTCTAAATCACAAGGTAAACATACAAAAGGCATATACTCAGGACTAAAACTGGGCTTCATAAAGAACTTTTTTCTCAGAAGTTGGGCAATGACAAGAAGCAAAACAAATGTCACACCAGAGCTCGGCCTCAGTACTCACCGAAGGGTCAACCTGGTCATTGGTCACACCTCGCAGGACTATTCTCAGCGGGTGCTTCATAAATGGAGCCAGGCAGAGAAGAGCCTCCAGGTAGTAGCCGATGCTGCGGAGGACGCTGCAGTCATGCTCCACGGTCCCGCCATACAGGAGGCCGGGCTGGTAGTACAAGGTCGTGCCTGGAGCCGGAGGAGAGGGCCGCATTCAGCAAGAGAAGCCGTGTGTCACAAAGGCAACAGAGGCCGGGATCCCAAGGGGTGAGTCTGACAAGGTCATCCAAAGGAGCTCAAAATACCATTCCTGGGAGCCCACAAGCCACTCCAAAGGCTGACTCACTGCTGTGAAGCCTCCATAACAAAATAAACTGTGAGTGTAACTTAATAGACGGTAATACATTAAATCCCACCCCACGCCATCTGAACTACCAATGGCACGACAGAACACAGAGGAGGGATCCTGAGAGGCACCTGGTCCCCCAAAGCCACACTCTCAGGCTGTGCTGAGTGGCGGAGCTTACAAATGCTATCCTTAAATCTGAGCCCCGGTGGGGCGGTAGTTAAGAGCGCAGGCTGGTAACCAAAAGATCGGCAGTTCAAATCCACCAGCCGCTCCTTGGAAACCCTCTGAGGCATTTCTACACTGTCCTATATGGTGCTGTGAGCCACGGTCCCACAAAGGCATGAAGGAGACTAGTGGGAGTAAGGCTGGGAGACCAGGTGGGTTTAGGTAGCAGAGGGACCTCAATGTCAGGCAAATGACATCACCGTGTCAGCACAAAGGGGACCCTGAAGGTTTTGGAACAGACGGCCACTCTGCTTCCTAATTCTAAGCCACCTAGAGTCCACCTGGCCTCACATATCAAACAAACGGTCAGACTCAGGTGGCAGAAAGAGAAGCACTTGAACTATTTGCGGAGTCTGTTCCGTTATATTTTGGATCTTTGTGCTGGAAGCCAGAAAAAGTCTGCTTGAAATACGAAACTCAGGAATGAGCCAACACCCAAGACAACTTGGCTCACTCTGCCTAGGGCTTGTCCAAAGCCGAGTCAGCACCAGCATCCCTCTGGGGAGAGAATGGTGTCACTACAGGGGAGCAGGTGCTACAGGGGCTCCAGGTATAGAAAGCCCCAGTCGCCTGGGCGGAGACACAGTCAGTCTCCCCCGGGAAGTACCTGTGTGGCTCTGGGTGAGTCCCTAACACACTCCACACCTCCACTCCCACCATTAAAATGTTGGGGCCAGGGTAGTTGACATCTTAGATCCCTCTCGGCTCTCAAATGCTGCTTTTTCCTTCCCTCCTGCAGCAGAATTTAATTAAGATGCCATGGGTCCATCACATCTCTTCCCCACTAATGCTGGCATTTTGGGGATCCTGCATAATAGAAATGAAAAGTGTGGTTCTGAAGTAAGGGGATAGGCCTAGGAGTCGGGAAGCCTTTAGGCCAGCTCTCTAAGCCTTCAGAGCCTCATTTTTCTCATCTGTAAAAGGGGGACGATGCGTTCAATTGTGTTGGACTCTTAGGAGGATTAAATGCATCTTTCAGTAATTGGCACAGATTCAATTCAAGTAATAGGAGCTATTTAAGTTTAATGTTAGCAAATAGAAATATCTAAAATTATTTTATAGCTTTAGTGGCAACTCTCTAGCATCTTTATTCATTTTTTGCATACTCATATCATCTAGTAAGTTTCAGAAAAGTATGGTATTTTCTGACTGTATTTACACATTGAAGAAAACACAAAGTAAAATACCCTGATCTGGGTGAACAAGGTACCGCTGCTGCTCAAGATCTCCTGCAGTGTCCTCCGGCGCAATCTACCAAACCCCCAATCTGACGTAAAAGGAATGCGTGTGTACAGTCCCTCAAGAGGGTGGCAGCTCTTGGGCGTTTCAGAAAGTAAATTTAGGTTTTACTACCCTAAAAACTAAAATCCAAATGATCACAATCAAAACCAGAATCTGATCAAGAAAATCAACCCTTCTCAAAGAGTCATTCCTTGTAAATGGCATCAAGATCATGAAACCAATCCTTTAGGTCAAAAAGTCAAAAAACAACTATATAACCATTTAGGTGTGAAATCAGTTACACCATGCCAATCTGTCCGTCTAGGTCTACGAACCAGCAAACAAGAAACCAACCAGATCATCAGAATAAGGCGGGGGGTGGGGGGCAGGGTGAGAATGGGGTCATATACATGCCTTACTCCCTAAACTCAGCTGCAGATTTGACTAGAAAATAACTTTATCTCCTCAGAATCACCAATAAAAAATGGCTGAAAAAATCTCCAGCAATGTCAAAGTAAACAAACCAAGGAGGGCCAGCCAGTGGAATCACCATCTTGCAAAGGACACCTGAACTTCTCATGCCTTCAACCTCTTCTCTGCAAGGTATGGCTGAAAGCAGCTACAGAACAATGAGTCTCAGGTGGGACAGGGCCACTTAAGAACCCAAGCTTGTCTTCTTTCTCAAGAAAGAGTTCAGAGTTTCCTGAATATGTGTGCAAAGGTACACAGTTTATGGAGTTGGCCAAAGGGTGTTTGTCATGGTCTCCTACACAATACAGATACAAGAGTTTTTAATGGAAAAAAAAAAAAGTAGAAATAATTTAAATGTCTAGAATTAGAGGAGCAGTTAAATAAGTTATTGTGCATCCACACAGTGGAATATCATTGAGGTGGGCCTGCATGTGCCGGGTGGTTAAGTGCTATGGCTGCTAGCCGAAAGGCTGGCAGTTCAAATCCACCAGGCACTCCTTGGAAACCCTATGGGGCAGTTCTGCTCTGTCCTATAAGGTCGCTATAAGTCAGAACTGACTGGACAGCAATGGGTTTTTTTTTCTGCACGTGCTGACAGGGAAATTTCTGAGACAGTTTTGCTGTGAAAAAAAGGCTGAAGAACAAAATGACGCGTGTGCTCCGGTTGACGCACACGCACACGCCCACACAGGCAAACATATATAATAGGGACAAGCACTCCCCCGAGGCTGTGACAGTGGCCACCGCTGGAGAAAAGAATTAAAGAAGAAAGGGTTGAAGGGAGTTTCACTTTTTTTTTTTTTGCATGTACTTGTGTAAAGTTGTTTTAAAAGACAAAATAAAAACTCAGCAGACACAACTATCTCACAGTTTGTTGTAGGAATTTAATGAGATAACATGAGTAGATGGGTTCTGAAAGTCACGCATAAACATTAGGTACATTTTTATGTTAAAAAAAAGGGAAGTGTTTGCTTGTTAGTCTGGAAATGCCCACAGTCTTCTAACTTCCTTAAATGGAGTGTATTTCTCTTAATTCAGGGGATTTCTCATACACCCCTGGACAGTCTATCACCAACAGGAAGCTCAGTCTTTCCATCTGAACACAGGATTTACATCATCAAAAGAAGTGAGAAACGGGAATGCTGACAAACTACAGGTAGGTGCTTTCAGGAGTGTGGGGAGAAGGGGCTTACCTGTCTGGTTTATTTCAATTCGAGAACCATTAGTTATCTTGTCCATCAGCCTTATGAAGCTGGCTTCAAAATCTGCGGGCGAAGAGCAAACAGGTCAGCCTCACACCAGATCACGGTTCCCCAGAGCCCTTCAGTTCCGAGTCGGAGAGGCCAGGGCACCTTCCTGCGTCAGGCCCAGCTCCTCCTCACGGCCTCACAGATCACAGGGTAAGGAGCGTGAGGCAGGGGGAAAGCACTGACCAGCACACACAGCTTTAGTAGCACTACTACAAGCAATTCAGCATCCACATTCCATGGAAAAGTTGTCATCGAGTTGACTCTGAACTGTGCCCCGTAGGGGTTTCAATGGCTGATTTTTTGGAAGCAGGCTGCCAGACTTTTCTCCCAAGGTACCTCTGGGTGGACTCGAGCCTCCAACCTTTCAGTTAGCAGCCAAGTTAACCGTTTGCACCCCCCAGGGACTCCACCAGCAATTTAATGGGGTATTAACTTCAGCAGCATAAAACCCATTAAGATCTGTTCTTCTGACCTCTGAAAAACACACTGCCTCTAGTCAGTTCCAACTCCCAGCGACCCTATAGGACAGAGTAGAACTGTCCCCACAGGGTTTCTAAGGCTGAAATCTTTATGGGAGCAGGTTTCCAGGTCTTTTCTTCCACGGAGCAGCTGGTGGGTTCCATCAGCTGACCTTTCGGTTAGCAGCCTTCACACTTAACCACTGCACCACCAAGACTCCACTGACCTCTGGGGGCATGCCAAATAAGAGAGGAGTGGCAGAAAATAGGGAAGAGCTTTAAAGTCAAAATCTTCCTCACATCTGAATTCCTGGGAGGAAGAAGGCTAACTCAGTCAAGGGCCACTCTTCCGTTTCAGAGACAGTGACAGATCACCACCCCCGCCCAACAATGTGCCTCCCCTCCCCTCCTCGGCCACCACAGCGACCCCCAGCTCTCTAAGCAGCTCAGCTTTTGATTCCATCACAAAGGCACCTGAAGATACAGAATTGCTGCCACTTCCCTTAAAGGCAGGAAAAAGGGCTGGAAGAAACAATGTCAAAAGTTAACACATGGGCTTCTCTTGGTGACAGGATTTTATCAGAACTCAATTTTCTTATTTATATTTTTATGCTCAAATTTATATTAATTCCTTTTATGACCAGAAAATAAACCTTTCTGGAACATAAAAGCTGGTCATTCTTTAAAGAAAGAGAGAGAGAAAATAGGCTTTTAAGTGTGCAACACAGGGGCAGACACAGACACAGGGGAGTATGCCCTCTAGTCTCTGCCTAAGCTGATCTCACAGGCAAGCGCGTGCGCACGCACACACACACGTACCGCCTGAGCTTCAATCTCCTGCCCATGAACGAGGACAGGAGGGTCAGCCCTTCTGCAGGCACTGAGCTATGACAGCTGACACTCTGAGGCAGTCCAACTCCTGCAATCAGCCTGCAGAGCTAAGGGGCACTGACCCCAGCAGTCACCTGAACTGATCCCCAAGGCGGGCGGGTCAACTGAGCAATTCCCATCCACCTGTGACTCAACACTCCTGTCCTGGTGAGTTCTGCAATCTGTACAAAGGAGCACTGGGCTGGAAGCCCTCAAACAACTGACCATGGCGAATCGCTGCTACTGGCTACTGAGCGCTGACTGTATGCCAGCGGGTCTATCAGTTAATCTTACAGCCCCGAGGCAGGCTGGGAGGACTATCCCATTTTACAGTCATCTGAGACCCAGGAATGTTGACTTACTTGCCCTGGTCAAATGCCTGGCAAGTGCGAGGGCCAGGATTTGAGCTGAAGTCTGTCCTGCTCCAAGGCCCATGCCTTCTGCCACGCCACGCCACGCCACGCCACGCCACGCCACGCCACGCCATGCCACACTATGAGTATGCCTCTGCTCAGTTTACTCCCCTGAGCCAGTTTCTCCCTCTGGAAAACCACTGTCCCTTCTCAACTGCAGACACTGACCTGCCTGAAGTCAATTTGATGGGCCCCCAACCAACAGTTACCTTTAATATAATTCGAGCAGAATAAAATATACTGAAGTCACTGCATGTAGTAAAGGCTGGAAGTGGGTGTACACGAGTCATGAGACTTCTGTTCCAGTCTTACATACACTAGGTCGTGGTTAAAAAACGCATGCTTACTGTAAGGAGTCATCACAAAGTGTGAAAGAAACTGAGCTACGGAGTTAAACTAGGAATGATTTCCGTGGTCTCGTCTATACAGAATAGTCCATGTTTTCAAAAATGAGACTCAGCGATAGTTCAGCTTAACTAATAAAAAATGTCTGCTTTGAGCATTATGCTCTTTTAAGAACTACCTACATGGGATCAGGAGCTCTGGCGGCAAAGTGGTTAAGCATTTGGCTACCAACCAAAAGGTTATCAGTTTGAATCCGCCAGCCGCTCCTTGGATACCCCATGAGGCAGTTCTACTCTGTCCTGTAGGATTCACTATAAGTTAGAATTCACTTTAAGGCAATGGGTTTTTTTATTTTTTATTTTTTTTAATATGGGATCAAATTGATGCTGTTAAAACAGCAACTCGAAAGATCAGACAGGAACCTTAGAGGCTGTGAGTTTTTGCTAACGGGGGAGGAATAACTTAGGAAAGGAGAATGGGAATGGGTGCACAACCTGAAGACTGTCATCAATGTCACTGAGCTGTATGTGTACAAACTGCTGGATTGGTGAATGTTCTGCTGTGTGTCTTCTCCACAAGAACAAAGGAGATAAAAATTTTTTTAAAAACCAGGCTCAATTTCTATCATAATGGTACTTTTGACAACAGTTTATAGCAAAAACAGGTGCTCTGCTCAAATACAGCAAACCTTTGATTTCTTCACACTTTCCAAGCACTTAAATGGGAGAGAAACACATCCTTAGGAATAAAGCCCAAGATTCAACGCCGTAACTTTTACCGTCTAGGAAAGAAGAAAGCATGACTTCAGAGAGAAATTTTTTGCAATCCACAGGGGTTCTTACACTTGAGCACAGCCAGGAATGCCAGGTGAGGGGCACGCATGGCGACCTCCGTGCAGGACACCCCAGCCACAGCAAACAGGTGCTCTGGGAGCAGAACGTCAAAGCAGCAGACACACGGCCAGCTCCTGCGTCCTGGCTGCAGAGGGGTGCTCCAGCACCTGGTACTAAAAGAGCTTGGGCTCATCTAAACCCATTGTGACCAGAAGCCCCTCTTATGGACTGAACTGTGTACTCCAATCAACAAAAATGTGTTGTGAACACTAACCTCCGTGCCTGTGGGTAGGAACCCTGGTGGTGTAGTGGTTAAGAGCTACAGCAGTTCAAATCCACCAGGTGCTCCTTGAAAACTCTACGGGGCAGTTCCACCCTGTCCTATAGGGTCACTAAGAGTTCCACCCTGTCCTATAGGGTCATTAAGAGTTCCACCCTGTCCTATAGGGTCACTAAGAGTTGAAATCACTCCACAGAACTGGTTTTTTGGTTTTATGCCTAAGGTTATAATCCCATTTGGAAATGGTTGTCTCTGTTATGTTAACGAGGGAGGATTAGTGTAGGGTATATCTTGAGTCAGGAAACCCTGGTGGCGTAGTGGTAGTGGTTAAGAGCTACGGCTGCTAATCAAGAGGTTGTCAGTTTGAATCCACCAGGCGCTCCTTGGAAACCCTATGGGGCAGTTCTACTCTGTCTGAGAGGGTCGCTATGAATCGGAATCGATTCGACGACAGTAGGTTTTTAGGTTTATCTTAAGGCAATCTCTTTTTAGGTATAAAAAGCAAGCAGAGAGCAGATAGAGATGAGTGAAGAGAGCTGCCAAGCCACATGAAGATCACCCAGGAGCAGAACCTCAGAGGCAACGACCTTCCTCCAGAGCCGACAGACAGAAAAAGTCTTCTCCTGGTGCTGCCGGTCTGAATTTGGACTTCTATTCTAGCCTCCAACTGTGAGAAAATAAGTTTCCATTTGTTAAAGCCATCCACTTGTGGTATTTCTGTTACAGCAGCTCTAAAGAGCTGAGACAGTCCCAAACCTCAGGAAGACAAGATGACAGGGTTCCTTGTCCTGCCCTCCCACCCTCTCTGTGATTCTTCCTCTTCAAGAGTGCTCCTGAAGGTATGCAATTTCAGGTCTCTGAAACCGTTAGGGGAGAAGACCCAAAAATTAGCACGATTTTACTACATTGTTTAGGAATTCCTCAACTAGGTTTTTAAACTATAAAGAAAAGCAAACTGAATCAACGCTATGACAGCTAGGAGTGTGCTGACTCCGGGGTGTGGAACGGGGCTGGGAATGGGCAGGGGCACAGGCGGCTGGCATGTTCTATTTCTTGGCCTGGATGGGGGTCACACAGGTTTCCATTTAACAATCTGTTAAACACTACTTTTACGTTTTATGTATTTTTTGTTATTACATCTTACATTTTAATGAATTTTTAAACGCCAGGACCTTTAATCTCAGGATGTCCTTAGACACCACCTCATGCCTGATGCCTCCCCTCCCTACGCCACCAATAAGTGAGCTCACCATTTTTTAAGGGCCCAGTAACTCCTCACCAAGAAATGCAAAAGGAATAGGATCACAAGATGTACACTTTGAAAACAAGGAGCAAATCTCAACAAACACAGTTTCCACTGAACAGTATTACAACGTAACCTAAATATCCAGAAACACCAGGCTGGTTAAATAAATTATGGCCCGGCCATATATTAGGAAGGAGCCCTGCTGGCGCAGTGGTTATGCACTTTGCTGCCAACCAAAAGGTTGGCAGTTCGAACCCACCAGTGGCTCTGTGGGAGAAGGACCCGGCGATCTGCTTCCACAAAGATCACAGCCTTGGAAACCCTATGGGACGGTTCTACTCTGTCCTACAGGGTCGCCATAGTCAAAATCCACTCGACAGCACGCAACAACCTATATCAGAGCAGGAGTCCCTGGGTGGCGCAAATGGTTAAGTGCTCAACTGCAAGCCGAGAGGCTGGTGGTTCAAACTCCCCCTGAGGCACCTCGGTCGACAGGCCTGGCCATCTGCTTCCTAAAGGTCACAGCCTTGAAAACCCCATGGAGCAGCTCTACTCTGCAAACACGGGGTCACCATGAGTCAGAATCGACTTGAGTGCAACCAACAACAATAAGATATACCAAAGTAATTTTATAAAAAAACGGCAAGGGGGCGGTGTCTGACCTCCTTCCAACTTCACGACGGGGATGGAGAACTAAGATCAACAGTCCAAAGTTGGCTCCTGTGAGGTGGAGGTCATCTTTACCAACTCTGACACCAGCCTTCTCTGCCACAGCGCACTCCACGGGGTTCTAGAACTCACTGCAATGGCCGCAGAGAGCTCACAGACCATATTCACAATTACGGGGCTTACAAGGGAAGTAACAGCTCGATTCAGACTCAAGAACACCCAGGACACAGTTCTTCCATCGGGACAGCCTCTCCCTGGCCTTCCGTCTCTGCCCAAAGGCACTCAGCTTTCTCTCTCTGTGGGCCCAGAAGCCCCCTGCACCATCTCCTGCTGCCAGATCCCTCCGCCCACCGCTCCTCGCCCTCCTCAGGGTTGCAGCTTGCTGTCTCCTGCTTCCAGGAGCTTCTCAGCACAGGGACCCTGGGTCCAGAGGACGTGCTCTCTGCTCCCGGCTGTCCTTCCTTGGTGGGGGTAGGACCCTCCTCTCTGCTCCGGAATTGGCTGTTTTTTAAGGCTAAAGTGACCAATTCCCCTGGTAGGCCACAACTGCCCTACCACACAACACAACCACCTGGGTGAGAGTTACAATACAATGGCTAGAAAGGCCACACAAAAAGGTAATGAATCCCACTGCAAGGTTCTTTTTACATACTGATATAAATCATCTCCAAGGTATATGGTTGAGTTAAAAAAGTAAGATGCAGATACCATTTGTGTGTAAAATGAAAAAAAAAAGAATATATATTTATATATATATTTATATATTTGTTTATGAAAAAAATAGCGAAGGCCAGCGTAGCAGGGGTAGGGGTCAGGGGACCATGGTTTCAGGGGACATCTAAGTCAACTGGCATAATAAAATCTATTACGAAAACATTCTGCATTCCACTTTGGAGAGCAGCGTCTGGGGTCTTAAACGCTAGCAAGCAGCCATCTAAGATGCATCAATTGGTCTCAACCCACCTGGACCAAAGGAGAATGAAGAACACCAAGGACACAAGGTGATTATGAGCCCCAGAGACAGAAAGGGCCACATGAACCACAGACTACATCAGCCTGACACCAGAAGAACTAGATAGTGCTCGGCTACAACCGATGACTCCCCTGACAGGGAACACAACAGAGAACCCCTGAGGGAGCAGGAGAGCAGTGGGATGCAGACCCCAGATTCTCGTAAAAAGGCCAGACTTAACAGTCTGACTGAGACTAGAAGGACCCCAGTGGTCACTGCCCCCAGACCTTCTGTTAGCCCAGGACAGGAACCATTCCTGAAGCCAACTCTTCAGGCAGGGATTGGACTGGACAATGGGATAGAAAAAGATGCTGGTGAAAAATAAGCTTCTCAGATAAAGTAGACACTTGAGACTCTGTTGGCATCTCCTATCCGGAGGGGAGACGAAAGGGCAAAGGGGGTCAGAAGTTGGCGAAATGGACACGAAAAGAGAGAGTGGAGGGAAGGAGCAGGCTGTCTCATTAGGGGGACAGCAATTAGGAGTACATAAGCAAGGTGTATATAAATTTTTGTATAAGAGTGACTTGATTTGTAAACTTTCGCTTAAAGTACAATAAAATTTTTTTTTTTTTAAAAAAGCAAGTTACCAGCCTCAAAAGAAAAAAAAAAAAAGCCCTGAAAAGAAACAACCAGTAACACTAGCTGCTTCAGGGGTGGGGAGGAGACAGGATCAGACAGACACTGCCCGTTGTAAACCCTGGTTTCCTTTGAATTTCACGCCATGTGCATGTATTTTTTTAAATACATAAAATTTAAATTTAAAAGCACAATATACTGTAACACAATTTAAATAGCCAACAAAACTGCTTTTATTAAATAATTTAGGATGAATCTTTATCATTCTATGCAGCCATTAAAAATGCTTTTAAAAGAAGTATTACATGGAAAATGCTCACAGTATATCAAAGAAAAAAATTAGAAAATAATATATAAATGTGATTTCAATTTCTTTAGAGCAGTAACTGGAAGACAAGACAGCCAACTGTTCACAAGTGAAATAAGGAGTCATTGTTTTCTTCATTAAATCCAAAGAGGCAGAAATCACAAACACATACCCAATTCTCAGAATAAACTAAAAGATGTCCACCCACTCGGAAATAACGTATTATAAATACAATACGTATACTTATATATAATACACATAATGTGATAAGTAATATTATAATCTAAAGAAATACATAGCATGTTTCCTAAATTATGAACAGGTCACGAAAAAAACTGTCAAACATGGTAAAATATTTTAAACTAATATAAATTTATGAAAATATTTGAGAGAATACCAAGGAAAAAGACTGCTACCCTACATGTGATAATACTTAAGAAAAAAAAAAGCAAGAGTAAAATGAACCTAGATTTTTAGGAATTGAACAAATTACTAGCCAAAAGAAAAAGAAATAAAAACCCCAAAAAAGATAAACAAAATGGAAAAGATAAATAAATAAAATCAGCTAATTCATTGAGAAAATACAATCAATGGCCTCATCCTTTTGTAAAAGGTAAAAATGTGAATTAGTAAAATAAAAAATAAGCAAATAATACAACTACTAAAACACATAAGAGTGTCTGTGGTAAACTATTCTCTATTATTTACTGCACTGCTGGGATTTAGACAGGCCAAAAAATAAACAAACTAAATCCGTTGCCATCAAGTCGATTCCAACTCATAGCGACCCTATAGGACAGGGTAGAAAAGAGTAGAACTGTCCCATAGGGTTTCCAAGGAGTAGCTGGTGGATTTGAACTGCCAAGCTTTTGGTTCGCAGCTGAGCTCTTAACCACTGTGCCACCAGGCCTCCAAAGACAGACAACTATGTTAAAAAATAACAAACCAAGACAGATAAAACAAAGGCGGAAAAAGACTTATAACAAAGGGAATGAAGAAAATCATCAAATAACAAACAGAAAAGAACACTGATAAAGTTACTGGAAAAAATTTTTCCAACATTCAATGAAAAAATTCTTATATTACATGTTCCAAAGTACCAAAAATAATAAAAATACATAAATGTAGCTTCAATGCAGAACTGTTAAGAACACGACTTAAAAAAAAAAAAATGAAATCAGAAACTAATCTCATGGAATGAGAAGAGATGAAAAATTCTACGTCCCACGTAGAAGTGTGGCGTCTGGGGTCTTAAATGCTAACAAGCAGCCATCTAAGATGCATCAATTGGTCTCAACCCACCTGGATCAAAGAAGAATGAAGAACACCGAGGTCACACGACAACTATGAGCCCAAGAAACAGAAAGGGCCACATGAACCAGAGACTTACATCATACTGAGACCAGAAGAACTAGATGGTGCCCAGCCACAACCGATGACTGCCCTGACAGGGAGCACAACAGAGAACCCCTGAGGGAGCAGGAGAATAGTGGGATGCAGACCCCAAATTCTCATCAAAAGACCAGACTTAATGGTCTGACTGAGACTAGAAGAATCCCAGCTGTCATGGTCCCCAAACCTTCTGTTGGCCCAGGACAGGAACCATTCCCAAAGACAACTCATCAGACATGGAAGGGACTGGACAGTGGGTAGAAGAGAGATGCTGATGAAGAGTGAGCTACTTGTATCAAGTGGACACTTGAGACTGTGTTGGCATCTCCTGTCTGGAGGGGGGATGGGAGGATAGAGAGGGTTAGAAACTGGCAAAAGGGTCACAAAAGGAGAGACTGGAAGAAGGGAGCGGGCTGGCTCATTAGGGCGAGAGTAAATGGGAGTATGTAGTAAGGTGTATATAAGCTTACATGTGACAGACTGACTTGATTTGTAAACTTTCACTTAAAGCACAATAAAAATTATTTTAAAAAAAAAAGGAGGGTGAGAATAGTTGCACAACTTGTAGAATGTAATCAGTGTCACCAAATTGTACGTGTAGAAACTGTTGAAATGATATATGTTTTGCTGTGTACGTCCTCAACAACAAAACAAATAAAATTTAGAAAAAAAAGAATGGAAAAAAAAAATTCTAAGAGTCCTAGAAAAGAGGCCATACCACATTTTAAAACCACCCTCTATGATGAAGGGTACACATCCCAGGAATGGGCTGTAGATAAAGCACAAAGAAAAGTGTGACATAGCTAAACGCAGTATTAAGACATAAACAGCTTCATTACTACTGAAAAGGTATCTGATAAAATTCAACATCTATCTTTCAGTAAAATTCTGTTCTTAAAGGTAAGAAAAATGAGTTTCTTTGACAGAATAAAGCCTTTGTATTTACAAGCAGAAGCCTTTTAAGTTCAAGATGAATATCTTCATGGCCTTGGGGTAGGGCAAAGATTTCTTTAAAAGGACACAGAAAGATCTACAAATTTGACTATATCAAAATTAGGAATTATTGTTCATCAAAAGACATCATTATGACTGTGAAAAGACCCCTGGAGGACACCATTTTAACTCAATGCTGAAGTCACTCCTGAGGTTCACCCTCCAGCAACGATTAGACAGGCCCACAAAACAAACAATAACAAACATAGCTCAGTCGTATATATGAGACTAAATGGGCACACCAGTACAGGATCAAGGACAAGAAGGCAGGAGGGGACAGAAAAGCTGGATGAATGGAAATGGGGAAGCCAAGGTCGAGAAGGGGAGAGTGTTGACACGTCACAGGGTTGGCGACCAATGTCACAAAACAATGCATATTGTTTAATGAGGAACTAATTTGCTCTGTAAACCTTCATCTAAAGCACAATAAAAAATAAGAAAAGTTTTTGAAAACACAAGTCACAAAGCGGAACCAGATACCTGCAATACTTTAACATTTCTAGAACATATTAATCACACACCAAATCAGTAAGAAAAAGAGAAACCAAGACAAGAATGAGCAAAAGATCTGAACGACACTTCACCGAGGGGATACCCAACTGATCAATACATCAAAGAAAAGGTGTTCAGAAAAAGCAACAATCTCTGCTGGTTATGAGGGAGGGGATGGGTGGGGACGGAGAAACACTGGATAGACAATAGGTAAGTGGTAACTCTGCTGAAGGGTAAGACAGTACACAGCACTGGGGAAGCCACCACACCTTGAGGAAGGCAAGGTCATGGAAGCTCCATAGACACAAACTCCCTGACAGACCAAATTACTGGGCTGAGGGCCGCGGGGACCATGGTCTCGGGGAACATCTAGCTCAATTGGCATAACATAGTTTACAAGGAAAATGTTCTACATTCTACTTTGGTGAGTAGCACCTGGGCTCTTAAAAGCTTGTAAGCAGACATCTAGGATACTCCACTGGTCTCACCCCTTCGGGAGCAAGAGAGAGTAAAGAAAACCAAAGACATAACGGAAAGATTAGTCCAAAAGACTAACGGACCACATCTACCATGGCCTCCACCAGACTGAGTCCAGCACAGCCAGATGGTACCCAGCTACTACCACCAACTGCTCTGACAGGGATCACAATGGAGGGTCCTGGACAGAGCTGGAGAAAAGTGTAGAAAATTCTAATTCACACACATACACACAAGACCAGACTTAGCAATCTGATAGAGACTGGAGAAACCCAGAGAGTTTGGCTCCCGGATACCCTTTTAGCTCAGTAATGAAGTCACTCCTAAGGTTCACCCTTCAGCCGAAGATTAAAAAAAAAAACCCAATGCCGTCGAGTCAATTCTGAGTCATAGCAACCCTATAGGACGGAATAGAACTGCCCCATAGAGTTTCCAAGGAGCGCTTGGTGGATTTGAACTGCCAACCCTTTGGTTAGCAGCTGTAGCACTTAACCACCACGCCACGAGGGTTTCCCCAAAGATTAGACAGGCCCATAAAACACAACGAGACTAAAAGAGCACACCAGTCAAGGGCAAGGATAAGAAGGCAGGAGGGGACAGGAAAGCTGGTAATGGGGAAACTAAGGTCAAGAAAGAGAGCGTTGACATGTCATGGGGGGGGTTGGCAACCAATGTCACAAAACAATGTGTCCTAATTGTTTAATGAGAAGTTACTTGGTCTATAAGCCTTCATCTAAAGTACAAAAAAAAAGGCAAAAAAAAAAAAAGAAAAGAAAAGGTGTTCAGCCTCATCAGTCATCAGTGAAAACACAGCCTGACGATGCCAAGCGCTGACAAGGATTTGGAGTGACGGCATTCTCATCCACTGCTGGTGGCAATGTGAGCAGTAAGACCACTTTGGAAAACTGGTTCATAGCATGTATCCAAAGCTGAACATGAGCATAACCTACGGCCCAGCACACGCTCAGTGGAAATACACACTGCATGTACCAGAAGACTTTACAAAAATATTCTTAGTATCACTGCCTATAACTAAAAATTGGAAGCAACCCAAATGTCTACCAACGGTAGAATAAACTGTGACATACTGATAAAATATTGTCGTTACGTGCTGTCAGTCAGTTCTGACTCACAGCAGCCCCGTGTACAACAGAACGAAGCACCGCCCAGTCCTGCGCCATCCTCTCGATCATTGTTATGCTTGAGTCCATTGTTGCAGCCACTGTGTCAATACATTTTGTTAAGGGTCTTTCTCTGTTTTGCTGATCCTCTACTTTACCAAGTGTGGTGTCTTTCTCCAGGGACTGATCCCTCCTGGTAATGTGTCCGAAATGTGAGATGAAGTCTCACCATCCTTACTTCTAAGGAGCACTCCAGCTGTTCTTCTTCCAAGACAGATTTGTCCGTTCTTCTGGCAGTCTGGTATATTCAATATTCTTAGCCAATACAACTGGTATATTCTGGTATATTCAATATTCTTAGCCAATACAACTCAAAGGCATCAATTCTTCTTCAGTCTTCCTTCTTCATCATCCAGCTTTCATATGCATATGACGTGACTGAAAACATGATGGCTTGGGTCAGGCACACCGTAGTCCTCAAAGTGACACCCTTGCTTTTAACACTTTAAAGAGGTCTTTTGCAGATTTGTCCAATGCAATACATCGTTTGATTTTTTTAACTTTTTTTTTATTGTACTTTAGAAAACGGTTTACAAAGCAAATTAGTTTCTTATTATACAATTAATACACATATTGCTTTATGACATTGGTTGCCAACCTCACATGTCAACAACACTCTCCCCTTCTTGGCCTTGGGTTCTCTATTACCAGCTTTCCTGCCCCTCCTGCCTACTTTGTCCTTGCCCCTGGGTTGGTGGTGTGCCCATTTAGTCTCGTTTTGTTTTATGGGCTTGTCTAATCTTTGGCTGAAGGGTGAACCTCAGGAGTGACTTCAGTGCTGAGTTAAAAGGGTGTCCAGAGGCCATACTCTTAGGGTTTCTCTAGTCTCTGTCAGACCAATCAGTCTGGGGTGGGTGTGTGTGTTAGAATTTTGTTCTATATTTTTCTCCAGCTCTGTCCGGGACCCTCTATTGTGATCCCTGTCAGGGCAGTCAGTGGTGGCAGCCAGGCACCACCTAGTTGTGCTTTACTCAGTCTGGTGTAGGCCGTGGTTGCTGTGGTCCATTACTCCTCTGGATTAATCTTTCTCTTGTGTCTTTGGTTTTCTTCATTCTCTCTTGCTCCAAACGTGGTGGAACCTGTGGAGTATTTTAGATGACCGCTGAGAAACTTTTAAGACCCCAGACACTACTCACCGAAGCAGGATGTAGAACATTTTCTTTATAAACCATGTTATGCCAATTGAGCTAGATGTTCCCTGAGGCCATGGGCATCATTTGATTTCTTGACTGCTGCTTCCACAGGTGTTCACTGTGGATCCAAATAAAATGAAATCCTTGACAACGTCAATCATTTCTCTGTTTATCACAATGTCGCTTACCAATAAAATGGAGCACCATAAATGTAGCGCTGAATATCCACACGCTACTGCTGCCCCTACCACCTATGTGTCAGTGCGTCCTACTGTGGTGGCTTGTGTTGCTGTGATGCTGGAAGCTAGGCCACTGGTACTTCGAATACCAGCAGGGTGACTCATGGTGGGAAGGTTTCAGCAGAGCCTCTAGAGTAAGACAGAATAAGAAGGAAGGCCTGGCAATCTACTTCCAAAAATTAGCCAATGAAAACCAACTCCAGGAGTCACAACAGAGGACTGTCTGATACAGTACAGGAAGATGAGCCCTCTAGGTTGGAAGACACTCTAAATACAGGGGCAGCAACAATGGCCTCGAGCATACCGAAAATCGTAAAGATGACACAGGACCAGGCAATGCTGCGTTCTGTCGCACACGGGTTCGCCATAAGTCAGGGCCGACCCAATGGTAGCTAACAACAACAACAAGACAGCACCAAAAAATATTTACTTCCTCCTCACTGCGGGGAAGCGTATAACCGGGCAACATAGTCACCTGTATTCCTCAAGAGTGAAGCCTCAGTTACACGTTTAGTCGCATCGTTATAGAAACCATTCCAGGGGTTGGACTCTCTTTCTTTGGGGTTCAAATTCTTCTCATTATTTAAAATCCCTCCTTCTCAGAAGAGGAAGCTTTGTTTAAGAGATTAAGTGATTTGCCTGAAATCAGAGTCTGACCTGGGGCTCATCCCTTTTGAATCTTCGTGCAGTTTTCTTGTTACCACGTGCCGCCATTCTCAGGAACGTTTTGAGAAAAGGCTTAGTGATTAAGTGCCTTAGACCCGGGTGTCTCAATCTCGGAACTATCGACACTTTGGGTTAAACAATTCTTTTTTTGTTTAACTGTCCTGTCCTGTGCATTATGCAATATTTGGTAGCATTCTTGGCCTCTACCCACTTTTGACAACCAGGAATGTCTCCCGACATTGCCAAGTGTCCCCTGGGAAGCAAAACCGTCCCTGGTTGAGAACCAACCACTGCATCATACATTTTTAAAAAATTGCATTAGCCGACTCTGACTCGTGACAGCCCCGCGTGTGCCAGAGCAGAGCTGGCTTCGGCGGGTTTTCAGTTTTTCACAAGGAGATCATCAGGCCTTTCTTTTGAGGCATCTCTAGGTTTTTTTCTTCCACTGGGTAGACCTGAACTTCAACCTTTCAGTTAACAGCCAAGTACGTTTAACATTTCCACCACCCAGGGACTCCACATTATACGTTCAACCCCCAAACTTTTGGGAACAATCACCTAAGAGGAAACCCTTAGATTGAAAAGGGAAGACAAGGAGAAGGGAATAATTCTCTTCAAACATTTGATGGGTTCCTGCACAGAAGAAACAAGAACAGATTTGGGGCCCCAGAAAGCAGAATTATAACTAGTGGGTAGAAGCTACATAAAAATAAAAGCATTTAACATTTCTTCTTCCTACCTGCCAGCCACTATTCAGAGCACTTTCAAGTATTATTTCTTTTAACCCTCAGAATAACCCTATGAGGCAGGGAGTACTGGCCCCATTTTACAGATGAGAAAACTGAGGCTCAGAAATGTTAAAGGATTTGCCCAAGGGCCAAGAATTAATAGCAAAAAGCAGAACTAGAACCGAAATGCAGGTCTAACTCAGAACCCAGCTCGTAACCACCAAACAACTACGACCATGACAAAAGAAGGATTTTACCTCATAATAAAGGAAATAAAGAATTTTTTGACTTAACTGTTTCACTGACAAAAATTCTTGCAGTCGTATCTCAACCCTGTCTGTCAATATCCAAGGTAAATCCAGCCAGCCTGGCTTCATAGCCTCCAGGGAAGTCTCTGCTCTGAACCCCCGTGAGTCCCTTTACAACACTCAGCTGTTCCCACCTGAGGCTGCTCAAGCCACTCACCCAAGCTCTTCCGGCTTAGATCCAAGCACCTGGAGCGCGGGCAATGAACTGCTCACTTTGACACCCCTCAAGGACTTGTACATAACCCTTTTCTGAATGAATAACCGCTCCTGAAGCAGAAGACATCTTTGCCATCCCTACCCTCCAAAGCCCACACCACAAGGGCTATAAAGCAATGACCTTCAGGAGACGGTATTCATGCATCTGAGCCAAAGACTTTATGGGGTACGCTCTGAGTTCCCTCCAACTCTCAGATGTGTCAGGAAGAGGAAGGGGATATAGATGACTGGCAATGCTGTCAATTGCCTACATCTTAAATCAAGTTACCAAGCCCTCGCTTGACTACAACAAATCACGTGTCAGAGATTACATGTATTTGTGTATGTACACGTGTATATATACATATACCTATGAATGCATTTACTGTCATTGTTAGCTGCTCAACTCACGAGGACCCCACGCACAACAAAACAAAATGCCGCCCGGCCCTGCGCCATCTTCATGATCCGCTATAGACTGGACCATTGTGATCCAAAGGGTTTTTGCTGGCTGGTTTTCAGAAGTGGATTGCCAGGCCTTTTCTCCTAATCTGTCTTAGTCTGGAAACTCCACTGAAACCTGTTCAGCATCACAGCAACACCCAAGGTTGCACACGAGATGCACTGGCCAGGAATCGAACCTGGGATTCCCATGTGGAAGTCAAGAATTCTACCACTGAACCACTATGGATACCTCCATATAGGTATATCTCAGTTCCCCCTATAGGAAATTAAGCAGGCAAACATTGACAAGTTTCTGAGGTCTGGGAGCCAGCAAACCAAAAAAAGAAAAAAACAAAACCCAAACCCATTGCTGCTGAGTCAATTCCAACTCATAGTGACCCTACAGGACAGAGCAGAACTGTCCCATAGGGTCTCAAAGGCTGTCATCTTTACAGAAACATACTGCCACATCTTTCTCCCATAGAGCTGCTGGTGGATTCAACCCATCGACCTTTAGGTTAGCAGCCAAGCAATTAACCACTGCACCACCAGGGCTCCTCGGAGCCAACATTAAAAAAAAAAAAACCAAAACTGTTGCCATGGAGCTGATTCCAACTCATAGTGACCCTAAAGGACAGAGAAGAACTGCTCCATAGAGTTTTCAACGCTTGGTGGATTCGAACTGCCAACCTTTTGGTTAGCAGCCGTAGCTCTTAACCTACACCACCAGGGTTTCTGAGCCAACATAAACCAACCAAAAACCTACTGCCTTCGAGTCGATTCCAACTCATAGCGACCCTATAGGACAGAGTAGAACTGCCCCATAGAGTTTCCAAGGAGCGCCTGGCGGATTCGAACTGCTGACCTTTTGGTCAGTAGCTATAGCACTTAACCACGACACCACCAGGGTTTCCGAGCCAACATAACGAGGTCTAAATTTGCAATCTCTTTTTTCTCTGGTATACCTATGAGGTCAGGCAAATCATGCTCTACACTAGTGTTCTCCATAAAATACCAGCACATATGCCAGCCAGGACTACCTCCCCCAGGTACCAGGGTCTGGCACCCTTTCAGGAATGTGCCAAGTGGCCAAAACCTGTTCTTCAGAGAAATGAGAGCTCATGTATGTGATGGTGAGGGAATGCTCACTAACAGTGGGGTGGGGAGAGGGCGACATGCTTTGGGCCAATAAATATTTGGAAGCCATCTCTCAAGAGATAAACACAGTGTGTCTTACGTGTTGGTCCCTGGGTGGCGCAAGCGGTTTGCACTGCCTAATCCAAAGGTTGGTGGTTCGAACCCATTCGGTGGAGCCTCGGCAGAAAGTTCCAGCAATCTGCTTCTGTAAAGATTACCGCCAAGAAAACCCAAATGGAGCTCAGTCCTACTCTATGAGACACGGGGTTGCCATGAGTAGAAACTGGCTCAACCGCAGCCGGTAGTAGTAACATCTTATGTGCACTTTATTTGTTAGAAACACCAGCTCTCCAAGCTAAAGTACTTTTACTCATCTAACAAAAAAAGGTATGCCCAGGGTTCTCAGAAAGTGAAAGTCTGTCTTCTTACCATCCAGCTAGTGGCAAGTTCTCTGGGTTAATCTGGAGATTAGGGGCAGATGCCCCAGAGTGGAGAGACCAAACAATTGCTTTGCCTTAGGGTCAGATTCAAAACAAGAGCAACAGATGCTGAGAACCAGGCACAAACCGTCCAACCATGCCCCCGAACCTGCTCAGGAGCCATGTACCACCATAAGCCCCCGAGCTCCTCACCACGGAATGTGGGGTCTTCTGGTTCTTTCCTTCCTAATCTTGTATCTCCAGCAATGACATGGCATTATGTTCAACCAATCACCATTCAAGAGCCGCATAAATGGAAGTGTCCAGAAAATGCATCCAGGCCAACGATGAAATGGGCGGGCCACCTAACATGGGAGCCAGTGCAAAATTAAACACATCAACACGCCCCAGCAGGCCGCCTGAACCACTACAAACCCCTTTCCTTCAATTTGCAGACGGCTTTGTTTTTCTTTAACTGAGTCTCCCAGTTTGGAATAACCAGACAGAAGCTTTCAAACATGTGTCTTACTCCGGGGACCACCATCTAACAGGATGAGGCTTCCCGCCGGGCCTACTTTAACCTACCTGCCTTCCTAGGGCAAAAAGGGGGCTTGGAGCCCGTAGTTGACGGCTTGTCACCTACCCTTTCCTAAAGTCAAGGCACTAGGCCCACGACTGTGAAAAACTCTCTCAAAGCTCCTGTCCCGGACGCATCAATCGCAGTCACAGCTGAAAACCAAGGCAGGAGGGGTGTGGGGGCAGCCGAGAAGTCCCGGTGACAGGGACGGCGGTGTCCTGGGGCAGCTGCTTCTGAGACCTGCCTGGGGACAGGGCAGGGAACCAGCCAGGGGGACTTCTCTCTCCAAGACTCTCCACCTTTATGTCGGCCCATTCACCACGGCTCGGGCCAAGAAACTGTTCTTCTCCTTCGAGAGATTTATGGCGAGAGCAGGAGGGACTGGAAGGGAGCGAGGGGCGACGCCGGGTGTTGCAACACCCCACGCCGGAGAACGTGTAGCTGTTCACCACCAGCGCCCGGAGGCGCGGCGCGGCGGGGCGCTCCCCTGGGGCCCAGCCCGAGACCCTCGCCGCGGCGACACGGGTGTGGGGGCGACGCAGCCCCGCCGGCGGCACCCCGAGGGATCCCCAGGGACCCGGAGTCCCCAGCGCACGCGCCCCGTCCCCTCGGCTCCCGGGGCGCGCTCCCCGCGTTACCTCGGAGGCCCGGGTTGTCGTCCCTGGCCCGAATCTTGCGGATCTTGACGGGGCGCCCGCTCAGCGTGGCCAGGACCAGCCGCTGGCGCAAGAAGTTGCAGCCCGCATAGCCCAGGGAGTGCGTCGGCGTAGCCATGTGCGCGCCCCTGCGGCCGCGGGCCGGACGCGGCGGGTCGGGGGGCGCGGGGTCGCGGGGCGGCGGCGGGGAGCGGTGGCGGCGGCGGCCCGGGTTCCCTCCCGCACCGCGGCCCCCGGCGCGTCCACGTGGTTTGGAACAGGAAGACCGAGCGACGAGACACCGGGTCAGAGGGGAGCGGGGCGGGGCGGCGGCCGCTCCCCGCCTCCCCGCCCGGCCGGGCCGCGCCGCCATTGGCCCCTGCGGGATCAGGGTGGGGCCGGCGCCGCGCTGCCATTGGTCCCCGCGAGAGCTGGGCGGGGCCCGCGCCGCGCCGCCATTGGTTCTCGCTGGAGCTGGGAAGGGCCCGGACCCCGGCAACAGCGCGAGGCGGGAGGGAGCGCGGGAGAGCGAAGCCGAGCCGAGGCGCGCGCGGCAGCCGGGCTGACCTCGCGGGGTCTCCCGAGCCGCGGGGTGCCGGCTACTGGGCGTCCCTGCTGCTGCGAGCCCCGGGGGAGGCTGGTATCACCTCGCCGCCTTTTTCTGACCGTTGGCTGGCGCGCTAAGCCTGTCGCAGGCGCGCTCCTCTCTGTCCCGGCTGGGACCTGCGCGGCAGTGCCAGCCCCGTCGTGCACACGGACTCGAGGAAGGTGCAAGGCTGGCAGTTGCAGCCTGTGCTGGGGCCCGAGTCCTCCCACACCAGGCCGCTGCTTGTTTTTATTATGAGACACCACGCTTTGCCCCGTCACATGGTCCCATTATTTACGTTCCCCGTACCCCTGGTGGCCCAGCTATTAAGAGCTTGGCTGCTCACCAAAGGTGGGCAGTTCGAAACCCAATGGGGCAGTCTACCCTCCTATAGGGTCGCTATGCGTCGGAATCAACTGGACGGCAGCACGTTTGGTTTTGGGTTCCCTAGGTCTCTGGGTGGACCAAGGGTTTGCACTTGGCTGCAACTGAAAGCTTGGCGGTTCAACTCACCCAGCAGCACGGCAGAAGAAAGGCCTGGTGATCTGAAAAGATTGTTGTCCGGTGCCCTCCAGTCAATTTCAAGTCACAGCGACCCCCATGTGAGAGAGTAGAACTGCCCCATAGGGTTTTCTAGGCTGTAATCTTTATAGGAGGATCACCAGGTTTTTCTTGAGGAGAGATTGTGTGGGTTCAAACCCCCAACCTTTCAGTTAGCAGCCAAGTGCCTAACCTTTGCCCACCAGACTCCATACAACCAACAAAAACCCCGTGGAGCTCAGATCTGTTCTAACACGTGGGGTCGTCATGAATGAGAACCAATTCTATAGCAACGGTTTTGGTTTTGGCAATTAACTGCACGTCAGCCCCTCCTATCTTGCATGCCTCAAAGTACATAGGTAGTTGCTATAACTTTACATACACACATATTGTTTTTCATTCTTTCTCTTCTTTTTCCAGCTGCTCCAGCACACCCAAAATACTCTGAAAGATTGAATTATGTCACTCTGCTCAAAAACCTCCAAAGATGCACAGCTAACTATCCAATGACTACGTACTTGTGAGTCCAATATCGTAACATGGTTGGTGGCCATGCTGGACTACTCCACCACCACCGGACCATGAGCAGCCGGTGGAGGGAGGAGAGGTTGACCGGCGTGGGAGCTGGAATTAGATCCGAGGATGTAGCTAGGTAGCCTGCTGTGGATAAGAGTCAGGGATGAAGGACCTCCCGCCCCCCACCTCTGCGGTCTGAACTCCTATAGGGTGACAAGATGGTAGAGGTATGGGTAGGACTTGGCAGAATCAGCCAAGAAGTCCTTCGAGAGAGGTGGGAACCCAGTGCCACTGATGTCCTCTCCTCAGACTGCCTTTTAGGAAGCTGACGATGGTGGCATGGGGGTGTTGGAGGCTCCCAAAGCCCTGAAAGCCTCCACTGAATCCTGTCATGGGGGGTATCAGGGCAAAAGGGAGAGCAAAAGGAGTGGGTTGTTTCTGTGCTTGTATAAAACCAACTGCCTTCCAGTGGACTCCGACTCACGGGGACCTCACGTGTGTCGGAGCAGAGCTGTGCTTCACAGAGTTTTCCGTGGCTGATTTTTCAGAAGCAGGGCACCAGGCCTTTCTTCCAGCGGGCCTCAGGCGGACTTGAAACCTCCAACTTTTCGATTAGCACCCAAGCATGTGTACCATTTGTACTACGCAGGGAGCCCTTTTTTTGTATTCCATCTCATTTAGTGACCCAACAACCTGAAGAAAACGATTATCTTCTGTGAGTGCCCTGTCTGTACCCCCTCAGCAGTTGCTATTTTCAGGGCAAACCTGCTTGATTTTCCTCTGCCAGCACCTACATCTCTGCCTGAGGCTACCTGCATGGAACTCGACAGGCCAAAAGTGCTGGGGAATTAATCCCCCCCGCCCCCAAAGCACAGCGGTTAAGAGCTTGGCTGTTAACCCAAAGGTTGGCAGTTCAAATCCGCCATCCACTCCTTGGAAACCCTACGGGGCAGTTCTACTCTGTCCTATAGTGTTGCTATGAGTCTGAATCGACTCAACGGCAACGGGTTTTGTTTTGATAAAGTGTTAAATAGCAAAGATGTCACTTTGAGGACTAAGGTGTGCCTGCCCCAAGCCACAGTATTTTCAGTAGCCACATATGCACGCAAAAGTGAACAATGAATAAGGAAGAGCAAAGAAGAATTGATGCCTTTGAATTACGGTGTCAGCAAAGAATATTGAATATACCGTGGACTGCCAGAAGAACGAACAAATCTGTTTTAAAAGAAGTACAACCACGGTACCTTGGAAGCCAGGATGGCGAGACAGTCTCACATACTTTGGACATGTTATCAGGAGGGACCAGTCCCTGGAGAAGGACACGATGCTTGGTAAATAGAGGGTCAGTGAAAAAGAGGAAGACCCTCAACGAGATGGATTGACACGGTGGCTGCAACAGTGGGCTCAAGCCTCACAACGATTGTGAGGATGACGCAGGACCGGGCAGTGTTTTGTTCTGTTGTACACGGGGTCACTCTGACTTGGAACCGACTCGAGGGCACCTAACAACAGAGTCCTCATAGTGTTTGTTACACGGATGGGAGTCGGTGCATAAGTACCTCAGCTCCCTAACCCTTGGGTGAGATAGCTCAGAGACACAGATTGCTCAGTGTTTGTTTCCCCAGAGGTTTCAAGCTCCAGCTGCCCACAGTGGTAGCTTGTTGTTAGTTACAGTGGTAACTGGCTTGATGAAATACCTCTCGCTGGAAAAATGTTTAAAATGGTCAATTTTATGTGAATTTCATCTCAATTAAAAAACTTTAAAGTTAAAAAATAAAATAAGAAATACAATATTTAGACTAATTCTCAAAACATACCAAATGCTAAATAAATATTTGTTGAATAGCCAAATGAAATCCTGAAGAAGTAAATAAATCACTACCATGAAGGAAACTTCCATATTTGAAAGTGGCTGCATTTGACACTGCTTCAGTAATCCTGGATTAGACTTGTATTTATGTGGCATTAAGCTACTTTTTTTTTTTTTTAATTATAACAATTAAAAAAAGAAAGAAAGAACAGCTGCTAGATAGACTTTAGGTCAAGAGGTGCAAGGCGATCCCCAAGAAGGAGGAGGGATCGGCTGTCAGGATTGTCTGCAGTAATTCATCAGTACAGCTGGCAACCCTAAAAATAGAATTTCCCCGTCATCGTAATATATATGCGCACTGGTTGGGAAGATAGGTTTTTTTTCTTTCCTCGTTTCAGATTTCAAGATCCTTGTGAGCACATTCCAGTATCGAAGTATGTTCCTCTATTTAAAGAAAGCCATATGGACAAAGTCAGGGTGTCCGATATAACAGACAGTGATGATGTCCTTCCTTGTACCAATCATATACGTAATAATTTTAAATATGTTTTGTCATTGCTGTGTGCCATCGAGTCAATTCTGACTCAGAGGGACCCTGCAGGACAGAATACGGCTGCCCCGTAGGGTCGCCAAGGCTGTGGCCCTTACGGAAGCAAACTGCCACATCTCTCTCCCACAGAGGAGCTGGTGGGTAAGTTGCTGAGCGTAACTTTTTGCTACCTTTCTGTCTGTGCTCCCCAGGGAGACAAGATGGAGCAGGAACGTAGCTTCTCTCAGCTCGTGCGCAAGCCAGCGTCTGATCCGACGGCCGATAACCGCCCTGCGGTGAGGGAGAGGAGGAGGACGGTTTAGAATCTTAAAAACTTGGAACACGTGCTGGACAGGCTTAGGCTGTTTGCATTCAGACAGATCATTCTCTTTCTTGTTAGATGCCTTCTTATATTTACATGGTCTTAGTTTTTTTTTTTTTTTAATTAAAAAACACTTTGGCACCATCCTATATTTCATGTATTTTTTAAAAACAGTCCCAATATTGTCTAATTTGTGGAGGATGCTACTCCAACAAAAGTTAGAATATGGATTTGACTACTGTTGTTTTTGTAATTAGCTACAGCTGAGTCGGCTTCCAACTCACGGTGGCCCCATGCACAGTGGAAGAAAATGCCGCCTGGTCAGGCGCCATCCCCATGATCGGTTGCGGATCAGACTGCTGTGATTCACAGGGTTGTCACTGGCTGATTTTTAGAAGTAGATCACCAAGCCTTTCTTTCCAGTCTGTCTTAGTCTGGAAGGTCCACTGAAACCTATTCAGCATCATAGAAATGCACAAGCCTCCACTGACAGATGGGTGGTGGCTACGCATGAAGCGTATTGGCCGGGAATTGAACCCAGGTCTCCTGTACGAAGGTGAGAATCCTCCCACTGAACCACCAATGCCTTCTTGACTACCATAACAAGGCCAAAATAACAGTGGGCCAAGCGTCAGCAGCCTAGAGTCAATACGCTAATGTAATAAAATTATTGCTCTGAATTATTTATTCCCAAACCTGTAAAACGTACGCCCTCACCTGTGCTTTTCCGGGAAGAATATACAACTCTGCCTGATTAGTATTGAGCTTGCCATGTGACGTGCTTTGACCAACAGCCTGTGAGCTGACATGATGCTTACCACTTCTCAGTAGAGGTTTTAAGAACCTCTGTATGTTTCTACCAGCTGTCTTGCTCCTTTCCCCTCCACCATGAGACTATGTCCAGATTCATGCTACTTAGATCAACAATCAATATCCATGGGCACAGTAGTCAAGAAATTGATAGTGTATCACACTGGGCAACTCTGCTGCAAAAGATATCTTTGTTAAAATGCAAAGATGTCACTTTGTTGTCTAAGGTGCATCTCACTCAACCCATGGTCTTTTCAACTGCCTCATACGCCTGGGAAAGCTGGATAATGAAAAAGGCAGACCAAGGAAGAGTTGATGCATTTGAACTCTGGTGTTGGTGAGAACATTGAATATGTATCATGGACTTCCAGAAGAACAAACGAATCAGTCTTAGAAGAAATACAACCAGAATGTTCCTTAGAAGAGAGGATGGTGAGACTTTGACTAGCTTCTTTGGACATGTCAACAGAAAAGACCAATCTCTAGAAAAGGACATCATGGTTGTTAGAGGGCCAATGAAAACAAAGGAAGCCTTCAATGAGATGGAATGACACAATAGCCCAAATGGACTCAAACATGCCAGCAATCATGAAGATGGAGCAAGACTGGGCAATGTTTTGTTATACGTGGGGTTAACCATGAATTGGAGCTGACTCAGCAGCAACTAAAAACAACAAGAAGGGGCTGCTGCTTCAGTGTGGATCCTGAAATGAAGAAAATAACATGGAAAAGATTCATAGTCAACCCACAGCAACACTCGGCTAAGATGTTATATGAATGAAAAATAAACTTTTGTTATTGTAATCCTCTGAAAACGTGGGATTGTTTGTTACCGAGGCAAGGCAGCCGGTACAGCTAGCTCCATACTTCCATCTCCTTGATTCGTCATCCTCATACTGAAGCTTCCATCTTGTGGTCTGAGATGGCAGCTCCAGCTTCCACCATGATGATCACATTCGGGCCAGAGGAGAGGAGAAGGGGAAACGGATGGCACATACACACTCTCTCTCTAAAGGCACAGCCCAGAAGCAGCACACATCACTTCTGCTCCCATTGGCCAGAACTCAGTCACATTCTCGTATCTAGCTGCTCAAGAAGGTAGAAAATGTAGTTTTGACTTGGGCCATCGAGTGCCCAATTAACACTGGACATTCTGTTTTTTTGCCATAACCAGATCACAACAGTCCCCTACCTGGCCTGAAAGTTGCTGTTGTTATTTGTTGCCATTGAGTTGATTATGACTCATGGCAACCCCATGTGTTACACAGTAGAACTCCTCTATAGGGTTTTCTTGGCTGTAATCTTTTTTCTTTTTTTAAATAATTTTTATTGTGCTTTAAGTGAAACTTTACAAATCAAGTCAGTCTCTCACACAAAAACCCATATACCCCTTGCTACACACTCCCAATTACTCTCCCCCTAATGAGACAGCCCACTCTGTCCCTCCACTCTGTCTTTTCGTGTCCTTTTCGCCAGCTTCTAACCGCCCCCCGACCCTCTCTTCTCCCCTCCAGGCAGGAGATGCCAATATAGTCTCAAGTGTCCACCTGATCCAGGAAGCTCACTCCTTGCCAGCATCCCTCTCCAACCCATTGCCCAGTCCAATCCATGTCTGAAGAGTTGGTTTTGGGAATGGTTCCTGTCCTGGGCCAACAGAAGGTCTGGGGGCCATGACCACCGGGGTCCTTCCAGCCTCAGTCAGACCATTTAGTCTTATGAGAATTTGGGGTCTGCATCCCACTGCTCTCCTGCTCCCTCAGGGGTGCTCTGTTGTGTTCCCTGTCAGGGCAGTCATCGGTTGTAGCTGGGCACCATCTAGTTCTTCGGGTCTCAGGCTGATGTAGTCTGTGGTTTATGTGGCCCTTTCTGTCTCTTGGGCTCATAATCACCTTGTGTCCTTGGTGTTCTTCATTCTCCTTTGATCCGGGTGGGCTGAGACCAATTGATTCATCTTAGATGGCTGCTTGCTAGCGTTTAAGACCCCAGACGTCACTCTTCAAAGTGGGATGCAGAATGTTTTCTTAATAGATTTTATTATGCCAATTGACTTAGATGTCCCCTGAAACCATGGTCCCTAGACCCCTGCCCCTGCTACACTGGCCTTTGAAGCATTCAGTTTATTCAGGAAATTTCTTTGCTTTTGGTTTAGTCCAGTTGTGCTGACCTCCCCTGTATTGTGTGCTGTCTTTCCCTTCACCTAAAGCAGCTCTTATCTACTATCTGATTAGTGACTGCCCCTCTCCCACCCTCCTTCCCCCCTCTCGTAACCACAAAAGAATGTTTTCTTTTCAGTTTAAACTATTTCTCAAGTTCTTATAATAGTGGTCTAATACAATATTTGTCCTTTTGCAACTGACTAATTTCACTCAGCATAATGCCTTCCAGGTTCCTCCATGTTATGAAATGTTTCACAGATTCCTCACTGTTCTTTATCGTTGCGTAGAATTCCGTTGTGTGAATATCCCATAATTTATTTATCCATTCATCTGTTGATGGGCACCTTGGTTGCTTCCGTGTTTTTGCTGTTATAAACGGTGCTGTAATAAACATGGGTGTGCATATATCTGTTCGTGTAAAGGCTCTTATTTCTCTAGGATATATTCTAAGGAGTGGGATTGCTGGATCATGTGGTAGTTCTATTTCTAGCTTTTTAAGGAAGCGCCAAATCGATTTCCAAAGTGGTTGTACCATTTGACATTCCCACCAGCAGTGTAGAAGTGTTCCAGTCTCTCCACAGCCTCTCCAACATTTATTCTTTTGTGTTTTTTGGATTAATGCCAGCCTTGTTGGAGTGAGATGAAATCTCACTGTAGTTTTTAATCTGCATTTCTCTAATGGCTGATGATCGTGAACATTTCCTCATATATCTGTTAGCTACCTGAATGTCTTCTTTAGTGAAGTGTCTATTCATATCTTTTGCCCATTTTTTTAATTGGGTTATTTGTCTTTTCGCAGTTGAGTTTTTACAGTATCTTGTAGATTTTAGAGATCAGGCACTGATCAGAAATGTCATAGCTAAAAGCTTCTTCCCAGTCTGTAGGTAGTCTTTTTACTCTTTTGGTGAAGTCTTTGGATGAGCATAGGTGTTTGATTTTTAGGAGCTCCCAGTTGTCTAGTTTTCCTTCTGCATTCTTTATAATGTTTTGTATACTGTTTATGCCATGTATTAGGGCTCCTAATGTTGTCCCTATTTTTCTTCCATGATCTTTATTGTTTTAGATTTTATATTTAGGTCTTTGATCCATTTTGAGTTAGTTTTTGTGCATGGAGTGAGGGATGGGTCGTTTCATTTTTTTGCAGATGGATATCCAGTTATGCCAGCACCATTTGTTAAAAAGACTGTCTTTTCCCCCATTTAACTGTTTTGGGGCCTTTGTCAAATATCAGCTGCTCATATGTGGATGGATTTATGTCTGGATTCTCAATTCTCTTCCATTGGTCCATGTATCTGTTGTTGTACCAGTACCAGGCTCTTTTGACTACTGTGGCGGTATAATAGGTTCTAAAATCAGTAAAGTAAGGCCTCCTACTTTGTTCTTCTTTTTCAGTAATGCTTTATTTATCCGGGGCCTCTTTCCCTTCCATATGAAATTGGTGATTTGTTTCTCCATCTCATTAAAGAATGTCGTTGGGATTTGGATCGCAATTGCATTAAATGTATAGATCGCTTTTGGAAGAATAGACATTTTTACAATGTTAAGTCTTCCTATCCATGTTGGCTGTAATCTCTATGGAAGCAGATTGCTGGGCCTGTCTTCCAAGGCACCTCTGGGTGGGTTCAAACTGCCAACCTTTTGGCTAGTAATCCAGTCCTTAACTGTTTGCGCCACCTCGGGACTCCTCAGCTCCATAGTAGTAAGAAAACTATATATAAATCCTGGGATTATGTGAGGAGAGAAACTAAAAGTTACTGAATTTCTACAAACGCCAGGTTCTCTTTTGAGTGCTGGGAAAACAATAGAGAACTGAAGTGACCAGGTCTTTGCATTCTAGTTGCAGGAGACAGACAACAAACAAGGATTGAGATAAACCATAAGATCATTTCACAGCACACTGAACCCTAAAAGAGTGGTGGGTGGGGGACGGACTAAGATTAGGGGTTAGAGAGGGCCATGTCTGAGAGGTCACACTTGAGCTGAGTAACGAGCAAGAGCCGCGCATGACAAGATTAGAGTGGAGCATTTCAAGCAAAGAGACAGCCCGTGTAAAGGCCCTGAGACAGGAATAAGCTTGGTGAGATCAGAGAACAGTAGGAAAGGCCAGTGCGGCTGGAAGAGAGTAGGCAAGTGGTAAGAAAGGAAGTTGGAGGGCTAGGCAAAGGGTCAAGTTATGTAGAGTCTTGAAGTCCATCGGAAGAAGTTTGGAATGAAAGGAGGCTTTGGCGGGTTTTAAGCAGAGGGGGTCGCATGTTCTGGTTCACGTTTTAAGTAGGTCACTCTGGCGTTGTGTGGAGAGCAGACATTTATTGAACTCCTGCTATTTCTCAGACCTTGATGTACAGACATCATTCACTTGATTTTACAAAATCAAAGTCAAAGCATACAGCAAGGACCAGGTTTGCACCTGGGTGGGGGCAAACAGTTTAAGGGCTCAACTACTAGCCAAAAAGTTGGTGGTTTGAACTCACCCAGAGGCACCTCGGAAGACAGGCCTGTCAATCTGCTTCCGAAAGGTCACGGCCTTGAATACCCAATGGAACAGTTCTACTGTGCACACACAGGGTCGTCATGAGTCAGGACCAACTTGACAGCAACTATAACAGCAATAAAAGAAAAGGCCTGGTGACGGAAAATCGGTCAATGAAAACTCTATAGATCATAGCGGTCCAGTCCACCACTAATCATGGAGATGGCGCAGGGCCAGGCAGCATTGTTCCCTTGTACACAGGGTCACCGTGAGTCAGGGCCTGCCTAATAGCAGCCAACAACAACAACAACAAAAGAGTTGGAAAGGATCTTGGAGATCACCAAGTCCACTGCTCTGTCCAACACACAGCTCCCTGAACACCGTCTTCTTATAAGCCCCGTTGAGGGACAGCTATGTCACACAAACAGGCTTCATTTCTACTAACACTCATTGTTTAAAAGTTCCTCATTAGATATCACGTTGACCTTTTTCTCCCTCTTACTGCAGTCACTGGCTCTGTAAGTAAATTCAATCTCTCCTGCTACAAAGCCCTGATGTCCCACCTTCTTCTCGTCGTGAAACTCGCCCAGTTTTTTGCACTACTGCTCACATGGCGTTATTTCCAGACCACTCACCTCTGGACCATGCTGGACTGTGTATTTGGCAGGCACTGTTCTTGACCTTCCTCTGTTCCCTCGCCATCGCCAAGCAGTTGCTGGGTGAATGGAGATGCTTCTAGAGCAAGGCAAGTCCAGAAAAGACATCTGTGAGGTGACAGCCCTCTAGGAAAACCACACCCAGAAGAATGGTGAATAGTTAGGTCTGGAACTATGAGAACCAAAAAGGACAAATGCCTGACTCTTGCCTTCAGGGAGAAGCAGTGGACTAACAGGCCTACAGTAACTTCCAGCTGAGTGATCTGAGGACCAAGGCAGCGTGCAACGTGAGAAGGAAAACCGGCTGCAGGGAATTCCAAGAAACATCAACATGTGTGTATTCCCTGGATGGGCATTTCCGGTGATTTCTGGGCATACTCAGTAACTTCTACACTTACGTATGTTTATAGAATGTAAGGCAAGTGCTTAATCCTAAAGATATTCATTCAGAAATCTGCACAGTGAGTCTTTATTTTTTCTTAATAAAATGTGTTCTACTTTTTTCCTGGTTTATAAACATACATATATTATAGGAAATTTGGAAAAACATACATATATAAAAATTAAATCAGTTACAACAGGTACTGTGGCAATAAAATATTTTCCTATCCAACAGATAATGGCATAACTGTTGATCACGTTTGATGTGATAGAATAATGGTTCAAATATTTTGGCTGTGTTCTTAGAATTTGTTAAACAGGATTTAAAATTTGAGAGCTTTAACTTTCTCATTTCTGCTAGGATTAGAGAATTTGTTTCAATTTCTTGACTTTACAGATAAGGAAATCAAGAATAATAAATCCCGTGGTTATTTAGTGACTGAACAAAATATCCGAGAAGGTTCCCAGTCTCAAGGGTTTCCAGTGGCCCAGAGAAAATATTTACAATAATTTCATTCTAACACAAACACATTCACATTTATGTTTATTTTTATTTCTATATATGGGTTCACCATGAGTTGAGGGCTAACTTGATGCAGCTGACAACAACATTATATATAAACCCTAGAGACCCTATAGAACAGAGTAGAATTGCCCATAGGGTTTCCAAGGAACAGCTGGTGGATTTGAACTGCCAACCTTTTGCTTAGCAGTCATAGCTCTTAACCACTTCGCCACCAGGGCTCCAACATTATGTACATGTGTGTTTAAACCATGAGTTCACACTTATAGTTCCAATTCCAACCCAATACAGGTTTCATTCTAGTTTTCTGTTTCCACACATGTTAATCCCCTTCTCCAACCAGGAGTTGCTCCTGTATCCTTAATGCTTGTATTTCTTTGCTCCATCCCCTTGGGGATACCCTTCTCTCTGTACTTGGACTTCAATACCCCATGCCAGACTGCCTGACTGCAAGGTCATGTACCTCACGCCATGGGGCTGCCGCTCCAGTGCTGGTTCCCAATTCCCTATCCAGCCTGGATCCAGACCACCAAAGCTTGCCTTACCCCCTTCTTAGCCTCCTGCCTTGCTTGGCACCCCACCTGATGGCTGTTGGGCTTAATTGTTCAAGGAAGGAAAAGGAAATGTCTCTTGTGTCTTCATACTTCAGAGCACTTTCACCTAGTTTATATTGATGGTTCTTTTTACAATGTATTGTCCTTCAGTTGTGTGATGCCTGCAAATTGTCCCTCCCCAACAAGATGCGGACTATGCTGAGAGCAGGGGTTTTCCTTCTTCTTTAAGTCCACACCAGTCTCTCTCCCTTTGCCTGGAGCTGGGAGGGCAGCAGGCCCCTCCCTCTGGTTCCCTCCTCAGGGCCCTTTGCAGAAAGCTCCAAGTTGGGAGGAAAACAGGCCAGGCTGGAGCTCTGGCTTTGCCTGATAGTCCGCCCAGTGCCCCACACCAGCCCTATCAGTTATTTGCACAAGGGTCCTGGGGCGGGTAGGGAGGAGGGGAGGGTGAAGGGACGGGGAGGAAGGGCTGCCTGTGGGGCCCGGCCTTTACGCTGTGAGCCTGGCTTCCAGCACCTCAGGAGAATAAAGCACCAGACCAGGAGAAAGGCTCAAGCATTCAGACTTGGGTTTCTAAGGGAAATGGTTTTAAAAGATTAGTCACATAGGCATTGGAGCGTCTATAAAGGAAGCCAAGGATGAAAGAAAGAAAGGGACAGCTCCACCCTCTCGCTGAAATGGTCTGTTCATTGAACACTTTAGGTAATTTCCTAGTACTGAGTGCTCCCTGAGCGGCCGACCCTCATCAGGACGAAAATAGGGGTGATTACGAATATCCTCCCCGACTCTCATTCCCTGCTCATCTCCCTTTTGTGAAGTCTCCTCCTACTTGTTTTTCTTGTCTAAGGCGTCATACGTTCAGAAATCAATTTATTCATCCAAGTGGGACAACGTAGCTAAACTGAGCAGGGAAAAACAAAACTTAATTACGTGGCATTTGAGGCTTGGATTCCTTTAAAACAACAAAAACTTCCTGTCTTCCTTGGTCTCCAAGCCTAAATGCATTTGACGTTGTTGACACAGTGCCATCTGCTGGCAGCAGGAACCGCAGCAGGCGGGTACTCACCTGTTCAGGGCTGTCCTTCACCACAGGCCCTTGTGTCTGCACCTGTCTCTCGCTCATTCAGAACGCATTCACTGTGTGCCGACCACGTGCCAGGCACCGTGCGAGGTGTTGGAGGCACAAGAAAGCATAGCCACTGCGCTGTCTAGGGTGGTGGGTCCTGAACTCGGCACAGGTTAGATTGATCGTGGGAACATTTTAGAATTCGGTGGGACTGGGGTGGGTCCTAGGAGCCTATACTTAAAACAAATTTCCCAGGTGATTCTAAAGCAGGGTGTCTCTGACTCACATTTTGAGAAAAACTAGAGCTGAGTGGATCCGTGTTGCAACAGTCTGACAAATGCCACATTCAAAGTATGGACAGATCCTGCTGGCAAAGCCAAGAAGGAGGGTCAAGTCAGACTAGGGAATGGGCTGGAGAAGGCTTCCCAGAAGGTTGCTGTTTGTTGTTTGGTGCCATCGAGTCAATTCCAACAGATAGTGACCCCATGTGATAGAGCAGAACTGCCCCCGTCGGGTTTTCTAGGCTGTAACCTTGACAGGTTTTGCGTTTTTTACTCTTTACAGGAGCAGATCACCAGGCCTTTTCTCCTGCGGAGCTGCTGGTGGGTTCGAACCACCAACTTTTTGGTTAGCAGCCAAGCGCTTAGTGCTTAACTGTTGCACCACCAGCGTTCCTTTCCCAGAAGGTAAGACCCCTCACTGGAGTTTTGGATGACAAACTGCAGACAGTGAGATGAAGAGAGAAAGGGATCCAGACTAAGGGCATAGCATGTGCGAAGGCCCAGGGGCACGTCACTGCTGAGGACCCGCAGTAGTGTGGAATGCTGGGGAGAGGGGTGAGTGTGGGCAGAGTGTCACAACACAGAGGGCCTGGGAGACCAAGCTAATTTCATCCTAAAAGCTCCTGGGAATATGCAAACTGCAAGGAGAACGGCTTGAGCAGATAGTTCAGCATTGTAGGCAGATCCTCTGACAGCCGCGGAAGGTGCAGGACTAAAGCCAGGGGATCCTTGGGAAAGATGTGGCCAGGCTCTAGTGGAGGCAATGGCCAGGGAGGAAGAGGAGGAGGGATAGGGGAAGAGTCAGGAAGTGGAGACAGCAGAGCCTAATGACTGATTACCTGGGGCAGGGCCTCAAGGATGACTCTAAGGGCCTAGATGTTGTCATTTTCCAAGACAGGGCTCCCAAAGCTGTGGGGGTGGGGGAGATACAAAAAAGAAAGGAACTGGACTGTGTTCCGTGCTAATGTAATTGTCACTGCCCTGCTCTGCCATTTCTTGTGTGTTATGGATTGAATTGTGTCCCCAGAAAGATACGCTGAAGTTCTAACCCCTGTACCTGTGAATGTGACTTTGTTGGGAAATAGGGTCTTGGAAGATACCACCCTGATAGGGTCAGACTGGAGCAGGGCGGGTCCTAGTCCTAAAAGACGGGTGCCCTTATAAGGCAGATGATGCGCAGCGCCAGGAAGACAATGTAGCCAAACTGAGTAGGAAAAGGGACTTTCAACTATGCAGTATTTGAGGCCTGAATTCCAGTGAAACAACTTCCCGTCTTCCTCCACCCACCCCTTAAAAGGCATTTCGTGTTGACTTAGCGACATCTGCTGGCATGTGGGAGGACGCCACGTGACGCCGCAGCTGCAAGCCAAGGAGGGCCTGGAGCTACCAGGAGCTAGGAGAGAGGCGTGAACAGGTTGTCGGTCAGAGTCTCAGAAGGAATCAACACAAACGGCACCCTGATCTCGGACTCTCGGCCTCCAGAGCTGTGAGCCAATACATTTCAGTTGTTTAAAGCCACCCACTTTGCGGTGTTTAGTCACAGCAGCCTTAGGAAACGGATACACTGAGTGACCTTAATTCTTTCTTAACCCCACTGTGCCTGGGTTGTCTCATCTGTAAAATATGGGTCATGATAATATCTACCTCCCAGGGTTGTTGTGAGGCTTATGTGAGTTAATACAGGCACGGTACTTTGAAAAGTACATAGCACATAATATGACTCAATAAATTAAAAAAAAAAAAACCTGTTGCCGTTGAGTCCATTCCAGCTCATAGCGACCCCACATATGTCAGAGAGGAACTGTGCTCACAGAGTTTTCGATGGCTGATTTTTCTGAAGTAGATCATTGGACCTTTCTTCCGAGGTGCCTCTGGGTGAACTCGAACCTCCAAGCTTTTGGTTAGCAGTTGAGTATGTTAACCACTTGCACCGTCCAGGGATTCCCTTAGTCTCCTTGGGCTGCCGTAACAAACTACCACAAAGTGGGCGACTTTAAAGAACTGACGTTTATTTTCTTATAGTTCTGACGGTGAAAAAGCCCAAACCAGGGTCTCGGCCGTGATTGCTTCTGAGAGCCTGTCTCCTGGCTTCCAGTGGCTGCAGCAGTCCTGGCGACCCCTTGCTGCTTATAGATGGATTTGCCTGTTTTCACACGGCATCGTCCCCGGGCGTCTCTGTGTCTGGACTCTTCTTTATAGGAAGTCACCCAGCAGTGATTGGGTTCAAGACCACCCTGCTCTGGTATGATCTCAGTAACATAATAAAAGAAATCCTTATTTCCAAACGGGGCCACATTTACAGGTACAGGGGTTAGGATTTCCACCTATCTTTTGGGGGGACACAATTCAATCCATAACAGTCACCAACATTTGAGGGGTTCATTATTGTTGTTCTAAAGCATTATCACGCAATTGCTAATTAATACATTGGTATGGGAAAAATACGGCCTATGGGATTTGTAGCCCTGGTGACGCAGTGGTTAAGAGCCCAGGCCGCTAACCAAAAGGTCAGCAGTTCAAATCCACCAGCTGCTCCTTGAAAGTCTTGTGGGGCTATTGGACAGTTCTGCTCTGCCCTATAGGGTCGTTGTGAGTCAGAACTGACTCGATGGCAAAGGATTCTCTTCTCCTTTCAGGACGGGAAAAACTCTTTGGCCAAACTTTTACTACTTTAGGCCCCTTACAGAGGAGGCTGCCTAGGCAATCTAGATTTTTAGAATGCACCCTTCTTGGCCTTGACAGGAGCAAACTTCACAGCTCTTAACAACAGAAAACATTTTAGAGATTTTGTAACTTGTAGGCACTGAGAGGCAGGCTACTTTGGTGTCTTTGTGTTCGTGAAGAGAAAGGCTTCGTCCTATACACTTCGTTCCCCTTGACCAAGCTCACCTCACAGCTCTGACTACAGAACGACCCCACAAACCTAAATTGAATTACATATTTGAAATCCAGAAGTGGGTTCAACTTGAGCTCCAAACCTCCCATTGGCTGTGTGCAGTGGGTATGGGAGTACGTGTCCATTCCCTCTGTCTGGGAGTGCTTGGGGCTTTGTCCTTTTCTCAGGTGCACTCATATTATTCTGGAGAGCAGAGTGGGAAGATTACTGGGTCAGGCGTCAAAGGACTAGCGCTAGTCCCTGGGTGGTGCAGACAGTTAAGCGTTTGACTACTGGCTGAAAGATTGGCAGTTCAAATCCACCCTGAGGTGCCTTGGAAGGGAGGCCTGGCGATCTGCTTCCAAAAGGTCACAGCCTTTGAACACTCTATGAAGAAGTTCTACTCTGCAGACATGGGGTCCCCATGAGTTGGACTTGACTCAACAGCAACAACAAAAGACCATCAAGGGGTTCAGAATTCCTCTTCAAGGGGTTCAGAATTCCTAATGATAACTGAGGAAAGGAGAGGGTAAGAAATGCTAGGACAGGGGCATGAATAAAAAATAAATACCTGAAATGATGTTCCGTATCTTCTCTCTCATGTCTTCCAGGCTCTTAATTAGCCTGCTTCAGTGTACAAGAAAAACAAATTTAAAAAATACATTAGAAAAGAAAGACTAGCCCTGCTGCTGGCTTGTCTGACATGGAGTAATTCACTGAGGCTGGCTGCCGTTCAGTTCTCTGTCTGTAGAGCAGGGACAAGCGGGCCTGCCCAAAAACATTTCCTCGTTGTTGTAAGGATCAAATGGGAAAGCCTTTCCAAAACTAAAATGAAGCGTTTAAGTGATAGGTCATGTAAGTCAGAGCTTTGCTACTGGGGGGACGGAGCTGAAGGGGATACAGGAATGGCCCTTCTCCGCAGCTGAGCTCGAGAACTACGATGTGCCCAGGAGAGGCAGCCGCTGTCCAGGTGGGGACCTGTGTAAGGTCAGGCCGTTTCAGGTCCCCTCTCTGTCACCTGTTTTTGATCTGCCTCCTGCTTCATTCACACCACTCTCCTTTCCTTCAGTTTGGTCTCACTCTGGGCCAAAATGGAAATCTTCACAGCAGACTAGACTAGACTTCTCCACAGGGGCCTGCAGTCACCTTTCATCACACTGCAAGACAAAAAACAAACACAAAAACCCACACAGCTCCCACTGAGTCAACTCCAACTCATGGCGACCCCACGTGTGTCAGACTAGAACTGTGCTCCATAGATTTTCAATGGCTGATTTTTGGGAAGTAGGAAATCCCGGTGGCGTAGTAGTTAAGTGCTACAGCTGCTAACCAGAAGGTCAGCAGTTCGAATCCGCCAGGTGCTCCTTGGAAACGCTATGGGGCAGTTTTACTCTGCCTTATAGGGTCGCTATGAGTCGGACTCAACGGCCATGGGTTTGGTTTAGATCTCCTCTGGGTGGACTTGAACTGCCCACCTTCCTCAGCCTGTGCAGGGGAGCTGTCTACCATACCTCTCAAGAGCCAGAAATGGACACAGATAGAATTTCTTTAAACACTTCAGAGTGGGTGATTTTCCTTTTTTTTTTTAGTTCAAATTTGTGGCTAACATTTAAAAACTGGCAGATTTCCCTTAAAAAATTCAGTTTTGGGACTTCTCAGATCTGGCAATATTGGGTCTGCATTCCAGGGGCAAAAGTCACCCGGCTCTGAGTAGTGTCTGTTCCCTTTTGAGGCACCATGCACTGTCCATTCCCAGAAGAAGGTCATAATATAATTGTTTTGGCCCTAAGGCTCCATCTGGTATTGCTTTTGCAAAATGTTAAACAAACAAACAAACAACAAAAAAAACAAGGCCTTGGTGGTGAAATAGAGTCCTACCACAGGCTAAGAGCTACGGCTGCTAACCAAAAGGTCAGCAGTTCAAACCCACCAGCTGCTCCTTGGGAACCCTATGGGGCAGTTCCACCCTGTCCTGTGGGGTTGCTGTGAGTCGGAATTGATTCGATGGCGATGGTTTGGTTCTCTGGTTGCATTTTCTGAGCTCTGTCTCCTTGGTTCTGTTCCCCTGCTTTTGTCCAGACCTCTTTCTGTTCCCCGGATATCCTCATCCTAAACAACTTGAATTCTATCCGCAGCAATGTCTGAGCAGTGTCAATCTAGGGCTTTGTCCTGAAGGACGCTTCCCTGATCAAGCCTGGACTGCCGTGCACCTTCAAACCATCTTGAGTGTCCTTGCAGTCACTCACCATGAATTGAAGCCTGTGTTTCACTTAGTTATAAATCACCCCCAAAATGTATTATCTTAAAACAACAACAGCTGTCTTAGCTTCTTAGTGCTGCTGTAACAGAAATACCACGAGGGGGTGGCTTTAAAGGACAGAAATGTATTCTCTCACAGTTTAGGAGGGGCGAAGTCCAAATTCAGGGCACGGCTCTAGGGGAAGGCTTTCTCTCTGTTGGTTCTGGGGAAAAGCCCTTGTCTCTTTTCAGCACCTCTTCCTAGGTTCCCTGGCGATCTTCACACGGCGGCATCTGCCTTTCCCCATCTATGCTTGCTTGCTTCTCTGCCTAAACTGCTCTTTTTATATTTCAAAAGTGGTTGGCTTAAAAGTGAGGCCCTACACTGATATGGCCTCATTAACATAACAAAGAAACTGTATCCCCAAGTGGGATTACACCGGGAGGTACCTGGGCAGGGGAGGACAACCCACGAAGCAAAGCCAGCACAGGCTTACAGCGTAGTGAGCGGTGTTGTCCTCACCTTGTTTGTTGGGTAATCTGTCCCTGTCAGGGACTATAAATTTGAAAAGATGCTTTGATTCTGTAGGAAGGTGCTGTGGCGTTGAGAGACAGATGCCAGCCAGATCTATAAGCAGAATCTTTGATGTGGTGAAAAAACGTGAAATTGTTCACTACACAGGCATCGGTTAACCAATAAGTACAGTATACATTGATGTACAGTAAACAAGGTATGCGTGGGCTTAGTTGTGCTAACTTATGAATCTGTAGTACACACAAAAAAAGTGAAGCTGCGCACTACGGATTAGCAAGTAAGCATGTGCAAACCCATGCTTACCTTTTTTATTGGGTCATCTGCCCCTATATAAAGGCTAGGATCCCAGTACATAACAACCACCACTTAATATTTCCCATGATTCTGGGAGTTGACTGAGGTCAGCTGGGTGGTTCTTCTGCTCTAAGTGGTGTCATCTGGTCTATGGTCTTCTGGAGGCTGCACTGGGCTTGAACATCCAGGAGGGCTCATTGGTTGGCTCTTCACCCTCCCCGCCCACATTGACTCTGGGCTGGGCCATGGGAATTGGAATGGCCAATGGAACGTGAGAAAATGTGAGGCAAAGAGAGGTTTGAGAAGTTCTTGCATGTTGGGGCTTACCCTCTAGGAAGCCAGAGATAAAAGAGCATGTGGAGAGAGGCCCAGCCGTTCCAGCTGAGCTGCCTCGTGTAGCCACATGACTGAGCCCAGGTGAGACCAACCAAAAAACCCACACAACTGTGACAAATAATAAATCATGTTGTCTTAAGCCATTGAGGTTTGGAGTGTTTTTTATAGCAATAGGTAGCCAACGCACCTTCTTTCTCTTTATAATCTCCCCTTTTCAGGATTTTTCTTTTCTGATCCCTTCACCCCACCATGGAAACCCTGGTGGCGTAGTGGTTAAGTGCTACGGCTGCTAACCAAAAAGTCAGCAGTTCACATGCACCAGGCGCTCCTTGGAAACTCTATGGGGCAGTTCTACTATGACCTATAGAGTTGCCGCTATGAGTCGGAATCGACTCGACAGCAATGGGTAACCCCACTACAAAAAGCCTTGGTGGCACAATGGTTAAGCGCTCAGCTGCTAATTGAAAGGTTGGCGGTTGGAATCCACCTACCCATTCCAAGGCGGAAAGACCTGGTGATTTGCTCTCACAAAGATTTACAGCCTTGGAAACTGTACGGGACAGTTTTACTCTGTCATAATAGGGTCGCTATGAGTCAGAATTGACTCCACAGTGCCTGTCATGGATTGAATTGTGTCCCCCCCAAAATATGTATCAACTTGGTTAGGCCATGATTCCCAGTATTGTGTGGTTGTCCTCCATTTTGTGATTATAATTTTATGTTGAAGAGGATTAGGGTGGGATTGTAACACCCTTGCTAAGGTCACATCCCTAATCCAATGTAAAGGGAGTTTCCCTGGAGTGTGGCCTGCACCACTTTTTGTCTTACAAAAGATAAAGGGAAGCAAGGAGAGAGGGGGGACCTCATACCACCAAGAAAGCAGTGCCAGGAGCAGAGCACGTCCTTTGGACCCGGGGTTCCTGCGCAGAGAAGCTCCTAGTCCAGGGAAAGATTGACGACAAGGACCTTCCTCCAGAGCCAACAGAGAAAGCCTTCCCCTGGAGCTAATGTCCTGAATTTGGACTTCTGGCCTATTAGACTGTGAGAAAATAAATTTCTCTTTGTTGAAGCTATCCACTTGTGGTATTTCTGTTATAGCAGCACTAGATGACTAAGAGAGCACCCAACAACAACAACCCCACTACAATCCAGTCACGGCTCTCATACACCACTTCAGTCTACTGTTCTGTTTGCACCTACCTAACTCATGGTGAGACCAGCGTGTGCGCTCATACACGTTTCCTGTTGGCGCTCATGCATCCAACAGTCCTCTGCCCAACTGTATATTCTGTTGTTGTGTTACGTGCTGTCAGTCCATTTTAACTCATAGCAACCCTGTGTACAACAGAACCAAACACTGCCCGTTCCTGCTCCAGCCTCACAATTGTTGTTACGCTTGAGCCCATTGCTGCAGCCACTGTGTCAATCCATCTCATTGAGGGTCTTCCTCTTTTTTGCTGATCCTCTACTTTATCAAGCATGATGTCCTTCTCCAGGGACTAATTCCTCCTGATAACATGTCCAAAGTATGTGAGACATAATCTCGCCATCCTTGCTTCTAAGGAGCCTTCTGGCTGTACTTCTTCTGAGACAGATTTGTTTGTTCTTCTGGCAGTCCATGGTATATTCAATATTCTTCGCCAACACCGTAATTCAAAAGTATCCTTTCTTCTTTGGTCTTCCTTAATCGTTGTCCAGCTTTCACATTGTATATTCTAGAGCTCTTTAATATTCCAGTCTTCTACGTGACAAAATAGTAATTCCTAGTATTTAATCGAACACGTATTGAGTGTCTACTCTCTGCAATCACCACCCATCTGCCAGCGTGTCATTCTGTGGTGGCTTGTATGTTGCTGTGATGCTGGAAACTATGCCACTGGTATTTCAAATACCAGCAGGGTCATCCATGGTGGAGAGGTGTCAACAGGGACTTTCAGACTAAGACAGGCTAGGAAGAAAGGCCTAGTAATCTAATTTTGAAAATCAGCCCATGAAAACCCTATGGATCACAACAGAATATTGCCCTATATAGTGCTGAAAGATAAGCCACCTAGGTTGGAAGGTACTCGAAATACACACTGGCCACAACAATGGACTTAAGCATAGATGGCGCAGGACCAGGCAATGTTTCTTTCTGCTGTACATGGGGTTGCCATGAATTGACAGCAACTAACAACTATGCGCAAATCAATTATCTGGGCTTTATTGGTTCACATGAATCTGTATAAACACTTGGTCATGTATAGTTTGGGTGCCCCTTGCTGGATAAAAATTAAATTGGAACCTGTGTGCACTTGGATACGGTGGACCATGTTAAACAGGGAAGAATACACCCAAATGCCTGAGTGTGGCGAAAGGACTGCGCTAGGCCTAGTTGCCAGGAAATTTCCCACAACTTGGCAGTTACTCATTTGTCACCAACAAACTTCAGCAAAGCTGCAGTTAGTTGGCATTTTGTTGGGCCTGTTGATGTGACCACAACACTCAGCTTCCCCCCCCATGACAGGATGATTCCCCAGCCGTTTTTTTGTTTGTTTGAACATTTTCCTCTAGGATTTTTTTGTCCTGTCTGTTTAAATTTTATTTACCAGAGTTGAAACGTCAAATGTTCACCTTCAGGCTTTCCAATGTTTCGTAATTTATGCTTGTCCAGACTTATTCATTGTTTTGTCAGTTCTATTTCCTGTTTTCTAATTCATTTATTTATGAGATTGTTCTTTAAACTCAATCCCTTCCTTTGTGTTCCTTGGATTATTTTGATTCCTTTTCCTAACTACACGAATTGAACATTTAATTCATTTATTTTGATTCTTTCTTGCTTCGTCATGAATAAAACCAAACCCATTGCCCTCGAGTCGCTTCTGACTCATAGACCCTGAAGGACAGAGTAGAACTACCCAACAGGTTTCCAAGGAGTGCCTGCTGGATTCTAACTGCTGACCTTCTGGTTAGCAGCCGAAATCTTAACCCCTATGCCACCGGGGTTTCTGTAGTCATAAATAGGTATGAGCTGTTAATTTTCTAATCACAGTGCTTTCTACCTGTTGAAATCCACTCACCCTCTGAGACTCAAGCCCTGAACAAGCCTTCCCTCACCATCCCTCACTTAAATAATTTCTGTTTCCTCAGAAATCAAAAGCAGTTTGGGACTATTCATTTGACATCCTATGAGGAGGGTACTATTTTCACAGAATGTTCTTTGTGCCTTAGCAGAGTGCCTCAGCACAAAGCAATGATAATAATGATAAATGGATAACCTTTACTGAACACTCAGCCTGTGGCTGGCATTGTACTCAGTATTTTATCTTAACTCCATGCCCGTTTTACAGATGAACTAGGTACTCCAATGTTTGCTGTGTTTCTATTTCTGGAATATGCCCAACATTTAGTTTTAGGGCCTTTACCCCTTGCCCAGTCACTCTCTCCCTTCTAACTCGGTATTTAAGCAAATGTCACTTCTTCAAAGCCTCCAGGACCCCCAATCTAAATTTAAACACACTCCCTCCACACCTCCCCCTCCCCCCGAAAAGGTTGCCATACTGATTCCAACCTATGGAGACCCCATGTGTTAGAGATTAGAACCGTGCTCCGTGGGGTTTTCTATAATCTTTATGGAAGCGGATTGCCAGGCCTTTCATCCGAGGTGCAGCGGCAGGGTGGGTTGAGCTCTCCGAGGAGCAGAAAGCTTTGTCTTATTCCTAACACCTTTCCGCCAGGCAGTAGGTGCTGGATAAATATTTATGGCATTTCTGGCAAAGATTTAAGGCATTCTCGAAGGCAAACGATGGGGGCTAAGGAGGAGCCAATACTTTTCGGCTCTGCAGAGTAGAAGTAACAAGTCTCGAAGTGTGGCCCTGGGAAGTAAGGGACACCTCAGGAGATGTGTGCCTGCAAGCACCTCACTGTTGGGTCTCCTCACCTGTGAAAGGTCAGCTTTCTGCTCAGTGTCAGCACTGTGGTTCTACACCGATGGACAGAAATACCGGCATGAAATGGGGGTGCGGGGGAGGGTCACGCTGTACCAGCGTAGGGACAAGGGGAAGGGTGGCGTCCCGCGACGACTGAGGGAACGGGCGGGTGGGGAGGGGACATGGAGGGGGCACCGTCCATCCGGCTGGACTGGGCAAAGCGGGGCACCGGCGGGGGGCCGAAGGGGAGTTGGGGGAGGGCGCCGTCCGAAAGGGGCGGCTAGGGGTGGGGAGGAGCCGAGGAAGTGCGCTGGGGGAGCCAGGGTGCCGGGTGCACTCGGGATGCCGAGGGGCACGGAGGGAAGCGGCCTCACGGGCTGGGCCTGGGCTGTACGGGCTAGTACCGGCGTGGCCGGGGTCTGGGGGCGCGGCAGCCAGAGCCAAGGTGAGCACGGGCGACACTCAGAGGACCTCGGGGAACCCCCGGCGGCCGAAGGAAGCAGGGGGGAGCGGGTGGGTGGGAGAGGTGCCTAAGTGCCCTGGGCGCCCGAGGCGCTCTCAGAGGTAGGTGGCCGAGGGTCCGCCGGGAGCGTGTCCTACGCGGGCCAGTCGGGGGCGGAGGCGAGCGCGAGGCGGGCCTGGCGCGGGGCCGCGAGGTCGGGGTGACCGCGGGGCCGGGCCTGGCGGGGGCGCGCTTGGGGGACGGAGTGGCCGCGGAGAGAGCGGAGGGAGCGGGGTGACCGCGGGAAGGCGGGCGGCGTAAGGGGTGACCTCGGAGGGGCGGGGTAACCGCGGGGGGTGGGGCGCGCACGGGGCGGGCCTGGCGGGGCGCGCTCGGGGGGCGGGGTGACCGCGGGGGCGCGCGCGGGGCCGGGTGACCAGGGTGGGCCGGGTGGGGCGCGGGGCCGCGGCTTCACTTCCGGGAGTGCCGGGCTCGGTGCGCTGCGGGCCGCCGGATCCCAGGGAGACCGCGCAGGCCAGGCCCGAGCGCACCGCCTGGCGGCCTCTCTGCGGCCATGGGGGCGTCGGCGCGGCTGCTGCGCGCTGCGATCATGGGGGCCCCCGGCTCGGGCAAGGGCACTGTATCGTCGCGCATCATTAAGCACTTCGAGCTGAAGCACCTCTCCAGCGGGGACCTGCTCCGGGACAACATGCTGCGCGGCACAGGTGGGCGCCCGGGTGGGGGCTGGCGATGCCTGGCCGCCGGCTCGGGGTTCGTGGACGGGGAGTGCGGGCGCGGGGGCGCGGGCACGGGGGTGCCGGTCCGCGGATGCGGGCGCAGTATCTCCTTCCCGCCGTCCCGAGGAGCGACCTCTGAGTGTGGGCGACTGCGCCCCGAAACCTCTGGCCTCCGCGGTCACCTCCGAGCGGGTCACTGGGGGAAGGACTGGGTAGCTGGGACACGCTCAAAGTTTCAAAGATGAAAGGAAACAACTGGCTTTGTTTGGAAAGCACACGGTGCCCTGGCCGCAGCCGCCGAAGGTACCTGGAGCTGTGGCCTGTTCTCCACGTGACCCTGAACCTGGAAAGCTGGCGTTACACTTGCTAGGGTCTGCTGTTTTTTTCCTTTTTGTCGTCGTTGTTGAGACCTGTGGGACCTTGGAGTTCCGACTTTCCCTCCCAAAACCTAAAGATCGAGTATTACTTTCCCGGCGTTGAGGTCACAAATGGGCTTTGATTTTTGATACCCCCAGACATTTCTTAAACATGAAAGTTATTCTCGTGCGTGGTCATCTGAAAGTGTTTTTCATGCCAAGTAAATGCTTAGAGCTCAGCACAAAATCCGGTCAACAAACTGTACACTTCACAGGGGGCGAGATTGATAGTATGTAAATTATATCTTAAGAAGGCTGTTTAAAAAAAAAGTCAACAGTGGATCAGTTGTTTGTTGTTTTCAAAAGTGTTGACCTTCTTTTCCCCCAGACAAAACACATTTTGAAACTTTAAGAAAAAAGTAATACTGACGTGGGTTGGAAACGGGGCAGAGTGCATATAATGCAAAGTGAAACCCTCCTTTATCCTCTGCTTTCTCAGAGGGGAACAAGGTTTTCTCCTAAAATGTTGATTTATATACAACCACATATAGCTATCTTGTTTATTTTATGCAGTATGTAATCAGAGATGGATAGATAGTCCCGGGGTGGTGCAAATGGCTGAGCACTCAACTATCAACTGGAAGGCTAACAGTTTGAACCCACCCAGAGGTACCTTGGAAGAAAGTCCTGGCAATCTGCTTCCACAAGGTCACAGCCATGGAGACTTTGTTCTGTTCTGCACACGTGGGGTTGCCGTGAGGCAGCATCGATTGGACTGCAGCCGGTGTGGTTTTGGTTTTGGTTTTATACGTACATTCTGCACCAGCCTGTTTTCACTTTATGTTGAGATCCTGTTCAACTGGAAGGCACAGGAGTTTACTGCATCCTATTTAACGTATACGGATCTAGTTGCAGGATCTACTACGATTAACTTAACCAGTCCCCTATTGATGGACATGTAGGTTGTTCCTAGGTGTTTTTGTTTTTCTGCTTCAAAAATATTGACTTTTAAGTAAAAAAAAAAAACAAAAAACCCAGTCCGGTGTTCTTAGCTTGTCTCTTGGAGTTCTTTGGTTCAGCACCTACCGTCTTTGGTGCGTTGCTACTTGTATTGCTTTCTCTTCCAGCATCGGTCTTTAATAAGTGTTTTGTACAGTTAAACTTCAAAAGGTTGACTTGTTTGGCTCGCTTGCTTATTCTTGATGCAACAAGTCGAAGTGGTGAGGCAAGAGCCACCGGTCGTGGGTGCTGCAGTGGGCTGGGGGACGGTTACCCAAAGCCCGAGGGGGTCAAGCATGCTTTGGGATTCTTTGAGAAATAACTGAGGAGCTGGGCTTACCTATGTGGAGAGGAACACCTTCGTGAAGAGCCAAGGATCCACTCATTTGTTAACACACAAAACATTTAAACAAAAATACATTTAAAAACCAATTAAATACTTTTTTTTTTTTTAATTAAGAAACAGTGCTTTTTTTTTTTTTTTTTGCTTCTTAGCACATGATATGCATATTGTCCTCTGCTGTCTGCTCCCAAACAAGAAAAGAGGCCAAAGAGGAGGGAGGCGGGGAATGCCGGGTGAGATGGTTAGCTTGCTTGGGGCCCTGCCCTTTCTGGATTCTTTCCCACAGTGCTCTAACAAGGAAAACAGCAAGCCCTGCTTGGGGAGGTGTCCTGGGGTTATTAGGAATGTTCTCTATCTCAGGACTAAGAATCTGCTCTCAACAAACATTTGTAAGTGGACTGGATTTTTTCCACAAGACCAGAGCCAAAAGAGAGGAATCATCTTTTATTTTAAAAATACTACTTAATGTTTTCTGATAGTAAAAGTAAAGCATAGTTATTATAAAACCAAAAAACCAAACCCACTGCTGTCGAGTCGATTCTGACTCATAGCGACCCCATAGGACAGAGTAGAACTGCCCCATAGAGTTTCAAGGAGCGCCTGGCGGATTCGAACTGGCAACCTCTTGGTTATTATAGAGGAAGAAAAATATGTCATGAGACTATTAAAGAAGAAAATAGGAGCCTCCAGAATTCTACCCCCCCCGCCCACCCCAGCGAATTATGATGAATCCTTTGATGCTTTTTTCTTAACATTCTGTGTTTCTTTCTCTTTTCTCTTTATCGCATTTGTGTTTGCCAAATTGCCGCATTCTCAGCGACTGCTTAGACACCTTTTTTTCTTCAGGTCACGTTCAAACATCTAAGCAGTCTTAAAAACAATACATAATTTCATGAAGGTTGTACAGTTATTTAGGCATTTTTCTCTTGGACATTTATATTATCCATTCTTTGCTGTAATAAATGCTGTTATAACTGTCCTTGTACGTGAACACTTGGCAGCATCTTGGCGTATTTCCTTCCAGTAAATTCCCTTGTGCGGAGTTTCCACGTATATGGTACCATCAGATGGCGTGCGGAAAAATTCTGCCAGTTTGCTGTCCAAACAAGGCTCTGCTTTATACCCCAAACTGTGCTTTACAACTAAGGCTTAAAACCATTCTAGCAGAAATGATAAGAATATCGGAAACCCACCACCAGTAGCCAACCTGGAGTAACAGTGACCACCCTGGGACCCCGGGAGTCAGGACACTTGTGCTCTGACCCTGACACACTGGGTCCAGGCCTCTCATTTAAAGGGGAGGAAACTGAGTTCAGGAGAGGTTGTAAGAACTTGTTTGATAAAAACCGCAGTTACTGGAGGACTAGGGGAAACCCAGGTCACCTTGTGTGCCAGTTAAGTACCCTTTCCACTACGCAGTATCCCCAACTCGAGTTCATGAGATACTTCTGGGAGACAAAAAAATTTTTTTTTTTTTTAATTTATTTCAGGACCGGGCAGTGTTTCGTTCTGTTGTATGAAGGGTCACAGTGAGTTGGAACTGACTTGATGGCACCTAACAACAATAACATTTATTTCAAAGTGTATTAAAAAAAAAAAAAAAAATCACACCAAGCCTGTAATTTCATGGCTAAAAACCCAAAAAACCAAACCCAGTGCCATCGAGTCGATTTCGACTCATAGAGACCCTATAGGACAGAGTAGAACTGCCCCAAAGTATTTCTAAGGAGCATTCGAACTGCTGACCCTTTGGTTAGCAGCCGTAGCCCTTAACCACTACACCACCAGGGTTTCCAGTTTCATGGATAGAGCTGACTAATTAAACAGCAACAACAAAAAGCTGAGTTGCTTTAAGGAAAAGTATGTAGTAGTAATAATTTGACAATGGCAGAAACTGAGGTTGGCAGGTGATTGCTCAGAAATTGAAAACTGTCATTTAAGGTGTTTATTTTTCTTCTTCACACGCATGACATACCTGTTGTCCCTTTTTGCCTGTTCTAAGCATAGTGCGTTTCATAGACGGGAGGGACCCTGGACTAGGTGGCTGATCTTTTTGAATCTCATTTGTTCTCATCTTGAAATTAAACCCAAAAAACACTTTACCATCAAGTCAATTCCAACTCATAGCGACCATATAGGACAGAGTAGAAGTGCCCCATAGGGTTTCCAAGGCTGTAATCTTTCCAGAAGCAGACTGCCACATCTTTCTGCCGTGGAGCAGCTGGTGGGTTCAAGCTGCTGACCTGTTGGTTAGAAGCCGAGCACTTAACTGCTGCACCACCAGGTCTCCTTTCAGTGTGCAGCGTAGTCGTGCCTAGTTACAATAATGTAGACGGTTGCTCTTGGTGGCTGTTGAGTCGATTCCGACTCCTGGCGACCCCACGTGTGGAGAGTGGAACTGCTCCAGGGGGTTCAAGGCTGTGACCTTTTGGAAGCAGGTCTCCAGGTCTGTCGTCCCAGACACAACCAGGTGGGTTGGAACCGCCGACCTTTTCTAGTAACGGAGTGCTCAAGCTGTTTTTTTAATGGTAAAAAGTTAATTTGTAATTGGCAATATATTTACATGGCTTGAAATGACAAAAATTATAAAAAATATTTAGTGAAAAGATCCTTTCCAGAGATATTTTATGAACATACAATCAAATGTTCATCTGTTCTTTCCTCTGGTTTTATTTATTTTACACAGATGATAGCAGACTGTACTTCCTGTTCCACCCCTGTGGAAACAATATTGCTTTCCATAAGGAGCGCCCCTTTTTCTTTTCCTAGCAGTTTCACGAGGTGTAAATTACAAACCTTAGAGTTCACCTATTAAAGTGTACAATTCAGTAGGTTTTAGTATATTCACAGTTGTGCAGCTATCATCACAGCAGTTTTAGAACATGTCACCGCCCCCCAAAGAGAGACCTCCTACCCATTAGCAGCCACACCCATTCCTAACCCACCCTGGCCCCAGCCCCCTGGCAAGCACTAATCTCCCGTCCGTCTGTCCTGTACATTTCACATAAATAACATCTTCTAATACATGGCCTTTTATGTCTGTCTGGTTTCTCTCTGAATGGTGTTTCCAAGGTTCATGTTGTCGCATGGATCAGCACTTGATGTCTTTTTACTGCCAGTTGGGGCTAGACCATGTTCTATGTATCCATTCGTCGGCTGATGGACATTTGGGCTGTGTCCCCTTTTATTTCCATGTCTTTTTTATGGCTGCACAGTATTTTATGGGTGCACCAGAGTTTGTTTACATAGTTTAAAGAGCAGTTTTTAAAAGGTGAAGTAGTCTTTTGCTGGACTGGTAATTTTTAACAAAGTAAATTAGGCCTTTTTAAAATTCCACAGCTAGCAACCAGGAGGATCCAGGCAATCTATCAGTTCATTTACCCTCCCACCTACCCATCCACCCACCCATCTACCCATCCATCCATCCACTCATCCACGCACCCACCTACCCAACCACCCACCCATCCACACACTCACCCATCCACGTACCCACCCATCCATCCATGCGCCCCCACCCATCCATCCATGCGCCCCCACCCATCCACCCACCCATCCATCCATGCACCCAACCCATCCACCCACCCATCCATCCATGCACCCAACCCATCCACCCACCCATCCATCCATGCACCCACCCACTCACCCACCCTGTGGATTCATCAAGCACCTACCCTATGCTAGGGAGATAGACAAATATATTTCCCAGGAGGTGCTGGTATCAGGGTGTAGTGTGGGGGACAGGTAGGCAGATGACCAGGTCAGCTGGTGGCTTTAGCAGTGTAGTAAGTGCTCCAGTAGGGACAAGTCTGTGATGTTATGGAGGTCGAGAGGAGGAACAGTTCACTGCCTAGGCTGAGGGAAACCTCACGATGAAGGGCTCTTTAAGATGTACCTTGAAAGATGAGTGAGAGCCAGTCAGGCAGAACAGGGGAGAAAGGAGCCTGTGCAAAGGCTAGGAGGACCCAGAGTGCGTGGAGCTCCTTGCTGGGCGTGTGTTGCAGGGTAGGGTGCCAATGGGAGAGGCGAGGGTAGAGGTACAGTGGGGCCTGAGGTGGATTGGTCCTTCTGTAGTTATGGAGTTGGGATTTCATCCTGAGGGTGTGAGGAGAGTGAACGGGAGGGCAAGGAGCAGGCCTGGGTGGTGCTTCACTGAAGAGGAAAGAGAGTGGATGATGGGTGAGGGAGGTTTTTGTTTTCACTGTAATGCTTGTGAAATATCTCTGCATGAAAGTATTATAATGTCTGTGTGTGTTTAGGAAAATAGTAAGAATGCATGCCCGTTTCCCTACCACCAGACAGGAAACCAGTACTTTAGGGGGGCCCCCGTGTGCCCCTCCCACTCTTGTCTCCTTCCTGTCTCAGAAGTCACCACTATGTTGACTGGAGTCTTTATCATCTGAGGAAGGTTTTTTAAAAGCCCTCAATCGGGTGGAAAGCTGTCAGTTAACTCATCCCCTGTCAGTATCCTCATTTTATTTTGACATTTTAAAAATCAAGTTTTAGGTAGTTGGTTATATAATGGTGCTAAAGGCAATTTTGGCAGGAACTAGGTGCATGTAAAGGAGACCTGTTATTTACATATTGGTTTGGCCTCTCCTTTGTACTTCACAGCTGTGCAGACAATGAGATATTTCCAGCTAACTGGGATATGGGCTGTGTTGGGTTAGGTAACATGAGAATCACCAGACTTAAAAGGGAGGAGACAGAATTAAAAGTGGCTTCTTACATAATGCAGATGGTCATTTCTCAGACTCGTGTCTCCATCTTTTAGGACTAATAAGAGCTGGATTTGAATTTCCCTATTTTTTTGTAGCATTCCTTTCCTCTTTTTATTAGTGTATAACTTTGTAGAAAGTTAACTCATTACAAATAATTTACTTTGAAAGTAGCTTTTTGTATTTTGTAGGTTTGGAAGCTCCCAAATGTTAATTTTTGAATCAAGAAAATAAGCTTTTTTATAAGAAGTCTGTTTAGAAATAATATGAAATGACTGGCAATTGAGCCAAAAAAATATTTACCAAACTCTAAATAACATGCTGGACTGGAAGTCCTTGCATATAATTTGGGGAGAGGGGAAGGTAAAAAGTAGAAATGTAAGTCACAAACTGCTGATAGAAAATTTGGAAAATACAGAAAAGTGCAAAGATATAAAAATCATAATTGTCACACAGAGACGAATACTGTTAACATTGATCTATAGTTTTCTGTTATTTTTTTTGTCTATACATTTACATGTTTCTATATAATTGAGATCATTTTTGTTTATTTTGTAACCTCTGTTTTAATCGGAGCCCTGGCAGCGCAGTGGTTAAGAGCTACAGCTACTAACCAAAAGGTCGGCAGTGCAAATCTACCAGCCGCTCCTTGGGAACCCTATGGGGCAGTTCTACCCTATCCTGTAGGGCGGCTGTGGACAGCAACAGGTTTTCTGTTTTTATCACAAAGTTGAGGATGCATGTTTTCTTATGTACACACTACCCAGAGCTCCTCCTCAGGTAGCCGTGCCTAGGGGCCTGGAATTGGAGAAAACATGCCCGCTTGCTGATTGGCTTTTCCCCCTCTCTGCCATAGAAATTGGTGTGTTAGCCAAGACTTTCATTGACCAGGGGAAGCTCATCCCAGACGACGTCATGACGCGGCTGGTCCTTCATGAGCTGAAGCATCTCACCCAGTATAGCTGGCTGCTGGATGGTAAGTGGAGGTGTCCCGAGCATTTTGTTGTTGTTGTTGTTGTTGTTGGTTGCCATCGAGTCAATTCCAACTCATAGCGACCCTCTATGACAGAGTAGAACAGCCTCACAGGGCTTCCTAGTCAGTGATCTTTATGGGAGCAGATCACCAGGTCTTTTCCTGTGGAGCTGCTGGGTGGGTTCCCACTGCCAGCCTTTTGATTAGCAACTGAGAGCTTAACTGTCACGCCACCAGGGCTCCTTTTTAGTTGCCCAAGATGCTGAGTGCCGCTGGCTGGAGAATGAGCATTGATGGGCTGGAGACGGTCAGCAGGGGGCGGTCAGGAGCCACCTGAGGCCTTGGGCAAGTCTTCCCTGGGCTTTGCCTGTTCTTTATCCCAGTGGAAAGAGGGAGGTGAATTGCAGGATTCCTAACTTCCCTTCGGATGTGACTTTATTTCCGCCTCCCTGTCCTCTGAGAACATTTTATGACGTGGAGGGTGACCACGGAAGGAAGAAGGGAGGCCGGAAAGGTAAGGTAAGGCTGTACACTTTCCCAACCAGCGGTGTGGCCGGAATCCTTGAAGACAGGCGGAGTTTTTAGCTTCTAATTACTGCTCTGTTGATACTGAGGGGGCACAAAAGAGATTTGTTTTTTAAAGCTGGAATAAGTCCTTCAAGAAGGTCTGAGTCACAACATCCTTTTTTGGAAGAGAGTATGCTAATCTAGGCTTGCTGTTTATACATTCTTCTCTCCGAGTCATCTTCGTCCCCCACACATGGTTCACGTGCACACACACCAATGGCTCACACGCACACACATGCCGCATACACGCATTCACAGCTCACACGCACACGCATGCACACACACGCACGCATACACGCATTCACAGCTCACACGCATGCCGGCACTCACTGTTGCTGTGTTCACCAAGCCCTGCAGGCCTGTTGTTGGGTTTACCCTCCAGGAGGAAGGCACCGCAATTTTCTAATGTGCACAAAGGCTCCGTGTGGACTAGACCTGAATCAGGCTGGGGAAGGGAAGGGCAAACGGAGGGAGAGATTGGGCAGAGCACGGCCTTGGTTTATTTGTTGGAGCTAGTGTCCTGGGGACACAGTGGTTAAGAGCTTGGCTGTGAACCAAAAGGTCAGCAGTTCAAATCCACCAGCCGCTCCTTGGAAACCCTATGGGGCAGTTCTACTCTGTCCAATAGGGTTGCTCTGAGTTGGAATTGACTCAATGGCAGTGGGATGGTTTTAATGTTAGGGATGAGGTGAGAAGCCCAGGGAGAGCTGTCTGGAAGCTTCTTGTGTCAGCTGGGCAGAGGAAGAGGAGAAGCAGCAGGAGGTTGAGAAGGAGAGAGGTGAACTGGGAGAGAAAGTATTTCCTAAATCCCTCTATTCCTGTAAGAAAGGGAGTCAACAGACAGTGCCTGAGTGAGCTCACACGGACGATCTGAGGACGGGAGCTGGGTTTGGTTGTGAAGGGCGCCTTAGTGACTGCAGAGATCAGCTGTTGCCTGTGTGCTGTGTAAGCCATGCCGTCCTCAGTACTGTGTGCGATAGGGGCTCTGTCTTATGTCCCTATTGATAGGTTAGGGATGGAAGGGTAGGTCACAGAGCCTTTAAGTGACAGAGCAAAACCTGGAAGGATGATCCCTTCAAAGGCCTGGGGCTGGCAGCTTGGGGGCAGGGTTAGGGAGCTGGGAAGATGGAGAGACGGAAATCACCCAAAGCGGGGAGCAGCCCTCGCTGTAAGTTGGAGCTCTCAGAACGGTGGCCTCTCAGATGTGTTTCTGTCACAGGGCAAAAGCTTTAAAGCTGTCTGGGGGAGCTGGAGTAAACTAGTCACTTCTCGCTCAGAGAACCAAGGGCTTGGCCTACGCCACCCTGACATTTGAGCCAGTTCTTCAGTGGGTGAATTGTGGGAAGGATTCCCACCCCCGAAAATTCTTTCTCCCAGGGGCTCAGTCCAGTTTCTTCCCAGGGACAGGCATGTTGGTCTGAATGGTGTGTGAAAGATATAAAAGGAAGCGGTTGTAGGTGGAGGAAAGAGGGCAGAAATGACATAGGTGAGAGTAAGATGTAGGGTGAGCCAAACCAACGTTGTCGGTGGCCGTAGTGACAGATGGCTGGGCCTCCTCCTGCCCCAGAGCAAGGCAGGTGGACCAAGGGTGTGCCTGGGAACGGCACCTCAGGGGCACCTCCCAGCAGCAGCTTCCAAGAGTTGCTCTCAGTAGCTGATCTAGGTAGCCATGGCCAGCCTGCCTGGTGTGTCTTTCCTTTTGTTCAGATTGTTGTTGTTGTTAACTGCCCTCAAGTTGGCTCCTGACTCATGGCGACCTTACGCACAATGGATAGAATGAAGCCAAACACTGCTCGGTCCAGCACCAGCCTCACAATCGTAGCTGTTTGAGCCCATTGTTGTAGCCACGGTGTCAGTTCACCTCGTTGAGGGTCTGATCCTCTACTTTACCAAGCGTGATATCTTCTCCAGGGACTGATCTCTCCCGATAACATGTCCACCCTCACTTCCAAGCAGCATCCTGGCTGTACTTCTTACAAGCAGATTGGTTCATTCTTTTGGCAGTCTGTGGTGTATTCAGTGTTCTTTGCCAACACCATAATTCAAAGGCATCAGTTCTGTTTCAGTCTTCCTTATTCGTTGTCCAGGTTTCACGTGCATATGAGGTGACTAAAAACACCAAGGCTAAGGTCAGGCGCACTTTAGTCCTCCAAGTGACATCTTTGCTTTTCAACACTTTAAAGCGGTCTTTTGCAACAGATTTGCCCAATGCCATGTGTTCTTTGATTTCTTGACAGCTCCTTCCATGGACGTTGATTGTGGATCCAAGTAAAATGAAGACTGCCCGACACTAATTCTTTTCTCTTTTCTAAATTGTAAAAGGTTTTCCAAGGACAGTCCCGCAGGCTGAAGCCCTGGATAAAGTTTATCAGATAGACACGGTGATTAACCTGAACGTGCCCTTTGAGGTCATTAAGCAACGCCTCACTGCTCGCTGGATTCACCCAGCCAGTGGTCGAGTCTACAACATCGACTTCAACCCTCCCAAGAGTGTGGTGAGTAGCTGCAGTGGGGCTCACGCGGCTTTCCACACAGCAGACTGTCCCCCCGTCCTCTCGTCCCCACAGACCTGCAGGCACAGGTTTTGTGAACTGGGAAGTCCTGCACCTGACCAGAACTCCTGAGGGTATATTCTCAGGGTACCAGGTGTAGTCAGCTGGCCTAGTCCAGCCTGTTGGTAAAGACGTGCCCAAGAGCAAGCATTAACTGGCTCCCACTGTGCTGATGCTGACACGTGGCGACCCCGTAAGTGTCAGAGTAGAACTGTGCTCCGTGACGCTGACACGTGGCGACCCCGTGTCAGAGTAGAACTGTGCTCCATGACGCTGACACGTGGCGACCCCGTAAGTGTCAGAGTAGAACTGTGCTCCATGACGCTGACACGTGGCGACCCCGTGTCAGAGTAGAACTGTGCTCCATGACGCTGACACGTGGCGACCCCGTAAGTGTCAGAGTAGAACTGTGCTCCATGACGCTGACACGTGGCGACCCCGTAAGTGTCAGAGTAGAACTGTGCTCCATGACGCTGACACGTGGCGACCCCGTAAGTGTCAGAGTAGAACTGTGCTCCATGACGCTGACACGTGGCGACCCCGTAAGTGTCAGAGTAGAACTGTGCTCCATGATGCTGACACGTGGCGACCCCGTAAGTGTCAGAGGAGAACTGTGCTCCATAGGGTTTTCAGTGGCTGGTTTTTCAGATGTAGGTCGCCAGGCCTTTCTTCTGGTGCACGTCTGGTTGGACTTGACCCTCCCAGCCTTTCAGTTAGCAGCTGAGCGCACGAACCCCTCACACCATCCGGGGACTCCATCCAGCAAGCAAGGGGCGGAGGGGAGGGGTTGCTATTCATTCAGAAGCCTTTATTTCTTCCAGGGAGTAGTAGCGACACCTTCATTTACTTAGGGCTTGGAGTTGCGATGCCTAGTCAAGAGCTGAATCTTTTTGTATATACGTGAAATGATTTGGAGGCAGCTTACAAAACCTTTTACTCCAAGGGGACCATGACTGCCACTGTGGAAATGACCCTGGGGTCTCCAGGCGCAGTGTCACAATCATGTGTTTGGGTTTGAGTCTGTTATTTAGAACTCAGCACATTTTTGTGCATGGTGCTTGCATATAGAAGACGTCTGTTTAAAAATCATTTTAAAATCACATCTGAAGTACCCTTCAGAATACCAGGCTGGCTTTGCTGTGGGGAATCAGACCTTGTAACTCCCGTTTAGGGCATTGACGACCTGACCGGGGAACCCCTCGTCCAGCGCGAGGACGACAGGCCGGAGACAGTCATCAAGAGGCTGAAGGCATACGAAGCGCAGACGGAGCCGGTCCTGGATTATTACCAGTGAGTGCTCTGCTTTCCAGAACATGGGAGGGTCCTGAGCCTGTTCTTGATTATCCATGCTTTACAGCAAAATGCTAAAATAACAGGCGACGCAATTCAGGTTGGCTTCCACAGCAGTGAGAGTCTGCTAGCTCGTGTAACAGAAGCAAGCCCGGAAGGAGGTAGGCTGGGCTTCAGTCAGCCCTCGGGTTGCTCACAGCTGTGCGGCCCCAAGGGTTGCCGTTCTCCCGGCTTTGCCTTCTGGGCTCAGGCGGGCTCCTTGCGGCGGCAGGGTGTTGCCAGGAACGGCCAGCACTTTCTCTTTGGTGAAGGGGGGCGATGGGGCACCTTGCCCCCACGAACACAAGCCTGAGCATCACTCAGCACGCCTTGTGCCGTTTGAAAACCAGAGTTGCCGTCAAGCCCGTTCTGGCTCACGGAGACCCCGTGCTTCTCAGTATAGAACTGTGCCTCCAATAGTGTGTTCAGTGGCTGATTTTTCAGAGGTAGGTCACCAGGCCTTTCTTCTGAGGTGCCTCTGAGTGGACTCGAACCACTAACCTTTTGGTTAGCAGCTGAGCGAGTTAACCGTTTGTACCCCCCGGGACTGTCATTGTTTAAGCTGAGTTACTGCCCTCTCTGAACTCCTCCCTGGGGTGCGAGGGGTCACAGTGATTGGGCTACACCTGCAGCGGGGGCGGGGCGGTCTCAGCCGTCTCTGCTGTGCGGTGGAGAGAGGGTGGGGAGGAGTGGGAGGCAAGCCCGGTAACTCCCACTCCCAGAGGGTACAGTTAACTCGCTCAGGGCTTGCCGTGAGTTGGGAGTGACATCAACTGTTTGTTTTTTGTATATATGGCAGTAGAGGACGCTGTAGCACGGAAGTGTCTCCAATGGCAATTATCCTCCCATCACTTAATGGACTCAGTAATAGCCTCTAGACGCTTATATCCTAATACGGTTTTGCCTGCTCTTGAGAGAATTCATGTCACACAGATACGAGAATCTACTCGATGAGTATCTGACTCAGCTAATGAACAAGCCAGTGTTTACTCAGCCCCACCACTCCTTACACAGGTTGCTTGCATCTCCTTTTCATTCATCCATTCTCTTTTTGAAAAATATGTCAGGCACGTGTCCTGGTTAGAGCACAGACTCTGGAGCCAGACTGGTTCAGTTCAAACCGCACTTTACTAACTTGGCCTTATCCCCCTGCTTGGAGCCCTGGGAGCGCAGTGGTTAAGAGCTATGGCTGCTAACCAAAAGGACACAGTTCGAATCCACTAGCCGCTCCTTGGTAAACCCTACGTGGCAGTTCTACACTGTCCTTTAGGGTTGCTATGAGTTGGAATCGACTCGACAGCGAGTTGTTTTTTTTTGGGTAACCTTTTGCTTAACCTCTGCCTATTTTCTTGTCTGTAAAATGGGGTGACAACATGTAGGGTTGAAAGATTAAATGAGTTACCACGCGTAGCTCTTATCGCTGTGCCCGACACCCAGCAAGCACTCCATGATTACCGGCTCTTACTGCCATTCCTGCGATAGGGTCAGTATGAAGTCGGATCTGAAGGGATACTCTCCACACTGCTGTTATTTCTTGGGGCAGAAATGAGAATAGTTGGCGATTCACTCTCTACAGTAACTGTTAAACGTTAATTTTGTGATTTGTGTACTGATCCTGGCTCTGCTGGCTCCCAGCTGTGTGGGCTAGGCAAGGTATTTACCCTCTGTGCCACAAATTCCTTATCCGTAATACCTGAGCAATGGTAGTGCCTACCTTACAGTGCAGTTAAGGGAATTCTGGGAGATGAGCCCTGTAAAGACATCAGTCCTGGCACTGGTCAATCACTCTGTTAACTGCTGCAGTTTATGCTGTCAGATGCTGGGCCCTTGGTCCACACTTAATTAGATCCAGTCCCTGCCAGGTCCTGCTGTATGTGGGTGTTGCAGGGAGCTGGGTAAACATCTACCACAGTGTGATACATGCTTATATTAATAGGAAACCTAATTCCTACTTGCTTAACCAAAAGGGGAATTCATGGGTCATGTCACATCAAAGTCCAAAGGTATGGCAGGGTCCTGGTGTCCACCTAACCTCATCAGGCCTCAGTCGCTCTCAGGTGGGTGCTCTCTGTGTGGCAGCCCCCCACCACCCTCCAGCTTACATTCCTACCGGTTCAGCTCCCCCAGCAGGAAAGGGAGCCTCTTCTGCTAGGTAGTTCCAGCAAAAGTCCTGGGGTTGGCACTGATCAGTTCTTATCATGTCTCTCCTTGGAGCTGGGCGGTGGGGGCTGAGGTTGGTGGAGAGCCTCTTCCCCAAAAGTCAGCAGAAGGGAGAGGCACTCAGACTGGACAGATGAAAACAACACTGCAGGGCTGTCATAGAGGTAATCACGGATCAGCGAAAGCCGTCACACCAGTTAAATCAGTTGCCTTGAGGCTCCAATTAGGCCACCCAATGTGTGTCAGAGTAGAACTGCACTCCACAGGGTTTTTAATACCGATTTTTCAGAAGTAGATCTCCAGGCCTTTCTAACAAGGCGCCTCTGGGTGGACTTGCTCGCACCTCCAACCTTCAGGTTAGCTGCTAAGCGCATTGACCATTCCATCGCCCAGGAAGGGGTTAATTCTGTCACAATGTGGGGAGGGAAGTTGGGGAGGGCTGCAGAGATGGAGCCATGACTCAGGTCAATATCTTAAAAGAATTCCTAGTCTTCCTGGGTATGCTGCCTGTTGCCATTATTTCAGACTCCTCCTGCTAGCGTCCACCTGTAAGACGACGACTGGCCCTAACCGGCAACGGAAAGGGGCATTTGCCATCAGCTCAGTGATGGTCTGCGTTGTTTTAAAATACTCACAGTTGTATTGTTTTCAAAACTCTTCTCAGCTGTGGGACACTTGTAGCGTAATTAGGTCTGTGATTAGGAATAGGGTGTTACTACCCTGTGGAGGACCGGTTGTGGAAGCTGTTTGTTTCCTTACACAGAAATGAACCCGGGAGGGAGAGCTTTAGGGCTGCACAGAGCCTGTGCTGTGCCCCCAGTAACTAACCCACCTGCGAGGCTGGCCTGATTTTAAAGTGGCTCTTCCAGAAGCTTACCGCTGTTAAGAAGCTTGTTCTCTTCAAAGTTTTACAAGCTGCCTGTGATTTTCGAAGCAGGAGGGCGTCTGCGTGATTTCTTCCCTTAGTTGTTTCTTACCAAGAAGAAAGTGGGAATATTTGTTCATCTCAACAGCGGTAAATGCTGTGAGGTATCGAGAAACAGTTTTGTCCCCAGTGAAACCTCTGAAAACCTAGCAAGCATTGCAGAGGTTTGTAGAAAGTAATAAGCCAGAGTTCTCCACGTCCTCTTGTGCAGCCTTTAACCAAAAAACCTGTTGCTGTCGAGTCGACTGTGACTCATGATGACCCCACGTGTGTCAGAGTGAACTGTGCTTCAGAGGGTTTTCCTCGGCTGACTTTTCAGAAGTAGATCACCAGGCTTTTCTTCCGAGGCACCTCTGGGTGGACCCGAACAGTCTGCACCACCCAGAGAGTCCAAAGTACTGGTTAACTGGTTGCTCTCGATTTTGTCGATTCCAAATCCTGGTGACCCCGTGTGTTATAGACATTCACTCTGTAGGGTTTTCAAGGCTGTGACCTTTCGGAAGCAGATCACCAGGCCTTCTGAAGTGCCTCTGGGAGGACACGCACAGTTTGCGGCACCCAAGGACTCCAGGCAGCCTTTGGGGGTGTGTGTGCGTGTGTGTACGTCTGTGTCTGTGTGCCTGCGTGTACACCGGCACCTGTACCATGTTGGGGAAGGGGAGAAGCAAGAGGAAAGCTGCGATCTCTGGAGGCTGTGTGTGGTTTGCCAGGCAGCTGGCTTCTGATCCTCACCTCTCACCACATTACCCCCAGCAACTGCAGTAAACAGACATTGGCTGCAGGCCTGTTGACGAGCCCGGCAAATCTCCCTGGGGGAAATGGAGAAACCCAGTAGGAAGAAGAATAAAAACAACACACTTTCTTCCTGTTTCCCTTAAAATTCAGAGGGTAGAATAGAGAAAAAAAATTAATCTAGGTGAAAAGCAGGAGTGACAGTCAAGTATTAGAAAGCTCTTTCTGCAAATGTCTAAGTGGCCAAAGGAAACCAAAGGGGGAGTCTAGATTCTGGCAGACCGTGTCTGGAAATCTACCGCTGAGTGAGCTGGGCTGTTACTTTAGGTCTCTAAAACACGGTTTCATCAGTAACGTAAGGAAAGTTGAGCTTTGAAAGAATTCCCTAAGTACTGTATGTAAAGCACTGGGCGGGGGGCCTGACAAACCGTGCGTGCTCCGTAATTAACACACAGAGCGTGCTCAGTAAATGATCCCGGCTATTTTTTAAGTGACCGTTTCTGTAAGTCCGAGGGCACAAACGAGACCAGAATCTAGGCTTTGCGATGGCCAGCCCGTGCTTTTCTCTGGATCACAGACCTGCACTTACTGAGCCCCCTAGGCCTACCTTACCACCTTGTACAGAATCACTCCGAGACAGCGCAGCAGGAACACTCAGACCTGTGTTTTCTCCCCGTCTTTAGGAAAAAGGGGGTGTTGGAGACATTCTCTGGAACAGAAACCAACAAGATATGGCCCCACGTATATGCTTTCCTGCAAACAAAAGTTCCACAGATAAACCACACAGCCTCAGTTTCTCCGTGAGGAAAAGTGCCAGGCATCAGTGAGGCGAGCACAAGCTCCTCGTCCTGAGACGCCTGCACCTACGAGTTCTCTGAAAATGATAGTTTCATTTCTGCTGATTTTGTTCTAGATGTACCAAATGAGGTGGATGCTAAGATTTGTCTTCTGCAGTCGTCTAGTGTTTTCCTCAGTTATCTGTTGTGGGTGTGCAATTCTAAAACATCAGTGATGTCTTAAATGTTTTTTTAAATCAAAATGCAAAGAGTGATTCGTAGTAATCTGACTGTTGTTCAGTAAGTGGTTGATAAAGGTTTCCATATTTTTCTGGAAAAGTAAAAAAAAAAAGACTAATTTGGGGAAAGTACCTCATCAGAGGCGTATGTATGGACTGACGCCAAGACAAGACATTTCTAGCACTGTGGGACTCCGTTTTGTGACTCTCTCAAATTCCAGAGGAAAACAACTGGATTTACAGGTCAGTTGCAGAATGCAAATTCACCGCTGCCTTTGAACTGAGAAACTTCCAAGCCGGCCATATATTCTCTATTTATCTTGTCGTTAAACATACCTTCCTTTTATTCGGAAACCCTGGTAGCGTAGCGGTTAAGACCTACAGCTGCTAACCAAAAGGCTGGCAGTTCGAATCCACCAGGCGCTCCTTGAAAACCCTATGGGGGCAGTTCTACTCTCTCCAATAGGGTCACTGTGAGTCGGAATTGACTCAACGGCAATGGGTTTGGTTTTTTCAGAATTTCCAATTTGCTATACAAATGTATCAGAGCATTTAGGGCAATATTGCTTTAGGGAGTGGTTTTCTTTTGAGAAATAACTGTGTTCTGAGAGATCTATTTAGAATGTGACATTGTAAGTTCCTGGATAAGCACTAAACTTGAAGGAATTTTCTTCAGTGGAAAGTGTCAAGTCTTTCCTGTTTTCAGATATGACTCAGGTTAAGAAACGTGTGCTTTAGGCTGTACCGGCCAGCTTGTGATGGAAACGTATAATACGCTGTGATGTTAAACATGTACCAAAAAAAAAGAATAAAGAAAACCCGTGGTGCCACGTCAAATAAGCATACTTGGTCTTTAGGAAACAGAAATAGGTCAGGCCTGCCTGGGGCAACTCCCGTGACATCGGTACCAATCGTAGGAGTAAACTGGTGGAGCAGTACAACAGTTTTACCTGCCGTTTAAAAAAAAACCAGGAAGGTAGTTTAGTTACCTGAAGAGGGGCTTCTTTATTGCTGATCAAAGAAGTTGATACCTGCTAGCGTTCACTGCCGTCCTATCTTAGGATTCTGAAAGAACTATGCCAGGCGAGTGTGACCTGAGCCGCCATTTTTTAGTCATTATTTTAGATTCCTTAGTGGGACAACAAGGACACATGATTCTGTACTGTGTCCTGGTAGGAGTGGGGTGACACGAGGTGGAGGAGAAACACCACTGTATCTTCCGTGGCATGTTTAGTCTTACTTTAAAAAAACCCCGCTGCTCTTGTGTCTGACTGACAGTAGGAGAAAGCAGAACTGCCCCATAGGGTTTCTTCCCAGGCTTTAAATCTTCCCGGAAGTAAACTGCCACATTTTTGTCCTGCAAAGCAGCTGGTGGATTGGTCTGAACCGCTCACCGTTCAGTTAGCAGGCGAGCGCTTAACCACTGCACCACCAGGGCTCCTACTCTTACTTTACTTGGTGCCAAATGAAATCAAACAAGTCCCTCCGTGAGCTATTTGAAAATTTGGCCCATTTTACTCCAGTCTCTTAATACACAAATGCCAGCAAGTGGTTCTTGTATTTTAGGGGAAAAACTTATTTTTCCTTCTTTTATTTTTCATTCATTGTTGGTCTTTCAAAATGGCCCAAGGCTTTTTCAAAAGGATTATAGTAAATGTTTCATTCTTTACACAACTTTCTATAATGCCTTATTTGATTATGTACTTTCCAAAAATGTTTTGAACTATTGAACTTATGGATTACCACTGGGTTTTAAAATGCCTTATTTGAATACTATGTACTTTCCAAAAATTGTTTTGAACCACTGAACTTACGGATTACCACTGGGTTTTAAAATGCCTTATTTGAATACTGTGTACTTTCCAAAAATTGTTTTGAACCACTGAATTTATGGATTACCACTGGGTTTTAAAATGCCTTATTTGAATACTATGTACTTTCCAAAAATTGTTTTGAACCACTGAACTTACAGATTACCACTGGGTTTTACGCCACGTATTCATCTTTATTGTAATAAAATTGCATTTCAGAGCTGGGGACATTGCTTTGTCTTTGGTGCCTCTCAGAGCGGTTCCTGTCCCACCTTCTGTTCTGTTGCCCTGAAGTCTCACTAATTCTATCCCCTGCTAGACTGCTGTAGTCATACTCACCTTCTGGACGCCGTTCAGAGTTTGGAAATTAAAAAAAGGTAGAACACGGCTATGAGAAATGGTAAGACTTCTTCCCATGTGAGCACTCCCTCCCCCACTAAACAATTAACCCAACGTTTTGCACATTCATCCAGTACTTTGGGAAACGCCTGTAATGACTTCTCCTTATTAAACAAGAAGTTTTTATGGCAGCTGAGCTGGTATCATAGACAGTTCTAAGAATGTCACTGCTGAGTAGCCCATCCTGCAAACTCAATATAATGCTGATATGCCTGTCATGACTTACAAGCCACATGGAAATGTCTGGAGCTACGTGCCATGACGAGGAGAAGCTACTAGGCCTTAGGTTGTTTTAGCAGAGGAGGACAGTCCCTCAAGCCATTACTGCTTTCTGGAGCAACAGCCAGAGTTAGCTTGGTTCTCTCTTTTGTAAGCACAGGGTGCTGGGGAGAAACAGATGGGCAGTTGTTAGCACCACCCAGAAATTTTATTTCCACTCTCAATTCCATATGAAATAGGTTAAATACAGCCTCAGCTTTCTAAACACTGGCCCATGGCTACTTCTGCTATAGCTATATACAACAGCATTCCAGCAAAATATAAAATTTGTGACAAAACCGAAGCTGGCAACAAATCGTTGTCATTATAGACCTCAGACTACATTAAACTGCTGTAGTCCTTGCAACCAACAGCAAGAATTTCAGTTTTAAAACAGGTGTCTTCTCAACAAAATAATCCCCTGATGTTGATGAACTGCAGAAATAGCTTTTCTATCTCTGCAATTCAGGATTTTTATTTTGGGAGTTACAGTTCAAAAATTTTAAAACAGTCAAGACTAGTCCAGCTGTGCTTAAAGCTTCTGCTAAAAGCTGACGTGCTTTATAGAGTCCATCCTCCGCCCTAGCCCACCTCCTTTCTCTGCCTCACTGACCATCACCATTTTTCCATACTGAGCACTAAGTAAAAGCTCTCATATCAAATTGTGCTTTAGAAGGACTTTCCCGAAGTGTAAATCAACGTGGCACTCTTTTGTCATGTTTTTAAAGAACTCAGAAGGCGTGCACGAAAAGCAAACATCATGAGTCATTACACTGGTTAAAGAAACCAAGTGAATGATGTGGCTCTATATTCTGGGAATTTTTTTTTTTTTTAAATCATTCTCATATTTAGAAAAGATCAAACTTCAAGACTTAGGATAATGGTTTCAACGTCATGATTAGATGGTAAGCAATCCAAAATCAACTTTTATTCATCTTTGCACACCGTACCCCCCCAACCCCCCGCAGTTAGCTTACAGAGTAAGCAAGAAAATTGACACGATCAGTCAGCTCCTCAGGAGAACCTGTGAAATCATACACACAGGTCCATCACAGGTGGGAAAGGAATGCAGAGCGTGAGGGTCTCATTAAAACACATGGGAACAGGGGCAAAGCTGAGACAGACCCTGGCCTCAACCTAGACAAGTACAATTTCCATCACAACTCGATTTAAGAACTGAAATACAGGCTGCCTTCCTTTAAAAGCCTAAAATTGAGACTAGTAAAGTGACATCTTTTATTTTTCTCTGAAAACACCTCAAAGGTAACTTCAGGATCACCCTACCTAAACCCACAACCTTCCCCCCGCCCCCAGCCCCTGGAAAAAAAATCTACTTACTAAACCAGATTTCATGTTTTTTTTTAGGCAGCATGTTAATTCACCTTTAATGGAGGAATACAAATGCTGGTCTGAAAGAAGAGGAAGACCCAATTTTCTTAAAAGTTATAGTAGATGGTGAGCTCATTAGGCAAAATCTGAAAGACCCATTAATGGTATAACTGGGAGAGAGTGCTACCCATCTATCTGTTCTCATCTAAATGATTGAGAACCGGCTTTTCCGCCACTAATGGTATAACTAGGAGAGTGTTACCCCTCTACCTATCCTCAAGTAATGATTTAAAATCAGTATTACTTCTACCACCTTTCATAAAATGAGACGGTTAACATGGAAAAAATTGAGTGATGGCGATTTCATTAAAAAAAATCTTTTATTAGAAGATAAATTCTATCAAATGAAAGAAGAATGATGGACACTTTGATGTCAAAGACATTTTACTAGTCTGGACTTTCCATGCTTGGTTTCATTTATTTAGGGAAAACTGTCCAACTGAAAGATGAATTATTCTTTTGTTAGTATACTCTACTTTTAAAACAGAAGACACTTCTCTTGGTAGAAGTTCTTACTACTGAAGCAAAACAAAGAATAAAAAGGATGTCAATTTACTGCTCTAAGTACTAGACAAAAAAAAAAACCCAAAACCTGTTGCCGTCAAGTCGATTCCAACTCATAGTGACCCTATAGAGTTTCCAAGGAGCGCCTGGTGGATTCAAACTGCCAACCTCTTGGTTAGCAGCCGTAGCTCTTAGCCACCACAACACCAGGGTTTCCTCTAAGTACTAAAAAAAAAAAGTACTAAAGTACTGCTAAATACCCCAAAACAAATCCAATTACTTTCAGACACTCCAAACAGGAATATTTCCCTTTGAAATAAATATATAGTCACATTTTAAAGATTAGCTCCTTCAGTAATTACTGTTTTAAAAAATAAAAACAACCTTCCAGAATAGTTTACTCAATGTACTGACACTGTCTCCTTCCACCTGCCAGTCATTAATACTTCTATACCTTCAAGAAGGCAAAATGAAATTCAAAGCAATCTGGATGCTTACAGGAAAATCCTGGGAAAAAGTGAAGCCAAAGGAATGAAAGTAATGGTTCAGCTAACAATTGTGTGAAAGTGGGGATTTTATTCTTGTGTCCGTTCTATCTGATGGGAAGGGCTTGCTCCAGAACAGAATATAAAGAGGGAAAAAACTTAGGAAACTTCTATAACTAGCCCATAGGTAAAAAAAAAATAATTACAAACCAATTAATATTACCATATAAATTAGTCAATATTTTATTATTTATTATAGAGTATATATTTATATCAAAGCACAAAGAGACTTATTCTGAAAACCAGGAAGATTGTGATGTACAGCTGAAGTATGATGCAGTAATTCCAGTCCATTTCTACGGGTACTAAGTGCCCGATCACCTCACTCAGTTAAAACAAGGTGTGAACGAGGCCAAGGCCATAGGTCTCACCACCGTGAGGGGTCCTCAGCATTATTTGGTTTCTCAAACTGAGACACGTATTCCCATGGTTAGCCATCTTCCACATACTAGTCCCAGAGGGCACTGAGCCAAAGGCTATTCCCAATACAAATTCAAAGCTCACGTTCCTGTAAGTCAGAAGCTTAGTCCGCAAGTAGTAAGGATGGCAGAATTAGCACTGTCATCTAACTCCAAATAACATGAATCCTCAAAGATCCTGGCATATTTGAAGTGACTTATATGGAGACAGAGCTAAAGCGAGCAGAGCCAAACGTAATGAGAGCCATCACTGCAGACGGGGTCATCTATGAGCTGAAATAAGCAGTTGGCAGCTCGAGGCAGTTAGCGCTACAAGATTTCCCTCTGCTCTTTAGAAAAGTCCTTAAGCTACATCAGACTGAGAATAAACAATCATCACAGTTCTTAACACCAGATTCTTCTGCCTTTTGTTCTGGCAGGCCATTGGCAATCCTATAAAACTCGCTCCCTGAGAGATCCCAGACAACGTTCAGAAATTAACAGTTGATTTTATACATATAAAATATCTGTATTTTCCCTCTATTAGCAGATTTGGTTTTGAATCCCAGCTCACTTTTTATATCATTAAAACCCTTAATACTAAAAAGCCAACAGGGTGATATCTACTAAGAGATACAGCGTAAGGGTATTTCGGGGGTGAATTCAGTGTCTTCTATCAGGTTTACACTCCCGTCAAGTGTTTGGCTTTTGGTGCCCAAAACGCAGGTGCAGCATCGCTGTCTTACGGGGAAAGGCCGATTTGTGCCGCCCAGTTTAGTAAAGCAGATTACTGACTACTGTTTTATTGCTTTTAATATGATGAAACACCAGATTTGACAGCTAAATTCGAAGTAAGGTACAGGTACATTTTTATCTTTAATCATTCTGTAAAGCAGGACATGAAGAGCCATATAAAAAGGGACTGCAGCAGAGAGATGCCTCCTAGAATCAACCAGTTCTTGTAAACACTGAATTTGTGCAGATTTTCATACTTTGATTCCAAAATTGAGAACGATAAGATTAAAGGCAAATTTAGTAGCCAAAAAAAAAATGTCCAGTTTGACTTCCTGCAAATTACGGTACCACTCCTCTCTTCAAGAAACAAAACAAAAACTAGCAGCACATAAAAAAAAAAAAAAAAAAAATACAAAACGTTTCAGTACTCTTTTTTTTCCCTCCCGTCAAAACTCAAACAAAAATAAAGTGCAGCACCCATAAAAGTGTCGAGAAAATAGCCAAGTTCCTCCTTTCTTGTAGCAAAATAGTACTTGGCCCCAGCAGTCTTAACCACATCACACAGTGTCCATCATTTTGGGTTCATCATCTTCTCTGTGTACCACTGAGTTTAAACTGCAGAGAGCTGTACTGAGAGAATACTGAAGACAATCTGGATTCTGGAAAACAACAACACAGGATCGCCAGTTTTAGGCCAGTCGGTGCAACCACACAGTTTCCCGTTCTCTCTTTCCGGCAACATGATACAGTGGGCAGGAAGATGGGACTTTGGGGTCAGACCCGGGCTGAACCCCAAGAAAATAAAGAAAACACAACTATTGCCATTTAATCCAAAGAGATGTAATATACAGTGATATATGTGAAAAACAGAAATATACTGCATTTTCCCCTCCTTTTAACAAAACTGTAATTTTAATTATTTAATCAGACAAAGCTGTATCTCCCATGTGATTATATGTAACAGCCAGCAAAATACTTTGAAGATTGCTATCTTAGACTCTTAGGTCAACTAAGGATAAAAGAAGTTTAATTTAGGTTTGTTTATTTTTTAAACTGAAGGCATAAATGTTCTCCTTGCCAATTTCAAAAAATTGAAACAAAACAGAAACCTCCCTCAATACATGCAAAAATAAAACTATTATCTGTTTAAGTACCATGAATAGGGACCTAAGCCTTTAAGACCCAGGACTTCAGGAAATTTTTCCCCAAGAATTCAATTCTGTCTACTCGGTTGTTCTAAATACCACCTAATTTCATTTATGTTTATTTTACTTAATAAACACCAATGAGGAAAACAGTCCCACAGGGATCTTTCAAAAGATGTTCCTTAATAAAGTACAATACTTTGTGGTTCACTGATAGTAAAAGTCAAAAAACTAGTTAGACTTTGGACTACTCTGATCTTTATGAAAGAAGGGGCACAAATAACTGAGGTCTCGGATGTTAACACTCGACCTCAGTTGGGTGCTGTAGTGGGTTAAGAGCGACACCTGCGAACCAAAAAAATTCAGCAGTTCGAATCCACCAGGTGCTCCTTGAAAACCCTATGGGGCAGTTCTACTTTGTCCTTTAGGGTCGCTAGGAGTCAGAATCCCCTCGACGGCAACAGGTGTTTTTTTTTTTTTTTCAGTTCTAAAAGCTAGTCTATGGGATAAACGAGGTGACTGTTATTTATTTCTATCCAAGAGGTCTTGGTTTAGTCCTTTCAAAAAATAAAGATAATGGTATTAGGCCTGTTTCACAAGATTTTTGTCAATTAAAAAAAAAATTAAAAGCAAAAATGTTGCCAAGCAGCACTTAGAAACATGCTCACCATCACTGAGCGTTAAAAACCGAAAAACCAAACCCAGTGCCATCAAGTTGACTCTGACACATAGCGACCCTATAGGACAGAGAAGAACTGCCCCGTAGTTTCCAAGGAGCGCCTGGCAGATGTGAACTGCCGACCCTTTGGCTAGCAGCCGCAGCACTTAACCACTACACCACCAGGGTTTCCACACTGAGCGTTAGGGAATGCAAACGGAAACCCCAGTGAAATACCACCTCCCCCCTCCTAAGACTGCTTTTATCAGAGGAACAGAAAACGACAAGCGTTCAAAAGATATGGAGAAACTGGAATCCTCAGCCATTGGCAGGAATGCAAAATGGTGCGGCCAATATGGAAAACAGTTCAACAGTTCTTCAAAAGCTTAAACACAGAAGTACATGACCCAACAATTCCACTCCTCCGTATACACCCACAAGAACTGAAAGCAGAACTCAAACAGATACTTGTATACCCACGTTCACTGCAGCGTTATTCACAGCAGCCAAAAGGTAGAAACCACCTAAATGTCCAACAGATGAACAGATGGATAAACAAAATGTGGCATGTACATACAATGAAGTCCCAATACACGCTACAACATGGGTGAACCCCAAAGACATGGTGAGTGAAATACATCAGACACGAAAGGACAAATACCGTATGACCCTACTCACATGAAATATCTAGAATGAGCAAATAAAGGAGACTAAAGTTTACTAGCAGTTACCATGGGAAGGGGACGGGGCAGTTATTGCACAAGGGGCACCCAGTTCTCTTACGGGTGATGAAAAAATGTGGAAGAAGATAGTAGTGATGGAAGGAGCCCTGGTGCCACAGAGGTTAAAGTGTTCAGTGCTAACAGAAAGGTCAGCGGTTCAAACCTACCCCACCACTCTGCAGTCTGCTTCCATAGACTCACAGCCTTGGAAATCCTGTGGTTCAGTTCTGCTCTGTCCTACTGGGTTGCTGTGAGTAGACTTGACGGCAGTGGGTTTGGTTTAGGTTTAGTGGTGATGGTTGTACAACATGGAAAACGTTAATAAATGTCACAGAATTGTATACGTAAAAACGGTTGAAATAGGAAATGTCTTTGTTATATATATTTTACCACAATTAAAAAAAAAAAAGCTAAACTCTCATCCAAATTTAAGCTTTTTATAAATAATTAACACCCTTGTCATGTTATCCCACTCTCCAAAAAAATGCAGCGTTAAGACCTTCTCTACAATACAGGCCTGGTCTGACAAATTGCACAGGCCTTCAGAACAGAACTTAAAATTACCGTATTACCACTGTTGTTGTTAGACGCTGTCGAGTCCGTTCCGAACCACAGCAACCGTATGCACAACAGAAAGTAACGCTGTCCGGTCCTGCGCCATCCTTACAATTGTTGTTATGCTTGAGCTCATTGTTGAAGCCACCGTGTCTGTCAATTCACCTCATTGAGGCTCTTCCTCTTTTCCGCTGACCCTGTACTCTGCCAAGCATGATGTCCTTCTCCAGGGACTGATGCCTCCTGACAACATGTCCAAAGTATGTAAGACGCAGTCTCGCCATCCTTGTCTCTAAGGAGCATTCTGGTTGTACTTCTTCCAAGATGGATCTGTTCATTGTTTCGGCAGTCCATGGTATATTCAATATTCTTCGCCAACACAATTCAAAGCCATCAATTCTTCTTCGGTCTTCCTTATTCATTGTCCAGCTTTCACATGCATATGATGTGACTGAAAATACCGTGGCTTAGGTCAGGCACACCTCAGTCTTGAAGGTGACATCTTTGCTCTTCAACACTTCAAAGAGGTCCTTTGCAGCAGATTTACCCAATGCAACACGTCTTTTGATTTCTTGACTACTGCTTCCATGGCTGTTGATTGTGGATCCAAGTAAAATGAAATCCTTGACAACGTCAGTCTTTTCTCTGTTTATCATGATGTTGCTCATTGGTCCAGTTGTGAGGATTTTTGTTTTCTTTATGTTGAGGTACAGTCCATATTGAAGGCTGTGGTCTTTGATCTTCATTAGTAAGTGCTTCAAGTCCTCTTTACTTTCAGCAAGCAAGGTTGTGTCATCTGCATAACACAGGTCGTTAACGAGTCTTCCTCAAATTCCGATGCCCTGTTCTTCACAGAGTCCAGCTTCTCTGATTATTTGTTCAGCATACAGATTGAATAAGTATGGTCAAAGGATACGACCCTGACTCACACCTTTCCTGACTTTAAACCAATCAGTATTCCCTTGTTTTGTTCTGTCCTAACGACTGCCTCTTGATCTATGTAAAGGTTCCTCAGGAGCACAATTAAGTGTTCTGGAATTCCCATTCTTTGCAATGTTATCCATAATTTGTTATGATCCACACAATCGAATGCCTTTGCATAGTCAATAAAACACAGGTAAACGTCCTTCTGATAGTCTCTGCTTTCAGCCAGGATCTATCTGACATCAGCCACGTCCTCTTCTGAAACCAGCCTGAATTTCTGGCAGTTCCCTGTCGATATACTGCTGCAGCCGTTTTTGAATGATCTTCAGCAGAATTTTGCTTGCATGTGATATTAATGATATCGTTCTATAATTTCCACATTTGGTTGGATTACCTTTCTTGGGAATAGGCAAAAATGTGGATCTCTTCCAGTCAGTTGGCCAGGAAGCTGTCTTCCATATTTCTTGGCATAGACGAGTGAGCACCTCCAGCACTGCATCTGTTTGTTGAAACATCTCAATTGATATTCCATCAATTCCTGGAGCCTTGTTTCTCACCAATGCCTTCAGAGCAGCTTGGACTTCTTCCTTCAGTGCCATCGGTTCCTGATCATATGCCACCTCTTGAAATGGTTGAACATCGACTAATTCTTTTTGGTACAATGACTCTGTGTATTCCTTCCATCTTCTTTTGATGCTTCCTGCATCGCTGAATATTTTCCCCATAGAATCCTTCACTATTGCAACTCGAGGCTTGAATTTTTTCTTCAGTTCAGGTTTAGAAACGCCAAGCATGTTCTTCCCTTTTGGTTTTCTATCTCCAGCTCTTTGCACATGTCATCATAGTACTTAATACTAAGACTAGGCTCCAGTTTTCCATAAGAATTTTGAGTATGATGAGTTGGCTGAAGAAATTTTCCAGGACTCATCCGTCTATCTCTGTCAGAAGTGTCAGACACTTGAACATGGAGAGACTTAAATACAAAATACATTGAATGCCAACACACCTAAGCTAACCTACACTTACACCCCACCGATCCTCCATACTCCTATCTAGGGACATTCTCAGCATGTTTCTTGCTTTGAGACCATAGTTCTTTCCAAGAGCGCTCAAGATACGATTCTCTTGTCCTGAGTGTGGCACAGATTCCACAGCCGTCTGGTGCGAGCTGCTGCAGTAAAGCAGAATGGAAGTCCAGGATCGGAATATTAACTCCATCATTTACCATGTGACTTTAGGTACATTATTTAACCTCTATGAACTTTAGTTTACTCATCCATAAAATGGAGCTACTAGTAGTAGCTATACTTTACAGGGTTTTTGGAGAAGATCAAATGATATGTGGAAGTGTTTCACAAGCTATAAATTGATATGAAAATGGGATGTTACCATTAAGGTAAGATTTTCTTCTAAACCTCCTTCGTTGACTACCTGGTCCCTCAGGTTACCTCTCATCGTATCCTACTTCCCTCAACCCATCAATATTCCTTCCACACGTCTAGCTGCAATTTTATCTTGCCCTTCTCTCCCAAGAGGACTGGACCAGGATGTTCAAATTCTCACACCATGAGGAACTGGTCTGTTAGCCCAGATGCGTTAGGTCTCAGTTACCCTGATGATGTCAGCAACTCACCCCAGTGTCACCTTGTACAATCCCAGCCCCTGTCCCCGAAGACCTGAAAGGATGCCCTCCAGCTGACCTCAGCTGCCATCTGACACGTATGCCAAGAACTTCTCAAACTAGCAACAACTTCTTGGTAAGAGAGGCTTCTTAATGATATCTCAATGTTTATTTTTCCCTGTTGAGTCTAGCGTCAGTGGCATCTTTCAAAGTCTTTTTTCCTTTGTATCCATTATGTGACGTCTTAATTTTAGGAGGTTTATATATTGGACTTGAAAGTGACTTAGTCATGAAATTCCCTTGCAAAGTATACTTCCCTGTGGCTGTATCTCAAGAAATTGGAGAAAATCATCAATGTACTGAAATAATGTTGAGATAATCTGTAAGACAAACCTAGGGAGATTACTGCTTACACTAAGGGGGCAGCATTACCAATTATTTAAAAATCAGACTTTTAATGATTATTTCCACCCTCGAGGTTAATATTCTAGTCTAAGTTAGACGTGATCAACTGCTTTTCTTAAAGTGTTCCTCTGGCCTACACTGGACTGGTGAAATTATAGCAACATAAGATTAAGATGCCGAAAATCTCTCAACTTCTACCACTTTATGAGGTTTGAAAGTACATACAGGACTCCCTCACACTGTCTTCTGAGTGACACTTCCCTTCTCACTGTGAAGGCAACAGACTAAAATTGCTAAAAACAAAACAAAACAAAACAAAACAAAACAAAAAAACCTATTGCCCTCAAGTCAATTCTGACTCATAGCGACCCTATAGGACAGAGCAGAACTGCCCCATAGCGTTTCCAAGGAGCGGCTGGTGGATTCAAACTGCAGACCTTTTGGTTAGCAGCCGAGCGCTTAAACACTGTGCCATCAGGCTAAAGGTGGTATTAAAATCTTGGGGTCTAGAAATGACAGATAACTGGGTTCTAGGTGACCTAAAAATGTAGCCCTAAGTAATATAAGACAGACCAGTGCTCTAATCCCCTCTTCTTTTTGACATTCTTTGATGCTGGTGACATTGTTTCATCTTGATCTAAGAGAAGACTCTGAAGAGGCTCTATCGGTTGGCAGCTTAGCATCAGCTACATTAACGTGTACTAACGATGTTAGATCTGGCAGGCACCACTAACATTTAAGGGGATAATAATAAACTCATGCAAGGAATTACAGCTGGTCTTCTGTATCCATGGGTTCCGCATCCGTGGACTTGACCAACTGCAGATGGAAAATAACTGGGGGAAAAAAGAAAGTTCCAAAAAGCAAAACTTGAACTTGCCACGCGCCAAGCACTACACGGTTACGTGAGTGAAGTGACATGTCGGCATACCCTACTGTAGCCTCCCGCCATTTCATAGATCCTTGATTTCTCTCTAGCGCTTATTGTTCGCCTAGCGTCTCATTTGTTCACTAGTTGTATGCATCCTTTCTATGAAAAAATCGCCCCTAAAAAGCAATTAAGTGGTCAAAGCAATCCCTCAAAGGCTAAGAGGGTGCATACAGTGCTCTCTCTCCACAAGAAAATAAAAATCTTGTATCTTTTGAAAAGTGGCATGTTGCTTGCTGAAGTGGGTCATAAGGCTGGTAAGAACGAATTAAACGTTCACACAGTAAAGCAGAAAGAAGGTGAAATTCTTGGAAGTGTTAGTGATGCCCCTACATTGGCAACAAGGTCTCTCTGGTTCATAATAAAGTGCTTGCAAAGACTGAGGAGGCGTTAAGTGTTAAGTGTAAGCATTAACAACCATTTACATAGCATCTACATTGTATTAGCTGTTATAAGTAATCTAGAGATGATTCAAGTATATGGGAGGATGTGTGCCGGTAATATGCAAATACTATGCCATTTTATATAAGTGACTTGACATCCATGGATTCCGGTTATCTGTGAGGGGTCCTAGAACCAATCCCCTGTGGATACTGAGGGACAATTGTGCCTAGTTTGCCACTTGGAGGTATGCATTGAAGCTAACTCATCCTAATAATAAGGATTTACATAGTTCTACTCAGAATGAGAAGCCCTCAGAAGCCATCTCGAGGAGTTTATGATTGAGACCATCCACAGATAACACACACCCTTAAGAATGTTGAGGTACAACTCATCTCTTCCATACTAAAAGGAGATGGAATTTGGTTTCCCTCTAAATATCTAAGAGATAGAGGAGACAGAGCCAAAACATGGCATGATGGCATGGAATGACACTCAGGGTTATATCCTGGGGCAAGAATATGTAACATGGTCATACATATGTTACATGTAAGAAGAAAGAGTGATCCAAAAGAAAGAGAATTACATGAATACATTTATACAACAAACATTTACTTTTCCCACTTACCTGTGGTAAGGATTCCAATACACCTACAGATCCAACAGCAGAATGGAGAACATGATTCTGAACCGTCATAGGCTGAAAACTTTGTGACTGAGAACAAAGTCTTACTCTTGACTTGAAAGCTTCAAGTTCATTTTTGAACGCTTCAAAATAACCTTCTTCCTCTGCCTAGACAGCATAAAAAAATCAAGGTTTTTCAAGACTTCTAGACCACACAGTAAGTTCTAAAAAGCATATGAGGTCTGAAGTGGAGGAAATAAAGACAAGATGCACAGTTTAAACATAGAAACCACCGTAATCCTAGCCAGATTTGTGAAAACTGCCCATTGCAGACGTAATCATTAGTTTGTTCTGTGTCCCTCTGTTTCAGCAAAATAAAATCAGCTAGTAAGAAACAACCCCTTTCTATACATACATACACAACTGTAACAAAATAAAGCAGGTTTCTCTTTATTTCCCTTGATTTATCCGCATCTTTGACAGGACCTAAAATAGTCCTCATTTAGCCTCTCACATTTATTCCATCTATCCTTTTTCCATTGCCACGCAGCAACCAAGGGGTATCTTTAGAGTCTCTTAATTCTCTATCAGTTAATATGGGGCACTACTACCTATCTCTAGTAATTCTCCAACACTATCTTCCCTATTTTACATAGTCTTATAGAAAGCCATGAAAACCAATTAAAACTCAATAATTCAACCACTAGAGTATGGAAATGTCTTAGTGTTCCAGTTAAGCAAGTATTTTCTTTTCAACGTTATGGGAAGGAAAAAAAGTGTGATGGTTTATACTGAAGGGAAGGAACTCTTAGTCATCCAACGATCTATAATACAAGCCAAATTCTAGATCCTCATCTGCGTTTCCTCTGCAGGTACAGTGACGACACAGAGCATACCCTACACTAACGGATGTGACGTTCTAGTTCACGTGGCGGAAATGACCTCCCTGAAGCCTCTTTCTATGTCCTCAGTGGGGTCATTTGTTCGAAATTCCATTTTTCCTTAATGCAGTTTAGGCTGTGTAGCCAGATTGAAACCTGTGGATTAGTTATCAGTTTCAGTATGTAGACAAAACATGCAGAAATGTTCTGTGCTGCCATCCGATCTTTTCATAAATTTAGGAATACGTCCCTTAATTATATTTTAGCATATCTATAAAGCATTTTTGTCAATATGTGGCATTCACGTGGATGTATGGAACATCAGCCTTCATATCCAAAAATAAGCCTTCTGAGATGGTTATGCAACAAACCACTAAAGGTGTGGAGTGCTGCAACTGCTGACCTGACTGGGTGCTTAAGGCTGAGGGATTTGGGTCTAGAGTGACTTGACTGATTTTTTTTTTTTTTAAGTAACTTATGTATGAGCTGTTTAATACCTCTGTGCCAATTTCCTCACCTGTAAAACAGAGATAATAACCTTCATAAAATGCTATGAAGATTTAACAAGCTATTCCACGCAGAAAGCCTAGAACAGTGCTTAACATAAAGTAAGTCTTCAATAAAAGTTATTACTGCTTAACTTTAAAAAATTATTAAGAGCACAATCGTAAGAGTGTAGACTTCAGTGTCTTTCAGTTCTATTTGGTAAAGGAAATCTCAAAGAATATATATATTTTGGCCATGCTGCAGTATCCTACTGAACTCTAGTTCACCCACATCATTAATGTACAATGAAAAAATAAAGTATGGTTTTTATTACCCCTGTACGTCGAGTAACAACAATTTAGAACAGTCACCACAAGTCTGATTTGGTCATTTACACATTAAAACTCTGTTTCAGGAAAATCTCGTATTTAAGTGGCACTTCAGAAGAATTTAGGGCACTTAAGGTAGGACAACTGCTATCCTAGTGTGTTGTACTTGGCGGGGGGGGGCTTGCAGGTTGCTGTGATGCTGGAAGCTGTGCCGCCAGTATTTCAAATACCAGCAGGGTCACCCTTGGTGAACAGGTTTCAGCTGAGCTTTCAGACTAAGACAGACTAGGAAGAAGGACCTTGCAGTCTACTTCTGAAAAAATTAGCCAGTGAAAACCCTATGAATAGCAGTGGAACACTGTCTGATATAGTGCCAGAAGATGAGCCCCTCAGGTTGGAAGGCACTCAAAAGACGACTGGGGAAGAGCTATCTCCTCAAAGTGGAATCTACCTTAACAAAGTGGATGGAGTCAAGCTTTCAGGACCTTCATTTGCTGATGTGGCACAACTCAAAATGAGAAACAGCTACAAACATCCATTAATAATAGGAACGTGGAATGTATAAAGTATGAATCCAGGAAAACTGGAAGTTGTTGAAAATGAAATGGAATGCATAAACATCAATATCTTAGGCATTAGTGAGATAAAATGGACTAGTACTGGCTATTGTGAATCAGAGAGTCAAACAGGCCACTGTGCCAGGAATGACAATTGAAGAGGAACGACACTGCATTTGTCGTCAGAAAGAACATTTCCAGATCTATCCTGAGGTACAACGCTGTCAGTGATAGGATAATATCCAAATGCCTACAAGGAAGACCAGTTAATACAACTATTATTCAAATTCATGCACCAATTACTAAAACCAAAGATGAAGAAACTAAAGATTTTTATCAACTTCTGCAGTCTGTAATTGATCAAACATGCAATCAAGATGCATTGATAATTACTGGTGATTGGAATGGGGAAATTGGAAACATACAATAAGGACTGGTAGCTGGAAAATATGGCCTTGGTGATAGAAATGACACTGGAGATCACGTGATAGAATTTTCAAGACCAATGACTTCTTCATTGGGAATACCTTTTTTCAACAACATCAACAGCGACTATACATGTGCACCTTAACAAACGATACACAGGAATCAAGTCAACTACATCTGTGCAAAGAGACCATGGAAAAGCTCAACATCATCAGTTAGAACAAAGCCAGGGGCCAACTGTGTAAAAGACCATCAACTGCTCATATGCAAGTCGAAGCTGAAGAAAATTAGAGCAAAAGTACAACCTTGAGTGTATCCCACCTGAATATAGAGACCATCTCAAGAGTAGATCTGATGCATTGAACACTAGTGACTGAAGACAAGATGAGCTGTGGAATGACATCAACCACATTACACACGACGAAAGCCAGAGGTCATGAAAATGAGAGAAACAAAAGACCCAAATGGATGTCGCAAGACTCTGAAACTTGCTCTTCAATGTACAGTAGCTAAAACGAAAGGAAGAAATGTGAAGTAAAAGAGCTGAACAGAAGATTTCAAAGGGCAGCTCAAAAACACAAAGTATTATAATGAAATGTGTAAAGGCCTGTAGTTAGAAAACTAAAAGGGAACAGCACGCTTGGCGTTTCTCAAGGTGAAAGAAATGAAGAAAAATTCAAGCCTTGAGTTGCAATACTGAAGGGTTCTACTGGGAAGATATTAAAGGACACAGGAAGAATTGAAAGATGGAAGGAATACATACCCATAGTCACTGTACCAAAAAGAACTGATCGATGTTCAGCCATATCAGGAGGCAGCATATGACTAAGAATGGATGGTCCTGAAGGAAGAGGTCCAAGCTGCACGGAAGGCACTGGGGAAAAACAAGGCTCCAGGAATTGACAAAACACCAATTGAAATGTTTCAACAAATGGGTAGGGCGCTGGAAGGGCTCATTCATCTATGCCAAGAAATTTGGAAGACAGCTACCTGGCCAGCCGACTGGAAGGGATCCATATTTATGCCCATTCCAAAGAAAGGTGATACAACAGAATGCGGGAATTATTAAACAGTATCATTAATATCACACACAAAGTAAAATTTTGCTGAAGATTGTTCAAAAGCAGTTGCAGCAGTACAACAGGTAACTGTCGGAAATTCAAGCTGAATTCAGAAAAGGACGTGAAAAAAGGGATATCACTGCTGATGTCAGGCAGACCCTGGCTGAAAGCAGAGAACACCAGAAAGGCATTACCTGTGTTTTATTGACTATGCAAAGGCACTGGACTGTGTAGATTATAACAAATTATGGATAACATTGGGAAGAATGAAAATTCTAGAACACTTAATTGAGCTCATGAGGAACCAGTACATAGACCAAGAAGCAGTCACTTAACAGAATAAAGGGATACTGCATGGTTTAAAGTCACGAAAGGAGTGTGTCAAGGCTGTATCCTTTCACCATACTTAGTCAATGTGTATGCTGAGCAAATAATCCAAGAAGCTGGACTATATGAAGAAGAACGGGGCATCAGGATTTGAGGAAGACTCACAACAACAGAAACCCTAGCGGCGTACCGGTTAAGTGCTATGGCTGCTAATCTAAAGGTCGGCAGATCAAATCCACCAGGCTCTCCTTGGAAACTCTACGGGGCAGTTCTACTCTGTCCTATAGGGTCACTAAGAGTCAGAATTGACTCAATGGCAACGCGTTTTTTTTTGGGTGGTCATTAACAACTTGTGTTATTCAGATGACACAACCTTGCTTGCTGAAAGTAAAGAGGACTTGAAGTGCTTACTGATGAAGATCAAAGACCACAGCCTTCAGTATGGATGGCACCTCAACATAAAGAAAACAAAAATCCTCACAACGGGACCAATGAGCAACATCATGATAAATGGAGAAAAGATTGAAGTTGTCAAGGATTTCATTTTACTTGGATCCGCAATCAACAGCCATGGAAGCAGCAGTCAAGAAATCAAAAGACACATTGCATTGGACAAATCTGCTGCAAAGGACCTCTTTGAAGTGCTGAAGAGCAAAGATGTCACCCTGAAGACTAAGGTGTGCCTGACCCAAGCCACGGTATTTTTCAATTGCATCATATGCATGTGAAAGCTGGACAATGAATAAGGAAGACCGAAGAAAAACTGACGCCTTTGAATTGTGGTGTTGGCAAAGAATTTTGAATATACCAAGGACTGCCAAAGAAACAAACAAATCCATCTTGGAAGTACAACCAGAACGCTCCTTAGAACCAAGGATGGCGAGACTGCATCTTATATACCTTGGACACGTTGTCGGGAGGGATCAGTCCCTGGAGAAGGACATCATGCTTGGTAAAGTACAGGGTCAGTGGAAAAGGCGAAGACCCTTAATGAGATGGACTGACACAGCGGCTGCAACAACGGGCTCAAGCATAATGATTTTAAGGATGGCGCAGGACCAGGCAGTGTTTCATACTGTGGTACACAGGATTTTATGAGTTGGAATCAACTCAACAGCACCTAACAACAACAATCAACTCCCATGGAAGCAATAGTCAAGAAATCAAATGACGCATTGCACTGGGCAAATCTGCTGCAAAAGACCTCTTTAAGGTGTTGAAAAGCAAAGATGTTATTCTGAGGACTAAGGTGCTCCTGACCCAAGCCATGGTGTTTTCAATAGCCTCACATGCACGTGAAAGCTGGACAATGAATAAGGGAGACCGAAGAAGAATTGATGCCTTTGAATTGTGCCGTCAGCGAACAATACTGAATATAGCGTGGACTGCCAGGACAACAAATCTGTCTTGGAAGAGGTACAGTCAGAATGCTCCTTAGAAGCAAGGATAGTGAGACTTTGTCTCACCATCCTTTGGACATGTTATCAGGAGGGACTAATCCCTGAGAAGGACATCATGCTTGGTAAGACAGAAGTTCAGCAACAAAGAGGAAGACCTTCAATGAGATGGATTGACACCATGGCTGCAAGAATGGGCTCAAGCACAATGATTGTAAAGACGGCGCAAGACCAAGCAGCGTTTCATTCTATTGTACATATGGTCGCTATGAGTCAGAACCAGCTGGACGGCACCTAACAACAACAGCCATCCTGATTTTTTAAATTTAAAAGCATTATTAATTTTTCCTTATTTATAAAGGGAAATATGTTAAAATAAGAAAATGAAGAAGAAAATGGAAATTATGTATAATTTCACCACCTAAGTATAACCAAAGTTGACCTTTTGGCTTATTTCCTTCTAACCTCTTCTTGTGTATGATAAAATATATCATGTATGCAAGAGAGCTTGAAAAGTATACGTGGACAGCTTATCAGTAGGGGAAAAACCCACTGTGTCCCCACAGAGACTAGGGAACAGATCACTACCAGTCCCTCAGAAACTGACTTGCAAGAGCACTCCCCCCCTGTTCTCCGAGGTTACCCTTGTTAACCATTCCTTTGCCTCTTTAGCATTGCCACTTATGTATGTATTCCTAAATAATAAGTTGTTTAGTTTTGCTGTTTTTGAACTTTAGAAAAACGCGGTAATCTGGATATACCATCTGTGACTTGTTTTTTTCACTCCCTTGTTTGTTCATCCACGCTGCTGCCAGAGAGCATTTTACTGGCTGAACGCACCATTTACTCACTCTGCTGCTGACAGACATTTGAAATGTTCCCAGGATTTTCTGCTACCATGAACAATTCTACCATAAACATTACGGTATCTAGGACACACGTGTTGGAGTTTAACTCTTCAGGGAGTCCCGGGACACACTACATCCCAACCACTTTTTATGTTTCTGGAGTTCTTTGGGAAGGAGGGAACCCAATTTTAATGTGGCCAGCCTCAAGGTGGGAGCCTTTTGAAATGTGTGAAACTCAAAAATTCTGAGTGGGAACCTCATTTTTGTGTAGACTGAGCACTGTCTTGGGTGATGCCTCCCAGATGTGTGAACTTTCTAAACTTTTGAAGGTTTCCCTTTATTTCTGTGAGATACGCCTCTTCAGTATGTTTCCCAGTTACGATGTGCTCACAACAATGTACTGACTGGAAGAATAAGCTATTGCCAGTCTTCTTCAGTCACAGTGGCCATTCTCTCTCTCCTTTATGCCATGCGTTGTTTCCAGGTGTTACTGGCTTCTTTCTTTTCTAGCTTCTGAACAGTAAATAATGCCTTTCCAATAAGAAAGAATGTATTGCAGTGGTACTTTTCAAGGGACTCAAACGTCTCTGAGTTATTCTTACCATGCATTCACTGACTCGTACCAGTAGGATTTACTATGTTCTGGTGTCTGCTGGGACATATGGGATCCCAGATAATGGGTATCGAAACATGTAACAAAAATTCTGAATGATCCTTTCATCAGCATGCCTTCCATTAGTGCAAACACAGGATAAAAAAAAAACAAAAAATTCAAAGGTGAAAATAACTGGGTCGCTAAAAGCTTAAAGCAGCAGCTCTCCAACTTCATGGTCTCAGAACTCCTTCACACTCTTAAAGAACTATTGAAAACCCCAAAGAGCTCTTGTTTGTGTGGGTTATAGGTGTCAACATCTACTGTGCTAGAAACTAAAACTGAGGAAGCTTTAAAAATCTTACTAGGAAATGACATTAACAAAATCATGATATGATACCATGAATAACATCTGTATTAAAAACAGCTACATTTTCCAAAAAAAAAAAAAAAAAAAAACCCCATTGCCAAAGCAGAGGTAAAATCACCGAGACGAGTGGCCCTGTTTTCCGCTTTCCCCATCTCTTTAATGTCTGGCTTAATAGCTGATGGCACGATTCTAACATCTGCTTCAGCACCAATCTCAACTGTATACTCTTAAGAGAATGAGGGTGAAAAGGCAAATGACATCTTAGTATTACGAAATTAGTTTTGACAGAGGGCCTCCTGAAAGGGTCTTTGAGAACCTACTCTTTAGAATGTATACCTAGGAAATTTCTGGGTGTTAGTATATGTGCTTGTAATTTTCCAAAATAGTTGTCCCAACTCATACTGCCACCAACGGTGACCGAGAATTGTGTAGCTTTTAAATTATCACTAGTCTAGTGAGTGTGAAAATGGCATCTACTCTTTTTCCTAAGCATATCTATTTTTACCTTGGCTGACATCACCCCGTATCTATAAATGCGCACCATCTCTTTTCATCTGACCTTAGAGCATAAGCATTTTCTTGGGTCATTAACACCTCTTCATAATTATCATTTTAATGGCTGTATAATATCCTTCGTGTCACAGCTTTTTAAATCATTCTTTTAATTTTTAGGTTGCTTCCTATTTTTCATTACAAAAGCCTCTCTTCCCATGAAACAGTGAGTTCTACACATGGAGGATACTTTTTGTTTTGTTCAACACTGTGTCCTCAGCATCTCAAACAGCTGTGGTCTGCATTAGAAGACACTCGATATTTCCTGAATGATTATAGTGACTGAAGACCCCAAGTTTCCTGAATACATACACTCATGTGAACAGGTCTCCATTTCTCATATATTTCTCACATATATGCTACACTACAGCCTCTTTATACCTCCCTTAAATATAAGTTAACATGGAATCTGCAATCTAATTTTTCTTTTCACGATAAAACCTACAAAAAGAAGTCTTGGCAGCTGGTTGAATGGCTGCCTTTGATGGGCATGGACTAAGAGGCCTTCACTGAGGCCAACATTCCCATTCAACAACACATAGAGCTACTTACTTTGGCTTTCTGGAAAAATAAACGAAAACACCCTCTTGGATCCACGTTACGGTTTTTGGCCATTTCCATAATAAACTGCATGACAACAGCCTGGTGTGCTATTTGTTCCATCAAAGCCCCTTTCTGAAAGCAAAGAGATTGAAATGACAAGAAATACCTCTTGAAATATAATTGACTGGCTTACTGATTCAAATCTTGTATTTTTAGCGTACTTTCTATTTTACTCCCTTTAGTTTTATCTTAAGTCAAAACATACAAACAAAAAAATCAAGCCCGTTGCCGTCGAGTCGATTCTGACTCAGCGACCCTATAGGACAGAGTGGAACTGCCCCACAGAGTTTCTGAGGAGTGCCTGGTAGATTTGAACTGCCGACCTTTTGGTTAGCAGCTGAGCTCTTAACCACTACGCCACCAGGGCTCCTTAAGTAAAATACTAATAGATACATTACAGAGCGTATCTTAGTTTTCATCAGCAAAAAGTTGCTAGTTGTATATGGACTAGAATAACTAAAGGCAGAGCGTGCTATTGGCTTGATTTAATATTGTGATTACTGCTCGGATTTTTAAAATATGACTTTCTCATTAGTTAAAAAAGAAACAAGTCGGATATAATAAGAACAAGAGAGATGGGGGGGTGGTGCACAGGAGGGACCAGCTAGAAAAAGCATCCATTTGCTAACTGATGCAACTAAAAAAACCCTCAAGTCCACACCACACTCAAGCAGATCTGAAGACAAAGCATCGTAAACCCATCTAATAATGCCCACTGCCTTCATTTAAAGTTAAAAAAACAAAAACCAACAAAGTGCGAAATCAGAATTCCATTAAAGGTTCACACAATACCTGTTCAGCTTCTAGATGAAAACACCATAAAATAAGGTACTGGGCAGTTTCTTCACATACAAGGTAGGGATGGTCAGACAAGAACCTCTGACTATCATCCCATCGGCTCAACATACCTAAAAAAAGAAAAAAAAAGGAACAATGAACATCAAATATTTTATTTCTTCCTGCAAGGAAAGAAATGCTATTTTAATACTATCTTCTTTGAAGTCAATACACAGTAGAGTGATCAAAACCTCCCCGTTTGTTGGGTGAAGCCCAAAGTCCTGCATCTGAAGAATACCCTCAATCCAGGCAAGCCATGACAACTGGTCATCCTAGCCTAACGAGAGTATAGGTGAATTCAAGAAACTCAGTATTATTTACTCAGAAAATAAATGATTTTCTGTTTTAAAAGATGAGAAAGAAAACAAGACTACAAGAAGCAACATACAGCAAACTTAGACTTAATTAAAGATTCAGGAAAACAACATTATCTCTAATTCATTAGAAAATACGACTAATATGGTAAAATATCGGCAGGGTGGGAACCAGTCAGCTTTATGATCATAACTGCACTTTAACTATCTAGTCATAATCTCTGTGTATATATACAGTAAACACAACAAATACTAACAATATAACAAACTGTAAACTTTGTTTAGGGTTATCACATCTATAACTGTTAAATTTGAAATCTTTAAAAAATTTGTGAAGCATATTTGAAAATGCCTGCCATTTTGTTTCAAGATGGCATACTAATCCAAATACAAGGTGCACCTTCATCTCCATCCAAATCAAAAAGAAGTCTGACTAAAAAGTCAATACCGCCCAAGCAAACATGTAACCAGTGAAGTGCTGAACTTTTAACTCTGTCCAGTGAGCTCTACACTTGAGTAAGTTCAGTGTAACAATGTCAGCTTTAAAATGCTTCAGACTCATCCAAGGAAGTCTGGACGTTACTGAATCGTCAGGGAAATTTTATAACGGTATCTCAACAGTTTGGCAGTAAACCTTTTCTCTAGACACGAAACGAAATAATGTATTAAAGTCCTGTACCAGCACACAAGTGAGAACAAAACTGAGGATAAATGTTGTACTGAAAAACACACATTCAGCAACACGTGGCAAGTAGCTGAAAATAAATGATTTTTCCCCACTTAAAAAAGGCAATAAAGGATTTTAACATTTTCTCATAAAGAGTTTTACATGCTTTTAAAGTTATTATACTCTATACTCTGGATATGATAATTAAGTCATTTTAAATTCTGAGTAACAGAATGGTTATGGAAGATATTAAAAACTACTCCTCAAAGTACAGTTAAAAACCCCAAAACCCAGCGCTACGTGCTACAGTTAAAGACGGCCTAATTAATGACTTCTGGGGCAGACCTAAAGAAGGCACACGCTTGCTTATTTCTTATACCTGAGGCCATAAATAAATCCTGTGAAGCAGTTTTGCCTCAGCTTTCTTATAGTCCAGAAGAGGTCAGTATTTTCAACTCTCTCTACCATCCACAGAGCATCGCTTCTGCTGTTTACTTCTCCATGGCGGCATCTTGACTCACTGAGGCACCAAAATCCTATTCATTTTGGTTTCTTTTGCAGGAAGGACAACATGAAAGGGTTAGTGACACTTGTAGGGGCCGTGAGGAAGGGTGTTATTAAATGTAAAAGTTGTTAAACTACCTATTTAGTACTTCAGACAAAATTAACACATGTGCTTAACCACAGCTTTTCTTTATCTGAGAAATACTCACCATCACTTTATTTCAAAAATGCAAACTGAATTATGATAAAATTGAGAAGTTAGGTTACAGGTAGCCCAGAGAGACCTTTGTCGGAAGAGTATGGAATTTTATAAACAAAAGATGACAGGCAATGGGTTCAGTGGAACAGAACATACTTGAAACTACTGCTGTTATCATGGAATTTACAACCGTGGGAATAAATGGAGAGTACGACAACCTAGCACGACGGCAACGACAACAGACTCTGAGAGGAAACTGCCTGGTTCAAACACTGGCCTCACAACTTTGGGACTTTGGGACCCTGGGCAAATCCCTTGACATCTCTGTGCCGCCACTGCCTTAACTGTAAACCAGGGCTAAAAAGAGTATCTCACCCACAGGACTTTCGTGAGGACTGAGTGAGTTAACACAAAACAGCCCTCAGGAGAGGGCCTGACACAGCGTGAACATCGGATTAATGTTAGGTATTATGAACACAAAAGCGAACAATTCACTCACTCATTCATTCAACAAATATTAAACTAATCCTTTGGTTAAGAATAATCCACTTAAACTAGCCAATTTCCCCCAATGCTTGAAAAACCTCACTTTGATAAATTAAAATATTTTAACAGTTATATGCTTTTCCCTATGTATTTATCCCCAGTGAACATCTAAATCCCAATCTATCAACTTTCAACATCCTACCTTATTCCTAAAATGGTCCCCAAAGGCATGTCCTCAAGACTGCCCTCCTGTACTTTTAACATGATACGTGTTAACACTTTATACCATTCATTTTAATTTTTCTATTTCCTAAAAATCTTCCAACTAGGTTGTGAATTTCTTGTGGAAAGATACACGCCCTTTTTTCTGTATTTCCTGAGCCCCAGATGGCTTATATTTTTAATCACCTACCATGGACAGCTATTTCTACCTATATAATTGAAAACAAACCAAACTCATTCAAAACCAAACCCATGCTTCTCTCCCTGCCATCCTCCAATGCTTCCTGGGCTCCATGTCATCCAATCGGGAATCCTAGAAACTCCTTTGACACTTCCAGTCTTCCCACATCGAACTGGTCGCTAAGTCCTGTGGCTGTACTACCCAACCAAACCCGCTGCCGTGGAGTTGATTCCGACTCACAGAGAACCTGTAGGACAGAGTAGAGCTACCCCGTAAGGTTTCCAAGGCTGTAAATCTTTACGGAAGCAGACTGCCACATCTTTCTCCCATGGAGTGGTGGTAGGGTCAAACTACCAACATTTCAGTTAGCAGCTGAGCACTTAGCCACTGCGTCACCAGGGTTCCCTGGATATACTATAACCAAAAAAAAAAAAAAAAAAAACCAAACCCATTGCTGTTGAGTCGATTCCGACTCACAGTAACCCTATATATAGTCCTGTGTTAACGTGAATTACATGAATGGATTTTCTAATGATAATCCCTCCTTGAATTCTTAGGATTACCCTTTAAAAATATTTCTTTTTCAGGTTATAAAGTACATACATTGTGAAGAATTTGAAAAACCCAGAAAATAAAATCACCTCCAATTATAAAAGATAATTATTGTCAACATTTTGATGTATTTCCTTCCATGCTTCTTTTTTAACTTTTTAAAGAAACAAAATTAGAATCGTATAATTTTTATCTTTCACTTCACATTCTATCAACAGTATTTTATAGCATATACTTCTTAAAAAATAATTTTGCTATCCATGAAGTGACTAAAGAGACTAATTATTCACCTTCAGGACAAATGAAATGGTTACAGCTTTTGATAAAATTCTGAGAGCCCAACAAGCAGCCTGATGATGAGGACGGTGATGTCAAAGATGCATATAACTGCGAATAAAATGGTTTTGCAGAACTTAAGAGAAAAAAAAGGCTTTGTTTCTAAATTAAAAGTTGACATGTATGAAACATGAATTAACAAAAGTTAATAAGTTACGTAGAAATCTAGGGCAGAAAAGCGAGGTTTCAATGTTTCATAATACTTTACATGATACGGTTATACCGTTTACCACTAGATGGTAGATTCCATTTAATTATAAGGCTAAAAGCAACACAAGAAAGACAGTCAACAAATAGCATAAGGGCAAGTCAGGAACAACTCTGGAAGATACAAATACACGAGACTACAGAGAAGTACTGGTGTGAGACCCTGACATCCCTACACGGGCCCCCATGCAACAGGCCCATGTTTTCCAAGAGTTCGGAATGCAATCCAAGCTTGGATAAAGTCTCAAGGTGGCAACTGTAATTAAAGCTGCTGTTCCAGAAGCCTGGGAAGTAAGTAGCGTATCAAGGTGATCGTCATCCTGGCAAGTGTTTTTTTCCTTTTCCACAATAAGCATACAACACCAGAAAAGTGTGCTTCCACCTAGGATGGACAGGATTAAACCTTCACGGTCTTGCCTTAGGTCCGTGTCCACTCTGTGCCATCATTTAACCAACAGGACTTTGATTATCTCATCACTCCACATGGCTGCAAGTTGGTTTACCCCACACTGACGGAACTTGGCGAGCAGGAGGTAGCAGGTACCCCAGATACCCTCGTGAAATACACACATCCCAGAGAGTGGGAAATAAAAACACATGAAAATTTGGAGAGCTTACTACCTTACTAACATATTGGGGGATTCAATGGCTGCGGCAAGTAGGATATCTCCTCCAAAGTGAAATTCAATGTGTATTTCTACTGAGAGCGAGGCACAGTATCACCGTGGGAGCGTTACCGTGTCTGGATGGGTTTGCAGAAAGCAAGGCACTGGTTAGCGTTACAGGATGAGATGGGGTCTACAGCATGCAATGGCGAAGCAGCTGTCTGTGAATCACCTCTGCACGCCAGTAGCAGGAACCAAGGCCGAAACCTCAATATGTCCCTGTACAGTGGAGAGACCGGCCAGCCATCAAGTAGTAGGTTGTTGACCTTGGACCCATTTGATCTTGGAGGGAGCAGCGATTCTTCACTAGAACAAACCCATTCAAGACCTGGAAACGCCTTCCCTCCTTGCCATGTTTCTGCCTGTAACACCATCTGTGGCCTTATTAAATGCATTATCCATCGTATTCACATTTTTTTAACCGAGGGACTCATTTTACAGCAAAATAAATGAGACAATGAGCTCATGGAATTCACTGGTGTTATCATAAACATCACTCCCCAGAAGCAGCAGTAAGTGGTTTACTGAGGACTCGGTTATAGTACCAGGTGGATAACAGCACCTTGTGAGGCTGGGATATTTTCCCACACGAAACCGATTCTGACCCAGGCACTCATTTTCCAGCAAAAGTGACAGAACCGTTTCAGACCGACTAGGCTCCCCATGGCTCCAAAGCAGCTGGCCTGGTAAACGCCTTGGGTGACACCACCTTGACGGATGCTGTTTTAGCAGATGCAGCAACGTGGTCTGAGTCAGCAGCCGACACACGGTACTTCTTCCTCAGCAGGACACACGGGCCCAGGAAGCAAGACGTGTAGGTGGCCATGGCACCTCACGTTACCACAACTAATGACTCACTTGCAAAATGTTCGCTTTTCATCCTTATGATTCTGGGCTCTGCTGGTTTAAAATCTTAATGTCTATCCAAACACACTGCCATCAAGTCAATTCCAACTTACAGTGACCCTACAGGACAGAGTGGAACTGCCCCATAGGGTTTCCAAGGCTGTAAATCTTAACAGAAGCAGACTGCCACACCTTTCTCCTGTGGGGTGGCTGGTGGGTTCAAACTGTATACCTTTTGGTTAGCAGCCAAGTGCTTCACTGCTCCACCAGGGCTCCTTATATTTATCCCAGGGAGGACTATTTATCCTTTTTTTTCTATTATAAATAGTACCACAATGATAATATATATGAAAAGAAACTATGTTCATTTTTTAAGCTACTTTTCTTGAATTAAAATAGAATACACAGGCTTTTTATCTTAATAAAAAGTTTGAGAATGATAAATATTTTATGAAGAAATGAACTGCATGTAAGAGGGAGGGAAAAAAATCTAAAGTAACATCCAATGTCTCAATATGATTGAAATTCTAAACACTTTGGGTGAAAAACATTTTAAAATGCTAATATTTAAAAAGCTCATTAACACACTGCAAATAAAAACCAAGCTTACTAAAACCATTACTTGGGATAAAAACAATAAATTCTGACCCTCCATTTCTAACACCTCTCAAGAGCATTTTTACGCCAGCCAAGATCAGACTGCTCGTGGTTCTCAGAACACACCATGCTGTTCCGTGACTCCATGCCTCTGGAGATGCTGTTGGCCCTGCCTACCTTGTCTACCTGGCAAACGCTAAAATCTAGCTCAGACGAGACCTCCTCTGGGAAGCTTTCACTTACATCAAACCCGTCCCAACCCTCATCTCCAAAAGAGAAAATTATTTCTTCAGTTCTTTGTACACATTTCCATGACTGTATTATCTGAATAGCAGTTCAAGGGTCTGCCTGAATTATGACAGCATTATATCTAGAACTGCAAAAACTAAATGCTAACCTCACAACTACCAAAGAAGCAGAGGGAGAAAAAAAAAAAGACAAGATTAGCTGGAAATTGATTCTCTCCACACTTTGGTTTGCTCAGTCAATCTCTTTTATTTAGGACCAGAAAAAAGTCTACAGCAAGACCTGTACAACCGTGCCAGAAGTAGCTACATATCTAGAAGTTTGTCAATGATCTTCCTTTTGGTTCCTGTTTTATAAGTCCATTTTTTGTACATATGCGTATGATATCAAACATAGCAAGAGGAACTCAAGACTTACCAAAATGTCTGATTTTTTGTTCATATTTCTGCATAAATGATTTTGATTTATCTTCATCTTCTGTTTCTTTTCTTTTATCTTGATTAATAAAACTCTAAAAAAAATTTACAAATTAAAATCAAATTTTATATTCGAATTGAATCTTCTTCCTCAAATACTAAATGCCCAGCAATCCCTCCTATGAACGTTATAAAAAGATAACACAGTATTACACAGACAGTACATTATTAAATGACCTGTTACGCTTTTCACAAAAATGTTTTGTACTGAGGTTTAGTTAGTTTTGTTTAAAATTACATCTGCGTGAAAAATTATAGAATTACCTTAGGAATCATACAGAAAAACAACTGAATTCACCTTTGTGTTAAATGGAATTTCCCTATCAAACGTACTTACACAAAGTTCTTTTCTATGCATAACTCACGTTTGCATTATTCATTTTTTATAAACGCATGCAATTCTAGTCTCATCTTTAGAGTTCTTGCTGGAAATGATTGCAGAAGTTCAAAGCACAGAGAGGATAAGGTGTATTTACTACAAATTCTCTGGTGAGACTTAAACCAAACACAGACCTTTGCTGTATTTTAACAAACCTTTCTTAGGAGAAGCAAAACACTTCGTTTCTTAAGTCAATTATAAATTTCTATTAATAAACTGCTTGTTTTCAGTTAAATAAGTCATGGGACACCGAGGTTAAGTTTTTATCCAGCCAGAAAAACCGGCAGGACAGTTTCTCAGCACATTCTGTGACCACACTTGTACCCTGAGAACATCGCTGCCAAAAAGGAAAACTGCAAACCAGCCCTCTACCAGTTGGTAATCAGGAAGCACTCAAAAGTCTATATGTTTCAAAATAAAAGCATTTTTTCCTTTATATTCTGCTATCTAGACTAGTACTGTCCAATAGAAATATAATCGGAGCCACAAAAGCAATTTAAAATTTTCTATTAGCCACGTTAAAAAGTAAAAATAGATGAAATTAATTTTAATAACATTTTATTTAACCCAATATACAACAATTATAATTTCAACATGTAGACAATACAAAAAAATTATTACTGATATATTTTACTTTTTTTTGTTACTGTATCTTCAAAATCAGGTGTGTATTTTACAACTTCCAGCACAGCTCAACTCGGACTGGCCACATTTCAGGGGTCCAACAGCACCTGTAGCTAGGGGCTATCGAGCTGGAAAGCACAGATAGAGACCAGTCCTCTCAATGCTCAAGCTCCCAGACAAAACCAACCTATGATTCTGAGCAAATGACTGGAACATAAAGACAGTCCTAACTAATTTGTGGTATAAACATAGGCTATCTTTGAATGTACGGTTAAAGAAAAAATTAAAAGCAGAGACATAATGAAAATACTTGTTTCACGACCACTGTGTTAAAGGTAAGTAAACTTTATCAAATGAAGAAACATTATTCAGATAAAGAAGGGTCCTGTAGTGGGGGAGGAAGACTACATAAATATAAATTAGTATGGCCATGGAAGAAGCCTGCAAAGACACGGCTCACTGTTAACAGTGGTTATCTTTGGGAAATGGAATCAGAGGGGAAGGGAATCCTTCAATTTCTACTTCATGTGTCTGTGTATTTTTACAGTAAGCATGTCATAGTGTTATAATTTTTTTCAGTTACATAAAGAAGGAAGCACTGGTCAGGATGGGACTGATGTACACCCACCTACGTGCATTACTGACAGCTGTTCCAAACCCGAGCAGGTCTAGGGCGAGGCCACTAAGAAGGCCCTCTCTGCCAGGAGAACAGAAACAAGCACTGCCACAGGCTGAGAAGTCTAGAGAATAATGACCGCTAAGGAAAAGGTGAGTGTGAACTTAGCCAAGAATGAGCAGGCTAGCCCTAAAGCTTGACAGTCAACCTTCGTACAAATAAAAAAATACTACTTTACAAATTAGTAGGAAATGACTGCTTTCACTGCCCCAATTGGTTGTAGACTGAAGATTTCAATACATCTTTTTAAAATGCTCCATATTACATATCTTATAGGAGTATGGGCTACATGAGTTATCTGTTTGCCAAAATTATACACCTACGATTTGTGCCTATCAAAGCATGAAAATCTTACCTAAAAACTAAAACAACGACTAACAAGCAAGCAGGAGTGGGGACAGGGGAAGGTACAGCTGAGACAAAAATGGCACAAGGGTGACAGACGTTGATATAGAACATGGGATTCATTAGGCTCTTCTGTTTACTTTGTGTATGTTGTAAGTTTTCTAAAAAAAAAAAAAAGATCCAAATTTCCTACCATATGACAGGCTCGCAATGCGTCATGACGTTTGAAAGCCTGCCCCTATTCTCTGCGTAGATGTGTTAATGTCATCCCTGTTTCTGGCTCAGAGAGCAGTAATAATGGGCAGTACATGAAATCCACTTCTGCTGTGAAGCTAAAAGCTTTTAGCTTCTGTGAATTATTTCCTTCGGCCACGTTGACACAGTGGAAGAAAACTGAACCCTAAAATAACTGTGCCCATCAGCATATTCTTAGACTTAATTATACATGTTTTTCCAAAACAAGGACAAATACAGGTTATTGTATTGCTCAATATACAATTATATCATTTTGTTCCATATTAAAGCATTAGTTCACGAAATAATCAGGCTTTGCTGTTTTTCCTCCTTTTCATGCATTTTTAAATTAATCTCCAGAAACCCTAGTTTTTCCATGGAAAAGACAGGTATAAAGCCCTGAGTACTCTGAGCAGCAGGGGGTTTTACAGGTCCAACCAGGCCGCTTTTCCTCTACTATCTCTAGAACAATGGACGTCATGCTCATTCTTAAAGGCAGCACTAGGAGGAGATGTAATGTCTCTTCACCTTATCTTAGTCTCTCAACCCCACAGCCAGGAATTCCTTCCTCATGTTTAATCCGCCCCTACCGTATCAAGTCATTTTACTTCCTTTTCAGGTTCTTCATTTATAAAATAAGGTGACGGAACAAAAGAAACCCTAAAGCAGCAGTCAGTAAAGTAAAGGGCACACAAAGTGACCCCACAAGGTACGAGGGAAAACGTAACTCCCGTTTAGACTTTCACCTCTCCCTCGTGAACGCCGACCTGGTGCGACTGTTTATAACGTGTACATTTGTTTGGCAGTACAGGTGCACCGACAAATACTGGGGACAGGCCCAGTAAAAGCACCCAGAGTCTGCAGCTCGGGGAGAGGAGTTTCCAAACTTCCGACTACGTTTTAGGTTAAGAGAGATTTCACATTGGGTCCTAACACGTACACACTTCCCTCAAGTACACGTTCCACAACATCGTAGTGACCTTTGGTAAATGGAACGCACTCCGCTCTCTTCTACTCTACTCTTTTTAAAAAGCCACTTGGAATGCACTGAGCTGTTTCACACCCACGTGGGGTCGAGGCCTGTAGTCTGAAGGACACTGCTATTCGGAACTCTTCCAGCAATTTAAACCCATTTCTTCTTCAGACTTCAGTGAGGAACACAACACCACTCTTAATAAGCTACCAAGTCCCAGGCACAAGTACTGTACTATTTCATTTTACTAAAAGACAAAAGGGACTAAATTATTTCTAAGTCCTTTCGGTTATAATGCTTTTATCAGTAAACCCAGATTACTACCTAAGGTTTACTGAATATATACTGTTAAAAGACTTTATTTAATAATTAAATCCAGAAAGCTATCCATCAGTGTTAGGAGACTGATAATAAGCTGATAGCACGGCAACATCAGAGAGTGCTCCTAACACCAAAGCCTTACCACGGGGCCCGGCACTCTGCGCTTTTAAAATATGAGCCCATTTCATCTTCACGCCCACCCTCTGACATCAGGTATCTATAACTACTTCTGATATCAGGTACCTTATACATACAGTTGAGGAAACTGAGGCTTAGAGATGTTAAGTGACTTGCCCAAGGTCACAAAGTCAGTGTGTGACAAAGCTGAGACTTGAGGCAATCTGATTCCAGCGTGTTATGCTGTAATCACGTATCGGATTAAATACTAGGCACATTAGACACTATTAGAGAGACTGGTTTCAGTAAAACAAGCACTTCTCATAAACCTCTATCGAAAGCAAATACTGCCTACAGAATTCTGTGACTCTGCTAAATATGCACAACTCATTTGTACAAACAGTTCCAACGTTTTTTCTCCCTTCATTTTGGTCCGATGAAAGGTCGTACCTTATTAAAAACATCCCTGCTAACGGCATCCATGTTCCACAGGCACAGTCCCTCTCTTTGCACGAGAGCCTCTTCCTTCTGTCGCCACTCTTCTTCCCGCTGCCTCAGCTCTGACGCTGCTGTCTGTGCTTTGGCGTGCTCCTGATCCAAGGACTCAGAGTTATGCAGCGCCAGGCTACCGAGCTTCTGCTGCGCTTCAGCGAGATTCCATTTGCACGCCAGAGTATTCTTCACAAACTCCTTCTGCTTTTGGCAAGCCAGTTCAATGCCATGGCTATATATCTGGATAAAAAACAAAACTCTCCTTGTAAGACAGGAAGGAGGCAAAGGGTATGTTTGTGCAGCAGGGCTCAATTTTCTCTTATTCAAAGGATTTCTGTACAATGTTTTTGGAACAAAGTGTACCCTGCCTTCTGCGTATGCAGTCATACTTTTACACTATAGGTTTTGTTTCATCAACTAGACTCTAAGCTTCTTTGTTCATCTGTATCCCTCCCCCTACAGCTAACAACAACAACAAAAAGCCTGGCAACTAGCACAATGTCTTGCATGTAGTTGGTGATCAGCAAACATCTGATTTAAAGTCTTCATAATCCTCCTCGAAGAGCAGGATAACAGAAGTAAAAGCTTGTATCTAGTTCAACAGCTCACCACTCAACATGATGAAAAGCGGACCTTTAAAGTTCTGTTCTACAAGGTCTTCACTGCAAACAACCTTTTATTTAGAATAATTTCTTGGTTTCTATTTTCTTTCTGTATTATCACAGTCCTCAACGATTTAAGAAGTTTTTGTTGAAAATTTCTATTCGTAACTATCAGACACAGATCCTTTAACTTAATCCTAATAAACATGGGCAAAGTTATTTAAAAACAAACAAAAAAGATGCCAACTGGCCCACCCTGGTGATTCTGCTCCACTGGAAAGCCATAGTTATTCAGTTTAATTCTTACTGACCTACACGTCGTAAGGGACTCTGTCAGGTGCTTAATTCCTTACATTCCTAACTCTCTAAAACAAACGCTGAAGCCACATTCTTTCCGATTTCTTACCCAAATGCAGATCAATTTCAAACTACCTATTCAGCATAATTTCCCTCTGATCTGTTCACTTACTTGCTTCACTATGGCCATTGCCTTAGTTCAAGCCCTTACAACTTCACATGTGAGTTATAATAAGGCTTGCCTGCCTTCAGCCCTCCCAAGCCATTCATTCTCCACTCCGCTGGACTGGGGTGAGCTTTCCCCAAACACAAATCTGACCATTCTACTCATTCTTGGAGTCTTGGATAAAGTCCAAACTCTGTGGCATGGCATGGTCCTTCGAGATCTCACTTCTGTTACCTCTCAGACTCAATTTCGTTTACTCTTCTAATTCTGCTTACTCTTTCCTCCTCGCCCTCCCTTAGCTTCACAATCCACCCCAGCCCCGGTCTCCTGGATAACTCCCAGTGTGGTCATCTTTCCTGACTCTGGCTTTACTCCCCTAAATACTCTCTTATCCCTTCTCTCCTCATCCAGATTATGTGTGCTTCTAACATGCTGTTTTTCACGTACTATTGTACGTATATATTTACTAAACTATTAGCTTCTTGAAGAACGGGAACTCAATAAACATTAGATGAATAAATGCATCTCCGCTTCTTGGCGCAGACTCAGTGGTGATACAGGATGTGGAGGCGCAGGCGGTGCAGAGCCCTTCCTTCCGGCCGAGTCTCCAGGCAAAGGGAGATTCCTGCTAGGGCAAAGGCGGGCATTGATGCTATTCGTATGCTTCACTTACCCCCTCAGCAGGTCTGGACCAGTCCCTGGAGAAGAACATCACGCTTGGTAAAGAGGAAGACCCTCAAGGAAATGGATTGTCACAGTGGTTGCAACAATGGGCTCAAACGTAGCAATGACTGTGCGGATGGCGCAGGACCAGGCAGTGTTTCATCCTGTTACGCAGGGTCGCCGTGAGTCAGAACCGACCTGATGGCACCTGATGACAACAGGTCTGGGGCCTGGGTGCCACACTGCCATGCCCCTGACTAACCAAGTAAAATACTTTCATTTTTTGCTATCTTAAAAATAGGATCAAAAATAACTGTATACTAACTATGCTTCAGAAGAAACCAAAAAATGGAAAAAATGAAGCTATAAAATTTATTTTGTAAGCAGAGACAAAGATATACTGAAAAGTAACATAAATAAATGAAATTATCCTGCATTTTGAGATTATGTCAGAGCAAATATTAATTTAGCAAATCAACACAGAAACCTTATTTCCAAATTTTAAAAACGATTCATGTTTAAAAATTCTTCTCCCTAGGTTGCCCAGATAATGCTTAGGCATTTGGGCAAACTATCCAACATGTATTTAGATGAGTAAATAAAACATCAGGTCCTATTTTAATCCACGAACGTACTAACGTTTTAGAGGTACATTAGACAAAATTATATTTTAATGGACTGTTACCATTATTAAGGTCTATTAACGTACCTTTACATCAAAAACCCTCAAACAGGATCTCTGAATTCCAACCTGCCTTTACATTAACAAAAGATGTTTTTTAAAAAAATTATACAATGTTTATACTTTGAATTACCCCAGTGCCGTCAAGTTGATTCCGACTCATAGCCACCCTACAGGGTCACTGTGAGTCGCAATCACCTCGACGGCACTGGGTTTGGCTTTTTTTGATATAGTTTGAATTAAACATTTTATTTTTTCCAAACATTTCAACCCAAAAACTTAAGGCCTAAAAAGTTAGGGAGAAAAATAAGCCCTTTTATTAGGTTTGTTATAAATTCACGAACCAATTTAGAATTAGTAATCACTTTGCAAATCTTACTATTCAGTTGTGGCCAAAGAAAGTTTTAGAGCGCTTCACAGGCAGCGCGGTAGGTGGGAAGAAACACCGGACTAGGCGTCCGCAGTAGCTTCTAGTCTGAGCTCGGAGATCAGTGTTAACGAAGGGGTAAGCCTACACACTTCAAAAACTCCTTTCCTCTGTCTACTATGCACATCTACACATGCGATGATTCCAAGTGCTCCAGTAAAGAGAATATGCATGTATTTGTAAAATCAGGGTTTCTTTTTGTGCTTTTGTGATTCATCCCCAATGCCCTGAAATTCTTCAGACCTTTTCACCCCTCTCCATAAAAAAAAAAAAAAAATTTTTTTTTTTTTTGCCTTCAACATTGAGGCGAGCAGCTGTGGGGCATTCCTTCCTCACTCTCTGCACCACGTTCTGTGCTGTCCGTCTGTGTATGAAGATGACACCCCGACCCATAATTAGGGAGTGACTACTGACCCATCAACTCTCATTCTGTCCTCCTGAAAAGTGTCCTGCGCTTGCCCAGCGGCTGGCTGGACAGCCTGTGATTATGAAGCAGCATTTTCTCTGTGTGAAGCCAACTAACCCGTTAGCCGGGCACTGAATGGATGACCCTACGCTTACTGGCAAACGATTTAAGTCACTCATATTCATTAACATCTAGCAAAACGAGTCTAGAGAAAAACTGCTCACTAATTCAGTTAAACTCTTGGGGATTCCATTTTGCAAGAAGCCTGGAAAAAGGAGAACACCTAGAACTTGTTTCACTGAACATTATCAGGGTTTAGTCTGTAATCCCAGGAAACACTTCCAGAACACACTTAGGTTAGGAGACAAACCAGGGCAAGCCAGTGTAAGCAAATACACACTCCCTAACACAGAACCCAGAAAAATCCTGAAAGATATATCAGGTCTGGATAGATTTCAGAGGAGGGAGGCCTGGGCTGGAAACCTCGAGCGGCATCCAGAACCTGAGAGGCAGTCTGTTGAAAAGGTAAGCTTGCGACTGTGTTTTTACTGGACAGGAATGACCCGACACATAACTAAAAACAATTACCGTTAGGGGGAAATGGTCACGCGACTGGGAGAGAGGCACGCCAGCATCTAAAGCCGGGCTTACGGAATTTGCTCAGATGTCCGAGTCGGAGAAGTAGGATCAGTGCATCCTCCAACTGCAATCATCCCTTGTCCCGAACTATCAACTAGGCACGAGCAGAGCCTTTAACGGAATAAGGGGCTCGGGTAAAGGCAAACGCAAGAGGACAAAGGGTCAAGGATACAGCGTTAGCCGCCCCAAATCTGGGTGCTGTCGGAGGGGGGGAGGAGGAGCGTCTTCCCAGGGGGGGAATCGGCCAAGGGGAAAGAAAAGGTGGGCGTGGAGGGTGGGAGACAGGGCCGCCCCCTTCCCCCGCAGAAGACACTACTCTTTAGAGCGGGGTCGGCATCAGGCACCCTGGCCCGGGGGTGAGGTAGGGGCGCAGAGCGGGCACGCAGAAGGCCGGGGAGACGGGAGTTCTGGGGACCTGGCGATGCCACCCCACCCGCCACAAAACACGGCCCCCCTCACCTGGGCGCCGCCGCCCGGCACCTGAGCGCAGCGGGGGGACCCGGGGGACACGTCCAAGTCACTCTCCTCCTCAGCCTCACCCTGGGCGCGGGGGAGGCTCCAGAGCCCCGGCGGCGGCCACGGCTGCTCCATGTCCCGCCGCTTCCAGCCCCACAACCGCCACTGCCAACGGCCTCGGCGGGAGTGGAAGCTGCCGAGCGGATCCCGCCGCCCCAGCAGCCAGAGGCCGTTACCCACAATCCCTCCGCTGGTCGCGGACGCCGACGCACGCCCCGCGCCGGACTCCCCCGCGCCACCGGCGGACGGCGGAAGGAGACGGACGCACCTGGTACGTCACTTCCGGGGGTGGGCGGGGCCGTGGGGGTGCTGGGTCCAGAGCTTTGAAAAAATTTTATTTTCTTGATCGTTATTATTAGTTTCTCTCGGGGCGTGGCCGGGAACTCCTGTTTAAAACTTAGTTCTCTGAGGCATTTTAGCGCTGCCCACTTGCCCGCATTGGTGCGGAGGGGGCGAAACGTTTGGGAAGTAAAGTGTCACATAGCGTTTCTGCGTTGTAAGCCGGGGTCCTGGAGGCCGGGGCGGGATCAAGTGTCCACTTTGCATGTTGTTTAGAAACTGCAGCTCGTTCCTGTACATTGAATTATAAATCAGTAGTTCTGAGCCGGGAGCGGGGAGTTGAGAAAATTTGGAAAGGCAGAGCCAACTTTCTTCTCTTGTCTTATTTACAAACAGAGTTCTGCGACACTTGGCTGGGAGGAGCAGTACGCCAGGGACGGCCTGGAGGGCGCACGGGTGGAAAAAGTCAAGATGAGTACAGCTGAAAGCGAACGCTTAGAGAGGGGCTCCTGTGTTTCTCCTTACCTTGCTTAACCTTAAAGATTTGTGCCCTGATTATCCCCTTTTTGAGAAGGGGAAATAGACCCAACTTGTCCGACGCCTCACGTTTAAGAAGAACTAGGATCTAGTTCGGGGTATCTGATTTCAAAACGTGCATGTTTAACAGTCAGGTCTTGGGGATCTAATCATAATTAAAGAGACCCAAATCAGAGCGACACAATTTTTTCATCTACCAGGTTGCAAAACTTTTTAGGTTTGTTAATAACAAACACTGACAAGGTGTGAGGAAATGCTGTTAGCAAGCATGTCAGTTGCGTCATCTTTCGGGAAGGGTAATTTGACTATATAAAAAGCTTAAATGCTTATACCCTTTAATTCAGCAACTTTACTACCAGGAAACTATCCAATAGGTTTTTTTTCTTTGTACCAATAGCCAAAGATTTATCTACAAAGATGTTTATTGCAGCACTTTTAATCACTTTTTGTGATTAAAAGAAAAAAAACCGGTAACAATCCGGTTACCCAGTAATAGATTTTTTTTTTTTTTCCTTCCAGTATACTCCAACTCACGGTGACCTTGTGTACAACGGAACAAAATGTTGCCCAGTATCATCCTCGGATCACCAGCATGTTCCACAACAGTGGGCAGTGTAGTCTATTGTCCTCCAGTGGCAATGCGCTCCATAGGGTTTTTAAAGGCTGTAGGTAACATCGTGGAAGTAGGTCACTAGGTCTTCTGCGGCACAGCCGGTTCGATTCCAACCATCAACCTTTTGTTTAGTAGCGGAGCGCAAACCTCTCTCGCCATCCAGGGACCCTATCCATCAATATAGAAATTTAAATTATGGTATATTACAGTAAAACCTGCAAAAGCCAGAGCCTGTGTAGACGAAAACCTGTCTGAGAAGGAAAACTCAAATATTTCTGGTGATAACAAGCAATAGAAAAGTGGTTAAGACCGCACTCTGTCAAAGGTGAAAAACTTGTGGGACCCGGAAAAACAAATGTAATCTTGTTGAGTTCTGGCTCTCACAAGTTTTCACTGTATTAGAATAGGATATTGTCAGTCTTTAAAAAGATTAAAAACCAAGAGACCAAACTCATTGCCATCAAGTTGCTTCCAACTCATAGTGAGCATATAGGACGGAGTAGAACTGCCCCATAGAGTTTCCAAGGAGCGGCTGGTGGATTTGAACTGCAGACCTTTTTGTTAGCAGCTGTAGCTCTTAACCACTACACCACTTTGGTTTCCAGTCAGAGAAGGAAAACTCAAATATTTTCTACTAAAACAAGTGATAGTAAAGTGGTAAGACTGTACGCTATCAAAGACAGAAAACTTTCAAGACCTGGAAAAACAAGGCAGTCCTGTCAAGTTCTGGCTCTCACATGTTAAAAATTTAGATGTGTTTATTGTGAATATTCTTAAACACACAAAAGTATAGAATATTACAATGACCCCCATATGTCCACCACCCAGATTCAACAGTTATCAAGATTTTTCTGTATTTGCTTTATCCCTTTTACTGATTTGCTGGAGTATTTGAAGGCAAAATCTCAGACTTCATATCATTTACCACTACATACCTTAATATGAAACTCTAAGCAATGTCAATATTTGCTTTGTATTATCACAGGGCATTACTGTCAAAAATCAATCACATGGTATTATACAATGCCCAAATGATAATCAGATTTCTCCAATAGCCTCAAATGTTTAAGTTGGTTTGTTCGAATCAGCATTCCGGACAAAGTCCAGATTTTCCATTTGACTGTTAGATCTTTTAATCTACAGCACGCACTTCTACATTCTAGATATGTCTGTTTGCTTCCTTGTGGCATCATTAGCATATCCCTCTATCCCACTGTATTTCCACTAAGTGAAGCTAGGTAATAGAGCGATACTGTCCAGTAGAACTTTCTTTGTGATGGAAATACCTACCCGCACTACCCAATGCCATAGGCACTAGCCACGTGTGGCTCCTTAATACTTTAAATGTGATTAGTTTGAGTGAGGAACTGAACTTTTAATTTTATCTAACTTAAATAGCCACATGTGGCTACCATATTGGACAGCACAACTCCAGTGACTTGACTAGATTCAGTTTCAACTTTTTCAGCCAAAGTACTTCAGAAACCAAACCCATTGCCACTGAGTAGATTCCAATTCATAGCAACCCTACGGGGCAGAGTAGAATTGGCCCCACGGGGTTTCCAAGGCTGTAATCATTACTGAAGCAGACTGCCACATTTTCTCCCTAAGAGCCACTGGTGGGTCCAAAGCACCGACCTTTAGGTTAGTAGCTGAGCGCTTACCCACTGTGCCACCAGGGCTCCCAAAGTACTTCATAGGTGCTTCCTATGCATCATACGTGTGATGTCATCTATAATGATGCCAGGATTGATTGGTAGGTTCATATGGTGATGACCTGATGCTCTAAAATTCCTCCAAAGGATATTAGTCGTCTAGTGCTGCTGTAACAGAAATACCAAAGTGGATGGCTTTAACACAGCGAAATTAATTTTCTTACAGCCTAGTAGGTTACAAGTCCAAATTCAGGGCATCAGCTGCAGGGGAAGGCTTTCTCTCTCTGTTGGCTCTGGAAGAAGGTCCTTGTCCTCAATCTTCCCCTGGTCGAGGAACTTCTCTGGCACAGGGACCCCATGTCCAAAGGATATGCTGTGCTCCTGGTGCTGCTTTCTTGGTGGTATGAGGTCCCCCACTCTCTGCTTGCTTCTCTTTCCTTTTATCTCCTGAGAGAGAAAAGGTGGTGCAGGCCACACCCAAGGGAAACTCCCTTTACCTTGGATGAGGGAGGTGACCTGAGTAAGGGTGCTGTTACAATCCCACCCTAATCCTCTCAACATAAAATTACAATCACAAAATAGAGGACAACCACACAATACTGGGAATCATGGCCTAACCAAGTTGATACATTTTTGGGGGGAACATAATTCAATCCATGACAGTTAGGATTTTTGTATTAAGGTGGTTTCTTGTTCGTTTGTTTGTTTTTCATATATCATCCTCACCAGACATTATCTTTTTGGAGTTTTTTTAGAACCAGAGAAAGAGTCCAGTGTGGTGAGAGCATTGAGCTCTTTTATACATTCATAGCAAAAGTCAGAAAGGTAAACTTTTGTTCTCTGTATGTCAGATTGTGAAAAAACTGAAGTATTAAAGAAGATTTCAGAGAAGGACTTTGAGAAGGCTGACTGTAAAAGACAGTGATTTCTTGGGTCTTGGGGATGGTTCTGATCTGGAAATGCGTTAATGCTGAAATAATCCAGGTTGTTTCCTGGGCCCGGGGACTGTTTGCTGGTGTTTCTCACATCTGCTAGTGAACAGCTCACTCTGGACGCTCGACCTGCTGATGTCGCACTTGCAAATGAGTAATTCACTGGCTCAGAAGGTTGTAGGGCCTCACAAAGGAGCCTGCCGAGTCCAGACATAAATCAACGGCTTAGAAACGGGCTTTGTGGCTCTTTTTTTTTTTTAATCACTCATTAAATACAGCTGCCTTTAGAGCGACCAATGCCTCTAGTAAGGGGGAAGGTATGAAGTTCCTGGGTGGTACAAAAGATTAAGTGCTCAGCTACTAACTGAGTGGTTTGGTGGTTTGAATCCACCCAGAGGTACCTTCCCACCTGTAGGTGCCTCGGAAGAAAGGCCTGGCAGTCTACCTCAGAAAGATCACAGCCTCGAAAACCCTATGGAGTGCAATTTTACTCTGAAACACATGGGATTGCCGTGAGTTGGAATCAATTCAACAATTACTGTTTTTTTTTTTTTGTTTGTTTCTTTGTCTATGAAGGTGAAGGAGAGAAGAGGCCCTCTCTCCTAATATGTCTCCTTGCCAGGTAACCTAGATGACCCATCTTTTTGCTGTAAGAGGGGAACTGGTGGCAGAATACAGGCTCAGCATGCACTGAACCAAACCAAAAACCAAATCCATTTCCACCAAGTCGAATCTGATTCATAGTGACCTTGTAAGACAGAGTGGAACTGCCAAAGTTGTAGCTGGTGGATTTGAACTGCCAACCTTTTGGGTAACAGCCATAGCTCACTGTAGCTCCTAACCACTGTGCCACCAGGGCTCCATGCACTGAACAGTGGTTCTAAAACCTGATCTGACCAAGCCTATCCCTTTCAGACTCTGATGAAAACTACAGGCTCTTCTCCCCCCCCCCCCAAAAATGCATATATGCACATGCAGGAAAGATTGCTATCATTTCAGGGTAGCCAGGAACCCTGGTGGTGAAGTGGTTAAGAGCTACAGCTGCTAACCAGAAGGTCAGCAGTTCAAATCCACCAGCTGCTCCTTGGGCAGCTCTACTCTGTCCTGTAGGGTCGCTATGAGTCAGAATCATCTCGACAACAATGGGTTTTTTAGGACCGCTGAGACAGCCAGGGATCACAGGTTAAGAAGCTCTCAGTGGAAGCAGAAGGGGCAGGCCTGCTTGCAGAGACACTGGCACTCAGTATAAGATGCAGACCGAAAGGCTGAAGAAGCCAGTTCCTTGTCCTTCTTGTCTTCCCGGATTTATCCTTATGTTTTAGATTTTCTACTTGGTTTAATTTGTTTTCCTCTTTACTGAGTAATTCAAATGCCTGCAGTAACTTGTTACAACAGCCGTAGAAAACTAATACATAGCTTTACACTTGCACCAACCTGAATGCCTTTTCCCTGCCCAGCTGCCACTAGTGCCTTCTGGATTCTATTTCCTCCTTTACATAAATACTCCTTCTTGCATTATTTAAAAAGAAATGTTTATAAGCAGAGTGGTTAAGTTTCTAAGTTAGTGTCCTGTAATTATTTTTTTATTTTTTTAGCTAAAATGAAAATCCTAGCCATAATTTTCTGGTTGCCTTACGTTTATGCTTTGCTAACTCAGTCTTCGGAAAATTCCCATTTGGCCTCTGTGCCATTTTCTGGGCCAGGGCTGGATGTGGGCAGGATGTGCTGATGGGCCATTTCTGCAGCGCTGATATCACTGCCGGCCTGGCTGCACTGCAGAGACACTCTGCGGGTAGAAGCTGTCCCTTGGGATCTGTTTACTGCCACCAAGAGGGACCTGTGTAGGTGATAAAGTCAACCTCTTGAAGTTGCAACAGTTCTATCCTTGACTGACTTGACTTGGCCTCCCATGAAGGTGGTACCCTCAGGGTCTCACTACTCTGCAATATGGACCAGCAGCATTACGTAGGTAGCAACTTCCATATCTCCATGGCAGCCAGGAACCCCAGGTGGCCGTGGTGGGGGAAATGAACAGAGTGCAAATATTCACCATCAGCGTATTTAATGTCCCCGTGGCAGACTAGCAGAAGTAGCTGTCCCCAGCTCGTTTCCATTCTGCAAATTTAGCTTTGCCCTGAGATGGTGGGCCCTCCCCTTACCAGTTAGCTCCTACAGACTGGCTGGATCTCTGCATTTAGCATCTCCTCAAAGATATTTACTGAGCATCTGCTATGCTAGGTATTTAAGGGGCTCTGGTGGTACAGCGGTTAAGCGCTTAGCGCTACCCAAAAGGGCAGCAGTTCAAACCCACCAGCCCCTCTGTGGGAGAAATATGGGGCAGTCTGCTTCCGTAAAGATTACAGCCTCAGAAACCCAATCTGGTAGAAGCCCTGTTCTGTCCTGTAGGGTCATTATGAGTCAGAATCTACTCGATGGCAATGGGTAAAGTATGCCCGGCATTTAGATACAAACACATAGCCGTGCAGAGCTTACAGTTTAGGGAGACAAACAGTCATCAACAGGCACAGGAAGACAGATAAGACTACTATTGGAGCAGATGTTAAAAAGGGGGATACATATGTCTGTAGTAGACTTGACCTTGTCAGGAGAGCAGGAGAGGCCTGAGACAGGTAAATCTGAGTGTGTTAATCCATTACCTACATTGGATGACCCCCTTGGTAAAGATACAGAGTGAGCAAGGAAAGGACCTAGAAACAGGTGGAAGAGGATAGACCTAAAAATGGACAGAGAAAAAAGATGGCCAGAGAGTTGGAGGGAGACCAGAAGAGGGCCTTGCCCTAGAAACCGAGCCAGGAGACTCCGCTTACGTCGAGTTAAGAAGGGAAGAGCACAGGTTGGGACATCGCGTATATAGGGCTCACTAGGATGCTGTCTCAGTTCCCTAGAGCTGCTGTAACAGAAATACCACCAGTGGGTGGCTTTAACAAACAAATTTACTTTCTCACAGGAGGCTAGAAGTCCGAATTCAGGGTGCCGCCTCTAGGGGAAGGCTTTCTCTGTTGGCTCCGGAGGAAGGTCTTTGTCTCCTTGGTGACCTCCATGTGATACGGCATCTATTTTCCCCACAACTGTACCCTCTTGCTTGCTTGTTTAATCTCTTTTATATCTCAAAAAAGATTGACTTAAGACACACTCTACACTAATACTGCCTCACTAACGTAACAAAGGAAACCCATTCCCCGAAATGGGATTATGACCACTACAGGGGTTAGGATTTTAAACCCTAGTGGTGTAGTGGTTAAGTGCTACCGCTGCTAACCAAAGGGTCGGCAGCTCGAATCCACCAGGAGCTTCTTGGAAACTATCGGGTAGTTCTACTCAGTCCTATAGGGTCACTCTGAGTCGGAATTGACTTGATGGCACCGGGTTTGGTTTTTTTGGTGATTGTGGGGGGACACAATTCCATCCATAGCAGATGTCTGTGTTCCAGGGGCAGTGGTGGGGGAGGGCATACCTGGATTCACACATGGCTGGCCCCCTTCTTAGCTGTGTGACTTTGGGCAACAGGCCCTAGAGTCTGAATTTGCAAAATGGAGATAATGATATCTCCCTCAAAGAGTTACTGTGGGGACTAAATGAATTAGCACATGCCACGTGCCTAGTGCTCTGCAGGCCTTTGGGAAAGATTGTTTCCTTCCTTCCATTAAGCAACTGGTCACTTATTTATTTATCCGTTTTAGCTGCCACTCACCTGGATGTCTTAGCGTCAGTGTTTATGACTTACCTGTGAAGAGGCTGGAGGGTCAAGACAGGTTCTGTCCCCATCTATCAGGGTAGTAGTCTGGGTGCCAGCAAGCCATGGTAAGCCCCCAGATCAGTGCTCTGGAAGACACAGGGACAGGGCACCATCTGTGTGCCTTCCTCTTGGTGTGCAGATAGAGCACCAGGAACTGGATGGGGACACAGTGTACCACCTTCATCAGGCTGAGTTTGTCACTTCCACAGAGAGGAACTCTGATTTCCAAAATGCATAACTAATTCGTGTCTCAGGAGTTTTTTCTGCAGTATTTTCAGCTGCGTTAACCTCCAAGGCAAAATGATAAACGACTCATGACAATTTTTCTTTTCTTTTCCGGAAACGGCATTGGCTGTCCAGATTTTTCTTGGCTAGACGTAGCCACTCTCTCCTTGCCTTCATTTTTTTCGTCTATCAAATGCGGTGAATAGAGGGAAAAAGAATACAGTTTCCCTGGCAGTTAGGAACTCTCGCTCTGCCGGCCACCTCTGACGCTTTTTAGAGTGTAACCGTGACTTTGGCAAGTACAGTGACTACTCATTAGGAGACGCTGTGATTCAAAGCTTGCTTTAGACAAATTAAATCCCAGAACAGGCTGAACAATGCTATGAAGAGAAAACTGGCAGATATTTCCATTGTTGGTAACACAGGATAGGTAAGTTTTAAACCTCTAAGAGTTACCCATGCATTTCTCATTTGCAGCATGTTCAATTTTTTGATTACTGATGGTGGCTATGTTTTCCGAAGCAAATACGAGGTTCATCAGATTTAATAAACAAAAGAGTACCTTCAGGGGCAGGCTCTCATATTAAATCAGAACTGTTACGGAAATCCCAAGGCTTGGGGGTCTTATGGATACTAAAAGGGGCAGTACTTAAATTACAACGGGGCAGCGATCATATTCCACTTTTAGAACGGAAACTGTCAACATTTTAAGATAGTGATTGGGGTCATAAAGAGAATGGAAGGGGTTGGTGCAAAGGAAATAGGGCTCTTTTTGGGGGGATCTCCGGATCCAGCCGCCCCAGCAGTACGGTGCCAGGCACGCGGACACTCGGATCACGCGCTGCGCCCGGCCACGTTCGCGTTCCAGGTGGAAGGTTGCGCGTTTGAGTCTCCATGGCAACGCGACGCTTCCGCCTTCTGGAAGCTGAGACTCTCGCTCCAGCTGTGAGACCAGTACCGGTGGGAGGGACCCGGGGTTGGGGGGGGGACGGGTGGCGATGAGAGGGGGTGGGGGGCTGGGGAAGCTGCTGGGAACATTCGCCCTAGGGCTTGAGCTAAACTAAGAAAAATCGGTACAAGGCTCAGCACAAAAGGCTCTTTCATTCCGGTCCTTTCACCCACGCAGGGAACGATGCCTCTGGAGGTGGTGGTGGAGTTGCACATCCGGGCGGTAAGAGAGATCGACGAACGTCCCCTCCTTGTCCCAAGTCAGACCCTTTCCCCGGGGTTCTGTAGTCCCATGAAGCTTCCTAAGTGGTCTTGGGTCGTTTCCTCACCCCTTCTCCACTTAACGCACACACACACACCATTGTCATTGGGACAACTAATCCCTCTGTCCTTGAGGTTATCTGCATAGGTCTTCCAGGGCTTCCTAACGTTTAATTCAACTCAGCCTCTTTCAACGTTTGTTTCTTAGCTTTATCCTGATTTTTTTTTTTTTGTTTTTTAAAAAATATCCCTGCATCCAGTCCAAGTATTGATTTCTTTCCCAGAATAAATAAGGGTTACGGATTTTTTTTTTTAACCTTTAAAATAACCAGGGAATAATTTCATTTAAAAAAGCCCCATCACTTCCTGATATTTTGCCACGCCTATTTTTTTTTTTTTTTTTATGAACCACGTGTCGTCTTCTATGCTTTTGCCCTTAGAGATGACTCTGGCTTGCCAATTCCAAAAGGGAAATCAACTGATCAATCAAAATGTTTTCTGATTATCCAACAAACCATTCCTAAGTGTGATGCTGTGGCAGTTACTCCGTTGTTCTTGTTTGGGGTCAGTCATTCCCGATTTCAGTTTATATTTTCCAATCCTTCCCTCTGTAGTCATGACTGACTATCATGTAGGTTTGATCCCAAGCTACTGGGAGCTTCTCTACTGGTCATGATCGCAGGCACGGTGCCAAGAGGATGCTGCCATGGAAAGTCTGGTTAGCCTCCATTAAAAAAAAAACAGTTGTGGTTGATCCTGCCTCAGTGGTGACCCCATGTGCCTCAGAGAAGAACTGTGCTCCACAGAGGTTTCAGTGGCTGAGGTTTTTGAAGTAGATCACCAGGCCTTTCCTTGGAGGTGTCTCTGGGTAGACTCGGAACTCCAACCTTTCAGTTAGCACCATCTAGGATCAGCCTAAGCAGTATCAGGATTGGAGGAAGACTCATTAACAACCTGAGATACGCAGATGACACAACCTTGCTTGCTGAAATTGAAGAGGCCTTGAAGCACTTACTGATGAAGATCATAGACCATAGCCTTCCGTATGGATCACACCTCAACACAAAACCAAAAAAAAAAAAAAAAACAAACCCCATGCTGCCGAGTCAATTCCGACTCACAGCTACCCTAAAGGACAGAGTACAGTTGCCCCATACAAAAATCCTGGTAACTGAATAAACACCATCATGATAAACGGAGAAAACACTGACGTGGTCAAGGATCTCATTTTACTTGCACCCACAATCAACGCCCGTGGAAACACAAGAAATCAAATGATGTATTGCACTGGGCAAATCTGCTGCAAAAGACCTCTTTAAAGCATTAAAAAGCAAAGATGTCACCATGAGGACTAAGTTGTGCCTGACCCAAGCCATGGTATTTTCAATCACCTCATATGAATGGGAAAGCTGGACAGTGAATAAGGAAGACTGAAGAATTGATGCCTTTAAATTATGGTGTCGGCGAAGAACATTGAATATACCGTGGACTACCAGAAGAACGAACAAATCTATCTTGGAAGAAGTACAGCCAGAGTGCTCCTTAGAAGCAAGGACAGTGAGACTGCTCACTTACTTTGAACATGTAATCCAGAGGGACCAGTCCCTGGAGAAGGACATTGTGCTTGGTAGAGGGTCAGCAAGATGGATTGGCACAGTGGCAGCAGCAATGGGCTCAAACATAGCAATGACTTTAAGGATGGCACAGGACTGGACAGTGTTTCATTCTGTTGTACACAGGGTCACTGTGAGTGAGAACTGACTTGACGGCACCTAACAACTACAGCAGTGCCAGCCTCCATAGAAGTGGCAAACAGCATCACACACATGGCTCTGAAACAAAGGTGATCAGCATTTCCTGGTTTTGTCTCAGTTTGCTGACAGCAAAGAGGGCCAGACTAACTCACTACAAGCTCTCAAAATTGTGTCAGAGATGAAGGGATTCTTGAGAAGCTGAGGATAAACCAGTCTCCCTCCTCACTATAGAAGAGACCAGTCCCTGGAGAAGGACATCATGTTTGGTAGAAGGTCAGCAAGAAGTGGAAGACCCTCAGTGAGATTGACTGACACCGTGGCCGCAGCAATGGGCTCAAGCATAACACGGAATGTGAGAATGGCACAGGACCAGGCAGTGTACTGTTCTGTTGTAAACAGGGTGGCTATGAGTTGGAACTGACTGGACGGCACCTAACAAGTTCTCTCCAAAGCAAAAAGTGAACAAGTTTTCATCTCGTTTTATTCAACATTATTAGCGAATTTTATTTTGATTTTTAAAAGACATTCCTCAGTGTACAATCATGGTACTGTACAACTTGGGATATTCCAAAAACCGTCAGGTGAGCTGAGCTGTGCTTTAAAGGCAGCATACTCAGGACCCAGCCAGACAGGGAATTCCAGAACACAAACCAGACTGTAAGCCTTATTTCCAAAACCCAATATTCAGACTTGTGACCGCCACCAGAGGAAATGCCATTGCTTCCAAATATCTGGCCGGAAAATTGCTGCGATGAAAAGAAAGGATTCCTTTAAGGTTAAACAACAACCCGAACACGTGGTGCTTTAGTTTGGCTGACTCACAGGTGAAGAGGTAGCTGGTGGTCGGGGTGTGGTGGGATGCGAGTGGTTTTCTTCTTTTTCTGAGGAGTCACCGTCCCTCTTCCAGGGAGCCCTTCCGCCCTGGCAGTTCACTCTTCCACCCCATCAGAACCTGCACCAGCATCTCTGTAGGATTAAGTCCACAGTCCTTCCTGTTTAGAAATGAGTAATCTCGACACCAGTTGCCTAGGTAATTCCAGGCTTCTCCTTTTAGGTAGAGCAGCATTTAAAGCACACCACCTCCTTTGTCTTTCCTGGTCAGAGAGCAGCAAGCGGAGTCCATCTTGCATTTGGTGGTCTTTGGCCTTGTGATTCTGGGAGGCGCCACAGGTGAGCCACTTGAAACCAAGCGGTCACTGGAAGAGGAACCCTGGTGGCACAGTGGTTAAGCACTCGGCTGCTAACCAGAAGGCTGGTGGTTTGAACCCATCAGCTGCTGTGCAGAAGAAAGATGTGGCAGTTGGCTTCCATAAAGATTACAGTCTTAGAAACCCTAGGGGGCAGTTCTGCTCTGTCCTATAGGGTCACTGTGAGTTGGGATTAAGATTTGACAGTAATGGGTTTGGTTTTCTGGTTTTTGGTCAATGTAAACAGGAATTTAGGAGTTATGGCTCCTCCTGAGCAGCTTCGAGTTAATACTGTTACCTAAAGTGAGCTGCGTTAAGAGAAACAGAGTTCCATATGAAAAACTAGAGTATACGCGGTCATCCTTGTATAAGAAAGCTTACACTCCTCCATTATTTTCCCATTTTATCACCCCAATAAGCCACCAGTTGCCATGGCGCCGACCTGGCTCGTGGCACCCTGTGTGTCAGAGTAGAACTCTGCTCCATAGGGTTTTCAATGGCTGACATTTTTGGAAGCAGATTGCCAGGCTTTTCTTCCTATTACACCAATAGAGAAGCATTATTCTTTATTCAGTAGAAGGCCCCATCCCTGCCATACTGGTCCACTGACCATAAATACGGGGTCAGCTTTTCCTCGATCTCTCAGTTCCTCTGACTTTGCCCAGCAATTCAGCTTCTCTAGCTTTTGTCATACCAAGTTGTTCTTCTCAAAAGAACTAAGCATGTGGGCCCCCCTCCTTCTTCTACTGGCACCTCAGGTGTGTCCAATTTGAAGTGTTTCTTCACTAAGTTCTTGGCTTGTCCTCTGAATGCTGAAGACAGTATGAGAAAGCAGTGGAAAACAAACACCTACGTAAAGATCTTTTGGGAGGTTGGGAGGAAAAGAGAGACAAGTACTACGCCTCTCTTCTCAATACCCAGTGAGCAAAGATGGAAGACAATAATGTAAAAAAAAATCTTACCGAGAAAATTAAGGCGAACTCTCTCCAACTGTGGCAACTAGACCTTCAGGAATAAAGTGGGAAAACCTATGTCTGAGACCCGTAAAATACTGTTTAAAGTCTGTAAAAGACTAGGATTAGCACACAGCTCATCTGCCTGTATTACAGAACAAGAGCATGTTACCTTTCCAAAGTTCAATTTACAAGTGAGATGTTGACTTATGGGATCACTACAAAACACACATTTTACTAAAGTCATTAAAAAAAAAACCCAAAACAGCAACATTGTAATCACTCCAGCTTGGTTTCTTTGCAGCCCTCCTGGAGACATACACAGTTGTTGAATAAATACAATGTTGCTTTCTCTAATATGGCTGTGTTTAACAATGGCCACATGTGCCCCAGCCTAGCCACACATCAAGCTAGTGGGACCCCTACAAATCCCAAGGTAAGCCTGAAATTCTAGGAGGGGAAAGCGGAATGGCAGCTGGCTTAGTTGGCATCACTGAATTTGGAAACCTGATCTCCCCTGGTGCTGTAATCAACGCGATGGTGTCATTGTTGACTCCACAGTACAAAAAGCAGGGGAGCATTGTGGGGCGACAGCCAGCAATAGTCCACGATGCTGTACTGCAGGTAGCCCAGGAGAAAGCCAAAAGCCACGTCAGTGACGTTGTGCCGTCCCAGCATCACCCGGGAGAGGCCCACGAGGAAGGCCCACAGGACCGTCAGCACCCTCAGTGGAATGGCCAGCACCAGGTGGTTCAGGATGAAGCGCGACACCAGGGCGGCCCTTGTGGCGTGGCCCGAGGGGAAGGAGTACTTGTCCACCGAGAGGGTGACAAACATGTCCATCTGGTTGTGAGCCGGCCGGCGCCTGCGGACCAGCCCTTTGATGAGGGCCACCAGCAGCAGGTCCAGCAGCAGGGCGAAGAGCAGGTTCATGAGCACCTCGCGACCGGCCCAGCTGTCGCTCCGGGACAGGCAGTAGAGGGTGCCCAGCAGGAAGGGAATTCCGTGGCCCGAGATCTCCAGCAGCTTCATCAAGGGCCGCACGCTGCCCCAGGCCGAGCGCTCCCTGGCGCATACGCCCAGCTTCTTGGACAGCCACAGGTCAATGGCCAGCAGGGAGCGCAGAGCGATGCCCAGGAAGGACGGGTTCAAGTCCATGCGGGCCTCCTCGGGCAGCGGGCCCGGGGGCGCCGGCGCGGGGCCCGGCCCGGCCAGCGGGAAGGAGCCGCGGCGGTGCACCGGGCTCTCGGACGCGCGGAGCCGCGCGCAGGTGGGATCGGCGCCGGGCGCGCGGCTGCTGAGCAGGGACTGGAACTCGAACCTGCCGCCGCCGCCGCCGTGCGCCGGGCTGCCCGGGCTGCCGCTGCTGCTGCTTGCGACGGGGGCGCCCAGCGCGCGGCCCTCAGCGCCCCTCCGGGGGCTCGTCATCGCGGCGGCCCGACCCGGCACCGCCGGCTAAGAAGCAGCTTCCCGGCCCGGCAGCCTCTTCCGCTTCCGCACTGCCATCCTGGAGGGCGGGGAGAGGAGCGCGCGCCACCCCGATACCTGGTGGAGACGTGGGGGGGAGCTGGGTGGGCCAAGTCCGGGAGGCCAGGCTGGAGGGGAGGGTGCTGCGGTGGGAGGTATGGGTGAGGGGGAGGTGGCTGGGAAATTTGGCAGTGGGATGCTAAGAAAAAAAAAAGAAAAAATTATTGAGTTTTTGGTGAAAGTTTACACAGCACGTCAGGTTCCCGTTTGACAATTTCCGCACGCATCGTTCAGTGACATAGTGACATTGACCACAATGCCTCAGCATTGTTTTCTTTAAACGTGCTGTTCTATTTCCAGTACTCTAGTTTCCCTGCCCCCTTATCTTCAGATCCTTGCTTTGGAGTAGTTGTTGACAGCCTTGAGTTTTTAAAAGACAAGCTGTTCTCTTTTGTTGTTTGTTTTCTTTTTTCTGGTATGACTTGTTTTTTGGGTGGGGCGCATTTTATTGCAGTGAAAACATACACACTGGGACATTAGACAGCACAACCCGTCCACATTTACGATCCAGTGACGGTTTTACGCTTTTCATGTTGTGACACTGTTCTCACCATCCTCTTCCAAAATATTCCACTATCGTTGACTAAACAAGGAGCCCTGGAGGCACAGTGTTTGCAGTACTTAAGCTCAGGGCTGATAACAAAAAGGTCAGTGGTTTGAACCCACCACCCCCTCTATGGAGAAAGATGTTGCAGTCGGCTTCCAACAAGATTTACAGCTTTGGAAATCCTATGGGGCAGCTCTGCTCTGTCCTACAGGGTCCCTGAGTTAAAATCTACTGAATGGCAAGGGGTTTGTTTTTTTTAATTAACAAAAACTCTATGCCTCCCCCAAACAAAAACTCCCCATCACCCTCTTCCCTCCTACCCCTGGTAACCATGGATAATCTTTAGTTTTTATATATTGGCTTATTTCATGGAAACCCTGGTGGCATCGTGGTTAAGTGCTACAGCTGCTAACCTAAAGGTCGGCAGTTCAAATCCACCAGCTGCTCCTTAGAAACCCTATAGGGCAGTTCTACTCTGTCTTATAGGGTCGCTATGAGTCAGAATCAACTCGGCACCAACGGGGTGTGTGTGCTTATTTCATATAAGTGAGATTATACAATACTTGTCCTTTTGTAACTGATTATGACCTTTTTTGATGAACTTTATTTTTTAGAGCAGTTTTAAAGAAAAATTGTACAGAAAGTACAAAGCGTTCCTCTCTGCACAGTTTCTCCTATCCCTCCCTTAGTGTGGTCCGTTTGTTACAGTGGGTGAACCAATACCGTGACATTATTGTTAGCTAAGAGCCATAGTTTAGGGACTAAAGTGCGCCTGACCCAAGCCATGGAGTTTTCAGTCACCTCATACGCACGTAAAAGGTGGACAGTGAATAAAGAAGACCCAAGAAGGACTGATGGCTTTGAATTATGATGTTGGTGAAGAATACTGAATACACCATGGACTGCCAGAAGAACGAACAAATCTGTCTTAGATGTACAGCCAGAACGCTCCTTAGAAGCAAGAATAGTGAGACTTCGTCTCTTTTACTTTGGACATCTTATCAGGACAGACCAGTCCCTGGAGAAGGGACTTCATGCTTGGTGGGGTCAGTGAAAAAGAGGAAGACCCTCAACGAGATAGGCTGGCACCGTGGCTGCAGTAATGGGCTCAAGCATAACAATGATTATAAGGATGGTGCAGGCCAGGCAGAGTTCCGTTCTGTTGTACTTACGAAGCCGTCGGCTAATAGGTTCTTGTCAAGCAGACTAGCAAACTGAAGTCAGCCAGATGCAGGGTTGGAGGAACAGAAAGATTTATTCATAGTTCGCAAACTGGGAGACAAGCAGGGTCTTGTGACCTAAGGCCGCCGGCTTCCTGCACCAGGGCAGATGTGCTCTTTTTATAGGGAGTGACATACCTATGCATGAACAGTGAGGCGAGGATCTTCAGTCTTGTCATGTGCACACAGTCCACATAATTTTAGTGAATAGGTTTTTGCACACAGCTCTAAAAATACTGCGCACAGCCCTAAAAAAAATGGTGACGGCTTGCTACTGCCACCCCAGGAAGGTCATGCCAAACCCAGTGCCATCCAGTGGATTCGGACTCTTAGTGACCCCATATAGTGGGTATATTTGGCGTCAGTACATCTGGGCCTGGGCCTCCTGCCAGGAGAAGACAAGAAACCTGGGGATTGGACCAATCACGGTGAGGAGCTGTAAAAGTTGTAAGAAAAATGTAGCAAGAGTAGACTTTTCTGAAAAACAACTATTATGGGATGGTTAATAACCCGTAATAACCCTTTCGTGACTGCCTGCTTCACTAGGGGTCGTTGGGAGTCGCAACCGACTCGACAGCACCACCAAACAACAGTGATTTACATTAGGGTTCGCTCTTTGTGTTGTACAGTCTTAAGGATTTTATCAAGTGCCTAACGTTATGTATTCATTATAGGATCATACATAGTAGTTTCACTGCCCTAAAAATGCCCTGGGCTCCACCTATTCATCCCCCTTCCCCTATCTCCTTAGCCCTAGGCAGCCTCTGACCTTTCTACTATTCCTATAGTCTTGCTTTTTCCAGACTGTCATATAGTTGAAATCAAATAGTATGCAGCCTTTTTCAGATTGGTTCTTTCATTTAGCAGTATGCATTTAGCTTTTTTTTCTTTTTGAAGGTTTCTTGCCCAGGGGTGTTCCTGCCCAGCAAGCAAGCTGTGTACCTTGGCGTCTACTTCCTGAATCAGTACCTGGAGACGGACTGCTTCCCCGCTGTGTTCCCTATTATAATCCATCAGAACCTGAAGTTTGAAAAGGTGATCCTGCTTTCTTATCGGTGATGTCCGAAGACAGTGTAATAGAACACAGCTCTACAATAAAGGTGTTATTTTGTAAATTTTCTTTAAATAAATTTTCTCCAAGGCACTTTTAGCACTTGCAAAACCAGAGCCTGCGTGGTGGACTCACTTTTGTATCTGAGGTCTGAGCCAAGTTCTGTCAACCTAGTGCTAAATACCCTGGTTGATGTTTTCTATTCTTGGAACTCCCATGGCATTTTCTAACTGGAGCAGAGAGCATTTCTGAGCATTCCTGGAGGTGTTAGAGGCCCCTGAATTCCATTAATGAGTTTATCAGTTAGCTAGCAGACCTTAGACACAAACCTTTTTAAACACAGGGAAAAAAAAAAAAAGAAAAGAAAGAAAAACCATTACCAAATTAGTTATTAAAAAAATACACATCTTAAAACTGAAATCCTGTAACAACAGGAAGGCCTTGAGATGTACTGACTTTCCTTAAGGCCTACCGGGGTTTTTAGCTACAGAATAAAGGCTAGATTCCATTCCAGTGAATACGGTCATGATGTAAACAGCCAAGACATTATCAGTCCTCTTCGCACTTAGGTATTTGAGAGGATATCCATTATTTGAGAGGATATCCGTTCATTGCCGTGCAATCACTGACAACCCCTCGGATTTTTGTTTTGGAGTTTGGAGATGGAGTCGGTTTTAACCTTGATAAGTCTAATGATTTCACCCCAAACAATATCCCTGACGTGGTGCTTTTGGGGGAGGAGGGTGCGTATGGAAGGCTCCCGCATAGAGCCTTAAAGGTCTGGAAGGCGGTACCCAGAAGTGAATGGTTTGTTTTGACCTGAGAATGGGAAAAGGGATGGGGATTGATTTTCTGAAGGGCTAAAGCTGTATGTAATATTTTCACAAGTCACACAGCCTCTTGATTTAAATGGAGAACGTACCAAACTGGTTGGGTAAGAGAGGAGAGGAATAAATGGCTGTTAGCTTGGATCATACAAGGGAACCTACTTCTCCCATTTAGATGTTGGTGGTGGTGAAAGAGGGTGGTGGAAATGCAGCCTCCCTCCCTCCCACCAAGAATGTCCTTATTTTTTCAATTTTGGATTAGCTTCTGTAGGAGACTTTTGGGAAACCCTGGTGGCATAATGGTTCAGATTTCGGCTGCTAACCAACCAAAAGGTCGGCAGTTCGAATCCACCAGGCACTCCTTGGAAACCCTATGGGGCGGTTCTACTATGAGTCGGAATCAACTCAATGGCAACGGGTTTGGTTTTTTTGGTTTTAGAAGACTTAAGATTTTAGACTAAAAGTCCAAGGATACAGAGTCATGGAAGCATGAAGTGATACATCGATAAATGACCTTGGGGTCATCTCATCTACCTCCATCACCTGTGGAAGAGGAGAGTAAGCTTCAGCTTCACACTCCAGGGGCCGTATCTGCTCTATGGCAAAACTGTACATTTGAGATTACTAGCCAAACATATTAGGGAACCATTTTTTATTTTTAAAAATGCAATAAAGTAAATGCAGGTGTTGTTTTATTTTAAATATTTGAAAAAGTGCTCTCTGCTTTATGAGCAGAAGTCCCTTGGAGGTGCAGAGGGTATAGCAATTGTCTGCTAACTGAAAGGTTGGCGGTTCAAGTCTACCTAGAGGCGAAAGACCTGGATATCTGCTTCCAAAAGGTCACAGCCTTGAAAACGCTATGAAGCATTGTTTTTGCTGTATGAGCTGTTTGAGGTTCATACTCTAGCTTCCGTGTGGCTCCTGCTTTCTTGTGTCTGTTTCATTCTTTAGCTGGAAATACTTGAGCAAGTAGCAAAAATATTTTCTCCTCTGCAAATCTTCTGCGTAATTCAGAATCCAGTGTTCTAAAGTGTTTGGATAAATAACCAATTACTCATGATAACATAAGAGCCATTGTGTTTGAGCAGTTCACACTGATCATTTACTCTTCAAGATCACACTTGAGAGAAATCTTTAGACACCGGAGGAGTAAAGGGATGCAATTACTGTCATGATCTAGGGCTCCCCCTCCCCCAAGAAAGGCCATCCACATGTTCATGATAAACCCAAGTCAGTAAGACAAAAGTGGATTACTGGGTGTCATGATTGAGTTGTGTCCCCCCAAAATAAGTGTCTGTTGGTTAGGTGGTGATTCCCACTATTGTGTGGTTATCCTCCATTTTGTGATTGATGTAATTTTCCTACGTGTTGTAAATCCTAATCTCTGCCTGTGGTTAATGGGGCAAGATTAGATTATGTTAAAGAGGATTAGGGTGGGATTTAACACCCTTGCTCAGGTCACATCCCTGATCCAATGTAAAGGGAGTTTCCCTGGTGTGTGTGGCCTGTACCACCTTTTATCTTACAAGAGACACAAGGAAAGGGAAATGGTCAGAGCATTGGGGGCCTCACACCACCAAGAAAGCAGCACCTGGAGCAGAGCGTGTCCTTGAGAAGCTTCTAGACCAGGGGAAGATTGGTGATAAGGACCTTCCTCCAGAGCTGACAGAGAGAGAAAGCCTTCTCCTGGAGCCGACCCCCTGAATTCAGACTGCTAGCCTAATCAACTGTGAGAGAATAAATTTCTCTTTGGCAAAGCCATCCACTGTGGTATTTCTGTTACAGCAGCACTAGTTAACTAAGACACGGGGGTGGCCTCAATTCTTGTCCTTAAAGCAGTCTTGGCTTTGGACCCAAGAGTCGAATTCATTGCTGGGTGCCATTAAGACAATGCACCAAAAAACCAAACCTGCTGCCATCGATTGGACCCTGACTCATAGTGAGTGACCATATAGGATAGAGTAGAACTGCGCCATAGGGTTTCCAAGGAGCGGTTGGTGGATTTGAACTGCCAACCTTTTTGATTTTCAGCTGAATTCTTAACCATTGCGCCATCAGGGCTCCTTCTGACTCATAAAACCCAACACAATAACAAAACCCCTTGCCACTGAGTTGTTTCCTACTCATAGCAACCTCATATAAACCATGCTTAAATCTAAACACCATTTAAAGCCTGAAATCAAACTCTGCTGAAGAGTTTTTGTTTCCTAAAGGATTCTAGAGTTCCAGGGGAGGGGCATGGTATGCCTTTTATTTTAGGCATATCCCGGATCCTTTTATCTTAACAAAATATGTAGATTTGGCAATGGATGGACCAGTATCCCAATGCTTTTCTTATGCTTCAGACTCAGAACTGATGAGGGTGCCTCTCTCCTTCTCTACCTCTTCTTCTGCTTCTATCTCTGTATCTCTCTTTTTTGGGGGGATCTTGTGGGAGTGTAGCTGCTAGTGGTTAGCTTTTCTTTTGTGCTACACATAGGCTTTTTAGTTAAGTGCTTCATAGCACAGCCAGTTGCTCGGGAAGAGAAGTCATTTAGTCAATGAACTACGTGTCGTGAGTATCTGCTCGAGGCGGAATACTACTCTGGACACTCAAGACTCTGAGGTTGATGCCAGATGTGCTTTCACCAACAAACAGTAGGGTGAGGTCAGTTGATGATGTTTTTAATCATGTGATAGACTGAGCCGCTTGTGTCTTCTTGTATTTGGTATTTTGTTACTTCTCGTTCATTTATTCTAGGGTCACTTGTTAAACTTCTCACTTCGTACCTGTTATAGGTGCTCTTGTTGAATCCTAAAACATTATATGGCTGGCTTTTATACATAGTAATTATTTGGAAGAATATAACAAATAGCTTCTATAAATAACTATTAAAGCTGATTTCCCCATTTTCCTCTGCAGGTATTCGAAAACGCAATAGATCCTGGAGCTGTAGCAGACATTTTAGAAGGTAGGCACGCTCTGTCAGAGCCCTGGTGGTGCAGTGGTTAAGAGCTTGGCTGCCCACCAAAAGGTCAGCAGTTTGAACCCCCCAGGTGCTCCTTGGAAACCCTATGGGGCAGTTCTACTTTGTCCTGTAGGGTCGCTATGAGTCTGAATTGACTTGAGGACAACAGATTTGGGTTTAGGCACTCTCTAAAGAAATAAACTACAGTCAGGCAGGTAGTCTATTGTGTGTAAGTTATATATATAAAATCCTGCTACTTTCTAAACTATGATGTTTGACCCATTATTTATGTTCAAGAAAGTCTACATAGAATTTGAATCATGGTTTTGTTCTATTACAAACTCTCTTTGTAGGTATAGGTGGGATTTGCTAGATTGTATGATTGTTCCCTGGCAATCACTGATCTTTTCACTGTCTCTATAGTTTTGCCTTTTCCAGAATGTCCTAGATTTGGGATCATACGGGATATTGCCTTTGCAGACTGGTGTTTTTCACTTAGCAGCAGGGCTTTGAACCAGTTCAAACTGGTTCATTCGTGGCTAATGAAGTGAAACCAGAAGACACCTGAAGTTTTAAAATTTGGGTGATCTGCTAACTAGACAATAGATAAGTGGTGACTTAGGTGAAGGGTGAGACAGTAGACAATACTGGGGAAGTAAATGAGTAATTTCTTTTGTAAGGATCAGCACAAAGCTGGTTCCCATGAGGTGAAGATTAAAGGTATCCCAAATGTCTAACTTTTCCAAGCTGCTGTCCTACTCCATCATCTCTAACATCAGCTGTACCCTCTCGCCTCAGTACTTTCTCTTCGGTCTCTGGGTTCCCTAAGTCCCTGCAATGTCTCACAGAACTGACAAACCATATAAAGGAAATGGCTCACGCGGTTGTGGAGGCTAGCAAATCCCAAATTCATGTGTCAGGCATAGACTTTCCCCTGACCCTCAGTCTCTGCCCAAAGGCACTCAGCTTTCTCACTCTGTGGGCCAGGAAGCCCCCTGCACTGTCTCCTGCAGGTCTCTCCTACTTTGGTGGTGGTGGGCCCTCCTCTTTGATCTGGAATTGGCTCTCTTTTAAGTTCTAGGGGGAGATCCTTCCTTGTCTCAGCCTCTGGTAGCCAGGGGCATTTCTTGGCGTTCCTTGCCATATAGACAGATCCTCTCACATGGTGTCTTCCCCTTGTGTGTGACTATGTTTGCATGTCTGTCCTTCTATTTTATAAGACGCCACTCAGAAAGGATTGTGACTAGGACCCACCCTGTTCCAGCATAACTTAACTAATAACATCTTTTTTTTTTTTTTAAGTTTTCTTGTGTTTTAGGTGAAAGTTTACACTGCAAATTGTTTTTTTTTTTTAATTGTGTCTTAGGTGAAAGTTTACAGCTCACGTTAATTTATCATACAAAAATTTATACACATATTGTTATATGGCATTAGTTGTAAATCCCTGCAGTGTGACAGCACACTCCCCCTTTCCGCCCTGAGTTTCTTGTGTCCATTCGATCAGTTCCTACCTCTCTACCTTCTCATCCTGCCTCCAGACAGGAGCTGCCCATTTGGCCTTGTGTATCTGGTTGAAATAAGAAGCACACCCTTCACAAGTATTATTCTATGTTTTATAGTCCTGTCTAATCTTTGTCTCAAGAGTGGGCTTTGGGAATGGTTTGAGTTCTGGGTTAACAGAACATTTGGGGGCCATAGTTTTGGGGTTCCTCCAGCCTCTGTCAAACCATTAAGTCTGGTCTTTTTACATGAATTTGAGTTCTGCTCCATACTTTTCTCCCTCTCCATCTGGGACTCCCTGTTGTGTTCCCCCTCGGGGCGGTCATTGGTGGTAGCCAGGTACCATCTAGTTCTTCTGGTCTCAGGCTGATGGAGTCTCTGGTTTATGCAGCCCTCTTGGGCTAGTGTTTTCCTTGTGTCTTTGGTGTTCTTCTTTCTCCTTTGCTCCAAGTGGGTTGGGACCAATTGGTGCATCTTAAATGGCTGCTCGCAAGCTTTTAAGATCCCAGACACCACTCACCAAAGTGGGATGCAGAACATTTTCTTGATAACCTTTGTTGTGCCAATTGATCTACATGTCCCCCAAAACTAGCTCACTCCTTTTTATCACATACTAATAATGAATAATACCATCACTACAATCAATTAAAAATTAAAAAAAATAATAAAATAGACTTCATTTTTTAAAGCAGTTTTAGGTTTTCAAAAAAATTGGGCAGAAAGTACAGAGAGTTCCCATATACCCTTCTCCTACCTGCACAGTTTCTCCTATTGTTAGCCTTTTCCATTTGTGTGGTACATCGAATACGATTGAACTTACATTAATACTTTATTATTAACTGAAGTTCATAGCTTACATTAGGGTTCAACTCTTCTCATTTATAATTGCCACCCAGGGTTATGTTGTTGTTTTTAGGTGCAGTTGAGTTGGTTCCGACTCACAGCAACACAATGTACAACAGAACAAAACACTGCCCAGTCCTGCGCCATCCTCACAATTCTTGTTATGCTTGAGCCCATTGTTGCAGCCACTGTGTCACTTCATCTTGTTGAGGGTCTTCCCTTTTTTGCTGACCCTCTACTTTACCAAGCACGACGCCCTTCTCCAGGGAATGGTCCCTTGTAATAACATGTCCGAAGTATGTGAGATGAAGTCTTGCCATCCTTGCTTCTAAAGAGCATTTTGGTTGTACTTCTTCCAAGACAGACCTGTTCACTCTTCTGGCAGTCCATGGTATATTCAATATTCTTCGCCAACAGCATCATTCAAAGACGTCAATTCTTCTTTGGTCTTCCTTATTTATTTTCCAACTTTCACATGCATACGAGATGATCGAAAACATCTTGGCTTGGGTCAGGCGCACCTTAGGCCTCAAGGTGACATTTTTGCTTTTTAACACTTTAAAGAGTCTTTTGCATCAGATTTGCCCAATGCAATGTGTCATTTGATTTCTTGACTGCTGCTTCCACAGGCGTTGATCATGGATCCAAGTAAAGTGAAATCCTTGACAACTTCAAACTTTTCTCCATTTATGATGATGCTGCTTATTGGACTAGTTGTGAGGATTTTTGTTGTCTTTATGTTGAGGCGTAATCCATACTCAGGCTGTAGTCTTTGATCTTCATCAGTAAGTGCTTCAAGTCCTCTTCACTTTCAGTAAACAAGGATAAATCATCTACTTACCACAGGCTGTTAATGAGCCTTCTCCAATCCTGATTCCTCATTCTTCTTCATATAGTCCGGCATCTCAGAATACTTGTTCAGCATACAGATTGAATAAGTATGATGAAAGATATAACCCTGAAGCACACCTTTCCTGATTTAAACCATGAAGTATCCCCTTGTTCTATTCAAACAACTGTCTCTTGGTCCATGTACAGATTCCTCATGAGCACAATCAAGTGTTCTGGAATTCCCATTCTTCGCAATGTTATCCATAATTTGTTATGGGTCACGTAGTCAAATGCCTTTGCATAGTCGATAAAACACCGGTAAACATCTTTCTGGTATTCTTTGCTTTCAGCCAAGATCCATCTGACATCAGTAATGATAGCCCTCATTTCACATCCTCTTCTGAATCTGGCTTGAATTTCTGGCAGTTCCGTGTCTATGTACTGCTGCACCTGCTTTTGAATGATTTTCAGCAAAATTTTAATTGTGTGCGATATTAATGATACTGTTAAAAAATTTCTGCATTCAGATGGATCACTTTTCTTTGGAATAGGCATAAATATGGATCAATTCCTGGTGGTTTTCCAGGTAGCTGTCTTCCAAATTTCTTGGTGTAGACGAGTGAGCACTTCCAGTGCTGCATCCATTTGTTGAAATATCTCAATTGGTATTCTGTCGATTCCTGGAGCCTTATTTTTCACCAGTGTCTTCAGTGCAGCTTGGACTTCTTCCTTTAGTACCGTTGGTTCTTAATCATATGCTGTCTCCTGAAATAGTTGAACATTGACCAATTCTTTTTGGTAGTTTCTCTGTGTATTCCTTCCATCTTCTTTTGATGCTTCCTGTGTCATTCAGTATTTTCTCCATAGAATCCATCAGTACTGCAACTCGAGGCTTGAGTTTTTTCTTCAGTTCTTTCAGCTTGAGAAACGCCAAGAGTGTTCTTCCCTTTCGGTTTTCTATCTCCAGGTCTTTATACATGTCATTATAATATTTTACTTTGCCTTCTCAAGCTGCCCTTTGAAATCTTGTGCTCAGCTCTTTTACTTTATCATTTCTACCATTTGTGTTAGCTCCTCCACATTGAAGAGTAAGTTTTGCAGTCTCTTCTGATATCCATTTAGGTCTTTTCTTTCCTTCCTGTCTTTTTAATCTCTTGCTTTCTTCATGTACGATGTTCTTGGTATCATTGCACAACTTGTCTGGTCTTTGGTCATTAGTGTTCGGTGTGTCAAATCTATTCCTGAGATGGTCTGTAAATTCAGGTGGGATGTGCTCAAGGTTGTACTTTGGCTCTTGTGGACTTGTTTTAATTTTCTTCAGCTTCAACTTGAACTGGCATATAGGTGTGTGATGGTCTGTTCCACAGTTGGCCCCTGACCTTGTTCTGAATGATGACATTGAGCTTTTCCATCATCTCTTTCCATAGATGTAGTCAATTTATTTCCTGTGTATTCCGTCTGGAGAGGTCCACAAATATAGTTGCCGTTTATGTTGTTGAAAAAAGGAATTTGCAGTGAAGAAGTTGTTGGTTTTGCAAAATTCTATCATGTGATCTCCAGCATCATTTCTATCACCAAGCCCATATTTTCCAACTACTGATCCTTCTTCTTTGTTTCCAACGTTTGTATATGAATCACCAGTAATTATCAATGCATCTTTATTGCATGTTCGATCAGTTTCAGACTGTAGAAGTTGGTAAAAACTTCAGTATTTTCATCTTTGGGTTTGGTGGTGGTTGCTTAAATTTGACTAATAGTTGTATTAACTAGTCTTCCTTGTAGATGTATGAATAGTGTCCTATCACTGGCAGCATCATACTTCAGGATAGATCTCGAAATGTTCTTTTTGACGACGAGTGCGATGTCATTCCTCTTCAAGTTGTCGTTCCCGGCATAGTAGACCATATAATGGTCTGATTCAAAATGGCCGATATCAGTCCATTTCAGCTCACTAATGCCTAGGATATCAATGTTTATGCATTCCATTTCGTTTTTGCCAACTTACGATTTTCCTAGAGTCATACTTTGTACATTCCACATTCCCATTATTAATGGATGTTTGCAGCTGCTTCTTCTCATTTTCAGTCATGCCACATCAGCAAATGAAGGTCCCGAAAGCTTGACTCCATTCACATCATTAAGGTCAACTCTACTTTGAGGAGGCAGCTCTTCCCCAGCCATGTTTGGAGTGCCTTCCAACCTGAGGGGGACTATATTGGCCAGTGCTCTGCTGCTATTCATAAGGATTTCTTCCTGGTCTGTTTTAGCCTGGAAGCTCAGTTGAAACCTGTCCACCATGGATGACTCTGCTGGTATTTGAAACAGTAGTGGCATAGCTTCCACCGTCATAGGAACACACAAGCCACCACAGTAGGACCAACTGGCAGATGGGTGGCACCCGGGGTTATGCCGAGGATTAAATGAGATGAGCCACACAAAATGCTTAGCACAGAGGTTAGCACCTAAAGGGACTATGTAAATGCCAAACCAGAGAAGCCAACTCAGTTGCCATTGAGTTGATTCTGACTCATGGTGACCCCCACGTGTGCAGAGCAGAACTGCGCTCCATATGGTTTGCAAGGCTATAATGTTTCAGGAGCAGATTGCCAGGCTTTTTTCCAAGGAGCCTCTGGAGGAGCTCTAACCACCAACTTCCTGGAGAGTAGGTAAGCTTTTAACCATTTGTGCCACTCAGGGACTCCAAACAAGTTGCCGTCTAGAAATGTATGAGTCATCGTTGACATGGCACTTATTAATAATGATAATTATTATTGTTATTATTAATAAATAATGTAATGGATAGAAGTTTTAAATTTAGCAATTAATGATAAATTGGGGCAATTTTCTAAAGCATTAAAATCTCATTTTTTTTTTTCTTTTCAGGCTTCTTAACCAGATTTGAGTTAATACAGCTAGTACCTCCAGGTAATTTACGTGTAAATGCATTTCTTAGCTTACTTTGATTTAAAAAGGACTTAGGCATAAAAAAAAGGAAACTAGTATTTAAAAGTTGTATATTATATAACACATATCTTTACTATAATTATTTTGCAAGTCTATTGAATTGTGTCTACTTTCACAAGACTGACTTTATGTGCTTGGTGGCAGTATACATAAATAGGCCCTTGTCACTTTTTTTTTAAATAACTTTATCTAATTCTTATCAAATATAATTTTCGGTCATGGCTCAGCTTCTTTCAAGTTTTAGATTTTTGGCTATATCCTAATTTGTGGTCTGTGTGCGTGTATGTGAGTGTGTGTGTGTGTGTGCACGTGTATATGTGTGTGTGTAAAACCCTAACCCATCCTCTGTCAGGTTCTAGAACAAGGTTGGCAAATGACAACCCCTAGACCAAATCCAGCCTGTAGTTGGTTTCTGTATGGCTCACAAGCTAAGAAAAACTTTTCCTGTTTTTTTTTAATTGAGATATAACTCACATACTATAAAATCGACCATTTTTAAAGTGTGCAATTCGTTGATTTTTAGTGTCTGCACAAGGTTGTACAGCCATCACCACTATCTAGTTCCCAAACATATTCATCATTCTGACAAGAAAACCCCATACCCATTAGCTGCCACCCGCATCCTCTCCCTCCCACCAGCCCCTGGAAAGCACTTATCTCCTTTCTGTCTCTATGAATTTGCCTATTGTGAACTTTTCGTAGAAACGGGTTATACAATGTGTGGCCTTTCGTGTCTCACTTCTTTCACTTAGCAGAATGTTTTCAAGTTTCCTCCGTGTTGTAGCGTGCATCAGTACGTCATTCCCTTTTATGGCTGGATGACACGCCCTTGTGTGGATAGACGTGTTTTGTTTACCCGTTTATCGGCTCAGGGGTATTTGGGATACATATCCTATTCTTTGATTAGTGTGGATAATGCTCGTCTCAACAGTTGTGTACAAGCCGTGTGACTAGATGCTTTTAGTTCTCTTGGGTCTGCATTAGGAGTGGAATTGCTGAGCTATATGGTAACTCCATCTTTAAATTTTTGAGGAAGTGCCAAACTTTTTTTGGTTTTCTGGTTTTATTGGTCGGGAAAAATAAAAAAAGAATATTTAGTGATGTGAAAATTATATGAAATTCATATTTCATTGTCCATAATAAAGTTTTATTGGAACACAACCAGATTCGTTCATTTAAGTATCGTCTGCGGATGCTTCCCTTTTGTAGTTGTGATCATACGCTCTTCAAAGCCTGAAATATTTAACGCCTACAGAAGTTTGCGATTCCTGCGATAGAACATGGGACTTCAGTGTGGAACTCTTCTGTGGTTTTTTACTTGGCAGATGTCTTGAGTGGCACAAGATCTGAGCTGGTGAGACAGGGCAGGAACTTGCCACCTGGTGGCACCAGTTCTCATAAATAATATCCAATGTGGCTGATCGTAGGGTGTTCTTTAGAGTTGTTTTCACGTGAGGAGAAAAAGGACAGAGTCATTTTCATGCAAGAGAAAAATGATAGAATGAATAAATCTGAAACTCAAAAACATTTCCTTTCTTCTCTTCTCTTTGTTATCGTGTTGTCTGTCGATGGACATTTAGGTTGTTCCCACCTTTTGTTTGGCTGTTGCAAAAAATGTGGAGGCTGTTTATGAGGTTCATAGCCCCTTCCTGCTGCGGTTAGCTGTGAAGCAGGTCAAGGGCCCCAGTGGAGCAGAGTGGACCCAGAGTCTGTAGTTCTTTCTTTCTTTTTTATTTTTTAATAATATTTCACTGTGTTTTCAAGGAAAGTTTATGCAGCAAATTATTGGTTCCCATTTAACAGTTTCTACACAAATTATTTAGTGACATTGGTTACATTTTTTTTACACCAGGTCAACATTCTCATTAATTCCATTCTGGTTGTTCCGTTTCCAGTAATCTAGTTTCCCCTTATCTTCCCATTTTTTGCCTAAGAGTAATTGTTGACCATTTGGTCTCATATAGATGATTTTTTAAAGGAGCACAGTACGCACGGGTGATATTCTTTATTTTGTGAGCCGATCTGTTATTGAACTAAAAGGCGACCCTAGGGGATAGTTTTGGCTCAAGGTTTAAAGGATATCTCCGGACAGTAGTCTTGCCTCTTATATCAACCAGTCCAGTAAGTCTGGACTTTTTAAGAATTTAAGTTCTGTTCAACATTTTTTGGCCATGCTATCAGGATCCATCTATTGTGTAGTTCTTTCTTCTGCCCCTTCGTTCTTTGGCAGAGGTAGCCCCTGAAAACAGACAAGAATCCCAGCTCCGTGGATATAAGGATATGCTGTCTTGGATATGCTGTGACTTTCTTAGGCAGAACAGAGAGGCCAGAGACGCCTCCTACCTGTTTTCCAGAAAATCACACTGAATGTTTTTCAGCCTGAAAGTGACAAGCTAAAATCAGGACATTGAGTTTTTCCATAAGTTTTTTTTTCTCCCCATTTGACCTAATTTTATGTTCAAACATATATCATTGCTAACCAGCAAGTTATATTTTAGTCTGCTTATAAAATGGAAGCATGTTCATTTTGTCCCTATTTCAAATTACCCAATATCTAAATATTCTAAAACCCTAGCTCATCCTCTCAGGTTCTAGAACAGAGTTCACTGTAAAAATTTCACCTAACACAAAAGTATACAGAATAAAAAGTCATAGGCTGAATTCATCAACAATCCCCCACAGACCATCACTGGTAACAACTTTTGTGTATCTTTTTAGACTTTTTAAAATATATTTAAGTACCTTGAGAATGTATATGTATGTACGTTGTTGTTGTTCTTGTTAGGTGCCATCGAGTCAGTTCTGACCCGTAGCGATCCTGTGTACAACAGAACAAAACACTGCCTAGTCCTGTGCCATCCTCACAATCATTGTTATGCTTGAGCCCATTGTTGCAGCCACTGTGTCAATTCATCTCCTTGAGGGTCTTCCTCATTTTTGCTGACCCGCTACTTTACCAAGTATGATGTCCTTCTCTAGGGACTGATCCCTCCTGACAACATGTCCAAAGTATATGAGACATAGTCTCACCATCCTTGCTTCAAAGGAGCATTCAGACTGTACCTCTTTCAAGACAGAATTGTTTGTTCTTTTGGCAATCCATGGTATATTCAATATTCTTTGCTAGCACTGTAACTCAAAAGTATTGCTTCTTTTTTGGTCTTCCTTATTCATCATCCAACTTTCGCATGCATATGGGGCAGTTGAAAACACCGTGGCTTAGGTCAGGCGCACCTTAGTCTTCAAGGTGACATCTTTGCTCTTCAACACTTTAAAGAGGTCTTTTGCAGCAGATTTACCCAAAGCAATGTGTCTTTTGATTTCTTGACTGCTGCTTCCATGGCTGTTGATTGTGGATCCAAGTAAAATGAAATCCTTGACAACTTCAATATTTTCTTTGTTTATCATGATGTTGCTTATTGGTCCAGTTGTGAGAATTTTTGTTTTCTTTATGTTGAGGTGCAATCCATACTGAAGGCTATAGTCTTTGATCTTCATCAGTAAGTGCTTCAAGTCCTCTTCACTTTCAGCAAGCAAGATTGTGTCATCTGCATAATGCCGGTTGTTAAATGAGTCTTCCTCCAGTCCTGATGCCCTGCTCTTATTAATATAGTCCAGCTTCTCGAATTATTTGTTCAGCATACAGATTGAATAAATATGGTGAAAGGATAAACCCTTGATTCGCTCCTTCCCTGACTTTAAACCATGCAGTATCCCCTCGTTCTGTTAAAATGATTGCCTCTTGATCTACGTGCAGGTTCCTCATGAAAACAATTAAGTGTTCTGAAATTCTCATTCTTGGCAATGTTATCCATAATTTGTTATGTATTCAATAAAACACAGGTACACGTTTTTCTGGTATTCTCTGCTTTCAGCCAGAATCCATCTGATATTCGTAATGATATCCCTGGTTCCACATCCTCTTCTGAATCTGGCTTGAATTCCTGGCAGCTCCTTGTTGATGTACTGCCGCAGCAGCTTTTGAATGGTCTTTGGCAAAATTTTACTTGTGTGTGATAGTGATGTTATTATTTGATAATTTCTGGATTCTGTTGGATCACCTTTCTCTGGAATAGGGATAAATATAGATCTCGTTCAGTTGGTTGACCAGGTAGCTGTCTTCAAAATTTCTTGGCATAGACGAGTGAGCACTTCCAGTGCTGCATCCATTTGTTGAAATATCTCAGTGGGTATTCCGTCAATTCCTGGAGCCTTGTTTTTCACCAATGCCTTCAGTACAGCCTGGGCCTCTTCCTTCAGTGCCATTGGCTCCTGACCATATGCTGCCTCCTGAAATAGTTGAACATCGACCACTTCTTTTTGGTCCAGTGACTATATATTCCTTCCCTCTTCTTTGGATGCTTCCTGCCTTGTTGAGTATTTTCCCTGTAGAATCCTTCAGTGTGGCAACTCGAGGCTTGAATTTTTTCTTCATTTCTTACAGCTTGAGAAATGCTGAGCGTGTTCTTCCCTTTTGGTTTCCCATTTCCAGGTCTTTGCACGTGTCATTGTCATACCTCACTTTGTCTTCTCGAGCCGCCCTTTGAAATCTTCTGTTCAGCTCTTTTACTTTATAATTTCTTCCATTTGATTTAGCTACTCTGTGTTCAAGAGCAAGTTTCATAGTCTCTTTCTTTCCTGTCTTTTTAATGACCTCTTGCTGTCTTCTTATGTATGTCTGTATGTATATATATTTATATGATATTGTTTGTTGCTAAAGAGTTGGCTTCAACTCATGGTAACCCCATGTGCGATGGAACAAAGATCATTGGTGTGCTCAAGTCTGTTGTTGTAGCCACTGTGTGTTCTGAGTGTCTTCCAACCTAGGGGGCTCATCCTGTAGCAATATACTGGACAGTATTCTTCTGTGATTCATAGAGTTTTCATTGGCTCATTTTCAAAAGTAGGTCACCAGGCCTTTATTCCTAGTGTGCCTTAATCTGGAAGCTCCACTGAAACTTTTCCACCAGGAGTGACTCTGCTGGTATTTGAAATACTGATGGCACAGCTTCCAGCATCCTAATAACCTGTAAACCACCACAGTACAATAAACAGATAGATGGTGGACATACCCTATTTTATGCAGATAACACGTGCCTTTCCCATTGTCTGCACACTGCTCCCTACCCCCCCACTCGAGGTAAGCACACTATACAAATTTTTTTCATAGTAACATGTAAAAAAATTGACATAGCAGTGCTTATGAAAATACCTTGGAAGTGGTTGGCAAACAAACATAGAAGGCACATGTTATTTGCGTAAGTATAAGGTATATAGTAAAACCTGTGAAAGTCAGAACATGTCTAAGACGGAAACCTGTCAGTGAAGGAAAACTCAAATATTTTCCACTAAAATGAGTAATAGAAAAATGGTCTGAATGCACCCTCTCAAACATGGAAAATTTATGAGACCCAGAAAAACAAGGCAGTCCCGTTGAGTTCTGACTCTCAGAGGTTTCACTGTATATCTTGGGCTACCATATGTTTTTCACATGACCAGAAATTCATATGTGAGAATCTGCAAGAATAGTCGTTTGAAAACAGTGATGACTGGAGAATATTGAAGCGGGGTATGTGAATACTGGTACAACTCTAAAGTTAATCAGATGCAGATGGGGGTTTTGTTCAACCTTGTTTTCTTTTGTCTGTAATCCTTCCATTTCAGACTGTAGTTTTCATGGAATCAGATTTGAATTGCTCAATTAATTTTGCTCAGCTTCAGATGCATTGCAGACTGACCCATTAATTTATTCAACATATACTTATTGAGGGTGCACTTGGCACACGGCCTACACGGCCCCAGTCCTCTTGGTATGAAGCTGGTGACACCAGGCATGCAGTGGTGGCAGTGAGTCCTCATTACTAGCTAATTAAGTAAAAAGTCTCATATGGACTGCACCATGGGGTCTGACTGGTGCTCTGGTAGTGCAGTGGTTAAGAGCTACGGCTGCTAACCAAAAGGTGAGCAGTTCGTATCCACCAGCTGCTCCCTGGAAGCCCTATGGGGCAGTTCTGCTCTGTCCTATAGGGTCACTATGAGTTGGAATCGACTTGATAGCAATTGGTTTGGTTTTGGTTTTTTGGGAGGGTCCCAGAAAAAAGAAAAAAAAATTTTTTTTTTTTAATGGGCCACAGAAACCCTGGTGGCACAGTGGTTAAGTGCTACAGTGCTAACCAAATGTCAGCAATTCAAACCCACCATGCGCTCCTTGGAAACTCTGTGGGGCAGTTCTACTCTGTCCTGTAGGGTCGCTATGAGTTGGAATTGACTCAATGGCAATGGGTTTGGTTTTTGGGTTTGGAATGGACGACATTTGGGTTCTTAGGGATGAATTCTTCATCACTTGAATGGTTACCTTTTCATTTTTTTCTGTAGGTCATTATTGTTTTGATATTTTTTACACAGTACTTTCAAACACACTTACTATAGTGAAAAGACACATTATGACCATTGAGCTAACAGTGCAGATACCTCAGATTTGCGTATGGCGTTCCTCCTAAAGAATGAGAGGTCCAACAATTCTGCTTAGAAGAAATAAAGACTCCGTATTAGTTTCCTAAGGCTGCTGTAACAAATGGCCACAAAGTCGGTGGCTTAAAACAACATTAAATCACTCTCACAGCTCTGGAGGCTGAAAGTCCAAAGTCAAGGTGTCAGCAGGCCATGCTCTCTCTGAAGGCTCGAGGGGAGGATCAGTCTCTGCCTCTCACAGGTTTTGGTTACCCCAGGCACTCCTTGGCTTGTGGAAGCATCGCTCCCATCTCTGTCTCTGCCTTCACATGGCTGCCTTCTCTCTGTCTCTATGATTTTCCTCCAGTTCTTATAAGGATACTAGCCATATTGGATTAGGGCCCACCCTACTCCAGTATGATTTCGTGTTAATTTAACTGAGAACATCTCCAAAGACCCTATTTCCAAATAAGGCCACATTCACAGGTACCAGAGGGTTAGGACTTCAACATGTCTTTTGGGGGGACGAAATTCAACCCACAACAGACCCCTCTGGTTCTTCACTCTACAAAAGTAGGAAAAAGCAACTGGACACAGGGGGGCAGTGTAATCCTGTTGGACAGTGAACTTGATGCTTTCTTCGTATTAACCTATCAAATACTTGTCTTCACTTTGGGGTAAATCATATGTATATTCAGTCCGACTGCAAAATGTTATTTTAGCAGACACCCTTTTATACTTTGATGGTAATGCTTTCCAGGCATTAACCAGCAAGGAAAGACCTCTAGTCTCAGGTGATCTGGGTGGAATTCCTACTGTAACCCTCACTAGCTGTGTGCCATCAGGCAAGTGTCTTAAGGGTTCAGAGCCGCAGTTTCCTTATCTTTAAAAGAAGAAATCACACAAGATCCTGTACCTAGAAGCACGTTGCCGATTCCGACAAACTCTATAAATGTTGTATATATTTCTCTAATCAGTACTGTTATTAAAATTCTTATTTCTCTTGAAGTCTTATTTGTTTCCTTGGTGGTCGCGGGGGGAGTTGTTCAGCAATACCACTGATGGTGTCACTGTTGGGGTCCCGAACCTTTAGGAACACCAGGCTCTTGCTGACACTTCCCTTGGCCTATGAAATGTGCTCAGCCTGAGCGTGTGTTTATTAATTATTTATAACCTAGGCTGTCGCTGCAATGGCCCCTTGGAGTGCTGACACTTTCGTGCTGGGTGTCAGTTTTAGATCTCCAGAAAATGACCTAGACCAGAGAGACTGTACTGAGATGCTTCTCAGCCCTTTATTTCTCCAACTCTGTTTCAGTCCATTTTTGTTCCTATGATTCTGAAGACAGTAGATGAGTTTGATTCTGGTTCATTGGCCTTTTATTTTTATTTTATTAATTTTTTAGAGTTTTAGTGAAAGTGTACACAGCCAAAGGTGCACATTTCAACAAGTACAATTCAGTGACGTTGATTACATCCTTTGAGTTGTGCTACCATTCTTGCTCTCCTTCTCCAAATTATTCCACCACCATTGTCTTCAACTCACTGGCCCCTAAGCTTCCCATCCAACCTTTGAGTTGGCCGTTGTCAATTTGATCTCACACAGATAATTCTTTAAAAGAACACAGTGCTCAAAGTAGATGTACTTTACTAATTAGGATAAGCTATGTTTTGATTCAAAGAAGACTTCAGGGAACAGTTTTAGTTCAAGGTTTAAAGTTTAAAGATTATCTCACAGCAGTAGCTTTGGGGGTTCATCCAGCCTTAGTGGCTCCTGTCTCTGATGATAGCCCAAGAGGCCTATGAAAGATGCTGGCAGTGTGGTCTCTCTCCAGGTGTGATGGTCCTGGCTGGGTTCTGCACTGGTCGAACTGCCCTGGGTCCACACCTTTCAGGGACAGCCCAGGCAGAGGTATAGTAATGAACAGGACACCGTCCCTGCTTTTATGGAGTATTGATGGAAGCAGATCACAAACACGTGAACAGAAGTATTAGTTAGTGATAACTTATGTTGAGAGAGTAAAGCAAGGTCATGTGAAAGGGAGGGGTAGTGAAAGGCTGCTCCTTGAGGTTGAAATGTCACCTTTCTGGTGGAATGACATTTAAACCAAGGCTTGTCACTTAGTAGGAGGGGCATCCCTGCAGGGGTCTGGGGAGGACGCATTACAGGGAGAAGGACAGTAGAGGGGTGGCACGGAGGGGTCAATGGGGAGAGAGGTAAAAAAATGAAATAAGACAGGTGGTTAAATGCCTGATCATATAGTTTTGAAGGCTAGGGTAAGATGCTTGGATTTTATTCTGAAATGATGGGAATCCTACCAGAAAGTTTTAAGCAGGTGTTGTGGATTAGAATTGTGCCCCACAAAATATGTATTGAAGTCCTGGCCCTTTGACCTGTGGATGCGATCCATTTGGAAATAGGGTCTTTTGTTTGTTTTGTTAATGAGGTTGTACCAGAGTAGGGTGAGTCCTAAACCTCATCACTTCTGAGTTATAAAAAGGGGAATAATCACAGGGACACACATAGGGGGATGAGAGACACCGCGTGACCAGGATGGTAGCTGTACAGATGATGAGAAGGGGGCAGGTTTTAGATTTATCTTGGAGATAGGGTCAGTAGTATTTACTCATGGGTTGATGTAAGAAGTGAGAGAAAGAGCGAAATCAAGGACGAATTCTAGGTTCTGGGCTTGAGCAACTGGCTCGATGGTGCTGTTGGCTCTTCTGATGGGAAGACTATGGAGATCTGCTTTTGGGAAAATACCGAGAGTTCTGTTTTCGACCTGCTGTGTTGAAAATACTGTAAAACACTCGATGTGAAACTTGAAGGATGAATAGGATCTCAACAGGATGAGAAGGAAGAAAGGGCATTTTGGAAGGAATGGTGTAAGCTGCGAATGTAGAGCTTATGGTTGTTGTTGTTGTTAGTTGCTATCGAGTCGGCTCCGACTCGTGGTGACCCCACGTACAACAGAACAAGACATTGCCTGGTCCCGTGTCATCTTCTTGATCTTTGGTGTGTTTGAGTCCATTGTTGTGGCTGCTGTGTATTTTGAGTGCCTTCCAACTCATCCTTCAGCACTATAATGAACAATATTCTGCTGTGATCAATAGAGTTTTAATGGGCTAATTTTGAGAAGTGGATTGCCAGGCCTTTCTTCCTAGTCTGTTGTAGTCTGGAAGCTCTACTGAAACCTGTCCACTGTGGGTGACCCTGCTGGTATTTGAAATACCGGTGGCATAGTTTCCAGCATCGTAGCAACGTGTAAGCTACCACAGTATGACAAACTGACAGACAGAGGACAGCTTATGGAGGGAAAGATAATTCAGTCCATTGGGGCTGGAGTGTGTCTGGAGGCGAAGAGTGGGAAGAAGGGATATTATGACCAAAAATGAAATGATGACTCTTTGATTCTTTCCTCATTTGAACCCAAACATTACTATTAGGTGGAATAAGTCAGAGAAAAATTTAATTCATCGTATTACTTGATGTAAGGTCAATTATTTTCTCCAACTTATGTACCAAAAATATACCCTCATTAGAATTCTCCTCACAAATAAAATGGCTATCACCGAACAGTAAAAATACCTCATTGGCTACTTACTTTTGGACAGTGTTCTGTACAGGGGCCACTCTTTTCCAGACCACTTCTGTAGCACCTGCTACGCAGATGGGATTGGGCCTGATGACAGCTGCTGTGTCCTTTAGCTCAGTGGTTCTCAATCCTATTAGACCCGAGGTCTTCTTTGTATAGTATCTCGTAACATCCCTTTTTCTGTACTGAAATAACATTCCTAGTGAATATAGTCAACTTTTACAAATCTCCACAAAAAATCAACTCAATATTCCACCTGTAATAGAAGAAAATAAAAAGAGAATGATTTATAATAAAGCCATATGTATGTCAATATGTAAGTGTTGAGCACAGTTACCCGAAGACATAATGAAGTATTTAGATGTGACATGATTTTTAAAATGCAAAGCTGCTCTTGGTAAAGATCTAAACACAACGAAGTACAGTTGTCCCTTGATGTATGTGGTACCTGCATTCCTGGAAAACCCAGTGTATTTTAAAACCAGGTAAAAAAGTCCTTTGTTTTTGTGTGAAAATGGAGTTTGGTTCTGGGCTCAGGTAATTATAAATGGGTTTTTAGCTTACAGCAATGTCTGGCAGGGCTTTAGAATGGTGCGTGCAGGAGGGGGCAAATTGCTCAGTGTACGGGATGTCTTGAGCAGTGTAGGGCACTTCATGTCTCTGGCTCCTGCCCACGAAATGTCCCCACAAATTTCTAGAATGTTCTGTGGGGTTGGTGCCACCCCTCCTAGGAACCACAACTCAAGCTGTTCTCTGGGCCGTTCAGGCACCACCATCCCTGAGTACAGTGAACATTTCACACCAGTCTAACCATTGCGTAGGCAGCGATAGGTCTGCCTTGATCCTGTGCGACCCCCAGGGACTGGCCCAAGGTGTGTCCTTAGTAAATATTTGCTGAAGGAAAGAATGGATAGATGGATGGATGAATGATTGGACAGACAGATTTTCTCCTTCATTGTGTTTCGTGGAGCAGCGCTTTAGATAATCTTTTTTCTCTGTTACATCTCGGACAAGCATTTAAACCATTTCCGGGAGAGAAAACGGAGAAGCCGTTCTTCACCGGAAGGATAGGTGCTGGATGCTGAGTGTCTGTTTTTACCTGCATGCTGTCTCTGCACCACCTTCCTGATCTTTTGTAACACCTACCTTTTCTCCTTCCTAGTGTGGGAAAAGTTGGCCTACTATGAAGAAAACACAAGGGATTTTCTTTTCCCGGAGCCCAAGCTGAGACCCTCACACCCGGGCACGTGTCGGGAGGTGCTCATGAGGACGGCTGTAGGCTTTCCAGTAAGTGAGCTGTGCCCAACTGGGCTTCTGTTGGGAGAGAAATTCTTGGGACCTGGACATTTTTCCTGTTAAGGCTTGATCTTGGGCAATCCCTTCTTCTTGTTTAGTACCCTCATTTTTCTGTTTAGTAGTAGCCCTGTTTAACTGAGTCCCTGGGTGGTGCAAGTGATTAACACCGTCAGCTGCTAACTAAAAGGTTGGAGGTTCAGGTCCACCCAGAGGTGCCTCTGAAGAAAGGCCTGGTGATCTACTTCCAAAAAATCAGGCATCGAAGATCCCGGGAGCACAGTTCTGCTCTGACACACATGGGATTGCCGTGGGTCCCAGGCAGCTTGACAGCAGCCATTGGTGCTGTCGGCCTTGTTCCGGTAGGTGCTCAGCTCGAGATTCCAGATTATTCCCACTGTTGACCTGAGAGGTGAGAGCCTTGTCTCGTCGGACTAAACCACTGCGGTTTTCATGTCATCAAACGTTTATAAAAAGATCGCTTTATTCACCTCCGTTTAATGCAGACTAACAGATTTGATATTATCCATCGATTTAGTCCTGGCTGCTGTTTTATTAACACTAACAGCAAAACAGAGTACATTGCCATCTCTCAGTTATTTTGTCCCTTCACATTTCCACACACGAACGCTCATTTTCCTCATACGAATTCTCCAGTTAGCCGAGGCAGGCGTTACGGTCTCCGTTTAACAGAGGGGAGGCGGATAGACGACCTGATGTTACTGAGGGATATCCGAAAGACACGGCAGATATTCAGCTGATGGTCTAGCTGTTTGGACGGCAACGTCTGAACCAAAACCGAAGTATTCATTTTGATGTTATCCGCGATTTTTTAAATCTCTGCAGCAACTCTGACAGTGTCTTGACTTTTATGTCACTTGGATGACTTCATCTGACGGTCTTTGTGAATTCTAAAAGGCACATTTAAAGCTCGACTTTCCTGTTACTGCCACAGGAATTGCTATTATTATTATTATTTAACAAAAAATTTCTTAAATCTCCGCCTTGTGGAAAGTACTGCGTAGAACGTGTAACATGCAGGAATAATTCTGACACCACAAACGGCAAACATTCATCAAAGGTGACGCTAACCAGGATTCCTCGTGACCGTCCCGTTAAGCCCTCCGTTATCTTTGTGGTGTTGGTGACTGTTGCTGAAACCGTTTATTTCTCAGAGCTGCTCTGTGTGTCACTTACATCTAGGGTACACAGAAAATGCTCACCTGTATTATTTGGAGTTATTGGGGTATTGCTCTTTAGATGCTAAAAGGAAAAAAAAAACTGGGGGTACTCACTTCGGTTTGCTTGAGTTTTCTGTTAAATAAAAGCCATCTACAAACACTGGGCTGGTACCCAACGAAGTATCAAGACAAGGAGAAACATCCTTTCTTTTATTTCCCCGAGTATTATCTCTGTTTAACTCTATAGGCATAAAGAGGAAGAAGAACCTATAGGAGTTGTATTTATAGGCTTTATAAATGCAGGTAATTACAAGAAAAAACCCATTGCCATCAAGTTGATTCTGACTCATAGCGACTCTGTAGGATAGAATAGGACTGCTCCACAGGGTTTCCAAGGCTGTGATCTTTATGGAAGCAGACTGCCACGTCTTTCTCCCTCGGAGCGGCTGGTGGGTTTGAACCTCTGATATTTCGGTTAGCAGCCTAGCACTTAACCATTGGGCCACCAGGGCTCCTTAATTACCAGAGAAAGGGCTTAAAAAATACTGGAAAGATCCCATTATTCCTTGTGCACTAGAGGCAAAGTATTAATTCTTACAATTAAATTATATTTAAGGAATTGCTTAAAAGATGTTGTTGTTAGCTGTGAGTCAGCTCTGACTCGTGGTGACCTTGTGTATAAGAGAACGAAACGTCATTCAGCCCTGCACCATCTTCACCATTGTTGGTATGTCTGAACTGTTGTTGCGGCTGTTGTGTCAGTCTGTCTCATGGAGGGTATGTTGAACATACATGATAAACTCAGGGTATGTTGAATATCCACGGTACAGCTCTGTCATTACAAAAACAAATTGGTCTTAGACGAAGTACAACCAGAATGTTCCCTAGAAGTGAAGACGTTGAGACCTCAGCTCACTTACTTCGGACATGCCATCAGGGAAGACGAATTGCTAGAAAAGGATGTCATGTTTGGTAAAGTCGAGGGTTAGTGAGAATGGGAGAAACCTCATTTTGACAAAAAGCACCTGCAATTTCTATGGAAATATAAACAGACAATAATCTCAGCTTTTATTGTGATAAAATGGTCTTCTAGCCCTTTAGCATCAGAATGTATTATAAAGCAACAGTATTTTAAATGATATGGTACTAAACAGATATAGAAATATTCATCAATGAAACAAACAAATGCAAAGAGTTTGGAAATAAATCTAATTAACATAAATATTCGATGTAAGGTAAAGCAAGTTTTTCAAAACAAGTAGGTAGGCAAGGAGGACCTCTTTCTCCCTAGGTAATCTCATCCAATTCCATGGGCCAATGTCTTAGAGTAGCTAACAGCGTGGATGCTGGAGCCAGAATGCCTGGGGTCAGATACCAGCTGTCAGTACTAAAACCAGCTGTCGCTGAGTCAGCTCTGACTCATGGTGACCCATGGGTGTCAGGGTGGAACTGTGCTCCATAGGGTTTTTAGTGGTTGATTTTTTGGAAGTAAATTGTCAGGCCTTTCTTCCAAGGTGCCTATGGGTGAATTGTAACCTCTAACCTTCCAGTTAGCAGCTGTCGTGGATTGAATTGTATCCCCTCAAAATGTGTATCAGCTTGGCTAGGCCACGATTCCCAATGTTTTGTGGTTGTCTGCTATTTGTGATCTGTTTTGATTATCCTATGTGTTGTAGATCCTAATCTCTATGATGTTAAAAGAAATGATGTTAAGGCAGGATTAAAGGCAGTTCTATTAATGAGGCAGGACTCAATCTATGGGATTAGGTTGTATCTTGAGTCAGTCTCTTTGGAGATATAAAAGAGAGAATCCAGCAGAAAGGAGAGGGACCTCATACCACCAAGAAAGAAGCATCAGGAATGGAGCGTGTCCTTCAACTCCAGGTCCCTGCGCTGAGAAGCTCCTAGACCAGGGGAAGATTGATGACAAGGACTGTCCCCAGAGCTGACAGAGAGAGAAAGCCTTTACCTGGAGCTGGTGCCCTGAATTTGGACTTCTAGCTTCCTAGACTGTAAGAGAATCAATTTCTGTTTGTTAAAGCCACCTACTTGTGGTATCTCTGTCACAGCAGCACTAGATGACTAAGACAGACAGCAGTCAACCGTGTTAACTATTTGTACCACCCAAGGACTTCTTGTCATGACTAGTTGGGCAATACTTGAACTCTTTGTGTCCTAGTTTACTCATTACGAAATGGGGATACTGTTAGGACCTGCAGCTGAAGTAGTTGTGAGGACTAGATAAGTTAATATATGCAAAGTACTTAGGACAGGGCCCGGTACCTGTTACGTGTACTACATAAATGTTCCCTGTTCTTCTTAGGTGTAATGACTGTGGGTTATGCCAATCAAACAGAAGAGCAGTTAAGTTCTTGAGTGATTTCAGGTTAGCATGGGATGGACAAAGACCTGTTTCTAGTACTCTTACTTGCATCTTTTATGCCATTTTATTTTTAGGGCATTGCTCCCAAATTAGAGTTTTCTACAAGGACAGCCATCAGAGAACGTGTGTGCCTTCATAGAAACCGATTTCTTGTAAGTATAATTGAGAATTCCGTGATAGAAATGACAGGACTTTTATGCACAAATTAAAGGAATTTCAGCCGAAACTCAGTTTACCAAGTTTGGATGCACCTGGGCACGCAGAAACCTAGAGACTTTGTGCTAGATTTGATTTTCTGTGCTCAAATGATTTGCTCAGCCAGGCTGTGAATTAGAGCAGGTATGTTTGCCGTGTGTTCAGCGTGGTGTGGTTTGTGAAGCAGCGTGATACAGCAGCTAGAGTCACAAGTGTGACCCAAGTAGGCTAGGTAGCCTTTTTGTGTTGCTCCAAGGCGTCTGCTGTTATCATATGAACAATCGTGTTTCCTTCTTTCTCTCGCTGAAGCTCAGAGTTGCGTTTGTGGTTTGTCTTTGGCAGCCACGCAGAGTCTTGGGGCATCCCTGTAGACTCTCCATTTCACTGCCTTGTTCAACCCTCATTTCCCTTCACCCTGATTTCTTTTACTTTACTTCATTTTGTAGCCATTTAAAGTCCTTTCCAGAACAAGATGGAGAATGAATGAATGTACTTTGTATGGTTTCGCAAATACTTTTGGAACAAGATAGAATAAAAGTAATAAGGGAAAACAAAATGCTTATCATCCCAAATCATGCCCGTGGTCCTGGAAAATACCTTAAAAATGTAGGCTGTGGGTTAAGGGTACTGAATGAGAAAAAGGGTTGGTGATCTGAGGAAACCTATCCTTCTACTGGGCATAAGAACTCACATTACAGGGACGTAATTAATAGTTTTAAGAAAGGCACTAACGACTTTTTCGTCTCTCCTTATTTATCTTCTGTTTTTTCCAGTCTCTGTGTGCATGGAGATTTTTCAGGCTGTCTGTCTTTCTCTTTGACCATTTTAATCTTATTTTAACCTCCTAATATGGATTTTTTTTTAATATGGATATTCATTTAAGTGTTAATTTTTTATAATAAATTTTATTCTTTTTTTCTTATAACAAAACTATCACATTCATCTTAGAAAGTTAGAAAATACAGATAATCAAAAAGAACAAAATAAAATTAACTGTTAGTTCCTACCATCTAGAGATGAGTTTGCCTCATTTTATAGTGTATATTCAGAATCAACTTGACAGCGCTGGGTGGGGATCCTTCTCTATGACCCTCTCCCCCGCCACACACACTTTCATTTTAAAAGGTTAGCATCATACTACACTGGTTATTTTGTATCTTCATTTTTTTCACTTAATATATTATGAATATTTTCTCATGGCCTTAAGTGGTCTTATGCAATTTTCTAAAACTTCATAGTATTCCACTGTATGGAAGTACCATAATTTGTTTGGCCAATTATTGTCCTTTTGGGGGGCATTTAATGGATCCCTTAGCCAGGAAAACAAACTACACCAGTTATTTTAACAGGAAAAATATACTATAAAAAAGTGGTTGTACAGGGTCTGAAGGGCAGACAGGTCAAAGGGGAACACTGAGGTGACAGAGATGGTAACTGTGGTAGGCAGCTTCCACCCATAGGGCTGTGGAAACCAAGGGACAAGGTTGGGGTTGTCAAGAATATAGACGTTTGGAGGGGCCCCACAGACATGGGCCCTGACCTCTAGGGAGGGGCTGCTTCCTGGGTGAGCTGGTACCTGGGGAATTCAGAGAGGGACTCTGCAGGGCTGGGGCTCAGATCTCTAAGGGGGATACTGCCGCTGTGGGTGCCTCAGGAGTGTGGGGCTAGATCCAGATCTCTGTGGAGAGGTCTCTGGCTGGCTGGCGCTGATGTCTGAGGGGACTCAAGGAGGCCAGTTCTGGGAGTATGAAATACACCAAACAAACTACAGGGGAACCGTTGGCCGCTGCCAAGGGGAAGTGTGGTTTCTGAGGTGAGGCTGGCAGGAATAGCAGGCAAAGCTGGGAGAAGCCAGTGCCTTTGTCCCCCTCCAGCCTTGCAGGCTTCCTCTAGCGTCCTCTAGTGGCAGAGCCCTACCTGGGGACGGGTGGGGGGAGGGGCGTGGAACAGCTGGAAAGGCAGAAATGGGTGTGTGGGATGCCAGCCCCCGTATCTTAAAGCTGGGTGTAGAAGGGTGGGTTTGGAGCTGAGAGGCAATTGTTTACTTGCCAAGACAGTTGGTTTCTAATTTTTCAACTGTCGTAATCTTTTTTATAGCTATCCACATTAAAAAAAAAAAAAAAAACCTGTTGCCATTGAATCGATTCCGACTCATAGTGACCCTGCACACATAGTCGTGGTTGTTTCCTTACGATACATCCTTCGAAGTAAAATGGCTAGACTCAAGAATATGCCAAATTATCTTCCTTTTTCTCTCCCCCTCTTCCCTTTTTCATTCCTCTCTTTCATCTTCCTACCTGTCTACCTACCAGCCTATTTATTTATTTATGGATGGGTTGGGGGTGTGTCTGGTGCTTTCCAACTTTCCCCCAGTACAAATAAATATCAGTGTAATGAAACATAGAATTCTGGCAAGTTATAAATACTAGTAAATAATGTTAAGCTGAACTGGAAAAAGAAAATGCCCTTCCTTAAGTCTATTTTTTGTAAGTCTGAGATGTTCAGTCTTTCCCTTAAAGAAAAGTTCGACTAAATGCAGTTACATTTTGATGGAATTTTATTCATTTTTAAATTTCCTTTTCAAGAATATTCTTTGCTTTTGGTTTTAGGAAGACAGACTTAATCCACAAAGGCCCTTATCTGCATCACCTGGACCAATATTCCCCCTATACAGCACAAAGACGAAGCCCAAAGGAAAGAATCTCGACAGGGTACCCCGAGGCCTCCAGTCCCGGGCGCCCTCTCCATATCCTACCAGGCGTCTCTTCCAGGACCAGCCAACTCATTTGAACTTTGGAAATAGTTTCAAAATCTCCAGAGAAATCAAGCCTCCATTTGTAGTTAGACACGTGAGCCTAAAATAATTTTTTAGAGCCATTTGGAATGGGGAGGGCAAGGGTGAGGGTGTGTCCATTTTACCGGGGATAGAGGGGATTTAGATGAACTTGGGCAAGCCCACACCACCTGGCAAGTAGCAGAGTCAGGATGCAACCGCAATTGTCTGACCTGTGCCCTTTCCACCATACCAGCCTCCCTCTTGTAACTCATGCATGGTCATAGGTTAAATGATGTGCACTTCCTGGTGTTGATGCCAGGAGGCGCCTATAAAGAGGTCTGATAGAGAGGACTTGCTCAAAGACCGTCAGCCATCTCTGTTTTTTGATTTTTGAAGATTATTAATAGAACGTGATATCTAAATATGATGTTGTTAGTTGCTGTCAGGGTGACCGTCTACTTCTGGTGACCCCATGCACGACAGAACAAAAACCCCACGGAGCACAGTTCTCTGCCTGGCATGGGGTCACCATGAGTTGGAATCACTGCGACAGCAGCTGGTAATACGGGCTGTGGCGCGTTCAAGTCCTGCTTCTTCCCTTTCCTTCAGGTGGACAGTGCAAAGCCCTTCGGTGAGGCTGTTTCAGAGCACCAGTCTCGAAAGGCTAGAAGAAAGTGCAAGTTGTCAGACTTTCCATTTCCAACGAGAAGAGGTACTTAAGTTTCTCCTGAACGTGTGTGTGTGGAAACTTAAGGATCCTACTTCTGAACCTTCTTTCGTTTGAGGAATCACAAGTTGCCTTGGAAACTGGGGGCCTGATTCTCGAGTAGTCTCCAGCTGTGGAGTTGCCAGGGAGGTGAGCCCATGGAGCAGAGTCAGAAGGTCTCCGTTTGAGAGTTCCCCTCGGTATGGAAGGAATGTTCTCAGCAGTGCTGCTAACTGAGGGTGTTGAGGTTCAAGTGGCTCCCTGGCTGCACTGAAAAAGCAGAGAGCAGCTTTACCCTGGTGTGAAACTCCTTGCCAGGCACCACTGAGAGTGAACAAACAAGATAAGCCATTTTCTGGATGGGAATGAGCAGAGGATGGGTGGAGATCAGCAGAGATACACTGGTCTTACAAGGTTCCACGTCAGCAGAGAGGGGAGCCAGGCTCTCTGAAGCAGTTAGGTTAAGGCCGTGGATCTCAGTCCTCCAGGCCTCAGCACCCATTTGCGTTCTTAAACATTATGTATTGAGGACCCCGAGGGCTTTTGTTTTGTTTCGGTAAGGAGTTGTGTTCTTTGTTTCGATATGTAACATGTTAGAAATAAAATTGAGACACTTAAAATACACAAGAAAGCCCAAGCACCCATTCCATTAGCCATCGAGGTGGAGACATCATCACACTTTGTGTAATTTCTGGAAAGTTCCATTGTACATTCATGAAAGAATGAGAGTGAAAAGGCAAACGGTGTCTTAGTATTATTACGAGAACAGAGTCTACCTTGGGGATCTCCTGAAAGGGTCTTGGGGACCCCTGGGGAGGTCCCTGGACCACACAGTGAGAGGCACTAGGTTAAGGCATCTCTTGGAGACCATAACCTTGTGGTTGAAATGCATCAACCACATCAATAGGCAGTAAGTTTAACCCTTCCTGGACTTACAGTCCTTAGATAAGGAAGGAATGCTGGTGGTCCATTGCCCTGCCTCCTGGTCGGACTGGACCTGCAGCAGCCCTGACGGCAGGGTTCCCATCTCGGGTGTAAAGGTTTATGCTTTCAAGGGACTTCACAGTCTCACGTAGTCCTTCAAGCTGATGTTCTTGGGTAGTGGTGGCAGCTGGCTCAGGACCGAGTGCAGGGCTTGAAGCTGAAAGTGTTTCATCGCCTCTGACACTTAATGTAAGTTGAAAACCACCAGTGCTGCGCGTATAAAAGCAGCACTGTCCTTCCTGTTACTGTGAAATCAAGCAACGGCCGCATGTGCTTTCCCAGGGAAGACAAGTAGGGCTTAAAGCTGACTCAGTAATGATGGGACTCGGTCACCATATTGGTCTAGGCCCCTGTCCCGTCTTAATCTTGGCAGGTAGAGAGCCGAGGTTCCAGAGAGTGTAGGTTTTTGCAAAAATAAATAAATAAATAAAGCTCCTTGGAAACCCTGTGGGGCAGTTCTACTCTGTCCTGCAGACTCATTATGAGTTGGACTCTACAGTGACAGGGATTCGTTTTGGGTTTCTCCAGCTTGAATGTGCATTCGAATCACCTGGGAATCTTGTCCAACTGCAGATTCTGATTAGGGAGGGCTGGGGTGGGGGCTGGGGTGGGGGCTGGGGTAGGGCCTAGGGTGCGGCCTGGGGCGGGGGTGGAGCCTGGGAGTCTTCCTTTCTAGCAAGGTTCCAGGTGATTTTGCCGCGGTCCATGGCTGGTCCATTGGCACTTTGAGAAGGAAGGGAATGAAGGCAAGCTCCCTTTGAAAGGGGGTGCTCAGAACCAGGACCAAGGGGGCTGCTAGGCCACAGGACAGGTTTGTGGCCACAGCTGTAGAGGGCCTTAGCATGGCTGCTTCCCTGCCAGCTGGGCGTGGGAGATAAAAGAGCCCCTGGACACACACATCTGTCCATGCCCAGGTGATATGAACAGTCTCTTTTACATCTTCTTTCTTACTACCAGGAAACCCTGGCGGCATAGTGGTTAAAAGCCATGGCTGCTAACCAAAAGGTTGGCAGTTTGAATCCACCAGCCACTCCGTGGAAACCTTATGGGGGAGTTCTCTGTCCTATAGGGTCGCTACTAGTCAGAATTGACTCGATGGCAGCAGTTTTTTTTTTTTTTTGGTTTCTTACTACCAGCGGCCTGGAGGATTCTTGTCCCTGCGTAAGCCACACTCACACTGGGGAAGCTGGGGTGCCTTAGCATAGCCTCTGATTTCAGAGGTTTTTTTTTTTTTTTCAATCTGGAAGCATTCAGTTTAGTCTTGGTTTTGTCTGTGTGTGTTTACTACTTCACTTCCTAGTTAGCTTTACCATTCTCTGGCATCAGGTCTATTTTCTAATTACGATTATCTAGGGCAACCTTAACGATTTACATCTCTGCTGCATTATATTCCTCCAAGCTCTTGCGCATTACAGTGTCTCAGTTTAACGTTTGTGTTAAAGAGTTCCCACGTAACTAAGATTCCAGGAGAACCAGGTATTGGGAGTGGCAGAAGAGGCAGAGCACGAGAATTTTCTCAGACCCTCGTTGCCGTCTTCTTGGCTCTGGGCACCTGAGCAAATATTAGTTTTCCTGGGTGCTTAAGGGTCACCGAACTTGTTTCTCTTTAGACTCGCCTTTGCCTTTCCCGTTTCCCTATGTCATTAATATAGTGCTCCCTGTGGACCCAAAAGAGGACAGAAAAACGCATAGTTCGAATTGCTGTGTCTCAAAGGAGATGGAAAAGTGATAGTCTGATTTACAAGGGAGTGTTCAAGTTCTTTAATAATCAATTCCTCATCGTCTCATACTTTTGTGCTGCCGTGGGATAAATGTAACAGCAGTTTTAGGGGCAACTGGTAGCAATGAGTCATTGAAACACCTGTTCTTCTTTCTTCTAGCTTCTTCTCTCGACAGCCTTGCAGCTAACGTCAAGGTAATTTTAGAAATAGCGTTTGTAAAACGATTTATTTTCTGTTCTCTTATGTCGATTATTGTGTTTTTGCCACTCAGTGGTGGAGAGCTACGTTTCTAATTCGTGCTGCTTATGGAGCTGCTATGGCTCAGCTAGTGTTTAAGAGGCGTCCAGGCTGCACTCTCTGTTTCCCTTGGAGGTTGGCTGGTTGGTTCCCCAGACGTAAGCTTTTTACACATGTGGGATGAATCACCAGCGAGGTGTGTGTAGGCCCAATGCCTTCTTTGTTGTCGGTAGTGCGGGTGAGTCAACTTCGACTCAGCGTACACTTATGCACAACAGAAGGAAGTGTTGCCCGGTCCTTCGTCCCCCTCACCATTGCCAGCACGTTCGAGTCCATCGTTGCAGCTAATGTGCCAATCCATCTCCCTGAGAGTCTCCCTCACCCTCGCTGGCCTGCTACGTCAGCAAACATGATGTCCTTCTCTAGGCCCCTCCTAATGACATGTGCAAAGCAAGCAAATTGGACAGTGTTCTGTTGTGATTCATAAGGTTTTCATGGGCTGATTTTCATGGCGCACAGTAGATTGCCAGGCCTTACTTCCTAGTCTGTCTCAGTCTGAAAGCTCTGCTGAAACCTCTCTACCATGGGTGACCCTGCTGGTATTTGAAATACTGATGGCACGGCTTCCAGCATCATAGCGACATGCAAGCCACCGCAGCAAGACAGACTGACAGACAGGTGGTGGGGTACCTACTTTACTAGTAGTGATTTCCACTGCTTTTTCTGTAATCAGGTACCTTTTAACATAGGGGTGGTGAATCACTTAGTTCTTAAACCTTGATTGGTTTGTCAAGGTCAAGGCTCAGACTTAAGTGTTATAACACAAGAAGAGTAGCAAAATGCTGAAATTTGATGAGCGTTTGACTGATGACCAAACGGTTGGCAGTTTGAATCCATCAGCCGCTCCTTGGAAACTCTACGGGGCAGTTCTACTCTGTTCTCTAGGGTCGCTATGAGTCGGAATCAACTCAACGGCAACCAGTTTGGCTTTTTGTTTGGTGGGTGGAGATGGGTGATGAGATGTTCCCTATGCCAGTCTCTCTACTTTCATGCGTGCTTGGAAATTGCCATAATAAAAAGAATTAAAAAAAAAAAACCCTAAGTGTTATAACACAAAAATATATGTGTGCAAAGAAAATTGAGTAGACTATGCTTTAAGTGTTTTGTTAAAAAAAAGAAAAAGGTATCTTTCCTAAACCAAATAATCCCCAAACCTCAAAAATCAGAGCTCAGAGTATGGGTCTCTTCAGCTTGTTAATAAACGCCAAGCGTTCAGAATTTGGTTGTGTGATCTTGCTTGTCTTTTCGTGGCTTGGACTTACAAGAATGTCTCCAGGCTTCTCGATGCCCTTTTTTTATTTGCAGGAGATCTCTGGGGCAGGTAGTCTGTCATCTTGCCCCTAATCTCTTCCTCCTCCCAACCCACTTCCCAACTTTCAATTAAGCAAAACAAAACAAAACGGCCACTAAAGACGAACGCGCGTTGTCACTCAGGTTATCAAGGAGCCAGATGAGCGGATTGTTCTCAGGAACGACTCACTGTCACCTTTAGATTCCAGTAAGTTTGGAAAGCCCTCGCCCAGTTACAGTAACCAAGGGGATGCCGACTTCCACCGGAAAACTTCGTTTGCCACCTCCCAGCATTCCAGGTCACCCAGCCCGCTTCTGGATCAGCCCCTCCTCCGAGAAAGGTCAGCAGCGAGCACCTGTCTTTGCCTGCAGAGCGCATGGTAGTGTGGCCGGAGTAAAGCCAGGTCACTTCTTGTGTTTGCTTTCTTAGGGATATTCAGTTTGGGATGCCTTGGTATGAAAACATGATTATTGCTTTTAAAATTTGTTGAAAAGTCAGAGATGAGCCTTTCCTTTGCCTCTGGAAGGCCTATTTCAGGATCCGTTAGTTGAAAACAAGACAGACAACTGACTTTGGCACACGAAACCGGTTGCTGTCGAGTTGACCCTGACTCATGGTGACCTCTTGTGTGCCAGAGCAGAACAGTGCTCCATAGGGTTTTCAGTGTCTGGCTTTTCAGAAGTAGGTCACCAGGCCTTTCTTCTGAGGTGCCTCTGGGTGGACTCAGATCTCCAGCCTTTTGATTTCCAGCTTAGCAAGTTAACCGTTGGCACCACCCTTGGAGTTCCCGGTAAAAAGCGAGTCTAAACTGTTTGCACCAGCCAGGGACTCCAGCTTTTGCATAAAAAACCAAACCCACTGCCGTTGAGTCGATTTTGACTCCTAGTGACCCTGCAGGACAGAGCAGAACCGCCCCCTACGGCTTCCAAGGCTGTAATCTTTGTGGAAGCAGACAGCCACATCTTCCTCCTGTGGCTTCCAAGGCTGTAATCTTTGTGGAAGCAGACAGCCACATCTTCCTCCTGTGGCTTCCAAGGCTGTAATCTTTGTGGAAGCAGACAGCCACATCTTCCTCCTGTGGCTTCCAAGGCTGTAATCTTTGTGGAAGCAGACAGCCACATCTTCCTCCTGTGGCTTCCAAGGCTGTAATCTTTGTGGAAGCAGACAGCCACATCTTCCTCCTGTGGCTTCCAAGGCTGTAATCTTTGTGGAAGCAGACAGCCACATCTTCCTCCTGTTCAGCGGCTGGTGGGTTCAAACTGCCGACCTTTCAGTTAGCAGCCGAGCGCTCAACCACTGCACTGCATAGATACTATTTATTTTAAGAAGGCCTAGCGATCCACTTTGGAAAACTCAACCACTAAGAAACCCTGTGGAGCACAGTTCTACCCTGACACACGCGGGGTCACCGTGAGTTGGAGTCGACTCCATGGCAACTGGTTTAACGTTGGCATAGATACTATTTACCCACCCATTTTTAATCTGTTGCACATTTAAAAAAATAAAGATTTTGATTTCCTTAGTATAAAAGTGCTCACTATAGAAAGTTTGGAAATTACAGGAAAACAAGGCTTAAAAAAAATCACCCGTAGTTTTTTTGTAGTCCTACAACCCAGAGACAAACGTTATTAACATGTAGGTGTATTTTCCTTCTCTTTTTCTAGATATGGTTTTCCCCATTTGTTTACGTTATCGTCACAATAAAAAACATGTTTGCGTGTGTCTTGAGGGCGGGCCAGAGATCGAGAGCAGAAACTTTTTTTTTTTAACCAAACTACATACTCCAGTCAGGTGACCAACTAACCTGGTTTGCCTGGGACGACCCCTATTTTAAGGAGCCCTGGTGGTGCTGTGGTTCAACACTTGGCTGCTAGCTGAAAGGCAGGCAGTTTGAACCTACCAGATGCTCTTTGGGAGGAAGATGTGGCAATCTGCTTCCATAAAGATTACAGCCTTGGAAACCCTATGGGGCAGTTCTGCTCTGTCCTGTAGGGTCACTATGAGTCAGAATCAACTCGACATCACTGGGTTTGGCTTGTTCCTATTTTAGCCCTGAAAAGTCCTGTATCCTGGCAAACCCCCAGTCTTGGGCAAACCAGGATGGTTGGTCACCATAACTCGAGAAAGTGCCACCAAAGGTGATGTTTTAAGACATCTGCTGTGAATGAAGGATATGACTGCCTTTCTCTGCATTACTCCTGATGAGAATAAGAAGAGAGATCCCCACATCAGAATCACACAACTGTTCATAAAGAGACTCCTGGAGAAGTATATTCCAGAACAAATGTGGCCCTGAAATTTTCAAGGAGTGGATAGCAGGTGTGAGGTAGACTAAGAAAGTGGTAGTCTGCTCTTGGTGTTGCTCAGAAGTGATAGAATAGCTTGATATTAAAATGTTTTAATCATGGACTTGAGAAAATCAAATCAAATATTTTAATAAAATCTATTAACATATGGGGAGTTCATTACTTGTGATATTGGAAGAAAACCACAGATAAAAAGCAGACAATGAGAAATTGTTAAATTCAGCCTTGGTCCACAGAGGCAGGTAGTTGGGGACACATTTATGCCTCTCTGTGCCTGACCCCATTCCTTCCCCTCTTCTCTGTTGTCACCAGCCTAGAACCCAGCAGGTTGGCAAAGTGGAGGTGGGGGCAGGGCCGGGATTAGCCTGGATTTAAAAACTATAGAGAATTGATTTTTAAACAAGGAGTAGAAAGAACCTTCAATGGATGATTGTGAGGAGACTTCCATCTGTTTCTAAGTGTTAGGTGATTGCACACAAATACTCCACTTCTGTAGATCTTAGTCTTCTCATCTGTAAAATGGGGAGATGGTCTTGGATATGGCAATCAAAGATCTATCCTCTTACACTACAAAAGACATCTCTGCTGCCAGACTGGGGAAAGCCCATGGCTTCTGCCCATGAGCCTTCTATACCTGTTGTTGTTATTTTTAGGTGCCCTCAGGTTAGCTCCGACTCCTAGTTACCCTATGTACAACAGAAGGAAGCATTGCCGGGTCCTGCGCCATGCTCACAATTGTTGCTGTGTTTGAGCCCATTGTTGCAGCCACTGTATCAGTCCATCTCATTGAGGGTCTTCCTCTTTTTTTGCTGACCCTATACTTTACCAAGCGTGATGACCTTCTCCAGGGACTGGTCCCTCCTGATAAAAAAAAAAAAAACAAAAAAAAACAAAGTCTTGCTGTCATTGCTTCTAAGGAGCATTCTGGCTGTACTTCTTCCAAGACAGATTTGTTCATTCTTCTGGCAGTCCACGGTATATTCAGTATTCTTTGCCAACACCGTAATTCAAAGGCATCAATTCTTCTTTGGTCTTCCTTATTCATTGTCCAGCTTCCACATGCATATGAGGTGATTGAAAATACCATGGCTTGGGTCAGGCGCACCTTAGTCTTCAAGGTGACATCTTGCTTTTTAACCCTTTAAAGAGGTCCTTTGGAACAGATTTGCCCCATGCGTATGTCATTTGATTTCTTGACTGCAGCTTCCAAGGGCACTGATTGTGGATCCAAGTAAAATGCAGCTGTATGTTTTCATTTTAAGTCTTGCTACATCAGCAAATAAAGGTTTTGAAAGCTTGACTCCACCCACATCACTAACGCCAAGTCTACTTTGAGGAGCCAGTCTTCCCCAGTTGTATTTTGAGTGCCTTCCAGCCTGAGGGGTTCATCCTGTGGCACTATATCAGATGATTTTCCGCTGCCATTCATAAGGCTTTCACTGGCCAGTTTTTTCAGATGTAGACCACCAGGCTCTTCTTCCTAGTCTGTCTTAGTCTGGAAGCTCAGCTGAAACTTGTCCTCATGGGTGACCCTGCTGGTGTTTGGATACCGGTGGCATAGCTTCCAGCATCACAGCAACATGCAAGCTACCACAGTACGACAAACTGACGGACAACCCATTAATAGAAGTACAGTTAAAAGCAATTCCACTCCTAGGTAGATACCCAGAGGACTTGAAAGCAGGGACCCAGCAGATACTCTTTCACTAATGTTCATTGCAGCGTTAGTCACGAGAGCCAAATGAGTTGTTTTCCTGGGGGTGGTAATAGGCTTGTGTAGATCCAGTTGTACTCTTGGTCTCATCTCCCTGGAAACTGGTGGGACATGCTTGTTACAGCATGAGCCAGGATGGGTGGCCTGGGAGCAGGCCTGGGACTGAGCAGCGGCACAGTTGCATTGGAGGTCATTGGTGTGGTGCCCCAGAATGACAAGTGGATTACTGAAATGTCCCCATCATTTCCAGCGTTTATTGTACATTCACTGAAGAGAATGATTTCATTCGAATGCTTGAATTCTTTAGGCATTTTTAGAAAACAGTGCCCATGCTTTTCCTTATCAAATTGCTGTGGACGTTTTTCGCTTAGTTATACTGCAGAATTTGGAATTTGGTACTCCCCCAGCCCCGTATGGAGCCCTGGTGGTGCAGTGGTTAAGAGCTATGGCTGCTAACGGTAAAGGTCAGCAGTCTGAATCCACCAGCTGCTCCTTGGAAACTGAGTGGGGCAGTTCTGCTCTGTCCTGTGGGGTTGCTATGAGTTGGAATCGACTCAATGATAACAGGTTTGTTTTTTGGATTTTTCCACCCTGAATATGAATGGATGAATTTATTCATTCATTCACTCACACAACAGATGTTTATTGAATATTTTATTGTGATATTTAATACCTACTAGACCGTGGGATGAGCTATTAAGCAAAAAGGCACAGTCCCTGCCCTCATGAAAATTTCAGACTAGGAGTAAGACAGATATTAACCAAATAATGACAAAACATCCACTGCGGGAAGTCCTCTGAATGAGGGGTGAGTGGAACTCCAGGTGCAGATGACGAGGACGTTGACCTCCTCTCCAGGAGGGGGATCAGGAAGAAGTTTCCTGAGAAATCCCCATTTGTACTGCCATCTGAAGGGTGGGTAGGGTTTATAAAGGAGGGACAGGGATTGTGGGTGGCAGTGTTCTGGACAGAGGGAACAGTATTGGCAAAATCCTTATTAAGAAAAAACAACCAAACCAGTTGCTGTCATGTCAGTTCTGACTCATGACGACCCCTTGTATGTCAGAGTAGAACTCTGCTCCATAGGTCTTTCAATGGCTGAATTTTCTAAAGTTGATTGCCTTATAGAAGGGAGAAAATGCTTGGTGTTTGAGGAGCTGAAAGGCACTGTAAGACCAGTGGTTAAGTTGGGTCTGGGTTGCCTAAAATATAATCCCTGTAAACCTGTTGCCATCGAGTCGATTCTGACTCGTAGCGACCTTATAGGATGGAGTAGAGCTGCCCCCTATGGTTTCCAAGGAGTGGCTGATGGATTTGAACTGCTGATCTCTTGGTTAGCAGCCGAGCTCTTAACCATTACGCCACCAGGGCTCTGTAATCTCTGTAGTGGAAGATAATTGGGATTAAATTTTGAATTCAATTTTCTAGGTTACATTTTTAAAAGTTACAGCAGCATTTGTTCATTAGAGAAACACATGAAAAGCACAGTAAAAGGAAGAAAAAAAAAATCACTCATAGCCACATACCTAAACTAAACTAAGCCATCCTTAATGTCTTGATTGTTTTCATTTCCCATCGTTTTCCTGTGAGAAGGAATGAGAAAGACATTGAAATCACAGTGTGTGCCATTTTGCTTGTTGCTGTTTTTTCTTACTATTAAGTTGTTATGAATATCAACACATGCTGTTATATGCCCTAAGGAAGCACCCTGTTTAGCAGCTGCATCACACTCCATCCCGTTCACTCTGTTGGTCAGGTTCCACCCTAGCTTTCAATCCCTGTGGAAGAAGATCCATGAGAGGGTGTGCAGTCTTCTGACATCCCACAGAGCTCAGCAGCCAAACCAAACCAAGGTGAGGGCTTCGGATCAAACGCAAACTTTGCTGGCGAAATACTCACGGGAACTGGGACTTACAGGCTAGTGGGGAAGGCAGCCATTAATCATGTAACCAGACAAGTAAAATGGGAATGGTTACAAATGATGGTGCGTGGTGTCCTGAGAGGGTATGATTGGGGTATTTGACTTAGTCGAGAGTCAGGGCAGGCGTTCCTGAGGAAGAGACGGTCGGACTGAGGCTGAAGGATGAAGAGCAGCTGCTTGAGGGCAGAGCAAGCCTCCAGCGGGAGTCCTGCGGAGGGAGAGAGCGTGGTCATCTTAGTTTGCCAGTGCTGCTGCAGAAATACCCCAAACGGGTGGCTTTAAAGAACAGAAATGTATTTTCTCACAGTTCTGGAGGCTAAAGTCCAAGCAGGGTCTCAGTTGTGTCAGTTTCTTCTGTTAGCCTCCCCCTGGTTTCTGGAGTCTGCTGACATTTCTTGGCTTGTTGATGAGCCTCACATGACGTTCATCTTACCCCTGTGTGCGTCTCCATGTCTGTTCCGGTCTTTCTGTAACTCAAAAGTGATTAGGTTTGGGATCCACTCTGCTCGGGCATGACTTCATTTACGAACTGTTATGAATTGAATTGTGTCCCCCCCTCAAATATGTATCAGTTTGGCTAGGCTGTAATTCCCAGTGTTGTGTGATTGTCCATCATTTTGCCATCTCATGTGATTTTCCTGTGTGTTGTAAATCCTACCTTTGATGTTAATGAGGCCAAATTAGAGGCAGTTATGTTAATGAGGCAGGACTCCATCTACAAGATTAGGTTGTGTATTAAATCAGTCTCTTTTGAGATATACAAGAGAGAAGCGAGCAGAGAGATGGCGACCGCATACCACCAAGAAAGTAGTGCTAGGAAAAGAGCATGTCCTTTGGACCCAGGTTCCCTCAGCTGAGAAGCTCCTAGTCCAGGGCAAGATTGATGACAAGGACCTTCCTCCAGAGCCAACACAGTGAGAAAGCCTTCCCCTGGAGCTGATGCACTGAATTTGGACTTCTAACCCACTGGCTGTGAGAAAGTGAACTTCTGCCGAGGCCATCCACTGGTAGTATTTCTGTTACAGCAGCACTAGATAATTAAGACCCAAACCACAGAAAACTGGTGTTGCCAGACAGAATCACATCTACAGGCCCAGGAACTAGGTCTTCAGTACATATTTTGGGGGGACACAATTCAGTCCATAACAACCGTGCTTTCAAAGGGCTGAGCAAGTACAGTCTCACTGGCCCTCAGCACCTTTTCTGTTTGTTACACACAGGAACCCCTGTCCAGAGAAGGGCTCAGCTGTGCTTGTGATTTGTTTAAGGCCACAATATGGAAGAATGTTTTTCTAAAATTTAATAAAGTGTTTTTGACTGTTCGACTTTTATAAGGGTGGGGAAGTGTTCTATAGGGTGTACCGTAGATAGGTATACCCAGTACTTTGAGTCTATTGCAGACGTACAGCAATTAGCCAAGTGACCTTTCACCACTTCAAAAGAATTCCAAAGAAGGATTAACCAAGAGTGCTCCTAGCGGCTGGGTTCAGCCATACCATGGAGTCGAGTCGGTCACCTTGACTTATTTAAAGGCTGACAGCCTAGATTTACAGAAGGACACAAATGAATAAATTGATTGCCCTAACTGTGGGGGTGGTGAACTATTTTACTTTGTCTTTTCAAAGTTGTAGGCTTTGTCTTGTTAATTCCCAATCTTTTCAAGTAATGGAATCCCTTTAAAATGTTTAAAAAAAAAAAAGTGTCGATATACATATATATATATAGCGAACTCCACAAACAGCATAGATGGGATTCATGGGTCTCTTACATGCAAAACTACACATCTGAGTGTCATTGGTCTCTATTACATCACCAGTAATGTCATTGCTGGATTTGTGTTTGTTACAGAAAGATCCTACCTCTGAAGAAAATTCCAACCTTGACAGGCAAGGCTACCCTCAGAAGGAATACCCACTGCATGAGCAGAGATATTTTTAAACTGCTGCCTTAGGTAAGTAAGCAGCTTCAGTGTTTCTTCTCCATTAGCTGCGGTGGAGTCAGCCCCGACTCCTGGCGACCCTGTGCACAACCGAATGAAACGCTGCTCGGTCCCACGCCATCCCCGTGATGGGTTGCGGATCAGACCATAATCCATAGGGTTTTCATTTGCTGATTTTTGGAAGTAGATTGCCAGGCTTTTTGGCTCTTCGGCATACAGGCAGTCCCCAGATTAGCAAGAGTTCCGTTCCTAAGTCTGTCTTTAAGTCGAATTCGTCCGTAAGTTGGAACAATTTGGTACGGTTTATATCTAACGTCAGTTAGTCGAATGTTTGACTTTAGTGTACCTTTCTATGCATAAAAAACATTGAAGCAACATTTCCAGAGACGCTAAAACATCCTTAAGATAATAATATAGTAGTAATAATAATAATATTTTGATGTTGTCACAAAGCAGTGCCTGTTTGTTATTATGAACCACTGCATGTACCTCCAATTTTTAATATAGGATTTACGGGGGTTGGTTCATAACTACGGGCTGTACATAAGTCGGACATTTGGAACCCAGGGACTGCCTGTACTTGAGGGTCCAGGGCCCGAGAGCCCTTGTCTGGCTTGGATCAGACCTATTTTTCTTTCCTTGTCTTCCACCTAGTACAGTTGTGTAGATGGTGCACTGCCCAAGTTTGGGCCTTGCACTGTTGTCTGTGTGAATGGCACTCTCTGGAGCTGAGCAGAGCAGAGCCTAACCTTCAGGCAGAGGCCCTGACAATTGCATAAATGTTTGAATTCCCTGAGCAAAGGCCCAGCCCTCCGAGTCTCCTTCTTGCAGCTGCTTTTTTTTCCTCTCAAGCTCAGAACAGCTCCTTACCTTCTTTTGGTTTCAGTTGGAAAGCAGTGATTCACTCCTTACTGTGCAAAGGAAACCCTAGGGGGCCTCTCTCAAATTTCAAAGTCTTATTTTTTTCTAGATAAAATTTGGATTTCCTTCATCTTGCCATCCCTCCTGACTTAATTTTGCCACATATTCTGGTTTATGTAGAAGGAGAAATGGCAAACCAGGGTAACTCAGTGGGCCCATCCCTGTTAAGTCTTTGCCCTTTGAGCTGCCCTGATGGTCACACGTGTAAGTCCAGTCGAGGCCTGTGTCTCTTCCCTCTTCAAATGTTAAGGTCCCTAAGAGCTGGGCCACCTCTGAAGATGACGTAGCCCCTATCCAGGCTGAGAGTTTGTTGACTGTTGACGGCCGTACTGTGGGATGTCGTCTCTCGGGTATTCTTTCTCTTCCTAACCCAGGACCAGAATAACAATACAAAAACTAAACAAAACCCCGTAGTTGTTGTTGAGTTGATTCTGACTCCCGGTGACCCCAAGTGTGTCAGAGCAGAACTGTGCTCCATAAGGTTTTCAGTGGCTGATTTTTTGGAAGTAGATCACCAGGCCTTTCTTCCAAGGTGTGTCTAGGCGGAGTTAAACCTCCAGCTATTGTATTAGCAGCTGAGTGTGTTAACTGCACTGACCAGGGACTTCCTAACACTTCATGTGTATTTAATGAGGTCTAGCTACTTCACATGTATTAAATGAGTTAATATTTAATCTTCACAACAACTTCATGAGGCATTTATTCCATTTTACAGATAGGGAAACTGAGCCACAGAGAGGAGAAGTACATTGCCCAAGGTGACATGCCTAGTGAATGGTAGAGATGGCAGTATGAACCCAGGTAGTCTGACTCCTGTGAGGATGGCATAGGACCAGGCAGTCTTTCGTTCTGTTGTGCATGGGATCTCTATGAGCGGGAATTGACTTAACAGCACTTAACAACAAACAACAGCAGCAAGAAGTCTGGCCCCAGAGACCATACTGATAACCCTGACACCATCTTGCCTCTCCATGCCTGGAGTGTGTGATGCAATAACCCTGGGGAGAGAAGAGCAGGTATGCAGAGGCGAGCCCCTTGGAAGCGGAGCAGTCGGTGGGCACTACCCTGGAATGGCTCCAGCTGGGATCTGGTAGTTTGGACTGTGTAGGCCCTCCTTCCAGCGACATAAAATAATTGAGTCATTTCAATGATAAAGGAGTGTGGGATGACCTGCGAAGGCTTCGTGGTAGTCAGCCTCCTGAAACTCTGCTTTGAGGGTCATTCGTGCTTTTGGGCACAGTCACCTGCCCTCGGGGCTGGCTGGGACTCCCCACCATCAGCACAGAGGAATGTGGATGACAGCTCAGTAATTGCCCATTTTGCAGGATTCTACCTAGAACGTTCTGCTTGGTAGATGAAAGGGCGGATTCTGGGCCACTTAATCTCTGGTTGCCAAAACAGTCATCTAGGCATTTATTAGGTGGTTACAGGGAACACAGCCCACATAATTGCCACTTTGGGAACAGGGCCCACATAATTACCAAATGCCAAATTGAGTTGACTTTCAGCATGGGTAATGTGAAGTTACATAAAACCCTGAGGCAGTGATGTGATGGGATAGAGAGAATATAAGAAAAGGAATCAGTAAATCCTGACTTACAAATTGGTTTCCTAGACAGCAAGGGTCCTCAACCAGTGGCTGGGAATTTGCTGGCCAGCCTTCCCTGGAGCCCTTCATACCACCCTCCCCTACTCTCCGCTTCTGCGTCACAGATTCCTGGTGAGGCAGTGGTCCTGGGGGCTGAGTTAATGAAGGTTCTTGTGATTGTAGGAAACCCCAGGGAAAGTTATGAGCCTTAAGCAAACAGGGCATTTATTGGAAAGATGCTGAGGAGTTGAGTGAATCAGGGAAGATCCAAACAGTCAGGTTTGGACAGAGTGAGTCCTGGAGCCACTCTGGGGACATAGGAGCTCTTAGACCTTCTCTGTAGAGACTGCAGGTATTACAGCTCATGTTCCAACATTTTTCCAGCTTTGTGTGGAAGTTGGAAATGTCTCACATTCCCAGGAGAGAGAATCCAATTGGTCTTTTACCTCCATATTTTTTTTTCAGTCTATTGATACTTCCCCCTCCACTAAATTTTTTAAATGAAAAAATTTAAACATACAGAAAACTCAGAATTTTACAATGAATGCAAATATACCTACCACCTAGATGCTACACTCAACTATACTTGTTTTATCATACATCTATCCATCTCACCATCTATCCACCCACCCACACACCCACCCACCTGTCCGTCCGCCTGCCCCCCCATCCGTCCGTCTGTCCGTCCACCTGTCCATCCACCCACCCACTCACCCATCGATCCATCCACTTATCCATCTGCCCACCCTCTCATCCACCCACCCTCCCATCCACCCACCCACCTACCCACCTATCCATCCATCCACCCATCGACCTGTCCACCCATCCATCCTTTCATCCACCTCTCCATCCTTTCACCCACCTATCCATCCTTTCATCCACCTATCCATCCTTTCATCCACCTATCCACCCACCCAGCCATTCATCCATCCGTCTGTCCGTCCATCCATTTTTATTTTTTGATGCATTTCAAAGTGAGATGCAGACATCAATACATTTTCCTCCAGAAATTCAACATGCATATGTATCATTGACTAATAGTTCAATAAATATGTTTTATTCTTTTGATATACAACTTATATACAGTGAAATGCACAGATTCGTTCATGAGTTCCAATAAATGCACGCATCTGTACACTCAGACTCCTCTTGAGATACAGAACATTACCACCACCCTAGGAAGTTTCTTTATGGCCCTTCCCAGTAAATCAAAACTTCCACCCCTGCTCCCTCAGAGGGAACCATTGTTTTGATTATTTTCCACCACACTGTAATTTTGCCTATTCCAGGATGTTATGTATGCTTTAGAAATTCATTCATGTTGCTGCCTGCATCAGTGATTTACTTCTTCATATTGCTGGCTAGTATTTCTTTGCATTTGTATACCAGAGTTTGTTTATTCCTTCTCTATCGGTAGATACCTGGGCTGCTTCCAGTTTTGGGGTCTTAATAATAAAGCTGCTGTGAATATTTGTTTACAAGTCTTTATTTGGGCGCATACTTTCACTTCTCTTGTGTAAATACCTAGAAGTGGGATTGCTGGGTCAGAGGATAAACCAAAAAAACCTGCTTCCGTCGAGTTGATTCTGACTCACAGCAACCCTGTAGGACAGTAGAACTGCCACATAGGGTTTCCAAGGAGAGGCTGGTGGATTTGAACTGCTGACCTTTTGGTTCACAGCTGAGCTCTCGATCACGGCGCCACCAGGGCTCCAGAGGTTAGGTGTATGTTTAGTTTCATAGGAAAGGGCCACCCATTTTCCCAGAGTGGTTGTGCCATTTTATACACCCACCAGCCATGGATAAGTGTTGCAGTCGCTTCACACGCTTGCCTGATTGGTCTTCATAACATTGAGGTGATTTCAGGTACAAATAATAAAAAGCCAATAAGAAGCTGCTTAACAATAGATTGGTATTAGCTATTACACTACGAAGTCTGGCAGCAGGACCGGTCCAGGTGGATTTATTTAGCAGGCGACAACATCAGTGACCCAGATGGCTTCCATCTCTCCACCTGCCTTCCTTGTCTCCATGTTTCACAGTTCCACTCAGTAGCACTCAGCAGTTTTTGAGCATTTGCTGTGTGCCAAGGGCTGTACCAACTCCTCACAATAACACTAGGTGGCGGATACTCTGATTATCATCCCCTGATAGAATACAAGAGGAGCCCTGGTAGTGCAGTGGTTAAGCACTTGGCTGCTAACTGAAAGGTCAGCAGTTCAAAACCACCAGCTGCTCTGTGGGAGAAAGATGTGACAGTCTGCTTCCGTAAAGATTTACAGCCTTAGAAACCCTATGGGGCAGTTCTCCTGTATCCTATAGGGCTAGTATGAGTCAGAATCGACTCGATGGCAGTGGGTTTGGGTTTTGGTTTGGGTATTACACAGGAGCCCTGGTGGTGCAGTGGTTAAATGCTCAGCTGCTAACCAGAAGGTCAGTGGTTCGAATCCACCAGGCGCTCCATGGGAGCAAGATGTGGCAGTCTGCTTCCGTATAAATTTATAGCCTTGGAAACCCTGTGGGGCAGTTCTACTTTGTCCTGTAGGGTTGCTATGAGTCAGAATCGACTCAACAGTGATGGTTTTGGTTTTGGTTTGGATAGTAAATAAAAGAAGTCATGTGACTTCTCGAAGGCCACAGAGCTGCTTTGGCCCACTAGCCTTACCATGGTCCCATTCTAGGAGGAGGGGCTCAGAGACCAAGTGATCCAAGGTAGAGCCGCATATGGAGGTTATGTCAGTATAAAATCATCGTTTCCACCTTTGTGTACTTGGTCATGTTGATTGTTTGCCTTTTTCTCACACCATATGCAGGATGTGATGTTTCAAATTTTGCGGGAAAATGAATGTGGATGGAAGCTGAAGGAGGATCGTAAAGAACCCACCGATGGAGTCACTGACATACCCTTAGGGAAAGGAACAACCGTTTTTGTTATCTGTGTCAAACCACTGGTACCTAACCCCTTCTAAATCCAACCTTGTACTCAGTCTTTTGTACCCAGGTAAGAGCTGTTGATTAAAGTACTTGCTGTTTCGGGCTCAGGTTTGGTGTCAGGCTGGAACGTTTGTTTGAACTCGTGTGCTTGTTTTGAGCGTGAAGAAGAAAATAACAGGGGTTGGGCGGCAGATGGGTTTTCATCTGAATAGCGTTTCTTAGAATTCTAACGAAAATGTCAAGATGCCTTTTTAGGTGTTCTTCACTGTTGGCAGTGGATATGTTCATGAGAAGTTTTGGGTGTTTGCTTGTTTTTTAAAATCAGTTTACATTTCACACAAGCTAGAGGGAGCCGCCATTTAAAGGAATGCCTTGATGAGGTCTTCGGGAGAGGCCTGTCAGCCTGATGTTCTCTTCTTGGTAAATCTGTTTTTTGGGTTTCTTTGGTTTTGAGTGTCAGGCTTAATCGACATGAAGTCCACTGAAACCCTAGGAAAAGGGAGCTTTACAGCTGGAGAATTCAGGCCTTATTAAATTTATATGGTACAGGTTGGATTTCAATAATAACAGTAATAAGAGGAGGCCAGTTTCTTTGGACTGTGGTTTAAACTACAAAATAGTTCTCCTTCTGTCGCCTACCCCTCCCTTTTTCCAGTAATCCTTAATGAATTTATCTGAGGAACAAAACTTCTTCAAATATTTCTCTAAAAAAAAAAAAAAACCATTGCTGTTCAGTCCATTCCAACTCATAGTGACTCTATAAGACAGATTAGAACTGCCTCATAGGGTTTCCAAGGAGCGGCTGGTGGATTCGAACTGCCAACGTTTTGGTTAGCAGCCTGGGCTCTTAACCACTGCACCACCAGGGCTCCAATATTTCTCTAAAAGGACTATTTTAAGTAAATAGGCTCTGCAAGTATGACTGTCAAAACCAGATATTAAATGAGCGAGGTGGTTTTATGAGGGAGGGTGGAGGGGAAGAGGATGGTGTGACAGGTGGGTGAAGGGTCACGTTTGTCTTCATGGGCACAGACCCAGAGAGGAGGGGGCCTGAAAATGGAAACCTTTGTCCTTTTTCATAGTATACATACTTTAGCATTTTCTTCTACCATATTCTAAAACCCTTTTGGTTTTTAACATTTTCAGTGAGAGCCAAGTTTTTTTTTTTCCTCACTTTGACCTCAGGAATTGGTTCAATTAGGTAAATTAGGAAAACAAAATAAAAAATTCAAGCAGAAAAGGCTCCAAAACCAAAACTTACCGTTTTCTCAGAATTTGAGCCAAATAAAGATACATTTCCAAGCATTTTACCTTTGGAAGGAAGACAGTAAGCTTGAATGACATGGGCTTACCTGGAATAACGTGTGGCTATGTGGAGACCTGGTGGTGTAGTGGTTAACAGCTCAGGCTGCTAACCAAAAGGTCAGCAGTTCGAATCCACCAGCTGCTCCTTGGAAACCCTATGTGGCGGTTCTACACTGTCCAGTAGGGTCACTATGAGTTGGGATGAACTCAACGGCAAAGAGCTTACGTGTCATGGTTGAGGGATAGAATTCTTGCCTTCCGTGCAAGAGTCCCAGGTTCTGTGCCCAGCCAGTGCCCCTCGTGCTTAGCCACCACCATCTGTCAGCGGAGGCTTGCATGTTGCTGAACAGTTTCAGGGGAGCGTCCAGAGTGAGACGGACTAGGAAGAAAGGCCTGGCGACCCACTTCTGAAAACCAGCCAGTGAAAACTCCAGGAGTCACGATGGTCCAGCCTGCAGCCCATCGTGGGGATGGTGCAGTACCGGGCAGCGCTTCACTCTGCTGTGCGTGGGGCCGCCGTGAGTCAGAGGCCAACACGACAGGAGCTACAGCGGTGTGTTCTCAGTGTCTCTGCAGCCATCGTTGGCCGTTTTTTATTTTGAAGTCACCTCTATGTAGTCATCAAAAATAAAAATATACTGGTACTACGTTAAAATGATTGTAGTACATTTTTTAAAAAGAGGGCCACTTATAAAGAGGGGCATAAGCAGCTGAAGGAAATCAGCTCTAAGGAGTCAGTATCCCATGTCACTTACTTATAGCCGTGACGACAGTCAGTGTTGAGTTTTTTTTTTTTTAATGGTTTGAGCATAACTCTTTCATTCAATTTAGCAACAAGAACTTAAATGTTTATACTTACTTAAAATCATTTTTGTTTTCCTCAGAGAGTTTATCTGCCTGTTTCTTGCTTTCTGATCTGCTAACGCTATTGTTTAAGTTGTTCCCGTTTTAGCTTTATGTTGCTCAAGAAATTATTTCAGTTTTGAGGAATCACAGTGGGGCCAGGATTGCAGTCAAGGTGTTTTGCTTGTGGAATATATAATGACTTGAGTAGTTTTGTGATATATTGGGGCTTGGATTAATTTGGGAAGATCCATGTCATTAAACATAATGGAAAAAAATTCCCACCGGCCTTGCTTCATTTATTAGTATTTTTTTGACTTCCACTGCTGCAGGACTGTCAAAGCCTGGACCATATTTTGTAAACATATTTTGAGGGCTCTCTAAGGTTGCTATGGGTCAAAGTTGACAGCAATGGGTATGGTTTTTCCGGTTTTGGTGTTTGCATTGGAAAGCCTGGTGGCGTAGTGATTAAGAGCTACGGCTGCTAACCAAAAGGTTGGCAGTTCAAACCCACCAGCTGCTCCTTGGAAACCCTATGCGGCAGTTCTACTCCTTTAGGGTCGCTGTGTGTCAGAATCGACTAGACAGCAACGGGTATCGGTTCCTGGGAAGATTCCCTTTGTGGAACCTGGACCTTCTACGTAAAACATACCACACAATGAGGCCTTTTCCTTGGGGTCACCAGACTGACCCACAGTTAGCTGAAGCTGGTAGACGCAGAGTTATAAATAAGTGAAAAAGTACGAGTGTGAATGCTGTGTCTGACATCAAAGAATGTGATTGGGATGTCATTTGAGAGGATTGATAAATTCCATGTATGGGTCCAGCCCAGCCCCTGAGTGCCTGGCTACTCTCCATAACAGCCATGGCTCTCCTCGGTCAGTGCCATTAAAAAAAACCCTCTCAGGCTCTTTCTGCCACTTTCTAACACTTGGTGGTCACTTGTTTGATCCTGAGGCGGCTGCATCCTGGATAATTCCAACCACAACAACAACCAAAAAACAGAGCATTTTCTTCCGAGTGACCAGGGTGACTCAGGTCTCCTGACAGAAGCTGGACCGAGGTTAACCACTTCTTGTTTAGGTCAACAAGAGACCCTTCCTGTTTGTATTTCCTGTGTCAGTGGAATCTTATTTGTAAATAGCATTTTGGGGAAGCTCCTCTCCACACCCCCAAATAAACAAGCCCCTGTTCCTTTTCCTCCATGAACTGACATTCACTTAAACTGGGGACTTGAACCAAGATAAATATCACACCTGTTTTAGTGGGATGACCTCCAGGACAGACAGTATGCTGCAGCACAGGGCGTTGCTGGAAGTACTGGACTCCTGGGGCGAACTCCGCGGCACGCACGCTACGCTCATTTGGCGTTTCATCAGGGAAGTTCAACAGGCGAATGATAACATCCTTTGTTCACTGAGTCGTGTGATGTCCCAGCCTTGGCACTTAGCCAGATCGATTGCACAGCCTTGCCTGGATTCATTCAACTTGTATTTATTAAGCTCCTACTCTGTACTTAAGGAAACACTGGTGGCGTAGTGGTTAAGAGCTACGGTGCTAACCGAAAGGTGGGCAGTTTCAGTCTACCTGCTGCTCCTTGGAAACTGTATGGGGCAGTTCTGCTCTGTCCTATAGGGTCGCTGTGAGTCGGAATTGGCTCGATGGCAGGCTCTGGTGGAGCAACGGTTAAACACTCAGCTGCTTGACTGAAATGTTGGTAGTTTGAACCCACCAGTGGCTCTTCTGGAGAAAACCTAGGAAACCCCATGGGGCAGCTCTGCTCTGTCCTATAGGGTCGCTAGGAGTCGGAATCGACTCAACAACGGCACCGGACAACAACAGCATTCTCAGTAGGATTCCCTAGGTGGTGCAAAGGGTTAAGTGCTCAACTATTAACTGCAAGTTGGCATTTCGAACCCAGCCAGAGGTGCCTTGGAAAAAAGGCCTGGTGATCTGCTTCTGACAAATCAGGAACTGAAAACCCTGTAGAGCACAGTTCTGCTCTGCCAGACATGGGATCACCATGAGCTGACTCAGTGGCAACTGGTGTGGTTTATTTTACTTTATTTTTATGTGCTCAGTATCGTGCTGGGTCCTGTGTGGGGCTAGGGTAGGAGTATAAGATATAACCTGTGTCCTCCTAGGGTTTCCAGATTTAATAGGGCAATGAGATCTTTCAGGTGTGACTACTAAAAGGTGTTGCAAACTCAGTGCCTTCAGGCCAGGCAGGACTTGTGACTGTCAGCAGCAGTGGGGTTTGAAATAACGCTGAGTGGTGGGCACTGGGGTGCAAGAGAGAGTCAGACTCCCCCCACCCGCAGGCATTCACACTCTCCAATCCAAATTCAAAACAACAAGAGGCGCTGTGGCCATATAAAGCTGTTCCGAAGCTGGATCTTGACCATGGCCAGTTTTTTTTTTTTTTTTGACTCTTGCTTAATAATATGAAATAATGATATTAATTTACAGTGAGGTTTGTGGAACTCAAAGTCATTATAATCAAGTCTCATATTGATTAATTAAAAATAATAATGCAGGGTAATTATTTGATTATGTATCAAGATACTGTCACTTCTCTAGGTTCCTTGAGGCAAGAAACAATGGGGTCTTGGGACTGGGAACCAGGGGTTTGTTTTTGACATTAAGGCACAGGAAGGCCAGGTGGAGAAGCAGTTTGGGAGAAGCGAGGATACTGGAGAGGGTAGAGTGAAGGGAAGACCCCTGGGTGACACAGATGGTTTACACTCGCCTGCTAACCTAAAGGTCGGCTGTTCGAACACACCCAGTGGTGCCTCGGAAGAATGGCCTGGTGACCTCCCGTAAAGATTACAGCCAAGAAAACCCTATGGAGCAGGTCCATTCTGTAACAAGTGCGGTCACAGTGAGTCAGAATCGACTCCACGGCAACGGGTTTGGTTTTCGATAGTGAAGGATATGTGTACGGAGAAGAAGGAAATGTCCTCTGGGCACAGGGTTTTAGACTTTGTTCTGCAGACTATAAGAAGCCATTTGAGTTTTGGAGTGGGAAAGCTGAGTCTTCAGCTGAAGGTGGCCAAGTTCAGGATGGTTCGGGAGTGGGTAGAGGCTGGTGACGGGGAGAGTCTGAAACAGCAGTAGTCTGGAAATTAGGGTAATAGACCCCGAACTGGGTGGGAGGTCAGAGAGAAGAAAAGGGCTGATTAAACTTAGGGGGTGGAAAGAAGCAATTTATTTTTAATGGTATTTGAAAGCCTACGAGGGCTGGGGGTGGGGAGTCTGGTTCCTTTAGGAAACAAACAGATCAGCTGGCCTGGGCTGAGTTGCCAAGTGAAGGTGAACTATTCAGTTGTCGGGAATGAAGTATTGATTGAGAGAATAATTACCCCGCAGATGCAAGGACACGGCGTCCTTCATTTTGTAGGGACGTGTTCTTCCTGACAGGAGGCAAGAGGAACTCAGGGACTAAGAGAACAACACAGGAGGCCAGGTGAAACAGAGAACAGAATGGGAGGCCAAGTAAAACCTTTTGGGGAGGAGTTTTTGAATGGCCTGATTTTGGCAGGGGAAATAGGTAGGAAACACTCAGAACTCCTGGTGGGTGGGTGGGCGCTTTGAGGCAGACTGGCTGCTGCGGAGGCAACGGGGGGCTGCTTCTCTTGGATTTAGTTTTTCTGTTTGCTTCCTCTGACTCTTGTTCCTGTCGTAAAGTTCTCATTGTTGTAACTAGAATTGAGAGGATTATCAAAGTGCGCGTTGTTTATTCAAGAATTCCATGGGAGGAGAAAATGCAGACTACGCCATCTCCAGGAAACCCTGGTGGTGTAGTGGTTAAGTGCTATGGCTGCTAATCAAAAGGTTGGCAGCTCAAATCCACCAGGCGCTCCTTGGGAAACTCTGTGGTACAGTTCTACTTTGTCCTATAGGGTCGTTATGAGTAGGACTCGACTCGACAGCAACGGGTTTGGTTTTTTTTTTATATACCACCTCCAGCTATCCTTGCCTGAACAGAGGCTGTGTCCCGGGCCTCCCACTTCACAAACAGCAGCACTCTTCACTTCAGGGCACCCTCCCCCCCACCCCCCCGGCAAAAGCCCAGAGCAGAGGGGTTCAAACAAGTGAACTAACCTCTGTAGACCTGCCTTGCACCCTCAAACCTCTTGGGGTCAAAAGAGGGAAGAAGTTAAGATCCTACACTGCAGGGGAAATAGTGATGATTTTCAAAACAAAATGCTCAATTTAGGGAAGGGAGGAATGAAGAAATGTACAAAATTTATTTTGAAATAGTTCAGTTTAAAAAGATGGTGGGAAGCCCAAAGGAAAATGTCCAGTAGACTGGGAAAATGGGGATCTGAAATTTGGCTTGGTGGTCAGGGCGGGAACAATCAAACGTGGCTCTAGATTTTGCAAATACACATTTTTGTTGGTGGTTGAAGCTATAAAAATAAATCCATTTCTGGTGGAGAACGAGAGAGACCAGAAGGACACAGCGTTTGCTCATTCATTCCACAAATATTCGAGGGGTCCCTTGGAAGGGTCACAGCCGTGAAGACCCTGTGGGATGAAGTTCTCCTCTGAAACACATGGGGTCGCCATGAGTCAGAATAGATTCTGTGGCCACTGGTTGCATGTCTGGCACAATGTGAGCCTTGGGTGAGACTGCAGTAGGGAGGCATCCAGAGGAGGAGGTTATGAGGTGATTGAAGGGCGGTGGAAAGAAGTGGGGACGAACCCAGTCACGTCACGGCAGCCGGTTTCACTTCCATTTGCCACCCAGTCAGCTCCGACTCGTGGCGCCCCCACGCATGTCAGAGTAAAACTGTTCTCCGTAGGGTTTCCAGTGGCTCGTACTTCGGAGGTGGATTGCCAGGGTTTTCTTCTGAGGCACCTCTGGGTGGACTTGAACCCCAAACCTTTTGGTTAGCCGCGGAGTGCTTTTCCTTAGTGACAGAAAACAGCTGCACTTGCAGCCGACGCTGCCTGTTGTTTGCACATCTGATCATTTCATCAGCTGCAAGTGACACGTTTTTCTAATTTCACTGGCTTCTCTCGACTGAGCAGAAAGCCTTGGGTTTGTGTGTGATTAATGTGAAGTTGACACATTGTCTGTCTTAACCTCTTTGGCTAAATTAGGAAATGAAGGATTAGCTTGGGCGTTCTGGGGATGAGTCCAATTTGGCATGCTGGGAAGACAAAGGCAATGCTGAGGAAGGACTGGCAGCGTCCCTCTGATGCTTACCACCACTGCTTTTATTCATAGCATAATAATTATGAATTGACACCACAGTGCTGTTAGACCTAGTCGGTTTCCTAAAGACCTGGTCGTTAAGTCCGTTGCACTCATAGCAACCCCATGTATAACAGAATGAAAAGTCGCCCCATCCTGCACCATCCTCACCGTCGTTGTTATGCTTGAGCCCATCGTTTCAGCCACTGTGTCAGTCCGTCTCGTTGAGGGTCTCCCACTTTTTCACTGACCCTCCTCCACCTTATCAAGCATGATGTCCTCCAGGGACTGGTCCCTCCTGATAACGTGTCCGAAGTATGTGAGACACAATTTTACCATCCTCACTTCTAAGGAGCGCTCTGGCTATGCTTCTTTCAAGACAGACTTGTTCATTCTTCTGGCAGTCCATGGTATATTTAATATTCCTCACCAGTTGTGGTGTTGGCAAAGAATATTTTTTTTAAATTAACTTTTATTAAGCTTCAAGTGAACATTTACAAATCCAATCAGTCTGTCACATGTAAGTTTACATACATCTTACTCCCTTCTCCCACTTGCTCTCCCCCTCTTGAGTCAGCCCCTTCAGTCTCTCGTTTCGTGACAATTTTGCCAGCTTCCCTCTCTATCTTCCCATCCCCCCTCCAGACAGGAGATGCCAACACACTCTCAAGTGTCCACCTGATTTAATTAGCTCACTCTTCATCAGCATCTCTCTCCCCACCCGCTGACCAGTCCCTTTCATGTCTGATGAGTTGTCTTCGGGGATGGTTCCTGTCTTGTGCCAACGGAAGGTCTGGGGAGCATTGCCGCCGAGATTCCTCTAGTCGCAGTCAGACCATTAAGTATGGTCTTTTTATGAGAATTTGGGGTCTGCATCCCACTGATCTCCTGTTCCCTCAGGGGTTCTCTGTTGTGCTCCCTGACAGGGGAGTCATCGATTGTGGCCGGGCACCAACTAGTTCTTCTGGTCTCAGGATGATGTAGCTCTCTGGTTCATGTGGCCCTTTCTGTCTCTTGGGCTCTTAGTTGTCGTGTGACCTTGGTGTTCTTCATTTTCCTTTGCTCCAGGTGGGTTGAGACCAATTGATGCATCTTAGATGGCCGCTTGTTAGCATTTAAGACCCCAGACGCCACATTTCAAAGTGGGATGCAGAATGTTTTCATAATAGAATTATTTGCCAATTGACTTAGAAGTCCCCTCAAACCATGTTCCCCAGACCCCTGCCCCTGCTCCGCTGACCTTTGAAGCATTCATTTTATCCCGGAAACTTCTTTGCTTTTAGTCCAGTCCAATTGAGCTGACCTTCCATGTATTGAGTGTTGTCTTTCCCTTCACCCAAAGCAGTTCTTATCTACTAATTAATCAATAAAAAACCCTCTCCCTCCCTCCCTCCCTCCCCGCTTCGTAACCACAGAAGTATGTGTTCTTCTCAGTTTTTACTATTTCTCAAGATCTTATAATAGTGGTCTTATACAATATTTGTCCTTTTGCCTCTGACTCATTTTGCTCAGCATAATGCCTTCCAGGTTCCTCCATGTTATGAAATGTTTCACAGATTCGTCACTGTTCTTTATTGATGCGTAGTATTCCTTTGTGTGAACATACCACAATTTATTTAACCATTCATCCGTTGACGGACACCTTGGTTGCTTCCAGCTTTTTGCTATTGTAAACAGACCTGCAATAAACATGGGTGTGCATATATCTGTTTGTGTGAAGGCTCTTGTATGTCTAGGGTATATTCCGAGGAGTGGGATTTCTGGGTTGTATGGTAGTTCTATTTCTAACTGTTTAAGATAACGCCAGATAGGTTTCCAAAGTGGTTGTACCATTTTACATTCCCACCAGCAGTGTATAAGAGTTCCAATCTCTCCGCAGCCTCTCCAACATTTATTATTTTGTGTTTTTTGGATTAATGCCAGCCTTGTTGGAGTGAGATGGAATCTCATCGTAGTTTTAATTTGCATTTCTCTAATGGCTAATGATCGGGAGCATTTTCTCATGTATCTGTTGGCTGCCTGAATATCTTCTTTAGTGAAATGTGTGTTCATATCCTTTGCCCACTTCTTGATCGGGTTGTTTGTCTTCTTGTGGTTGAGTTTTGACAGAATCATGTAGATTTTAGAGATCAGGCGCTGGTCGGAGATGTCATAGCTGAAAATTCTTTCCCAGTCTGTAGGTGGACTTTTTACTCTTTTGGTGAAGTCTTTGGATGAGCATAAAAAAAAAAAAAAAAAGCATAGGTGTTTGATTTTTCGGAGCTCCCAGTTATCTGGTTTCTCTTCATCATTTTTGGTAATGTTTTGTATTCTGTTTATGCCTTGTATTAGGGCTCCTAGGGTTGTCCCTATTTTTTCTTCCATGATCTTTATCGTTTTAGTCTTTATGTTTAGGTCTTTGATCCACTTGGAGTTAGTTTTTGTGCATGGTGTGAGGTATGGGTCCTGTTTCATTTTTTTGCAAATGGATATCCAGTTATGCCAGCACCATTTGTTAAAAAGACTATCTTTTCCCCAACTAACTGACACTGGTCCTTTGTCAAATATCAGCTGCTCATACATGAATGGATTTATATCTGGGTTCTGAATTCTGTTCCATTGGTCTATGTGTCTGTTGTTGTACCAGTACCAGGCTGTTTTGACTACTGTGGCTGTATAATAGGTTCTGAAATCAGGTAGAGTGAGGCCTCCCACTTTCTTCTTCTTTTTCAGTAATGCTTTGCTTATCCGGGGCTTCTTTCACTTCCATATGAAACTGGTGATTTGTTTCTCTATCCCCTTAAAATATGACATTGGAATTTGGATCGGAAGTGCGTTAAATGTATAGATGGCTTTTGGTAGAATAGACATTTTTACTATGTTAAGTCTTCCTATCCATGAGCAGGGTATGTTTTTCCACTTAAGTATGTCCTTTTGAATTTCTTGTAGTAGAGCTTTGTAGTTTTCTTTGTATAGGCCTTTTACATCCTTGGTAAGATTTATTCCTAAGTATTTTATCTTCTTGGGGGCTACTGTGAATGGTATTGATTTGGTTATTTCCTCTTCGGTGTTCTTTTTGTTGATGTAGAGGAATCCAAGTGATTTTTGTATGTTTATTTTATAACCTGAGACTCTGCCAAACTCTTCTATTAGTTTCAGTAGTTTTCTGGAGGATTCCTTAGGGTTTTCTGTGTATAAGATCATGTCATCTGCAAATAGTGATAGCTTTACTTCCTCCTTGCCAATCCGGATACCCTTTATTTCTTTGTCTAGCCTAATTGCCCTGGCTAGGACTTCAAGTACGATGTTGAATAAGAGCGGTGATAAAGGGCATCCTTGTCTGGTTCCCGTTCTCAAGGGAAATGCTTTCAGGTTCTCTCCATTTAGAGTGATGTTGGCTGTTGGCTTTGCATAGATGCCCTTTATTATGTTGAGGAATTTTCCTTCAATTCCTATTTTGGTAAGAGTTTTTATCATAAATGGGTGTTGAACTTTGTCAAATGCCTTTTCTGCATCAATTGATAAGATCATGTGGTTTTTATCTTTTGTTTTATTTATGTGATGGATTACATTAATGGTTTTTCTGATATTAAACCAGCCTTGCATACCCGGTATAAATCCCACTTGATCAGGGTGAATTATTTTTTTGATGTGTTGTTGGATTCTATTGGCTAGAATTTTGTTGAGGATTTTTGCATCTATGTTCATGAGGGATATAGGTCTATAATTTTCTTTTTTTGTGGTGTCTTTACCTGGTTTTGGTATCAGGGAGATGGTGGCTTCATAGAATGAGTTGGGTAGTATTCCGTCATTTTCTATGCTTTGAAATACCTTCAGTAGTAGTGGTGTTAACTCTTCTCTGAAAGTTTGGTAGAACTCTGCAGTGAAGCCGTCCGGGCCAGGGCTTTTTTTTGTTGGAAGTTTTTTGATTACCGTTTCAATCTCTTTTTTTGTTATGGGTCTATTTAGTTGTTCTACTTCTGAATGTGTTAGTTTAGGTAGGTAGTGTTTTTCCAAGAATTCATCCATTTCTTCTAGGTTTTCAAATTTGTTAGAGTACAATTTTATGTAGTAATCTGAAATGATTCTTTTAATTTCATTTGGTTCTGTTGTGATGTGGTCCTTCTCGTTTCTTATTCGGGTTATTTGTTTCCTTTCCTGTATTTCTTTAGTCAGTCTAGCCAATGGTTTATCAATTTTGTTAATTTTTTCAAAGAACCAGCTTTTGGCTTTGTTAATTCTTTCAATTGTTTTTCTGTTCTCTAATTTTTTTTTTTAATTCATTTAGTTCAGCTCTAATTTTTATTATTTGTTTTCTTCTGGTGCCTGATGGGTTCTTTTGTTGCTCACTTTCTATTTGTTCAAGTTGTCGGGACAGTTCTCTGATTCTGGCTCTTTCTTCTTTTTGTATGTGTGCATTTATTGATATAAATTGGCCTCTGAGCACTGCTTTTGCTGTGTCCCAGAGGTTTTGATAGGAAGTATTTTCATTCTCGTTGCATTCTATGAATTTCCTTATTCCCTCCTTGATGTCTTCTATAACCCAGTCTTTTTTCAGGAGGGTATTGTTCAGTTTCCAAGTATTTGATTTCTTTTCCCTAGTTTTTCTGTTATTGATTTCTAGTTTCATTGCCTTGTGGTCTGAGAAGATGCTTCGTAATATTTCGATGTTTTGGACTCTGCAAAGGTTTGTTTTATGACCTAATATGTGATCTATTCTAGAGAATGTTCCATGTGCGCTAGAGAAAAAAGTATACTTTGCAGCAGTTGGGTGGAGAGTTCTGTATAAGTCAATGAGATCAAGTTGGTTGATTGTTGTAAGTAGGTCTTCCGTGTCTCTATTGAGCTTCTTACTGGATGTCCTGTCCTTCTCCGAAAGTGGTGTGTTGAAGTCTCCTACTATAATTGTGGAGGTGTCTATCTCACTTTTCAATTCTGTTAAAATTTGATTTATGTATCTTGCAGCCCTGTCATTGGGTGCATATATATTTAATATGGTTATGTCTTCCTGATCAATTGTCCCTTTTATCATTATGTAGTGTCCTTCTTTATCCTTTGTGGTGGATTCAAGTCTAAAGTCTATTTTGTCAGAAATTAATATTGCTACTCCTCTTCTTTTTTGCTTATTGTTTGCTTGATATATTTTTTTCCATCCTTTGAGTTTTAGTTTGTTTGTGTCTCTAAGTCTAAGGTGTGTCTCTTGTAGGCAGCATATAGACGGATCGTGTTTCTTTATCCAGTCCGAGACTCTCTGTCACTTTATTGGTGCATTTAGTCCATTACATTCAGCGTAATTATAGATAAATAAGTGTTTAGTGTTGTCATTTTGATGCCTTTTTATGTGTGTTGTTGGCCATTTCATTTTTCCACATACTTTTTTGTGCTGAGACGTTTTTCTTAGTAAATTGTGAGATCCTCATTTTCATAGTGTTTGACTTTATGTTAGTTGAGTTGTTACACGTTTTTCTTGGCTTTTATATTGAGTTATGGAGTTGATATTCCTTTTTGTGGTTACCTTATTATTTACCCCTATTTTTCTAAGTAAAAACCTAACTTGTATCGTTCTATATCGCCTTGTATCACTCTCCATCTGGCAGTTCAATGCCTCCTGTATTTAGTCCCTCTTTTTGATTATTGTGATCTTTTACCCATTGAGTTCCATGACTCCCTGTTATGTGTATTATTTTATTTATTTATTTTTTAAAATTAATCTTAATTTGTTTGTTTTTGTGATTTCCCTATTTGAGTTGATATCAGGATGTTCTGTTTTGTGACCTTGTATTGTGCTGGTACCTGATATTATTGGTTATCTGACCAAACAATCTCCTTTAGCATTTCTTGTAGCTTTGGTTTGGTTTTTGCAAATTCTCTAAACTTATGTTTATCTGTAAATATCTTAATTTCGCCTTCATATTTCAGAGAGAGTTTTGCTGGATATATGATCCTTGGCTGGCAGTTTTTCTCCTTCAGTGCTCTGTATATGTTGTCCCATTCCCTTCTTGCCTGCATGGTTTCTGCTGAGTAGTCTGAACTTATTCTTATTGATTCTCCCTTGAAGGAAACCTTTCTTTTCTCCCTGGCTGCTTTTAAAATTTTCTGTTTATCTTTGGTTTTGGCAAGTTTGATGATAATATGTCTTGGTGTTTTTCTTTTTGGATCAATCTTAAATGGGGTTCGATGAGCATCTTGGATAGATATCCTTTCGTCTTTCATGATGTCAGGGAAGTTTTGTGTCAGGAGTTCTTCAACTATTTTCTCTGTGTTTTCTGTCCCCCCTCCCTGTTCTGGGACTCCAATCACTCGCAAGTTATCCTTCTTGATAGAGTCCCACATAATTCTTAGGGTTTCTTCATTTTTTTAAATTCTTTTATCTGATTTTTTTTTCAGCTATGTTGGTGTTGATTCCCTGGTCCTCCAGATGTCCCAGTCTGCATTCTAATTGCTCGAGTCTGCTCCTCTGACTTCCTATTGCGTTGTCTAATTCTGTAATTTTATTGTTAATCTTTTGGATTTCTACATGCTGTCTCTCTATGGATTCTTGCAACTTATTAATTTTTCCACTATGTTCTTGAATAATCTTTTTGAGTTCTTCAACAGTTTTATCAGTGTGTTCCTTGGCTTTTTCTGCAGTTTGCCTTATTTCATTTGTGATGTCTTTAAGCATTCTGTAAATTAGTTTTTTATATTCTGTATCTGATAATTCCAGGATTGTATCTTCATTTGGGAAAGATTTTGATTCTTTTGTTTGGGGGGTTGGAGAAGCTGTCACGGTCTGCTTCTTTATGTGGTTTGATATGGACTGCTGTCTCCGAGCCATCACTGGGAAACTAGTTTTTCCAGAAAATCCGCTAAAAAAAAAAATGCAGTCAGATCCTTATCAGAGTTCTCCCTCTGGCTCAGGCTATTTGGATGTTAATGGAGCCACCTGGGGAGGGTGGGGGAGGGATCAGAGAGCTAGGAGAGTAGCACCTCAGAATATAGCCAGAGTTGCTTGTCTTACTTGGGATGACTATTCTATCTGAGATTTCTGCGGGGCGCGTCGCCTATGTGTACTGGCTGTGTGGAGATTGCCCCCGGGGGGTCTGGCCCGCTGGCGTCAAGGTCAGATCCTCCGCTGTCAGCCCCACCCACAAGGTTAAGGCTCCCCTACTGGGACGGTGCACTCCCGACTCCAAAATCAGTCACTGCCTCCTGGGGACTCCCCCTCCCGCCAGCCACGTCGCGCGCTGCCCTCGTGAACCGGCTGGGCCTCCCCCGGGGTCAGCTCAGGAGAGCAGAGCAGCTCCCCGCGCCTGCGTCGGGACTGCGCGTCCCGGCTGGGACGCCGCTCTCCCCGCTCCAAGACCAGCCACTGCCTCCCGGGGACTTCTCCCACCGGCTACGCCGCCACTCTGCCCGCGCGAACCGGTTGGGGACCCCCCGGGGTCAATTCAGGGGGATGGAGCTGCACCCCGCGCTCACGCCACGCCCGCTCCCACCAAAAATCCCGTTGGGACGGCTCCCCAGCTGGGACGCTGCTCTCCCTGCTCCAAGACCAGTCACTGCCTTCCGGGGACTTCTCCCACCGGCTGGGCCGCCACGCCGCCCGTGCAAACCGGCTGGGCGCCGCCCGTGCGAACGGCTGGGCCCCCCCCGGGGTCAATTCAGGGGGATGTAGCTGCTCCCAGTGCTCGCGCCACGCCCGCTCCCTGCCAAAATCCCGGCAGGACGGCTCCCAGGCTGGGACGCTGCTCTCCCTGCTCCAAGACCAGTCACTGCCTCCCGGGGACTTCTCCCACCGGCTGCGCCGCCGCGTCGCCCGCGCGAACCGGCTGGGCCCCCTCCCGGAATGAGTTCGGGGGCTAGGGCTGGGCCCCTTGTCTGTGCCGTCTGCCCCCCTGGGCTCTGCCCCAAATCGGGCTCCGAAGGTCACCTGACTGGTACGCTGGCTCCAGGCTCTGAAAACAATCACTGTCTCCCCATATTTGTTCGTTCTCCGTCTCTAAATCTGTGTTTGTTGTTCAGAGTTCATAGATTGTTATGTATGTGATCGATTCACTTGTTTTTCCGAGTCTTTGTTGCAAGAGGGATCCGGGGTAGTGTCCACCTAGTCCGCCATCTTCGCCCCGCCCCCTCAAGAATATTTTAATAAGGGCCCAGACATTTCAGTATTTCTCGCCCTCAGCTCAGACACACCTTTCTGCTGGTCTCTTACTATTCTTTTTAATTAATTTGTTTTTTATTAGAAAGTGTTGTGAAATATGTAACAAAACATTTGCCAATTCAACCATTTTTATGTGCGTAATTTAATGACTTACAGCCATCATGTTGTACAACCATCATGACTGTTTCTAGTTTTTTTCATCACCCTTAAAGAAACTCAGTTCCACCTAAGCAATGCCTCCTCTTTCCCCTCTGACCCACCCCTGGTAACCACTAGTAAACTTCAGTCTCTGTGTATTTGCTTATTCTAGACATTTCATGTAGTGGGATCATAGGATATTTGTCCTTTTCCTACCATAGAGGGTGACCAGAAGACAAATATTACACCAAATTTCTATCTTTTATTTTTACATAGATCTTTCATCTCTAATATGTTGTAATGAAAGACATTTCTTTCTATTCTTTGTGCTTACAAATTCTTCACTGATTTCATCACAATTAAGCTGCCAAACAATATCTACTTCCATACATAATAAGGAAATCCTAGTGGCATAGTGGTTAAGAGCTATGGCTGCTAACCGAAAGGTCAGCAGTTCGAGGCCACCAGGCGCTCCTTGGAAACCCCATGGGGCAGTTCTACTCTGTCCTGTAGGGTCGCTATGAGTCAAAATCGACTTGACAGCAACAGGTTTGTTTGTTTGTTTTTGGTGTACACAATAAGGGTAAAGAATCGAGTCTTTCTTGAATCACTCTTGCATGCTGAGGGTTTTTGAGTCTGCTTAGGGATGGAAGTGAGCGTTCGATTGTGCAGTTTGTGATCATTAAAGCTAGGAATATGAGTAAAGCAATTTCAACGTTGGGAAATACGCATTGTATTTTATCTTCTATTATGGAATCATACATGCCTTCATGGGTAAAATTTGCCTTTTCTGAATCTGTAAACTTAGTTCTCATGTAAGAATGAAATTATCACACTTCTCCATAAAGGTTGGTATTTAAGCACTAATTTCTTGGATGCCTTCATACATCCTTCATCAGGTATATCCACATCGTTTAAGAAGGGAAATCTGTGTTTAAAAGAACTTCACACACTGTCGCCCTTCTTTTCATGCACAATTCAAGTGTGTCCACGATGGTGTAGTATGTAATTATATGACATCGATCTCTAGCACTCAGTGGTACTTCAAGAGCGCTGCCGTCCTTTACTTGTTTCTTTCTAATGCTTCTGCAGCAGTGAACTGCTTGATCATTAGTATCTGGCGGTATTTGTTTTGTTGTGCTTTCAAGATATTCTGTTAAATTATGTAAATACCATGTTAATAACTGGTAGAGGTCTGTGCGTGTCATTGAATTTACTTCTGAATCTAGGAGAGCTTGACTTGTCTGATGGAAACGCCGCAATATATTTTTCCACATAACTGACGTTAATACATACTCTTGTGTTTGCATTTTGTTGGCGATGATTTTAGCTTCTCTTTTTGTATCTCCTTTTTGTGTCTGGTCTTCAGTGATATATTCTCAGTCATCTAGAATCTAAGGGTATGATTCCAGGATTGCTCTTGTTGCTACAGCCTGTGTGTCTGATCGTTGCCTCAGTATGCTTTAAGAACTGACCATCGGTGAGTAGAGGTGGCAAAAAATGTGTAGAGTAACTTAACGGTAGAAAAAAGATCAACTGCTTCCTGACAGCAAGCTACTGTGCTACGTCCTCCAAGATTAAGTGAATGCATAGTACCTGGTATGAAAATGGCACATTCATTATGTTCTCGAATTTTCTGTTGCATGTCTTTATAAATCCCGGACATGTTGGCAGCATTGTTACAGGACTGGCCTCTGCACTTAGAAAAATCCATTTTTCAAACTTCACATGAATAGTGAAGTAACTGGATTTGCAATTTCTTCGTTGGTATTTTTTAAGCTAGTAAATGTGATAAATCACTCAACAGGTTTTCCATCGGCTGCAGATGCGTGTCTTAAAGATCTGTATGAGAAAGGTCAGGAGTGGACTCTACAGACAAACTGAAACATTGAGCTTTATACCCTAGAGATATACTCTGCTACAGAACCTTATTTGTTTACTCTCCAATTTTTTGACACACATTTTCAAATGGCTCATTGTGATGTTGACAATCACTTGACCCTATTTCAATCCCATAATTCACATCATTAGAAGAAAAACTATTCCACAAAGCAGGATCTATATTTCTGTTATTTATGGGTCTGCAGATGTGACAATTTCAGGTTCTAAAATAGTTTTACTTTATGCACCATTATTTTTTTACTTCAGCAAGGAATGGGTGCAGAATTTGGAATAAATTCTGTAATATTCGTATTGCTGTTGTAATTTCAGCACTACTGATGCTAGTAAAGCGATTTGCACCCATTAAACTTGAGCGTTCAGTGAAAGAAGTCTCTTCTGATTCATTACGTTTTAAAAAGGAAGTTAATTTTGGAATTATCTTTAGGGATTCATAGATCCTTTTCTTTTTATCTTCTATGAGTTTTTGTTTTTGTGCACCACTTAGTTGTTGCTGTTTCATTTTACCTGGATATAAAATTATGTCACTTTTTAAATTTGGTTCTCCACCATGTGTCTGTCGTACTGTGGTGGCTTGCATACTGCTGTGATACTAGAAGCTTTGCCACCGGTATTTCAAATACCAGCAGGGTCATTTTCGATGGACAGCGGAGCTTCAGACTAAGAAAGGCTAGGAAGAGGGACTCAGCAGTCTACTTCTGAAAAAATTAGCCCATGAAAACCTTCTGAATAGCAGTGGAACATTGTCTAATATAGAGCCAGAAGATGAGCCCCCCAGGTGGGAAGGCACTCAAAATAGGACTGAGGAAGAGCTGCCTCCTCAAAGTAGAGTCAGCCTTAATGATGTGGATGGAGTCAAGCATTTGGGACCTTCATTTGCTGATGTGACATGACCCAAAATGAGAAGAAACAGCTGCAAACATCCATTAATAATTGGAACATGGAGTGTACAAAGTATGAATCTAGGAAAAATGGAAGTTGTCAAAAATGAAATGGAACACATAAACATAGATACCCTAGGCACTGGTGAACTGAAATGGACTGGTATTGGGCCATTTTGAATCAGACAATCATATGGTCTATTATGCTGGAAATGACAAAGGGGAACAGCGTCATGTCATTGTCAAAAAGAACATTTTCAGATCTATCCTGAAGTACAATGCTGTCAGTGATAGAATAATATCCATACACCTATAAGGAAGACCAGTTAATACGACTATTATTTGAATTTATACACCAACCACTAAGGCCAAAGATGAAGAAACTGAAGATTTTTACCAATTTCTGCAGTCTGAAATTGATCAAACATGCAATCAGGATGCACTGATAATTACTAGTGATTGGAATGAGAAAGTTGGAAACAAAGAAAAAGGATTGGTGATAGAAATGACACTGGAGATTGCATGATAGAATTCTGCAAGACTAATGACTTCTTCATTGCAGATACCTTTTTTCACCAACATAAATGGTGATTATATATATGGACCTCACCAGATGGAATACACAGGAATCAAATCGACTACATCTGTGGAAATAGATGATGGAAGAGCTAATATCAGTCAGAACAAGGCCAGGGGCTGACTATGGAACAGACCATCAATTACTCATATGCAAGTTCAAGCTGAAACTGAAGAAAATTAGAAAAAATCTATGAGGGCCAAAATATGACCTTGAGTATATCCCACCTGAATTTAGAGACCATCTCAAGAATAGATCTGACACATTGAACACTAATGACCGAAGACCAGACAAATTGTGGAATGACATCATACATGAAGCAAGCAAGAAGTCATTAAAAAGACAGAAAAGAAAGAAAATACCAAAATGGATGTCAGAAGAGACTCTGAAACTTGCTCTTGAATGTAGAATAGCTAAAGTGAATGGAAGAAATGAAGTAAAAGAGCTGAACAGATTTCAAAGGGCAGCTTGAGAAGACAAACTGAAGTATTATAATAACATGTGCAAAGAGCTGGAGATAGAAAACCAAAAGGGAAGAACATGCTCAGCATTTCTCAAGCTGAGAGAACTGAAGAAAAAATTCAAGCCTCCAGTTATAATATTGAAGGATTCTATTGGCAAAAAAATTAAATGATGCAGGAAGCATCAAAAGAAGATGGAAGGAATACAGAGTCACTGTACCAAAAAGAACTGGTCGACGTTCAACAATTTCAGGAGGCAGCATATTATCAAGAACCGATGATACTGAAGGAAGAAGTCCAAGCTGCACTGAAGGCACTGGCAAAAAACAAGTCTTCAGGAATTGACAGAATACCAATTGAGATGTTTCAACAAATGCAATGCTGGAAGTGCTCACTTGTCTATGCCAAGAAATTTGGAAGACAGCTACGTGGTCAACCAACTGGAAGAGATCCGTGTTTGTACCCATTTCAAAGAAAGATGATCCAACAGAATGCAGAAATTATTGAACAATATCATTAATATCACACACAAGTGAAATTTTGCTGAAGATCATTCAAAAGCGGTTGCAACAGTACATTGACAGGGAACTGCCAGAAATTCAAGCTGGATTCAGAAGAGGATGTGGAACCAGGGATATCATTGCTGATGTCAGATGGATTCTGACTGAAAGGAGAGAATACCAGAAAGATGTTTACCTGTGTTTTATTGACTATGCAGAGGCATTCGACTGTGTGGGTCATAACAAATTATGGATAACATTGAGAAGAACGGGGATTCTGGAACATTTAATTGTGCTCATGAGGAACCTGTACATAGACCAAGAGGCAGTTGTTTGAACAGAGCAAGGGGATGCTGATTGGCTTAAAGTCAAGAAAGGTGTGCATCAGGGTTGTGTCTTTTCACCATACCTATTCAATCTATATGCTGAGCAATTAATCCGAGAAGCTGGACTATATGAAGAATTGGAGAACTGGAGGAAGACTTATTAACAACCTATGATATGGAGATGACACAACCGGGCTTGCTGAAAGTGAAGAGGATTTAAAGCACTTACTGATGAAGATCAAAGACTATAGCCTGTAGTATGGATTAAAAAAAAATTAAATAAAGAAAACAAAAATCCTCACAACTGGACCAATAAGCGACATCACGATAAACAGAGGAAATACTGAAGTTGTCAATGATTTCGTTTTACTTGGATCCACACCCGGCGCCCACGGAAGCAGCAGTTAAGAAATCAAACGATGCATTGCATTGGGCGAATCTATTACAAACGACCTCTTTAAAGTGTTAAAAAGCAAAGATGTCACTTTAAGGACTAAGGTGCATCTGACCCAAGCCATGGCATTTTCAGTCACCTCATGTGCACCTGAAAGCTGGACAGTGAATAAGGAAGACAGAAGAAGAATTGATGCCTTTGAATTGTGGTATTGGCAAAGAACTTTGAATATACCATGGGCTGCAAGAAGAACGAACAAATCTGTCTTGGAAGAAGTACAGCCAGAGTGCTCCTTAGAAGCAAGAACGATAAGACTTCATCCCACATACTTTGAATGTGTTATTGGGAGGGACCAGTCCCTGGAGAGGGCCATCATGCTTGGTAAAGTAGACAGTCATCAAAAAACAGGAAGACCCTTAACAAGATGGATTGACACAGCGGCTGCAGCAATGGGCTCAAGCATTACAACAAATGTGTGGATGGCGCAGGACCCGGCAGTGTTTTGTTCTGTTGTCCATGGAGTAGCTATCAGTTGGAACTGACTTGACAGCACCTAGCAACAACAACAACAAATTTGGTTCTTTTGTAGCAAATAAATTTGAATAATTGAAAATTTAAAAAAGTAACATTTATAAAATAAAATTTACATTTGAATTTGGGCATTAACACAAAGATTTATATTTGAAAGTTAGTAAAAAAAATTGATTTGGAACATGTAATTTTGTTCTTCAGGTCTGAGATAGTCAAAAGAAATAGTACTTATAAGGCAGTCAGAAATAGTTGCATTCTTTTGTCATAGGGTGTTTGTTGGCGGGCCCTTTGCAGATCTCCAAGAGTGTTTTTCACCTTGAAATGATAGTCAAAAATTTGCAAACTCACTTTCCGTCCTTTGATGCAGCGTCTTCACAGTTCACTGGACTACTGCTGATACCTGATGGTAGCGAGAGCGATTGCAAAGAGCATGATACAGATACAAGGGTGTGCTCAATCTGAAGCTGTGTTCCGGCTTGCTTTGCAAAGGACAGGACCAGATATGTCACAAGTCATGTGATTATAGTGCCCCTGGTGCATTCTTGTGTCGTCTGCGAAAGAGACCTGAGTGTGAGGTTATACCTGATCAGTCGAAATGAAAAGGAAAATATAATTGTTATTGTATACAAAGTTTATAAAATGCTATCAATTTCATTTAGTGCCCTGCCAGTTCCCTTCTACTGCAGTGCTTGCTTTTCCTTGTGTCCTGTCTGCTTGGTGTCTATCGGTCTTTGCTTTGGGCAGCTGGTGCCCATTTTGCTGATGCCTTAAGCACATGCTTAACTTGCTTATTGGGTAATCCGTCCCCGTAACCCAGCTAGCACCAAGTGGTGGGAGGGTAGTCCTGAATCATGTCAGAAACCAGGGTCCTGAAACATGTGAATAGCAATTGCAAGTTGCATGTCTATGGATTACCCATTTAAATGGGGGAGGGGTATGGTGTTTTGTTTTTTGGTGGTCGGGGGGAGGTACTAGCGTTTATTAAACATTAGGTGACAGTCTCTGCCAAATGCATCACGTACATTTTCTCATTTAACACTTAAGGTTGTCCTGTGAGGTGGGAATTATCTCCATTTCACAGAAGAGAAACCAAGGTTTAGATTACTGGCAAGATTATTGGCTCCTAAGAGGTGAGACCTGTGTGCTCAGTCACTGAGATCTGTGACCCTTTACTGGGCAGCTAGAGAATACAGTGTCAATCCTGTTCCGTAAAATCTTCTAGCGTGTGGCCCAGGCTTTGCCTGATCAGCTCCTCTTTCCTGTTCTACAAGATTCTTAAACACGTGCAAAGACCAACACTGCTTCTGGCCCACTGCCTGGTTATAAGCCAAGCACATTTTCTCAAGGCCCTGGTGGCACAGTGGTTAAAGTGCTTGGCTGCTAAGCGAAAGGTTGGCAGTTTGAACCCGTCATTTGCTCCGAGGAGAAAGATGTGGCAGTCTGCTTCTGTAAAGATTTACAGCCTTGGAAACCCTATGGGGTCGCTAGGAGTCAGAATCAAAGGCAGTGGGTTTTTTGTTTTTTTTTAATTCTAAGAATGTGGAGTCCCTGGGTGGTGCAAACGGTTAAATGCTTGACTACTAACCAAAAGGTTGGCAGTTTGAACCCACCTAGAGGTACCTTGGAGATAAGGCCTGGTGATACACTTCTGAAAGTCCACAGCCTTGAAAACCCTATGGAGCACCATTCTACTCTCAGACACATGGGTTCGCCCTTGAGTCTAAATCGCCTTAATGGCAACTGGTAAGGTAATTCTTAGAATACAGCTGTGGGCTCAGTGGCTCAAAAGGAACTATTGAAAAAATAGTTTTTTTCAAAAATAGCATTGGCTAGAGCTAATAACACCACCCTCTGTATTTGAGGATTTTATTTAAGATCAAAATCACATGGGCCCAGGTGCACCAACTTTCCTAAGCAGTCTCTCTAAGGAGTTGTGTTGCTTTCTAAGGAGTTGTGTTGCAAATAAAGGGAGTGATCCTGTCCTAGTTTGACCAGGGGGTTATAAGCATTGTTATGAGATACATTCCTCCTCTCTCCTTGGGACATAAACACCAAACAAGCAAACCAGTTGCCTTCCAGTCGATGTATGTGTTCACAGAAGTGTTACGTAGGGGTTTCAAGGCTGTGGGCTTTCAGAAGCAGAACACCAGGCCTATCTTCCTAGGCACTTCTGGGTGGGTTCGAACCACCAACCTTTCATCTAGTAGTCAAGCACTTAACTGTTTGGGTCACCCAAGGGACTCCTAAGGAGCCCTGGTGGTGCAGTGGTTAAAGTGCTTGGCTGCTAACTGAATGGTAGGCAGTTCGAACCCATCAGTTGCTTCGAGGGAGAAAGATGTGGCAGTCTGCTTCCGTAAAGATTTACAGCCTTGGAAACCCTATGGGGTAGCTATGAGTCAGAATTGACAACAGTGGGTTTGTTTGTTTTTTTATTCTAAGAATGTGGAGTCCCTGGATGGTGCAAACAGTTAAGTGCTTGACTACTAACCAAAAGGTTGGCAGTTTGAACTGCCAGCTCCGCAGGAAAAAGATGTGGCAGTCTGCTTCTGTAAAGGTTTTACAGCCTTGGAAACCCTACGGGGCAGTTCTGCTCTGTCCTATATGGTCACTAGGAGTCGGAATCCACTCCATGGCAGTGGGTTGGCTTTTTTTTTTTTTTTTGCTTGTTTGTTTAACCTCACTGGTTAAAACGAAGACTCAGATTACCTTTCCCCTATATGACCTTTCCCCAAGCCCTGCTTTTTCATTCTTGGGGCATAGAAGGTTTTGAAAACAGTAATCTGTGTATAGTCTGTATCAACAGACCACATCTCTGCCTTCCCAGGCCTATCTAAGTAAAAGAGCAGATAAATCAAGAAAAAGGCAGGGGAGGAAGAATGGAGGAAATGTTTATTGAGGCTGACATGGGACATTGTCTTCCTTTATGAGTTCACAGTACAGTGTGTGTGAAGAAGCTGGTCACAGACTGATTCCAAATAAAGATGACCAGCAGTTCATCACATCTCTGCCAGCTCCAGTGCCACCGACCTGGGCAAGCTGCTAAGGGGGGTAAAACCACTCAGCCTAAGACTAACTACCGATCCAACTTCATTTGTAGTTAGATTTATTTCCTATAAACAATACTCCTATTTGTATTTAAAAACTCACATGGAATCACTGATGGATCTTTACTATGTCTGCATTATAGTTCAGTGCCATTCTCAGTAGGTTTAGGGCGCAGGTGGTTAAGACTGAACACTTATTTATGTTTCTCGTGTCTTTGGCAGAATTAATTCCTGGTTTGTTCAATATAAAAGCACAGGTTGGAATGTGCTGTTCAACACCGAGGAAGCACAACTATGTGGGACCTCAGGGTAAGAACAAGTGTGTGGTCAGCAGTATTTACAAGATGGGAGCCAAAACACAGACTTTACGAAGAAGCCATCTTCACAAATCAGCAGGAGAATGATAAGCAGTGGATTTGAAAGAGCAGGGCCAAGACAACTAGTTAGAACAATCCTCCCTGGAGGAGGGGACAAGTGTTGTACAACGGAAGCATTTGTCCCAGTCACTGATACCATTGTCTCCTGTCATGAGATCTACTCCGTAAGGTCCAGGGGAGGAACAGCTCTGCTTGGGTCAGTGTGGCTTGTCCAATCTAAGGGATCTATATTAAAATACCACTTAGCTCGTAGCTTGCCACTGTTGTTTGGTGGGCACAAAAATGCGAGCCAATGATGTCCTGGCATGGTTGAGCGGGGATGATGGATCTAGGAAGAATGAAGTCTTCTAGTTGGATAAAAATACACCCAAAAGCTTTATGTGAATGACACGTTTGTCTACAATCTTACATAGAGCTGACATGGATTCCCTCCCGGCTGCGAGAATCCGGAAGTTGTAAATGAATGGCTGTGCCAGAACACAGTTCTGCTTTGAGGCTGACACACAGATGAGAAACGAGTGAACCACTGTGATTTCTCATCCAGTGCTCCTGAGAGAAGGGTTCTGATAAGCCCCAACGCCGGGCCTGGGATGGAATCGTAGTTATTATTCAAGTACAAGGAAAGCTTTTGATTTCACATTGACAGTTCAATTCTGATTTCTGTCTGGCAAATTATACAAAAAAAAAAAAAATACATATATACATATATATACACACACAGGCAGCCCCCAGATTACAAATAAGTTCTGGTCCTACATCTGTCTTTAAGTTGAATTTGTATGTAAGTTGGAACAGTTAGGTACGGTTTGTATCTAACGTCAGTCAAATGTTTGTCTTAGTGTATGGTATACCTTTCTAGGCATAAAAAACATTAAAGCAACACTTGCAGAAACACGAAAACATCTTTAACATAATAATAATAATGTTTTGATGCCCACTGCAAAGTAGTGCCCATTTGTTGTTATGAACCTTTGGATGTACCTTGAATTTTTAACATAATAGGCTTTATGGGGTTGTTTGGCAACTACAGGTTGTACATAAGTTGGACGTTCGCATCCCGGGGACTGCCTGTATATCAGTCTAGCTTTATACTGAACACTCGGTTAACAGTTACCTGCATCCCAATACAGTACACACTGAAAAAAGATCCCTTCTCCCTTCCCCCCAAACCCCATCTTAAAACTGTTATTGCAGAACTGTGCTGGTCTGTTTTCTTTCGAAACAGTGTCTTTGAAATTGGCTGGAGATGAATTCAAAGTAGACAATTTTGGCACATTCACTGGGGGTGGTTCAGCTGCACCATAATCTATAAAGCACGAGAAGCCAAAGGAAATTCATGCCAAGAGAAAAAATTTGTAACCAATGCCAGAATATTTTTTTTTTAAAAAAACCCCAAAACACTGGTTTTCTGTGCATGGGAAAGCAATTTCTCTTCCACATTCATTACCTACTCCCAACAGCTGTTATTTTCTGCACTTCCAAACTCTCTCTCATAGAATTCAAGCAAAAGCTGTGAATCCAAATACAGAAAATAATCTGGACATCTGTATATCAAATCAAATATACAACTGGCCACTGGTTTTGTTTTTTTTTCCTTAATGTCTTAGTTTGCTAAGAGATGACTCTCACGGAGACATCCTTCCTATTCCCGGTCTTCTGAAGCCAGGGGTCCTAGAACTGTGAGGTCTGGGTGAACGAGATGGCATCAGACTTATCTACTGCGAAGCCTCCATTGACATAGGACTTCTTGGTCTCTGGGTCTTCATTATCAAGTATGGTGGATTCCAAGGCAAAGGGGTTCACTATGTTGACTTCGGATGAAGCATCCATCTGCTCCAGCTCCTTCTTGGAGAGCTTCTCCACGATGCCTGTCCCAAATGCATCTCCGAGCACGTTCACCACGGTTCGGAACCGGTCCCTGGGGAGACAGCATGAGTCAGATAGGAGGCCTAGGTTCTATGTTCCTTTGCTATCGGATAGAGGAAAGGACTGGAAGTCTTCAGAATTAGGCAAATGCTACCCCATGACTGACTGACCAACTGACCTGAGGCTCCTCTAGGCCTGGGGTAGGAAGTCATTAAGAATGGTTGGAATGAGCAGATAGGGTCCATATGCCCTTGGTTCCACTAGGTCTGTGTGCCCAGTAAATAACAATGGCTTCCTTAAATTGAGTGCTAGTCTCCCTAACTGCCCTCCTCCTCTCCTGTATGGATTGAATTGTGTCCCCAAAATATGTGTTGAAATCCAATCCCTGTACCTGTAAATATGACCCTGTTTGGAAATCGGGTTTTCCTTTGTTATGTTAATGAGGTCATACCAGTGTGGAGGGTGGATCCTAAACCTAATCACTTTTGAGGTATAAAAAGAAGAGAACAGATACAGAGACACACACATGGGGGGAGACAGACGCCATGTGAGGACCATCTACCAGCTAAGGAACACAGGGAACCAACGGAGGTCTAGGGCTACTGGGAGCCCTGGTGGCACAGTGGTTAAGAGCTTGGGTGCTAACCAAAAGGTCGGCAATTTGAATCCGCCAGCCGCTCGCTCCTTGGAAACCCTGTGGGGCAGTTCTACTCTGTCCTATAGGGCCGTTAGGAGTTGGCATCACTCCACGACAATGGATTTGGTTTTTTTTTTGATTGACAAGGAAGGAATCAGCTGAGACTCTGATTTGGATTTTTAGCCTCCAGAATGCTGAGGAAATAAATTTCTGCTCTTCAAAGCTACCCACTTGTGGTATTTGTGTTACAGCATCACTAGATAACTAAGATATCTCCTCTCAAAGAAATGAGAAAAGAGTCTTCATAGATATATTTTAGAACCTGAAACATGGTTAAAATTCAATAAGTCTTTCCTTCCTAACCTCTGTCTCATGGGTTTTCCAGATTCAATGAGAATGGTATTGTGGTTCTCTTTTGAGAGAACTTGGATGTTTTGTGTGATGGCGTGTGTGCACGTGGGGGCATGTGTGTCTGAGTGTCTCATATGTTTGTATATATCCTTGGTGGACTTGTTTCTCTACCAACCAGGCTGCTCTGTTTATGCGCAAGCCAGCAGGGATATGGCAGAGCACGGGTGAGAGGACACAGGCCAGGGAGGACTGGATTTCAACTCGAGGCGCACTTGTCTTCACTCTGACAGCTTGGAGAAGAGGGTGGTGGCAGGAAGATGTGCAGAGAAGGAACGCTTTGGGTGGAGGCCATTTTGACTCTGGAGATTTATTGGTAGGAACTGTGTGCACAAATAGGTTTGTGAAAACTACATCTCAGGCCAGGAAAGCCAACAATGCTTACACATGTCCAGTCTGGATGCCCCTCTGCTATGTAGAACAAGGCCGTGGGATTGGACCGGCCCCTAGTATGGCCCTGGTATGGGCGCCTTTTATCCCGACCTCAGATTGGACCTTTAGCGCTCTGGGTAGCTTGGAGATACAGGTCATTGGTTCCAGGAAGAACAGAGAAAGGAGATCAATACAAATCCATCATCACCACTAGACAGAAAAATCAAAAAGCATTTGCCTTAACTGCAACCTTTCCAAGAAGGAGGCCCCCTCGGTTGGGCCTTGTAGACCCGGGAAGCTGATGAGGGGGCCTCACATGGCACAGCCCCCAAGCCAGGGGCAGGGCCTTCTGCTTTCTGGGTGTGATGTTACGAACAAACTCACGTGGAGTGTTCCTGCATCCCGCCTCTCCACCTCAGCCGCCACCTCGCAAACCAAGTAGCACTGCGCTCCCCAGTAAGGCTGGTTCTGAGGAAAGGTTCGGGCTGGAGCTACACTTACCCCTGATAGCAGGGGATGGAGCCAGACCGAGATGCTGGAGACGAGCGCACAAAATAGGCATCGTGGATAAAGCTGGGACAAGCTGATTCTAACCTTAACCTTGGGAGTCGCAGAGGCATGCTCTCAGATGTTCTACCGTGTTCCTTAGCTGCCTCTGTGTGTGTGTGTGTGTGTGCGTATGTGTGTGTGTGTGTGTGTGTGTGTGTGAGGGAAGGAGAGAGAGAGAATGAGAGTGAGAGATAGATAGATGGGCTGGGGGACCAATGGTTTAACTCATTGTAACCTTAACACTCAAACTTGTCATCAATGGGGCGCATACTGTCTGCCAGTCACTGTTCTAGACACTCCCCTCACATTAGCTCATGTAGCCCCAGTGAGGTCAACAGAATTGTTCCCATTTCACAGATAATGCAGCTGAGTCTCAGAGAGGTTAAGGAAGTTGCTCACGGAGTGGAAACTCAAACCCAAGTTAACCTTACCCCAAAGCCCTTGCTCGTGCCACTGCCCTTGGGGGTTCTGAAGATGTTTGGGAAGATGGGCTGATTTTGAGCCAGGTGGTTCTGAACCAGGGCTGGGCTGGGCTGGCATGACTTATGGGGTTCAGAATGCCTGGAGCCTTGTCCAGCTTCTTCACCTTATTATTCCATGATTATCTCATCACACGCCCAGCTCCCAACCTTGACCACTACCAGGTATAATGAGGTAAAGGAGATCCCTGGCTTATTAAAATCACTGTTCGGAGACACGGGGAGTTAATTTTTAAGCACGTTATCAGATGTCTGGGGCAGAGGGAAGTGGAAGCGGCAGCAGATGGCTCATTAGGCAATCTGGGGCAGGGGACAAGTGACTGCGGATTCTGCACGGCTGGGAAGCCTGCCTTCCTGTTTGACCGAGGCAGCTCATTTTTCCAACTCACAGGAGCCAGTCAACAGCGATGATGAGGGTGACATCCTCAGCGGGCAGGCCCACGGCACTCAGCACGATCACCATGGTCACCAGACCGGCCTGGGGCACGCCAGCGGCTCCTATGCTGCTGGCTGTGGCTGCGACACTGGAGCGAAAACACATGGCAGGAAAGGAGTTAGACACCCATTTCTCCCTTGGAGGAAGAGTTAGTCCCGACAGCCGTGACTGCTGTCTCCTCCCACCCTGGCCACTCAAAACTGGTATCTGTGAGCATCAGCTCTGCCTCATTATAGGACGAGAGCTGTGGGGACTGAGAGGAGTTTGACACCCTCTCCTTCTAGGGGGGAGACATGGCAAATCATAAAGCGAGGAGGCAGAACAGAACCACATGAGTGGTAAAAAAAAAAAAAAAAAAAATGAGCCAAAGAGATATTCAAGAGGAAGGCAAGAGTCTACCAACTGAGGTGTCTATGGAAGGCTTTATCCATCCACCCATCTACCCACACATCTACCCAACCACCCATCCGTCCACCCACCCACCTGTCCATCCGTCCATCCATCCATCCATCCACCCTAAATAAGTGCCAGGTACTTATCAACTTGGCTTCTTCCTTCCTTCCATCTACTCACCCACCCCTGAGTCATTTATTGAGTACCGAAAACCTGCCAGAAATTTAAGGCCAGGTGGAGGCAGAGTGGTGGCAGTCCCTGGGTGTGCAAATGGTTAACTCATTCAGCTGCTAACTGAAAGGTTGGAGGTTGATGTCCACTCAGAGGCATCTTGGAAGAAAGGACTGGTGATCTACGTGCAAAAATACTGGCTGTTGAATATCCTAGGGAGCGCAGCTCTGCTCTGACACACGTGGGGTCAGCCTGAGTTTGAGTCAACTCAATAGCAACTGTTTTTTTTCTTTCTTTCTTTTTTAGAGGGAGATAGGCAAGGGTGTTTCAGGTGAGGATGAAGAAATGAGTTTTATGCACTTTCTTGCCATCACTGGGCTCCTGACCTCTCTGGGAGCTGCTCTTCAGGGAGCTGCTCTTCAGGGCACTGAATTGAGAAATAGCTTTGCCTCCTGTCCAAGGCACAGGTGTTTACTTCTGACTGTGCCTTTTTGCCAACGGATATGCTTTGTGCAAAAGGAATAGAAAGCTGGAATTGAGGAGAGGCAGCCAAGTGAGCTTTATTATAGGGGATTTTATGGGACTCTTGGTGGTTCAGAGGTAGAATTCTTGCCTTCTGTGCAGGAGACCCAGGTTCAGTTCCTGGCCAGGGCACCTCACGCACAGCCCAATTAGTCTGTCAGTGGAAGCTTGCGTGTTGCTCTGATGCTGAACAACGTTGAGCAGAGCTTCCAGACTAAGATGAACTAGGAAGAAAGGCTTGGTCATCTACTTCTGAAAATCAGGCGATGGAAGCCCTATGGAACACAACGGCTCTACTGCAGCTGATCATGGGGATGGTATTCTGTTTGTTGTACATGCGGTGCCACACGCTGGGGGCCGACTTGATGGCAGCTAACAACAACAACAGCAGTGCATTTTAAAGACCCCTTCTGGACAGGTAAGATATGGCACTTAGCAACGTGCGGTTTCTCATCGGCAACGTATTCCTTATTTAAGTGGTGTGATTCTGGGAAAGCATGGGCTCGCCATGTTCTGAAAAGCCCCCCGTCTTGCATGAGCTTGCAGAAGACCCATATGACTTTCTGGAGACGCATCCCCACCCTTGGGCCAAGGCCTGAACTCCCGCCAGGATGTCACTGGGTTGAAAGGTGAAGATGTCAAAGCTGCCAATTTAAACTACAAGAATCCCTGACTCTATCCAAAAATCCATATTCTGTGGGTTCAAAAAGCGTCAAGAGTTCCTACGACTGGTTCTGCTGTCCCTTCATCTGTCTGTGATGTGTCACGAAGGCATCTGAGGGGACAAACGCAGGTCCAGTCCTCTGACAAGTCTGGTTCCCTTCAGGGGCTGTGGCACCAATTTACGGTAAATTAGAGATTCCTGGGACTATACCAATTCCTCTCAAAGCCGGGGGCCTATTTTATCCTTTAAATCTGCTCTGACCTGAGTACTCTTTGGAAAACTCAAGTGTATTTCAACGCTGGTTGAAAAATTTAAACTGAGAGCATCAGCATGTTTTCTCCGTCAGAATGTTCAAGCTCGTCGATGCCTCTCGGAAGCCTGGACATATCCTGGTTAACCAAGTCCCTGTAGCCTGAGGCTGGGCTTGGAACTCAAAACCCATTTACTCAAGGGAAATTCTGCCCTTGGGCCTTGACCTTGCCTGCTAAACCCAGTCATTTTCCTGGCTTTGGTCTGAAACTAAACATCTACAAAATCTATAGTACTACACTGAATCGACTCGACGGCACTGGGTGGACACTATACTGTAATATGTGTGTGTGTGTGTATATATATATATACATACGTATATGTATACATACATGTGTATGTATACATATATATATACATATACATGGAGCCTTGGCACAGTGGTTAAGAGCTACTGCGTGCTACGGCTGTTAACCAAACGGTCGGCAGTTCGAATCTACCGGCTGCTCCTTGGAAACCCTATGGAGCAGTTCCAGGTTTATTTTGTTTTTTTGTTTGTTTGTTTTTAATACACATACATATATATACATATACATATATATCCCAGAAACCCAGTGCCATCGAGTTGATTCCGACTCATAGTGACCCTACAGGACAGAGTACAACTGCCCCATAGAGTTTCCAAGGAGTACCTGGTGAATTCAAACTGCCGACCTTTTGGTTAGGAAGCATAACTCTTAACCACTTCTCCACCAGGGTTTCCATATATATGTGTGTAAATTTATATATACACACATACATACGTATATATACACAGTAGTGTATATGTATGGAAACCCTGGTGGCGTAGTGGTTAGGTGCTATGGATGCTAACCAAAGGGTTGGCAGTTCGAATCCACCAGGCTCTCCTTGGAAACTCTATGGGGCAGTTCTGCTCTGTCCTAGAGGGTCGCTTTGAGTCGGAATCGACTCGACGGCACTGGGTTTGGTTTTTTTTTTGGTGTGTGTATATATAGTTGTTGTTAGTTGTTGTTTGGAGCCCTGGTGACACAGTGGTTAAGCACTTGGCTGCTAACTGAAAGGTTGGTGATTCAAATCCACCAGGCATTCTGTGGCAGAAAGATGTGGCAGTCAGCTTCTGTAAGGATGACAGCATTGGAAACTCTATGGGGCAGTTCTGCTCTGTCCTATAGGGTGGAAATAAGTCTAAATTGACTTGATGGCAAAGGGGTTTTAGTTTGGTTATTGTTGTTAGTTGCCATCAAGTTGATTCCTACTCATGGTGACACCATGTGTGCAGAGAACAGCCCCACAGGGTTTTCAAGGCTGCGACCTTTCGGAAGTAGATCTCCAGGCCTGTCTTCTGAGGTGTCTCTGGGTGGGTTTGAACCTTAACCTCTCAGCTAGTAACTGAGCGCTTAACTATTTGTGCCACCCAGGGATGCCTACATATAGTAAAAACTGCCCTGTAAATCTTCAGATGGGCGAAACAATATGACAGCCTACTCCTGCTGCTACAGCGTCTTCTAACTTTGAGGGTTTTTACAGGAGAAAAAACACTAACCACTGTTAGAGGGTTCTTTCGTTGCACTGAGGCCTAGTTTCTGCGCAGGCTGTTTAACGCAGCTCTCTACACAGGCCGGAGGCGGGCTGCGAACGAGGCTGAGCACGCGTTTTAGACTCCGACAAACCTGGCTTACCGTCCTAGTCTGCTGTTGTACTAACAGCATTTCCGTAGTCACGTTACGTCTCCCCGTCTCAATCCCCCACCTGTGAGACAGGGATGATGACACCCGTTTTGTGGGGCTGATGTGAAGATTAAATGAGGCAATGTGTGTAAGACATGCTGGATAACATCTGGATATACCCACACTGGCAGTGGGTATATCCAGCATGCCTTACACACATTGCCTTATTTAACCTGGATATAAAAAACCCCAGTGCTGTCGAGTCGATCCCGACTCATAGCGACCCTATAGGATAGAGTAGAACTGCCCCATAGAGTTTCCACAGAGCGCCTGGCGGGTATAAAAAAAAAAAGGCGCTTAAACCCAATGCCGTCTCTGCTGCTGCTTCTACAGCCGCCGCCGCAGCTGCTATACTACTGCTGCTCCTACGACTCCTCCTGCCGCTGCTGTTACTGCTGCTACCACTGCTGCGGCTACTCCTGTTACCGTTACTGCGACCACCGCTGCTACTGCTACTACTACAGCTCCTGCTGCTGCTATTACTCCTACAGCTGCTGCTACTATTACCATTACTGCAACCACCGCTGCTACTCCTCCTACTACAGCTCCTGCTGCTGCTATTACTACTACAGCTGCTGCTACTATTACCATTACTACAACCACCGCTGCTACTCCTACTACAGCTCCTGCTGCTGTTACCATTACTACAACCACTGCTGCTACTTCTACAACTCCTGCTGCTGCTATTACTACTACAGCTGCTGCTACTATTACCATTACTACAACCACCACTGCTACTCCTACTACTACAACTGCTGCTGCTATTACTACTACAGCTGCTGCTACTATTACCATTACTACAACCACCACTGCTACAACTCCTGCTGCTGCTATTACTACTACAGCTGCTGCTGCTACTACTATTACCATTACTACAACCACAACTACTACTATTAGTACAACTACTGCTGCTACTATTATTACTGCAACAACTACTGCTACTATTACTATTACCATCAGTACAACCACAGCTACTACTTCTACTACAACTGCTGCTGCTACCATTATTACCACTACTACAGCTGCTGCTGCTACTATTACCATTACTACAACCACAACTACTATTTCTACTATTACTGCTGCTGCAACTCTTATTACTACTACAACTGCTGCTACTACTACTCTTACTACAACCACAACTACTACTTCTACTCTTACCACGACAACAATGATAACTGCTGCTACTGTTACTACAACTCCTACTACCACTATTGCTGTTGCTACAATTATTACAATTACAACTACTGCTAGTACTACTACAACAATTACTAGTACTGCTACTACTATTACTACTATTTTATTTCTTGAAGATCTCTCTAGGCCCCAAATCCTGTAATTATCTTTCATTATAGAAAAATTTATCCTATTTTCAATCACCTTTAGTCTTTGATAAGTGAGTGTTAAGGATTGAATTGTGTCCCCTAAAAGTGTGTGTCAACTTGGCTAGGTCATGATTCCCAGTATTGGGTGATTGTCCACCATTTTGTCATCTGATGTGATTTTCCTATGTGTTGTAAATCCTACCTCTGTGATGTTAATGAGGCAGTTATGTTAATGAGGAAGGACTCAATCTACAAGATTAGATTGTATTTTAAGGCAATCTCTTTTGAGATATAAAAGAGAGAAGTGAGCAGAGAAACATGGGCACCTCATACCACCAAGAAAGCAGCACCAGAAGTAGAGCACATCCTTTGGACCTGGGGTTCCTGCGCTGAGAAGCTTCTAGACCAAAGGAAGACTGATGACAAGGACATTCCCTTAGAACCGACAGAGAGAGAAAGCCTTTCCCTCAAGCTGGCACCCTGAATTCAGACCTCTAGCCTCCTAGACTGTGAAAGAATAACCTGTTTGTTAAAGCCATCCACTTGTGGTATTTCTGTTATAGCAGCACTAGATGACTAAGACAGGGAGTATTACATAAAGGCCACAGAAAGGTTATGTTTTAGGTGGATGGTGTCTATGTTTGTGGAACAGTCCGAAGAGACCACAGAAAGAGCTATACTGTGAGTCTAAAAACCTCTCCAACCATTAGCCACATGAACCATAAACGTAACCTATAAAGTTAAAAATAACTTTTACTATCTCATTCTCTCCCAGGTAGAGCCAGAGAGGATTTTTTTTAAAGTCAATGATTACTCTGGGCCTCACAGGTGGTTATTACTGACTCTGGGCCAGTGTTGACATTGTTGGGTGTTGTCAAGTTGATTCTAACTCATAGCAACCCTACAGGACAGAGCAGAACTGCCCCATAGGGTTTCCAAGCTGTAATCTTTACGGAAGCCAAGTGCCATGTCTTTCTCCCACAGCACAGCTGATGGGTTTGAACTGCCAACTTTTTGGTTAGCAGCCAAGCACTTAACCACTGTGTCACCAGGGCTGCTAAGGCGGAGGGAGGAAATTCACCATAAGGTGGCAGATACCTGCAAAGACCTGGCAGCTCCTACAACAGCTCCTTGGAAATCAGGTCAGTGCGCACTGGGATCCCCAGGCCAGGGGTGAGGGGTGAGAAAATGGACTCGGAGGTTTAAAAGCAACAATGCTGGAACTGAAGCTTTCTCAGGACTAATCAAGGTTCCCATTTTCAACGCTCTCTGCTGTTCTAACTACAGGACTTCACTGAAGCTCTCTTGGCATGGGCTCCACTAGCCACTGGTGTGTTTTGCAGATTACACAGCATCAATGTAGTATAGTATAGATTGGTGGGGTGAGGTGTGGTGTGCTGTGGTGGGGTGTGGTATTGTATAGTGTAGATTGGATGAGTGTAGCATAGCATAGTGTAGTATAGATTGGTGTGGTGTGGTATGGTAGGGCATGTTACTGTATAGTGTAGATTAGTATAGTATAGTTCCCCAGCTGATGTATCAAATGGTTTACTTTGCACCTGTCTTCAACTAATTTCAAGCAAATAGCAAGACAGACTTTCTGATTTAGGGATGGGTCGGATTTAAAAATGTACTGTTTTAGAGCATTGTTCATTAACTCAACATATTCTTTATACCAAAAACTTATACCTATGCCAAGTGCCAGGGATGCAAGGGTAAATTATGTCCAAAAGACTCATTCAATACGGAGTAGGCTTAGGGTCTTAAACTTCCACTCTAAACTGAACTCAAGTCTCCAGGTTACTTCTCATCCTAGCCTATCACTCCAAAGCCATGCTGTCCAACAGAACCCCCTGCAATGATGGACACACTCTGTGTCTGCACTGTCTCATTGAGGAGCCTCCAGCTACTGTGGTTATTGAGCACGAGAAATATGGCTGCTGCAACCAGGACCACCTATGTAATTTGTCAACCGTTGTTCAGAAATTATTAATTTCAAGTCAGAGATGCCAAAGAATTAAACCAAGCGTGAGGTAAGTGTTGGGGCCTGTGCAACTGCCCAGGTTTCGCGCCCAGGAAGTCGGTCGGCTCTGAGGGCAACTGAGGGAACGAGTATTTTTTCCTTCTTATTACAGTATGCTTACTGTTCTCTCTCTCTTTTTTTTTTTTTTGCTTTTTTTTGTTGTGTTTTTTAGATGAAGGTTTACAGAGCAAATTACTTTCTCATTAAACAATACACATGTTGTTTTGTGACACTGGTTGCCAATCCCGTGACTTGTCAACACTCCCCTCTTCTCGACCTCAGGTTCCCCGTTACTGCTTTCCTGTCCCCTCTGCCTTCTTGTTCTTGCCCCTGAGCTGGTGTGCCCATTTAGTCTTGTTTTGTTTTATGGGCCTGTCTAATCTTTGGCTCAAGGGTGAATCTCAGGAGTGACCTCAGTACTGAATTAAAAGGGAGTCTGGGGGCTGTACTCTTGGTGTTTCTCTAGTCTCTGTTAGACCAGTAAGTCTGTTCTTTTTTTTTGTGAGTTTGAGTTTTATACATTTTTCTCCAGCTCTGTTTGGCACCCTCTGTTGAGATCCCTGTCAGAGCAGTCGGTGGTGGTAGCCGGGTACCACCTAGTTGTGCTGGACTCAGTCTGGTGGGAATGAATTTTTAATTTAAAGGAGTGGCTAGTGGCTGCCATATTGGACAGTGCTGGACTAGAGAAACATCTCCAGCAAAATTTATTAATGACATTTTCACCACCTACTTGAGCAATTTTGAGTCCTCATGTTACTAGAATTCTCTGCAGTAACTGACTCAGTTGACCATTTGATCCTTGGAAATCTCTCTTCGCTTGGTTTCCATGACACCATGTGTCTTGGTCATCTAGTGCTGCTATAACAAATACCACAAGTGGATGGCTTTAACAAGGAGAAATTTATTCTCTCACAGTCTAGTAGGCTACAAGTACAAATTCAGGGCATCAGCCCCAGGGAAAGGTTTTCTCTCTGCTATGGAGGAAGGTCCTTTTTGTCAATCTTCCCTTGGTCTGGGAGCATCTCAGCACAGGAACCTCAGGTCCAAAGGACGTAATCTGCTCCCGGCACTGCTTTCTTGGTGGTATGAGGTCCCCCTGTCTCTCTGCTCGCTTCTCTCTTTTATATCTCAAAAGAGATTGCCTTAAGACACTATCTAATCTTGTACATCTCATCAATAATAACTGCCACTAATTCATCTCATTACATTATAGTGATAGGATTTACAACACATAGGAAAACCACATCAGATGACAAAATGGTACATAATCATACAACACTGGGAATCATGACCTAGCCAAGTTGACAGATATTTTGGGAGGATACAATTCAATGCATACACCACATTTTCTTGGCTCTCCTCTCACCTCTCTGTTCCTTCTCACATTCCTTCTTAGGCTCCTCCTTTTTTTCCTGCCTTTAATAATTAGGGTTTTCCAGGGCTCGGGCCTTTTCTACAACATCTCCTATGTAATGCCGTCTATTCCCAATGTTTACAGAGCGCTCACTGTTCCATCTTTCTTAAACCCTGATACTTCTATATAATACTGTTGTCGTTTTTAACTGTTGTTGAGTCAGCCCCCAACTCATGGTGACCCCATGCACAACAGAACGAAATGCTGTCTGGTCCTATGCCATCCCAGTGATCAGCTGCTGGCCAGACTGTTGTGATCCGTAGTGTTTTCACTGGCTGATTTTTGGGTAGATTGCCAGGATTTTCTTCCTAGTCTGTCTTAGCCTGTTCAACATCACAGCAACACACAACCCTCTGCTTATAGATGGGTGGTGGCCGTACCTGCGGTGCATGGGCCGGGAACTGAACCCAGGTCTCCTGCATGAAGGCGAAAATTCTAACAGTGAACCACCGCTGCCCCTAGACAGCTCTTAGAATAGGTGGGTGTTTTTTGAGGGGGAAGAGAGATGACTATAATTTTCCTCATTTTACAGGTGAGAAAACAGAAATTTAGGGAATTCTAGTAACCTGGGCAAGGTCATACAGCTAATAAGTGATGTAGCTAAGATTCAAACCTAGACAACTGACTCTTGATCTATGTGCTGAATAACCGCCATTAAGCTGATGACCCTCACATCTGTATTTCCGGTCCAGACCTGCATTTCTCACTGCCAGCTGTGTATGTCCACATGGATGTCTCCCAGACCATCTACCAGAAACCCTTGAAAGCAGGGACTGGCCCTTATTCAATCCTACTTTGCGTCTAGCACCTACTGGGTGCACTGGAGTGAGACGAAAGCAATGCCTTTGGCTGACCAGACCCTGAAGCAGAAATCTAGAGTACCACAATTCCACCACTTCTGAACTACCTGTATTTAACCTTGGGGAGTGACTCCATAGGCCAAGATAAACAACCCACCACTGGACCACCCTCAGTGTCCCTTCGCGGAGCACTTTCACTGGGGGTAACCCCAGTGACCACGATGACAATGAGTGTGACCCACGCTCACCAGATAGTGACGATCTGCCCAATGCCCAAGTCCAAGTTATTCAACTGTGCAATGAACACAGTGGCTACTGCCTCGTAGAGCGCGCCTCCATCCATGTTGATCGTAGCGCCAACGGGCAGCACAAATCTTGTGATTCTCCTGTCCACCAGATTCTTTTCCTCCGCACAGCACAAGGTGATAGGCAGTGTTGCCGAGCTGTGTGACCAAAGGAGCAAGGGGTTATGGGATAGGACTGCAGGCCCTCAGCCCCTGCCTGAGGAGACACCTCTCTGCCAAAAACTAAACACAGAGCCCAGAGCATGCTGGACGCTTTTGTCAGAACACGGCTTCAGGAGCCAGAAGGTGCCATGTTGTCGGCAGCCATGCCAAGAAGGCAGGAAATATTCAATAGGGCTAGGAAATATGTTCAAGGACAGAGGGGCAGAAAATACGGAGGTCATTTGTCGAATGAGAGGCAGCTACTACAACCACAAGCTGGAGCTGGTGCTTCATAAAGTGAGATGACAGTTGATAAAGTTTAGTCCAGGGGCTTCTTCCAGAAACTTCTACTTACCTGGAAGAGATCATGAGAGCTGTCAAGAGAGCCTGTGCCATTCCCATGGCAAATCGGAACGGGTTCTTTCGTACGACTATGAAGTATATCAGCGGGAGGATTATGATGGAGTGGATCGCAAGCCTGCAGGCAAGAAAGGCAAGTTCACAGATACGCCACCTCCTCACACTCCATCCTTTTCCCACGCAGCTTTATTTATTCATGGTTTCATTCCATCTTCATCATGACCCCAGGGGAACAGGGCAGGTATCTATACCCCCCACTCCATGTGTGAGGATGTAGACGCTCAGCAAATGAAATATTTTTTCAAAGCTGCCCAAAGCCAGCAGGTGAGTTAGAATTTAGACCTCTCAGAACACAGTTCCATGACACTGCCTACCCGTGCGTGCTATTCCTGCGATCCCCAGTGCTCTTTGCTTTTTTCTTCTTCTGCTGATTTCTTTCTCCTCCTCTAAGGTGGTACAATGGTTAAGAGCTTGGCTGCTAACCAAAAGGTTGGCGGTTCGAACCCACCCAGCGGCTCCATGGGGCCAAAACCTAGTGATCTGCTTCCATAAAGGTTACAGCCAAGAAATCCCTACAGGGAAGTTCTACTCTGTCACATGGGGGTCATTATGAGTTGCAGTCGACTCAATAGCACCCAACAACAACAACCTCTAAGGCTCAGCTAACAGCACCCTCCTCCAGAGGCCTTCCCTCAGCTCCCCAGGTGGAGCAGACCCTTCCTTCCCTGATGCCCTCTGTGGGCCATGATAGCTGTCACCCCAGCATCGTCCCTCTCTGTCCTGTACCATGCCCATTGTCTAAGAGAGAAGTCAGGGTCTCAGGGAGGAGGAAGTCCCTGGTTTCCCTACTTTGGGATTGACCCTTTTCTCTTTATTATTCCTGCTTCTAACAGTATTCCTTGTTTCACATGGAAATATACATGTTACACAAAATCGTGGGCTTAAGAAATGAAAACAAACAAACAAAAACCAAACCTGTTGCCTTTGAGTCGATTCCGATTCATAGTGACCCTACAGGACAGAGCAGAACTGCCCCATAGGGTTTCCAAGGCTGTAAATCTTTACGGGAGCAGACTGCCACATCGTTCTCCTGTGGGGTGGCTAGTGGATTCAAACTGCCTACCTTTCGGTTAGCAGCTGAGCACTTAACCACTATGCCACCAGGGTTTATGAGAAAAACCCAAAATCTTGAAAGCAGACTCAAACAGATACCTGTACACGCCAATGTTCACTGCAGCATTATTCACAAAGGCCAAAATGTCTAAACAACCCAAGTGTCCATCCACGGATTAATGGATGAACAAAATGTGGTATAAAGAGGAAGTCACTGCTTAGAGGGCACCGAGCTTCTGTTAAGGGTGATGGAAAAATTTAGAAATGGCTAGCAGTGATGGTTATACAACATGATGAATGTAATCAATATCGCTGAGTTGTACATGTAGAAAATGATGAAATGGCAAATATTTCGTTATATATATATATATTTACTTCCCACAATAAAAATGTGGTATGTATGTACACACACACACACAAATGGAATATTATTCACCCATAAAGAGGAATGAAGTTCTGATACATGCTACAACATGGATGAACCTTGAAAACATTCTGCTGAGTGAAACAGGCATAACAGGATAAGTATCATATGATCTCACGTAAAAGAAATATGTAGAATCGGCAAATGCACAGAGACCAAAGTTTCTCAGTGCTTAGCAGGGGCTGAGGGACGGGAGAAGGGGGAATTACCGCTTAACAGGTAACTGAGTTTCTGTCTGGGGTGACGAAAACTTCTGGAAACAGATAGTAATGGTTGCACAATACATTGAATGTAATTAATGTCACTGAATGGTTCGCTTAGAAATGGTTAAAATGGCAATATTTTTTTCCTTCCTTTTTCTTAAAAATTTTTATGTACTTTTTTTCATTGTGGGAAACTTGTATGTAACAACCACTTGCCCATCAACATTCTTCCCGCGCATGATTCAGCGACGTTAGTTAATCTTTACCGCGCTGTTCAGTCATCGCCATTATCCTTTTCCAATTTTTCAAGATAGCAAACTTTTTTTTTTCTTTTCTTCTAACTTCTTCTACCTTCACACTTTATTGGTAGTTTGGATAGAGAATTCTAGTTGATATCTATTTTTCCTCAGAATTTTAAAGGTCTCATGTTTTCTAGCATTCAGCGTTGCTGTTAAAAAAGCCAATGTCATTCTAATTCTCAATATGGTTTTTTTCACTCTAGAAACTTTTAGGATCTTCCCTTTACCTAATATTCTGGTATTTCATAATGAAATGCTTTGATGAAATGCTTTGATAGGGGGGTTTTATTTATGAATTATGCTGGACACGCAATACCAAAACAAACAAACAAACAAAAAACCCTTTCAAATCTAAAGATTGATGTTCTATAGTTGTGGAAATTTTTCTAATATTAGCTCATTAATATTTCTCTCATTTTTACTTCCTTGGTTTTCTCCTTTTGGAGTTTTTATTAGTCACATGTTAGACCCCCTGATTAATCCTTCATTTCTTTTCTCTGTTTTCTTCCATCTCTTGGTTTTTGGATGTTTCGCTTTGTTTTGAGGAAGAGATCCCCTCAACTTTATCTACTGATTTTTCTATTGAAATTTCATTTCAGCTATAATATTTTTAATTTCCAATGGTATCTCATGATCTCTGGTTGCTCCTCACATAGCTGAAACTGCGTTTCAGACTGCCCTGGTCTTTAATTTCCTATTCAAATACTTGGTTCCACCCTGAGAAGGAAGAGTCTGTGACTTATCTTTCCTGTATTTACAGGGTCTAGAACAACAAATATTTGTTGAATGAATTAAATTCAGATGGTTTAATCATCTACCATTTACTTGTTAATCACCAAAGCCGGGTCTAAGCACTCTGTTGTTGTCGTCAGGCACCGTGGAGTTGGTTCTGACTCACAGCAGCCCTCTATGTACAATAGAATGAAACATGCCTGGTCCTGTCCCATCCTCACAATCGTCGCTATGCTTGAGCTCACTGTTGCAGCCACTGAGTCAACCCATTTCTTTGAGGGTCTTCCTCTTTTTTTGCTGACCCTCCCTTTACCAAGCATTATGTCCTTCTCCAAGGACTGGTCCCTCCTGATAACATGTCCAAAGTATGTGAGACAAAGTCTCACCGTCCTCGCTTCTAACGAGCATTCTGGCTGTACTTCTTCCAAAACAAATTTGTTCGTTCTTCTGGAAGTCCATGGAATATTCAATATTCTTCGCCAACACCACAATTCAAAGGCATAAATTCTTCGATCTTACTAATTTGTTGTCCAGCCTTCGCATGTATATGTGGCAACTGAAAATATGTGGCTTGGGTCAGGCACAACTTAGTTCTCAAAGTGGTATCTTTGCTCTTAAACTCTTTCTCTTTTTTTTAAATTGTATTTTATATTAAGGTTTACAAAACAAACCACCTTCTTATTAAAGTTAGTACACATATTTTTTTTATGACATTGGTTAACCACCCCATGACATGTCAACACTCTCCCTTCTCGACCTTGGGTACCCTACTACCAGCTTTCCTGTCCCCTCCTGCTTTCTAGTCCCTGCCCCTCAGCTGGTGTGCCCCTTTAGTCTCATTTTGTTTTATGGGCCGGTCTAATTTTTGGCTGAAGGGTGAACCTCAAGAGTGACTTCATTATTGAGCTAAAAGAGTGTCTGGGGGCCATACTCTCAGGGTTTCTCCAGTCTCTCTCAGGCCAGTAAGTCTGGTCTTTTTTCGTGAGTTAGAATTTTGTTCTACATTTTCCTCCAGCTCTGTCCAGGACGCTCTATTGTGATCCCTGTCAGAGCAGTCGGTGGTGGTAGCCGGGCAGCATCTTGTTGTTCTGGACTCAGCCTGGTGGAGGCTGTGGTAGTTGTCCCTTGTATTTTTAGTTTTCTTCACTCTCCCTTGCTCCAGAAGGGGTGAGACGAGTGGAGTATCTTAGATGGCCGCTCACAGGCTGTTAGGACCCCAGATGCTACTCACCAAAGTAGATGTAGAACATTTTCTTTATAAACTATGTTAAGCCAATTGAGCTAGATGTTCCCTGAGACCCCAGTCCCCATGGCCCTTAGCCCAGCAATAAGGTCCCTCAGGGAGTTCGGATGTGTCTATGGCACTTCCATGACCTAGCATTGGACAAGTTGTGCTGGCTTCCCCAGTATTGTGTACTGTCTTAACCTTTACCAAAGTTATATATCTATTGTCTACTTAGTGTTTTTCCATCTCGACCCCTCCCCTCCCTCGTAACCATCAAAGATTGTTTCTTTCTTTGTGTAAACCTTTTCATGAGTTTTTATAGTGGTGGTCTCATACAATATTTGTCCTTTTGTGATCGACTGATTTCACTCAGCATGATGCCCTTCAGATTCATCCGTGTTACGAGATGCTTCACAGATTCATCATTGTTCTTTATTGTTGCATAGTGCTCCATTGTGTGTATGTACCATAGTTAGTTTACCCATTCTTCTGTTGATGAGCATCTAGGTTGTTTCCATCTTTTTGCTGTTGTGAACAATGCTGCAATGAACATGGATGTACATGTCTGTTCATGTGACAACTCTTATTTCTCTAGGGTATATTCCTAGGAGTGGGATTGCTGGATCCTACGGTAGTTCTATTTCTAGCTGTCTAAGGAAGTGCGATATCGTTTTCCTAAATGGTTGTACCATTTTGCATTCCCACCAACAGTGCATAAGAGTTCCAATCTCCCCACAGCCTCTCCATCATTTGTTATTTTCTGTTTTTTTTAACGTGTGCCGGTAATGCTGGGGTGAGATGGTATCTGTTTGGTTTTGATTTGTATTTCTCTAATTGCTGGTGATCTTGAGCATTTCCTCATGTGTCTGTTGCCCCTTGAATATCTTCTTTGGTGAAGTGTCTGTTCATTTCCTTTGCCCATTTTTTTAATTGGATTATTTGCCTTTTTGTTGTAGAGGTGCTGGATTTTCCTGCAGATTTTAGAGATTAGACCTTTGTCAAATTTGTAAAAGCCAAAATTTTTTCCCTAGTCTGTAGGTTCTCTTTTTACTTTTTTGGTAAAGTCTTTTGATGAGCGTAAGTGTTTAATTTTAGAAAAGATCCCGGTTATCTAGCTTATCTTCTGGAGTTTATGTGATGTTAGTCATGGTTTGTATCCTGTTAATGCCATGTATTAGGGCCTCTAGCATTGATTCTATTTTTTCTTCTATGATCTTTATAGTTATTGGTTTTATATTTACATCTTTGATCCATTTTGAATTAGTTTTTGTGTATGGTGTGAGGTATGGGTCCTGTTTCTTTTTTTTTGCAGATGGACATCCAGTTTTGCCAGCACCATTTGTTAAAAACACTGTCTTTTCCTCATTTGATTGACCTTGGGCCCTTGTCAAAGATAAGTGACCACAGGTGGATGGAATTACATCTGGGTTCTCAATTCTGTTCCGTTGGTCAATGTATCTGTTGTTGTACCAGTTTTAGGCTGTTTTTACTACCGTAACTGTACAGTAGGTTCTGAGGTCAGGTAGTGTGAGTCCTCCTATTTTATTCTTCTTCTTCAGTAGTGTTTTACTTATCCAGGGCCTCTTCGCTTTCCATATAAAGTTAATGATTAGTTTTCCCATCTCTTTAAAAAACATTGTTGGTATTTGGATCAGGATTGCATTTTATTTGTAAATTGCTTTGGGTAGAGTTGTCATTTTCACAATGTTGAGTCTACCTGTTCATGAGCATGGTATGTTTTTCCATTTATGTGGATCTCTTTTGGTTTCTTACAGTAGTGTTTTGTAGTTTTCTTTGTATAGGTCTTTTATATCCCTGGTTAGATTTATTCCTGAGTATTTTATTTTATTAGGGGCTATTACAAATGGTATTGTTTTCCTGATTTCCTTTTCATCGTTCTCTTTATTGGTGTATAGGAATCCAACTGATTTTTGTATGTTTATCTTGTATTCTCCTACTCTGCTGAATTTTTCTATTAGTTCCAGTAGTTTTCTTCTGGAGTCTTTCGGGTTTTCTACATATAGTGTCATATCATCTGCAAATAGGGACAGTTTTACTTCTTCATTACCAATTTGGATGCCCTTTGTTCTTGCCTTATTGCTCTAGCGAGGACTTCCAACACAATGTTAAATAGGAGTGGTGATAAAGGGCGTCCTTGTCTTGTTCCTGTTCTCAAGGGGAATGTTTTCAGCCTCTCTCCATTAAGAATGATGTTGGCTGTTGGTTTTGTATAAAACCAAAACGCCCATTGCTGTCGAGTCAGTTTCTAATTCATGAGGTTTTGTATAGATGCTGTTTACGGTGTTGAAGAATTTCCCTTCTATACCTATTTTACTGAAAGTCTTTATCAGGAGTGGCTGTTGGACTTTGTCTAATGCCTTTTCTGCATCGATTGAGATGATCATGTGATTTTTTTCTTTTATTTACGTGGTGGATTACATTGATTGACTTTCTAATGTTGAACTATCCTTGCATACCTGGTATGAATCCTACCTGGTCATTTTGTATTTTTTTTTTTATATGATGCTGAATTCTATTGGCTAGAATTTTGTTGAGAGTTTTTGCATCTATATTCATGAGAGATATTGGTCTGCAACTTTCTTTTTTTGTGGTGTCTTGCCTGGTTTTGGAATCAGGGTTATGAAATAGTTTGAGTAGCACTGGTGTAAGCTCTTCTTTGAATGTTTGGTAGAATTCTCCAGTGAAGCCAAGATGGCAAACTTTTGATATATGTATTTTACCAGAATAAAATTTTTTTGGAAAAAATGAGACAGCTTTGCTAGATGACATGTATAGTTAAATAGCAACTTAGAGTTTATGGATCAGTTGTGTGAGGCTGAAATACTAAGAAATGGCCAATCTCTGTGGAGAACCTGGAGGCTTGGAGAGAGGGTCTCAGATTGAGAGTCTGTGGTTCAGAACTGTGAGAAACTAACTTAGTTGATGTTGTCAGTTGCCGCCAAGCTGCTTCTGACTCATAGCGGCCCCATGTATGCAGAGTAGAAGCGCTCCATGGGGTTTTCAAGGCTGTGATCTCTTGGAAGCAGATCACCAGGCCTATCATCCGAAGTGCCTCTGGGTGGGTTTTAACCACCAACCTTCTGTTTAGTAGCCTAGTGCTTAACTATTTGTGCCACCCAAAGACTCCATAAACCCAAACCCATTGTGGTCCAGTCAATTCCGACTCATAGTGACCCTACAGGACAGAGTGGACCTGCCCCATAGGGTTTCCAAGGCTGTGAATCTTTATGGGAGCAGACTGCCACATCTGTTCCCTACGGAGCAGCTGGTAGGTTTGGACTATGGACCTTCTGGTTAGCAGCCAAGTGCTTAATGACTTGCACCACCAGGGCTCCTTCTAAGGACTCCATAGAAACCTAGACAGGGCAAGTGAATATGGACCTTCTGGTTAGCAGCCAAGTGCTTAACGACTTGCACCACCAGGGCTCCTTCTAAGGACTCCATAGAAACCTAGACAGGGCAAGTGAATAGAAACCAGCAGAGCTCCATCATGACAGGGCTCAGCATAACACAACCTCATCACAGTCCCTGATCCCACCTATGTCGGCAGCTCCAGGGCAGGCCTGGCCTCTAAAGAGGTCAGTGATCCTGCCTCCTTCACCACTTGGCCCAGAGACTTGGTTCCAGCCCTTGCACTGGAGGATCCCAGGCTGCTTATGGGCTGGCTGGCAGGGCTGTGCTCTTGGTAAGCTCAGATTAAGAACCAAATTCTGTGCATGGAGACTCCCAAGCGCAATCAAGTTCCACTAGGTGGCTGGATCGCTCAAGGTGGGTGTTTAGAGGTATTGACCTATGGGCATCACATCAGTGATATTTACTTGTTCCCTTGGTCAATATGCATTAGCACATGCGATGTCTCCTGACCCAGACTCGGTGTTTATAAGAGCACCGTTCATAACCTACCCAGCCCACCTCCTGTCAAGGAACCAGTAACTGGGCTGTAATGGACGTGAAAATGACCCATCCCCTGCTGCCCCACACACTTCCTACAAGCTGAAGATGTCCCCAGGACCCTCTCAAACACACTGATGATACAAGGCATGGCAGTAGTTACCAGCCCCAACAACTGGGTTGGCCCAACCAGCCACCCCGCTCTCACTTGCTGGAGTCTGATTTCACTTAGGCCCTGCCTAATTTCAACTGGACGGCAATGGGTTGTTTTTGGTTTAATTTCTTTTGACTCGGTTAAAGCGGTTGGCTGCTAAACTCTAGGCTGGCGGTTTAGGTCTACCCGGAGGTGGCTCAGAAGAAAGGCCTGCTGGTCTGCTTCCAAAATACCAGCCACTGGAAACCCCACGGGGTGCAGTTCTGCTCTGACACACGTGGGGCTGCCGTGAGTCGGAGTCGGCTTGATGGTTTTTTAAAATTTCTCTCAGGCTTAGGGTACCTGGGGCCATTCTCACGTGCCTGCCTGGTTTACGTCCTTGAGGAAGTGAAGGCTGGGAGAGAACCAACAGAGGCTACAAGAAGGTAAACCACAATTTTAATGCAACCAATAAAGGCAGCGACAAAGGCTGGCCCAGTATGTTCTGCCAAGAGCTGGTGAGGATCACAGTGTGAGCACCCCCAGAACAGCTGTTAAAGGGCAGCCCCCCCCACGCTTTTCTCCCTGAACCCCATCTTCCCTTGCACACAGGAGGGAAGCCCATGTTAACCAACTGAAACCCATCTCTCGGCAGCGTCCATTGAATCAAATGAGGGTGATGCATCTTCCCTTGAGTCTGACATACCCACTCAGCACTGTGGCCATGTACAGGCCCAGCTTGCGGAATACTTCCCAGTCTTCAACTTCTATGATCTTCCCGGCGATCAGGAACAGAATCCCAAGCGGCATGTAACTAGAAAGCAAGTACAGCAAAGAGGCCTTCTGTGATCAGGGATTTTCTCGGCTGGGGATGTTGGGGAAGGAAGAAGTCAGGGCACGGCGCAAACTTGGCTTGGCATATGTGTCCAGCCAGGAGGAACACAGGTACATCATGAAGCCCAGGTCTCAGTGTCAAGCCCTGGGTGGCCACACTGCCTCCAGGTTTCAGTACCTGCATGCACTTTAATTTCTACTATCCAACGTGCCCTAAAGGGGCAAACTTGGCAAGAACGTGTAGTCAAATTGGTGTTCCCAGTTCACAAACATCCTGCTGACTGTCACATCTGAAGGTCACCTCCAAATATAGACACTCAGCTCTTTCTAGCCATATCACCTTGTTTCCAGGTAATTGTATCAGCAAGCATTGCTGGGTGGTGCAAATGGTTAGTGCGCTTGGCTGCTAACCAAAGGTTGGAGGTTTGAGTCCACCCAGATACACCTGGGGAAAATACCTGGCAATCTATTTCCAAAAAATCAGCCACTGAAAACTCTATGGAGCACAGTTCTACTCTGACACACATGGGGGCTCCATGGGCTGGAAGCAACTGGTTACGGTTATGGTTGGTATCAGCAATAGACGTAGTAATAGTAGCAGTGGGAGTGGCTCTAATGGCCGTATTTGTGGTGTGCTTATTGCACACTTTGCACTGGGTTAAGTACTTTAACATGCCTCATTTCACCTAACATCCTTCTCCCAACCCTGGGAGAAGGTTTTATGGTCCTTTTTACAGATGACAGAGCTGAGGTTCAGCAGGATGAAATGACCTGCTGGCTCAAAGAACTGGTGGTTTCATAAACCCTCTTCGTCACTGTCAGTATCTACACCTTGGACTAAATAAATAACTGTCAACTGATTCAATGTGAGATAACAGGGCAAAGATGTACAAGGAAAGCTGGATTTCTTGGCATCTCCAGGGACGGGGCAGATATTGGGGTGGTGTTGATGGTGTGTCCACACAATAGCAGCTTCCGTTCGGAAGGGTTAGTGCCCAAGCTGTACCAGTTGTATATATCTTGAATATCACTTCTGCATGGGGCCTAGTAAGGAAAGTACTTTGAGTTTTGATGGGCAAGGAACCCCCTCAAATCATTCCATTAGAAGTTACTTCTTACGCGAAGGCTTGTTGGGTACAAGATGATCTCCTAGGGCGTGGGGGCGAAAGGCTGTGGTTAATGTCTAGACTCTGTTAGTGAACTAACTCCTCAGTAGTACCTGGGGTCAGTTAATACTCTAGGGTCTTGATGGAATTCCTGGGTGGTGCAAACGGTTATGTGCTCAGCAGCTAACCTAAAGGTTGGGGGTTTGAATCCACCCAGAGGTACCTCGGAAGAAAGGCCTAGTGATCTACTTACAAAAAAAATCAGCCATCAAAAACCCTATGGAGCACAGTTCTACTCTGACACACATGGGGTTGCCCAGAGTCAGAATCGCCTTGATGGCAACTGGTTTTTCTTAGAGTCTTTCTATTAAATGTCTGGCCTCTCTAGAGTGCGGTTCATGGAAAGGCGATCCCCTTCCTTCTCATTTTGAGGGAACGGACTTGTTGGGGAAGCAGGTTTGCTCACCACATGATGGTCTGCACAATCTGCATGGTTGCATCGTTCAAGGCATTGAAGAAATCCACCAGAATCTGCCCCCTTTCTCCCATTTTTCCAATGACAATCCCAAAGACGAGGCAAAAGACAATCAAGCCCAGGACATTCATGCCATCGGAATAGAGGCCCACAACCGTGTATTCCTTTGTCTTGTTCTGTGGATCAAAGCCAAGAAAAAATATGTTGATGCTTGATTATAATTGTGTTAAAATGCACAGGCCCTGAAATGAAAAGATATGATAGCCAGACATAATAAACGAGTGACCTACTAGTCAAAGTTGACAGTTCTTTAAGAAAACATGATTAAAACAACCACAAAAACAACTCTGCTTGTAACAAGTCTTACCCACTCAAATCAAGTTTAAAGGTTTTCTGCCTTCAACAGAGAATCTTAGTTAAAAACGTTTGAGGTCTACATTTGAATACTCCTTTTGAAGATTCCTAATTTTTAATGTTTTACATTTTTAGAAAGAATTTTAGAATCAAGGCACTTTCTGAGGTTATTTTAAATATGAGTTGCCTTTGAAGTCTACTCTGTCCTACAGGAATCGACTCCAAGACAGCGGGCTTGGTTTTTGGTTGTGTTCTCCAAAGCAGAAATACTGATGCACTTGATTCTGGCGCATTGTTGCCAATCCCACATACGGGTGTTACACAGTATACAGCGGATACAGTTCATGGCCTTCTAAAGCCTGAAGTGTGACTCACAGCTGGCCGGGGGGTTTTGGATAAGCAGTTTGTGTACCTGTTTTCCATGCCTACGTAGCCTTACAAATCTAAAGAGACACCCCACTCTATTGTAAGGAGTTGTGGGGAAATAGAGGCAACAGGGTTCCCGGTGTTCCCCATGTGGTGTTGCTACCTCACGACGCAGGCTCCGGGGAAAGAGCAGGAGAAAATGATGCAAACGGTACCTTGGAAACTGTGGTCGTCATGGCAGCTGTGACGGAGTCTTCCGTCATGTTCATCTCTGGCTCACCTGCAGGATTCACTTCCTCACGTCTGGTTTTGTACTGCACGTTGGGGAAGAACAAAAACACAGAGCCACTGTAAGCTTCTAAAGCTAAACCACAGGAAAACGTCATTTTGGCCAAGCAAGTGCCGCTCAAGGGTTCTACTTCTGACACTGTTGCCTCCAGTGTTTGATGGAAGGAATCACGAGATTTTGGAACTAAAAGTAGGATCAACAAATCTAAACCACTGACCCCCCACCACAACCACCATTCGATAATGCCAGAATGTTCTCACACTTTTTTAATAAGGGACAAATGGATGGAGCAATAATGTGAAAGAAAGTGTGGGTTTTATCTGTAGGTGTTTTGGCAGATGCCAGTGTCCCTGGGTGGTGCACAGTCCACACGCTCGGCTGCTAACTGAAAGGTTGGAGGTTCGAGTTCACCCAGAGGTGCCTTGGAAGAAAGCCCTGGCAATCTACTTCTGAAAAATCAGCCACAGAAAACCCTACGGAGTGCAGTTCTACTTTGACATACAACGGGGGCGCCATAAGTCGGGGTCAGCTGGCCAGCAACTGGTCTGATAGATTATGCTTTGATTCCTTCAATCATTTTTTTATCTCTTTGTTTTTTAAAATCCTGTGGTGGTGAAATATATGTAACAAAACATTTCAACCATTTTTACATTCAGTGACACAAACTGCATTCACCATGTTGTAATCAACCCAACGGCAACTAACAATAACGTTGTGTAACAATCACCACTATCCATTTCCAATTTTTTTTTTTTATCATCCTTAACAACAACTCTGTGGCCCTCACCTGGGAAAAAGCCCTCATCATTTATAAATGCACTCACCCTGACTTTAATAAACACCAGGGAAGATTTGACTTGTCTGCCTTGAGCACTGTGCTCTTTTGAGATCTACCTAGCGCAACCTGAAGAACGTAACCAATCTCCGAAACATGTACAGTGCACACAGGAAAATTGTTGAAATGGCCTGGCTTTTGCTGCATTTATTTTCATGTGTGAAAAAATTAAATAAGAAAAAAAGATCTATCTATATGGGATTAAATTGACAACAGCAACTTGAAAGATTAGATAGGAAACTCGGGGCAGCGAGGCTATGCCGTGGGGGAGGAACAGCTCAGAAAAGGGGGGCGAGGAAGGTTCCATAACTCCAAGAGCACAGTCGCTGTCACTGAGGTGACCGTGTGGGAATTGCTGAATTGCTGTATGCTCCGCTGTGTATATTCTCAACAACAACAAAAATAAGTTCTATAAAAAAAGAAAGATTTAACTATATGGTTGTTCCATAATCAACATTTTTTTTTTTTTTAGGGCTCTTCATGGGTGAGATTTCTGTTGACTCCCCTTCCCTCCCTTCAGCTGTTTGCTTCTGTGTAGCTTCAACACGAAGTTTCAGAAAGAGCCAGCGTGTCGGTAGCCCAGGCATAAATGTTACTTCTGTAGGGTTTTGCCAACACCAAGAACCTGATAAATGACCATTGTGGCCGACTGCAGAGGTACCCCCGAAATAGAGGTGGTTCTGTGCCTCATGGAGGTTGGCAAGTGAGTCCACACAGAGGCTCTGTTCATGTAATTTATGTAAATGAGCACAGCTGTTTGTGACCCATTCAGCTGTCCTAAACCGCTTAGACAAATAGGAGAAAAAGACTTGAAGTAAATGCAGTGAGGAGACTCTTAGATTTCCCTAGAGGAAAAGAATCATGACTTTGTTGTTCTGTTATTCTCTAGAGTCCCAGCTGTTATTGTCAGCTGCCGTTGAGTCGGCCCTCGACTCACAGTGACCCCGTGCACCACGGAACTAAACGCTGCCTAGTCCTGTGCCATCCCATGATGGGCTGTGGATTGGACCATTGTGATTTACAGGGTTTTCATTGGCTGATTTTGGAAAGTAGATCACGAGGTCTTTCTTCCTAGTCTTAGTCTGGCAGCTCTGCTGAAACTTCTTCAGATTCATAGCAACACACACGCTTCCCCTGACAGACAGGTGGAGGCTGCGCACAAGGTACCCTGGCTGGGAATCCAACCCGGGTCTTCTGCACAGAAGATGAGAATTCTACCACTGACGCACAACTGCCCCCAGAGCCCCAGCAATGGGACATGATGATTAAGGAGAAGCCTGAATCCCAGGAATCCCAGGCACGCTAACCCCACCGCGTAAGTTAGATACTGATTTCCCAACACTAGAGGGAAAGGAAAGAGGAGATGGACTTTTTTTTCACTGTGCTGCAACGTTCTTGACGAATACAACAGGGCTCTACAACAATAGGTACCTGAGGCCGTATTTAAATACACCCATTGATGGACAGATTCCTGACCCTGCTCCATTGGAGCCTTTTGGGGGAAATAAGCACAGAAGAAAGGGGAACAGAGTAAGCTAAGGCACGTACTGCCCTGTGTGCCGGACAGACCAGGGATACCAGACAGGGAGTCCTCTGAAGCCCTGCATTCATACGTGCACTTCCTGCTGCCAGATAGGCCAGTTCAATTTTTTGGGTCACAACAGAAAAAAAACAATCACATTTGGTAATGGGAAGCTACTGGTGGGCACACATCTTTAATATTACCTGCTGGAAACAGGCTTGGACGAGGTTCTCAGGGAACATATTTCTGTGGGAGACATGAAGAGCGGTATTACGTTAGGGCAAAAAGTGTTGGTTGTCATACCCAATACATTGATGGAAAAGTATATAGTGTAGAACTAGAATTCTGTTTTTTCTTCTGGCTTCTCTGTGGCACAGTACTTCCCTGCATTAAAACTCTGCTGAGCTTCAACCAAGTATGGGAAGGTCTCCTACCCAACCCTCACTTCACCGATTCACTGAGTGACCACACGCTTGCCTTCCTTGGTGACACATCTCATTGGTGAGTGAACACTCACAGTCAAGGGACAATCCTTTAATATCCCACACATTTCTGTTTTCATCAGTGAGGCTGCATATTGACCAAGAGTCCACTGTATGTCTCCAAATTCTTTATGCCAAATATAAACATCATTATAATTATGGAATTAAGTTAAATATTATGTAAACCTATGAAATGTGAGTGTGCAAAGGAAGCTGTGGTTTCTATAAAACCTAAGCTTGTAAGGGGGAAGGGGAGAGCTTACATTCAGGAGGAGGAAGAGACAGGCTGTGGTGACATTCCTCAATAAAGTGGTCCCTACAGGGTCCCTAAATTGGTAAACGTTAAGCCAAAGAAATAGTCTCTACAGGGGTCCCTGACTTGGCAGTTAAATGTTAACAGGGAGAAGTAGGAGAAAAGGGGTACAAAGCCCTGAGAAGATGACTGTATCACGGCACTCAGACTCTCTGAGTAGCCTGCTTGACACTCCCTGGTCAAGTGTACTTTTGTTACTAACCCTCTGCTAGCTAATAACCCTATACTCGCTTGGCACTATTTGTCTCAGTGTTCGAATTCTTTCCTGCACCGAAGACAAGAACCGAGGGCTATTCTCCGGTAACAAGCTGAATGCCCACATTCAATAAAGACAAGTGACTAATATTTTGCCGTTGAATGAAGTGTAGGAAGACAACTGAAATTAAAAACAACAAACTGGAAGGCTTCGGCAGATTTTTTTGGCGATTTCTAGTTTTCCTTGCTCCACTTTATGGGAATGGAATCTGCACATTGCAGAGGACGGACTTATAAGGGCTGTCTATGCAACAAATGAAATGGAATTCCAGTCAAATGGTAGACTACATAAAAATTGGCAAATAAATGCAGTCAAGTTGTAAGTGAAAATAAAATATGTAATGTATATCTATACCGTTTTTTAATGATTTTCTGCTTTAATTGTTATTTTTTGTTAAAAGACCAACTTCTCGCCCCGACTACTTCAGAATCTACATTTTAGCAAGATCCCCAGGTGATTTTTAGGTACACGTAAGGATATATACCTAAGAATCACCCGGGGATCTTATTAAATCCATAAGAAACACCTAGGGATCTTTTAAAACTGTAGATTCTGAGTCAGTAAATCTGGGGTGGAGATGCAAATTCTCAGCAGGGGCTTGAACTGATAATAACCGGCTGGAAGCCCTGGGGCAAATTCAAGTCACATTAAAGGGCAAGTATGAGTTGTCTATAAACCCGACAGTCATTAACCTGGCGACTGGGTTAATTAAAAATGTGTTAGAAATTTCAAGGTGGCAGCCAAGCACTAGACCGCGTGTGAGGCCCCAAGTGACTGTTCAGGTGTATGCCATGGAGCTGCCCTGCTGGAGGACACTCACCTGATCAGGTCGAGCATGGAGTCCACTGTGCTGACATCAGGGGTGCTGCCTACCCTGTCAATTTCATCCACTTTCTGGCTGACACCAGGCTTGATGCTCACCACCAGCACGATTCCTGCAGTCAAAGATAGCTCCACAGGGCATTAAGAACCTTCCAGAGCACCTGGCATCCCTGGTACAGCCCTCTCAGAACCAGCAGGCATGGTGGTACCAGGCAATACCACATGGGCCAGCTGAGCCTCAGCTGGGACCTCAGTGGCAGCTTAATTACTTTTCCCTTTAAATGAAAATGCAGAAGGAACTCTTTCCCTTAAAAAGTTACCAAAATAAATAAATAAAATAAGTGCTTGTTACTGTTTTTTGTTTTTTTAAATGAGAGGGCTGCATCCCAGAACTGCTTCTGGAAACACCTGCTGACCACAATATTCTTTTCTTTAGTTTATGAGACCAGCCTAGGCAGGTGTTGGGTAAGAGTGATTCATTTTTCCAACCCAGAGGGCTTGTACACTATCTTTCGGTAATTATCACCCACAGATCCCGGGTATTCTGACGCCATATACAACAAGCCTTATCTTCCGTCCATGCCCTGGGCCTTTAGATATCTGGAAAGCTGTCATGGGGGAAAGCATTATTCTGTGTGACTCTGAGGGGGTGGAGTGAGGACAAGCAAACAGGAACTACAGGGAGAGACAGTTCATTCACTGTGAGGAAGAACTATCTACAGGGTGGAGTGTCTTTCAGAGCTAAAAGCTGGGCACCATTTTGGCCTTTGGAAGTGTGGATTCCTGTCACGGGAGGTGAGATGCTGTAGAAGACATCAAAGCATCCGAGGCTGTTTGACTACAGGGGACTGATGGAGGAAAACACCCCCTGCCTAGGAGAAGGAAATGCTAATCCAAGAGGGTAGGATTCCACGTACTGAATGGGTCAGCTGTGCTAGTGGGAGGGGGCAACATGAAGGCCATGATCCACTCTGCCCTCTCAGGCGTGCAGAAGGGTTATACGCCCAGGTGGTAATAAAGTGGAGTCCATGCGTGGTGCAAATGGTTAACGTGCTCGGCTGCTAACTGAAAAGCTGGAAGTTCGAGTCCGTCCTGAGGCACCTCAGAAGAAAGGCCTGGAGATCTACTTCTGAAAAATCAGCCATTGAAATCCCCATGGAGCACAGTTCTACTCTGACACACATAGGGTCGCCAAGAGTTGGAGTGACTTGACAGCAACTGGCCTGGTCATAGTAAAGCAGTATCTTGCTTTCTCCCTGCCATTTTTTATTTATGTCTGTCTTCCTCAGGAACCTCATGAGGAGATGTGGGTTTTCCTTGAGGAAGGGTTCAGGCCCCTCTTAGGTCTCTTGGCCTAATACCACTAAAACCTCACCCCAAGTCCATCCCCAAAACTTGTTTATTTGAGCAGGGCTGCCAGGGTCACGCTGGCTGCGGCATCTGAACCATGTTCCCTTCCTCCTTTCCCATTCTGGGCGTCCTTCTTAAAGTGTCACGCTAGGTCACAAAGGGCAGGATAAGCTTTCTTCACAAGAAATGCCACAGGTTCAAGAGCAGCCATCCTCCCTTACTAGAACTTTCTCCCTTCTTCAAGTGGGCCTTATACTTGGCAAGACTCTGTTAGCTCTTGGTAACATATGAAAAGTGAAATGTGCTGAAATGTTATCTTCCTGGAAATATTTTATAATTATACTCAATTCTACTATTTTAGATTGACTAGTTTAAGGATTATATAGGCGCTTGGCTTCACTTCCACCCAAAGATCCTGACAAGGCACAGACGTGTCACTTTCTTTCTGTTTCCTACTAACAAAAAACCAAACCAAGCCCAGTGCCATCGAGTCGATTCCGACTCATAGCGACCCTATAGGACAGGGTAGAACTGCCCCATAGAGTTTCCAAGGAGCGCCTGGTGGATTCGAACTGCCGATCCTTTGGTTAGCAGCAATAGCACTTAACCACTACGCCACCAGGGTTTCCTAACTAGAGACGTTAATAATTTTAGTCAGTGTTGTACCTTCTTCGCACAGAAGGTGCTACGTAGACATCAAACCAAAAAGATTCATGGTAGTTTGACAAGACTATTTTCTGATTTAAAAACACGTGCATTTAAAAAGCTCCACTATTTTTTGAATGAAAAATCTCAATTACATAGTGGAATAAGGATTCAGAAATAAACCTTACCTAGGATCACAGCAATGATAGTTGTGCATAAATAATATACGACAGCACGCAGACCAATTTTTCCGGACACGTTGGAATCCAGTGCAGCAACACCTGAAAGGTGGGAGGGAGTCAAATGGCATTAACTTTTAGAAGAACAGTTTCCAGGACTGGCAGTTCAGTCTTCAAGGCGTGAAAGGAAAAGCTGAGAGCTGTTCTCTCCATCTATTAGGCCTGTCTCACACATCAAAACTCCACACACCGAATTCCGAGAGGGAAGCCGAGTAGGGAGGGTCCTCAGGGCCTAGTCTACACTGCCAGGCCTTTGGGCTTCTCTTGGGGGTGTGATGAGACACAGCTCTGAGGAGTCTCCTTTCTGCAGGTGCTCTCAGAATGTTATCAGGATTTTGCACATCACGTCACTCAACACCCCTCATGATAAGCCCTTTTTGGGACTCCATATTGGGAAAGGTGTATCTTGAACAATGGACATAACCTTTTTATCACATGATGAGAATCACGTAACCCAAGATGGTTTCCCTTTTTGCCTTTTCTGTCAGGAAGCTCAGAGTCGACTAAAAAACTAGCTTTTATGCTTGATTATAAAAGTGATGTATGTTCATCACAAATATCTGAAAAAAAAAAGGGGGAAATACAAAGATGAAAACAAAAATCACTTCATCTCATCAGCCACAGTTAATGTTCTGGTGAATTTTCTTCCAACATTTTCTCTCTTTTTGTCAAGATAGCTAATTTTATAGCTTTTAATCCTCTCTCTTCTTAAGACTGACTTACAAGCATTTTCTCATCATTAAAAATTCACCCTGAGGATAAATTTAATGGCGACATGATCTTCTGTCCTGTGGGTGTACCATAACGTATTTAATTATTCACTTATTGCTGGATCTTCGGATAGTTTCAGGGCCAGATTCAATAATAAATCACAGTAATCTCATTATCCATCCTGGCTAGCATATTTTCTTCCTCCTTTTATGATTTTCAAATTTCTTCTACATTAACAATATTCCTGTGTATGGTTCACATTGTAAGACACCTTAAAATTTCTGTTTGAAAGAGGTAAGATATAAATAATTTCCGAGGGCCCAGGTAATTTAAGAGACTTATGAGGCACAAAACGGGGTTGGTGAAGAATATCATATATACTATGGACTGCCAGGAGAATGAACAAATGTCTGTTTTGGAAGAAGTACAGCCAGAGTGCTCCTGGGAAGCAAGGATGGCGAGACTTTGTCTCACATACTTTGGACATGTTATCAGGAGGGACCAGTTCCTGGGAAGGACATCATGCTTGGTAAACTGGAGAGTCAGCAAAAAAGAGGAAGACCCTTGGCAAGATAAACCAACACAGTGGCCTCAACAGTGGGCTCAAATATAGCAATGACTGCGAGCATGGCGCAGGACCAAGCACTATTTCGTTTTGTTGTATACAGGGTCACCATGAGTTGGAGCCGTTTTGATGACAACTAACGATTACATGAGGCCAGTGATGGTTCAGTGATAAAATTCCTGCCTTGCATGAGGGAGATCTGGGTTCGATTCCTGACCAACGCACCTCAAGCACAGCCACCATCTGTCTGTCCGTGGAGGCTTATGTGTTGCTCTGATGCCGAACACGTTTCAGTGGAGCTTCCAGATGGAGTAGGAAGAAAGGCCTGGTGACCCATTTCCAAAAATCAGCCAATGAATACTCCGTGGATCTCAAGGGTCCGATCCTGCTGTGCATGGGGTCGTCGTGAGTCAAGGTCTACGAGATGGTTCAACAGCCGCTGACAACAACACATCGTTAGATCTAGTTTCAAATGGTCTTTGGCTGCCAATGAAATGAACAAGTATTGTCTGGACTTGACAGGGTTTTCCGGGAAGCCGTGGAGCCCTGTAGTGGAGGTGGAAGGCACGGGCTCCTCCTCGGTCCTCTATCACAGATGCTCCCGTAAATGCAGCTGACTGATGCTGCTCTCTGACTGGTCTGCTTCTACGTGGGCCGCGGGGCAAACCGAGAAACAACCAGATCGTTTTTCAGCAAGCATCTGAGGTGTCAGGCCCTATCCTGTCTGATTCCCAAAATGAGGATCTCATTTTGAGCCAAATGACAGTCGTATTTCAATTTTTTAGAGTTCAGAACATTGTTTTGGTAAACAATTATAATAATACTGGTTGTTGTTGTTGTCCCACAACTGTTTGCAAAGTCTGAGGCACAGGGCAGCAGGAAAGATGAAGAGGCATTTGTGAAGCAGCCCCAAGGCCAAGGCCGCAAACCTTTGCAGGCATGAAGGTCTACCACAAGCAGGCGTAGGTAGCTTTTACATCCACTCCTCACACTATAAAAGCCCAACCTTTTCCTTAGGTGACAGGGGGAGTATGCTCCTTACGTGGGATTGTACCTATATGGTGCACAGGAAGGGTCCCAAAGGAAGCTATAATCATCATGGCGACAGAACAAGTCATTTCCTACTCTGAACACATCAGTCCTCCACCTGCTGATTGTGTCTTTGGAAGTTAGTGGTTCCAGGGAAGGAGGCGTGGACTCTTCAGCAGTCACCCGGGATGTTGTGAAGGCCCTTTCCTAACCTCCGGACAAGACCAAGCAGTTACCACTCAATGGGCACATGGCAACAGTCATACCCGAGGATAACCCTGACGATAGAGTCTAGTCTCTTTCCTTGGAAAAAATGCAGCTGGGTGTGCCGAGGTCACTCCCTTTTCCTGATGGTAAGACAACTTAAAGTAATAATTATGCAAGGAATGAGACAAAAAAAATTAAGAGGGACTGAAGGTCACAATTCAGAAACAAGTGACCTTTCATGTTTAAGTCTCCAAAAGAAAGAGCAAGCAATAATATAAATATATGATATTAAGTATGCCATGTGGTTATAAACATGCCTATTCGATTTTAGAGCTCAGCACACTGAGTAAACAATAATAATTATAATAATAATGGTGGTTGTTGTTAGCTGCCATCGAGTCGACTCCGACTCATGGTGACCTTACGCAGGACAGAATGAAATGCTGCCTGGTCCTGTGCCATCGTCATGATCACTGGCATGTCTGAGTCCGTCCTTGTGGCAATTCTGTCATTCCATCTCACCCGGGGTCTCCCTCACCTTCACTAAACCTCCACTTCACCAAACACCACGTCCTCCTGAGCGACTGATCCCTCCTGATGATGCAGCCGAAGCAAATGAGTCGGACAGCATTCTGTTGTGATCCATAAAGTTTTCATTGGCTAATTTTTGGAAGGAGATCACCAGGCCTTTCTTTCTAGTCTTTGTTAGTCTAGAAGCTCCACTGAAATCTGTCCATTACGGGTGACCTTGCTGGTACCTGAGATACTGGTGGCATATATACCAGTATCATAGCAACACGAAAGCCACCACAGTAGGACACACTGACATATGGGTGATGGATAATAATGGTAGGTTTTAAAAAAAAGAAACACCAGAAAATCACCAGTTTAAGAGAATTCTGAGTTAACGGGTAAAGCACCCTGACCTAATAGCCGATATTTGTCCAGATACATTGTCCTTCCTCAGTAGATGTCCAATTGGAGCAGGTCCCAGCCCCTGGGTTCTGCCAGTGTCACGTCGGGGAGGCTGCAGAACTGCCCTTAGGTCCAGTTCAAAGCCCTCTCGGGATTTCCGTCCAGCAGTGAAGCAAATTCAATCTATGAGGGTAACTGTTTCCGGCATATGTAAATATGTCTTAATTTGTCTTAACAATTTGGCCAGAGGCTGGTGTCTCTGTTTCTACTCCAGGACCCAGCAGGCAACAAAATGCGTTATGATAACAAGATTCTCAGTGGAAAGATCTTAAACAAACACGGCCTAGGAGGAGGAGGCAGCCAGTTCCTCTCTCCAGGGGTGCTGCAGCTCTCGAGTAGGAACTTCCTTCCCAACCCTCTACCTCATCCTACAACGTCCCCGGGTAGACCATTCTGACTCATAGCTACCCTAGAGGACAGAGTAGAACTGCTCCAGAGGGTTTTCAAGGAGCGCCTGGTGGATTTGAACTGCTGACCTTTTGGTTAGCCGCCATAGCTCTTAACCACTATGCCACCAGGGTTTCCAGGTAGACCACAGCTTATTCAAATCGACAGTCATACTTCTTTACATCTCCAGAGCTACTCCTCTACCTCTCTGGTCCTCAGTGATCAGGGGGTGAAGCTGGCCCCAAACCCAGGCTCTTAGATGCTTCATAACGCTTTGCTGGGGGCAGAGATGGTGGCCACCTTAGAGGGAGGGGACATATACAGGGACACAACCCAATCTCTGCAAACCTCTATAATAGATACAGCGTCCCTGGGTGGCACAAATGGTTTGTGTTCTACCACTAACCTAAAGGTTGGCAGTTCGAACCCACCCAGCAGCTCCACAGAAGAAAGGCCTGGCAATCTGCTTTCATAAAAGATTAAAACCAAACCCACTGCCATCAAGTTGATTCCGACTCGTAGCGACCCTATAGAACAGAGTAGAACTGCCCCCAAAGGGTTTCCAGGCTGTAAATCTTTACAGAAGTAGACTGCCACATCTTTTCTCCTGCAGAGCAGCTGGTAGGTTCGACCATCGACCTTTTGGTTATCAGCCAAACACTTAACCATTGTACCACCAAACCAAACCAACCAAACCCCTTGCCATCGAGCTGATTCCAACTCATAGCAACCCTGTAGGGCAGAGTAGAACTGCCCCATAGGGACTCCAAGGCTGTAATCTTTACAGAAGCGGACTGCCACATTTTCCGCCCTTGAAGTGGGTTGGTGGGTTTGAACTGTTGACCTTTCAGCTAGCAGTTGAGTGCTTAACCACTACACCACCAGGGCTCCTGCAGTAGAAGATTACAGCCAAGAAAACCCTACGGAGTAGTTTTACTCTGTAACACGTGGGGTCACCATGAGTCAGAACAGACTTGACAGTAATGGGTTTGGTTCTGGTTTATAACAGGAACTTCACAGACCTCAATGCAACTATAAAATACCTGTCTAGATGGTCTAAACACTCTACTTTCCAACAAAAACAACAACTATTATTGCTATAACAATGATGATGATGATAATGGCAGCAGGACTGTGCACTGAGCCATGACTGCATGTTAACTGCTTCAAAAACCAAACCCATTACTGTCCAGTCGATTCCGACTTACAGTGACCACATAGGACATGGCAGAACTGCCGTATAGGGTTCCCAAGGCTGTCTATCTTCATGGAAGCAGACTGCCACATCTTTCTCCTGAAGAGTGGCTGGTGGGTTTGAACTGCTGACCTTTTGGTTAGCAGCCAAGTGCTTTAACCACTGTGCCACCAGGGCTCCTGTTAAGTGCACCATCTCCTTTCATTTGTACTACAGCCTGATGTTGTTGCTGGCTGCCATCGAGGCAATTCCGACTCATGGCGACCCCATGTCTGCAAAGATGAACTGTGCTCCATAAGTTTTCAATGGCTGTGATCTTTCAGAAGCAGCTGCCAGGCCTTTCTTCTGCAGTGCCATTGGGTAGCTCTGAACAGCCAACTTTTCAGCTGGTAGTCTAGTGCTCAGCTGTTTGCACCACCTAGGGACTCCATTGCCTAATGAGGTCAGTGTTATTATCCCATTTTACAGAGGAGAAAGGCGTAGCTCAGAACAGCTACATAGCATGTAAGAGTCGTACGCTGGTGAGCACTGGTGTCTGGTTAACGGCAAGCCCTGGACTGTCCTTTAAAACCAGGGACAGTTCTGAGGCCAGGCTGTGGCCCAGAAACAAACATAAAATCCAAGGTTGTCCTTGGAGATTAGGGGCACCTGCTAGCTTTTTATTTTAGGACATAGCCTTTGATTTCTTCACTTCAGGAGGCGGCTGTGAAGAATGGGTGCTAGCTCCTGGCCTCAGCAGTAATAATCTCAACGTTTTTCAAAAACACGACAAAGGAAGTGGTTGCCGTGGGCTAAATAATAGTGTGTTTTAAAAATAAACACCCGAGGGCAAAAGCCTCCCCCAAGAGCGCTCTGATTAAGCTACCACCCACTGGAGAACAAAGTTTTCCCGACAATCTCTTTCCACCTTGATGTTAAGAAGCTGTCAAAATGAACTCCGTAAACAAAAGTTTTTTTTGGTCTGGCTTTGACAAAAAAAAAAAACAGTGCTTGACAATTGTGAATGGCCACAAAATCCAAGAAACTTACCATTTCACAGGAGTTAAACCTGCTGTCTTAGTTCCCTAGTGCTGCCGTAACAGAAGCACCACAAGTGGATGGCTTAACAAACAGAAATTTACTCTCTCACAGTTTATTATTAACAGGACAAGAACTGTGTGATGGCGAAATTCCTCCTTCTTAGACCTAGAGTCAAATATTGGAACCTGGGGTAGTAGGATGCTTGGGATACCTTCGTAGGGTGGGGATGAGCTGGCCCGAGACTCCTGGAGGCAGGCTGGCAGCTAAGCAGAGTGACAGCCCCTGTTAAGGGACCCTGGGGCTCCAGGAAGATCTACTCTGAGGACAGCTGGCTGTCACTGTCAGTTTTTTAACCTGCTTTTGGTTATCCTCAAACCTTTACTAAACCACTGTCCCAAGTAGCAGCCTGGTCTCAGCTGCACTGTAGAGACTCAAGCTCTGGCACCATCATAGATCGAGGGGCAAAGGGAGCGCTCTCAGCATCAGAGAGGCGGCAGCAGTGCCCAGTGTCTAAGTTACCTCGTGCTGCCGTAACACAAATACCACAAGAGGGTGGCTTTAATGAACAGAAATTTATTTTCTCACAATTCAGGAGGCTGCAAGTCCGCATTCAGGGTGGTTCTAAGGAGAGGTCCTTCTCTGGCTATCTCAGCTTCTGTTGTTGTCAGGTGCCAGTGAGTCGGTTCCGACTCATAGTGGCCCTGTATACAACAGAACAAAGCACTGCCCGGTCCTAGGCCACTTCAGCTTCTGGTCTCCAGAAAGCTTTGGAATTCCTGGCTTGTAGATCCATCCGCCTCCGCCGTCATCAGAGAGCTTCTGTCTCCCCGGGTCGGTGTGCACCTCTGTGCCTAATCTGCTCTTTATAACTCAGGAACGATGAGCTTTAGGGTCCACCCTACATGGATACGGCCTCATTCCCATAAAGAAACCCTATTTTCAAACGGGATCACATCCCCGGGTACAGGATTCCAACATATTTTCAGGGGACACAGCTCAATCCCAAACACCCAGGCAGTGGTGGCAAAGAGGCCGGAGTGGAAGAGATGGGGACCTCTTCCCCGGAAGGATGCTGGGGGGCCCTGGGGAGGCGAGGGCGTTCCATTCCAGTGCTGGTTGAACGAGGCTCAGGTCAGCGTAATCAAGTATTACAGAAAATGTGACCTGAATTTAAACTCGCTGGCTGGTGAGAGCTGGTCAAGATTGTTCCAGAGCCACAATGCTCAGGCATGTCCATAAGCCATTTCCTCTGCTACTTCCCTGGTGGTTTGACTAGACACAGCTCACACACCTCAATGTGAGCAGGGCCCAAGCACAGATAACACAGGGCACACGTGAGCGTTCTCCTCGGGACATACATCATGGATATGATCCTGTCTCTCCCTGAAAATGCCTTGAGATTAGATCCAATGTGTCTTTTTTTTCTGTTCTAAAGCAAATTCCAGGCATTACGTCACTTCATCCCTACATAAATCAGCATGTATTTTTTCTTTAATAAGGACATTTTCTTACATAACTATATGCCGTTATCACATCTAACCAAATGATCAGTAGTATCTTGAGACCACGTAGTAGGAGTATCTGGTAATGTGCTCGGCTGCTAACCAAAAGGCTGCAGGTTCCCGTCCCCCCAGAGGCTCTTCAGAAGAAAGGCCTGGTGACCTACATCCGCAAACGGCAGCCGTGGAGAAGAAAACCCCACAGAGCACAGCGCTGCTCTGACGCACCTGGGGTCACCGAGAGCTGAAGCCGACTCAGCGGCAACTAGTTTGGTCTGGGTTTTTAGGGTCTCTGGAAACCCTGGTGGCGTAGTGGTTAAGTGCTATGGCTGCTAACCAAAAGGTCGGCAGTTCGAATCCGCCAGGTGCTCCTTGGAAACTCTATGGGGCCGTTCTACTCTGTCCTATGGGGTCGCTATGAGTCAGAATCGACCTGACGGCGGTCAGTTTGGTTTTGATTTTTTGGGGCAGTGCAAGTGGTTTCCGATCAACTGCTGACCTAAAAGTTGGTGGTCTGAACCCACCCATTGGCACTGCCAAAGAAAGCCCTGGTGATCTGCTTCCTTGACGCTGCCATCGAATCGATTTTGACTTTTAGCAGCCCTATAGAACAGGGCAGAAATGCCCCATAAGGTTCCCGAGGCTGTAATCTTTACAGAAGCAGACTGCCACATCTTTTTCCCGCAGAGCGGCTGGTGGGTTCGAACCACTGACCTTTCAGTTAGCAGCTGAGCGCTTAACCATTGCGCGACTAAGGCTCCGCCCTAAAAGGTTAGAGCCTAGAAAACTGTGGCGCTCAGTTCTCTGTAACACGCAGGGTAAGAATCAACTGGACGGCTCTAGGGTACTTCCTTCAGAGTCCTCTGACCCAGGGACACCCCAGCGTGCTGCAGAAGGATGTCCTCCAGATCTATACGAGCCCCTCCTCTACTCTTCTCCTCTTCCCCTGGGTTTTCCTTCCCTTCTTCCTGTTCTGGAGCCCTGGTGGCGCAGTGGTTAAGAGCTCAGCTGTTAACCAAAAGGTCGGCAGTTTGAATCCACCAGGCACTCCCTGGAAACTCTATGGGGCAGTTCTACTCTGTCGGTCACTGTGAGTAGGAATCAACTCGACGGCAACGGGTTTCATTTTCCGTTTCTTTGTTCTTGTTCTGATGGCTCCCTGCGACTACACTGCGCTTGCCTCTGGAAGACCTCCTACTCTGGGGACCACCCCCTGCCTGTGGCTGTCAATGCGTCGCCCCCCATCAGTAGCCTGTGTAACACTGCTATAGCGCGGTAGTCATCTCTCTTTTCTTGATCGGCTCTGAGTCCCCTCAAACTCATGAGAGGCAGAGGCTGAGGACTACTGAGGGGCTTGGGAAGGGACCCTCGTAGCAGGGTTCAGGTGGTGATATGCTGCTCAGGACAGAGCTGGGGCAGAGGGGACCACTGAGAAGAAGCGGGAAGGAAACCCCACTCCCCCCGCCCCTGGCACAGCGAGGGCGCCCAGCAGAATCTGTCCCAGAATCCATCCCATTTCCTCCTTCTTTCTTAATAAAACAACAACAACAACAACAAAAAAAACCCAAACAAACAAAACCCCCCACCTTGAAAATGAGAAGCAGAAAGAATCATGCTTTCTTACCACCCAAATGTAACTCTTGTTCACTTTTGGCTTTGACTCTAATTTTAAAAAATGTATTCAAATATTAGTAACACTGGGCTGTACACAACATCCTGTTGTATTTGTGAAGTTACGTGTTGTGTGGCTTGCCTTACGCTCCCACTTTATATTGTGGTAGGAACATTTCCACACGTCATTAAAAGGGTTTCCCAAACAAGGTTTTTAATAGGTAGCATCCAAATTTATGATGGCTATGAGTCAGAAGGAAACCCTGGGGGCGTAGTAGTTAAGTGCTAGGGCTGCTAACCAAAGGGTCGGCAGTTCGAATCCACCAGGTGCTCCTTGAAAACTCTATGGGGCAGTTCTTCTCTGTCCTATAGAGTTGCTATGAGTCGGAATCGACTCGACGGCACTGGGTTTGGTTTGTTTGGTTTATGAGTTGGAATCAACTTGACAGCAACAGTTTTGGGTTTTTTTGCTCCAAATTTATAAAGGTCTCTGGGTGGCACAAACGGTTTGAGCTCAATTACTATCCTAAAGGTTGGCAGTCTGAACCCATCCAGTGGCACTGTGTAAGAAAGGCCTGGCAATCTGCTTCTGTAAAGATTACAGACAAGAAAACCCTATGGAGCTCAGCTCTACTCTGTAACAAATGGGGTTGCCCTGAGTCAGAATTGCCTTGAAAGCAATGGGTTTGGTTTTTTGTTTTTATCCTAATTTACGGATACACTGCATATTTTACTTGCTTATAATTTATCACCATTGTAAAAAAATGCTACCATGAACATCGCTGTACCTATCTTTGAATATATCTGATTTTTTTCTTTCTGATAAATTCCCAGAAGTGGAATTACTAGGCAGATGGATCAGAACACGTGCCAAACTGCCCTCCAGAAAGTTTGTTCCCGAAAATTCACGAACGTGTCCATTTTCTCTCAACCGTGCCAGCACTGGGCGTTGTTACTTTGTCCTTTAAACTTGACGATTTAAACACGAGTACCTTGGTGGTACAGTGGTTAAGTGCTCAGCTGCCAACCAAAAGGGCTCCATGGGAGGCAGACCTGGAGATCTGTTTCCATAAAGGTGACAGCCTAGAAAACCCTAAGGGACAGTTCTACTCTGTCACATGGGGTTGTGTGAGTTGGAATGGACCCCACGGCATCCAACAACCGCGGCATCGCTGTCACCATGCTGCTTTGCTCACGTCCTTAAATCTTTGGCCTCTTTCACAGCTCCGTGTCAAAAACCTGGGTAATGACTCTCTCTCTCCCTAGCTCCTGGCCAACCGCTGGGAAAATGACGAGATGACCATCCCTGTGCTTCGGTTTAGGAAAGCAGAGGGCTCTGTGAGTGGAATGCTGATGGCTGTGAATGATTTCCCTGGATTATCTGCAAGGCTGCACACCAAACAGCCAGACTGCAAAAAAATCTCACTAGCCATTGGCTGTTAAGATCTGCATGTCTGTTCAAATGCCCAAGATTATAAAATAAAAAAAAAAATTTTTTTTTCATACATGTATTGTGACCTTTTTAAAAAACTTGGTCCACTACATGTTTGCTTTTTCTTTTTTTTGTTTTTTTTTTGAGATTTGCTGCCTAATTTAGATCGATCTTCTATGCTTCAGATATGGGAATCAGATAGTGTTACTTATCAGGGGGTTTATGAACCTTGTGCAATTATGTATACAATACTGTATATATGTACAAGTGTGAATGTTTTCCTTTAGAGAGAGTACAAAGCTTGCATTAAGTACTTAAAGAAGCCTAAGGAAAAATTAAGAATCTCTGATGTGGAGAAAATCTAGGGAGTTGTAAGTGCCATCCCTACAGGAGCCAGGCGAGTCATATCAATGAGTAAAGTGGAAAGGCAACAGGGAGAGGTGGAGACTGTGGCATCTTCAAATGCATTTGCTCCATCTGGAGGAGTAGGTCTCTCTCAACTCCAGACCATTGTTGCCATGTGGGAATGTGGGCCCAATGTTTCCAAATCTTAATTTTTTTCCCGAGGAAGCCAGAAACCTGGACCTAATGTAAAATCTTCCAATTTTTAGATACAATAATTTAAAGTTAAACAAATAAATAAATGCTTGTTTTTGTCCTTGTGTATGCCATCAAGTCAATTCAGACTCATAGTGAGCCTACAGGACAGAGCAGAACTGCCTCAAAGGGTTTTCTAGGCTGTAATTTTTACACAGGCAGATGGCCAGGTCTTTTCTCCTGCAGAACCACTGGGGGATTCCAACTGCCGATCTTTCAGTTAGCAGGTAAGTGTTTAATCACTGCTTCACCAGGGTTCCTTAAAAAAACACTACACGGGACAAACAACTGGTCTGATGATTGGGCCTTCAAACTGCTAGGCCTAGAAGAAGCCAGGAATTTCAGTGTATCATTAAATACATAAATAAAAACAATTAAATGTCCTCTTTAGGTTTCTAATAAGCCGAGAACACCAAGACCACTTATGAGCAAGACTCCCTAAGACATTCTAGACTGAGTTTGCCACTTGGGAAGTTCACTGGCCGAAAATGACATCACTTCAAGCAATACAGTTATTGAATGTCACAGAGTTTGACACCCCTTCTCCCTTCCCCCCCAGCCAGCGTCCAGTACTCCACAGATCAGCCCCAAGTCTCTTCAGCAGTGGTGGAGAAAAATGTTCTAGAAGGGGATATTGTAAAGGAGCCCTGGTGGCGCAGTACTTAAGGTGCTCAGCCGCTAACTGAAAGGTCAGCAGTTTGAACCCACCATCCGCTCTGTGGGAGAAAGATGTGGCTGTCTGCTCCCATAAAGATTGTTGTAGCTGTTCTTATTGCTAGGTGCTGTCGAGTTGATCGGACTCAGAGCGACCCGTGTACAACAGACCAAAAGTTGCCCTGTCCTGCGCCATCCTTACAATCATCGCTACATTTGTGCCCATTGTCGTAGCCACTGTGTCAATCCATCTCATTGAGGGTCCTCTTGTTTTTCCCTGACCCTCTATTTTACCAAGCATGATGTCCTTCTCCAGGGACTGATCCTTCCTGGTAACATGTCCAAAGTAAGTGAGCCTTAGAAATCCTATGGGCTGCTTTTGTCTGTCCTCTAGGGTCACTAGGAGTTGGAATTAACTCGACAGCAATGGGTTTGGTTTTTGGTTTGGGTAATTTCATGGTTATATAAGACCTTGATTTTCAAGCTGAAGCCACTAAAGACTACCAGGCCAGATCTTACCTATTCCCAGAATTAACATAAGTGGGAGAAGCTATAGCTCACACAGGTTCTATGCGAAGCTTACCATCCCCAGATGAATAACATTTTTGTAAACCAAAGAAATCGCTAGCACACAAGGGAGCTTGCCCTTTAAAGGAACCCAGCACTATGATGATCAATAAGGCAAAAATCATTCGCAAATTCAACATTGTCACAAGTTCCGATTTAAAAACACTGGGCTTTTTTAATACGGTCCAAACCTATAACCAGACCTTTCCCTCAGTACTGAGACCCACATTTGCCTGAGGACACTGGTTGACATCTCAGTGACCAAATATGCCCCCTTTTGCCTTCTGTGGCCTGGCTAGAGTTTTATTCATAATATATTTGGAAATAACGTCTTCCTCACAAGACATCAAGCGGTTGGTCAAATGAAGACTTGAGCTGTGGTGGACAGGGCTAAGCAATGCCACTTTGTGAGTAATGAAATCTTTCTACTCAAGTGAATATATACCTTTCAAGTGAGGAGTGTGTGTGTGTGTGTGTGTGTGTGTTAGAAAGAGACAGAGAGAGAGAGAGAGACAGAGGAGAGAGAGGGACGGGGATGAGGAGACAGAGAGCCAGGGAGAAAGACAGAGTGGGAGAGAGAGGTAAGGGCGGGAGAGGAAGGGAGAGACACGGCTCTAATGCACTGAATTTTTGCCATAACTAGGAAAGGACAACTTACATGAAGGCACCTTAAATCACCTTAGAGAACATGAGTTTTCTCAGATACCTGTGATCATGCTGGATATAATCAATGGCAAAATGATGAGCTTCAGCATCCTCATGAGAAGCTCTCCAGGAAAAGCAAGGTAGAATTTGTCCAGGTTAGACAGGTTGCCGAACTCTCGAACTAAGACTCCCAAGGCAATCCCTAAAACAAACCGGGGTTGGAAACAAGAAAAGAGAAACGTGGTTGAGGTCTCCAGTACACACGTCTATGGAAAAAAAAAAAAAAAAAGACAAATTTTAATGACAAGGAAGACGCTTGAGATGATCTCCCAGAGTCTGTACATTTTAGACTTCAAAAAAAAAAAAAAATCACATCTTAAAAGGTCATGAGTGGGAAATACACGATTCCAAAAATCTGTAGAAAATATTCTGTGCATAAAAGCTTTTCTTTTCATTTCTGTTCTTTCCTTTCAATTCCATTTGTCATAATGACAATGCATCCAAGCATTTTCTGTGGGAAAGGGAAAAACAGTCCTCATTTCAGTCACCCCAACTGAACTATTTTGTTTTACACGCCACCTTTATTCTTTGTCCAAGCTGCCAAGATCTTTGACATATTTTACACTTCACGTATCAGCTTGTATTTTCTCTCATTTTTGTCATAAATACTTTTTATCATAAATTTCTATGATACAGCTTTATGCTGTACTTTTAGAATAAATATTCTCCCCTGTTAACTTGTACAATTTTAATAGCAACACAAGATTTCATGGGTTTGGCGCATTTACCTTATTGTTGCACGAGTATGTTCTCAAATGCCTTGCTTTCTTTTCAGTTAATTCTAGGTAACGATGTGTTCCAGGCTGCCTGATCAAGAGGCTTTTGACAAAGTTTCTCATCCTGAGTACCTTGTATACCAAGGCCTACAGTTATGAGTGTGCAGGGAGACGGTCAATATTAAGAACCGTCACACTTTTTCCGAAAGCTTGCCTTAACAAGATGCCTTATGAAACCCTTCACTTGCCTGGAAAACACAACTTAAGGCCAATTTCCTAGCACCTGTGGTAATGGTGACATTGACAATGAAAAATCACACATTATTAAATATTTCCTCTTTTATCCTCTTCCAAATAGTTTAATAATGTCTAATTGCCCCCCCACCTTCTGTCAAACCCACATCTCTTTTTTCAAAACCAAGAAATAAAAAGGGCTGGATGGACTTTCACACCCATTTCCCTTTGTCAACCCCTGGTGACAACATGCCAATCAGGAGTAAAATGAACCAAAATCCAGAAGATTCAAGAAGGACATCACCAGTTACGCTAATTCAAAACAAAACAACCCAAACCCGTTGCCGTCGAGTCGATTCCAACTCATAGCAACCCTATATTTATGCTAATCCACAAACTCCAATGATTTGTATGAGAAAGTTCAGAGTTGTCTTGGCACAGCTAAGAACTCTAGGGCAATGAAAAGAGATGTGAATTCAACTCTTAGCGACCCCATGTGACACAGTCGAAGGGCCCCATTGGGTGTCCTGGGCTCTAATCTTTACAAAAAGCGGGTGGCCAAGGTCTTTCTCCCCAGGAGTCACTGGGTAAGTTTGAACCGCCCACCTTTCTGTTAGCAGCTGAGCGCTTGACCATTGCGCCATCAAGGCTCCCTCCCTTTATAATCACTACTAGAGTTTTCCTTTAAATTCAGTCACCTTCCCAGACACCTAACAGACCGAAGAGATGAAACTCTCAGGATGCTCTGTGTGCAGTAACCTTACCCTCGGCTTAATTTTATTTTCCTGACCTTATTCTGCCCGTTGCTGTCGAGTCCCACCAGGGCTCCTTCTTTGACACACAAGCCCCAAACCTACTTGAAGCCACCTAAAGAGTCTGAGAAGGAACGTTATTTGTTTTTGGAGGCTTTAGAGTAGCCTTACAGCATCATATAGGTATGTGCCATTTATAAAGTAGGAAGTGGGTGCAACCTGTTCTTTTAATTCACTTAAAACATTTCAGTCCTTGGTGTTCTTGCGCACTTACTAGTCTCAGCATTAGGTTTCAAACTGTGAACCAATTAGGGTTGATAACAGAGTTGCTTTTGTCTTAGCTACAGTTTGGGGAATAGATACATTTAGGTGTGTATGCTTGTTGTAGTATGCCTTGTTCCAAATATGATTTTAAAAGGCTTATCAGAAATACATCTGGTAGTGTATGCACAAAACAGGGAGATTAAGGCAAAGGAGCTCTGGTGGCACGGTGGTTAAGAGCTTGGCTGCTAACAAAAAGGTCGGCAGTTTGAATCCAACCACCCGCCACTCTTTGGAAACCCTATGGGGCAGTTCTACTCTGTCCATTAGGGTCGCTATGAGTTGGAAATCGACTCAACAGCAACAGGTCTCGAAGAAAGCTCTGCCTGTAGAAATGAAGGGGTGTGTCTGCTAACAGACCAGCCACAAAAGCACTGTGTGAGTAGCAAAAGCACCCCATGTGCTCTGATCTTAGGGTTTATATTACTAACGATTAACTGTGCCTTTAATCCTCTTCACCCCAAATGAAAGCAGGAGGGGTGGAGAGAATTGTGCTTGCTATTTTTTAGTCCTTGGTCAGGTAAGGGCTTTTATAGGGCAGATATGAGAGTCTCCGTATGGAGTAGTTTGAAACCTCTCAAAGGTGAAATAAGCCACGAATAGGTGCTATATTTAGCAACTGTGGAGTACCTGGGTGGTACAAACAATTAACATATTTGGCTGCTAATGGGAAGGCTGGAGATTCAAGTCCGCCCAGAGGCGCCTCTGAAGAAAGACTTGGCCATCTATTTCCCAAAACTCTGCCACTGAAAATCCTACGGAGCACAGCTCTACTCTGACACACACAGGGCTGCCATGAGTCAGAATCAGCTGGATGACAACAGGTCTTTTTAAATTTATTTGCAATTAAAACTTCCTATCAAGCTTGTTCTTGAAGGTGAGTATCACAAACCGTGCTTCAGTATTTTTTTTTTTTAACTGAAAAAAAGAATAATATAAATACCAATTAAGTCCTGGAAAAGCCGTTGAGAGATTCAAGGATGATGTCACCCTGGGACTCTCAAGTACAAGAAGTAGCCAATAACTGACCTTAAACAGGAGTTACAACCTTATAAATTACCCAGTGTTTTATCTTGGTCTCGTCAGAGTTTGGGCATATTAGAAGCAGGATAAAAAAAACCATTGGAAGGTTTTCCAGGTTCCAAGGTGAGGTCAGGATCTCATGAAGCACAACCCTGCCCTCTCCATTTCCTGAGTCAGAACCTTGGACTAGATTAAGGTTCGTGGAAGGGTCCCCAAGCCAAAGGCTGGTGGGAATAACTTACTAGCCGGGAGACGTGCAGGCTAGACCCCCTGCTAGAGCCACAACAGCCCCAGAAAGGTAAAGATGAAGGACCACCTGAATGTTACTGCCCACTGAACCTGCAGCGGGGCCAACAAGGAATCCCCAAAGACAAAGCAGTTACCTGGACCCCTGTAGCCCCAGCAAGAACCGGGACACCATTCTCGGGCTGCTTGTCCCTACACAGGCAAGAAGATCCCAAGCAGGTACAGCGGTAGCTTCAGAAGCACACAGGCATTTGAAGAACAGCCTCAAGTTCTGGCTCCAAGTGTGTAACTTGTGCCATGACTTTGCTGTTGTTCTGAGCTGCCATGGAGTCAGCCCCGACTCATGGCAGCCCCATGCCTAAGGGGACCGGACCACTGTGATCCATAGGGTTTTCACTGGAAGTAGATGGCTAGGCCTTTCTTCCTAGTCCGTCTTAGTCTGGAAGCTCTGCTGAAATCTGTCCAGCATCCTAGCAACACACAAGCTTCCACTGACAGACAGGTGGTGGCTGCCCATGAGGTGTGCTGGCCGGGAATTGAACCCAGATCTCCCACGTGGAAGGTGAGGACTCTACCCCTGAGCCACCACTGTTTCATAGGCCATGACTTCAGCCTCTCCTAATTGTCAAGTGGTGGGATTGGAAGTATGGGGAGAAAGGGTCAGATTAGATGCCTTGGGAGGTCCCTTCTAATGCCCAAGATGCTGTGGTCACCTCTGAGCCTTAGTTTCCTACACATTCAAATGGGATCATATGATCTCATTTAGCTTCGAGGAGGCTGGCCGTGCTTTCTCCGGTTCTTATGCTAAGGTAAGCATGCTGGTGACACAGGGAAGGCAGAAGCATGGGAGGAAAGCAATGAAGACCTCATCCAGGAATTTCTTCAAGTTCAAAGCTTCAAGTTTAAAAGAAAATGTCATCTCTTCCTCCTATTTTGTCTCAAAAAGCACCTGCCAGTCCAGTAGTCCAGTCTTAGAGGTTCTGGGGAGATTAAAAAAAAATTTTTTTCCCCTAAGTTTATAAAAAGTTATTGTTCAGGGAACAACACTGGAAATCAAAATAAAAGAAAAAATTCATATATATATATATAGATAGATATAGATCCCAATGTTCATCAGAGCACCAAAAGGTGGAAGCAACCTAAAGGTCCATCAACAGATGAATGGATAAACAAAATGTGGTACATACATACCATGAAATATTACTCAGCCACAAAGAGAAATGAAGTCCTGATAGATGCTACAACATGGATGAATCCTGAAAACATTGTGTACATGAATCATGTAAGTGAAATAAGTCACAAAAGGACAAGCATTGTATGATCCCACTTACATGAAACAGGCAGATGTATAGAGACCAAAGCGTATCAGTGATTACCAGGAGTGGGAGAAGGAACGAAAGAGGAAGCCTTTGTTTAGGGGCCACCAAGTGTCTGCCTATGGTGGTGGAATAATTTGGAAATGGATAGTGGTAACAGTTGCACAATATGATAAATATAACCAATGTCACTGAATTGTACATGTAAAAAATGTGGAATTGGTGTTTTCTTATATATTTTTTTTACCACAAAAATACAAAAAGCCACATATAATCACATCAACCTATTCTCCTCCATCCCTCCTCTTTTTTCCTACCCAGTCTTTGTTCTTACGCACACACTTTTTAGTTACAAAAATTAACCCAGGAATAGTAGTTGGATCGCATTTGACACATTTATGAAAACAGCATTGTTCTTGGTTTGAGGACAATTTGTAGAAAAGAGATCACAATCTACTGAGGTTTTTAATCAAAGCCCCAGAATAGTTCTCCGGTCTATATATATTAATTTTGGGTTGATTAAATAAGAGTTATTGGCAAAGGAAAGGTATTTTTAATTATCACTGAAATAGTTATCTCCCATGCCATCATGCTAGGCACTATATTAAGCAGATAAGCAACGTGCTTTTTTGCTCTTTGGGAGATAATCTAAGACAAATGGTGATGACCAGAAACTAAAAAGTGCACAGAGTTGTAACAGTGCGCACGTGCATACTGGGTAAGTGGGGCGGATGGTCAACCTGCCCCTGCCCGCACACCACAATTTATCTGTACCCTTTCATCATGTTTCTTTCCTTCCCCGAAGAGCTGAGTAGCTCCACTGTTGTAAGATCTTCACATGAATGGTGGCTTAAAAACAGATGCCCCTGAGTCTGCTAAGCTTTTTTTTTTTTTTTAATGTATTTACTGCACAAACAATATTAGCACAGCTCCACTGGAAAAATAAAGTAAGTACAAAAATTCACCCACAATCTCACCAATGCAAATACATGCAAAGCAAAGTTGTTTTCTTTTTTTTCCCCTATATATTACTGCAGTTCACCCTAAATTTGTTGTTGTTAGGTGCCGTCGAGTCAATTTCGACTCATAGCAGCCCTGTGTGACAGAGTAGAACTGTCCCACAGGATTTTCCAGGCTGAAATCTTTACGGGAGCAGATCTCTTGGACTTTCTCCTGCAGAACTGCTGGGCTTTAGGTTAGCAGCTGAGTGCATAACCACTGCACCACTAGGGCTCCTTAACCATAATGCAAACCCTTTGCTGTTGCATCAATTCTGACTCACCGCGACCCTACAGGACAAGAACGGCCTCCTAGGGTTTTCAAGGAGCAGCTAGTGGATTCGGACCATCAGCCTTTTGGTTAGCAGCTGAGTGCTTAGCCGTTAACGCTACCAGGGCTCCAACCATAATATACCAAGAGTAAACCAAACCCATTGCCATCAAGTAGATTCCAACCCACAGCAACCCTATAGAACAGGGTAGAATGCTCCATAGGGTTTCCAAGGCGCAGCTGGTGGATTCAAACTGCCGATCTTTCGGTTAGCAGTCAAACTCTTAACCACTATGACACCAGGGTGGCAGTAACGATATAAAAATGGGTGGTATAAGGACGCTTCTCTCAAGGGGCTCATGGTCTAGTGAGGGCCAATCCCACACGCATCTCTGCATCTCCAGGGGTAGGAGATGGACAAGGCCTAGCAATGGAAGGCGGAAGAAGCAAGGGTGGGAAGGCAGGGGGGAGGAGAAGGAGAGAAGGTGGAGGTCAGCTCAAGAGTGAACACAAATAGGTAGCTATCTTCTGATTTCCATGGAATTGTTTACAAGCCTGAGAGCACTTCATGGAAATGCCAGTTAATGAAGACGTTAGAACTGAGCCTTCATATCCTGGTACAGGTAAAATGTAAGCAGGGTTGTATAATGGAAAGAGGACTCTGAATTCTAATCCCATTTCTACCAGAGTTTAGCTATGTCACTTAATCCTTCTCCTTTTGGGTTGCTTCATCTGCAAACTCCATGCAAGGCACCTCAGGAATACCGTGAGAACCAACAGAGAAAATGCACACAGAAGCACTGCGTGATCTAAAGCAACGTCATGGATCAGCCTCGTTTCAGAATGTACTCATCTTATTATCATTCTCATTTCCTTAAAAACCACTCAAATCATAGAGATATTTAGGGTGAAAAACTTGGAGGCCTAAAGACACATTCCTGGTGGAGGGGTAAACGGAAACTTCTGCTTAGAGAAGGCAGAAACCCAAGTCGTGCTTATTTCAGCTCAGCTGCTGATTGTCTCTGAACTAATAGTTACACAAACACCAGCGTTGGAAGCTCAGCAGGAAGGAGTTGAAGACCCTCAGACAGACCGGAGAGTGGGAGAACACAAACGCAGAGTTAGACATGGGGGCCCGAACTCCGCACCACCATTCGTATCCTAGCATGGGTACAAAGGACATATGACAACCTGTTTGTGCCTTAGCTTTGTCATCGGTCAGGAAGGACTGATCCCTGGCTCAGAGACTGGGGTGAGGATTAGATGTGATAAAGTACAAGGTGAGAAATTTCTCTTCGGCCTTCTTCCTGCCACTTCGCCTTTCCCCTGGGGTTGCGGAGGGCCTGGGGCTGAAAGCCGTGCAGGAAGCAGAGTGGCCGGACATTTTTCACTCTTCCTGGGTGGACAGGGTGGAACTGACGGCTCTTCCACGTGAAAGAAGCCACAGACCCTGAATTAACAGAGTCGGAGTTGGACAGGACACGAGGCCGCCATCATCATAGATTCTAAATAAGTGAAAGTGTCCCAGCCGGAGAGCACAAAGGCATTTAGGAAACACATCTAAGAGAAGATCAACCTTTTCACGGCCTTGTGAGATACCAGCTCCTGGTTAAAGCAAAGGAGCACTGGTGGTGCAGTGGTTAAGTGCTCAGCTGCTAACCGAAAGGTCAGCGGTTTGAACCCACCAGCTGCTCCCCTGGAGAAACATGAGGCATGAGGCAGTCTGCTTCTGTAAAGGCGACAGCCTTGGAGACCCAATGGGGCATTTCTACTCTGTCCTACAGGACCACTGTGAGTCGGAATCGACTCAATGGCAAGGGGTTTTCCGTTTGGTTGAAACAAAAAGCCAGCTGACCTGGAGTCAACTCTGACTTACAGCGACCCCATGTATGTCAGAGTAGAACTGAGCTCTACAGGGTTTTCAAGGCTGATTCTTGGAAGTAGATCAGCAGGCCTTTCTACCCAGGTGCTTCCGGGAAGACTCAAACCTCCAGCCTTTCATTAGCAACTGAGCTTGTTAATCATTTGTACCACCCAGGGCTGGCTCCATTGACAAAACGACAGCTGAAGATGGTGGGGAAAGACGGTAAGTTGGAGAGGGGAAGCCACAAAGCAAATACCTCAGCAATCAGAAATGGTCGCTGTGATCACTGAAGCCTCTTTGTGGTCTTGAGTCAACTTTACAAATGTTATCTGGGTGACTGTTTAGAACTAGTGCTACTTGAAGCGCTAGGGGGTGAGGCCAAAGAGAGGATGATGCCCCTGCCCCTGAGAACTTACACTCTAATAGGCAGAGCACAACAGTAACAGACAAGAGAAACTGCCCGTCCCATCAGAAGGGCTCCCCAACGTTTTAGGAGTTCAAGCCAAAAAAAACCAAAAACCAAAAAACACCAACCCATTGCTGTCAAGTCAATTCCAACTAATGAAGACCCCATGTGTTACAGAGTAGGGCTGTTCCAAAGGGTTTTCTCGGCTGTCATCTTTATGGATGCAGGTCTCCAGGCCTTCCCTCCATGGCACCACTGGGTGGTTTTGAACTGCCAGCCTTTAGGTTAGCAGTCAAATGCAAACCATTTGTGCCACCCAGGGACCTTTCAGGAGTTCAAGGGTAGAGGAATTCACATTAGGATTAAGAAAGACAGAATTTAAGATACGGCTCTGATGTGAGAATAGGAATTCAACAGGTAGGACTATTGATGGGGAAAAAGGAATGTCCAGAAGAACATCCAAAGACAAAGGGGTGGGGGAAACGAAGACGCTAAATGTGGCAAGAGCCTACCGTTCCAAGCATTTTTATAATGCATTATGCGTTTAACTGTCTAATCTCAATAAACTTCTAAGTAACGGATAAAAAAGTAATGCCAGAGAGGTTAGGAAACTTGTCCAAGGACACAGGGCCAGCTCGAGACCCAGGTCTGCCTGACCTCTAGGTGCTGCTGCTTCCATACCGGGGAGATAAAAGTGTGTTCACTAAACTGTGTGGCCGGTGCTCACAGAGTGGCTTAGAGACCTAAGACTAGAAAATCAGTTGGGATGTCCCACGAAAGGCCTGGAATACCAGGAAGGAGGATTGATACTTCCCTGATGCCAGTTCCCCTTCCGTATTAGCCAGGACACTGTGAGGATTCAACGCGATAAACCATGTGTTAAACTATAAAGTTACGTGCAAAGATTAGCTATTCGTGGAGAAATGAAGAGTCACTGAACATGTTTGCATAAGGGCAGCCCTAGGTTACAGATAAACCTGGCTGAGGTGTGTAGCTTGGGTTAGAAGAGGGTGACAAAGTGGTTGGGAGGCTCAGATTCTGAACAGAGAAGTGAAGCCATATTAAATTAAAAGATAGAAAAGAAGCTTCATCAAGAGTGGGAGACATGAAAGGCAGGAGAAGAATGGAGAATCCCAGATCTGGGGTTTGGGTTGGGGAAAGGTTGGCCAAGATGGTGTTGTTGTTAGCTGCCAGCGAGTCGGCCCCTGACTCTGGGTGACCCCATGCACCAAAGAAGGAAATGCTGCCGGGTCCTGCACCACCCCCATGATCAGTTGCAGATTGGACCATTGTGATGAGGGTTTCATTGGCTGATTTTCAGAAGTAGATTTCCAGGCCTTTCTTCCTACTTTGCCTTAGCCCGGAAGCCCTGCTGAAACCTGTTCAGCATCACAGCAACATGCAAAGCCTTACTGACAGACCGCACATGAGGTGCACTGGCCGGGAATCAAACCCAGGTCTCCTACATGGAAGGCGAGGATTCTACCACTGAACCACTACTGCCCCCCTAGAATATTCTAGTATTGCAGGTATCTTGTTCCACTCCTTGACTTGTCTTTTACACTCCTAAGGGTGGTTTATTTCAAAGTTTGGGTGAGACGGAGTATGAGTCCATTTTCCTGCTGCAAGCCCTGTTTTATCTCAATTTCTTGCTGAACCTAGACCCACCAAACCTCTGAATTCTCAATCCGTCAGGAGCCAGCTGGTGTGTATTATGGTTCATCCGCCAAAATGTTCGGACTGTCCTGGGTAAGTTGACACCGGCACCTTTCAGGGAGAAGGCCAGGGCTCCATCTGAAGGTGGCCACACCTGGCTTGGAACCTGAATCTTTCACGGAAATGCAGGACACTTCCTCTTTCCTTGTGGCAACTCACAAAAGAGGAACCAGGCCAGCTCCCACACTATGGCCAGTTCTCCTTTAGAGGTCTGGAACTGAGGGCTCATTACAGGGACAAATCTGGAATTCGGAAGGACATTCTGAAGTCACCGGAGAGAAGAAGCTTTCCTAACACCTGGTTCAAGGGGTCTTTCGCTTCACGGAAAATACCCGCCTGGAGGAGGGCTGCTGTTGTTAGTTGCCATCAGGTCAGTTCCGACTCATGGTGACCCCGTGAGTGGAGAGTAGACTTGTTCCATAGGGCTGTCAAGTCTGTGACCTTTCGGAGGCAGACTGCCAGGTCTGTCTTCTGAGGCACCTCTGGGTGGGTCCGAACTGCCAACCTTTCAGTTAGTAGCCCAAAGTTGGTACCACTCAGGGATTCTCTGGAGGAGGGCAGGGGACTGAATTCCTTGTCCTAAAGTGAAAACATCCAGAACAGAAGCAACCTGAACCCCACGGTCCCTGCACAGATAGCCTGGGGGGGTCTGTGGAGATTAAGATGCCTTGGGAGGGGAGGGGTGAAGGCAGAAGATTCTAAGAATCAGCAGTTGGGTCACAGAGTTGGGAAAGGACTCTCCATTGGGTTAACCAATAGTCCAGTCAGGCTGAAAAGATGACTCTCTTTTGCTAAGAGAAGGCTGGTATCCAGAGAAAGAATTCTCAGACTGCAACACCCTAAGTGTAAAAACCAAATGATGCGTGGAGGAGCCCAGCCAGGCCGAGTGAGTGCTCCGTCTCCCCCCTCATGACTTGTCTCTCCCCATCAATGTTGGTGCTCCCCAAGGGTTTTGTCCTCCACTTTCTTCTGGGACTGCATGTTCTCCCAGGGCGACCTTACCTGCTACCATAGCATCAATTTCCATCTCTGTCTCCTGCCTAATTCTATCTCCCAAGGGCCAGGCTCAATCTACAAGTACCTCCTAGGAAACTCGAGTTGGACATAGACCTCAATATGGGATCCAAAGTCGGAAAAATAAATGTATCTCTCCTGCCCCCAGAAGACCTGGGTTCCACTGGTGGCTTTGAAATATGTCCACAAGTCCTTTGATATTCCTTCCATCAAGAGATAGAGACTCTATCCCCTTCCCTTGAACTTGGGTGGGCCCTTGTGACTGCCTTGGTAAACGGAGTACAGTAGAAGTAACAGGGCGTGGGTCTGAGGCTAGGTTAGAAAGGGCCGCAGAGCTTCTGCTGGTTTTTCTTGGGACACGCACTTTGAAGTCCTGAAGTGCCAGGTCAGAAGTCCAGTCACCCTGAAGCCAACATATTGGACAGACCATGTGGAAAAATCACAGTGAGCGACATCTTCACGATGTTGACTTTTCCAATCCACAAACAAGTATGCCTGTCCATTTATTTAGGTCTTCTCCGACTTTGTCAGTTTGATAGTTTTCGGCATACAGGTCTTGTACATGTATTGTTAAATTTATACCCAATCTTTTACACTTTGGAGCTATTATAAACAATATTTTTAAAATTTCAGTTTCCAATTGTATATTGTTAGCATACAGAAGTAACAACTGGCTTTTGTGTGTCAATGACCCAATTAGTTATCAGTCCCTGAGTGCCTCACCATTCCTTGCTGGCTTCCTTAATCCTGCATAGCTCTGTAAGTAGTCCCTTGATTCAGTCTGTTCAGAAAACTTTGGAGTAAGTAATCCATCTGCTTCCTGAGCTGTACTTCCTCACCACCTTCAAACTCATCATATCCAATCACCTCAAACTCCTTGCTATTTCTTAAAGATGCTCTACACTTTCTTGCTTTCGTACCCTTGTTTTCACAGATTCTCCTCTTTCTAATACTTGTTGCTACGATTGCTGCCTACTGAACTCCTATGCGCTTCTCAAAACCTTAGTTAAAAATGCCTCCCTCCTCCATCAAGACTTTCTCAGGCCCTTTCCCAGGTAGAAACCTGCTGAGCTCAGTCTGGATCTCTACTACACCCTGTCTCAGTTATCTAGAGCTGCTATAACAGAAATAGCACAAGGGGTGGCTTTAACAAACAGAAATTTATTTTCTCATAGTTTAGAAGGCTAGAAGTCCAAACTCAGGGAGCTGGCTCTAAGGGAAGGCTTTCTTTCTCTGTCAGCTCCAAAGGGAAGGTCCTTGTCTCTTCAGCTTCTGTTTCTTGGCCCTTGAAGATCTCCATGTGGCTTGGCATCTCTTCCTCTCTCTCTGCTTGCTCCTTCCTTGTTTAATCTCTTTCATATCTCGAAAGAGTTTGGTTCAAGACACACCCTACATTAATCCTGCCTCATAAACATAACAAAGATAGCCCACTCCCAAACAGAATTATAACCACAGGTACATAGGTTAGGATTTACAACACATATTTTGGGGAGACATGATTCAATCCATAACACCCCCCAACAGGCCTCTGTGGAGCCCCTTCCATCTCAAGCTCCCTGAAGCAGGGACATGATTTGCTCACCCTTGCAGCCCCTGGAAGGAGCCCTGGTGGCACAGCAGTTAAGTGCTCGACTGCTAACTGAAAGGTGGGCGGTTCGAACCCACCAGCCACTCTGCATGAGAAAGATGTGGCAGTCTGCTTCTGTAAAGATTACAGCCTTGGAAACCCCATGGGGCAGTTCTACTCTGTCTTCATAGACTCGACGGGAAAGCGTTTGGTAGCTCCTGGCACCAAGCTTGGCACACTGTAGGTGCCTGAGCAACACCTGCTGGACCGAACTGAACCAGGAATGCATTACATTTGCTACTCAGTTCACGTGCCCGGGAAGCTACGACATTTTCTACCCTTTACTCATCAAACCTGATTACAAAAGGCTGCAGAAAATAGCTGAGGGAGGGTGCCATTAACTGAGGGTGAAAACTTGGCCACAGGGAATGTGGGTAAATATTTGACCACGTTACCCCAGTCCATCAAGCCTAGAGGTGCCTCATCAATATGGCTGCTCCAGAAACTCCAGACTTATGGGATTCAGTGCCCAATTCCTATACCTCAGGACTTCTTTTGAGCTTCTGGGGCCCCTAGAGTCAGAAGAGCCCCTGGGATTCAAGTGAGGTTGAAGTTGGTTGGGAACAGTTAGGACCAGCCAACAGGAATCCAGCCTCTACAGCAAGTGTCCAACGAGATTGTAGCGTTGTCAGTTGCCGTCTATTCGGCTCCAACTCATGGTGGCAATCTTAACGTATAACAGAGGAAATGTTGCCTGATCCCACACCATCTTCACCGTCACTGGTATGTCTGAGCCGACTGTTGCGGCCACTGTGTCAATCCGTATCACTGAGGGTTTCCCTTGTTTTCACTGGCCCTCTACCAAACATGATGTCCTTTTCTAGTGACTGGTCTTTCCTGATGATTCGTCCAAAGTAAGCAAGTCCAAGTCTCACCATGTTTGCTTCTAAGGAACATGCTGGTTGTATTTCTTCTACGACTGATTTGTTTGGTCTTCTGGCAGTCCACAGTATATTCAATGTTCTTCACCAACCCCACACTTTGGACGCACCAATTGGCTTAGAGGTCCAAGAATCGTGGGGCTTCCCAAGGGGGAGAGTCTCTCCAGGATGGCCCAGGTTCTACGTGAATCTTTTAATCCAAGCACAGCCAGACTCTCCCCCTCGCCCAAAGGTGTGTCAGTCCCGCGGTGTGTGGTGGGTTATTCCTGACTATACTTGTGGGCTCTAAAATCTCCCATTCCCTGTCTGTGGTTGACTCTCTTTATTCTACCTCTTTTGTTTCCTGTTACGATGGTTCATGTCCAATAATCTCATCCTTTAAACCTCCTCAGAAACTGAAGAGTAATCCTACCTACCGTCTGGTTTGATGCATTCCTGTGAAATACTTTCACCCACCTCAGAAGCGAGGATGGAAAGACTCGGGCTCGCTCACTTTGAACAGAAAGTGACATCATGGTTGGTAAAGTTGAGGGTCACTGAAAATGAGTGAAACCTTCACTGAGATGGATGGACACACTAGCTGCAACAGTGGGCTCAAACATAGCAAGGATCGTGAAGATGGTGCAGGACGGGTCAGTGTTTCATTCTGTTATACCTAAAGTTGCCATGAGTTGGAGCTGACCTGATGACCTCAAAAATGACAACCACCACCTTGCCCCTCTCAGAACTTGGGCAAATATTTGGCCTCCAAGTCACCGATGGAATTACAAGTCCCTGCACCCAGACCTAGACAGCTTGGAGAGGCCCTGGAATCCTTGGCTGCTAACTGAAGGGGTAGAGGTTCAAGTCCACCCAAAGATGTCTTGCAAGAAAGACCTGGCAATCTACTTCTGAAAAATCAGCCACTGAAAACCCTAAGAAGCACAGTTCTACTCTGACGCACATGGGGTTGCCATGAGTCAAAAGCGACACCATGGCAAGAGTTTTTAAAGGTGCCCAGGTGCCTCTTCATATAGGACAAGAGTAGGGTCCCAGAAAACACACAAAGATGACAGTTTACAACAATGCCTTTAAAGAATAACATTGTACCCACAATCCAAGTTTCATTATTTGCATCCTCCCTTTTGTTTTGTGTTTTTGGGCAACTACACAAACATTTATAAGGGACTTCGCAGTTTTATAAAGTGTCTCCGCATGTATTAGCTCATTGGATGACAACGATGGATTAGAGTTATTAGAGTTAAGGTCCAGAAATGACTATAAATGCCATCGGAAACCATACAGAGCCAACATGGTGAGTACAACATTTCCACAATAACTTGAGGGTTTTATTTACTCTCGGAATCGTGCATGTTTCTGAGGGATTTTCAGCCCCTTTCTTAGTGTTGACCTCATAGACAACATATGTGTTCCAGAGCATGGGAACACGTGTGAGGGAGAGAGAGAATCGAGGCAAAAAGTTACACCACACCACTGGGACCCACCACCCTTTTGCCCTGGTACACAGAGCACCAAGCAGCATTTACAAAGGAGGTGAGCGTTAGTGACTGAGCATCAGGTCAGGTAACATCAGGGATCTACACCTCAGATGCTGTGGGTCCAGTCTTCTCTGGCTTAAGATGGGGAAAGGAGGGGACACACCTTACGGGGCACTGAGCTTCTGTTAATGGTGATGGAATAATCTGGAAGCAGATAGTGGTTGTACAACACGATGAATGTAACTAATGTCACTGAACCGTACCTGTAAAACATGCTGAATTGGCAAATGTTTTGTTATATAGAGTTTTACCACAATTAAAAAAAAAAAAAAGCAACCAAACCTCACTCAATATTTCCACTTAAATAACAGAAGATGTAAACTTTTAATTTTTTTTCCAGTTGGCACAACAGCTAAGTGCTTGGTTGCTAACCAAAAGGTCAGCAGTTCAAACCTACCAGGTACTCCAGGGGAGAAAAGACCTAGTGATCTGTTCCCATAAAGGTTACAGCCTTGGAAATCCTATGGGGTAGTTCTACCCTGTCCTACAGGGTCACTATGAGTTGGAATTGACTCAGAGGTACACAGCAACAACAACATGGCACAAACGGCTAAGCACTCAGCTACTAACTGAAAGGTTGGTGGTTCAAATGCATTCAGAAGTGCCTTGGAAGAAAGGCCTGGCAAGCTACTTCCAAAAGGTTACAGCCATTGAAAACCCTGTGACACACATGAGGTTGCCATGAGTCAAAGTCGACTGAACGGCACCTGGTTGTTGTTGTTGTGCCTTCTCAACTGGCAACACAGACCTAACTCCTTCCCTCCGTGGAGCTCAGAACCTCCTCAGGAAGTTATCCGGGTGTGACAGAGGGATCTATGCTGAGGACATGGAAACAGAGCCAGCCTATTATGTCTCCTGGTTGATAATCAACTTGGGTTAATAGAAAAGTAAAACCTATCTTCAGGCTCTCAGTGACCAGGTCTATTTATCCAAGCAGCTGCTCAAGGCCTACTGGAGCAGGTATCAAGGGCAGACTAACTTCCTCTCAGAAAAAGAACTTCCAGGCAGGGAGAGAAATGGGAAGAATTTGGACAGTGGTATGAAAGGATGTTTGGAGGGAAAATCTAGAAATAAATTCACTAAAGAAATGTTGTCGTTGTTGTTAGTTGCCACTGAGTTGCTCTGACCTTACGTACAACAGAATGTCCAGTCTTGTGCCATCTTTGTGATGGTTGGTATGTTGGAATCCGTTCTTGTGGCAATTGTGACAATCCATCTCATTAAGGGTTTCTCTTGTTTTCGCTGATCCTCTACTTTACCAAATATGATGTCTTTTTCTAGTGATTGGTCTTTCCTGGTGACACATCCCAAGCAAGCGAGTGGAACTATCATCATCCTTGCTATTAAGGAATATTCTAGTTGCATTTCTTCTAAGACTGTCCACCACCCATCTGTCAGTTTGTCATACTGTGGTGGTTTGTATGTTGCTGTGATGCTGGAAACTGTGCCACCAGTATTTCAAATACCAGTAGGGTCACCCATGGTAGACAGGTTTCAGTGAGGCTTCCAGACTAAGACAGACTAGGAAGAAAGGCCTGGCAATCTACCTCTGATAATTAGCCAATGAAAACCTTATAGATCATAACAGATGAAAGAATTAGCCAGTGAAAACCTTATAGATCATAACAGATGAAAGAAAGAAATAGGAGTTGCTAAATACCACATCCAAAAAGGCTTTACCACCCAAGGCTGATTCAGCTTCCAGTCATGACCCAACTCTTCTATTCCTCTATCTGCTAAAGGTTTCTCCAGAGATCAGCCTGGCTCTGAGAAGACAGATCTTCCTCAAGGCAGAAAGATGCCCTCCAGTGTGGGAGCTTTAGGGCCCTGCTGAACTCTCAGTAAAGTGGTTTCAGAACTGTTAACGACCATACTTGCTCTTGTTCTGGGCCCACAAATTAGGAGTATGTTTGGGATGACGCAGGCTTGGGTAAGAGTTTCCCAGCATCATCATTCAAAAACCCAGAAAACTGAGTGGGTAAACGGGGGATGGATGAGATGGGCTCACCAAGGATTTACTTCCTTTCTTCTTCAATGAAGAAACTTCTGTAATAAGTAAAAACACTTTGGGACATCTCCTATGAGTGCAGCAGACCCGTATAAGGCAGCAGTCTTATCCTCAGGAAACTGACGTGAGAAAGAGAAGCGTGAGAAAAAAACCCTATGCATATTAAACAGTTGCCATGGAGTAGATTCCGACTCATTGCTGCCCTGTAGTACAGAGAACAGCCCCATAGGGTTTCCAAGGAGCGGCTGGTGGATTCAAACTCCCAGCCTTTTAGTTAGCAGCCAAGCTCATAACTACTGCACCACCAGGCTCCATATTAAACAGTTGTTCCATACAATACTGGAATCAGACAGTGGATAGCGTGGAGGCCTCTGCACTCATCATTCTGTCTACCTGGGCTTGCTCTCCCCAACCTTTAGGCCCAGAGATGCCACCACACCTGCTCAAGGCCATTCCAACTACAACCTCCTCTATAAACTCTTTCCCAATTTGACTTTCTTCTATGAAAGTCCGTGGTGCTTCGGAGCTTTCTCACAGCGTTTACCACACTGCAGCTCCTGTTAGTGGTATTTGTGCATGAATTGCTTCTGAAAGACTGAAGACAAGACACAGGCTTCAAATCTGTGTTTCCCACCAGCAACTTCAATGCTTGTTGAATTCAAATTGAGTTTCTAATTTCTAGCTGATTGCTAAATGAATAGATATTCCCAGCAAAAGGCAATACTTTTCATCATACACGCCAATTCCATTTGATTAACAGAGGTTGCCCGAAGCACCATTCTGAGGATTGAGACCACAATGGAGCTCTGTGGTAAAGAGTACTATAATCAATTAGTGATGTCTGCCACAGGGCAGGCTTTGAATTAGAGGTGTTAATGTTGTCTACTACTTGAGAATCTAAATTTAGGTGGGAGACACATTGAAACAAAAACCCCAGGAATCGGTATCAATTTCAGGAATTAACAGAATGCCAACTGAGATGTTTCAACAAATGGATGCAACGCTGGAAGTGCTCACTCATCTACGCCAAGAAATTTGCAAGATAGCTACCTGTCTGACTGACCGGAAAAGATTAATATTTGTGCCCATTTCAAAGAAAGGTGGAAATTATAGAACAATATAATTAATATCAAATGCAAGTTAAATTATGATGAAGAGAATTCAAAAATTGTTGGAGCAAGTTAAGTCCATGGGGAACTGCCAGAAATTCAAGCTGGATTCGGAAGAGGACGTGGAACAAGGGTTATCACTGCTGATGTCAGATGCATCTTGGCTGCAAGCAGAGAATACCAGGAAGATGTTTATGTGTTTTATCGACTGTTGTCTTAGTCATCTAGTGGTGCCATAACAGAAACACCACAAGTGGGTGGCTTTAACAAAGAGAAGTTTATTTTCTCACAGTAAAGCAGGCTACAAGTCCAAATTCAGGGTATGAGCTCCAGGGGAAGGTTTTCTCTCTCTGTCGGCTCTGGAGGGAGGTCCTTGTCCTCAAACTTCCCCTGGTCGGGGAGCTTCTCAGGGCAGGAACCCCGTGTCCAAAGGACGTGCTCTGCTCCTGGTGCTGCTTTCTTGGTGAAATGAGGTCCCCAACTCTCTGCTTGCTTCCCTTTCATCTCTTGAGGGATAAAAGGTGGTACAGGCCACACCCCAGGGAAACTCCATTTACCTTGGATCAGGGAGGTGACCTGAGTAAGGATGGTGTTACAATCCCACCCTAATCCTCTTTACATAAAATTACAATCTCAGAATGGAGGACAACCACACAATACTGGGAATCATGGCCTAACCAAGTTGACACATATTTTTGGGGGGACACAATTCAATCCATGACAACTACGTAAAGCCACAGGACTATGTGGATCATAACAAATTATGAGTAACACTGAGAAGAATGGGAATTCCAGAACACTTAACTGTGCTCACGTGAAACCTGTACATAGACCAAGAGGCAGTCGTTCAAACAGAACAAGGGTATACTGTGTGATTTTAATCAGGAAACGTATGTGTCAGGATTGTATCCTTTCACCATACTTATTCAATCCGTATGCCAAGCAAATAATCCGAGAAGCTGGACTATATGAAGAACGTGGCATCAGGACTGGAAGTAGATTCATTAACAGCCTGAGACATGCAGATGACACAACCTTGCTTGCTGAAAGTGAAGCAGACTTGAAGCACTTACTGGTGAAGATCAGTATGGATTACACCTCAACATAAAGACAACAGGAAATCAAACAATGAATTGCCTTGGGCAAATCTGCTGCAAAAGACCTCTTCAAAGTGTTAAAAGCAAAGATGTCACTTTGAGGACTAAAGTGCGCCTGACCTAAGCCATTATATTTTCAATCACCTCATATGCCTGCGAAAGCTGGACAATGAATAAGGAAGACCAAAAAAGAATTGATGCCTTTGAAATATGGTGTTGGTGAAGAATATTGAATACACCATGGACTGCCCGAAGAACAAACAAATCTGTCTTGGAAGAAATACAATCAGAATGCTCCTTAGAAGCGAGTATGGTAAGATTTCATTTCACATACTTTGAACATGTTATGAGAAGGGGCCGGTCCATGGAAAAGGACATCATGCTTGGTAAAGTAGAGGGTCAGCAAAAAAGAGGGAGACCCACAACAAGATGGACTGACATAGTGGCTACAACAATGGGTCCAAACGTTGCAAAGATTGTGAGGATGGTGCAGGACTAGGCATGTTTCATTTTGTTGTATATAGAGTCACTATGTACAACGGACTCGGAATTGACTTGACAGCACCAAACAACAACAACAAGAGGGCAGAGGAGGGGGAGATTATCTCAGACTGGGCAGTCAGAGAAGGCTGTATAATAAAGATGGAATTAAATCTATTTTCAAGGAAGAGTAGGATAACAGAACACTCTCTCCTCACTTATTGACACGGTTAGGTTCCAAAGACCAGGTTGTTATGTGAAAATCAGTGTTCTGTGAAAACGGAGGATGGCCACATCAGACCACAAATGGAGGATAGCTATATCATTACATAACTGCCAAATTACATCATTACATAACTGCCAAATTACATCATTATATAACTGCCAAATTACATTATGAGATAACTGCCAAACCACTGAGAATCATGGCCCAGCCAAGTTGACACTTAGCTGGTGTTACCCTTGCCTCACAGCCCCAGAGTTTGTTATTGTTCACTACTGCCAGACAAACATGGTTAATGGGCAAAATAGGTGGATAGCAGATTTTTTTACTATCGTTGTAAATGCAAAATGTCAGATAACGAGACAGTTGGTGAGAGAAGAGTCACTGCAGGTGGAACACAAGAGCAAAAGGATTATGGCGGGAAGATACAACACATCCAGGGAGAACAACGACCAGGCAAGTTCAGCCAGAGTACAAGTGCGAGAGAAGGCTTATGCAGAAGAGAAGGGAAAGTACTAGATACTCTGGAATGTCGCAAATGAAGGGACAGGATGAAGAAGAGCCAAGAGACGGAAGGAAAGAAGCAAGAGGAGGATAATAAGCTTGATTTGACTACCCTACCAGAGCAATGTTTGCCAGAATGTTCTTAACTATCCATTACGTTTACTGAGGTCTGCTAGGGAAGAAGTAAGGAGCCCTGGAGGCAACTGAAAGGTCGGCGGTTTGAAGCCACCAGTTGCTCTGAGGGAGAAAGATGTGACAGTCTGCTTCTGTAAAGACTGCAGCCTTGGAAACTATACGGGGAACTTTTACTCTGTCCCATAGGGTTGCTAAGAGTCGGGATCAACTCAACAGCAACGGGTTTGGTTTTTGGTTTAGGAAGGATGTAGCCTTGCTTAATGGTTAACAGCCTAAGCTTTGAGTCAGTCCTAGCTCTGTCGTTTTAATCACTGGAGTGCAGTTTCCGCATCTGTAAAATGGGGGAAGCCCTTGTCACGGGCCAAACGGGAAATAAATGTACATAAAGCTCATAGCTGTTGTTGCTAGCTGCCGCTGAGTCAGCTGTGACCTTATGTACAACAGAACGAAACGCTGCCCGGACCTGTGCCTCCTTCGTGATCGGTAGTTCAGAGAGTCCAGTGTCGTGGCTACCGTGTCAATCCACCTCATTGAGGATCTTCCTTGTTTTTGCTGACCCTGTAACAAACAAACTCACTACTGTAGGCCCTCAGTAAATATTAGTCATTAGGTTTGGCTAGCTATAAGAGAAGGAACTTTCAAAGGAGAAAATAGGGCTCTCTCTCTTATTATTATTTTTTTTTAATATGAAACAGCCAAAGTGGTTATGTGGCTGAGAAAACAAGTATACGAGATACCCACAGAAATGAAGCAAAACCATTTCTCTTCTACCAGTGGAGAGAGGCTTGGAGATGAGGCTTTCTGCAGTTAGGCATTTCTGGTGATGTAGCATTTTTTTGTTGCTGACTTAATTCTTCACTGATTTATAAGTAACCAACAGATGCAACAGAACAGTGGCAGAAAAATAACTGAATTATACAATCTCATCTAGGTTTTCTTGTCTAAAGATTTCCCCACCGGTAGAGTGTGTAAGTAAGTGTTGTCGTTTTCATCCTCCGAATGTGCGGAACCAAAGAGCTGTCTCAGTGAAGAGCTGTAAGAAGAAACAGACGCTGTGGGCATATCCCGAGGTCATTTCTGAACTGGAGTTCCGGTCCCAAAGGCCCCAGCTTTGCTTCAGTGTGCAGACCAAGCATAAAGTCACATAATGCTGGTGTCAAAGATTCGTGCTAAAAACATGAATACCCGCTGTGGCAGCTGTCCCATGGCTACAGGTAGTGACTCAAACTCAGAAGGACTCTAGGGACCACGGAGGACTGACCACGGGGGACTGCTGGGAGGGTCTTAGCTCCTCAGCGCTGGTTCTGGGTCTCTGTGGTGGAGAATGAGGCTGAGGGGGGACCACAGCCCCACGGCTCACACAGCTGGGGCGGGTGGGACTCGGGGAGGAGCCACCCAGGACACACTGTGCGTGTGTGTGCCTCAGACAAGGTCCGTCCATCCTGAGCAAGTGCAGGGGCGTTCACCGGAAGGGGCCCCCGAGCGACGCAAATGCTTCATGTTCACGTTAAGGTCAGAGGTTTGAGCCCACCCAGAGGTGTCTTGGATGAAAGGCCTGGTGATCTATTGAAAAATCAGCCATTGAAAACCCTACGGAGCACAGTGCTGCTCTGACACACGCGGGGTTGACTGAGTCAGATCGACTCCAGAGAAGCCGGTTTGGGCTTTTGGTTTTATTTGCTGGGAAGGAACTATGCTGCCTCTGGTAATGGAACAGGCAGTGCGCAGATATTTTTCAAATGTAAGGTAGTAACATTTCTGGCAACCCGTGAGTCACTGCGGCACTTCCTCTCCATTAACAGAGGTGTTACTGTTCAATGTACTAATTACACAGAGAACTCTTTGTTGCAGTCAGGGGCTGTTTCCTCCCCAAGCATAATGAATTAGCTCCTTCCAAATCCATGGGCCCTGCGAAAGTGTAGCTCCAAAGTCAATTACTGGCGCAATGTTAACTGTCTCCAGCACTATCCTCTGTTAGAAGATGTGTGTTGAACATCACGAGAGCAAAGGCCATTAAAACACTGGCTATTTTAATAGACACTGCTGCGGGGGGGTTAAACGGGCCGCTCGGTGTCATTGAAAGTGAGTTTATTTTCTTCGAGAGCGCTCAAGTCCTCACTGGGAACGTGACCCCAATATCCAGCCGCAGGGGACACTCGCAGTCCCTCGGGCGGCCAGCAGCCAATGACTGCCTGGGGCACTTATTTCAGTCTCAGCTTCTGTTAAAGGTAATCACAATTTCCCGCAAGTAATTAATGTGGAAAGCTCTCTTTCTTACAAGCAAGCGTGCACACACGCACACCCGGGGCTCCACAAGCAGGTTCTTAACCTCAACTGTTTGTGCCCGGTGTGACTTAGCCCAGGGCTTTCCCCATCTGAGCTCCAGCAGACGCCGCATTATCATAGAATGATGTTCTACAGGGTACGTCTTTCTGTGGTGCCGCCTTTATTGCTCATGCTTGCTGCTCAGATACTTGATAGGGGGCTAACTTGAATTCTGTAGTTTAATCACGTTAAATAAAACACTGCGTCTCAGATGAAGCGCCAACGGCAGAATTCTTGCCTTCCACGCGGGAGACCCAGACTGGGTTCCCGGCCGTTGCCCCTCGTGCTCCGCCCCACCCGTCACCAGTGGGGGCTTGGGTGTTGCCGTGATGCTGAACAGGGTTCCGTGGAGCTTCCAGACTAAGGCAGACTAGGAAGAAAGGCCTGGCGACCTACTTCCAAAAACCAGCCAGTGAAAACCCTGTGGGTCCCAACAACCTGATCTGGGGATGGCACAGGACAGGCCGCGTCTGATTCCACTGTGCACAGGGTCACCGTGAGCCAGGGACGATCCCACAGCAACTAGCAACAACAGCAAGATATTTAATATTGAAGAAAATATTTAACGTTTCTCTTTTCTGAGTACTAAAACTAAACACACGCACACACAACTCTACCCTCCCCCTTCTCTGTACTTTACCAATTCACGTTCAAAGTACTCTCAGCGGATGAACGAACAAGGCAGACGCGAGCCATGACGTGCAGTCTAACACGTAAATTCGTTTTTTAAGATTCATTGTAGAATCTTGTGTTTAGATCCAGTTATTTTGTTTGGGGCTATGGTTTGATAGACTTGAACTGTACACTTTGTGTACGACAACTGAAAACTGGAATCTTTTCCGTGATTCTTTACATCTGGTGGGTTCTGATTTGGTTTCAAAAACGAAAGCACCAGGCATAGGCGCTCAAATCCCAAATCCCCCCTCAATTTTTCCATATGTGGAACCTGGGCCAAGACAGGAAAGGGCCCTTCTCTAGGGTACTTAATTAATCAAGGTTCCTCATATCAATCAACCAATCAATCTAATCATCTATCTAATCATCTATCTATCTAATCATCTATCTATCACCATCCATCAGCTTGCTGTATTATGGCAGCTTCCGTGTTGTGATGATGCTGGAAGCTAGGCCATCGGTATTTCAAATACCAGCAGGGTCACCCATGGTGGACAGGTTTCAGCAGAGCTTTCAGACTAAGACAGACTAGGAAGAAGGGCCTGGCGATATACTTCCGAAAATTAGCCGATGACAACCTTATAGATCACAACAGAATACTGTCTGACACAGTGCTGGAAGATAAGCCCCTGGGTTGGAAAGCACTTAAAATACACAGTGGCAACAACAATGAACCCAAGCATACCAACGATCATAAAGATGGCACAAGACTGGGCAATGTTTTGTTCTGTTGTACTAACATCAACTCCCAAATTCCTAGAAAATATTATAAAAACCAATTAGTAGTGCTAATTATGTTGCTAATAATACTGCCACATCTATAACATTCTATGATATAAATACAACGTCTTAGTTTTCTGGAAACCCTGGTGGTGTAGAGGTTAAGTGCTATGGCTGCTAACCGAAAGGCTGGCAGTTCGAATCCACCAGCCACTCCCTGAAAACTCTACGGGGCAGCTCTACTCTGTCCTGTAGGGTCGTTATGAGTCAGAATCAACTCGACGGCAATGGGTTTGGTTTTGGTTTTGGTTTTGGTTTTGGTTTTTAGTTTTCTAGAGCTGCTGTAACAGAAATACCACAAGTGGGTGGCTTTAACAAACAAATTTATTTTCTCACAGTCTAGGAGGTTAGAAGTCTGAATTCAAGGTGCTCGCTCCAGGGGAAGGCTTTCTCTCTGCTGGCTCTGGAGGATGGTCCTTGTCTCTTTGAGTTTCTGTTTCTGAGCGGGCTTCATGTAGCTTGGCTTCTTTCTGCCCCATCTCTGCTCACTGGCTTTCTTCTTTAATCTCTTTTATATCTCACAAGAGGTTGACTGAAGACACACCCTCCACTAATCCTGTCTCATTAACATAACGAAGAAAACGCATTCCCAAATGGGATTATAACCGCAGGCAAAGAGCTCAGGATTTACAACACAGATTTTTTCAATCTATAACATACACTAATGTAAATAAATATGTCTAAACTAGCTACCAAGGGTATTTATACCTGCTTTTCAAAAACATACACATACAAATCTATGTTTTTCTTTAAAAGCACAAGTCGCCACTATACAGCAACAATTATGCCAAGTTTATGTTCCCTCTATCAAACTGATGAGTTCTTGTGTGTTATGGAAATGATTCATTCTGAAGCTATAGGAACTATTCTTATCATTTTAAACAAAAGTCTTTTAAGAACACTATTATTTTACTTTGCATTTTTAAAGTATTCTCTATTTTCACGAACATTTGAAATTGGAGATCTATTTATTTTGTGGTTTTTGGGTATTTTGTGTTTCATCGACATTTTAAACTGAGATGGATGAAATCTAAAAGCATACATCTCTTAGATCTTAATATTACTGCTCTAATAAACTTTAATACTGACACAGAATATTATCCTGGTGTCTTAGGTTGGGTTCTCTGGAGAAGCAAAACCAGTAAAGCATACAAATATATATACATAGAGAGATTTATATCAAAGAAATGGCTCATGTGGTTGTAGAGGTGGGAACATCCCAAGTCCGTGGGTCAGGATAGAGGCTTCTCCTCATTTATGTTGCCACAGGTGCTGGCAAACCCAAGACTGTCAGGTCAGACAGCAGGGCACAGCAGGGCTCTCACTCACAGGCTGCGAAGATGGACAAATCCCAAGATCGGCTGCAAGACTGCAGGTAAGCTGCTAGCTCAAGTCCCAAGAACTGGGGGTCAGACAAACAAGAGCCAGCTGCAGGATTCAGAGTGAGCAAAAGCCCACGAGCCTTTCCAGAATGTCCACTTATATTCAATGCAGGCCACAGGCCCAAGGAAACTCCCTTTCAACTGATTGGCTACTCATAGCAGATCCCATCACGGAGGTGATCATATTACATGAAATCTCATCATGGAACGGATCACATCATGATATAACTACCAAACTACATCATAACTGCCAAACAACTGAGAATCATCTCCCAGCCAAGTTGACGCACGACCCTAAAGATCACACCTGGTAATAGCCCCATCTACAATTCATATTATTGTCCTCAAGTTACCATCAGCAGTTCAAACGCAGAACAACTGATGCAACATCAAGGTCATGTAAAGACCTCTAATCTTCCCTTAGTTCCCTATGGAAGAAGCCCTGGTAGCGCAGATGTTATGTGATCAGCCTCTCACCGAAAGGTTGGTGGTTCGAACCCACCAGTCTCTTCATGGGAGAAAGATGTGGCAGTCTGCTTCTGTAAAGATTACATCCTGGGAAACCCTATGGGTAGTTCTACTTGCCTTATATGGTCGCTATGAATTGAAATTGACTTGATGGCAACGGGCTTGGTTTGGGGGTTTTAGTTCCCTATGGAAGAATCCCTCTGGCTCCTGGCAATGGACTGAGGAAAGACTATACAATCAGAGAGCTAAAAGATTTCAAAGCTAGAAAGAACCTCAGAGACTTCCTAATCCAGAGTCGACAAGTATGCAGCAGACTCTCTGATCCCAAGCCCTTGGCAGACATCAATAATCAGTTTCAGACCTTTCGCCTCCAACCGTACACTACCTATAAGTGAATGTTCTTCCACCTAATTCAAACCCCTCCTTTTTCTAACAAGGAAACTAAGGTTCAGAGAGTTTAAGTATTAGATACACTTCTCTTACATAGCTTTTAAGAGTCAGTCTCATTAAAAGGTCTCATTTCATTCCCCAGTGCCTGAAGGTGTAACGAGGATGTATTTGCCCATGTTGTAGTTGTTGTTATGTGCCATCGAATCGACTCCAACTCACATTGACCCTATATGACTGAGTAGAGTTGCCACATTGGGTTTTCTTGGCTATAATCTTCATGGGAGCAGATCGCCAGGTCTTTCTCCTGCGGAGCGGCTGGTGGCTTTGAATCGCCAATCTTTTGGTTACCAGCCAAGCGCTTAACCATTGTACCACTAGGGCTCCTTGCTCTTGCCCATGTTGTTCGTGTTAAGTGCTGCTGAGCCAGTTCCAACTCATAGCGGCCCTATATACAATGGGATGAAACAGTGCCCAGTCTTGCACCATCCTCACAATCATTGCTAGGTTGCAGGCATTGTGTCAATTCATCTTGTTGAAAGTCTTCCTTTTTTTGCGGACCCTCTGCTTTACCAAGTATGATGTCCACCTCCAGGGACTGGTCCCTCCTGATAACATGTCCAAGGTATGTGAGATGAAGCCTCACCATCCTCCCTTCTAAGGAGCATTCTGGTTGTATTTCTTCAAAGACAGAGTTGTTCATTCTTCTGGCAGTCCATGGTATATTCAGTATTCTTTGCCCACACAATAATTGAAAGGCTTCCATTCTTCTTCGCTCTTCCTTATTCATTGTCCAGCTTTCACATGCCTACGAGGCAATTGAAAATGCCACAGCTAGGGTCAGAGGCACCTTAGTCCTCAAAGCGATGTCTTTGCTTTTCAACACTTTTAAAGAGCTCTTTCGCAGCAGATTTCCCCAATGCAATACGTCCTTTGATTTCTTGACTGTTGCTTCCACAGGCGTTGATTGTGGATCCAAGTAAAATGAAATCCTTGACAACTTCAATATTTTCTCCATTTATCATGATGTTGCTTATTGGTCCAGTTGTGAGGATTTTTGTTTTCTTTATGTTGAGGTGTGATCCATACAGAAGGCTGGATTACTAATGAAGATCTTTGACCTCCATCAGTAAAACTTTCAAAATTCTCTTCGCTTTCGGCAAGGAAAGTTGGGTCATCTGCATATCACAGGTTGTTAATGAGTCTACCTCCAATTCTGATGCCACGCTCTTCTTCATACAGTCCAGCTTCCTGGATTATCTGCTCAGCATACAGACTGGATAAGTATGGTAAAAGGACAAAACCCTGACGCACACCTTTCCTGACTTCAGATCACTCAGTATCTCCTTGTCCTGTTCCAACACCTGCCTCTTGGTCTAATTACAGGTTTCACATGAGCACATTTAAGTGTTCTGGAATTCCCATTCTTCGCAATGTTATCCATGACTTGTTATGATCCACACGGTTGAATGCCTTTGCATAGTCAATAAAATACAGGTAAACATCTTTCTGGTATTCTCCTCTTTCAACCAGGATCCATCTGACATCAGCAATGACATCCCTCATTCCTGAATCCAGCTTGTATTTCTGGATGTTCCCTGTTGATGTACTGCTGAAACCATACATTTTGGATTATCTTTAGGAAAATTTTACCTGTGTGTGATATTAATGATATTGTTTAATTATTTCCACATTCTGTTGAATCATCTTTCTTTGGAATGGGCACAAATATGGATCTCTTCCAGTCAGTTGGCCTGGTAGCTGTCTGCCAAATTTCTTGGCACAGACGAGTGAGCACCTCCAGCATTGCATCCATTTGTTGAAACATCTCAATTGGTATTTCATCAATTCCTGGAGCTTTGTTTTTCGCCAACGTCTTCAATGCAGCTTGAACTTCTTCCTTCAATACCATAGGTTCTTGATCATATGCTACCTCCTGAAATGGCTGAACATTGACCAATTATTTTTGGTACAATGACCCTGTGTATTCCCCTCACCTTTTTTTGTTGCTTCTGCATCATTTAATATTTTGCCCACAGAATCCTTCACTATCGCAACTCGAGGCTTGAATTTTTTCTTCAGTTCTTTCAGCCTGAGAAATGCCAAGCATGTTCTTCCCTTGTAGTTTTCTAACTCCAGCTGTTCGCACATGTCTTTAGAATACTTTGTCTTCTCAAGTCACTCTTTGAAATCTGTTCAGCTCTATTACTGCAACATTTCTTTCATTCACTTTAGCTACTCTACATTCAAGAGTAAGTTTCAGAGTGTCTTTTGACATCCATTTTGGTCTCTTCTTTCTTTCCTGTCTTTTTAATGACCTTTTGCTTTCTTCATGTATGATGTCCTTGATGTCATCCCATAACTCCTCTGGTCTTCTGTCATTAGTGTTCAATGCATCAAATCTATTCCTGAGATAGTCTCTAAATCCAGGTGGGATATACTTACGGTGGTATTTTGGCTCTCGTGGGCTTACTTCAGTTTTCTTCAGCTTCGACTTGAACTTGCATATGAGCAACTGATGTTCTGTTCTGCAGTTGGCCCTTGGCCTTATTCTGACTGATGATATTGAGCTTCATCATCGTCTCTTTCCACAAATGTAGGTGATTTGATTCCTGTATATTCCATCTGGCGAGGTCTGTATGTACAGTCACCGTTTATGTTGTTGAAAAAAAGGTATTTGCAATGAAGAAGTCATTGGTCATGCAAAATTATATCATGTGATCTCTGGCATTGTTTCTATAACCAAGGCTATATTTTCCTGAGGGATTTCATTTTAATTGGATCTACAATCAACACCCATGGAAGCAGCTGTCAAGAAATCAAAAGATGCATTGCACTGAGCAAATCTGCTGCAAAGGGCCTCTTTAAAGTGTTGACAAGCACAAATGTCACCTTGAGGACTAAGATGTGCCTCACCCAAGCCATGGTATTTTCAAGTGCATCATATGCATGTGAAAGCTGGACAATGATAAGGAAGGCCGAAGAAGAACTGACACCTTTGAATTACACTGTTGAAGAATACTGAATATACCATGGATTGCCAAAAGAATGAACAACTCTGTCTTGGAAGAAGTACAACCAGAGTGTTCCTTAGAAGCAAGGATGGCGAGGCTGTGTCTTACACACTTTGGATACGTCAGGAGGGATCACTCCCTCGAGAAGGACATCAACGAGATGGATTGACACAGTGGCTACAACAATGAGCTCAAGCATAACGACGACTATGAGCATGACGCAGACCCAAGTATCCTCTATGTAAAAAAGGAAACAAAAACCCTCTTGACCTCACATTTAGCTACCACCTTCTCCTATTCCTTTCACAACTTGTTGTTGTTGTTAGGTGCTGTTGAGTCGGTTCTGACTCATAGTGACACTATGTACAATAGAACAAAACACTGCCCGGTCCTGTGCCACCCTCATAACTGTAGCTATGCTTGAGCCCATTGTTGTAGCCATGTGTCAATTCATCTTGTTGAGGGTCTTCCTCTTTTTTGCTGACCCTCTACCTTACCAAGTATAAAGTCCTTCACTAGGGACTGGTCCCTCCTGATAACATGTCCAAAGTACATGGGGTAAAGCCTCATCCTCATTTCCAAGGAGCATTCTGGCTGTACTTCTTCCAAGACAGATTTATTTGTTCTTCTGGCAGTCCGCGGTACATTCAGTATTCTTCACCAGCGCTATAACTTAAAGGCATCAGTATTTTTTCAGTCTTACTTACTCATTGTCCAGCTTTCCCAAGCATATGTGATATTTGAAAATACCATGCTTGGGTCAGGTACACCTTAGTCCTTAAAGTGACATCTTTGTTTTTCGACACTTTAAAGAGGTCTTTTGCAGCAGATTTGCCCAATGCAATGTGTCTTTTGAGTTCTTGACTACTGCTTCCATGGGCGTTGATTGTGGATCCAAGTAAAACGAAATCCTGGACAACTTCAATCTTTTGTCAACTGACAACTAAGCACCTCTAAAAAGGGGTCCAGAGGTTCATGTCTTTACTCTGATGGGGCTTCTCCCCAAACCACCCACTAGTGCAGTGAACCTACTGTATGTTTTACTACCACCACCCATCTGTCAGTTTGTCACACTGTGGCAGCTTTGGCATTGCTAGGATGCTGGAAGCTTGGCCACCGGCATTTCAAATACCAGCAGGGTCACCTGTGGCAAACAGGTCTCAGCAGAGCTTCCAGACTAAAACAGAATGAGAAGAAAGGCCTGAAGATCTACTTCCAAAAAATCAGCCAATGGAAACCCTATGGATCACAACAGAATAGTGTCTGATAGCGTGCTGGAAGTTGAACCCCTTAGGTTGGAAGGCAATCAAAATACACAGTGTCCTCAACAACGGACCCCAAAACACCAACGATTGTGAAGATGGCATAAGAACAGGCAATATTTGTACATGGGGTCTCCATGAGGTGGAGCCGACTCCATGCCAAATAAACGACAATGCTTTACAGTTGCAAACAAACTGAGTTTTCACAAATGTCCCCTGAGGTTTCATCGCCATGATGGATGGGAACTGTCATAAGTAAGGAGCCCTGGTGGTGCAGTGGTTAAGATCTCGGCTGCTGATCAAAAGGTCTGCAGTTTGAATCCACCAGTCACTCCTTGGAAACCCTGTGGGGCAGTTCTACTCTGTCCTATAGGGTCGCTATGAATCAGAATCAACTTGACGGGCAATGGATCATAAGTAAAACAGATGGTAGGTTAACTGAGCTGGTCTCTGGCTTCTGCCCTTGAACTTTCTTGGTCTTTGGTCAAAGCAGCAGCCAGACAGAGCGGATTAAAATACAACCTGAGCTTGTCGCTGCTCTGCTCAAAGTCTCCTAAGGATTTTACATCTTGTAGCCAAAGTCGAATTCCTTGTAAGGGCTTATGATACCCCTTTGTCTGCCTCCTCCTAGCTCCCATCTCATCTCCCCCTGCTTTCTCCTCCGTCATCCTCTCCTTGCTGGTTCTCAAACTAGCCAGCATACTCCTACCTCTAGCCTTCCCCTTGCTGCTCTGTGCCTGCAATACTCTTTCCAGTCTGGAGTCAACTGTCCCCTTCTCAGCATGTCCTTCCCTGCCTCCCTATTGAAAACTGCAACTCCCACCCTTCCTAGTCCCCTCCCCTGCTTTATCTTACTCTTGAGCACTTAGCACCATGTGACATAGTCCCCTATTTTATTTTACCTTTTATTCTGGTGTCTATCTTTCTCCCCATGAATACATGTCGCATAAGGACAGGGGTTTTTGTCGTTAGGGTCACCGCTGTGTGCCCCGGGTCTAGAACAGCCCCTGGCACACCACAGGTGCCAATACATGTTTATGGAATGAATGAGTGACTGAATGAATGATTGATTGGCTATGGCAGCTGTATTTGCAGGATGAGGAGGCCCTGGGTGGTGTAGGGCTTTGCAGGGTTTAACAGAAATTAACAAAGACTGTACCTAACTATTCAATCTCTGAATAGGGATTTAATAAATGATTAGCTCTTAGCATCTCACAAACCCTCTAGAGCGCAGTTCTGCTCTGACATACATGGGGTTGCCATGAGTCGGAATCGACTCGAAGGCAACTGATTTGGTTGTTTGGTTTTGTCCACGCAAAGAATTAACTCTCATAGCTACTACACCAAATTGAAAACCAAAGTTGTTGCTATTGAGTTGATCCTGACTCATGGTGACTTCCGGTGCTACAAGGTGGGACTGCTCCATAGGGTTTTCTTCGCAGTAACAAACTGAGAACCGTTAACAACAACAACAATCTTCATGGCAACAGATCATCAGGTCTTCCTCAGCACCGCCAGGTGGGTGTGAACTGTCATCTTTGCGGTTAGTGGACCAGCGCGAATCATTTAAAGATGACCTTTAACTGCATTTTCCCTTGCTTGCTATGTTCTAAAGAATCAAAGGCTTTAAGCTGCCCTGTGAACATCTGTGTCCCTCATTTCAATAACCAAACTATTTCAAAGTATCAGGCCTGCTGAATTAGATAGCAGAGAACAAACATTTTAATGGTTGGAATTAGAAGATGACATTCTGTCCAGGCAAGTCATACATTTAATGGTTTCGTCTCCTTTCAGGCTCAGGTGCCGAATGGTTCAGGATAGGGGCTGTGCGTGACATCTTTGTGGCTTCTCTGAATTTAGGCAGTCATAAAAATCAACCCTCAATAGCATGACCTAGGAATACTTACTGGCTGACGCGCTGTCACCCCTTTAAGTCTGCTGGAGTTTCACTTCTGGTTATTGGAGTCCTTGGGTGGTGAAAACGGTTAATGCATTTGGCTGGGAACCCGAAAGTTGGCAGTTCAAGTCTACCCAAAGGTGCCTCACAGGAAAGGCCTGGCTGTCTGCTTCCGAAATATCAGTCACTGGAAATGCCGTGGAGCAGTTCTACTCTGACACTTGGGGTCACCAGGAGTTGGAATGGACTCCGTGGCAACTGGTGCAATTAATTAATAATTATTAATTAACTTTACTCCTTATTAACTGCTCGTTAATGAGCCACCACAGACTACACAAATGGAGGTATGATTTCCACCCAGGCCCAGCGCTCTGAAGAAAGACGAAAGGAGGAGGACTCCTGGAAGTGACTGCTGATGCTGGGCGTGTCGGGGGTGGGCTTGGTTTGGGACCCCCAGACCAGGAGCAGGTGGGGACTGATGTGGACTGCCTCTGTCTGCAGGAGCAAATGACAGGGAAGACTTATTGCCCAGTATGTTAACGATGTCTAAATGGTGATTTTTCTTTCTGGAGACAAGGGCATTTGCTGGAACATGAGAAAAGTACCCATATCAAGCTTCTGGGGCTCACCCACATTAAAACTGGAGCAAAACACCCATCTGACACCAAAGCCTGTGTCTGCGAAATGGGACAGGTAATCCCCACTGACGCTGAAGATGTTATCTGTGTAACTGGTTCCAAAGGCTGGGGAACAACCACTCGAAACCCTTCCCACACCAGCCTCTAGCAATCGGTACCCGGGACACTGGTGTGCCACAGTTGGTTAGCAAGACGGTATCTCTGGAGAACCCCAGGGCGGAAAAGGCACAATTATTCCACTTCCACGGGGCACTGGGAGGGAGCCGTAAGCCCAGGGTTATCCTCAACGTCCTTAATGGATTTAATAATTAATTCTGCACTCTTACCACCAGGAATGGAGCTCTGGGGGCTCAGTGGTTAAGCATTTTGCTGCTAACCAAAAGGTCGGTAGTTCAAATCCACCTTTGCAATCCCTACAGGGCACCTCTACTCGGTCCTAGAAGGTCACTATAAGTCAGAATCAACTCGACAGCAACGGGTTTGGTTTATTTTTGGTTTTTACCACTGGGAAAACAAGACCATCTCTTCTATCTGGCCGAAGAAAAATCAAAATGCTGTCTCCGGGGGGGTCTGTTGCTTCAGTGCAGGGCAAGACCGACCCTCCACACAAATGCCCAGAGGCACTCTGCACTTCTTGGGGGAAACAGAGTTAATCAGTCAATGCTTGCTTCCCTCTTCTCTCCTTTCCTTCCAGGGAGGACCAGGCAATTCCAGGGTGTTATTTATTGGGAACCTGACTTTCCTTGGGAGAAGGTTCTGGAGTACGATATCTGACCCTGAGGATTCCATTAAATTTCAAAGGCTTTTTTAAAGGAAGTGGTGGGAGGGAGAACAGACAACACCAGCTATTCTGAGATTGGGAAGCAGCAGCTGAAAAGGAAAGCAGGAGAGGATAGGCAGGCCTGTCTCCCACCTGCGCTTCCCAAAAGCCCAGCTCCTATTTCCCAAAAGGAAGGTGGGACTCCCAAGGAGTCCAAATTCAGAGAAGGAGCAGCAGCCCTCACCTGCCGGGTGTCCCCACCTTTGTGAACTTCAAGAGGAAAGTAGCACTGGCCTGCAATCCCAAACAGATGCACCCCACAGCCCAACTGTGGCAACAGAGAACCCTGGCAGAAACTCAGAACCTAAGTGTGGTTCAGTGCGCACATCTGGACGACGTTCTGACAGTGGTGTCACTAGGGTCTGTGTCACCCCCCACGGGCCTCCTCCTGTACCAGACCATACAGAATCCTCAGCAATGTTTCTGTACTAATTTTACTTGTAAATCATAATTCCCGTATATCGCGCCTTCTTTTCCATTAATTACTTCCTTCTCAAAAAAGTTATTGATATAGGTTCACAAACACTAACTACCACAATATTGTAGCTAAAACACCAGAAAAGTAGGCAAAAGCAGTGACAACAATTAAAATAACGGCGTGTGCTTGCAGCGCGTGCAGAGGAAACTGGGTGACTGGAAGCATCACTGTAATCGGGTAACAACGACAGCTCTGACCAGGGCACATGAGAAGGTCCCGATCGGGTAACAGCGACAGCTCTGACCAGGGCACATGAGAAGGTCCCGATCGGGTAACAACGACAGCTCTGACCAGGGCACATGAGAAGGTCCCGAAGGTAAATTAGCATGGAGTTTGAGCCTTATAGGCAGATTGATGCATGTAAGCTGGGCTTGCAAAAAAATGGCTTTGTTGTTATAGCTAACGACAGAGATATTTTCACACAGTCATTTTGGCATCACCCCCTCTGACAGTGTCACCCGGTGCTGTTTGCACCCCCCCCCCCGTCTCCCTAGTGAAGCCATTGGGTTCCAATATGCACCTAGTCCAGTGACCCCTTAGGAGTGAATCACCTAAATACACCCTGGTTTAAACACAAGCCAAGATGACTTAAGATTTATTTTCAACAGAAAAACAGTGGGGAGAGCAAGAGGGCTCCAGAGGAGGGGCGCTATCTCAGCAGCCGACCAGGGTGGAAAGGGTGGATTTGACTTCTGGGCTCGTCCCCGTGTCCTCCGCGGGCACTCACTGCTCACCCCCGATTCAGACACGATTCTGGCGGGCTTTCGGCACCCCTGTGCACGCTGTAGGCACCCGTGCGTGGGAAGGCACCTTTCCAGGCACTGCTCAGGGTAAGCCCTGGCAACTTCCCTACCCTGCCTCTCCTGGCCCGGCCACCCCTGCGCCCAAGGTCCAGCGGAGCCTCTGCCAGCCCAACAGAAGCCGACGATTCACACTCAATCTCTCCGGGGCCGCGGGGTTCAGGGAAAAAAGGGGAGCAGATAGGGTTTAAAAAAAATTAAACCACGTCTGCTTCCAGACGGGAAGAAGGTGAGCTACTTGTTTCCTTTCCCCCTTCCAAGCCCCCTTGGTCATTCTGGATAAAGCAGCTCGCGGAGGCCCCAAACGAGAGTCCTCGAGGAGCTTTGTTCTGCTCACTCAGAGATCCACGCGCTGGGGAGAGGCCCCCGCGTGGGGGCAAAGCCAAGGTCGAGGGGGAGCCGGGGGTCTCTGCGGCACAAGCGCCAGCACCATGCCTTCCGCGTGCGCGCACACCCGGGCCCAGCCTGGTGCGCGTTCATCTCCGTGCCCATTCTAGTGCCCACCCTAGTGCGTGCCCACCCTCATGCGCACGCGGCCTGGGCGCGGGGCGCGCGTGAGGGCGCGTGTCGCCCACCGGCCGGCGCTCACCTAGCACCACCGCGGCCACGGTGCTGATCAGCAGCCAGTTTTTCTTGATAAAGCGCCACCAGTCGCAGCCCTTCTTCGCCGGCTTCCCCATGGCGGGTGCAGGGCTCGGAGCTGCCGCGGTGGCTGCGGCGCGCGGGGCTCGGCTGGGCTCGTGGGCCGGGGCCCGGGACTGTGGTGGCTCCGCGGCGTGCTGGGGAGAGGTGGGTGCTGTCACCGCCGCCGCCTGGGACCGCGCCTCGCCTGTCGCTCCTGAGCCCGTGCCGCCCCGGCTGCTTTGCGTGGGGGCGCCCGGCTCCTCCCGCTGCCGCCGCGCTCTGCGCCCGGCCAACCAGCGAGCGGGGAGGAGCGGCGGCTGGAGGCGGGTCGGGGTGCGCACTGGGGCGCCCGGGTTCGAGGGGGGTCGTCGGGGAGGGCCCCAGCGCTGCGGCAGGGACTGGAGCGGCCTCTTGGGGACCCTGCGCCCCTTCGGGCCTTCAGCTGAGGTCTAGTTCCCTTCCTTCCACGCCCCCCTCTCATGCTGGGTTTTGATATTACGGGTTTCCTTCTCTCCCTAATCTTGAGGGTGGAGCCGCTGGCCCCCCTGGATTTGGATTTCATCCTGCACCCCCCCGCCCCCCCCCCACATCAGCTATTCCCAAATGCCAACACTGGTGCCCTTCGAGTTGGGAGAGGCTTCGAGTTGGGGAAACTGAGTGCTGCTGTGGGTCACCCTTACTCCCCAGGAAGCCTGAAGCCTGGGGGAGGAGGAAAAGAAAGAGCGCTGGGCGCAGGTCCGGATTTGATGACCCTTCACGCGGGCCTCTAGTCTCATCCCCCACCCCCACAAGTATTATTGACTCTCTTTTTATGAGTCGAGGGAGGTGAGGCTCCGGCAGGATTTCTGGGGTCCCAGGGCTAGTAAGGGTACCCTGTACGTCATGTATTAGGCGCCCGCGAGTCGGTTCCGACTCACAGGGACCCTGCGTACAACAGAAGGAAACAAAATTCCTTCTCACAATTCCTGCTGACTTTGTTTCCAGCTCTGCATATGGACCTCTCTCATGGGACCTCTTAGAATTTCACTTCTGCTCACTGTGACCTGCTTTGTGGCCCTTTGGCAAAGTAATGAGGACTGAGAGCCCGGCCAGGCTGTTCTGGGGAGAAGGTAGGCGGGCCCTTCCCTAAGACCAAATGCCTTGGCAAGGCAGATAGAGGAGAGTTGGAGAAACTAGGTTAGTGGTGCCAGGTAGACTCAGCATTGCTGGCTGGACTTTCCCATTCTCCTCCTCCGTGCTGCTACCCAGTTTCATTCACTCTCACATGTGCAAACTTCCCTTCCTGTTACCACATCCCCAAACCTGCAGCTCTAAGCGGGCTTCTGATTTGGTTTTCCCAAAATTAAACGTGCCCTGCACCTTTGAATAAGATAATGTGTGTAAATGACTTAGAACAGTGCCCGATACACAGGCACTGGGTATTAGTTGTACCTGGGGGTACCCTGGACAAGCACCTTCTGGCTCCTTGTCTCTTGTCACCTGTTGGGGTGAACACACCCTGAAACTTCAAACCCACAAGAACCCTTGCAGACTGATCGATAGCAATTGCCCTTTAGAACTGCAAGTGGCTATCAGCCACCTATCTTGTGCTCACCCCTACAGCTCGTATGGTGCATACTTGTTTTGTGCTCGTTTAAGTTATGCAAGTTTTAAATCCTGCAATATAAAAAGGTGAATGAAATCTAAATACATACGCACATTTTGAAATAATGAAAATCTCCTAGATTAAAAAAAAAAAGTCAAGGATCACAAGAGTTCAAATCTGGTGAGCCAAGTGAACAGGAAGCTGTGTTTCTGCTATTGTTGTTGTTAGGTACCGTCCAGTAGATTCTGACTCACAGCGACCCCCTGTGTAACAGAACGAAATGTTGCTCAGTCCTGTACCATCCTCAGAGTAGTAGGTATATTTGGGCCCGTTGTTGTCAGTCCATCTCGTTGAGGATCTTCCTCTTTTTCGCTGACCCTCCACTTTACCAGTGCTGGAAGGTGAGCACCTCAGGCTAGAAGGCATTCAAGATACCACTGGGGAAGAGCTGCCTTCTCACAGTAGAGTCGACCTTAATGACGTGGGTCAAGTGAAGCTTTCAGATCTTCATTTGCTGATGTGACATGACTCGAAATGAGAAGAAACAGCTGAAAATATCCACTGGTAATCGAAACCTGGAACGTATTAAGTATGACTCAAGGAACAGTTTGGGTTTAGCTGATGGTAAAAAAAAAAAAAAAAAAAAAATTTATGAAGCGCTTATCACGTGCTTGGCGCTGATCTAAGCAGTCTGTTGTTGTTTTTGTTGTTGTTATTAGGTGCTATCAAGTCAGTTCTGACTCATAGTGACCCTATGTACTACAGAACAAAACACTGCCTGGTCCTGCGCCATCCTCACAATCATTGCTATGCTTGAGCGCATTGTTGCAGCCACTGTGTCAATCCATTTCCTTGAGGGTCTTCCTCTTTTCTGCTGACCCTGTGCTTTGCCAAGCATGATGTCCTTCTCCAGGGACTGATCCCTCCTGACAACATGTCCAAAGTATGTAAGACGCAGTCTCACCATCCTTGCTTCTAAGGAGCATTTTGGCTGTACTTCTTCCAAGACAGATTTGTTCATTCATCTGGCAGTCCATGGTATATTCAGTATTCTTTACCACCACCACAATTCAAAGGCATCAGTTTTTCTCTGGTCTTCCTTATTCATCGTCCAGCTTTCGCATGCATATGATGCAATTGAAAACACCGTGGCTTGGGTCAGGTGCACCTTCGCCTTCAAGGTGATGTCTTTGCTTTTCAACACTTTAAAGAGGTCTTTTGCAGCAGATTTGCCGAATGCAATGTGTCTGTTGATTTCTTGACTGCCGCTTTCATGGGTGTCGACTGTGGATCCAAATGAAATGAAATCCTTGACAACTTGAATCTTTTCTCCATCCATCATGATGTTGCTTATTGGTCCAGCTGTGAAGATTTTTGTTTTCTTTATGTTGAGGTGTAATCCATACTGAAGGCTGTGGTCTTTGATCTTTATCAGTAAGTGCTTGAGATCCTCCTCACTTTCAGCAAGCAAGGTTGTGTCATCTGCATAACACAGGTTGTTAATGAGTGTTCCTCCAATCCTAATGCCCGTTCTTCTTCATATGGTCCAGCTTCTTGAATTGTTTGCTCAGCATACAGGTTGAATAGGTATGGTGAAAGGGTACAACCCTGACGCACATCCTTTCTACAGGTTCCTCATGAGCACGATTAAGTGTTCTAGAATTCCCATTCTTTGGAATGTTATCCATAATTTATGATCCACACAATTGAATGCCTTGCATAGTCAATAAAACACAGATAAACACCCTGCACGTATCTGCTGCCTCTGTCCAAACACTTTGGTCCTTGCAACAACTCAGTGAGGTAGCTACTATTGTTACTTCATGGGGCTGCCAGAATAATGAAATAAGGTGTGTTATCATTATCATCCTCATTGTATAGCTGAGGAAACTGAGGCACAAAATGGTCAAGTAACTTGTCTAAGAACCCTCGTAAGTAAGAGGAGGATCAAGGACTTGAACCTCAGTGGTCTGGCTCTGGAGTTTGTGCATTTAAGTGCCACCTCTTTTATGAGGGATCAATACAGAATTGTTATGGGGATATTATTCTTGAGTTATGTGAATTTAAATTTATGCAAGTTCTTCAAGAATCCATCCAGGAGACACTACGGTGTCCTAAAGTACTGAGCTCAAGTGGACACTGAATACATTTTGTAGGGCAGTGGTTGAAGTCCCAAATTCCCTGTCCATTGCTGCTGGTGGCACCTTAGTCTATGTGAGTTCTCTGCTCAAGGCAAGAAATTCCATATGAAGCATCACTTTGGGGTCGGAGGGACCGGTAGAGATCTCCTAGCAATTAACTTCGATTCCTTTGTACGGTCTTGACCTGTGGTAGTCATACACACAGATGCTCTCAGATTGGACAAGCATAACTTGACCACTCTGTTCCTGGATGAAAAAGGTCATTTTCCTGGGATAAGACCTTAAGACCAAGTGGGAAGAAGTGTTAGCAATTTTTTTTTTCTTCCTTTAATCATCAGCATCTCCCTTTCCTCGAGGCTCCCCAGATTCCTCGACCCTGCTGAAATAAACCTTTGGCGAATTCTTATTAGGTTACATTTTGCTGGCTTGCTGATTCTTTTGTTTTGAAACCTTTAAATAACTCTGCAGTTTCCTTTATTGCTATTGGGTTGTGGTTGTTTTTTACATGGTTGACTCATGGATTCTCCCGTTACTTACTGAAGTGAAGAGACTTCGATGTTACCAGACAAGGTTAAACCAGCAGGTGACAGCCTGGCCTTATATGTTAATTCTGATATAAATGAAAAAAGGCATTCAGAAACAAAAAGTGAGATGTCAGCTTCTGAGTATTCTAGAAATAGTTGGCTGGTTGTGTTCTAGTCGTCATAAAACATATGCGGTTGGTTGCTTTGTCCTCACGCTATGGCAACAGGGAGAAAAGCATGATGGGTACCAGTGTCCTTCAGCATCTCCTTCAGCATCTCTGGCTGAGCAATCTTTCATGACCAACGGGTGGCAGGAAGGATGCCGTCAGCATATTCAGGCCCTCTTTAGCCATCTCTTCTTTATCTTCCAATCTTGATCTGTATATAAATTTATCTTGGAATGATAAATAACAATAAAAGAACTGTAATTCATTAAACCTTTATAATAATTCTCCAAGCAATATCTTATTAAAGATGATTTAGTGCAAAGCTTCTTATCTATTGGTAAGTGTCCTTGAACTCTTGGCTTTAACAGAACTTTGGCCCATAGGTTTTATTGCTCACTTCTGACACACTGAAGAACTATTCCATTTCATTTCATTATTGTTGTCCAGTGCCATCAAGAACAAAACATTGCCTGATCTTGCACCATCCTCACAATCGTTGCTGTGCTTGAGTCCATTGTTGCAACCGTTGTGCCAATCCATCTCGTTGAGGGTCTTTCTCTTTTTCACTGACCCTGTACTTTACCAAGCATAACGAACTTCTCCAGGGACTGGTCCCTCCTGATAACATGTCCAAAGTACATGAGACAAAGTCTTGCCATTCTTGCTTCTAAGGAGCATTGTGGTTGTATTTCTTCCAAGACAGATTTGTTCGTCCTTTTGGAAGTCCATGGTATATTCAGTATTCTTCACCAACACATTTCATTTTTGAACATGAAAAAAAAAATTCTCTGTCTGCTTCATCCCAGCTGTGTGTCCTCGAACAAATCATTTAACCTCACTTACCTGATCTGAAGCTACCATTGAAATAATAAATACAAGTGATTAACACATATTTGAAATATAGGAACAAATAACCTCACTAGTACGCAAGGCAATGCAAATTTAAACGAATATTTATCAGCTTGGCAAAGATGTCTAACATAAAAAAATTTCAAAATTACAGTGATAACGTTTATAATTTTAACATTATAAATTGTAAATCCAGCGCTGGCATGGAGAACCAGGAATTGTCACATACTGCTGGTGCAGCTGAAAGACGCTATGACTTTTCTGAAGACAATGAAGCAAATCGTAACATCTCCCATTAGATGTGTTTGCCTTCTTTAACCCAACTGGTCTACCTCTAGAAACTTATACCAAAGGAACACCCCACTGTGTGCACAAAGGGTCTTTATCCCACATAGTTAGAAACAAATATCTAGTAAAGTGGATTGGCTAGAGATTGAGTGAATGTGTAAAAATACGTCAGACAAGGGAACATACTGAAGGATTCAAGAGGATATTATAGAAGAATATCCAATTACACAAGAAAATGATAAAACCAAAAAAAAAAAAAAGAAGCCAAACCCATTGCAGTCCAGTCAATACCGACTCATAACACACACATGAAACTATGTTTTTTATAAACAGTGGGTATTTTTTTTTACAATAAGTACGTAGCCATTTATTACTTGCATATTTAAAAATGTAAAACTTAAAATATGAATCCTGTAATTCCAATTAAGTGTGTGTGTGCACGTGTATGCATGTGTGTGTGCGTTTTTGTGTGCGTGTGTGTGTAACTATAAGAGGAATATATGAAAATCATTAACGCACTGCTTTCCTTTTGCCTTTCTGAGAACATACTTTCTCCCCGTTAGGCCGGGTGTTCATAAACCTGGGAGGTTAGAATTTGTTACATAAGGAATTTAAAGACAAAAAATTGCACAAACATTCCACTTCTGCTTGATGGATGTATGTAGCAGAAAATTCTGTTGCCATCGAGTTGATTCTGACTCCTAGGGACCCTACAGGACAGAGTAGAACTGCCCCATAGGGTTTCTGAGGAGTGGCTGGTGGATTTGAACTGCCGACCTTTTGGTTAGCACCCTGAGCTCTTAACCACCACAGCACTGGACTATTATCTTGAGAAAGGATATTCCATGTTCCTTTTTCTCCCTTTTAGAATATCAAAGGAGCAGCCTGGTTCCTTGGTCTGTTGTAGCAGGAGGATACAACACAGGGGAATTAAAAGAGAGACCCACCACTTCCTGGCCCAGGGCACGGTGGGTGGGAAGAAGACAGGAAGTGAGGAGAAGGGGGCTCACCCCATTTTCTCTCTCTAGACTTCTGTCCAGAAGGAGGGTGTGTGTTAGAGCACAGAGGGTGGCAGCTCCATCCTCTGCTCCCCATCCAGGGGGCTGCTTCCTAGGCCTCCCATTACCAACCTGGGGTACGCCCAGAGGAATGCAAACAAGGCAGGGTAGTGTGGTCAGGCAGAGAGAATAAGGAAAACCACGCCAGGTGCTGTGGAGTCAGTTCTGACTTATGGCCACCCCATAAGTGTCAGAGTAGAACTGTGCTCCAAAGGGTTTTCAGTGGCTGATTTCTTGGAAGTAGATCACCAGGCCCTTTTTCCGAGGTGCTTCTGGGCAGACTTCCAGTTAGCAGCTGAGCATGTTAACTGTTGTACCACCCAGTGACTCCCAGGTGGAGGGGGCTCTGAGACTTCATATCCCCAGGACCCTTAGTTCCTGGTGCAGGGATGTTGCACTGAGAGTCATGGAATGGCCATGGCAAGGGAAAGTGACACTCCATGGAATCCGGGGAGAACCTGGTGAACTGGACCAATAGAGAGGCTCCCATATTTGTAACTAGCAGGAGCCCAGGTAAGCCTGAGGCTGCAGGTAAATGCCCCTGGCTCCAACCAACCAACAGAAGGGACAGAATTCACTGTCACAGCCGCAGATTTCAACCATGAAGGCTCGCAGGACAAGCGGCAACCTGCAGCCAGGGACACGAAAGGCAATGCCCTGAAGACCAGAATCCAAACAAGCCCACGTTGGGTTGTTAAGTTTTTGAAGTCTCTTTTATCTATGATAGATCTTCTCCATCTTTTTTGTTCAAGGGGCTGGGTCATTTGTCCTACAAAATCTCACACATTCTGGATTCAGCTGATTGCTTCTTCTTGGTGGCAATACATTTGTTTCTCTCCTTCCAGTATTTCCCATAAGCTGGAAGTTGGATAGTGTTGTTCATAGTTGTCGTCGGGTTGGCTCTGATTCATGGTGACCCCATGTACAACAGAACAAAACGTTGTCCAGACCTGTGCCATCTTCATGATTGTTGGTATGCTCGAGTCCAATGTGGTGGCCATTGTGTATATGAGTGCCTTCCGACCCAGGGAAGTCATCCTCCAGCACTATATTGGATGGTATTCTGTTGTGAGCCATAGGGTTTTCACTGGCTAATTTTCAGAAGTAGGTCACCAGGTTTTTCTTCCTGGTCTGTCTTAGCCTGGAAGCTTTCCTAAAACCTGTACACCATGGGTATCTCTGCTGGTATTTGAAATACCGGTGGCCTAGTGTCCAGCATACTGGCAACATGAAAGAAACAATACACATGAAAGACTAAAACATATAAAGTGTTATACATGTGTTCCTTCTTCCTTATTTCCTTCCCTTCTTCTATCATTCCTTCCTTCCTCCTCTTAAACGTAGAAAGAAATCTGGAGAAGATGAGATGTAAATATTTTATTTTTGTAAGTGAATTCCACTTGCAAATTGCTGGAAGTTTTCAGGAACTGGAGCTGGACATGGTGATTTACTTTGGGGTCAAATTTCCCCTGTCCAAGCACTTCGCCAGAATGATTCTAGAAGGCAGGGACCACGTCTAATTGATCATGGATTCCTTGACACCTGGTTCAGTTCTTGGAACATATTTTCATGTTTAATAAAACTTCGTTGAGTTCAACTAAAGCCGTTACAGTTGATGGTTGTAATTTTCACATACCAACTCCGGATTACATTCATGCCGTAAACCCATAGTTATCGGCAACGTCTGATTTAGCCTGGCCCACGCAGCGTTGTTGTTTATTATCATTATTTAGACTAAAAAGATATGCAAGGTTGTAAGTAAATTTCTTGCATTCTTCTTAAAGGGTTATCCTCTTTTTGGTCACAAACAGAAAAATGTGCTGAAAATCTATAAATGATGGGAAATTCCCAAGGACTGTCTCGTAACAGGAAGAGGTGGAAAGAATTCCCTGGTTCTTTAATGCTGTAGGTTGAGCGTGTGAATATAAACAGAGGTTCCTAAAAGATGTGTCACCAAGGCTTATCAGCCCTAATCCTATGGCCGCATCCCTTTATAGTATATAGGACTGCTCAGAGGAATTAACTATGCTAGGCGGCACAGTGGTTAAGAGCTGTGGTGTGCTATGGATGTTGACCAAAAGGTCGGCAGTTCAAATCCACCAGCCGCTCCTTGGAAACCCTATGGAGCAGTTCTACTCTGTCCTATAAGGTTGCTTTGTGCCGAACTCGACTCGACAGCAATGGATTTGGTTTTTAGTTACAGGTGACAGGTTTGTGTTTTACATGACCACCGTTTCTGGTGTTATACACCCCCTCTCCTGCACACATATCTCTCTCATCAGTTTTAAATTCATAAGTGAAGTTCAGGCTCTATCAGTGGCTCTCAACTTCCATCTTTTCATGCAACCTTTACAATTCTTTGCCACATCTATCTGCTCCCTGTATGTTATTTACCTAAGATTGTCCTTGAACTCCTTTTCTGTTTCTTAAATGAATGTGTTTTAGAAGAAACTCCATAGCGCTATGACAAATCAAAATCAGTACCACTTGCCAAGACAGTAGTAAAAATAAAAAGAGAAAACAAAACAGCTTTATTAAATGCTACAAAGAGACCACTGCCTATCGAGGAGTCTGAGCTCCTGGTCTGTTTTCTGTGTTAAAATAACTGTTATCCTTGATAGAATCAAAAGAATGAAAGAGAATTGAAAAGGAACTAATTTCTATACCACATGGCATCTCACATAACACCGGTGGTATGTGTCCCATACTGGGATATACTGGGTTGGCTCGTCTCCAGGTCTTTTTCAGCTTTCAATATCTATGGTGTTCTAAATATTTTTGTCCCAGGTATTTCCATATTTCATCCTCAGGCCTCACCCACTCAGTACCTAGTACGAACTGTCCTTGACTCACACCTCACATGCAAGCAGGCCTTCTTTACCAGCGACCATCCCCTCTCTGTATGCTGAGCAAATCTGACAAACCGGACTGTATGAAGAAGAACGGGGCATCAGGATTGGAGGAAGACTCATCAACAACCTGCGTTATGCAGGTGACACAACCTCGCTTGCTGAAAGTGAAGAGGACTTGAAGCACTTACTGATGAAGATCAAAGACCACAGCCTTCAGTGTGGATTACACCTCAACATAAAGAAACAAAAATCCTCACAACTGCACCAATAAGCAACATCGTAATAAATGGAGAAAAGATTGATGTTGTCAAGGATTTCATTTTACTTGGATCCACAATCAACAGCCATGGAAGCAGCAGTCAAGAAATTAAAAGACACATTATATTGGGCAAATCTGCTGCAAAAGACCTCTTTAAAGTGTTGAAAAGCAAAGATGTCACCTTGAAGACTAAGGTGTACCTGACCCAAGCCATGGTGTTTTCAATCGCCTCCCATGCATGTGAAAGCTGGACAATAAATAAAGAAGACTGAAGAAGAATTAATGCCTTTGAATTGTGGTGTTGGCGAAGAATATTGAATATACCATGGACTGCCAAAAGAACGAACAAATCTCTCTTGGAAGAAGTACAACCGGAATGTCCCTTAAAAGTAAAGATGGCGAGGCTATGTCTCACAAACTTTGGACACGTTGTCAGGAGGGATCAGCCCCTGGAGAAAGACATCATGCTTGGTAAAGTAGAGGGTCAGTGGAAAAGAGTAAGACCCTCAACGGGGTGGATTGACACAGTGGCTGCAACAATGGGCCTAAGTATAACAGTGATGGTGAGGATGGCACAGGACTGGGCAGTGTTTCGTTCTGTTGTACATTGGGTCACCGTGAGTTGGAACTGACTCAACCGCACCTAACAACAACAGCACCCCCACTCTCAGTGCTGAGAGTCACTATGAAAAAAACATGGAAATTTTATGCAAAAAGTAGAAAAAGAGAGAAAAAAACTTTGAAAAACAGGAAGTGATTGGGAGATGCTGACTCAGACAAAAGTCTTTCTGCTTCCTTGACCTAGAATATTTTTTAATCTCTTTTCTCAGACATTTTCCTTTCACTTCCTTGTACTTGCCAATATGAGGTTTATTTGTGTTGATATAAGCACATTCTCCTAAAAAGGCAAGTGTTTCTAGGAGGATTAAGAGGTTATTAGTCATTAACATCTTAGTATAAATTAGTTCAATCACCTCTTAGTATAAACTAATTCAACCATCTTGTTTTTTTCCTTAATGCCTAACATAACCTACTTTGAAGGAAAAGGAATGAAATAATTTTGATGAGTGGTATATTTGGGTGGGGATCTGGGATGCATAAAAGAGAGGGGGTTGATGGAGAGGGTATAGAGAAACAGAAAAGAACAAAGGGAAGTGAGAATGTGTTGTAGAAAAGTTTAACAGTTTAACATAGTTTAGTATTTCCTCTGTTGCTTCTCCTTCTTACTCTATCACCTTTATTTTTGTTTTAGAGACCCAGAAGTCAGATTAGTTTTTTTTTTTTTTTTTAAGCCACAGTTCAGTTATTTCCTAGATTAAGTCAACTTTTATAGGCCAGGACTCTCCCTACCATTAGTCAAATTGCTTGTAAGGGAGACTATGTCCTGTGGTCATGACAATCAACATATTCACTGAATTCTGTGAATACAGTATTTGGAAACCTGAGAACTGTCTGTGCAGTGCTGCGCACACAATGGGTAATTAAAGATGTGATTATTTCCATCTGCCTTCATAAATCTCCAGTGGGGCAGAAAATGTACTAAAGGTTGCTAGCACAGACATGGATTTCCCCAAGAGAATGGCTTAATTTCACACAAAGTGTTCCTGTGCTCTTTAGGTTCTTTATCAGGTTTCCTATCGGCCTAAGTGCATTGGTTCTATTGCTGACTTCCAAGAAGTTTCTAGGTCAGTGCTTTTCAAACTATGTGGTGAAGGACACATTTTTTTGGGGGCAGGGGGGAATCTCCCGTCTGTGGCAGACTAATCCTAGTATGCAGTTCGTGCCACCTGTGACTCACCAAGGAAGTCTGACCACACCCTAATTGGCCTATGACCTCTCTCAATAAGACAATCCCACCGATCTTGAGCTTGGATATTGCGGCAATGCCAAATTGCTGTAAGAGTTTCTAAAGACTTACTCTCAATTTTTGGGTATATCTCACTGCAGACTGCTGAGAAAAGTTTGCTGTCCATACTTTGAGTAGACTGGTCTAGCAGATTAGCTTTGAGAGTTCGTCTTATATAATGACAAGATCCCTATGCTCGTGGTGAGTTTTTTTATTGATCCAGAGTAAATGTCATCTAGCAGTGTGGTCCATGCCAGAAATCATCTGACAGTTATTGGTTGGTGTCCTCGATAGAACTGTATCCCCCCAAAATATCTGTCAATTTGGCTGGGCCATGATTCCCAAGTATTGTGTGATTGTCCAGCATTTTGTCATCTCATGTGATGTTCCTATGTGTTGTAAATCCTATCTCTAAGATGTTAATGAGGTGGGATTATTGGCAGTTACGTTAATGAGGCAGGACTCAATCTACAAGACTGGATTGTGTCTTGAGCCAATCTCTTTTGAGGTATAAAAGAAAGAAGCAAGCAGAGAGACAGGGGGACCTCACACCACCAAGAAAGCAGCACTGGGCGTAGAGCACATCCCTTGGACTGGGGGCTCCTGTGCAGAGAATCTCCTAGACCAAGAGGAGACTGATAACAAAGACCTTCCTCCAGAGGTGACAGAGAGAGAAAGCCTTTGCTGACAGAGAGAGAAAGCCTTTGCTGGAGCTGGCACTCTGAATTTCGACTTCTGAGCTGCTAGACTCTAAAGAAAAAAATTCTCTTTATAGAAGCCATCCACTTGTGGTATTTCTGTTATAGCAACACTAGATAACTAAGACAGGTTTTGCAATTTTGCAAACTCACTTGGTATATTCCTGTTGCTATTGTAATTCTTTTGAACTGTACCAGAGAGTTTGGAGCCCAGAGATCTTTTTCATGATTTTATCTAATTTTTTTTTTTTTTACCAATTATTATGATATTGGCATATTATAAACATAATATATAAAAAAACTGCCGGGTTAAGTTCTGCTGGAGTAACCAATGGCCCCTAAACTCTCAGAGCTTTACAGCGACAAACATCTATTTCTTGTTCATGCTCTATGTCCATCATGGGTCAGTTTCAGCTCGGCTCCACTTTGTCTTCATTCTAGGACCCAGGCTGAAGGAGCAGTTCTAGGTGCAACATTGCCGATCTTGTGATGAGGGAAAAGAGAAGGTGTTGACCAGGGGATGGCTCTTAAAGTCTGACCATGGCTTTCTCTCATACTCCATTGGGCAAAGCAAGTCCCATGACCCAGTGAGAAGTCAAGAGGCAGGGATGTCAGACCTCCCAGAGGGAAGAGCCTGGAAGGAAGGGCAGCAAACCACTCAAACACTAACAACACCTATGATACCAGCTATGACGGCAATTTAAGTGAGGGCTGGGGAAAGAATAAAAAGGCATTTCAAAGTGGGAGGGATGCATTCCAGAACCTCCAACCCCCGCCCCCCCAAAAATACTCATTTCCATCAGGTCGATTCTGACTCATAGCCATCAGCAGAACAGAGTAGGACTACCCCATAGGGTTTCCAAGGCTGTAACCTTTACAGAAGCAGACTGCCACATCTTTCTCCCTTGGAGCGGCTCGTGGGTTTTGGTTAGCAGAAGAGTGCTTTAAATACTGCGTCATCAGGGTTCCTTTTCCATAACCTAGAAGGATAAAATTGCTTTACTAATTTCAACGCCATTTTGAGAACATTTTACTCCTTCTTAAAGGCTCTGTGGGATGAATTGATTTTTCACGTGCCTAAGTGGAAAATGTACCCCTGTGGAAGAGTTATAGAGGATTTATATTAAAAAGAGAAACATCCTGGGAATTTATCTCTCTCTTTTGATCAGGTAAGGCTGACATCTAAATAAGCATGATGAGAAAGAAAATACAAAAGAGGATAAAGTCCCATCTGATACTAACTCAATGTATGCCTGAGCTTCTAAAATTTCAGCATGGCATTGTCTACTTTTAAAGTTTTTTTTCCTCGATTAATCTCATTGATGCATTCAAAATGCAGTGTTGGTGAAGACTATTGACTATAGCACGGACTGACAGAAGAACGAACAAATCAGTCTTAGAAGAAATACAACTGGAATGCTCCCTAGAAGTGAGAATGGAGAGACTTTAGAAGGCTAACTTTGGGTACGTCATTGGGAAAGACCATTGCTAGAAAAGGACATCATGGTTGGTAAGGAAAAGTGTCAGCAAAAACAAGGGAAACCCTCCATGAGAAGGATTGACACAATAATCACAATAATGGGCTCAAATATGCTTACGATCGTGAAGATGGCGGAGGACCAGGCAACGTTTTGTTCCGTCACACAGTAAGGCTGCCGTGAGTCAGAGCTGATTCCAGCAAGCCAACAACTGCAATGCTAATGTAAGAACATTTTATTCCTTCTTAAAGACTCTGTGAGATAAATTGGTTCTTAAAACGTTACAAGTGGAAAATGTATCCCCGTGTAAAACTTACATTGATTTATATTAAAAAGAGAAACATCCTGGAAATTTATCCGTTTCTCTTGAGTAGATGAGGCTGACATATAAATAAACAGAAGAGACTATAGTCCAATCCGATGCTAGCTCAATTTAGGCCTGAGCTTTTAAAACTTTAACGCAGCATTGTCTACTCCTAACGTCTTTTTTTCTTGGTTTGCACAGATCGTTTTAGACGAGGACATCACGGAAGAGTGACATATTCGTGTTCTGAGACTTTTTAGAGAATTCTTCATTTAGTCACTAAGACAGGACTTCTCCAGTCCCCAGACAGGAGGTCGGACTGGTCTTATTTGTGCCTAAGAAGTTCTTAATTCCATGTGGATAGGAACAAAATTCCCTCGTGCTTTTCTTTAAACAGGGCTCATTTCGGCGTCAAAGAATCAAGAATCCTCTTTAAGAACCTAGTGTACAGCCAAGGAATAACTGGGCTCATTTGGGGTTAAAGCCCTTCCGATCAATTTTATTTTTGACACGCTTCAGGTTTGAAATACTTTGTCAGACTAGAAAGAAAGAACCAGGACAAATCCCCACAGCTCGCATGCATGTAAAGGACAAAAAGGAAACTTCTTTCTTTGCCTCTTTCTTTTCCCTCTTTGCCAGTGATTTATTTTTCTTTGAGCCTCCTATTGCTGCTCTTTGAAGCCCCTCTTGGGATAGCTTTTTCTACTTTCTGTTTTGTGAGCTACTAACAGCACATTTTCCTAAGAGCTCCTGATATTCAAACCTGGGAAAAAGGGTGGTGTTGTTTCTGCACTAGCCAGAATACCCAGCTATACACTGTGTGTGCCTACAGCTTCCTCACGGGGCACGATGTGTGCCAGAGAATGTGGCCTGGGGAGGAGCCACGTGGGGTAGACTGCCGTTCAACAACACGATGGCAACCCCTTATGGTTGCTATGTTGTTGTTGTTGGTTGCGGTCAGCTCGATTCCAACCCATGGCAACCCCACATTCGCAGAGTAGAACTACCCCATAGGGTTTTCAAGGCTGTGAACTTTCGCAGGCAGATTGCCAGGCCTGTCTTCTGAGGTACCTCTTGGTGGGTTCGAACCACGGACCTTTCATCTAGTAGTCGAGTGTTTAATCTCTTGCACCACCCGGGGACTCCTATGGTTGCTATGGTAACCCCTTCTGCTTGTACAGGAGTTGTAGTACAGGCAGAGTCCATTCTCTGCAGTTTCTCGTTCGATTTGATTTTCACAACGACTCTGTGAAACTGGGACTTTCAATCCCGTTTCTAATCGAGGATAAAGTAGCAGACTCACTGTGGGGGAGATTGGTGACACCCCCTTCCTCCTCGTGGGAACTGTCTTCTTTCTCCGTCTACCTGGTTACCCCAGGAAAGTCCATGCTCACCTACGGCAGCCTGAGAGCCCCCGTTGCTGATCGACCCACCACTGGCCCATCAAATCACCCTCCCTATCTACGGCCGTAGCTGGGTAGTCTAGAGACGGGCACCTGACTCGACCTGGGTTCATCAGGATTTTTAAACTGGAACTGAGAAAGTCAGCCCATCGTCAGCGGCACAGCTTTCAGAGTCTGTCGTTCCACTGAAACAGCTATTGTCAAGGCCATCTGTGTATGTGTATTTAGTGTCAAGGTCACTTTGTTAGTGCTGCTGTCACAGAAATACCACAGGTAGGTGGCTTTAACAAACAGAAATTTATTTTCTCACAATTCAGGAGGCTAGAAGTCCAAATTCAGGGCATCAGCTGTAGGGGAAGGTGCTCTCTCTCTCTCTCTCTGTCAGCTCTGAGGGAAAATCCTTGTTCAGCTTCTGTAACCTTGGAGTTACTCGGTTCCTTGGAGATCTCCACGTGACTTCTATCTTTCCCTTGTTCCTGCTGGCTTGCTTCTGTGCCTAATCTGCTCTTTCACAAATCAGAAGTGCTTGGTTTAAGACACACCCTACACTGATATGGCCTCATTAACCTAACAAAGAAAATCCTATTCCCAAGTGGGATTTCATCCACAGGTATAGGGGTTAAGATTTCTACACATAGTTTTGGGGACACAATTCAGTCCCTCACAGTCACCTATATCTAAGCTTGTGGTTGTATCCAGGGGTCAATTCCCAGGCTCATTTTTCCTCCATCTCTCAGCAGCATTCGGCTGGTGGATCACTTTCTCCTCCTCCAAACACTTTCTGTAGGTGGCTCTGGGACACCACTCTCTCTTGGCTCTCCTCCTACCTCGCTAGTTATCCTTTCTAAGCCTCCTTTGCAGATTTGCTCCATTTCCTCAATCTCTAAGTGTTGGAGGGTCCAGGGCTCAGTCCTCAGACCACTTCTACTCTCTTGACACACATTCCCTAGGCAATCTCATTCAGGCATGGTGGTTAATGCCATCTTTACAATGACAACTCCAGGCTCTTTCTACTAAAAGTTGCCTACGTTCTTTCTTTCCTTCCTGTCCTTCCGTCCTGTTCTCTGAGGTAACAGCCACATAAAGTCTATTAATAATCTCTCCATCAATAAACTGTGGATAATGCTATTTAGTTATCTACAAAAAAGTACGGTGACACCTTTTAAATGAACTCAGAGTAACTCAGCACCAAAATGTGAAAGGCAATCTCACACAAGCTGTGAATTAAATATAAATCAATCCAAACTCAGCAATTTATGGGCTCATCCATGTGAAAGAATTGTAGCTTTAGAATATGTCACAAAGACAGGTTTAAGGCTCATCATGAGTAGACTTTTCTATATTTCTATTTTAGAATGAAAAATTGATATTATCCTGGAGCTAAATTCTATTTTACACCATCTGTCCAGGACTCTGGAAAAAAAGGTATAAATTACCTAATGAAATGGAAAAATACTAAACGCTTCTTAGTTCTTGATAGTTTTGGAGAGGTGAATGGTATAATAAGGAAAAGCTATGACAAAAATTAAGAAAAAGAAAATCTAGAATTAACTATACTCACACATGCACATTTCCAGATTATATGATGAGATTAAAGTTTTTTTTTTTTTTCCAAATTTGGGAGATCCAGTGGGTGGCCCCTTCAGGCTGCCAGCAAGTGAATATATTACATCCAACTATGTGTCTTTTCTTGAATAACCCCACTCAATACTGAAATCATGGGAAAGGTAACCTAATTGGCCCAACTTGGGGCACACATCACCCAGTGATCAAAGGAGGGCAGGACATCTCACCTGTTAATAGAGGAAGGGTAGTTCCCCCAAACAGAAAAGGAGATGAAGTTACCAAAATAGGAGATGGATGATGGACAGGAAGATCTAACAAGTGTCACTAGTGTCCCCTAAATTTACTCCTTCACTTTTCCTCCCACGTTTTTGCAATGTGTTTGGAGACACTGAGGTGTGGATCCTGGACTTGGGTTTGTTCTTTAGCTCTCCATAACCTCTCCTTAAGATTTCTTCCTGCTTCAGATAAGCATCCAGGACACAAATTTGGGCGCTGTCCATGGTTCTGCTAATTCATGTGAAATCTTTGTAACTGCACTTCAAAGACTTTCTTTGGATAAATAACCCAAATTAGAATGTATCCTGGTTAAACAGCAAGGTTCTGAAGGCAGAGACTCAAGAATTCACATATATTGGGTGTTGGGTGACAGAACGAGTACAAGGAGTCTTGGACCAGGAATTAGGTGATGTCCATCTGGATTTTGTCTGCCTAGTATCTACTTACCTTCTTCAGTTAACAGCACCATGATTTTTCTCTGATTGACCTGTCATCCCCCATCAGTCCACGAGGTCCAGGTGGGGTTGAATTCATTTCCTACCACCTCTACCCCTCATTGTCATAGCGAGGGATTGTAGTCCTCTACAAGATTCCAAACTGGGTTCACCAAAGTTAATGAGCGTCAGCCCTGGGATTTTGGCTGGAACTATTTCCGAAAACTATTTCAACTGAGACAGTAAACTGGTAGAATTTTGTCCTAGACCTGCTTTGGGAGAAACCTGGTGAGAATGAAGGCAATGTGGAGAAAATCAGATCTGAGAAATGGAAAGCAACACCAGCAGTCTTTGAGCATCTGAATCAAGGAAGGTCTGAAATCCATCTCTGAATGTTTCTGTTTATGAATGAATAAATAATTTTTTCTCTTCCTCTTCCTTCTGCTCCTTCTCTTTCTTCTTCTCTTTGTCCTCCTCCTCTCCCTCATCTCTTTCTTTCTTAAGCCATTGTAAATTTGGTTTTTATTCCTTGAAACTGACACTGTTGTAACAAAATACATCTAGATTAGATGCCTGCTATGGACTGAACTGTGTCCTCCCCAAAAAAGGTATATTAAAATCCTGACCCATGTACCTGTGAATCCAACTCTGTTTGGAAACAGAGCCTTTGAAGATGTTATCAGTTAGATTAACACAAGGTCATACTGGAGTGAGGTGAGTCCTAATGCTATTTAACTGGCATCCTTATAGAAGAGAAGATACACACAGAAATGAAGGACACCATGGAGTACTGTGACTGCAAGCAAGGGATTGCCAAGAGCAACCAGAAGCTTGGAGAGAGGCATGGAACAGTTTCTCTCTTATAGCCCTCAGAAGCAATCAATATGGCCGATACCCTGATTTGGATTTCTAGTCTCTAGACTTATGAGATGATAATTTCTGTTCTTATAAACCCAATTTGTGGTATTTTGTTATGGCATCCCTAGGAAACTAATATAAGACCCAACTTGGCCAGTCCTAGATCAATTACCTTCTCTAGCCTTTCCTCCCCTCACCTGGAAAATAAATGGGATAAACTAAGCAATTCATGAATCAACATGACCAGGGTAGAGCATGGTCATAAGTCCTCTTTCAATGAACTCCAAAGTATTTAAAAAAAAATCTTTGGAGTGATTGCATTTATAGATGAATGTAGTTACCCTTAGGAGTAATGGCACAGAGGCCAACACTGAGGTAAAATTTGAAGCTTAGGATGGTTCCAGTCTGTGTTGAGGTTCAAAAGCTTAACTGAAGTAAAATTTGGGATTCTGGCTTATCAGACATATGTGACCTCCCACTGCCCTGCTCAAAAAGAACAAGACAAAACAAAAATAAAAGCAAACTTATTCCCATCAAGTCAAATCCGACTCATAGCAACCCTATAGGTCAGAGTGGACCTGCCCCATAGGGTTTCCAAGAGGGGCTTGTGGGTTTGAACCGCCAGCCTTTTGGTTAGCAGCCAAACACTCAACCGCTGCACCATCGTTCCTGTCTGCCTATTATCCCGTATTCCTTCTTTTGGTACAGCACCATAATTTTTCTTTGAGGAACTATTTGCCTCCCAATTCATGTGGTCTTGGTAGGACTGTCCATCAAGGTTTCCCACCACTCTCCTTCCCCAGCTGGTCAAGACTCACCGGGGAATATGAGTCTTAAGTAGAATAACACAAGGTTGCAAAACAGTTGTAGCTGATTGATTCTTTTTTGTGTGTATGTGTAGTGTGAGCAAATTTTTATAACTTTTGATTTGAAAATAATTACAGACTTACAGAAAATTTGCAAGAATAGGAGAAAAATGCTAATACACTTTGCACCCAGATTCCCTAAATGTTGACATTTTTCCACTTCTCTATTGCTCTCTCTCTCTTTTTTCTCTCCCATCTCTCTTTCTGTCTCTTTACCTACCTGCCTACCTACCTGACTCTCTCTCTGTCTTTCTCCCCCTCATCATCCATCCATCCATCCACCCACTCACCTATCCAACCATCCATCCATCCATTTTTTATTATCATTTTTTCTGAAAACCACTTGACAGTAAAGTATGGATATAATATCTCTATCAACAAATATGTTAGTGTGCATACCTTAAAAATAAGAATGCTGATCAGAATTAGGAAATTAATATGTACATAATTCTCTTATGTAAATTACATATCATATTCAAATTTTGCCAGTTGTCTCAATAATGTCCTTTCCGTAGCTACCTCATCCTGCTGGTGGTTCTCTGAAGAGACAGATGACCATTAGTTTTTCAGCCAAAAACTGTGGAACTACCTTAATTCCTGTCCTTCATTTGGCCTGATGCTTCAACATTTCCTTTGAACCAGTGTAGAAGAGATAGATGTGTTGATCAAATATGCTCTGTGCTCACCTACATTTCCCAGATGGGGACCATGTTACTAGTTTTGATCAATGAGCTGTGAATAATACTTAAGAGTGGGTATGAATTCTCTGGCTTACACTGGTGGCGTACACTGACCTGGATCTCCAAGTCACCAAATGCAGGACGGTTGCTCCAAAGAGTTGTCAGCACCACCTCAGACATTATAGGGTAAAAAGAGATTGTTATTTACTGTCTGAAGCCATGAGATTAGGGAGCTGATTGTTACCACAGCATAGTTTAGCTTATCCTGACCACAGCACTCAGTACCTTTCCAACATTTTCCCTTTGGTGTAAGTTAGCCAGGGTGGTTTATTGATTCCTACAATTGAAGACCCCTAAGAGCATACACCGGACACCCTATGGCATAGTGGTTAAGTGCTATGGCTGCTAATCAAAAGGTAGGCAGTTTGAATCCACCAGGCACTCCTTGGAAACCCTACAGGGGCAGTTCTACTCTGCTCTGTAGGGTTGCTATGAGTCAGAATCGACTCGATGGCAAGGGGTTTGGTTTTTTGGCTTTAAGAGCATACACCAAGGTTACTGCAACAGTCCCCATAATGGCTTCCTTGCTGACTCCAGTCTCTGCCCACTCAATCCAACCTTCAGACTTCTGCCAGGTGATCGTTGTACATCTCAGCCCCACTGAGATAAATACTGTTTTTCTGTTTGAACAGATGAGTAAGATGAAGCCCAGAGAGATTAAGAAACAAGGCCTGTGCCCTTTCTCTCATGCCACTCTGTGCCACCATGCTGTGCTTTAACTTTCTTCTTTTTGATGTTCTCATGTCGGTGCGTAACGATTAAAATAATCAAATGCAACCAATGAACACGTAGGAGATGCAGCTCCAAGGCAATGGGACAGATTCCACCAGATAAACAAAAATAGCCTTTTTCTTTTCTTTTCTTTTAAATCCCTCATGTTTCTTGTAAGGTATTTAGGCATCCTGGACAAGAGGAACTTAACCAACCCTGTAAGAAAGTTTTCACTCACCTCTTTCCAGACAATTTTCCCAAGCATAAAATCTTTGAAGCAATCTTATAATCAAATCTGAAAATGTTTTTCAGTCCCCAGACACAGTGAAGGCTGGAGTGGTTAGAGTGGGAGGGTATGTGTGCGAAGAATGCAAACATCGCCAATTCCATCAACACCAGGAACGTTAGCTCTTCTGTGTGTTCATCTGAAGGAGAGAGGAAACCAGGTTTCCAGTGGCTTGCTTTCTTCATGAACACCCAGGAGGCAACCAGAATACAAACCAGAGAAGTCATGTCAGCAGCCAGGTGTTTTGCTTCACATGCAGGTGAATTTAAGGTTGCTGGAAAGAAGCAGCTGATACAAAGGAATTTCAGGAGCCTGGCTTCATGAGTCGCATATGACAGACCACAGCCAGGAGCTCATCGTTCCTGCTCATTCAAGAAAAGCGCGTGAACTGCCAAGTAATTAAGATGATACTGCTCACCCAGACAGGAAGGCCAGCGAAGAAAATAAGCCTAGCTGTGACTACAGGTCAGCTCTGCTGGGGGACAGAAAGGCACTGCTTAGGTGCCTTCATTGTTACGTATGTGAAGCACAATAATTACTGTGATGTTCTTGTGAATTAAGACAGTGGTGTATTTTATTTTCCAGAAGAGCTTTTGTATGTCTGAGATGCTGGTTGCTAGAAAGGCATCTTGAGCTGAAAGGAAAACCCCAAGATGACATTTCAGACAATGGCCTGCCATCACTTACTCCTGGTCATCACTCCAGTGACCGACCTCCAGGTCAGGGCATTGCTCTTTGGTTGGTTGTCCTACCTCTTGATCCTTTCCAGGGCTCTCCCTCGGTGTGAGCCCCCAGCACGTCACACTGTCGGGAGTCAAATGGTGGAGAAGCTCAGGGTAGAAGCACACACAGCAGAGTCACAGGGTATCAGGTTGGCCCAGATGAACATCATTTCCCAGCCAGTGCCGTCGAGTCGATTCTGACTCATTTCAGCTACTTCAAAACAGCCTCTTCGACTCTGAACCAGCTAAGCTTGGGGGAAACAAAGACCTTTCTGACCGGGTTCGTGCGGGCAATCTGGGTTTAGGTCAGGTGCACCTTTCTCCCGGACCCACACCCTTCAGAGCCTTCAGAGCCCATTTCACAAGTGCTCTCTCGAGTAGTGGCCTGTTGAGTCCTTTAATCCCGCCCTGCCCCCTTTTCAGCCCTGCTGGTTTTCTTCTCCATCCCCACTGCCCACATTTTAGTCTCCTTAATTGAGTGTCACCACTTTCCCTGGGCCTTATTCTGACTTTCAGAACCCTGCATCTTTGCTTTTTTCCTGCTAATCCACCTCTAATTCATTACCAATGAGAACCTTCTTTTAGGAGAGAAAGGCCTTTGGTTAAATGGAAAAAGTAAGTTCTTACTTTGGCATCCTCTCTCTGCTCCAAAATATAGATGTACCAGATAAAATTAAAAAAAAAAAAAATCAAATCCCACCTTCTACAATTACAGTTTGCATAGGTTAAAATTAGAAAATTTTAGAAATTCCATATGGCGCAATTTAAAACATAACTGGATGAAAAATGAAATACCCCTGTGTATCAGAACTGAGCAAATACTAAAACTGGTGAGTGAGGCTGGAGTTCCAGGCTTGCTGAGCTCTGGGTCTGGGTCTGGTTCTTTCAGTTAACAAATAACTAGTTGCTGCTGAGTCGATTCTGACTCGTGGTAACCACATGTGTGTCGGAGTAGAAGTGTGCTCCTTAGGATTTTCAATGGCTGGTTTTTCAGAAGTAAATCACCAGGTCTTTCTCTCCGGGTACCTCTGGGTGGATTCAAACCACCAACCTTTTGGTTAGCAGCTGAGCAGTTTAATTATTTGCATCACCCAGGGACGCTGTCCAGGAACCAGGGACTCTAAAAATGCTCCCTGGGAACTGGAGATTTGGGCACAGGATTGTTACTTGAAGTCAGGTGCTGGAATGGGACTCAATGTCTCATAAAATAATGTGAGAGAAAAATTGCTCTCAACCAACACTTGGCGCCTCTGTATCCTGGAAAATGCATCAATTAAGGTGGTAGAGAGCCTGGACTCAACAATTTAACTGGCAGCTGAGCCCGCTGTCTGCTGATGCAATGACTTGATCCCAGTTAATCACTCTAGGACAGACTCTCTGGACTGTGTACTGGACTGAGATCTGAGGTACCAGGTGGAGGCAGCTTTAAAACGACTAGAATGAGAGAAAACAAAGAGAGAGAAAGAGAAAACGAAAACAAAACCTAATCAATTCAAAATAATTCAAATTAATAACTGTAAACATATAAAGGGGAGGCAGACTGGGAAGAAAGGCCTGGTGACCTACCTCTGAGAATTAGCAATGAAAACCTTACGGATCACAACGGAAGATTGTACAACATGGTGCTGAACGATAAGCCCCAAGCGTCGGAAGGCACGACACCATAACCACGGCCATGAACTCGAACGTTCCAATGGTCATGAGGGTGGCCCAGGTCCGTTACACATCAGGTTGCCATGAGTCAGAGCTGACTCGACAGGAACTAACAACAACAATGGTAAGAAAGACATGAATTCATTACAGATGAGATTAATTTTATGGGATAATCTGACAATGACTTTGAACTATACGTATTTAAAGTGTTAAAGGAGACAAAAGAAGGCATAAAATCCATAAAAGATAAGAAATTGTAATGGAGAAAGTTGCAGGAATAAAATTTGAAGTGAAAAAGAATGAATTAGAAATTTCGGAAAATAGATAAAACTATAGTTTTTTAAATACAAAATTTCACATGTGTAGGGAGAATAAATGAACTGGAAGATAAAAAAAACAAACCCACTGCCATCAACTATTCCAACTCATAGCGACCCTATAGGACAGAGTAGAACTGCCCCATAGAGTTTCCAAGGAGCTCCTGGTGGATTCAAACTGCTGACCTCTTGGTTAGCAGCCATAGCACTTAACCACTACGTCACCAGGGTTTCCGAATTGGAAGATAGCACTGAAGAATTCAACACAGAGAGACAAAGGGATAAAAAAAAAAAAAAAAAAAAGACATTAAATAGGCTGAGGAGAAAATAGACATTTGATCAGAGGGTCCAACTTTGACTATTATGTACATTTTGATTACACATTATGACACTGTGGATATCGTCATTAAAAGAAGACAAAACAATGCTATAATCTAATTAACGAAAATCTACGTAGGGAGTAGAATTGGAGAAAAGATGCAAGGAAATGATAAAGACCAAATTCAAGATAAGCTGTTGCTTCTGAAGTAGGGTGGGGACAGGGTGAGAAAGGTTTCATACTGCTGCCAACCCACACTCCCTTTGGCTCACTCCACCCTCCTCAGGAACATGGCCGTAGGTCTCCATACCCTCATACTTCCTGTTGATTGTGGGGGAGAAGGAGACTTGGACAAGTGTAATCTATTTGTTATCTGGGCTTTCATTACTCTTAATTCATAAAACCTTCATTACTAAAACAAATGTTTTAGCTGTATCTGTAAAATTTTCTTTAAACCTTACATTGTTGTTAGGTGCCATTGAGTCGGTTCTGACTCACAGTGGCCCTATGTACAACAGAACGGAACACTGCCTGGTCCTGTGCCATCCTCACAATTGTTGCTATATTTGGGCCCATGGTTGCAGCTATGGTGTCAGTCCATCTCGTTGAGGGCCTTCCTCTTTTTCGCCAACCCTCTGCTTTATCAAGCATCATGTCCTTTGCCAGGGACTGGTCCCTCCTGAGAACACGATCTAAAGAAAATATGGCAAAATGTTAACATGTATTAGGGCAGCATGATGGGTACCTGAGCGGTTTAGTCTCATTATTATACTTCTTTGTGGTTGGAAAAACTTCATTTAAAAATAAGCTTATAACATAAAAAAGCATAAGAAGCCACATAGCGCGTTCAGAGCATTGGTTCTGGAGGCAGATTGCTTGGGGGTCGTCTTCTAGCTCCTTCTCAGCTTCCATCTACAGAAACTGGCACCTATGCTGATTAGTTTTCAATTACTGGGTGATCTCTCACAACTGACCATGCAATCTGCCATGGACAATAAGCACTGCTCATTAGTGCCCCACTCAAGTGGCACCCGGGGCATGCCCCCTGCCTGCCATACCTTAGTTAGGTCTGTGTCAACCAGCCGTGTAACTGGAGGCAAGCTGCCAGACCTGTTTCCTCACGTATAGAACAGGTCTGACCATGATGCCTACTTCCTACTTCATGGAGGCACTTGAGGATTAAATGAAACTAAACAAACAAAAAAAGCGAGGTACGGAGCCCTTTTGCAGTGGACAGTTAGGACTTTCGGTCTTGGTTTTGAGAAGATGACCACACCTGAGGCCAGTGAGTAGGGACTAACCCAAGTAAGAAGGATCACCTGAGGGCCCAGGGCCGACTGAGCCTCAGGAGGCCTGCCTGAGGCCAATAAAGGTCTGGGAATGCGGACGCTCGGGGTAGCTTTCCGGGCTGGAGAAGGCCAACACTCTGCTCTCCGCGGAGGGGTCAGCTTGTCCCCCAGGGACACAGAAGCTCTGCTGAAGAACACTCTTCCCTCCCCCAATCCTTGTTCTAGGGTGGAGATGTCACCGCTGCAGATAAAAGACTGGAAACGTCTTCAGAAGAGACTGGCACCAATAACAGCAGAAACGCTGGGCCCGCTAGAAGGCAGAACAGGGGCGGAATGGTCGCAGAGGGGTGGGCTGAGAACTGTAATCCTAAACTTATGTCTGCAACACCACGGGAAGCAGCAGACACAGACCACGGGTGGGCCCGGACAGCCCCAGGTAAGCCCAGGCAGTGGTGGCAGCTACCCCCCTGGAGCACAGGGCGGACCTGCCTGCTGAGCCTGGGTGCACCCCGTGTAGGGGTCCCGGTCAGAGCCATTCTGCTCCGAGAGTTGTCGTGACCCCAGCCTAGGGCTTCCTGAGCCTGTTGGCTGAGAGCTGGACCAGCATTGAAGGGGACAGAGTACCTGCTGACACCTAAGATGTTCCCGCCCAGTGATGAAAGAGTGAACACTGACTTTGCATCATGAGACTTACTCAGACCCAGCACTGATGTCTATGTGTTTGCTATCTACTTTCCAAGGAGCCCTGGTGGCGCAGTGGTTAAGCACTCAGCTGCTAACGGAAACAGCGGTTGGAACCCACCAGCCCATCTGTGGGAGAAAGCTGTGATAGCCTGCTCCCGTAAAGATTACAACCTTGGAAAACCTGTGCGGTAGTTCTGCTCTGTCCTACAGGGTAGTATGAGGCTGAACCAACTGGATGGCAATGGATTTTTTCCTTTTGTTTGTTCTTAAATCTACGTTTCATGTGCTAACACTCAGCAAGTGTCCTGTGTATTCTGGCTCTGATGGGACGGATGTGATATTTTATGGAGGGATCACTGTGAGTGTCCTGCAACATATACGCTAGACAACTTAGAAGATACGGGTAAGTAAAAAGCATGAAGCAGTCTCATCCAAAGCCATGTTAACATCCTGGTGGATAAACTTGTCAACATGTGTATAAATAGAACCCTAATAAACCCCAAACCCCTGTGCATCCAGTGTTGGGTTCAGCAACCAAAATTAATCTTTAAAGAACTCCCCCCAAAAATTTTTTTGCCGCTGGCATTTCCATAACCAAATCGACTGGGTTCAAATGCGTTTCCATAGCAAGCTTTCATGGCTCCCTTTCCTCCCCATCCCATTGCCTCAAGCCGAGATGCTGTTCCGCCCCCCCTAAAAACCCTTCCTCTTCCCCAGCTCAAGGCACCTTCTCTCTATGTTGCAGCACTTAATTACGTAGGCTTGGTTGCCCTTTAGATGGAAATCTTTCTCCTTTTTCTCTCTATCCGGAGCCCTGGCAGAGTAGTGGTTAAGAGCTATGGCTGCTGACCAAACGGGTGGGCAGTTTGAATCTACCAGGTGCTCCTTGGACACCCTATGGGGCAGTTCTACTCTGTCCTATAGGGCTGCTAGGAGTCAGAATCGACTCCACAGCAATAGGTTTGGTTTTTTTGGCTTGGAGCCCTGGTGGCGCAGTGGTTAAGAGCTATAGTTGCTAACTGAAAGGTCAGCACTTTGAATCCACCAACCGCTCCTTGGAAACCCTATGAGGCAGTTCTACTCTGTCCTACAGGGCCACTTTGAATCGGAATCGATTCGATGGTAAGGGTTTTCTCTCTAGTTCTATTATTCTGATTGTAAGTCACAAAACTCAAAGGATTTGAGAAAAACAGAATCCTTAAGGCAAGGTGCTGTTGGGTGGTGGTAAAGGCAGCTTGGTGGTGGCAGAAGCAACAGGAACCTGGGCGACGAAGACTGAATTATCTTTGAGGATGGAGGGAGGAAGTATGTGAATATTATAATGTTACAAATTTCATCATATTTCCTATTAATGTGGGATCATGTGGTACATATTAATTTGAGACTAACTTTTTAACTTAATCTATTATGACTGTTTTCCCTTGTCTTTAATTTTCTATAACATCATTTTCTTTGCATGGTATTCCGTAGTACAGATGTACCATAACTCTTCAAGCATTTCCCTGTTTCTTTCTAATTTTTCAATATTATAAACAAAGCTTGGATGAACATTCTCATAGCTATATCTATGTTTATATCTAAATTCCTAGAAAAGGAATTGTTGGGTCCAAGAGTATACAAAGTGTCTAAAGCTTACTTCATAGTAAAAAAAAGGAAAACCAAATTCAGTACTAGTGTGAGTCACAAATTAACTTTTACAAGGATTCACATTTACAGATGGTATCCTTAACAATGATTGTGAGGATGGTGCAGAACTGGGCAGTGTTTTGTCCTGTTGTACATAAGGTCACTATGAGTCGGAATTGACTTGACGGTACCTAACAACAACATCCTTAATACAGCTACAGTCTACAGATAATTTGTAGGGAGTTTTTTTCCCTCTAATTTTCACTGTGCTATAAGTGAAAGCTTACAAATCAAGTCAGTCATTCATATAAAAATTCATATACACCTTGCTATATACTCCTAGTTGTTCTCCCCCAATGAGACAGCACATTCCTTCTCTCCACTCTGTTTGTGTGTCCATTCAGCCAGCTTCTGCCCCCTGTGCCCTCTCATCTCCCATCAAGACAGGAGCTGCCCACATAGTCTCGTGTGTCTGCTTGATCCAAGAAGCTCATTCCTCACCAGTATCATTTTCTATCTTATAGTCCAGTCCAATCCCTGTCTGAAGAGTTGGGTTTGGGAATGGTTCCTGTCTTGGGCTAACAGAAGGTCTGGGGACCATGATCTCCAGGGTCCTTCTAGACTCAGTCAGACCATTAAGTCTGGTCTTTTTATGAGAATTTGAGGTCTGCATCCCACTGCTCTCCTGCTCCTCCAGGGATTCTCTGTTGTGTTCCCTGTCCGGGCAGCCATCATTTTTAGCCAGGTACCAACTAGTTCTTCCGCTCTCAGGCTGATGTAGTTTCTGATTTATGTGGCTTTTTCTATTTCTTGGGCTCATAATTACCTTGTGTCTTTGGTGTTCTTCATTCTCCTTTGTTCCAGGTAGATTGAGACCAATTGATGTATCTTAGATGGCCACTTTGTAGTATTTAAGATGGGGGGGAGGGTAGATTTTTGCTACAGGCTGTTTTAGCTTTCTCTTCAAAGATTTAAATGAGCCTTTCCCATGGAGTGGTAAATCTGTATTTAAATACTAGGCAAATCCAGGATAATACAAAATTAATATCAAAGGATCTTTGTAAGGATGCCTTCTAAGGGTCCTTTGACAAGGGTCAGGAGACACAGAGAAGGCAAAAGGGCATTTGTCAGGCAGTCTGAAAAATATTCCCCACCCCCAAGGGAGGAAAGGCAGACCTATGGAGCCCCTGGAAACTCTACCTCTTGACTATGATTCTGGGAATTTTCCCAGCCTCCCTTGTGTCTTAACTCTTACCACTGAGTTCCATAATCTCGTTCAACTCACATTGCCAGTAGTAATTCTGAGTATACAATAGACAATGGGGAGATGGGAGAAGGTTGGGGTAAGGGAAGGAGAGGAAGAAAAGAAGCAAGCACAGACAGTGTCTGCCAGACCAGGCCTGCAGCCGGAGAAAGGAGGAAAATGCAGGTTCTTCAGGTTGGCCGCATTCAAACCCTCTCAGCCACTCAAGGAGTCTCATCTCTACAAAGTGTTTCGGAGAATTGTCTGTGAGAGACAGAGCTCTGAAGCTTAATCTGTACTGATGATTGCAAACAACCCAAATTCTTGTATAACCTTGAGTCCAAATTTGGCAGTTGCTTGGCTCTGATTTAGCTCTTGAATATAAATCTTGATTCTCCAGTGAGATTGTAATTTATAGGTGGTCTGAGATATTTTCTCCTTTGTATTCTTCACCACACAATTTAGTAGTGGTCCCATGGTGGGAACAGGGTTGTACTTGGTATCCAATTTGCTTAATAAATGGATCAGAATGAAAACCTCTCCTTTCTAGGATTTTTAATTTTTAACTTAACTGAATGAGAAAAGCTAGGATGTCCTGGGGGGAGCTGGCAGGTAAAGTTGGAATCAAAGCCACATTAAAGGCCTACAAGATAGGGAGACTAGCTCACCTCTAGGTAGAGGTAACTCTTAGATGATACACAGCTTCCTAAAGAGGTTTCTTCAAATTCATGGGTCCGCTCTGTCCGCCCCGTCCGCCCCGTCCACTTGCCCTGTCATCCATTCCATCCGCTTGTCCACCCATCCGTCCATTTTTCTATCCATCCATCTCATCAGCAAATGTCCATCAAATATGCACAGCCCCCCATAATCACATCATTTTGGTATTTGCTGATTTCTCTACATGAGATGCCCTCCTCCCATTCCCTCTAAAGTTCCTATTTATCTTTAAAGTCTTAGCTCATATGATGTCTCTTCAGGAAAGCTTTTTCTGACCCCCTAGACAGTTTTAGGTGCTTTTCCTATGTACCACTTTGACCTAGACATAACCCATAAAGTTATATTGGGTTGACTCTCACTGTCTTACTGCCTCTAGCACTAGTACAGTATCCGGCACACAGCAGATGCTCGTAAATGTTTGTGGGATAAGCGAGTGAACAAGATACTATAAACATTAAATGTCAGAACGAGGCACTGGACTTGGGCCCCACCAGTGTTGAGGCTTTCCAGTCAATTGCAATTTAGGTAGGACTGTACTAGCATGTTAGAGCAAATTACTACAGCAGTTGGTGGCAGGGGTTCCTGCACAGAATACAGCCAAGGGCTGTGCTTTCAACACAGGTGGGTTCTGGTGAGCCTAACAGGATTGCAGCAATTAAGGATGAATTGTTCCTTTTAGGGATCCAGTAAACTCGCTTCTGACGTCATGGCTCCACCTTTAGGCAAATCATTTCTCAATATCCAAATGAGTTGGTAAAGATTTAGTTTGTATTTTATCATGTACACTCTTCCAGGAATTTCAATAGTTGGCTATAAATCTGTGTACAAGTTAACAGAGGAACTTTTCCTAGAAACGCTCATTTTCGGTTAAAACCATGAATAATCAGAGCACCATTTATATGTAACTCTGTAGCTGAATAACTTTCCGGGCATGCTGGTTGAGTAAAAGAATTCACCTATGCAGATACTCACAATCTCCTTAGCACATGATTGCAGGTTATAAACACCTCAGAAGCCGGCTTCTGTGATACGTTTATGTTCATTTTACAAATGAGGGAACTGGGCACAGAGAGTTTAAGTAACTTGTCCAGGGTCACACAGCTAGCAAATAGTGGAACAGAGTTTGAATCCATGCTCTTAACCTCTATACTCTAGGCATAGATACCAAGGTGGTTCTTAGAAAGAAAAAAAAAAATATATATATATATATAAATATATATATATATACATACATATAAAGCATTTAGCATGGGTCCTGGAGCATTATAAGTACTCAATAAATGTTAGTCATTATTGTTCTTGTCCTCCACCCCAAGCACCTAGCACCAAGTATTTAGTGAATGAATGAGTGAATGAATGAGTAAAAGGGATGGTGATTGCTTGTACATATTCCCCTGTGGGCTTGCCCATATGTCTTGAGAGAAAGCTTTAAGGAAGACTGGCAGAGTGTTCAAGTTTACCAAAATCTGCATATCCGTAGTCTCTTCTTCCTTGGCACATTGCTAGACTACATGTCCCAGCAACCTTAAACAAGTAGAGCCACATGACTGATTATTACCGTTGGAATGAGAGCGGCAGCGGAGAGCGGCCCTGCAGGCTAAGGTATTTCAGAGCCAGTGTGCCTCTCCCATGGTGCTCACTCTTCTGCTACACGCTGGCTGGGTGCAGACAAGGACACGGTCCTAGGGCAGGCGTCGGCACACTGGCTCACGGGCCAAATGTGTCCTTCTCTGTTCTCGTATGTAAAGTTTTATTGGAAAACAGTTGCGTTCATTTGCTTATGCGCTGTCTCTGGCTGCTTTCACGCAACAACGGGAAAGTTGGGTGATTGACAATATGGTCCACAAAGCTTAAAACACTTAACTATATGATCCTTTATAGAAAAAGTTTGCCAACCCCTGGAAAATGAGATTACTGGAACCTCATGATCCTGAGTCCCTGACTGACTGTGTGGAGCAGATCTGCTGCCTCCCCACCCCATCAACCCACATTGAACTGTGATGGAAGCAAAAAGTCCAAATTTTTATTCTGTTAAAACACCAAAGCTTCCAGGCTGTGTGTTGCAGTAGTTATTCTAGCCTCGTCAATACAACTGAGATGTAAGTGTTCTAGAAATCCAGGGAGGAGCCTGGGTGGTACAAACGGTTTGCAGTAGGTTGCTAACCCAAAGGTTGGAGGTTCAAACCCATCTAGCAGCTCTGTAGAAGAGAAGACCTGCAAACTACTTCTGTAGAGATAACAGCCAAGAAACCCTATGGGGCAGTTCTACTCTGTAACATGTGGGGTCACCATGAGTTGGGGGCCGACTCGACGGCAGCAAACAACAATAAGCAGCAATCAAGTGATTCCTCCTCCTCCCATCCACGAATATGTGTTTGGTGTGGTTGGTGGTGTTTGTGGGGTGGGGTGGGGGAAGGAGGATGGAATTGAGGCCTTTCGTGAAGCTTCTCTATGCTCCAGGCCCCTCCAGAGTTGGAGGAATTGAAACTGAAAAACATGTATTTATCTTATCAAAACTTCTCCCTTAGAAGAGCAGTTTGTGATATCCCGTGATTCCTTCGACGACAACCACTAGGGAAAGGAGCCCAGGAGGAGATAAAGATTAACTTTCTCATTCTCTATGACACACTGAAAGTGACTACAATGTCCTAGTGGGAGTTTGGATGGAGTTAAGGGCTTCGATGGGCTGATTTTTGGACGGAGATTACTCAGGAATCTACACATTCTCCGAGAGTGGCCACTGGGGTTCCTTGCCCCTTCCTTTCCTCGGGGATCGTGTGTGAAGATGTTTATCCTCCTGCTAGTTGCTACTTTGGCTTACCCAAACATAGGGCTTTTGGAACAATAAACCAGTTACAGATTAACTGACCCTAGCTTCTCAGTGCCGTGGACTCATCAAAGTTCAAGGTGGATAGCTATTGCTAAGGTTATTTATGAGGGCCGCACCCAGGTATTTTCTCCATGCAAAGTGCAAGTACAGGTGAGCACTGAAATCGGTGTGTCTCTCCTGCTGATTTCCCATTCATCCACGGGGGGTTGAAATTGGCTGCCAACAGCCTCTTTCACTTGCTGACACGTTCTGTTTGACTTGCCAAAAGAACCAGAAAAACAAACCTGTTGCCATTAATTCGATTATGACTCATAGCGACCCCCATGTCTTATGGAGTAGAGCTGTACCCCATAGGGTTTTCTTGGCTGGAATCTTTATGGAAAAAGATGGCCAGGACTTGCCTCCATGGTGCTGCTAGAGGGGTTTAAAGCACTAACCTTTTGGTTAGTAGATGACCACAAAACACTTGTGCCACTCGGGTTCCCTGTTTGATCCACATAGTGGTTTTAAAATCAGAAAGACTTTACACAAAGCCCAGGTTTCTAATTCCTCTTAAAAATACAAAAATCTAAAACTACTGGGCTTGCACTCCTGTGTGTCAATAAGTCAGAGCTAACACCTTCCAGCCTGCCGTGGTTGCCAGCACCTCTTCTCACCCCTGGCCTGCCTCAGTGTTTCCATTACCTGCTTGGTTTTCATGGGCACTGAGTTCCTGGCTCTCAGTCCACAGTTCCTGGATTGTCCTCTGCTTATTCCGATTTTAGGAATAGAAAAATCACCGAATTTGGAGTCAGAAAACCTAGATTGGCATCTTAGATCCACCATTGTGTGATCCTGGGCAAGTCAGGACCTCTAGTGTTATGGATTGAATTGTGTCCTCCAAAAATATGTGATGAAAATCCTAACCTCTAGGCCTGTGGTTTTAATCCCATCTGGGAATGTGTTGTCTTTGTCATGCTAATGAGACAGGATTATTGTTGGGTATGGATTAAATCAACCTCTTTTCAGATATAAAAGATTAAACAAGCCAGCGAGAGGAGCAGAGATCGGGGAAGATCGATGCCAAGCCACAAGGAGATCTCTCCAAGGCACCAGGAAACAAGCTGAAGAGACACGGGATTTCCCCGGGAGCCAACAGAGAGAGGAAGCCTTCCCCTAGAGCAGCGCCCTGAATTCCAACTGCTAGCATCCTAAACTGTGAGAAAATAAACTTGCCTGTTAAAGCAGTTTGCCTGTGGTATTTCTGTTATAGCAGCACCCTAGGACATCTAGTTCCATTGTTTATAAAATGCCTAAAGCAAAAGATGTGAGGCTGTGCTGGTTTGGTGGTAGAATTCTCACCTTGCACGTGGGAGGCGCGGGTTCGATTCAGGCCAAGGCACCTCGTGCACAACCACCACCTGTCTGTCAGCGAAGACTCGCCTGTTGCTGTGACGCTGAATAGGTTTCGGTGGAGCTTCCGGACTAAGAAGAATGAGGAAGAAGGGTCCCATCACACGTCCAAGGTCATTTCCGTCATAGCACCGTCACAGTGGCAATTTTACATTTATTTGTGTTATTATTTGTTATTCATCTGTCTCCATCTCTGGAGCTATAAACTCCCTGAGCATAGGCGCCGAGTCTGTTCTCACTGAATCCCCGGCTGAGCACCAGGCGCATAGGAGGTACTCCTCGTGTTTCTGCAAAATGAAACAATAAAAACTATGAGAGGAGGAGAAAAGAGACTGGATGCCGGGTGGTCAGTGTGGAGGCCAATGGAACGGCTCTGCAGGAGAAGGTGGAGCCCTGAGGCGAAGGCAGTTTCTTTCTGCATTATCTTGGCCCATCTCGACAACGTTCCGTCTTTTGCTTTGACGGTATTCGCTGCTGTAGAGTTGGCCCCTGATTCTAGGGAACCCCATGTGGGTCAGTATAAAACTATGCCCGTAGGGTTTTCAGTGGCCGATTTTTCGGAAGTAGATTGATAGGCCTGCCTTCTGAGGTGCCTGTGGGTGGACTTGAACCTTCCAACCTTTTGGTTCCTAGCCAAGTGCTTAACCTTTTGTGCCACCCAGGGGCTCCTGAATGATGCTGAAACTGGGGGGAAAAAAAACCCCAAAACAAGAAAACCCAAACCTGTTGCCTTTGAGTCAATTCTCACAGCAGGGTTCTACATTATGAAAGTTTTATAAAGTCAGGCCCCAAACCTGTGTGCAGTGTAGACTCAGAGTTTTGATTTTATGGGTGACTTTTTACCCGTCTCACAACTACAGGCAGATGCCATGTGTCTACCAGAAGCTCAAGTCCATTTCTTCCTCTGGTTCAGGCCTGAGCCCCACCCTCTACCCTTTTTTATTTTGTTCTCTGTAGACTTTGAACCCTAGTTCTCTTGCCCTGTGGGGTTCATATTTCCATCTGAAAGTCCCATAATCCCTCTTGGTATCAGCTCGTATTTATTCATCTAGTTTGATTCCAGGCCATCCTCGGCATCTGAAGGTTCTGTTACCGGAATAAGGTTCTTGCCTCTCACCGGTCAAGAATGAGCGGGTAAGGCACGTAGAGTTTTCCACATGAGCAAAGCTTTAGTGAAGAGGCTGGCAAGCAGAGACGAGAAGGGCCTAAGCAACTCATACCCCCATCTCACAGGACAAAAGACGGGCACGCGCAGCAGCTTTCCAAGATGCCTCCTGTCCCAGAGGCCTTTGGGTTTGTAGCAGGGCTTATGGGGTGCCGTGCCTGCGCGGTCTCCCAGCTGCTAGTGCAGCCCCTTACTGCCCCTGGTGGGAAGTCACACAGTGGTCACAGGTGGATGTTCTGCGCTTGTCCCTGGGGCTGTTTTTCTCCAGCTGCTTCTGAAAGACAACTTTAAAGAAGTTTGTGGGCTATTTTTAAATACCCTGCCCCAATGTTCTGGGGAGTGGCTTCATTTCTGTGCCCTGGCCCATTTCTTGTTACTTTGTTTGCAGATTTGGGGACCCCTCTGTTCTCTGTCTTAGTTCCTTCTTATCAAACTGGGTTATATAGAAAATAGTTTTCTTACTTTTTAATCCAGCATTTCTGTATGGCAAGTGGCCTGTTTGGGTCAGCCTGGTAGGCTGCGTTGTCAGAAGTGGTCTAGTAAATTTTCTACACGTATCCTTAAAAGCATTTTATAATGAAGCCCAACGCAGTGTCCTGCCATATCAGTAAGTACTTCTAGTCACAAGGGATGATAAGCCTACAGCCTAGTCACCATCCAGCATTGGGCTTCGAGCTCATGGAATATAAAAGAGTGGTTATGTCCTGGGTCCTGAACTTCAAGTCCAATGCCAGATGGCAATTTGACTTCAGGAGCCCAGGGAAGAACATCTCTGATCCCTACCCTTTACCATGGTGTCTGGCACTCAGTAGTTGCTGAGTAATTGTGTAATTGAACATGGTTTGGAGAAGGTGGGGGTGACTGGCATGTCCTTTACAGTGGAATAAAAATCCTGGGCTTAGACTGGAGATCTGCAATCAGGGAATTTTTTCAAGACCCAGAAAGATTTGTTGTCTCAATACACGGCCCATCTTGCTCTGCCATGGCCTCCCACCCATTCAGAAAACAGAGGTAACGATGGTGCCTGAAGTTCCTAGATACATTTTTTTACGGGTGAGTTATTTTCATTCAAATATCGTGTACTTATTATTTACTACATGCAAAGGTTTTTGCTTGGTTCTGTGGGATTTAATGGGATGGTTTAGATAACAGACCTACCCTCAACTACTTACAGTGTAAGGGAGGGTGGGGGGAAGTCACAACTAACTATAACAATAACCATTCTTTATGGAATGCCTTCCATATGCTGTGTGCTGTGCTAAGAACTTTACTCAGATTATCTCATTTACTCTCCACGGTAGCCCCATGGAATGGGAACTGTTACTGTCTCCATTTTGTCGATGGGGAAACTAAAGCACAGAAAGGTTAAGAAACATACAGAGGGTCACACAGCACAAGAGAGACAGAGGCAGGATTGCAACTCAATCATTCTGACTCCGTACTTGAAGGGTTTAACTACTCTGCTACATGGCCGCCCAGATAATAAATAGCCTGTGATAAAACCAAGGCAGTTGCTGTCAAGTCAGTTCCTACTCGAGCTGACTCCATGTGTGTCAGAATAGAACTGTGCTCCGTAGGGTTATCAATGGCTGATTTTTTGGAAGTAGGTTGGCAGGCATTTCTTCCAAGGTACTTCGGGGTGAGTTTGAACTGCCAACCTTTGGGTAGTAGTGGAGCGTTTAACTGTTTGTGTTACTCAGAGGTCCAACCTTTGATAGAAGGTGACATGTTCCATAAGACACATTCAAGTTCAGGCTGAGAGCACCAGGGGAGGGTTCAGGAAAGACTTTGTGGCTCTTGAAGAATGAGGGGTGTTTTGACAGGTAGTGATGGAGTGGGAAATTACCTGTGCAAAGAGAGAAGGCAGCCCTGCAACATCTTTGGGAAACTGCAAATGAGGCAGGAAAGCACAGTTGGGAATTACGTTTCAGATCTACAACTTTGGAGCAGGAAATAGGACAGGAGGTATGTGGCATTTCTCTCACCATTGGCCTTGAATATCATGAAAGCCCGTGAACAATTGGAGCCTCTTAAACTGAAAAAGTCTTCTCTGTTCTAGAGCGGCAGTGGGAAATCCACCTCAAGGAGGAAGTACGATGGCTTTAATCTGCTCTGGGGTTCAAAGGCAAGGCCCCTAACCTGGGGTTCTAGATGCACAGATAGGTTTCAGGGGAGCTGGAACCTCATGAACTTGTGGGCAAAGTTGTGTGTTACATAAAAGCAGATGCTTCTTGTCTATGGAGATGATCTGTAAAATGTGTCACTTTCTCTACAAGTTTGGAGTCCCTGCTGGTGCAAACAGTTAACGTGCTCAGGTGCTAACCAAAAAGTTGGCAGTTTGTGTCCACCCAGAGGTGCCTTGGGAGAAAGGCCTGGCAATCTACTTCCAGAAAATCATTGAAAACCCTGTGGGGCACAATTCTACTCTGACACTATTGGATGGGGTCGTTGCAAGTCGGAATTCAGTCTATGGCAACCGGTTTTCTTAGGGTTCATGATCAAATAAGTATTGCGAACCACTGCTCTAGAAAGACAAGGTGTCAACAACAACCCAAGTGCACTAAAACAATGTCCCGAAGCTTCAAGATTCTGTGATTTGGCAGAAGTCAGAACTGAGGATTTGCATTCCAGACTCACGAGCAAAACTTCACACAGACAGACCCCACCACCAAGCATCAGCAGAGGCCTGCCTCGCATCAGTCTCCCCCAGGACTCTAGGTCATCTTGGTTAGCAGCCCCAACAGGAGAAAGACTAGGTAAAGACAAACCTCACTGTGAAAGTGTGAGTAAGATCGGGGTCACCTAGAGCATTTGTCCCAGGAGGTTTACCAGGGTAATAGGAAGCTGTAATTTCCTGACAGATGTCTGCTTTCTGGAGGGATCTACCCTCCATTACACTTTTAACCCAGGCCACCAGTCACTAAGCAGCAGTAAAACAGGCTTGGCAATGAGGCAGCTGTGGGCAAGGTCCATGAGAAAGCCCTTCAATGTCTCCTGTCTGTTGTGTTTCAAAGCTTGCCCGGCAGGCTCTGCCATTACTGGGGCCGGCTGAGGTGGCCAAGGGAGGGAATGCTGAACCCCAGTGACGAACATGGGGTTTTCAGTCAAATCCTTCGATTCACAGAACTGGTTGTGGTGGGGGCTGGTTTGGTCATTACCAGTGTATTTTGCCTAATGAGTCTCTTTCATAAAGGGAAACAGAGTACTGCGTCTATTAGTTAGGACTAGGGCTGACTGCGTGTGACAGGAAAATGAGGCAACGATGGCTTAAATGTGACAGAAATTTCTTTCTCAAATCCAAAGTGGAGCAATCTGGGCTGGTTTGGTGACCCCAGGATCAGCAGGGACCCAGGCTCCCTCCAGCTTGTTTCTTCTCCAAAGTCAGGGTGCTTCTCCATGACCCAAGATGGCCACTCCTCTTAAGTCATTGCATACCACCACATACCAGCCCATAGGAAGGAGGAAGAAGGGAATAAGGGTGAACACTTCCTCCGAGTCTCACAGAGCTCTTCTCACTACATCCTGTTGCCCAGAACATAGTTACGTCGTCACAACTAGCAGTAGAGAAAAGGCTAGAATAAAGTCTTTGGTGTGGGCATCTGTGCGTGTCCAGCTAAACATCGGGGGTTCTATACCAAAACAACGTGCACTGGGGGCAACTTGATGTCTCTGCCACACCGTGTCCTCAGAAAAGTTGGAATGTTTTGATTGTATTTTGGTAACTAGAGAGACCACTCTACCTTGGCAAGACTGGGTGCTTCTATACAGGTAGTCCCTGACTTATGATGCGTTTGAGTTACGACAAACCACTCTTAAGACTGTCTGTTTTTTGGGGTATTTTTTGTACATTTTATCATTAGTAATATGTGCTGTATGCAATCTTGCGGAATTTGCTGAAGTTATATTTTCAGATGTTCACTTGCAGATGTTCAAAGGTTGGATTTACAAAGATACTGATGATAAAGGAAGCAAGGAAAACTAAACAAACAAAAAACAGATATTTGCCTTATGTCAGAACCGATTTACAACAGAATTGTTATAATGAATGGAACCCTGTTCTATTGGGGACCGTCTGTATCTATTTAGGACACTTAGTTAATTCTTTTCTACTGTACTGGGTACCTTTATACAACACCCTTACTTTTTGTTAGTAGAAGAGTAAGAAGTAAGATTTATTCATTCATTCTTTTATTTACTCATTATCCCATTACCCTACTCAGTTTCTTCAGCACTCTAACTGAAATGGCCTTGGTTATATATTTCCTTTGGTGTGTGTTCTGGCCTTGCCCTAGGTAATGACATTGAGCTTCTCTGTCGTCTTTTTCCACGGATGTAGTCCATTTGATTCCTGTATATTCCATCTGGTGAAGTTCACATGTATAGTTGCTGTTCATGTTGGTGAAAAAGGTATTTCCAAAGAATGGGTCACTGGTCTTGCAAAATTCTATCATGGCGTTCTCTGGCATGGTTTCTATTACCAAGGGCCATAGTTTCCAACTTCTTCTTCTTTTGATACTTCTTTGTTTCCAACTTTCACATTCCAATCACCAGTAATTATCAATGCTTCTTGATTGCATGTCTGATCAATTTAACAAAAATAAAATTTTGCTGAAGATAATTCAAAAATGGTTGCAGCAGTACATCAACCGGGAACCTTCAAAAATTCAAGCTGGATTCAGAAAAGGATGTGGAACAAGGTATATCATTGCTGAAGTCAGCTGGATCCTGGCTGAAAGCAGAGAACACCAGAAAGGTGTTTACCTGTGTTTTATTGATGGATAACATTGCCAAGAATGGGAATTCCAGAACACTTAATTGTGCTCATGAGGAACCTCTACATAGACCAAGAGGTAGTTGTTCAAACAAAACAAGGGGATATTGCGTGGTTTAAAGTCAGGAAAGGTGTGTGTCAGGGTTGTATCCTTTTACCATACTTTTTCAGTCTGTACGCTGAGCAAAAAAAACTGAGAAGCTGGACAGTATGAAGAGCATGGCATCGGAAATTGGAGGAAGACTCATGAACAACCTGTGTTGTGCAGATGACACAACCTTGCTTGCTGAAAGCGAATGGAGCACTTACTGATGAAGATCAAAGACTACAGCCTTCAGTATTGATTACACCTCAACATAAAGAAAACAAAAATTCTCACAACTGGACTAATAAGCAACATATGATAAATGGAGAAAAGATTGAAGTTGTCAAGTATTTCATTTTACTTGGATCCATAATCAACCACCTTGGAAGCAGCAGTCAAGGAATCAAATGACATATTACACTGGGCAAATCTGCTGCAAAAGACCTCTTTACGGTGTTGAAAAAAAAAAAAGTCCCCTTGAGGACTAAGGTGCACCTTGCCCAAGCCGTGATGTTTTCAGTCAGCTCATATACACATAAGATCTGGACAATGAATAAAGAAGACCGAAGAAGAATTGATACATTTGAATAATTGTGTTGGCAAAGAATATTGAATATACCATAGACTACCAGGAAAATGAACAAATCTGTCTCAGAAGAAGTATAGCCAGAATGCTCCTTAGAAGTGAGGATAGGAAGACTTCATCTCACATGGTTTGGACATGTTATCAGGGGGGACCAGTCCCTGGAGAAGGATATCATGCTTGGTGTCATGGATTGAATTGTGCTCCCCAAAAATGTATGTCAACTTGGCTAGTCTATGATTCCCAGTATTGTGTGATTGTTCACCATTTTGTCATCTGATGTGATTTTCCTTTGTGTTGCAAATCTTATCTCTATGATGTTAACAAGGTGGGATTAGCAGCAGTTATGTTAATGAGGCAGGACTGAATTTACAAGATAGGCTGTGTCTTAATGTAGTCTTTTTTGCCAAAAAAAGAGAATGGAGCAGAAAGACACGGGAACCTCGTTACCACCAAGCGAGAAAAGCTAGGGGTGCGCGCGTATGTCCTTTAGACATGCTCTGAAAAAGCTCCTAGGCCAGGGGAAGATGGATGACAAGGCTCTTCCTCCAGGGCCAAAAGAGAAAGCCTTCCCCTATAGCTGGCATCCTAAATTTGGACTTCTAGCTTACTAGACTGTGAAAGAATAAAACTTCTGTTTGTTATAGCCATCCACTTGTAGTATTGCTGTTATAAGCAGCACTAGATAGCTAAGACACTCGGTAAAGTAGAGGGTCAGTGAAAAAAGATGAAGACCATCAACAAAATGGATTGTCACAGTTGCTGCAACAACGGACTCAGATATAGCAATGATTGTGAGGATGGCATAGGATTGGGTAGTGTTTGTTCTGTTGTACATCGGGTCGCTATGAGTTGGAACCAACTTGATGGCACCTAACAACAACAAGTTCATAACAGAGTCTAGACTAATCTTGGACCCAAGAACTGGGCACCACGGCCTAGCCAAGTTGACACATGAAATTCACCATCACAGTGTGCTTTGCTACGATGTCCCCACTAGATGGGCAGGCAGACATGCTATATCTGCACACAAGGCCTGACACAGGACAGATGCCCAGTAAATGTTTTTGACAGACTGGTGGGATGCAAAAGAATCTGGGGTTTTCCTGGGGAAGCCAAATTCAGGTGGATTCCACTAAACTAGAGATTAGAGGACCACATCTTCTCTTTGGCATCTCCCACTTCTGGTCTTTTCCTATAGAACTCTTATCACTGCTTCTAATGACATATTTATGGATTTTTTTTTTTTAGGTCAGCCTCTCTTACTAGAAGTAGCCCTGGTGGTGCGGTGGTTAAGCGCTTGGCTGTTAACTGAAAGGTCACTGGTTCAAGTTCACCAGCCACTCCATGAGAGAAAGATGTGGCAGTCTGCTTCCATAAAGAGTACAGCTTTGGAAACCCTATGGGGCAGTTCTACTTTGTCTTGTAGGGATGCTCTGAGTTAGAATCAACTCGATAGCAACAGGCTTGATTTTCCTCTTACTAGGGCAAAGATTAGTAACCATTTTGTGCCAGGGTCCTCTTTGGCAGTCCAGATGGTTGGGTAGAATATCACATTCAATTGGTTAGATCTTTGGTGAAGCCTATGGACCCCTTCTCAGACACATTTTTAAATGCACAAAATAAAATACATAGGATGATAAAGGAAGCCAATTATACTGAAATAAACTCATCAAAATGTTAAAATACAAATTTGTGGCGTCGTTACATATGTACTTCTTCATTAACACATTAAATAACAAATTTTGGTGGTGCAACTACAACTTAGCATTGTTCCTAAGTGGTGATAAGGATCACTGGATTTTCCAGATGTCTACAAAAGCAGTAATGTGATACGGAAATATCTGTGATTTCTATTGGTGTCAGAGGCACCGGTACTGCTAATCCTGCTGGGTCTATTGCTTACATTCACACTTGAATCAAATGCTAAGTTTCTGTTAGAGGTTAGTAAAAATCAAGATGTAATTGTTTTCCTATCCAAGTGCATCGGCTCCCTGACGTCTGGTGTCTTGATGAACACTGGGCACTCTGGTCCGAGGCATGGGCATCATGGCCAGAGTAGAGGCATCCAATTGCCCATCATTTTTAGCCCCAAGGACTGCTGCAGTTACTGGGTTTTATTCTCCTGGAAGTTCCTATTGACTTTCATTTTGCCATTGAAATTCTTTCCATAAGGATCTCATAAAAGGTTTTCAAGTACATTTTAGGAAGCAACAAGTCATCTTCCTTCAGGCTTGGACTGGGATTGGGGGATCTAAATGTCCTGAGTACCTTTCAGCAAATGTCAGCTCATCTTGCAGGGTTTGACTGTGGGTCAGGGGGACAGTTCCAGAAGTAGTTAGTGGCTTGAAGGACCAAAATCAATAGAAGGACCTTCATTCTGAACTTCTCCTGAGTGACTTAACTCAATTGACTCTCCAGAAAATGTACTTGAATGACAAAGTGCCTTCTTGACCAAAGATACACACACACTGTCATTGGTCAGGAATGGCGGATCAGTGCTTTGAGGTTCTTGTACAACCTGTCACCTTTCTCCTTGGGCTGCCTTTGGGTCCCTTTCCCACTAGCAAGATCAGCAGCTTTCTTGGGCTACCACGCTTTACTGTGACAGTATCTCTCAGCTGGAACCAGTCTTGCCATCACTACCCGAGCTTGGTGAGTTGTCCAAGATGGACCCCTTTTCCTGCTTAATGGGAAAAGCAGACTCGTGGGACAGCAGGCCCACTAGGAATCTGGCCCTGTCATCTGACAGAGACTTTTTTCAGGTGTTCACGAGCATCACTGGGAAAGATCAACAATGAATGCCGTTATGGATTGGATGTGTCCTCTCAAAATATGTGTTGTAAATCCTCAGCTGCTAACCCAAAGGTCGGCAGTTTGGACCCAACAGCCACTCCAAGGGAGAAAGATGTGGCAGTCTGCTTCTGTAAAGATAACAGCCTTGGAAACCCTTTGGGACAGTTCTACTCTGTCCCATAGGGTCACTGTGAGTCAGAATTGACTTGATGGCAATGGATTTGGGTATACCTGTGGATGTAATCCCATTTGGGAATAAACTTTTCTTTGCTATGTTAATGAGGCCGTATCAGTGCAAGGTGTGTCTTAAACCAATCAATCTTGAGATATAAAAGGAGCAGATTAGGCAGAGAAGAAAGCCAGTACAAACGGGAGAGACTGATGCTATGTGGAGATCACCAGGGAACCAAGAGAAGCTGAAAGAGGCAAGGATTTTCCTGCAAAGTGGACAGAAAGCGCCTTTTCCTAAAGCTAATGCATTGAACTTGGACTTCTGGTCTCCTAAACTGTGAGAAAATAAATTTCTGCTCATCAAAGTCACCCATGTGTGGTATCTCTGTTACAGGGGCACTACTAAGACAGGGGGATTGTTGATTTCACGGTGCTTTACAAGTCAACAGTCACCAACAGGAAACTCAGCGTTGGTGGGAATAAGACTTAATTCATTATTCAGTGCTACACACAGACACACACAGACACAGACACAGACACAGACACACACACAGACACACACACAGACACACACACACACACACAGACACACACACACACAGACACACACAGACACACACACACACCCTAACATACCAGCAGTGCACAAACCAACATTCAGCTATCTCTTGGTAGCAGATACTTCCTAAAAATTTTGGAGGGCTTTCTAAGGCAGTCAAGGATAAATGAATATTCATCCAAGTGCTATAAAAATGAAGGATCTATTTCATACTGGGGGAAAAGATAAATATCTTGGGGGACATAAACAGCAGTTCAAGGCAACTGAGAAAAACTAGATGATACATGTTGATTTGCTTTATTGTAATTGCACAGTGGAATTTACCTTCTTATGTCTTCATGCTGATCAAATAGCAAACATGCTCTGGTTTTCCCCACGCCCTTCTCCTCAAGTTGATTGACTAGCTCATCGTGACGCTGAGTGGTGACTAATTACACCTTCCTTGGATCTCAACACTCTACAAATAATGGTTTGGGGCTAGAGATGCTTGTCTGGCTGTGTAATCACCGAATTACCCTTCTTCTGTTTATGTTTGTGGAGTGTGTGCTTTCTCAGACAGGATAGTCAAGGCAATGGGATATGGATTAAGCAATGGATGGACATGATGTCTCTCCTCTTCTTGAACTCCATAAAAGTCACGGTCCACTCTGCAGATGTGGCCCTCAGTACACTTATGGATTCAGGATTCTTGGATTTCTTCTCCTTTGGGAGAGAAAGTGAGCATACGTCTTCTCTCTTTGAGGTCACAAAGTAATACCCAAGGACTAATTCTTTCTAAGAGACTTTAAAATTCTAGCCCTCAGCAGTGGTGAGGGTATTTTGCAACTTAGTGGACTGTGGCTTAATTTCTTAATGATAGATTGTAAGGTCTATATCATATTCCCAAAAGATTCTAGTCATTTGGTTTCCACCTCCCTCTTAGTCTTAATATGGACTGTGTTCCACACCCTACCTTTCCACCATGCAGGGCAGCAACCTGTTCCCTGAAGTTCTGAATGTTTCCACCCCCTGCTCTAGCTCACATTCCTCCTGTGTGGAATGCCCTTCTCCTTAGCTCCATCTGCTGAAGTTCTACTCAAGACCCACCCCAAATGCTACTTTCTCCATGATGGCTTCCCCGCTCAAGTGCTGGAATTGGCATCTTTCTTCACTGTGCTTTTACTCCACCTTGTGTTTCTATTCTAGTCTTTTCCAAATTCCCATATGATCCTCTCTAATAATCAGTTCAGAGCGTTTTACAGAAAACGTAAGCTCTACAACATCATTGTTTTAATATCTTCCTTGAGACAGCATGGTGACTTGCTGTATTAGTTCCCTAGGGATGCTGTAACTAAATACTACAAATTGGGTGGTTTATAAGAACAGAGCCCCTCTCCCTCCCATGTCGGTCAGTTTGTCATATTGTGGGGGCTTGTGTGTTGCTGTGATGGTGGAAGCTATGCCACCAATATTCAAGTATCAGCAAGGGTCACCCATGGTGGACAGGTTTCCGGTGAGCTTCCGGACTAAGACTAGAACTTTGGACATGTTATCAGGAGAGACTAGTCCCTGGAGAAGGACATCCTTCTTGGTAAAGTTAGAGGGTCAGTGAAAAAGAGGAAGACCCTTAAGGAGATGGATTGACACAGTGGCTGCGACAGTGGGCTCAAGCATAACAACGATTGTGAGAATGGCGGAGGACCAGGCAGTGTTTTGTTCTACTGTACATGGCGTTGTTGTGAGTTAGAACCGACTCGACGGCACCTAACAACAACAGAATAAGAATAGAGGAGTCCCTGGGTGGTGCAAAGTTAAGCACTCGACTACTAGCTGAAAGGTTGATGGTTCAAACCCACCCAGAGGTGCCTCAGAAGACAGGCCTGGTGATCTGCTTCTGAAAGGTCACAGCCTTGAAAACCCTATGGAGCAGTTCTACTCTGCACATGCGGGGTCACCATGAGTCAGAATCTACTTGACAGCAACTAGCAATACCAGAACACGAATCATTATCTCATAGTTCCGGAGGCCAGAAGTCCAAACTGGGTTATCCAGTGTCAAATCCCGAGAGTTCGGAGCCTCTCTCCCAGCTCCTGGTACCTGCTGGTGTCCTGGGCTTGCAGCTATAGCATCACGTGGCAGTCTTCCTCTGCATTCCTACCTCTGTGTCTCTTTTCTTCTCTTATAAGGAAACCAATCATATAGGATTAGGACCCATCCTACCCCAGTACGTTAATCTAAGTGATAACATCTTCAAAGACCTTATACCTACTCCTCACTTATCAACTATCTCATCCAACATTTCACGTTTACAAGAACAGTAAAAAATCTACATCTGACTATTTTGTGCACTAATGACATACGTCTGGCAGTAACGAGTGCTGAGGTGTAAGGAGAGAATAACAGTGGTTGTGACGGTTAAAGTTATGTGTCGACTTGCCTGGGCCGTGATTCTCAGTGGTTTGGCAGTTATCTAACGATGTAACTTGGCAGTTATGTAATGATATGCTCATCCTCTATTTTGTGATCTGATGTGGTCATCCTTCATTTTTGCGTAATAACCTGGTCTTCGGAACCTACCCACGTTGATGAGTAAGGAGTGGGTGTCTTTTCAAACAGACCCATTCACAAGTACAATGGTTAGGACTTAGACATATTTTTGGGGGGGGGGAACACAATTCAATCCAAAACACTTGCCTAAGGTTACAGTCTGCATGCCCAGCTCACCTACTTGAGCACAATACCATGTCTTAATATTTGTATCTCCAACAGTTTAAGCCCAGTTTTTTTCTTACAGTGGAACCATCCCAACCATGTCTGGTACCTTTGTTCGGGATGCCTGAAAAGTGGCTGTTATAGAAGATGTCTTGGTAAAAAGATGGAGGCGTCTAACCCAGTAGCTCTCAGCTGGGCAGTACACACCCCAGGAGGCTTTGGAGATGTGGAGTGGTTTTGGTAATCACAGGGACTGAGGGTGTTACTGGGTTTTAGTGGGCGTGAGCCAGGAATGCTAAATATTTTGCAATATGTAGCACCAAACCATCCGTTGCCATCAACCCAACAAAAAGATACCAATTTTCCCTTTCCCCCACCTCTAGAGAGTTTAACCAACCCACATCACAAAATGCTTTTAAAACAAACAAACAAAGAAACTTTGTCTGGAGAAAAGGCAACAGCTCCTGAAGCTTACTCTGAGATTGGAGGCAAAATGTCCTGGGTCTTATCAGATGGGCGAAGATTACAAAGTTGGATGATACCTGGTGAAAGAGGAATTCTTATATAACGTAGATGAGAATGTACCACGATGTAACTGTTTTGAGGACAATAATCCTTATCAGTGTTTAAAATGCACGTTCATTTGACCTAGCAATTTCACTCCTAGAAATTTATCCTGTGGAGGTAGTTACACAAGGGCTCAAAGTTGCATGTACAGGAATGTTTATTGCAACATTGGTTGATAAATGTTGACACATGCGCACAGTGACATGTGGCCATAGGGAAAGAGTGCTAAGATATGGTAAATAGAAAAAAGTGAAACATGGTATGTATAATATGATCCAACTGTCTCAAAAAGTACATAAATACGTGTATACATATACACATACACAAACAAGTAAGTTGTGGTTTTGTATGGCTCTGATAGGAACAAATTTCAATTACGATGGTTTAGTTAAATAATATCAGTCCTCCGACAGTACAGTTCAAACTTCAGTTATCATATTACCCGTGAGTCATTGCAAAATGTACGATCTTATCTGCTAGCTTTTCAGTCCATAAAACCAAAAAACAAAACAAAACAAAACAAAAACCCATTGCCGTGCAGTTGGATCTAACTCGCAGCAACCTCTGACCTTTCATGTGGCAGCCGAGCTCGTTAACCACTTGGCCCACCCGTGGACTCCTACACAGTGTCTCTCATGGTAGCAGTGTCAATATTCCCATGGTCAGCTATTTCTTCTGTAACTCCATTCAATTAGAATTTATCTCCTAGTGTTGTCGCTGTCATTAGGTGCTGTTGAGTTGGTCCCTACTCATGGCAACCCTGTGTACAACAGAAGGAAGTTCTGCCCAGTCCTGCATCTTCCTCACAATTGTTGTTATGCTTGAGCCCACTGTTGCTGCCTCTGTGTCAATCCACCTCGTCGAGGGCCTTCCTCTTTTTCTACTTTACCAACATGATGTCCTTCTCCAGGGACTGGTCCCTCTCGACAAAATGTCCAAAGTATGTAAGACAAAGTCTTGCCATCCTCCCTTCTAAGGAGCATTCTGGTTGTACTTCTTCCAAGACAGATTGGTTGTTCTTCTGGCAGTCCGTGGCATAGTCAATATTCTGCACCAACACCACAATTCAAAGGCATCGATTCTTCTTCGGTCTTCCTTGTTCATTGTCCAGCTTTCACATGCGTATGAGGTGATTGAAAACGCCATGGCTTGGGACAGGTGCACCTTAGTCCTCAAGATGACATCTTTGCTTTTTTACACTTTAAAGATTTGCCTAATGCAATGCTTTGTTTGATTTTTTGACGGCTGCTTCGGCAGAAGCTTTTCAATACACAGCCTAATTTGTAAAAACAAATAAAGGAGAAAAATAAGTGAATAAAACATAAAAAATGTTTTGTGTATGTGATTTGAGGTTCCTCCCTCCACCCTCGGGGAGATGATACAAAGCTTTCCTTAGAGTCTGAAAAGAATTCATGACACCAGAAAGGTTACAAGCCATTGATGTAAGATCTAACGTACGCTGTACCCAAGCAGGAAGATAGCAAAATGTGCAATTTCTTCAGGCGTGAATATGATCTGATTATTGATGTCATCTGCCTGTGTGCGGAATTGGCCTGCAAACAACTCTAGCTGATGGTCATGTCCAAGTGCAATTTGCCCACAGATGCCCTAAACAGAAGGCTTCCACAGGGGCTGGTGACTGAACACGCATCAGTTCAGGAGGTGGCAGGGTGGAAGCAGAGTGTGACCTTGCTTCTGACTGGCAAACACAATGCCAGACACATGGCGTGGAGCACGTGGACAAGTCACATTGGGGTCACTGTATGTTTACTCTGCCGGCACTTAGGTCCTCAGAGCGTGAAGGGGCCGATGATAATGAGGCTGAAGTCGCCGGTATATTTATCCTGCCGGCACTCAGGTACTCAGTGTGAAGGGCCTGCTGATGGCGAGGCTGAAGTCACCGGTGTATTTGCTCTGCTGGCACTCAGGTACTCAGAGCGTGAAGGGCCGGCTGATGATGAGGCTGAGGATTTAACTGCTGATCCAGTTTCGGCTGAAGAGTCCATGGGGTGGGGACGTACACTGACAGATCCCTAAATCCACTTACACAATCAAATTCTACCTTCTCCCCAGAGAATATAGCCCTTAGACACCCTTCAAACTTGAAACTGAAACCACTCCCAGAGATCACCCTTCAGCCAACTAATAGGCCAGCTTCCCAGAATAACCAACCATAGGAGACCAAAAGGGCAGAAGTTTAGAAGGCAGGAAGGGGCAGGAAAGATGGGCAAATGGAAATGGGGAACCCAGGGAGGAAGCAGGAGAGTGTTGACACATTGAGGGGATTGTCACCAATGTCACGAAACAAGCTGCATATAAGTGGTTAAAGGGGAAACTAATTTGCTGTGTTAACTATCACCTAAACTACAACAAAATGTTCAAAAAAACCCCAAAACCAAATTCCACCTTCAATCACGGGCTCTGAGGACTCTTGGATAGACGAGGTCTTTCAGAAAACGTTAGCTTACACTAATCAGAAGAGGCTCTGGAAGGACTGGGAAGAGGGCAGGCAAGACTAGCTAATCCTGAGATGTACAGGATAAAAGCTATCAGTAAGCATCTTACATGCATTATCTTACATACCAGGAGCCCTGGTGGTGCAGTGGTTAAGTGCTCAGCTGCTAGCTGAAATGTCTACAGTTCAAACCTGCCAGCTGCTCTGTGGGAGAAAGATACACCAGTTTGCTTCAGTAAAAATTATAGCCTGGGAAACCCTATGGGGCAGTTCTATTCTTTTCCTGTAGGGTTGCTATGAGTCAGAACTGACTGGATGGTGATGGGTTTGGTTTTTTGGCTTTATCTTATACACTGCCTTTAAACCATCCTATGATTATTTTAAACCTGTTATGATCAGGCTGATACCAACTCATGGCAACCTCTTGTGTGTCAGAGCAAAACGGTGCCCCAAGGGTTTTCAAGGGCTGATTTTTCAGAAGCAGGTCACCAGACTTTTTTTCCTGAGGCACCTCTAGGTGGACTAGAACCACCAACCTTTCAGTTAGCAGCCAAGTACATTAACCGTTTATACTACCCGGTGGCTCCATGATTATTTTACCACCCCAGTATCACTAATTAGACAACTGAGATTCAATGGAGGTTCAGTGAGGTGAAGTAACTTGGCCGAAGTCACAAATACAGTGATAGATAGAGTTGGGTCTTGAAGTCTAAATCTGGCCTGTGCACAGCCCACCGAGCTATACTGTCTCTGAAGTGTGTGAAAGGCCCTGGGGTATACATGTTTTGCTGAGTCTTCCATTTACCAGAAATCTTGGTAACTCCAGATTATCTAACCTGACATCTGCCCAGCCCTGCAGTATTGCTCTGCCCTGTGTTGACCTGGTGCTTGTAGCTGTGGACATCGTGCCTTTTAACCCTGGATTCCACCCTTTTGTGTTTCTCTCACATGGCCTTTGTGGCTGGGGATCAATTGCTTTTGCCAACCTCCCATTCCAGTTGGCTCAGAGAAAGCCTAGTGAGCCTTCCTTCAATAGCATGCCAGGTAATGGGGATATAAAAATAAGTAGGACTCAATCCCTGGTCCCAGGTCTAGTAGGGGAATAAAACCTCTTGCCGTCAAGTTGATTCTGACTCGTAGTGACCCTGTATGACAGAGTGGAGCTGCCTGCCCCATAGGGTTTCTAAGGAGCAGCTGGTGGATTCGAATTGCCGACCTTTTGGTTAGCAGACCGTAGCTCTTACACTGCACCACCAGGGCTCCAGATGGAAACACACATCCAGGCATATGGATTGAATTCTTATATAGATAACTGTTGTACGCTGGGATATTCTCTGGTTCAGAATTAGTGATTTGGATTTTTTTGAGTCCCTAGAATTGTCTGTTGCAAGATCTGGATGTAGGAGCCAGTCAAGGGTAGCTTTTTATTTTATTTAATTAATTTTGTTGTTGTTGTTGAGAATATACACGGCAAAACATACACCAATTCAACAATTTCTACAGGTACAATTCAGTGACATTGATTACATTCTCTTAAGTTGTGCAACATTCTCACCCTGCTTTTCTGGGTTGTTCATCCCCACTGATATAAACTCACTGCTCCCTAAGGTTCCTATCTAATCTTTGCAGTTGCTGCTGTCAATTTGATCTATCTAGGGTAGGTTTTGCCCCATTAATAAACTGCTAATCTAGAATAGGCAAGTGTACAGAGACCTAAGTTTATTAGTGGGGACCCAGGGTGGGCGGGAGAGAGGAGGAGAAAGGACTCATTGCTGAACTTCTGTTAAGGGTGAGGGAAAAGTTTGGAAATGGATAGTGGTTGCGGTTGAACAAGATGAAGGTGATTAATGTTGCTGAATTGTACATGTAAAAAATGAGAAAAAAATTGCACGTGTAAAAAACTTGTTACATGCATATCTACCACACATATAAAACAACTTTGATTGAAGGAACTCATCTTTAGCTTCCACAACACAAAAGTTACACTGTTCACCTCCCACGACTTTCGTGTCATTAAGCTATCACAGCAGGATAAGCATTCTACCCCGGTAGGCCTGAATTACGCTGTGGACGAAGAATATTGACTATGCCACGGACTGCCAAAAGAACAAACAAACCTGTCCGGGAAGGAGTACAGCCAGAATGCTCCTTAGAAGCAAGGGTGGAGAGACTACGTCTCACATACTTCGGACATGTTATCAGGAGGGATCAGTCCCTGGAGAAGGACATCATGCTTGGGAAAGTAGAGGGTCAGAGAAAAAAAGGAAGACCCTCCATGAGATGGGTTGACACAGTGGCTGCAACAATGGGCTCAAAGAATAGTAACGATTGTGAGGATGACGCAGGACCAGAGCAGTGTTTCGTTCTGTTGTACGTAGTGTTGCTATGAGTCAAAATTGACTTCATGGCACCTAACAACAACAATAACAGGCCTGATGGAGTGGAGTGCCCTCTTGGGAAATGGTTACCATCCTTTAGGCCTGACTATATACAAGGAGCCCTGGTGGCACAGTGGTTAAGTACTTGGCTGCTAAACAAAAGATCAGCGGTTAGAACCATGGGAGAAAGAGGTGGCAGTCTGCTTCCATAAAGATTACAGCATTGGAAACCCTGTGGGGCAGTTCTCCTCTGCCCTATAGTGTCACCATGAGTCAGAATCGACAGGACAGCAATGGGGTATAGGGTCGTGTGGGTGCTGGGATTAGGACGATGTTCTCAGGAAGTCACTGAAGGTGAGGTGCTGTTTAGAGAGTTAAGCAATTTTGTTAGAAGATTCCATCACCTTGGTAATTGTATTAAGATCTTATGTACTCTTTAAAATAAGTATTTTCTGGTTTAGAAATCATCTGGTCCTGGGCCAATTTATTTTATCTAAAGCAGTCAGAACCATAAAAGAACCAGGTAGTTAAATGGCTGTTTTATAGAAAATGTGCATTTCATTAGCTTCCTATGTCTTTGAACACACACACTGATAGCTCCTAGGGGGTGCGGGGGAGCACTGCAGATAAGAGGATAAAATTTTTAGCAGAAACTCTGGGTAATGATGTTTTAGGTTAATTACCCTAATGACGGTGATTTCTTTGGGCGCAGGAGCTGTGTGTTTTTGTTTAGCTCTGCTTCAGAAGAGGAGTTAAAGTACTTTACCACACAGCATAAAACCAAAAACCAAACCCAGTGCTGTTGAGTCGATTCTGACTCATAGTGACCCTATAGGACAAAGTAGAACTGCCCCATAGAGTTTCCAAGGAGCGCCTGGTGGATTTGAACTGCTGACCCTCTGGTTAGCAGCCACAGCACTTAACCACTATGCCACCAGGGTTTCCCCACACGGCATAAAAAAAAATACAGCACCATAAATCAAAAATATGGATTTTCTAAAAATGAGGTGATACCTGTTGTCACTGAGTTGATTCCAACTCATAATGACCTTATAGGACAGAATAGAACTGCCCCATAGGGTTTCCAAGGAGCGGCTGGTGGATTCCAACTGTTGGCCTTTTAGTTAACTCTTAACCACTTAACCACTGTGCCACCAAAAAAAGAAAGACCTAGGGCTCCAAAAATATGAAGTCAAGTGGAATATAAAAGTAGAAAGGAAAGATGGGACGAAAGGGGAAGGGAAAGCGTCACTAATCCTCAAACTGGAACATACAGATCTATTTCTCAGGGAATGTTGATTTCCTATGAGAATTTAATACTTTTGTACTATACTATAATAACAGTCCAGGTCATCTTTATGATCACTTCATAACCCAGTATTGCTGTGAGATTTCATCCCTGGGATTGTGTTCATGTTTGCAGTTGTGTGGTTGACAAGTAGGACTAATGAGAAAAGCATAGCTAAGGACCCAACATCTAGATGATATGACTGCACAAAGGCCAAAAGTCATTATGACACACCATGTAAACGAAGGTTTCACAGTAATTTAAATGGAGGAAAGGTGTGAGAGAACCAGCCGTCAGTCACACCTCACACCATGATATTAGGTGCACCATTCACCAGAACACGGAGTGGTGCTTAGTTCTGACAATTTTGCAATCACCTGCCATGTTTTCTGGAAACCCTGGTGGCATAGTGGTTACGTGCTATGGCTGTGAACCAAAACGTTGGCAGTTCAAATCCACCAGGCGCTCCTTGGCAGTTCAAATCCACCAGGCGCTCCTTGGAAACTCTACGGGGCAGTTCTACTCTGTCCTATAGGGTCGCTATGAATTGGAATCAACTCGACAGCACTGGGTTTGGTTTTGGTTTGGTGCCATGTTTTCTAAGGCCATTAAAAAGAATAGCATTAGTATTATCACTTAGTTTGCCTTTGTTTTTCTACATTTGCTTTGGTTTTTACAACTGTGTAAGAGCTATAACCACGAGGAATGTATAAATATTTTTAGGCCTCTGTATAATTTAAGGAGAAGCCAACAGCCCGTGAGATGATGTCCCACACAGTCACTAAAGCTGGGCCACAGAAATCTTCATTCCTCAATCAAGAGAACTTGATTGGCTAAACAACCATTTTATCTGTAAGACAAGAATATTCCATTTGCTCAGGGGAAGAACTTGGGTTTTTTAAAATCAATTATTAAAAAAAAATTTCTTTTATTAAAAAAGAGTTTTTTAGGAGGAGAACTTTCCTGAAAGTTAAATATTAGCGAAATTTCATGACAGGGTACCTGTTAAAGCGCTGCTGAGTGCGACGGACATCACGCCCTTGACGACATCCTGCGATTGGTGAAGCAGCGAGTTGAACCTTGATGTTCGTATAGCTTCCTTCATACAAGGCAAAGGAGGACACGTGCCAGCTAGAATGACTTTGGGGTAAGCCAAAGCAAATATACAATTATCTCATCTTTTTAGTTTTTAATGCTTTTATTAAATTATAACTGGCTCATGGGAAATCCTTATTTATTTTTTCAATCATGGTTTCAATATAGGCATCAATTTCTTATACATATTTGAAATCTTAATATTTTATTTTCATCATTCATTTTGGCCCTCAACTGTAACTGTAAAGGTAAGGATGACTTTCTTGGCATCTCACTGCTAAGAGGAAGAGTGGCCACTCCTCTTCATTCTAAGAATTCTTAGTTAATTAAGAGTTAAGCTTAATTCTGAATTCTAGCTTCGTCTTCATATCTAAAAAAAAGATCAATGTTTAGTTTCTATAGAACCTAGCCCTTCAGACTTAAAATACATGGGTTTTAAAGGAACTACTCCTGTTTTTAGGTATACTGTCAAAAAAGATACTAAAATTAAATTATAGGCATGGGGCTGGGGAGGGGAGATGGGCTTAGCTGACAGCAAACATGTTCTTATAGTTGACTTCTTGTTTGTCTTTCCGATGAGAAATATTTTTTCATGAACCAACTTTATAGCTTATGATCAGTTCCCTTTTTTCACATCGATAGTTTGTGACTTATCATTAATTTCTCTGTTCTTCAGCCTATATTTGATAATTCCCCAACCAAATTACAGCTTGCACCCAGAAGCAATATTTGGTGGAAATGAGAAGAGCCTTCAATGTTTTCCCTGTCTGATGATCTTCGTTTATGGCGGTGTGCTGGGACAATAATTCTCACTGTGTGCATCCTGTAATAATCTAGTTATGCAAGTAAGCATGCTCATCTGATAAGAAATGATTCAGGGGACTTCCTGTAATCATGACGAGGCGAGGCCGTAGTGTATCATTAGATATAGTGGTGCTCATATCTTAATTTGGAGATAATTTATAGCAATTTTTTTAACAATCCCCAGATATATGCTACTAACATGCACCCCCTTGTCTAAGCCAAAAATATCTAAGCCCCTTGTCTAAGTTCCTCAACACGAGGCCCCCATCTCTCTCACACTCACATCCCACTGAGGTCACCTGCTAAATATCAGCTCTGGTCTTTGGTGCTTCTTCCTTCCTGCGTTGCTACGTGTTGGAACCGACTGGACGGCACCTGACAACAACAACAACATTCTAGTTTGGGACACCATCACGTCTTGGCCATATTATTTCTACAGCCTTCTAACTCTCCACTGTCTTTCTTCTCACACCCTCATTTCAATCCATCACCACACTGAAAAGTGATCTTTTTAGAACACAAAAGTGATGGCGTCTCTCCTGTATGTCAAACCGTCAAGGTCACCCTTTGTTCTGAAGCTTAGGAGCAAGCCCCTTAGTGAATTCTAAGTTTCCTTTCCATCTGAGTCCTGCCCACCTCTGGGCCTTTCCTCTTTCCATTGCCCATCCTCCCCGCCCCCACCCAACTCCAGCCTCCCACATTCTGTTCCAGCCATACTGCTTTCCTTTCAGTTCCTATAACCAATCCTGTGGTCTCTCATCTCTGACCTTCACACTCGGTGTTTCTGCTGCTAAATGCTCTTTCCCCTACCTGAGACCTGAAGGGCTCAGCTTGAATGTCACATTTCAGAAGAAACTTTTCCTCATATCCCAGCGCTGAGTTAGGTGCACCCCAACCCCTCCACGGCAGCTCCTCGAGTCTCACACTTAGCCATATTGCTGCACTTATCATGCCGTATTACCAACTTGCGTGTCAGCAACAGCCTGCAAACGTGAGCTGCTGCTTGAGGAAAGGGAGAAAAAACCAAAAAACCAAACCCATTGCTGTTGAGTTGGTTCCGACTCATAGCGACACTACAGGACAGAATAGAACTGCCCCATTGGGTTTCCAAGGAGCAGCAGGTGGATTCGAACTACCAACCTTTTGTTAGCAGCCATAGCTCTTAACCACTGTGCCTCTTTGGAATAAACTCTCTCTGATATGTGTATGAAGTCCCTGGGTGGTGCAAGAGGTTACATGCTCAGCTGCTAATAGAAAGATTTGAGTTTGAGTCCACCCAGAGGCACCTTAGAAGAAAGGCCTGGCAATCTAATTCTGAAAATTAGCCACTGAAAACTCTATGGAACAGAATTCTGCCCTGACATACAGGGGATCACCATGAGTCAGAATCACCTCGGTGAGAGGCAGTGCAGTACAGAGGAAAGGCCAGACCAGGGCTTGATCCTGCCTCTGCCTCCTTAAGAGTGATGAGAACTTGGACCAGTTACCTAACCTTCCTGAGCCTCGGTTTCCTCATCTGTAAAGTGGAACTAAGACTATCTACTTGTCAGGGTCGTTGTAAGGGTTTCAATGAGACGATGTACATAAAAGAGCTTAAACAATGCCTGGCGTCTAGTCGATTACTTATAAAAGGTAGTTATTACTATAAACATTCTGATTCCTCCTCGCCCCCACACACCCCAAAGCATAAGCCATATGGATGAGGGCTGAGAAGACAGCGAAAGGAATGACAAAGCTTGAACTACAGTTTCAGGGTCTAGAGGAAAGGAGTGGGGATGGGATAGAACGACTTTTGGGCAATCAATCTACTGACCTAGCCCCTAAGTGGAACCCCTCAGCAGCTGGGGGCTCAGGGAGGAGGAGGAAGGAGGTAGGGCTCTCCAGGACCCTGGTGCAAAGTCTAGGATCCCAAGACAACTCCTTGGTGGTGGTGGGTGGTGACGGAGGGCATGGTGTACACTTGTCCTCCACACTTTAAAAAGCACATAAATTACAGGGGATCTTGTTAAAATGCAGATTCTGATTCAGTACATCTGGGGTGGGGCAGGAGGTTACACATTTCTAACAAGCCCCCAGGTGGTGCTGATGCTGGTCCACAGAGCAAACTTAGAGTGGCAAGGAGCTAGAAAACAACCAGGTACGTGTAATGACACAGGGAAAATGTTCATCTCTCAGCTGATGGCGAGAGAATTCCTTTGGGGAGAAGACTGTGTGTTGGGAGGAAGCCCTCTGACAAGTCATTTCGGGTTGCTTAGGAAGTGACTCAGCAAAGCACAAGCTGAAGTAATAATTGGTGACCTTTAAGTTGCCTTCTCAGTAGGAGGGGCCCCCGTTAACTTCTGTCTGTGCATCAGGGCAAGTGAGCACCTGGGTTGGAGGACAAAGCAGGATTGCCCTGCATAGGAGGAGCAAGGAACCAGGGGGTGAGAGGCTGAGTGGGAACAAGGGGCCATGTTGAAGAGATGTTTAATATAGATATTTCAAGTTGTTGGCTTGACAGTGTACTCTTTCTTTCATCCCTTCCATGGATTCCTATGGATTGCTCACCGATGTTTTGTGCATGTAAGTTCTCTGTTTTTGCAGATGGAGTGGGCTTGAAGCGGTGGATGAGGGGGCAGCTCAGGGCAGGGTTTCATAGCCTTGAAGCCCCCTGCTAGGTTGTCTTCAGCGGGTGGGGTGGTAGATAGGGAGGAGGCGAGGGTTCTATTTTCGAATAATATGACTCTCTTGCTATCAAAATCAGTAATTAAAGCAAAGAGCAATAATAGGTTGGCAAAAACAGAGAAAGGCAATGACAAAAGAGACAAGAGAATAAAGTGCTTGGTGAAGAGATAACAGTGCCTGGGGCGTTCACCTAGAACCCAGGACGCTTAGGAGCAAAGCCACTGTGATGACTGAACTCTATCGGCAATATCTAGGCTTGCTTCATTTGATAACCCCCAAGGCCATACCTCAAGGGACTGGCTCTAGTTTTTTTTTTTTTAATTCAGCCTTTAAAATTTTGTTTTTAATCTCCAGTAAAATCTTTTTTTAAATTGTTTTATAAAATATATACAACAAAACATTTGCCAACTCAGCAATTTTTACGTTTTTACCTGTACAATTTAGTGACATTGATTATGTTCATCGTATTGTGTAGCCGTCACCACCATCCTTTTCCAGGCGACTCCACCACCAATAACAGAAACCCAGTGCCCCCTGAGCAATGACTCCCCGGCTCTCGTTTTAAAACATAGAATTTTAACCTGAGGTCCATGGAAGGGCTTGGAGGGGCGGTATCTTTTTAGGTCCCAAAATTAAATGCAGAAATTTTATGTATGTGCATTCGCTTACTCAGCTCTCACTGAGTTGCATATTATTAAACAGTGATAGAAAAATGGTTAAGAATCACTGACTTCAAAATGAAAGGTAGCTAGAAATCCACGTCTTTGACACTCTTTCTTTGAAAATAATGAAAAAGTGGAAAAGAAAGGGAACTAGGAGTCTTGTCAATAAGAAATTGAAATCATCAGGCCGGAGTTAAACTGTCACTCATTTAAAAATAGTGAAATCCACACATGAGGAAAGGCTCGCTATCACTAGCCATTAAAACCAAGCCAAACCCATTGCTGTCGAGTCGATTCTGACTCATAGCGACCCTATAGGACTGCCCTATAGAGTTTCCAAGGAGCACCTGGTGGTTTCGAACTGCCTACCTTTTGGTTAGCAGCCATAGAACTTAACCACTACGCCACCAGGGTTTCCAGCCATTAGAGAAACGCAAATCCATTAGAGAAATGCAAATCAAAACCGCAATGAGATACCATCTCACCCTGGTCTTACTGACGCACAAATCAACAAAACAGGAAATAAATGTTGGAGAGGCTGCAGGGAGATGGGAATTCTTATGCACTGCTGGTCAGAATGCAAAATGATACAACCATTTTGGAAAACAATATGGAGCTTTCTTTGAGAGCTGGAAATAGAAAAATCATATGATCCAGCAATCCCACTCCTAGGAATGTATATTAGAAAAATAAGAACCATCACACTTATAGACATATGCACGCCCATGTTCATTGCAGTGTTGTTCACAGTAGCAAAAAGATGGAAACAACGTAGATGTCCATCAACGGATGAATAAACTGTGGTACATACACATAACGGAGTATTACGCAATGATAAAGAACAACGATGAATTTGTAAAGCATCTCGTAGCATGGATGAATCTGGAGGACATTATGCTGAGTGGAATAAGTCAGTCACAAAAGGACAAATATTGTATGAGACCACTACTGTAAAAACTCATGAAAAGATCTATACACAAAAAGAAACAATCTTTGATGGTTACAAGGAAGGGGAGGAACGGGGATGGAAAATAGATAAGAGGTAACTCTGGAGAAGGGTAAGGCAGTACACAATACTAGGGAAGCCAGCACAACCTGTACCAGGCTGGGTCATGTAAGCTCCATAGACACATCCAAACTCCCTGAGGGACCCAATGGCTTCGCTGAGGGCTGTGGGGACCGTGGTCTCGGGGGACATCTGGCTCAATTGGCATAACATAGTTTATAAAGAAAATGTCCTACCTTCTGCTTTGGTGAGTAGCATCTGGGGTCTTAAAAGCCTGTGAGTGGCCATCTAGGATACTCCACTCGTCTTATTCCTTCAGGACGAAGGAAGAATGAAGAAAACTAAAGACACAAGGGAGAGATCAGCCCAAAGGACTAAGGGACCACATCTACCACAGCCTCCACCAGACTAAGTCCATTACAACTAGATGGTGCCTGGCTACCACCGCTTATTGTTCTGTGAGGGATCACAATAGTGGTTCTCAGAACTGGAGAAAAATGTAGAACAAAATTCTAACTCAAAATGAGAGACCAGACTTGCTGGCCTGACAGAGACTGGAGAAACCCTGAGAGTATGGCCCCCGAGCCACCCTTTCAGCTCAGTAACGAAGTCACTCCTGAGGTTCACCCTTAGGCCAAAGATTGGACAGGCCCATTAAGCAAAATGAGACTAAAGGGGCACACCAGCTCAGGGGCAAGGACTAGAAGGTAGGAGGGGACAGGAAAGCTGGTAATAGGGAACCCAAGGTTGAGAAGGGAGAGTGTTGACATGTTGTGGGGTTGTTAACCAATGTCATAAAACAGTATGTGTACTGTTTAATGGGAAACTAGTTTGTTCTGTAAACCTTTATCTAAAATAAAATTTAAAAAAATATATAAATAAAAATAGCGAAACGCAGTCAGAGGATGATGGAATATGTATTTCTATTTAGAAAAATAGAATATAAATTTCTATGTAGAAAAACCCATGGCTGTCATGGGTTGAATTATGTCACTCCCAAAAATATGTGTATCAATTTGACTGGGCCATGATTCCCAGTATGGTGTGGTTGTCCCCCACTTTGTGATTGTAATTTTATGTTAAAGAGGCTTAGGGTGGGATTGTAACACCACCCTTACCCAGGTCACATCCCTGATCCACCTTTTATCTTACAAGAGATAAAAGGAAAGGAAAGCAAGCAAGAGTTGGGGCCCTCACACCAGCAAGAAGGCAGTGCCAGGAGCAGAGTGTGACCTTTGGACCTGGGGTCCCTGTAAGGAGAAGCTCCTGGTCTGGGGGAACATTGATGATACGGCTGACAGAGAGAGAAAGCCTTCCCCTGGAGCTGAACCCCTGAATTTGGACTTTTAACCTACTTTACTGTGAGGAAGTAAGCTTCTCTTCGTTAAAGCCATACACTTGTGGTATTTCTGTTATAGTAGCACCAGATGACTAAGAATTTGGTACCGAGTGAGTGGGGTGCTGGTCTAACAGATACCTAAAATGTGCAAGCTGTTTTGAAGCTGTGAATGAATAGAGGAGCAGCCGTGGCAGAGGACTGGCAGCAGCAGAGTGAGTGGCATCGGCAGAGATCCAGCAGCAGCAGAACCAGGAGACCATTGCGAGACAGCACTGGAGTGACCCTCGGAGAGAGAGAGCTGAGTGCCTGTGCGCAGGAGGCTCCCTGGTGGAGTGGGGTGCCTCCAGGCACTTATTGGTAGAGCTACAGAGCTTCCCAACACTTGCCCCAGCAGGGCAGATTCAGCTGTGAGGCCCAAGGAGCTGAGAGGCCAAGAAACCAGGAAGCAGAAACTGAAGAGACAACACAAGAAGCCGATCTGCCTCAGTCTAGAAAGGTATGGCCTTGAGCTCTGGGGTCTCAAAGGGTGGAGCCATGGCCTCTGGTGCTTCTAAGGGTGGAGTCACCACTTAGATGAACGAGGAGAATGGTGCACCTAAAGCCGAGGGAGCAAAGTTGCCACCCCAGCAGGCCTGGAAGGCGGAGCTGAAGCCCAGGGCAGAGGGCCTCTACTCAGAATCTGGAGAAGTGAGGCCGATACCTAGAGTCTAGAGGGCAAGGCCATCGTGTAAATTGTCTCAGGGAACAAAGAATTATTTTCAAGCCTTGAGGGCTAACGTGATGTGTTCTGCTGACTTGCTTGGTGCGCGTTATCCCTTCTTTCCCTCCAGTTTCTCCCCTCTAAAAAAAAAAAAAACAGGCAAATATCTTTTGCCTACCTTCGGAAGCAGACAACTTGTATTCTAGATTTCATAAATGAAAGGGAATTTTTGGATTTTGGACTTGGAGTTAAGACTTTTGCTATGATATGATGAGATGAATGTGTTTTAAGGGTGTGATTTGGGGGGTTGGCCAAGGGTGGAATTTCGTGGATTGAATTATGTCCCTCTAAAAATGTGAGCATCAATTTGACTGGGCCATGATTTTTAGTATTTCGTGGTTGTACTCCATTTTGTGATTATAATTTTATGTTAAAGAGGATTAGGGTGGGATGTTAACACCCTCACTAAGGTCACGTCCCTGATCCAATGTAAAGGGAGTTTCCCTGGTGTGAGTGGCCTATACCACCTTTTATCTTACAAGAGATAAGAGGAAAGGGAAGTAAGGAGAGAGGGGGGAACCTCACACCACCAAGAAGGCAGTGCTGGGAGCACAGCCCGTCCTTTGGACCCAGGGTCCTTGTGTGTAGAAGCTCCTCATCTGGGGGAACATTTATGAGAAGGCTGACAGAGATAGAAAGGTTTTCCCTGGAGCTGAAGCCCTGAATTTACTGTGAGGAAATAAACTTCTCTTGGTTAAAGCCATCCACTTGTGGTATTTCTGTTATAGCAGCACTAGATAGCTAAGACAGTGGCCTTCTTTGATATTATTCAATAGAATATGGTGGCCAATTATTCTCAGTCAGAGCCCATGGCGACCCCATTTTGACCCCAATACTCCCCAGCACGTTTTCTTCCTGTTTCAAAACGGGCAACCAGAGAGCTTGACATAACTAAGGCCGTAAGGAACCTGTAAGTTTTTCTCCTTCCTATGCCTGCCTCTTTCTTCAAATACCTTAGTTAATGACCTGATGGTTAATGTTAATGACCTAGTGCTTGAATCCATTGTTTTGACCTAATGTTAATGACTTTGTTCTTTGTTTTAACCTGATGCAAATAGCTTTGTTTTGTTCTGACTACCTGTGATTTACAACCCCCCCCCCCCGAAAATCAGAGGCCAGGTGTGTCTGATATGTATCTCTCTAGTCTGATAGAGAGTATTTTGTCACTATCTTGTAATGAATAATTCCTCCAGCCAGGCTGTCTATGGACTACAAAGGCACTTCTAACCCTTGTAAGATTCTATATAAGCTCTAAGGTAAAGTTGCCCTTGGGGACTCCGTAGAGACAGCCTGTGTCGCTGCCAGGTCCCTGGTGATGTTTATATCTCCTTAAGCTTTCTCCCTCTTTCTGACTTGGAGAATGTTTCACTGGCTCACTGCTCCAGAGCACGGACCCTAATCAGGTAACACCATGTACACAGAAGCAAGCATTCCCTGGTCCTGCGCCATCTTCATGATCACTGATATGCTTGAATCTACTGTTGCAGCTACAGTGCCAATCCATCTCACGGAAGGTTTCCCTCGTTTCCGCTAACCCTCCACTTTACTAATCACGCCCTCCATTTCTAGCAATGGGTCTTTTCTGATGACGTGTCCATAAGCAAGTCAAAGTCTTGCCATCCTGGTAGGGGTTGTAAATTTTTCTTTTATGAGGTTTTTTATGACTAAGAACATCATCCCGAACTCGTCAATCATTTTCGTTTTCTGCAGAGGTGAAGGTGATTCACGTAAGATGAATCTGACACGAGAAAAGAGACTAGACCTTGTTCACCTCCATGTCCTCACAGTACCCACCCATTGCCGTCAAGTCCATTCCGACTCATAGCGACTCGTATGAAAAGGGGATCTGCCACAAATTCGGCTGCCTCTGGGGGCAAATACCTTTGCTGATAGAAAGGATAATCAGATTTTATCAGTTTGAAATTGTAGGGATATTTAGATAGGAAGGCAATCGCCTGATCTGGACCTTAGCCAGACTGGTAGCCAGAGCCTGCTGGAAAGTACCAGCAATCCCTAAAAAGGTTGCATCTATGTAAGCTGCTCTAAGAACCAGTTTGGAGTACGCTTAGCCTCCTTTTGGAAGGAGAGATGTCACCCTCCCAGGCACCAGTCCCAAAGTGACTCCTGAGTTGACTGCGGGCCCTTTCCGCTTGGCATGGGTCAGACCTAGGTTCAGGCAGGCAGACACCAGCACACATTTCAGGCTACCTATTCAAGGAACAGGTACCTGGGTGGTACAAACGGTTCACACTCGGCTGCAAACCTCCAGAGCTGGCACAGAAGAAAGGCCTGTTGACCTGCTTCCGTAAAGGCTAAACCAAAACCAAACCCATTGCCATTGAGTCGATTCTGATCCTATAGGACATAGCGACCCTGTAGGTGAGAGTAGAACTGCCCCATAGGGTTTCCATGGCTGTAATGTTTCGGGAAGCAGACTGCCACATCTTTCTCCTGTGGAGATGCTGGTGGGTTAGAACCACTAATCTTTCAGTTAGCAGCTGAGCAGTTAACCAGTGCACCATCAGAGCCTCTTTTCCGTAAAGATAACAGCCAAGAAAACCCTATGGAGCAGCTCTACTCTGTATACATGGGGTCACCATGAATCAGTATCGACTTGGTAGCCACGGATTCGGCTTTTTGGTTTCACTGGAGGCATAAGAAAGATGGATTGAAGTCTCTGTAACAGCTGCACGTTCCCCCTGAAATACTGTGAGAAGTGAGAAGGGGGCAATGGGAACTCCAGTCAGCACTTCCCAGAGGTGCCCAGATCACACCCGCACTCACCTTGTTCTGGAGGTCATCTAAGCGGGCAGGAGTCAAGGAATGCATTTACATTCTACTTGCCCAGTTGTGCCTTTTGAGGGAGAAGACGTGATTGAAGTGTAATAAACTAAATTACCGGGATTTAAATTCGTGGGCACAGTTTGTAAATTTATGAACAAGGTCTGCATAAAACCCTTAACATTATCCTTTAGTGTGTTGGGACGTGCAATAAATAGATGCCCATTTTATTCTTATTGAATAATCAGAAAGTGTTTTGCACCGTTAGAGACATTCTACAGTGTCATGGTTCCAAATTTTTTAATCAGCGATTAGTCATCTACTGGATACGCAGTGCAAAAATAGCACTCACGTTGTGTTTTGCAAAGCCACGCTGATTAAACGGCTAATTATAGTGCTAGCTGTTGCGGCTGTGGTCCCCAAGCTTAGACATATTCGTAATAGTTAGACATGGTTATATTTACCATTGTTTTGCTATCGCTACAATGCAGGGAGAGCCAGATGAGGCTATAATCTTTCTCATTAGTGGTGAGAGGAATAAAAAGTGTGCTTGCATAGCCTGTCCTCCATAAAACAAATCTGGAGTCAGATGTACAAACTCAGGAAAATCAAATGAAGGCACGAGGCTATGTTTTCCAAAAAAACTTTGGCACTGGAGAGGAAGCTAACCTATTTGATTTGCTATGAATTACTTGTCAGACATAGTTCATCTGAATTAAAGATAAATCTTTTTCCTTTCACTCATGCGACAATAGACAGTACCATCACATTAAAGCTACAAGCTTACAATATTCCTTTCCTGTTGCTCAAGGTTTGTGACCATAAAGAATTCTTCCATATTTGATACACAACTCCAGTAGCAATACTGCAAGTAGCTTGAGACACTGCAGGGTTATAATGGCCCCAGATCGCTCCGTTAGACCTTGAGTTGTTGTTTTTACTTGCCGTCGTGTTGGCGTTGACGCATGGAGACCCCCCGTATACAGCAAAACAAAACATTTCCCAGTCCAGTGTCATCTTCAGAATGGTTGGTATGCTTGAGTCCATTGTGCTGGCCACTGTGTATTTGGAGCGCCTCCCATCCTAGAGGCTTATCTTCCTGCACTATATCAGACAATATTCTGTTGTGATCCGTAGGGTTTTCATTGGCTATTTTTTAGAAATAGATTGCCAGGCCTTTCTCCCTAGTCTGCCTTGGTCTGGAAGCTCTGCTGAAACCTATCCACCATGGGTGACCCTGCTGGTATTTGAAATACTGGTGGCCTAGCTTCTGTCGTCACAGCAACACTCAAGCCATACAGTATGGCAGACTGACAGGCCCCACTTATTTCTTGAATTGTGCCACATGGCTGATTACCTAAGCTGCGATTCCACCAAATCTCTTCATTCTCCCGCAGCCTGGCTTTTTGCCACAGTCACCAGGCAAAACTCAATCTTGGGGTCTGTCACACAATGTGACTTTTCCTTCTGTGTCCAGGTGGTTCAGTCCCATTGGAGAAAATGACGTCTTCAGGGAGGTTGGCTTGGCTGCAAAGCCAGGATCAGTACAGCAGCTCTGTCCTTCAACTTGTCCCAGGACAGTTCCTCTCCCTTTCCCCTTAGCGACTATCTCAGACCTTCCCCGCTCTCCTCAAGCCCCTTGCTCTCAGGAGAGACTGGTCGCCTTTGTAATCTACAACGATGAGGTCTTTGGTCATGAACCATCTCAGTGTTGTAGGCCCCCATCTACGAACACACCCATTTTTGCACCACCTCTTCCACTTCCTGCTAACCTCAAAGGATAGGGTGCTGTCCCCAGACTCAAAGCCACCCCCTCTGCTTGTTGGTTTAATCTCAGCCTTCCCATTTCCCTCCATTTGCTCTTCTTTCCTGTAATTTCAACCTGTTGTTCAACTTTCTCTCATCCTGAAAAGAGCCCCTCTTTTCCTTCTTTCATTTAGCCTTTGCCCTATGCATGATAGGTGTTCAGTAAATATCCGTCAGCCTCAACTGAATATGCTCGAGCACAAATCTGCTGGGAGCTGGGCGCATGGCCGTTTGGCTCTGGAACGTATTGACCAAAGAATGTCCTTCCTTGTCCAAAGGAAAACAAAGTCTTGCATGGTATCATGCATTTCCTGACCCACTCCTGGAAAGTAGCCCCCTGTTGAAGGGCCAAGTTGTACAATAAACAGTAACTACTAGGCCACAGGCTCATAACGTCATCTTAAAGTGTTTGTGTTTTTTTTTCCCCCCAGCTATTCTCACTGTGAAAATAAACCATGTTCTATATAAACTTCCCTTTTAAAACTGAACAGGGCTGGGAACCTGTGCTGACAACAACATGTGCAAAAGAAAGAAAAGATTACATTTCTTATTATCCTATAAATAATGGGGCATAAACGACCATCATGCAAAAGTGGTTTTATTTCCTGAAGGGGAATTACTGGGTTTTCCCTCACTTTTTAAGAGCAAATGAAGCACCAGGATGTTGGGAAGGCATCAAGGCAGTGACTGGGGGAGAGGAGTGACAGAAGGAAGTAGTTCTGAATTTTCCCAGGCATTTCACTCTGGCAAAGGTGTCTATGTGTAACTTGCCTGTTTCCACTTATCCATGTAAGCACCAGTAGGATTGGCTCAGAGAATAGGGTGGCCTTTGAGGTGCTCCCTCGGGTGATAGCAAGGCAAAGGATAGTCCACTCAGAAACAAAATAAGATCCTGAACAGGGCACTCCGCCCACCTTCAGTACTTCAAAAGGATGTTGCCTTTGGGGAAAGTGATCTGCCAGAGAGAAGAAAATGTATTTAATTCACGGACCAGAAAAACCAAGTCCTGAATCAGAATCTACATTTCAGGGCTGTACTGAGAGTGACCTCAAGCTTCCTTCCCCAGGAGAGGCCACCGGGCCCAGCTAAGCTAGGGAGCTGGTCCCACCCAGACAGACACAGTATCCTGTGGTCCCCTGGGGAGATACGTGTTTGTAATAATAGCAAAAAACACCAAAAGTAATAGTATGTATTATTATAATGGGGGGATGTATCATAACAAAGCCATCTAGTTGATTCCAACTCATGGAGAGCCCATGTGGGTCAGAGTAGAACTGTGCTCCACAGGGTGTTCAAGGCTATGACCTTTTGGAAGCAGATTGCCAAGGCTTTCTTCCAAGTCACCTCAGGGTGAGTTCAAACCTCCAACCTTTGTGTTAGTGGTTGAGCACTTAAACTTTTCTCTACCCAGAGGCTTGAAGAATGATATCCACCAGGTGTTGAATTGCATTGTGTTAAGTGCTTTACCCAAAATGAAACCCTCTGATGACGCAAACTCTTTCTGGTTTTCCTGTCCTCAGTGGGAATGGACAAATGTCATTTTTTGTTTTAAAATGTCAAATAAATCTTTACATATCCTGTGAAATAAACCAAACACCCAACTCCATCCCAATGCACACGTGTGTGTGCACACACACATACGTGTACACACCTCTTAGCATGGAAGAATCCTGGCAATGAGGAAGAAACTCTTGGGGTCATTGTCCCATGTGACCCAGGCAGAGCAGTTTTTCAGTTAACGTGGAAAGACTTAATGAAAGAGGTCTAATGTTATTAATTCAAAAGAACTAGGGTGAAAGCTATATTAATAAGAGAATAACAACAACACCACCAAAAAGCCATTGCCATTGAGTCAATTGCAATTCATAGCGACCCTATAGGACAGAGCAGAACTTTGGTTGGCAGCCGAGCTCTTATCCACTGAGCTACCAAAGCTCCAAAAAAAGAATACATTCCTTAAACATTCCAAAGTTTCTTCTAAGTGGGGTCATTATGCGGAGACTTGGTTTGTATTAAGGAACCCTGGTGGCACAGTGGTTAAGCTCAGCTGCTAACCGGAAGGTCAGCGGTTCGAACTCACCAGCCACTCTATGGGAGGAAGATGTGGCAGCCTGCTTCTGCAAAGATGACAGCCTTGGAAACCCTATGGGGGCAGTTCTACTCTGTCCTATAGGGTTGCTCTGAGTCAGAATTAGACTGGACCGCAATCGGTTGTTTATTTGCCTTCTTCTCGTTCTCTCCTTTCTCCCTTAAATTTCTACTGTGAATATGTGTTATTATAATGAAGAGATGAACCGTAACAACGTATTAAACCCCAGGAGTGGTTTGTCACTAGTGGAGCCCTAGATGGTGGTACAGAGAAGATGCCACCAGTCGGTGGGAATAGAGGTGGATAATCTCAAGGTATTTTTCTGGTCTCCTGAAGCGTTTATACTAAGGGTTACATGTGCGGTCCAGGTGGTAATCGTTACAGGAGATTAGAGGGTGGTGGAAAGAGTCTCTGGGTGGTGCAAAAGGTTAAACACTCAGCTCCTAGCTGAAAGGTTGAAGGTTCAAACCCACCTAGAGGTGCCTTGGAAGAAAGGCCTGGTGTTCTGCTTCTGAAAAATCAACTACTGAAAACCCTGTGGAGCACAGTTCTACTGTGACACACGTGGGGTTGCCACGAGTCAGAACTGACTCCACGGCGACTAACAACAGCAGCAGCGGCGAGAGGATGCTGGGGCTCTCCGGAAAGGCTCAGGGATGAGGTGAGGCTTGCAGCATAGGAAGGATGGAATTTTGTAGAATCCCAGGCCAGGTCTGAGGTCCATGAAGGAGTCTACCATCTATGTGACTTAAAAAAAAAAGTATCTATTGGGTATGAAATAGCAACTTCTTTCTTTGGGGTTGGGGAAATCCCAATTATTTGCAGAGGGAAGCTGAGGAGATACTGCTATTTGGGAACCGCGAGGGGCTGCATTGACAGCCCTGCAGCTGAACTGCAACAAATGATGTCCCAGCTGCTATCGGTTCACCAGTTACAGTCAACTGTCCCTGATGTGTGTCAGGAGATTTTTCCTTTATTTAGAAATTTGAAACACTTCAAATCTCTCCATTGTCATTTTACAAGCAACGTCTAACAGGCTGAGGCATCTGCCCTTGGTTTCTGGTCCTCTGCAGGGCAGCGTCAGGAAGTAGACATCTGGATGCCAGCAGGGAAGCAGAAATTGTGACCGTGACAGTTATAATCCAACATAGAGCAACTGCGTCTCCATCGAGGCCCAGGTTCCCAACTTGGAGATCAAGGAATGGAAAATCTTTCATGCAATGCCATGGTGGGACACCAGGGTGGGGGGTGGTGCTGGAGGGTGAGTGGGTGGGAGTGGGGGATGGGGGTGGTGAGGAGAGGACACACAACTCATGGATATGGACCCGCTGATGTCAGAAACTTCTCCAAAGGAAATTTAGCCCATGATCTGGCCCTTGGATGCGCAGAAAGCCAGAGGCCATAAGGTAGGTCTGGAGGTAAGGAGAAGGTGACATCCTGCTGCCCAGGGATAAAATGAGAGAGAAACAACACTGAAAACCCTATGGAGCACAGTTCTACTCTGATACACGCCATGAGCTGGAGTTGGCTCCATGGCAACTGGCAAGGAATACAAAGCTGACAGCGAGAGTTTAGAAAACGAACTTTCATCTTCCTTTGGAGTTTCTTAGAGGTTGAAAGCTGGCTACATGTAGAGTATTGCCTGAAAAGGGCTTCCATTTTTATTTCTTTTTCTGGCAGCACTGCTATTGTTTCTAAAGAGTCCTCCATGATGGAAACCCAATGATCCTGCAAGTCCGGTGGCCTGGGTTCCACAAAGTGAGAGGGAGAAAATTCTGTAAACATCACCGACAGAATCTTTGAACAGAGTGCTGAGGAGGAAGCGGTTAACCCCCACAGGCCACACTGCTTCAGTACCAAGTGGGGAACAGATGGGACTGGCTTGACATGGCAGAAGAGAGACGACTTAGCAGCAGCCACACAGACACACGCCTCCAGCTGGTTACTGTGAGAAGTAAGCAAGAGCTGGCTGTTCACTGGAAACATGGAGGGAGCTCAATGGATGTTTAGGGGTGGAAGTCATGAGGTGTGAGGAACCTGGGGACTGGAGATTCAAGGCCAGTGGCTAACAAAGGCCTTTATTCCCGTTAAGGAGGAAGGGGCCCCTTTCTACTGGAGACTGGTTTACCACTTAGTGCCTCCCCCTTTGTTGAAACTTAAGCCTCTGAGCGCAGAATAATTGTGGTGCGGCGAATCAACACTGAAGAAGGCATTGATCATCTAGGAAATGGCCTTTTCTGGAGGCAGGTGCTCAAATGGAGATCAAGGTGTGGTGTGTGGTGTAACTCTAGAAAAGTTATAGACCAGACAACTCTTGAAGGTCTCTCTTGGACCCGGGAATCTAGATTTCACTTCCTTTCAACCCATCTTAATGCATTTTTCTTTTTTAAATTTAGCCTAGTAAAATATACACAAGGTAAAATTTTGCCACTTTAGCCATTTTCAGATGTACAATCCAGTGGCATTTTTAAGACAACAGGAGAATTGGAATTCAGGAATGTTCAAATGCAGCCAGGTCAGAGCTTTTCTGGAAACAACTTTTGGAACACATTCTGCTGTCAGCCAGTTAGTAATTAGAAGTAATTACTAAATAGCTTTTGCCAGAAGTGAAGGGTTCTGTTACCTTAGAGGTAAAATAACAAACAGCTCATGGTAAAGCTAGATGGGTTTGCTCATCCAGGGGTCAGGAATAATTTAAGTTAATAATGAGGAAGTAGTAGACATACCAGGAAAATTAAATTTTCAAATAATCACTCTAAATGTTATTAAAAACTAAACAGGATCGCTGAAGGTAAACAAAAATGCAACCTTGTTGGAATTGAACCTCTTCTTGCAATCTCACTAAGTGTTTGCATCTTAAGCTTGCTCTCCGGAATGCTAGAGCCTAGAAAGCCAATGGAATGAAATCTGAGGCCTTGGGCCAAGCAGGGGCCTACCCATGGCTGGATTAAGGCACGTGAGGGCCCTAAACACTGATAATCTGTGGCGCCCCCTCCTCTGCTTACTCCCCCGTTCGAGTGAGATATGCAAGTTATAAATACACACATATTTAGCCTGTTAACCAATTGCACTACCCAGGGACTCCAAGGAGGTGCCTGCTGCTTCTATTTTTAGCTCTTGCTTTTTGTTTTTGTTTCCTCATGTGAAGCCTGGCACCTCAGGACGTGCCATCATTTCCTTTCAGAGAACACATGTTATTTGCCCTCTTCAGGTTTTGCTGTGTATTTTCTTGGTGAGGCGTATACAACTCCCTCTTAGGAAGGAAGGCAAATCAGAAAGTGAGTTCAAGGGTAGAATCAGGGAACCCAGAGAAGGCCAAATTATGCTCCATGGAATGGTCTCACTGGGCCAGAAATATCAATTAGGCAGTAGTGACACCACCTGGTCTTTCTGGGAACCTTCACTCACTCAATTCATTGGGAAAATGGACAGTTTACTGTTGTGTCTGCTGAAATGGGGTCAGGCATAGCAAGCCCTGCAGAAGAAATGCAAGCGCCCTGCCCTGGAGGGGTTTATCATCTGAGGAATATAAAAAAACAAACGCCTTCTCTGTCCTACCCTCACCACTCACCCCTCACTCCAGAAATCCTGGTTCGGGAGGTTAGAAGCGGGAGTGGGGTCCTGGCATCTGCATATATTTTCCTGAGGATTCTGGCGATCTCCTGGGTCAGGAGAAGACTGACTGATAATAACACACCTGGAGAAATACTTGAGAAATTCGAGAACCAAAAAACCACAGGAATTCATGATAAGCAAAATGAAGGTGAGCTGGGATAATCAGAGAGCCGCTCATGAGGAGGAGATTCTTTTAGATCTGGGTGAAATACCAGAACGGTTAAAAAATAACGACAATAATAAGGTAATACAAGCAGAGAGCTGCTCCAGGGTGGAGGACAGACATTTCATCCCCTGTGTATGCTCTTTAATGATGACGCAATTCTCCAGTGTAATTTCGGTTTCTACTCTGCGTTCTTTTGGAACAAATAAAATCTTCTCCAACCTGTGCTTTCAAGACCAGGTGCAATCATTGTATTTTGCCTGGTTTTTCCAAGCGTATCAGCCAGGGTCTGGTCAGAAAGATAGAAAACATCCTACGCGTTTCAAACAAAGGTAATTTAATGCAGATATTGGTCTTATGGGTGTTGGAAGGGATGGAAAGGCTAAAGAGATAAAGCAAGGGAGCTTTATCCATCCATCCACCCCGTTCGTCCCGTCCGTCTGTCCATCCATCCATCCATCCATCATGTTAGTACCTAGAAGAAGGAACAAGAGTGATACTAGAGATTAGTATCTGTAGGCAGCAGATTTGGACCTAAGAATCTGCATATTTAACAAGTTCCCCAGGTGATTCCAGGTAGCAAAAATGTTGTGTATTTGACCGCTAACCTAAAGGTTTGCAGTTTGAACACACTCAGCAGTGCTGTGGAAGAAAGACCCAGGGAGCTGCTTCTGTTAAGATTGTTGTTGTTGTTAGTGGCCTTCTAGTCAATTACAACTCATGTTGACCCCTTGCGATTACAGCCAAGAAAACCCCATGGGGCGGCTCTACTCTGTAGCACATGGGGTCGCCATGAGTTGGAATCGACTTGATGGCCACTAACAACAACCACCAGGTGATTATCACATGAAAGTGTGAAATGTGCTGGTAGAAACCTTTCTCTTCAATTCTGACATTTTTCTTCTCACCTCCTTTGGTGCTTTTGAAAATATTATTGTCTTTAGCAGGGTTCTTGCTTATCACCAGGTTTCCCAGATGGGCAGGAAGGATTTGAAGTTTGCTCCCTTCTTTCTGAAATCATTTTGTTTTGAACCAGTTATAATCATTTCTCCCTTAGTAAAATACAGGTGAGGATGGCGAGACTTCGTCTCATACTTTGGATGTCTTATCAGGAGGGACCACGTTTGGTAAAGTAGAAGGTCAGCGAAAAAGAGGAAGACCCTCAGCAAGATGGATTGACACAGTGGCTGCAATAATGGGCTCAAGCATAACAATGATTGTGAGGATGGCTCAGGACCGGGCAGTGTTTCGTTCTGGTGTACACAGGGTCGCTATGAGTCGGAACTGACTCAATGGCACTTAACAACAACAAGCTTATAGGCAAGATGCCTTCTAAGCTTGATACCTTGTCCCCACATACTCCTGTGGAGCAGGGAAGATATTGATGTCATGCTACAGAGGATGAAAATGAGGCTCAGAAAGATAGGGGACTTGAGAAAGTTCCCTGTTAGTTTATTACAGAGCTGAGATTAGAACCCAGGATTCCTGAGGCTCTTCCACTCTGTTTTTCTGCAATTCAGGCATTCTTTTTTAGTTTGAGATCTATGCCAGGGTAGGTCTCTGGGTGGTGCTAACAGTTTGTGCTCGACTGCTGACCTAAAGGTTGGCAGCTCAAACCCACATGGGACCGCCATGAATGGGAATTGACTAGATGGCAACAGATTTGGTTTTTTAGTATGGTTTATGCTAGGAGTCCCTGGATGGTGCGAATAGTTAACGCGCTCTGCTGCTAACGGAAAGGTTGGCGGTTCGAGCCCACCCAAAGGTGCCTTGAAAGAAAGGCCTGGCAATCCGCTTCTGAAAAATCATTCATTGAAAAGCCTGTGGAGCACAGTTCGACTCTGACACACGCAGGGCTGCCGTTAATCAGAATCAGCTCAGGGGCAACTGGATCTTTAAAATCTACGTTAAACTCACCCCTGCATGTATCTGCAAACACGCAGACACGCATGCGCACATGCACGTGATTCCGCCCTTTGCAGTGTGACGTGATGTACACTGAATGTTGGTCTTTCTTGTGTATCCACCTTTTGCAAGAGTAAAGTGACATCCTTTCTGCAAGAACGAAAAGATGCATGAAAGTGCCTTTGTCATTGCCATGTCCACTGTGAGTAGACACAGTATGCTCCCACGCGGTGCTGATTGCAAACGGGAAGGGATGGTGTACGCTGAAGTGAGGCAAACAGTCATGATAATTTCAAGGCCCACTGAAATAGCAGAAAAGTCAACTGCCACCATCCAGTAAAATGAAGCAACTCCAGGTTTGGCTCTCAGACCTGAAATCTCACCAACCCCAAGCGTACAGATATTTACAGGCTGACTGTCCCAGCAATAGAAGACATGCACTAAAAGAAGGGGCTGACGCCATCCGTCCTTCTCAAAAGTCATTTAGTTTTGGTTTTGCAACATAATTTTATGTTTAGTATTTGAACTTGAGCATAATATATTCTGACAAATTATAACACTTAAAATAACAATACCACAGCAATGAGAATGAGGAAATAATATCTGGCTTCCTCATTCTGCCTCTTGATTTAACATGTTCTCATGAATGGGGGATCTCCAATGTGGCAATCAAGCTGAACCAACATAACTACCAAGCTGAACCAATGTACTAACAAAACTGACCCAATGTACCAGCCAAACTGAGCCAGTGTACCAACCAAACTGAACCAATATACTAACCAAACTGAGCCAGTGTACCAGCCAAGCTGAACCAATGTACCAATCAAACTGAACCAATGTACCAACCAAACTAAGCAATGTACCAGCCAAACTGAACCAAGGTACTAACCAAACTGAGCCAATGTACCAACCAAACTGAACGAATGTACTAACCAAGCTGAACCAATATACCAACCAAGCTGAACAATGTACCAGCCAAACTGAACCAATATACTAACTGAACTGAACCAATGTACCAACCCAACTGAACCAATGTACCAACCAAACTGATCCAATGTACCAACCAAACTGAACCAATGAACCAGCCAAGCTGAACCAATGTACTGGCCAAAATGAACCAATGTACCAGCCAAACTGAGCCAATGTACCAGCCGAACTGAACCAATGTACCAACCAAACTGAACCAATGTACTAATGACCAAAATTGAATCTTTTGCTGTCTGTGAGTGTATAAATATATACACGTTGTTATTAGGTGACATTGAGTCAGTTTTGACTCATAGCAACCCTGTATACAACAGAATGAAACATTGCACAGTCCTGTGTCATCCTTATAATGGTTGCTGTGTTTGAGCTCATCGTTGCAGCCAGTGTGTCAATCCATCTCGTTGAAGGTCTTCCTCTCTTTCTCTGATGCTCCACTTTACCAAGCTTGATGTCCTTCTCCAGGGACTTGTCCCTCCTGATAACATGTCCAAAGTACTTGAGACAAAATCTTGTTATCCTCACATCCAGTTATGTATGAATACTCGTATAAACTCAAAAGAAATCACTAAATTGCAAGAGAATAATAGACCAAGTTAACAGACAATTCCCAGAGGACAAAATATAAATGGCTAATGTCATTGTTGTTGTTAGGTGCTGTCCACTTGGTTCCGACTCATAGTGACCCGATGTACAATAGAATGAAACACTGCCCGGTCCTGCACCGCCCTTACAATTGTTGCTGTGCTTGAGCCCATCGTTGCAGCCTCTGTGTCAATCCAGCTTATTGAGGGTCTTCCTCTTTTTTGCTGATCTTGTACCTTACCAAGCAAGGTGTCCTCCAGGGACGGTCCCTCCTGATAACACATCCAAAGTACATGAGACGAAATCTTACCATCGTCACTTCCAAGGAGCATTTTGAGTGTACTTCTTCAGAGACAGATTTCTTCCTTCTTCTGGCAGTCCACAGGATATTCAATATTCTTTGCCAACATCATAATTCAAAGGCATCAATTCTTCTTAGGTCTTCCTATTCATCGTCCAGCTTTTGCATGCATATGAGGCAATTGAAAATACCATGGCTTCAGTTAGGTGCACCTTAGTCCTCAAAATGACATCGTTGCTTAATTTCTTGACTGCTGCTTCCTTGGGCGTTATTGTGGATCCAAGTAAAATGAAATCCTTGACAACTTCAGTATTTTCTCTGTTTATCATGATGTCGCTTATTGGTCCAGTTGTAAGGATTTTTGTTTTCTTCATGTTGAGGTGTAATTCATATTGAAGGTTGTAGTCTTTGATTTTTTTTTTTTTAAGTAAGTAATTCAGGTCCTCTTCACTTTCAGCAAGCAAAGTTCTGTCATCTACATATTGCAGGTTGTTTATGAATCTTTCTCCAATCCTGATGCCACATTCTTCTTCATATAGCCCAACTTCTCAGATTATTTGCTCAGCCTACAGATTGAATAAGTGTGGTGAAAGGATACAACCCTGATTTACACCTTTCCTGATTTTAAACCATGCAGTATCCCCTCGTTCTGTCTGAACGACTACCTCTTGGCCTATATACAGGTTCCTCATGAGCACAATTACATGTTCTGGAATTCCCATTTTTCACAATGTTATCCATAATTTGTTGTGATCCACATAGTCGAATGCCTTTGCATAGTCAATAAAACACAGGTAAACATCTTTCTGGTGTTCTCATGTTTCAGCAAAGATCTATCTAATATACACATACATAAATATGTTTGTGTGTGTGTGAAAGCTGAACAATAAATAAGAAAGATAGAAGAAGAATTGATGCCTTTGAATTACAGTGTTTGTGCAGAATATTGAATATAGCACGTACTGACAGAAGAATGAACAAATCTGTCTTGGAAGAAGTACAGCCAGAACGCTCCTTAGAAGCGAGGATGGCGAGACATCGTCTTACATACTTCGACACGTTATCAGGAAGGACCAGTCCCTGGAGAAGGACACCGTGCTTGGTAGAGCATCAGTGAAAGACAAGAAGAGCTTCGATGAGATAGGCTGACACATCGGCTGCAACAATGGTCTCAAGGCGTAGCAATGATTGTGAGGATGGCGTAGGACCATGCAGTGTTTTGTTCTGTTGTACACAGGGTTGCTATGAGCTGGAACCAATCCTGATGGCAGGTAACAACAACAACAACAATATATATGTTGTGGCACGGTGGGAAAAAGGCCTGGTGATCTGTTTCCATAAAGATCACAGGCAAGAAATACATGCGGTTGTCATGAGGCAGAATCAACTTGACGGCAATGTGATTTTTTGGTTTTATATCTGTGCGTATAGGTATAAAATCAAACCACTTGCTATTGAGTTGTTTTTGACTTGTGGCGACCCCATGTGTGTCAGAGTAGAATTGCTTCATAGGATTTTCAATGGCGGAATTTTCAGAAGTAGATCACCATGCCTTTCTCCCAACGTGCCTCTGGGTGAACTTGAACCCCCAACCTTTTGGTTAGCAGTCAAGCATGTTAACTGCACCACCCAGGGATGCCGAAAAATTATAATCAGGCTCTTTATTTTGTTTGGAATATGAGCAGACTTCAGCATTCTTTCACATTTGTGACCTCAAGAGTCCTGTGAAGCCCACAGCTCAGGTAATCTCTCCCTTTTACAGAGGAAGAACAGGGACTGAAGAATTCAGTAACCCAAGGTCACCAGGCTAGCTGTACCTAGGTCTGGAACCTGGTTATGCTGATACCTGGTCTTAGGATCTTTCCATCCCTGCAAAGTTTCTTAGGAGCAATTTACTGTCACATCAGGAGAGCTGAATACGGAAGAAGTCGTTTGTCCTCTTTCAGGTGGTATTGTTTTAGGAGGTTTTGAGACTTCCCCACTCACACCAGATTGTTAACGGTTGGGGACAGGGAACTCCTGTGAGCTGGGTATTTCTCACACTCTGACACCCTGGAAAGCTGTCTTCTGACGATCTTTTGTGCCAGCCACAAGATGGCGCCATTGCACAGCTTAGAGAAAGCATCACCAGAAGTTGGGAATTCAGAGGACCCAATGGAAAGAAGATTAATCTTGAGTCTTAAACATAGCTCAAACACTGGAGAGGTCTTGCCCTTGTGTTCTAAAGCAGTTAGAAGTCGTTCTGGTTCTTCAATAGAGGTAAAAAGGAAATTTGTAAATGCTGTGATCTGATGGACCCTGTTCTCTACGCCTACATTCTCGCCCTAAAATAAGCCAAGGTCCTGCTTGTTCTACACCAACGTTAAGATTTCCTCCAAGTCTCCTGAGGGAGAAATTTGTCACACCCCGAAGTTGGGAGTTGATTAGACTTGATTCAAACGCCCCTTCTCTTTAAACCTGGAAGCTCACGCGTTCTTCTGGAGAGGGCTAACTCTTGGGGTCCGATGTTCAGGAAGAATTTGAAATTCAGTTTGGCTAAACGGAAAATGATGAATAGCGGTAGGCTGTGTCAGGAAAAAGAAGACAGGGTTTGCCTTTAAGACCAAGCAGAGAGAGCCATCAGAGTGTTACTTTTAATACCGAAAAGTTGGAAACCACCCAAGTGTCCAGCAACAGGGGGTGGGATTGAACAATCAACCCCACAAAGGCGTACTCTGTAGATAATAATAGCAAGTTGCAGAAGAATGTTTCATCACATGAGAAAATGCTCAATATGAGTTGTTAAGTAAAAAACGAATTGAAAAACAGTATATTCACTCGTGTCTGTGAGCGTTGATGAGAGGGACATGTGATAAATGAGTAAGAGCGGTTCTCTCCGAGAGTGTAGCTGGTTCATTTTTGGGACCTCTGTGTCTCGTCTCTGTTGTCGATGGCCCTCCTACCTTGTGTAGGTGATCACTCACCCAGGAGACAGGAGGCTTCTGCATCTCCTTAGATCTCCTTTCTCTCCTCCTGGTGAGGAGAGGAGAAGCCTTGACTGACAGCTTCAACAGAATCACATAGAGTAGGGGAGGTGCCAAGGTTCCCCCCAAGAAAGGGATGTGAGGGAGACAGACACCATGAGGTGATCCATCAGGGCAGGCCTCATTATCTTTTTTTTTTTTAAATCTTATTGTGCTTTAAGTGAAAGTTCACAAATCAAGTCAGTCTCTCATACAAAAATTTATATACACCTTGTTATATACTCCTAGTTGCTCTCTCCCTAATGAGACAGCACGCTCTATTTTTGTGTCCATTCAGCCAGCTTCTGTCCACTTCTGTTTTCTCATCTCCCCTCCAGACAGGAGCTGCCCTCATAGTCTCATGTTCTACTTGATCCAAGAAGCTCACCCCTCACCAGTATCATTTTCTATCCCATAGTCCAGTCCAATCCCTGTCTGAAGAGTTGGTTTTGGGAATGGTTTCTGTCTTGGGCTAACAGAAGCCCTGGGGACCATAACCTCTGGGGTCCTTCTAGTCTCAGTCAGACCATTAAGTGTGGTCTTTCTAAGGCCTCGTTTTCTTAATGGACTCAGGTTGGACCTGCGTGAGTTGCTCTTTAAGGAACTGACCCATAGTTGGTTGGAACACCAGTCTGTGCTAGCCGTAATATTGGCTATTTTAAAGTATGCTATGATGTGGAAGTTTCAGGATAGCAAGGAACACAGAGACCAGTCAAAACTGATCACCAACACTTCCATCTTTTTCCTTTGGAAGGTTGGGTAGAGCAGGGAATGGGTCAAAAGGGTTTTGCTATTAGCAGGCCATTGTTTCAAAGGCCTAACTCATTTCGTAACTTCTCTTGGAGCGGAAATACTTGGCAGTGATGGCATCTGATCAGAATGCCAGTCTTTCTCTGTTCCTTAGAAGCAAAATTAAACAGCAGTGGTCTGTGTTTGGACAGAGATTTCTTCTACTCCCCGTTAGCATCGCCGTTACCTGTTCTGTGTCCATCAGAAAGGTGCACAAGTACAGTGTAAATTGTTCAGTAGTGAGACTTGGAAAATTTTCTCTCAGCTAAGGAAAGATCATTAATTTCACACGGAGAGTTAAAAAGTCTTTTTCAACCCCAAAAGGAGAATTTAGCTAGGGGTTTTGCATAACATTTTATGTAGTTCACGTTGATTCTTAGTGTAAATTGTATAGTCTGAGTCAGGAACATGAGTGGCTTCAACAGTTTGTCATTCTAACAAGAACCATAGAGGAAGCCCACGAGGCTGGGATGGTGGTGAGGCAACCAGCAATGGCTCATGGGGAGGGGAGAAGAAGAGGGGTTGTCTATCCTGGAGAAGTCTTAGGGCATGGTGCCGTTCACCGTCTGTCACTTGGAAGAGGGGGCAGAGTCATTTGGGAGGTTCTTCGTCTCGCTTACTTTGGACACTTTATCAGGAGGGATCAATCGCTGGAGAAGAACTTCATGCTTGGTAAAGTAGAGGGTCAGTGAGAAAGAGGGAAACCCTCAAAGACATGGGTTGACACAGTGGCCGCAACAATGGGCTCAAATACAGCAACAATTGTGAGGAAGGTGCAGGAATGGGCAGTGTTTAGTTCTGTTGCACCTGGGGTCAGTATGATTTGGAACCAACTTGACAGAACCTAACAACAACCACCTCACTGCTACAGAACCCCATGAAAACATTAACTTCCGGGGTAACCACAATGTGCTATTGACTTGTATTTTTATAGTCTCCAATCCTTTTCACTATCTCTCCATTCATGTTCTCCGGCAATTGCATGTTTCTTTTTTTGATTGTTTGCTTTTTGTCCACTAAACATAGGACTTTATCAGGTAAACTCTCTGTAGATCTGGTCCATGGTTCCAGCTTGTCAAGACCTTTTGGGATCTTTATTCGGTCAGTGAGCATCTCAACCATGTCTTCTAGTCATATGCACATTTGGTCAGCAGATTATAATTCTGTTATAATGCTCACTGTACAGACTAGAAACAGAGCCTTAAGAAGGATAACTACTTGCCCAAGGCCTTACAGCTAGGGAGTGTCCCAGCCAGGATTACAGCCAGGTCTTCTGACCCTCAGGCCATTATTTCTTCCATGACATCACACTCTGAACGTAAGGTAGAACTTGTGGGCAGAAGCCCCGGAAATAATATAACAGCAACCTGCTGTTTAGCATAGCGGGTTCACAAGGATTCCACGATTGATTGTTCTAGTAACTCGAAGTGGAATAGCTTTTGTTGTTCTTGTTTTACAGATGGGGGGGTCCCGATAGATTCGGTATTTTTACTTAAGTTCGGAGCACCACTGGGTTGCTGCGGTGCCAGCGGTTGCAAGGAACAGCTAGCTTGGAAAGGTGTGTTTCCTTCCTGGGATTCTTAAAACAGCTTTAGAAATACCTCTTTAGAGCCCTAGGGGTAGCTGAAAAACCCATCAGGAATTATTAACAGGAGAACCTCAGGTCTGATCAGTCAAGGTACTAAACCAAAAGGCCAAACCGGTTGCTGTTGAGTCGATTCCAACTCAGAGAGACCCCATGTGTGTCACAGCAGAACTGTGTTCCATAGGATTTTCAAGGTTGTGACCTTTTGGAAGCAGATCACCAGACCTTCCTTCCAAGGCACCTCTGGGTGGGTTCAAACTGCCAACCTTTTGGTCAGTCGTTGAGCCCTTAACTGACTGCACCACCCAGGGACTCCTGTCAAGATACTAGAGAATTTTCATTCATTGTGTAAAATTTCTAAGACAAAGCTGATTTCAAAAGAGATGCATATCCAGAAAGCATGTGAACACCATTCAGGATCTGATTAGACCTGCGTCTAGTTCTGTCTTCAGAAACGGAGAAGCTGAAGTAATAGAGAATTTTCTCTATTATTTCTTCAAAACAACATTCTTTTGGACGTTATTGGCTGTGTTTAATTAGGCCCTTGGTTAACATAAACAAGATTTTGTTTATTCTAATTGAATAACACCAAAAAAAAAAAAAATTATCTTCTTGCTTAAAGTATAAACCAGCAAGTTTGTAGAGACCAGCTCCACTTTGAACGAAAACAGTAGAATTTCAGAGTTAGAGGGGTCCTTAAAACACCCACTCTAGTCCATGTGCCTTTCCCCTTCTTTTTAGAGATGAGGAAGCCAAGGTTCCAGGCCTGACATGGCTGACAGTCAAGTTCATATGCTGGGCTTGGACCAGGGCTTGGCTCAGAATCTTGAGGACTTAGGTCTTGTGGACTCCTTACGGTAGGGCTCTTTCTGTTCCCTGCTGGGAAAGCTGACTAGTAAGGGATGACTTCATTCGTTTCTTTGGAGATATTCAGAACATCAAAGAAATCTCTTTTAAAATGCAAGACCAGAAATACCACCTAAAGCCTGATATAAATAATTTCAGGGTTATTCACATGATTATTTGAGAATAGTCATGCCCTGAGATGTGCTTATTGACATGAATAAGCAAGAAGTGACCGTGGTTAACTTGGGGTAGCTGTGAGGAAGCACCACGCAGGAGAAGTCCACAGGCTTTGAAATTATGCTTGGGTGTGGATTCTGGATTTTACATGCCCTGCCACATAGCCTTGGCCAAGCTCCTGAAATCCCTCTGAGGTTCACTTTCCTCATTATACATTAAAAGGTAATAATACTTTCCTTGTTGTAGTAAATGAAGATTAAATGAAATAACAGACGTGTGAGTCCCTAGCCTGATGCCTGGTCCGCACTGGGCATGCGGCAGGTGCCACTTGCCCTTTTCCATTCTGGAATTTGCTTCTTTTTCAAACTCATTCCATAACTATCTACCAGTTCCTGTGTTTGGTGTGGAAGATAAAGAGGTGAATGACAGGCTCAGGATCTGCCCTCAGAGAGAACATTTTCCACTGGGGAAGAGGGACATTAAATTGTGATGACTGGCATAAGTGTTTAGGTAAGAAACTTCAGGGTGTCTTTTCATTTGGCTCGTACGCATGAGAAAGCTGGACGATGAAAAAGGAAGACAGAAGAAGAATTGATGCTTTCCAATTGCGGTGTTGATGAAGAATACTCAATATACCGTGGACTGCTAGAATGAATAAATCAGTCTTAGGAGAAATACAACAAAAATGCTCCTTAGGAGTGAGAATGGCAAGACTTTGGCTCACTTACTTTGGACAGGTCATGAGGAAAGACCAACTGCTAGGAAAGGACATCATGTTTGGTAAGGTCAGCGAAAACGAGGGAAAACTGCAACAGCAGACTCAGACATCATGAAGGTCATGAAGATGGTGCAGGACTGGGCGATATTTCATTGTTATACATAAGGTCGTCGTGAATCAGAACTGACCGGACGGCCACTAACAACAACAACAAATGGAGGACCTAGCAAGAGACACGTCTGTTTTAGAGGATCGGTGAAGGCCTCCCCGAGGATGTCATGTTTAAGTTAAATCCCAAAGAATACGTGAGATTTAGCCAGATGAGATGGGGTGAAGGTGGGAAACAAAGTCACATTTATTCTGAACAGGGGCAGCCATCAAGTGTTAAAATCCTGAGGGAGTGAATGGGACGTTCAGGAAATGGAAAATGAGGCTGAGCCCTGGTAGCGCAGTGGTCAAGCGCTTGGCTGCTAACTAAAAGGCTGGCAGTTGGAATCCTTCAACCACTCCTTGGAAACCCTATGGGGCAGTTCTTCTCTGTTCTATAGAATCGACTTGAAGGCAATAGGTTTTGGCTTGGAGAGCTAGGCGGGATATAGCTCATCTGGGGGTCATATAAGCCGTGGTAGTCATTTTGGAAGTTAAGGGCAATGGACAATCACTGGAGAGCTTTATATATAAGAGTGGCATCACATTTGTCATTGAAATTAGAGGGTCACTATCTCTCTGGTAAGGTGTAGTTAAAGGCCGCTATTTGGAATCTGTTCAGACTGCTTCAGGAAGAGCCTTTATTCTTTGTCCATTCATGGAATTCAGGGATATCATTGTGGTGGAAGAAGCCTGGTGGCACAGTGGTTAAGAGTTTGGCTGCTAAAATGTTCACAGTTCGAATCCACCATCCACTCCTCGGAAACCCTACGGGGCAGTTCTCTGTGGCAGTGGGTTTTGTTTTTTGATTTTCTGATGGAAAAGAGGCAGAGCTTTTGGACTTAGCTGCTGTGCTCCATACAAGAGGGAGCCAAATCCGTTGTCATAGAGTTGATTCCAACTCATAGCGACCCTGTAAGGACAGAGCAGAGCTGCCCCATAGGGGTTCCAAGGCTGCAAATCCTTACGGAAGCTGACTGCCACATCTTTCACTTGTGGAGTGGCTGGTGGATTCAAACCACTGGCCTTTCGGTTAGTCGCCAAGCACTTAACCACTGCGTCACCAGGGCTCCTTAGTGGCCTTTCACAGCCCTATAATTTCCTCTTGGCCCATTTTCTAATGACAACATGGTGGTACTGGCAATTGGCTCAACAGTTGGCCATTTTCCAGTGACAAGGCCATTATGGCAGTTGGTGGCTGGTAAATTCAGTCTCTGCTCTGTTTCCATCCATATGTCCGGGCCCTACTGGCAGTCCTGGGCTTGAAGCCTCCTGCCAGTGCAAAACAAAGACTTAGTCTGAAAAGGCCTCTCCCTGACACCATTGCAATCACTTGAGCATTTATGCCCAAAACAGCTCTCTTACAGGAAGACGTTTGTGTTCCTCCCGAATGTGAAGGAAGGTTCATGGTTTTTAAAATTCATGAACTGCGTGGAATGGAACGTTCTGCCTCCAAGTACAGGAAAGAAACAGAGAGGCTGTGTCTTCATGACACCCAAGCTATGGGTCGTCTCAGAGGGAAAAATTTTGTCAAACCAATTATTTGGCATGGTGTAGCTAGACCTTCCCTTCCAACCCAGGAGAAGGTTGTATTTTTTTTTCCTTCGCTTTTCAACTGATCGAATTGGATTCACTTGTATCCAGGCTTCGTATTCAGGCTTAGTCAAGTGTGACTGGCAATCAGGCAAAGAAAGTCAGTGCTTTTTTCTATTTTCTGTGACATTGTTTGAAGAGAAGGATTCAGACTAGGTATATGACCAAAGCAAAATCCAGTGAAAGAATTCAGGTGGATGATTTGCTTTGGTTGGTTTCAATCCAGCCATGAGGAGAGGATAGATCCTGCAAACTTGTGGGGTTGGTCTTTAACCACGCTCATTGCCTTTCTATGCCTTCCTGGGCTTGTTTCTTCCTGTCTTCTTCCTGTGTGTCCAGTATCCTCAGGCCCTCGGTTACCTGATCGGCCTTTAGTTTCCATCAGAGCATTTCCAAAGACCTTGCCTTCCCTGGCAGCTCTCTGGCCTACACTTCTGAATGCAACCTTAGAACCTCTTAAGTTTCTAACACAGATGATTGATTAAATTGACTTACTGTAAGATTTTGAGTGACTCTAATGTGTGAATATAGGAACACTCACCACACCCTCTAACTCCTTGAGCTTTTGAAGGAGGGTAAGTGTTGGCATTTTTTAAGTGTTCTTTGTAATAGTGGTGCAAATGTACACAGCGAAACGTTTACCATTTCAACAGTTTCTGCGTGTACGATCCAACAAAAGAGATCACACCCTGCAGGTTGCACAACGCTTATCCCCACCTTTATCCTAATTGTTCTACCACCATTAAGGTAAACTCAGTGTTCCCCACCAAGTAAAAACTCCCCCTTTCCCCCTTCCCTCCCACCCCTGCTAATCACTAATAGGCCTTGGTTTCTATATATTTGTTTATGTCAGAGTACGTGTCCTTTTATGACTGACTTATTTTGCGCAGCATCATGTTTTCAAGGTTTCTCCACGTTGTGGCACGTATCAGGGCTTCATTTTTCTCTATGGTCGAATAATATTCCGTCGTATGTATGGTTGGACCACGTTTTGTGAATCCCTCCATTTCTTCCTGGACATTTCGGTTGTTTCCATTTTTTGGCTATTGTGAAAAGTGTTGCAGTGAACATTGGTGTACAGGTTTCTGTCTGTGTTCCTGAGTGTTGTGTTTTGAAAGAAGATTTGATAGGCCAAGTGAATGTCTGGTTGGGGCATTTTAGATAGTCAATAAGGAAAGTATAAAGTGATTATTATTTTTTTTCCATTTTGCAGAAGGAGCATACTTAGGGTATAGGTGGAGCAGAGTGAGTCAGGGCCGGGCTTCCCAGTCCTGCAAGTGTGCAATCGCCTACATTCGAGGCTGTTTTGGAGGCTATGAACCATAGCCCATTCACATGAACGAGTCAGGGCTATAAGATGTAACACAAGGTTTCCTTATGTTTGACTTGCTCTTTCTCATTTGCGTGTGATATTTCTCATGTGCTCAGGTCCTTGCTGCTCCAACTACCTTCCCCTCCACACACAGAGCTATTAACAATGTGTCTGTAGAACCCAGAGCTACTGTTTGAACATGGTGCTAGGAAAGACCAACACTGAGCACCGTTGCCGTCAAGTCGATGCTGACTTATAGGGACCCTATAGAACAGAGTAGAACTGCCCCGTAGGGTTTCAAAGGAGCGGTTGGTGGATTCCAGCCACTGACCTTTCGGTTAGCAGCCGAGCTCTTAACCGCTACACCACTAGGGCTCCATCCTACAAAGGGAGAATTCCTCTCTTACAAGAAATCGTCTTGAAAGAACATGAATTTTTTTTCTTTCAAAATAGAAGTCACTTCATAGTTTTCTGTTTATTTTAAAAGCAATATATGATGACAGCATAAGATTTAAAACATATACAAAGTATAACAGGAAGTATAAAGGAAAGAGCCACTCATGACCCTATCTTTAGAAGATAATCACTGTGAAACTATTACCATTTTGCAACATACCTTTTCAGACATTTTTCTATGCATATGTACCCATTTTTCAAACAGAAATGAGTGAGATTATATTGTGGCTATTATTTTGTAACTTGATTTTATTCACATGTAAGTAAACATATTGTGAGCATCTTTCCATTAAATAAACAGAAATGTATATGATCATCTTAATTAGCAACACATAATTCATTTGCCTGAAAATACCATATTGGTTTAAGTAATTTAAACAACCTCCTATTAATGGAAACCTGTCTATACATAAAAATGGCCAAATATTATACCCTTGAGATTTACTATTGCCTAAAGTATACTTTTTTTTTTTCTTTAAAGTATACTGCAGAAACCCTGGTGGCGTAGAGGTTAAGAGCTACAGCTGCTAAAGAAAAGGTTGGCAGTTCAAATCCACCAGGTACTCCTCAGAAACCCTATGGGGCAATTCTACTCTGTCCTATAGGGTCGCTATGAGTTGGAACCACTTGACAGCACCTAACAACGACAGGGTACACTACACACTATTTATGAAGTAGGAATTGCCTAATTGTAACTAAAAATATTGTGGCTGTATCTAGTTTTCCCTACCGCCCAGCAAGTCAGGTTGTTGTACTGTGGTGGCTTGAGTATTGCTGTGATGCTGGGAGCTAGGCCACCAGTATTTCAAATACCAGCAGGGCTATCCATGGTGGACAGGTTTCAGCGAAGCTTCCAGACTAAGACAGACTGGAAGAAAGGGCTGACTATCTACTTTTGAAAATTAGCCAGTGGAAAACTCTACGGGTCACAAGAGAATATTGCTTGCTTTGGAGCTGGAAGATGAGCCTCATAGATTAGAAGTCACTTAAAATACAAAACGGCCGCAACAATGGACTCAAACAACAGGAAGATGGTGCAGGACCCAGCAACGTTTATTCTGTTGTGCATGAAGTCACCACGAGTTGGAGCTGACTCAACAGCAACCACAATAACACTCTAGCTCTCTAGGTCCTGCGCGTGCTGTCAGGAGGGACCAGTCCCTGGAGAAGGACATCAAGCTTGGTAAAGCAGAGGGTCAGCGAAAAAAGAGGAAGACCCTCAATGAGACGGATTGACACAGCGGCTGCCACAATGGGCCCAAGCACAGCAAAGACGGTGGGAATGGCGCAGGACCGGGCAATGTTCCATCCTGTTGTAGGTAGGGTCCCCGTGAGCTGGAACCAGTTTGGCAGCACCTAACCGTGACAGGTCCTGCACAGTTGCTCTGCTGCTGTTCAGTGACATGACGCACTATGAGCTGGGTTCCCAGCCCCTCTGAGCCTTCACGTTCATCCACCTCTTTGCTTGAGCATTACACAAGGGCCCAACAAATGCTATTTGGTCACAATGATAATGTCCAGACATTGCCTCTAGGAGGTAAGATCCCTTTCTTCCTTGAAGCTGGCAAACACATGACCATGAGCAATTTTGATGGAAATTCATCATAAAATGCCTTTTTTGAGTATTGCTTGAAAAATAAGCTGTTGCTATAGGATTTTAATAACACTGGCCTCATGCCGAGATGAAAAGCGTGTGGTCATCAGCTACAAAGGGAGCTTCAGCTGAGAGGGCTCGTTTTGGGATGAAAATTGTCTTCCTGTTTTCTTACTACATCAACGATACAGCAATTTCTTTTATAATTTCCAGTTGTGCACAAGCTGGTCAGCAGAAAATTAAGAGCTTCCTTTCCCCACTAGCTGAGAGAATATTCTTTTAAAAGAAAGAAAGATAAAAAGAAGGAAGAAAGGAATTAAGGGGAAAAAAATCCATAGCAAAAACATATTAAAAAAAAAAAGAATCCTCCCTAGCCTAAGGGCTTCAGGAAAAGATGATTAGTTTGAGAGATACGCAGTAGCCTGGGTTAGGTCCTGTGTTAAGTGTTGCCTCTCTAGGCACGTGGGTTACTAGGGTCCCTGGAGCGTGATTCCATATTCCGTAAGTCCGTGTAACCTCTGCTACTGCCCGTTTGTCTCTTCCTTATTTCTGTTCTACAACCTAGAAAGGTGATCTTAGTTGATCATTGGAAGTTCACTTCGATTGCTCTCATTAAATTGCTCACAAATTTCACTCCTTGTGAATGGGGAGAAAAGATGTAACATTCCAAACCTGCAAAACCAACATTTTCACCGATTACAGGGTCCTTCCCTTCACCATTGGGGAAAGAGCTTCAGATCAGGCTGAGGATTTTCCGCTGAAGTGAAACCAAGTTACAACAAAGTCAGAAAACGTGATCTGGAGGCTTCAGCGACTTCTGGTGCCAAGGCCTTCCACTGTGTGCTTTCAAGGTCAGGTCAAGGTTATATGAGAAATGCTCACAGTCTGCTCACAGACTGACTTGTCTGTCAGTCTGTCATACTGTTGTGACTTGCGTGTTGCTAAGATGCTAGAAGTGATGCCGCTGGTATTTCAAATACCAGCAACATCACTTACGGTAGACAGGTTTCACGGAGCTTCCAGACTAAGACAGAATAGCAAGAAAGACCTGGCCATCTACTCCGGAAAATCAGCCAATGAAAACCTTGTGGACCGCAAGAGAATATTGTCTTAGATAGTGCTGGAAGATGAGCCCCAAAGGTTAGAAGGCAACAGAGGACTCAGTTATGCTGGCAATCTTGAGGATGGTGTGAGACGGGGCAGTGTTCAGTTCTGTCGTACCCCGGGTCACCATGAATCAGTGTCCACCTGACGGCAACTAACAGCGTAGACGTGGGGATCTGGAGCCCTGGGCTTCTGTTGTTGTTGTACGTTGTTGAGTCAATTCCAACTCACGGTGACCGTATAGGACTGAGTAGAACCACCCATAGAGTTTCCAAGGCTGTAAATGTTTACTGGAACGGGTCACCAGGTCTTTTCTCCCACAGAGCCACTGCTGGATTCAAACTGCCTATCATTCGGTTAGCAGGTGTGTAACCGTTGGGCCACCAGGGTTTCTTCCTGGCCTTCTACCCAGGGGTATCCCAGGATTGATCTTGGCATGTTTGGTGAGTCCCCCACGGAGGGACTGTTCACACACCATGCACTGCCAACCTAAGCTGCCCCACATGTGAACCTTGCTGACACTTGAGAACAGAAGGGAAAGAAACCAACTATTAAATCGGTTTTCTACAAGGGCTGTTGGATTGGGTTACCCAGGAAAAAGACTCTGAGTGCTCTAGGGACAGCATCTCTAGGACAGAGGGAAGCAGAACTGGGCAGAAGGGGAAGTTGAGCTCTGACGTACGTGATTGCAATAGAAGCTTCAGCCGATCCCATGGGGAGTGTTGGAACTGAGACGGCCCCAGGGGGCTGGGCCTTGGCACTCCCCCATGTCCACAGGTCACTGGATGAAGGGTGCCCACAGGGAGGGGTGTAACCTGGGTGGAGCTGCTCTTTTCTGCAGAGAGAAGTCCTGAACAGTCAGTGGGCGGCCAACAGTCCCAGCAGCTGGGGGAATGAGTGCGTTCACCCTAAAGTGGGGACCAGAGATACTCCATAGCCTCTACTACTGTGTGGGGTTTCATGTGTGACTCCTGGCTGCTGTGACAAAGTGGGGCCCCTTTCAGAAAGAAAATATCAGGACTAGGAAAAGTTGTTGCGACAAGGTGGGGAATCAGGTCAAGGCAATTCAAGGCTGGCTGTTGGGAACTAAAGCCATTATGGCTGCCTACATTTCCTCTTCCCTTGTTCCTCCCTTAAGATCCAGTCACCTCCTCTGCCCCAGTAGTGTCCCTCCCAAAAGCACATGGCTTGGGAATGCATACTAATGAGTTATTATTGCTGTTAGTGCCATGGAGTCGGCCCAACTCATGGCAACCCCGTGTACAAGAGAACGAAACATTGATTGCTTAGTCCTGTGCCATCTTCAGGATCATTGGTAGGCTCAGTTCCATTGCTGCATCGACCAACCAACCACGGGTCGTTCACCTTCCAGCACTATATATTCTGTTGTGATCCAGTGGGTTTTCACTGGCTAATTTTCAGAAGTAGGTCACCAGGTCTTCCTTCCTAGTCTTAGTCTGGAAGCTCTGCTGAAACCTGTCCACCATGGGTGGCCCTGCTGGTATTTGAAATACCAGTGGCCTAGCTTCCAGCAACATGCAAGCCACCACAGTATGACCAACTGGCAGATGGGTGGTGCACAGATGAGCTAATGGCCCCTTTGTGAAGACATCTGTGCTTCAACAAGGCCTTCTGTGCCAGACAACCTTAAAAGCATAGACTTTGGATTCAGACCGGCGTTGTTTCAAATTCCAACTCTGACACTTTATAACTGTGTGGCCAAGAGCAGAGTGCTTAACAGCTCTCAGCCTCATTTTCCAACCCCCTGCCCCACCCCGCCCCGCTCCCATTGGTAAGACAGGGCCATACTATCTACCTCACAGGGCTATGGTGAAGAATAAGAGAATACTTGTGAGGGGCCAGCGTGGGGTGGTAAACAACCAAAAATCCAAACCAGTTGCCATTGAGTTGCCTCCCGCTCACGGTGACCCCATGTGGGTCAGAGTAGAACTGTGCTGTTAGCAATTTGGGTTACTTCAGCATTTTAGCCAGAGATGTAGCATTGGCTAGAAGTTGTAAAAATGAGAAGTGTCTTGGGGGGGTGAATGTGCTGGGGAAAGTGAAGAAGTGATGTGGGAACTTTTTTTTAGCATCCTTTGCAGACAGGATATTGTTTAAGTGTATCTTTATAACCTAAACCCATTTAAAAAAAAAAAAGTTGCCACCAAGCTGACTCTGACTCGTGGTGACCCCGTGTGAGTCAGGGTAGGACTGTGCTCCACAGCAGTTTCAGTAGCTGATTTTTTGGAAGAAGATTGCCAGGCCTTTCTTCTGACGTGCATCTGAGTTGAATTGAACCTCCGAACTTTCGGCTAGCAGCTGAGTGTTTTAACTGTTTGCACCAGGGGCTTAATGAGTGTTATCAGTTATTATTTAAATGGCGGTGAGTTAATATTACTGATGCTGTTTGTCTTACCAGCCATCGGTACCTCTGTCTGAACTCGTGCGTCTATGTTTTCTGGGTGCAAGATCATGTGGACTTTGGCCGGGAGCGTGACAGTCTCTCCAAGGCGGATCATGTTTTCTCATAACAACCAAATGTGTCGGTCATACACCCTGCTGTTGCCATTCCCAGTCACACGTGGCAGACATGTTGAGACACAACAGAGCACTTTGATGTCAACCGGGTTAAAGACCAGGGACTGGAGAGATGCTTAGGTGATGTCTCCCATTGTTCTCAGCCTGCTGCCTCCCCGAGGCCTCTTTCAGATAGCTCTGTCTGCACGGAGCAAGTGGCCTCACTGAAGCAAGGGCGGTGGCAGAGGGAAATGATGACTCATTAGGAGTTGGGGATGTCACAGGTGGGCTTCAAGTTTTGTAATTTAGGTTATTTGCAAATCCTGGTATTCTGCTGAGGTTCTTCTATGTATATGACTCGTCCATATACATATATTGATGTACGTGTAAACATATATATACAACCCAAACCAAACTTACCCACTGCTGTCAAGTTGATTCCGGCTCCGTGTGTTACAGAGTAGAAAAGCTCCATAGGGTTTCTTGGCTGTGACCTTTATGGGAAGAGATTGCCAGGGCTTTCTTCCACATCACCGCTTAATGGGTTAAGATTGCCACCCTTTAGAAGACTGTTGTTGTGGTTGTTGCGTGCCATTGAGTTGCTTTTTGACTCATAGTGACCCCAGGTGTCAGAGTAGAACTGTCCCATAGGGTTTTCTAGGCTGTAAACTTTACGGGGCAGATAGCTAGATCTTTCTCTCGAGGAGCGGCTGGATGGGTTCAAACCGCCAACCTTTTGGTTAGCAGGGGAGTACTTAACCATTGCGCTGCCAGGGCTCCTTTGTACATTAGTAGTTGAGCACAAACCATTTGTATCACACAGGGACTTTGTGTGTGTGTATGTGTGTATAAAAATATCCATACACATACCGTACATACAAATATATATGCGGAACATATATTCGAAATTCGTCTCAGCATGGAAGAAACTAAAAATACATGAATCGGAGCCTGCTCTTACTTAACATCAAGATTAATTATTTTTCAAGGTAAATATTGACAAAGCTGGAGACCAGGGCAGCCAGTACCTCTCAGTTCAATAATTCTTGATGTTAACTTCGGCAGAAATCAATGTCTGCTTATTGTACTCCCAAGAGCCAAGACAGGCAACTCTACCATTTGAAAGAAATTTTAGTTCTAAAATTAAATTAAAATCCAGGTCTTGACATCTTGCTGGCACTAGGTACTCCCAAGTTCTTTCTAAGAAATGTTAACTAAAGCATTTATTGGGTCCGTTGCCCCAGCGGTTAATCAGAAAGGATTGTTTCTCTGCAGACTGGAAGAAATTATAAGGAGGAAGAAGGTGAGCGTGAGCTACTCAAAGGAGGCAGCTGGGAAGATTGCAGGGCTTGGTCTCATTACGGCAGAAATGACTCTCAGAAACCTGCCCTGGTCTCTGCCATGGAGGAGGACAAGCAGCTGTTTCTGACTAGCTGAGGCAACTAGTCCCATCCCTGACATTCCCAATCCACGAGTCAGAGCAGGAAAGGAAAGAGGCAAGGGCTGCTGAGCCACATGACGGTTCTGGCCACCCAAGCAGTGGTGCCAGTAAGAGGCTGTGAAGAAGAGGGTACATGGGTAGATTGACCTGTGTCCATCTATATGTGCACACACCTGTGGGCATTCCTAGATGTTTGGGGTTTGGTACACAATCAGAATTGCAGCAATCGACTGAATTGGAAGGAGCCACCCTCATATACCTGGGAGTATGGTGACTAGGCCAACAAAACAACGAGAATGGGGTACTTACAACCTCCTTTGGTGAAATAGGTCCCTGGGTGGCACAAATGGGTTGTATTTGACTAGTAACCTAAAGGTTGGTGGTTCGAACCCACCCAGTGGTACCACGGAAGAAAAGTCCTGGCAATCTGCTTCCATTAAGATTACAGCCAAGAAAATCCTGTTCTTTCTGTAACACGTGGGGTCACCATGAGTTGGAATCAACTTGATGGCAACAGGTTTGAATTTTGGGGTTTTTTTTTTTTTTTGGTGAAATATGCAAACCTATGCCTTTACAAGTTGCCACCATGTTACCAGTTGGGAATGTCAGGACTGTTGTTGTTAGGTGCTGTCAAGTCAGTTTCGACTCATAGTGACCCTGTGTACAACAGAATGAAACACAGCCTGGTCCTACGCCGTCCTCACTATCGTTGTTATGCTTGAGCCCATTGTTGCAGCCACTGTGTCAATCCATCTTGTTGAGGGTCTTCCTCTTTCTCACTGACCCTCTACTTTACCAAGCATGATGTCCTTCTCCAGGGACTGGTCCCTCCTGATAACATGCCCAAAATACCTGAGACGAAGTCTCTCTATCCTTTCTTCCAAGGAGCGTTCTGGCCGTACTTCTTTCAAGAAGGGTTGGGACTACTGACCAGTTTTAAGGATTTTAGAGACTCAGCCATCTCCTGATCCACATCCAGCCTGGAGAGCTTTGCAGTTGAGGAGTGGAGGCCTCAGCCATGGGGTTAGCCCATGCTGAGTTTCATAAGATGCTTCCGGTTGTTGCAGGGCCCTTCTATGAAGATCTTGCAGCTGCTCTGAATAGACCTCAGTGTTCAGGGATGTCTATGTGAATGGAGTAACCCAGGTACACTTGTCTACACACGCGCACACACACACACACACAATATTCCTTCGTTTGTGGAATGACCACATTGCTTTATGAACTACCGTGTTGTTGTATGCTGTCAAATCGATTCTGACTCCTATTGACGCACTTGACAGAGTAGAACTGCCCCATAGGGTTTCCTGGGCTGAAACCTTTACAGGAGCAGATCGCCAGGCCTTTTCTCCCACGGAGCTGCTGGATGGGTTCAAACTGTCAACCTTTCGGTTAGCAGCCGAGCACTTAACCACTGCGCCACTAGGGCTACTTATGAGGTATCGTTGTTGTTGTTTGCCACAAAGATGTCATGTTCAGATGCTGCAAATCTCCACTCTAAACAGGTTGGATGTAAAACTCTGAAGGTAAAGGTTTTTGTCTGTTTTGGTCCCTGATCTAACCCAGCACTTAGGAGAGTGCCAGTCAGTATTTGTTGGCTATTTCCACCACTAAGAACATCGACACCAACCACACTACCAACAACAGCCACACAAACACATGGGAGAACTTCACGGGACGATGAATCCTTCAACTTGCGAAGGTTCTCAGCACATTGCCTGCTAGATGATACTCAAACATTTGTTGAATGAACAGTCTAGTTTTTTTTTTAAATTATAAAACAAATGTTTGCAGGTGGTAAAGAAAAAAAAAAAAAGCATTAAAAAGGATGTATAACAAAAAATAAACCCCCTTGTCATTCTGATCATCAATCTTACTTTCCTTTAGCAACTAATATTTAGTTTTGTGCCCTTCCAGAAGTTTCTTTGTATATATCATTCTTTTCTATTAAACAAATGGGAATGTGCTCCACACACTGTCCTGACCTTGCTTTTCTCGCTGACTGAGATATCCTGACATCTTTCCTTACCAGCACACACAAATCTGACTCATTCCTTTGTTGCTGGTTTTTTTTTTAACAAAGCATATCCTATCATGTAGTTGTAACACGACTTATTTGATCTTTCTCCAATGGTGGAAATTTGGATGGTTTGAAGTCATTTGCCATTTCAAACAATGTCACAGTGATTATCTTTGTCATGCTCTAGGGACACCATTGACATAGACTCAATGGAATGGCGCCTTCTTGTGTTGTACAACGTGGTCGTCCTGGTTCTTATCCTTAGTTCTCTGCACGCACGGCCAAGTATTTCTGTAGGGTAAATTCCTAGAAGAACAATTGCTGGACCAATAAAAATTTTGATAAATAGTCCCAATTCGCCTTAAAAATGTTGGATATCAATATGAATCAATTAATAATGCCTCTTTTGAGGGGGTCATTTCCCCAGGATTTAAAATAGGAGCAGCTTCCACTTACTTTTTTAATCCAACCTGAGGCCAAAATATGACTTTTATTTCTGTCCTGTTTGTATAAGGAAACTCGCAAACACTCAACCATTTGTACAGGTTAAATTTCAGTTTTAGATTCTTAGTCTTTGGAAACTCTAAGGCTTAGTGTCAGTGAACATACTCTAACTCTTTAGACACTCAGTGTATTACAACAATGCTGCTCCTAGCTCCTAGCATAATGCTTTTCTGAAAGTCCAATTTTACCTTCCTTTCACGTCCGTAAGGAGCCCTGGTGGTGCAGTGGTTTAGTGCTCAGGTGTAAACCAAAAGGTCAGCAGTTTGAACCCACCAGCCCCTCCACGAGAGAAAGATGTGGCAGCCTGCTTCTGTAAAGATTACGGCCTTGGAAACCCTGTGGGGCAGTTCTACTCTGCCCTACAGGGTCGCTATGAGTTGACGGCAATGGGTAATGGGTTCATATTTGTAATCTTGCAAAAGTTGGTGGATATTTCATATATCAAGGGCATTGGGATCAATCCTGTAGAGGTTTTGTACTGATGCTTCTCAGCTTTTGTCTCATCAGCAAATTCGAAATTCATCCTTGATGATTTTTATGGCTGTAGTAGTCATCCAATTTCATTTGCAAATGAAACAAGTGGCCTTTGATGGCAAACTCTTTGCAAAGCCAGTGCGCTCCATTGAGTTTGCTGTGTTTCCTCTGTAGGTTAAAAGCAGTAGCTGCCTAGAAACAGCTTAACCCTACCGTGAGAAATAGCATTTTATCATGGAACTTGGCAGAGCCTTCGATTTCCTCCCATGTAATATCTGTCAGTCATTCCCATTGTCCAGGAAACATTCTCTCTGCTCTCCATGTGAAAATCGTTATCTCTGGTGGCAGATACAGCTTCTCTGGGGCCAGACCATGCTCATCCTGTGGTTCCCTCATGTTGCCTTTCTGGATCCCCTTGGAACACCAGTTGTGCTCTACAAAGTGTGGCCAGAAAGTTAATGGTGCAATAAAAAGGCCTGGATCCTTTCCATATACTACCCAGCCCCCCTAAATTGTGTGTCAATCTTCCTGGCCCTGCCACCGAGCCCAGTGGGCATAAAAGAGGCTGGAGTGAAAGCACGAGGTCCTGTTTATGGAGTCATAGTGTTGAGCTGGGAGGGACTTCGTTGTTACTGTTGCCGTCAGGTTGGTCTTAACTCATGGCAACCCCATGTACAACAGAACAAAACATTGCCAGGTCCCGCACCATCGTCATGGTCATTGGCAGGTTTGAGTCCATTGTTACAGCCATTGTGTCATCCATCTCATTGACGGTTTCCCTCACCTTTCCTCGCCCTGACTTTACCACACCTGAAGTCCTTCTCCAGCGATCAGTCCTTCTTGAGGACTTGTCCAAAGTAAGCCGAAGTCACAGACAGTACCCCGTCGTGATCTGTAAGTCGAAGTCACAGACAGTACCCCGTCGTGATCTGTAAGCCGAAGTCGCAGACAGTACCCCGTCGTGATCTGTAAGATATTCACGGGCTGATTTTTGGAAGTAGGTCACCAGGCCTTTCTTCCTAATTCTCTCCCTGAAAGTCCTAGTCTGGAAGCTCTGCTGACACCTGTCCTCCGTGGGTGATCCTGCTGGTGTTTGCAACACTGGTGTCATAGCTTCCAGCATCATAACAACATGTAAGTATGACAGACTGCCAGACTGATGTTGGATGTGAAGTAGAACACATATAATTCAGAACATGCTTCTCTGTGCAGGGGCTCAGCAGCCCCGGGGGGACAACTGAGAAGGATTCCACTGGCCTGTTTAGGGCAGGGGTCAGGGTCTGTCTCAAGAGCTTTGCAGGCTCTAGGCCTACTCTGGATTAAGAGCCCTTTTTGGTACCCTCTTAACCTTGGAAAGGAGTCCTGAGGGGTACGGTGGTGAAAGCACTCAGCTGCTAACCAAAATGTTGGTGGTTCGAACCCACTAGCCACTCCGTGGTAGAAAGATGTGTCAGTTGTCTCTGTAAAGATTTTCGGCCTTGGAAACCATATGGAGCGGTTCTACTCTGTCCTCACAGGGTCGTTATGAGTTGCAATTGACTCAACAGGAGTGGGTTTGGTTTTGACCTTGGACCTGCTGAGAGGCATTCTTAGGTGAGGAGTTGAGTTCAGTCCTAAGGTTTGTTGGTGACACATAGGTACACGTGCCTGTTTTGGCCAATGCCCAGAGGCAGTTCTGGAAATACCTTTGTCATCTCTAAGCTGGGCTGAGACCAGAGACAAGCCCTGACCCCTGAATTCTGGAAGCCTTGGGGCTCAACTGGCTTGATTAGTTTTGGTGTTGGTGAACGCCCACACCTTCACATCTTTTAAAGAAAGCTGCTGCCTGAGGTTGGACGCCCGAACCGTCCACAAAAGCAGATCATATAGCAAGCAATCTCGTGCACAGCAGGACAATGCAGGCTTTGAGGTATTGCTTGGCTACAGAGGGCTTGGCCAGCCTGTGGTTTTGCCTGGCTGGTGGGGCCCTAAGGCCTGGTTGCCTTTGCCCGTATAGTTTTACCCTTTAAAGGCACAGGGATGTCATAGAGGGCACTTCTCAGAGTCTGAGTTTTAGAAACGAGGGGATCGGGTCAAGTTATGTTTGCTCACTTGGGGATCAAAGCAGAAATCTGAGCTTTGGGAGGCGGCTGCCATACCCCAGGCTGAACTAACTTTCCAAATAGCCAACTGACCTCCTGACCTAAGAGTGGTCAGTCACCTACCAACCAATGAACCAACAAACCAGTAGGGCCCAAAGTTCTGAAGGAGCTTGTGTACCCCATATCTCATCCAAAGACTGATTACTAACACCTGTTAAATGTGCAGAAAACAGACCTCGTTTCTTGCACCATGGTGTTGTTGTTAAAACCAAACAAAAAACCAAGCCTGTTGCTGTTGAGTTGATTCCCTACTCTGTAGGACAGAGTAGAAGCACCATAGAGTTTCCAAGGAGTGCCTGGTAGATTTGAACTGCCGACCTTTTGGGTAGCAGCTTTAGCTCTTAACCACTATGCCACTAGAGTTTTGTTGTTAGCTGCTGTCAAATAGTTTCTGACTCATCACAACCCAGTGTGTGCCCGGTCCTGCACCATCTTCATGATCATTGGCATGTCTGAGTCCATTGTTACGGCCGTTGTGTAGTGTCTTCTAACCTAGGCGGCTCATCTTCCAGCACTCTGTCAGACAACATGCTGCTGTGACCCACGAGTCTTTCATTGGCTAATTTTTGGAAGTAGATCTCCAGGCCTTTCCTCCTAGTTTATCTTAGTCTGGAAGCGCCACTGAAACGTGTCCATCATGGGTGACTCTGCTGGTATTTGAAATACTGGTGCCATAGATTCCAGTATCACAGCAACATGCAAGCCACCACAGTATGACAAACTGACGGATAGGTGGTCTATCACAGCATGTAGGAAGTTAAATTGTGTATGCTATTTCCCATAAGACCATGTCAATAAACCCACACATTTGTCAAGTGACTGACTACATGTCTCTACTATGACACGAGAGTTATACTAATTATGGTTAGTAAGAAGATGAGTAAGGTAGCTTACCGTCGGGTAGGAAAGATAAAACAAGCAGACACATAGTGTAACTTGGGGTTACAAGTGGTAGGCAGTGGTAACTGAGGTTCACTTAACATGATGTTCTTTGGCCTCGTTAGAAACTCAGGTCAAGAATCAAAATGATCCTGAATGTTCCCTGTGCTATGCTGTGTTTTACATGCCATATTTTATGTCTTCTTCTTAACAGATGACCTATTGTTCTTATCTGAGCCGACTCACTTCTAGGTTGGCTGGAAATTATTCTCGAATATTCTCTCACCTTCAATTGTGAAGTATCTTTGATCTGGAGATCCATGACCAAGAGCCCCTTCACAAAGAGCCCAGTGTGATTCTAGCAGTCACAGACTGACCTCAGAGTTCACCCTTGTTCTTGAGCCGTGTCCCCGCACGACCTGGAGAAATAAGTGAGCCACCCAGCGCCTTCCCTCCCTGCTCACCAAAGAGAGCACTCCTGGGGGCGGCCTGAGCTTTTACCCATGTTAGCAAAGCTCAATAAATGCCGGTGTTTTTTATTTAAAGGAGGAATAGAGTGGACCAGGACTAGCTCCCTCTATAATGACAAAAATCTTTTTCACCCCAGTTGTGAGTTCAACTTCAGCAGTGCCACGGGTCAACTAGCTTCGCTAAAAGGAAGAGGTTTTATAAAACGATCTCACTTATTTTTTTTTTTAAACCGAGAACAGCTATTAACCCTGTAGGGGTTAAATCAAACGCTTTAGATCCAAAATATAACTCACATAGAGGCTCTACTAGCTTTAATTTTTTCCTCCAAATTCAGAATCCTGAATGCCTTTTTTTTTTTTTTTTTAAAGAAAACGGTGCATTCATTTTCTCTGAAAATGACTTCTTTGTGCTCTAGTTTTCTAGCTCAGAGATAAAATTGAATTCTTTGAAGAGGCTCAGAAACTAATTTAAAAAATCTAAGGCCCATCGATAAGTGACAGAGAGTTCTTTGCGTACCATTTTATGATCCCTAGTTCGACAGACCCCAATATATTGTTCAAAACAAAATCCTTCATTATCATTTGATGTCTGTCATTAGGCGATCCAAATTACATACTTTTTGCTCTTCTTGTTCATGAAAACTTGACTGAGTCTGACCAGTTAAATGGAAAGGTCATTTTCAATTAGTGTAAAATCTGAATAATAAAGAGTTCTTAGAGAAAAGACACTGGTGTGTTTTTAAGTATATATTCTAAGACTCTTGAAGAAACTGAAGCACTAAACATTTTAGAAGACATGTGAAAGATTTCCCCAACCCCCAAATCTTGATTTATTTTTTGTTTAATATATATGTATTTTTAATTTTGGAAATTTAAAAAATACAAAGTATGAAGAGTAATTAACAACCCTTATACCCACTGCCCATAAACAGTTTATTACATTGGCTTGTAGTCTTTTTTTTAAATAATTTTTATTGTGGTTTAAGTGAAAGTTTACAAATTAAGTCAGTCTCTCACACAAAAACTTATATACACCTTGCTACACACTCCCAATTACTCTCCCCCTAATGAGACAGCCCGCTCCCTCCCTCCACTCTCTCTTTTCGTGTCCATTTCGCCAGCTTCTAACCCCCTCCACCCTCTCATCTCCCCTCCAGGCAGGAGATGCCAACATAGTCTCAAGTGTCCACCTGATCCAAGAAGCTCACCCCTCACCAGCATCCCTCTCCAACCCATTGTCCAGTCCAATCCATGTCTGAAGAGTTGGCTTCAGGAATGGTTCCTGTCCTGGGGCAACGGAAGGTCTGGGGGCCATGACCACTGGGGTCCTTCTAGTCTCAGTCTGACCTTTAAGTCTGGTCTTTTTATGAGAATTTGGGGTCTGCATCCCACTGCTGTCCTGCTCCCTCAGGGGTTCTCTGTTGTGTTCCCTGTCAGGGCAGTCATCGGTTGTGGCCGGGCACCATCTGGTTCTTCTGGTCTCAAGATGATGTAGTCTCTGGTTCATGTGGCCCTTTCTGTCTCTTGGGCTCGTAATTACATTGTGTCCTTGGTGTTCTTCATTCTCCTTTGACCCAGGTGGGTTGAGACTCATTGATGGATATTAGATGGCCGCTTGCTAGTGTTTAAGACCCCAGATACCACTCTTCAAAGTGGGATGCAGAATGTTTTCTTAATAGATTTTATTATGCCAACTGACTTAGATGTCCCCTGAAAGCATGGTCCCCAAACCCCTGCCCCTGCTACGCTGGCCTTCGAAGCATTCAGTTTATTCAGGAAGCTTCTCTGCTTTTGCTTTAGTCCAGTTGTGCTGACCTCCCCTGTATTGTGTGTTGTCTTTCCCTTCACCTAAAGTAGTTCTTATCTACTATCTAATTAGTGAATACCCCTCTCTCACCCTCCCTCCCTCCCTCCTCTTGTAACCGCAAAAGAGTGTTTTCTTCTCAGTTTAAACTATATCTCAAGTTCTTATAATAGTGCTCTTATACAATATTTGTCCTTTTGCAACTGACTAATTTCACTCAGCATAATACCTTCCAGGTTCCTCCATGTTATGAAATATTTCACAGATTCCTCACTGTTCTTTATTGATGCGTAGTATTCCATTATGTGAATATGCCATAATTTATTTATCCTTTCATCAGTTGATGGGCACCTTGGTTGCTTCCATCTTTTTGCTATTGTAAACAGTGCTGCAGTAAACATGGGTGTGCATATATCTGTTCTTGTAAAGGCTCTTATTTCTCTAGGATAAATTCCGAGGAGTGGGATTGCTGGGTCGTATGTGAGTTCTATTTCTAGCTTTTTAAGGAAATGCCAAATCGATTTCCAAAGTGGTTGCATTCCCACCAGCAGTGTAGAAGTGTTCCAATCTCTCCACAGCCTCTCCAACATTTATTATTTTGTGTTTTTTGGATTAATGTCAGCCTTGTTGGAGTGAGATGGAATCTCATTGTAGTTTTAATTTGCATTTCTCTAATGGCTAATGATTGAGAGCATTTCCTCATGTATCTGTTAGCTGCCCGAATATCTTCTTTGGTCAAGTGTCTATTCATATCTTTTGCCCATTTTTTAATTGGGTTGTCTTTTTGTAGTTGAGTTTTTGCAGTATCATGTAGATTTTAGAGATCAAGCACTGATCAGGAATGTCATAGCTAAAAGCATTTTCCCAGTCTGTAGGTAGTCTTTTTATTCTTTTGGTGAAGTCTTTGGATGAGCATAGGTGTTTAATTTTTAGGAGCTCACAGTTTTTCACTATGAGTTGGAATCAACTCGACGGCACTGGGTTGGGCACAGTTTTCTAGTTTTTCTTCTGCGTTCTTCATAATGCTTTGTATACTGTTTATGCCATGTATTAGGGCTCCTAACATTGTCACTATTTTTTCTGCCATGATCTTTATCGTTTTAGAGTTTATATTTAGGTCTTTGATCCATTTTTAGTTCGTTTTTGTGCATGGAGTGAGGTATGGGTCTTGTTTCATTTTTTTGCAGATGGATATCCAGTTATGCCAGCACCAGTTGTTAAAAAGACTGTCTTTTCCCCATTTAACTGTTTTGGGGTCTTTGTCAAATATCAACTGCTCATATGTGGATGGATTTATGTCTGGATTCTCAATTCTGTTCCATTGGTCTATGTATCTGTTGTTATACCAGTACCAGGCTGTTTTGACTACTGTGGCAGTATAATAGGTTCTAAAATGAGGTAAAGTAAGGCCTCCCGCTTTGTTCTTCTTTTTCAGCAATGCCTTACTTATCCAGGGCCTCTTTCCCTTCCATATGAATTTGGTGATTTGTTTCTCCATCTCATTAAAGAATGTTGTTGGAATTTGGATCGGAATTGCATTAAATGTATAGATCACTTTTGGTAGAATAGACATTTTTATAATGTTAAGTCTTCCTATCCATGAGCAAGGTATGTTTTTCCACTTATGTAAGTCCCTTTTGGTTTCTAGCAGAAGTGTATTGTAGTTTTCTTTGTATAAGTCTTTTACATCTCTGGTAAGATTTATTCCTAAGTATTTTATCTTCTTGGGGCTACTATAAATGGCATTGATTTGGTGATTTCTTCTTCGATATTCTTTTTGTTGGTGTAGAGGAATCCAACTGATTTTTGTATGTTTATCTTGTATTCCGATACTCTGCTGAACTCTTCTATTAGTTTCAGTAGTTTTCTGGAGGATTCCTTAGGGTTTTCTGTGTATAAGATCATGTCATCTGCAAATAGAGATAATTTTACTTCTTCCTTGCCAATCCGGATGGCCTTTATTTCTTTATGTAGCCTCATTGCTCTGTTTAGGACCTCCAACACAATGTTGAATAAAAGCAGTGATAAAGGGCAGCCTTGTCTGCTTCCCAACCTTAATGGGAATGCTTTCAGGCTCTCTCCATTTAGGGTGATGTTGGCTCTTGGCTTTGTATAAATGCCCTTTATTATATTGGGGAATTTCCCTTCTATTCCTATTTTGCTGAGAGTTTTTATCATGAATGGGTGTTGAACTTTGTCAAATGCCTTTTTTGCATCAATTGATAAGATCATGTGGCTCTTGTCTTTTGTTTTATTTGTATGATGGATTATGTTGTTTTTCTAATGCTGAACCATCCCTGCATACCTGGTATGAATCCCACTTGGTCATGGTGAATTATTTTTTTGATATGTTGTTGAATTGTATTGGCTAGAATTTTGTTTAGGATTTTTGCATCTACATTCATGAGGGATATAGGTCTATAATTTTCTTTTTTTGTGGTGTCTTTACCTGGTTTTGGTATCAGGGATATGGAGGCTTCATAGAACAAGTTTGGGAGTATTCCATCCTTTTCTATGCTCTGAAATACCTTTAGTAGTAGTGGTGTTAACTCTTCTCTGAAAGTTTGGTAGAACTTTGCAGTGAAGCCATCCGGAACAGGGCTTTTTTTTTTGGGGGGTGGGGGAAGGTTTTTGATTATCCCTTTCAATCTCTTCTTTTGTTATGGGTATATTTAGTTGTTCTACCTCTGTGTTAGTTTAGGTAGGTAGTGTGTTTCTAGGAATTTATCCATTTCTTCTAGGCTTTCATATTCATTAGAGTACAATTTTTCATAGTAATCTGATATGATTCTTTTAATTTCAGTTGGGTCTGTTGTAATATCACCCCTCTCATTTCTTGTTCAGTTTATATGCTTCCTCTCCTGTTTTTCTTTTGTCAGTTTGGTCAGTGGTTTATCAATTTTTTCAGAGAACCAGCTTTTGGTCTTATTAATTCTTTCAATTGTTTTTCTGTTTTCTATTTCATTTAGTTCAGCTCTAATTTTTATTTGGTTTCTTCTGGTGCCTGTGGGTTTCTTTTGTTGCTCTCTTTCTATTTGTTCAAGTTGTAGGGATAATTCTTTGATTTTGGCCCTTTCTTCTTTTTGGATGTGTGCATTTATTGATATAAATTGACCTCTGAGCACCGCTTTTGCTGTGTCCCAAAGGTTCTGATAGGAAGTGTTTTCATTCTCATTGGATTCTCTGAATTTCTTTATTCCTCCTTAATGTCTTCTATAATCCAGTCTTTTTTGAGCAGGGTATTGTTCAGTTTCCATGTGTTTGATTTCTTTTCCCTGCATTTGCTGTTACCAATTTCCGCTTTTACCACCTTATGGTCAGAGAAGATGCTTTGTAATATTTCAATGTTTTGGATTCTGCTAAGGCTTGCTTTGTGACCTAATATGTGGTCTATTCTAGAGAATGTTACATGTGCACTAGGAAAGAAAGTATACTCGGTTGCTGTTGGGTGGAGTGTTCTGTATATGTCTACGAGGTCAAGTCGGTTGATTGTGGCATTTAGATCTTCCGTGTCTTTATTGAGCTTCTTTCTGGATGTCCTGTCCTTCACCGAAAGTGGTGTGTTGAAGTCTCCTACTATTATTGTGGAGCTATCTCACTTTTCAATGCTGATAGAGTTTGTTTTATGTATCTTGCAGCCCTGTCATTGGGTGCATAAATATTTAATATGGTTATATGTTCTTGGTGTATTGTCCCTTTAATCGTTATATAGTGTCCTTCCTTATCCTTTATGATGGATTTAACTTCAAAGTCTATTTTGTCAGAAATTAATATTGTTACTCCTGCTCTTTTTTGATTGTTGTTTGCTTGATATATTTTTTTCTTTGCTTCGATTTTTTGTTTGTTTGTGTCTCTAAGTCTAAGGTGTGTCTCTTGTAGGCAGCATATAGATAGGTCTTGTTTTTTAATCTAGTCTGCCACTCTCTGTCTCTTTATTGGTGCATTTAGTCCATTTACATTCAGCGTAATTATGGATAGGTATGAATTTAGTGCTATCATTTTGATGTCTTTTTTTGTGTGTTGTTGACAGTTTCTTTTTCCCACTTAATTTTATGTGCTGAGTAGATTATCTTTATATACTGTCCTTTCCTCATATTCGTTGTTGTTGCTTTTGTTTCTGCTGAGTCTCAATTTTTTTCTTGCATTTTATTTTGATGAGTAGGGTAGTTTGTCTCCTTTGTGGTTACCTTATTATTTACCCCTATTTTTCTAAATTTAAACCTAACTTTTATTTCTTTGTATCGCTGTATCTTCCTCTCCATATGGAAGGTGTACGATTACAATTTCTTAGTCCCTCTTTATTATTTTAATGTTGTCTTCTTTTATATGATAACATCAGTGTTACCCTGTTTTGAGTTTTTTTTTTTTTTTAATAATCTTGCTTTGTTTTTTGGATTTCCCTGTCTGGGTTGACTTCTGGTTGCTCTGCTCAGTGTTCTGGTCTTGGGTTGATACCTGATATTATTGGTTTTCTAACCAAAGAACTCCCTTTAGTATTTCTTGTAGTTCTGGTTTGGTTTTTACAAATTCCCTAAACTTGTGTTTATCTGGAAATGTCTTAATTTCACCTTCATATTTAAGAGACAATTTTGCTGGATATATGATTCTTGGCAGGCAATTTTTTTCCCTCAATTTTTTAAATATGTCATCCCATTTCCTTCTTGCCTGTATGGTGTCTGCCAAGTAGTCCGAGCTTATTCTTATTGGCTCTCCTTTGTAGGTGACTTTTTGTTTATCCCTTGTGGCTCTTACAATTCTCTCTTTATCTTTGGTTTTGGCAAGTTTGATTATAATATGTCTTGGTGATTTTCTTTTAACATCTCCCTTATATGGAGTTCGATTAGCATCCTGGATAGATATCTTCTCATCTTTCACGATATCCAGGAAGTTTTCTGCCAACAAATCTTCAACAATTCTCTCTGTATTTTCTGTTATCCCTCCCTGTTCTGATACTCCATTCACTTGTAGGTTATTTCTTTTGATAGAGTCCCACATGATCCTTAAGGTTTCTTCATTTTATTTAATTCTTTTGTCTGATTTTTCTTTGAATATATTAGTGCCAAGTGATTTATCTTCAAGTTCAGAAATTCTGGCTTCTGCTTGCTCAATTCTGCTCCTCTGACTTTCTATTGAGTTGTCTACTTCTGTAATTTTGTTAATCTTCTGAATTCTGATTGCTGTCTGTGGATTTTTCTAGCTTATTAAACTTTTCATTATGTTCCTGAATAATCTTTCTAATTTCCTCAATTGCTTTATCTGTGTGTTCCTTGGCTCGTTCTGCGTATTGCCTCATTTCCTCCTGATGTCTTGAAGGGTTCTGTATATTAAACTTCTGTATTCTGCATCTGGTAACTCCAGGAATGCACTTTCATCTAGAAGATCCCCGGATTCTTTGTTTTGAGAGATTGTTGAGGTGATCATGGTCTGTTTCTTTATGTGACTTGATATTGACTGTTGTCTCTGAGCCATCTATAAGTTATTGTATTAGTTTATGTTTGCTTACTGTGTCATAGCTGCTTGCTTTGTTTTGTTTTTATATGCCCAAATGGGTTGCTTTAGTGAGCCAGCTTGATCATTTATGCCTTTGGAGCTCTGACATCCTGTCCTCAGCTGGCTAGAGCTGTTATCAGGTATATCAGTCTAGAAGTCCATTCAGTTTTCTTGTATGAATTCAGCTCAGGTTTCCAGGTAGCTGATCATCAAGTGTGTGGTACAGGATCTGTCCTACAGTCTTAGGGGGACGGGGTGATTGGCGTATATACTGGTATCTGATTGCAGCATGGGGGAGGGGGTCACGCTCTGAACAAGGCAGGGGGCTGAGAACTGACTCCCGAGTGTCTCTGAGAAAAGTGCGTCCCTGTTCCCTGGAGCGTGCAGGTGGGTGGGTCCTGCAGACGGACCATGGGCACCCAAGGTTTTTGGTTGTAAGGACTGGGAGGTACCAGTTATCTTTGGACCTCTGTTGTGGGTGATCTGAGTAGAGCTAACAGTCTTTGGGTCCCTTATGTGGGTAGGTGGGGACCTTGTTTAATAGGCAAAGCAATGTCAAACGTCAAATACCCACCTCTCCACTGCACCACTGAAATGGTTGGAGTTTGCCAACAAGGGCCTATTCTCCTGAAATAGGCCCACACAGGTCCATGCAGAAGGGAAAGGTGCTCAAGGTCCACAGACGGTTTATGCCTGGAGAGGAGCTGCTTCTGTCCTGAGTTCCCCCAGTTAATGGAGTTAGCAAATTATCTTTTCCCCCCAGTTGCAAATTTTTTCCTTCCCCAAGTCTGGGAGGACGGCTCCAGGTGCTCATCAGGGTCTATCTCAGGCCTAGGGATTCAGCCACTGCGGCCGGCTTGGGCGGGGGGTGGGGGGCGTGCGCGGTAAAATATAGGCAAGTCCTTAGCTTTTGCCGGGAGCGCCCTTCTGCTCAGGTTCTGGAGGCATGAGTGGGCTGTGTGGCTGCTGCTTCTCCCTGAGGAAACTGCGGCTGAACGCTGGGACCAGCCTGCTGCCACTACCGCTGCTGCTGCTCCGGGAATAGTGCCTGAGGGCTCCCCGCGATTCAGGTCCGGCACCTCCTCTCCACTTCTGAACAGTCTCTTCCTTCCCTGCCCCTCAATTCGTTGTCTAAGCTTGCCTTTGATGCTCAGGGCTCCTAGCTTGTCACAAATATACTCATTTCACTTGTTTTTTCGGGTCTTTGTTGTGAAGAGGGCTGGGTGGAAGTGTCTGTCTATTCCGCCATCTTGGCTCTGCCTCCTGTAGCCTGTTTTTATTAAAGAAATAAAACTTTACAGGTCAAGTTGAAGTCCTCTTTGTCCCCCATTCTCTGTCCTGTCCCCTCTCCAGAGTCAGTTTATGTTATGAATTTAATGTGTATTGCTACGATTTTAAAATATTTCTTATGTGCCTTCTTGGGCATCAGAGGAAAACATACTGTTGTTTTGTGTGTGTGTGTGTGTGTGTGTGTGTGTTTTATGTACATAAGGGGCAGTTTTTTGCACATACCATTTTACAACTTGTTTTTTTTTTATTCAACATTGGTTTATTTATGAACATCTCTGTTTAGAACGAGTTTTATTTCTTTGCATTATTTGTGTTCCTTGATGCATTTAGATTTACTTACAGCACTTTGAAGGAGCCCTGGTGATGCAGTGGCTAAAGGGAGGGACTGCTGACCGAAAGGTTGGTGGTTCAAAACTGAAAGATGCAGCATTCTGCTTCCGTAGATTTACAGCCTTGGAAACCCTATGGGGTCACTATTAGTCTGAATCAACTCAATGGCAGTGGGTTTGGAATTTATACCATTTTAGTTTGCTTTTGTGGACTTTTCTCCTTTTTGATTGAAGTGGTCATTTACTCTTTATTTCCTCTTCTACTAATTTGAAAGTTATACATTCTATTTCTAGGCCTTTAGTGAAAACAAACCAAACCAGTTGCCACGGAGACAACCCTGACTCATGGTGACCCTATGCATGTCAGAGTAGGACTGTGCTCCATAAGGTTCTCAATGGCTAATATTTTGGAGGTAGATCACCAGGTCTTTCTTCTGAGGCAACTCTAGGTAGCCTTGAACTTCCAACCTTTCATCTAGCAGGTAAGTATGTTAACCATTTTTACCACCCAGGGACTCCAGGTGCCTGGGAGGGCACAGCAACGTGGCCCGCGTGATGGACGAGCAAGGAGGCTCACCTCTGGGCCCTGTGATGTGCTCCGGGCCTCACAGACCTCTGCGGCCACGGGACCCCGTGTTTGCCTGGCCCCTGCTCACCATGCTGGCTTCAGCTGCGCATCTGTGAGGCTGGCCTGACTTGGAATCCGCCTCCCTCAGTTTAGTTAGGGTCAGGTCTGCCCCACTCTCCACCTCTGGAAATCTCCCGCAACCCTGCAGGCAGCCTGTCCACCCACACTCTGCTGCAGATGGACAGGCCCTGACTCTCAGCTTAGCTCATTCTGATGAACTTAAGGCTGCTGACTGCTGCAGGCCACCCTGGGGCCTTCCTGGCTTCATCGCCTCTCACCGCCACCAGTTTAGGTTCCTTCTACATTTCTGGCACCTGGAGATTTCCATTTTTTGCTTCCAAGGCCTATTTGGTATAAGTTTGTCCTTCTGTTTTATTCAGCATTTTTGTGCGTTTGGAGTAGTGGATTTCTACATGTGCCCCATCTGCCATCTTGCCTGGAAGTCCTGGAATCTTACTTACTTAGTTTACTTTCAAGTCTCTTTTGTGGGGGTCAAAGTAAGCACTTCAGTTTAAGTGAGTTTAAGGACGATCTGAATCAACAAAGTTTTAGGGTGTGATTTTTCTTTTTCGTCGTCTACAATACAGGGACAGTTCTTCTTTACAATTACCTTTTTGATTTTCCTTCTCTTTTTTTTTTTAGTCATCAATATAGATCCTCAGCAACAAGGGCGAGGGCATGGTCTAGAATGTGCATGCCAGGATATACATCAAATTATTCCAGTGACAACTGTGGAAGCATCTACTATTATAAGGCACCCCAGAGAGGTAAATGCCCTGACTTTATGGCTTGTATAATCTAATTGGAGAATTAAGGTGACATGAAATATTTAAATAACATCACAAGTCTGGGGCTTAGCAAGTGTCCTACCAGTGCCACAAACAACACCTATCATAAACTTCCTGGAAAAGAAGAGCTTACCATCAACTGAGCAAATAATCTGAGAAAATGGACTACATGAAGAAGGACAGGGCATCAGGATTGGAGAAAGACTCATTAAGAACCTACATTATGGAGATGATACAACTTTGCTTGCTGAAAGTGAAGAGAACTTGAAGCACTTACTGATGAAGATCAAGGACCACAGCCTTCAGTATGGATCACACCTCAACACAAGAAAAAAAAAAGAAAACAAAAATCCTCGCAACTGGACCAATAAGCAGAGAAAAGATTGAAGCTGTCAAGGATTTCATTTTACTTGGATCGGCAATCAACAGCCATGGAAGCAGCAGTCAAGAAATCAGACTAGGCATTGCATTGGGTAAATCTGCTGCAAAAGACCTCTCTGAGGTGTTGAAAAGCAAAGATGTCACCCTGAGGACTAAGGTGCACCTGACCCGAGCCATGGTATTTTCAATCACATCATATGCATGTGAAAGCTGGGCAATGAATAAGGAAGACGGAAGAAGAACTGACACCTTTGAATTGTGTTCTCGAAGAGTATTGAATATATCATGGACTGCCAAAAGAACGAACAAATCTGTCTTAGAAGCACAACCAGAATGCTCCTTAGAAGCAAGGATGGCGAAAGTACGTCTCGCATACGTTGAACATGTTATGAGGAGGAACCAGTCCCTGGAGAAGGACATCATGCTTGGTAAAGTGGAGGGTCAGCAAAACAAAGGACAACCCTCAACGAGAAGGATTGACGTAGTGACTGCAACAATGGGCTCAAGCATGACAACAATTGCGAGGATGGTGTAGGACCAGGCAGTGTTTCATTCTATTGTACACAGCGTTGCTATGAGTCAGAACCGACTGGACCAAAAAAAAAAAAAAAAAAAAAAACACCAAACCTGTTGCTGTCGAGTGCATTTGCACCTTATGACAACAGCAACCGTCAACTTGAACATCCACTACAGTCCTATGGAAAAGCTTGCCTTGAATTAAAAATTGAGGAATAGACCAGTGTTTAGTAGGCTTTGAAAAGGGGTAGTATTACATTCTCATATTACCTTAACACTGAGTCTCATGGATGTTTTCCTCCTTCAGTTTCCTTTCCAACTAAAAATAATGTTTATTGGACATTTTCTGATTACAAAAATAAAAAGTATTTACTGTAGAAAATAAGTAAATTATAAAGAGGAAAATAAAACACCATACATAATCTTACTCTGCACAGCCAACCGGTAACATTTTTATTTTATAATTTCTAGGGTTTTTTTTCTATGCATATTTGTGGTTTTTAAAAGAAAGTAGAATTCAGGATCCTATTAAACTTATATGTTTTTTCCATTAAAATAATTTATTGTGGTAAAAAACATATATCCCCCAAATTGCCATTTTAGGCATTTTATGTGTACAATTCAGTGACATTAATTGCATCCACCACACGGTGCAGTCATCAACACTGTTCGTTTCCAAATGTTTGTCATCGCTCTGAACAGAAACCCAATGCTCTTTAAACAGTAACTCCCATTTCCCCAACTCTCTGTGCTTTGGAAACCACTAATAACCTCTTGTCTCTATGCATTTTCTTGTTCTAGGTATTTCAGATAAGTGGGATCATGCCATACACGTCTTTTTGTGGCGGACTTTTTATATCTTTGTAACCTGCTTTTTTCGCTTACTTTCATAAGCATTTTCCTTTTCAAGAAACACTCTTCTAAAACACGACATTTAATGACTCCACAACACTCATCACGTCCGTTTAATCAATATCATAGTATTGGTCACGCTGCATGGTGGGGGCACTGACTCGGGGTGAGGTATCGGGAGGTGGGGGCCAGACGCCCCCTGGTCAAAGCTAAAGCGCCAGCTACTGTCCCCTTTACTAGGCTGGCTACCGAGTCACAGTCAAAGCTGTAAAAGCCAACCCAAGAAAATAGTTTCAAGTCCCTCAGATAGTTGCTCTTAAGAGTTTCATTTGAATTAAACTGTAAAACAATAGACCCCTGTTCAAAAAATAAAAGGAAAAATCAGAGAGCAAAAAGAAAGCAAGCTACTACTCTGAATTCAAGTAGGCCTAGTGGCACAATGGTTAAGTGCTCTGCAACTAACCAAAAGGCCGGTGGTTCGAAAAAACCCAGGTGCTCAGCAAGAAAAAGACCTGGCAATCTGCTCCGGTAAAGATGACAGCCCAGGAAACCCTATGGGGCAATTCTACTCCGTCACATGGGGTTGCTATGGGTCAAAATCAACTTACGTGACAACAATTAACCGCACTTAACAACACCTCTGAATTCACTTCCTTCCCTGATTTGAGTTCACTCTGTATAGTTGTTGTTAGGTGCCGTTGAGCCGGTTCCTACTCATAGCGACCCTACGCACAACAGAACGAAACACTGCCTGGTCCTGTGCCATCCTCACAATAGTTGTTATACTTGAGTCCGTTGTTGCAACTACTGTGTCAGTTCATCTCGTTGAGGGTCTTCCTCTTTCCCGATGATCCTTTACTAAGCATGTTGTCCTTCTCCAGGGACTGATATCTCCTGATAACATGTCCAAAGTGTATGAGCAGTCTTGCCACCCTTGCCTGTAAGGAGCATTCTGGTTGTACTTCTTCCAAGACAGATTTGTTCGTTCTTTTGGCAGTCCATGGTATATTCAATATTCTTGCCCAACACCACAATTCAAAGACATCAATTCTTCTTCGGTCTTATTTATTCATTGTCCAGCTTTCACATGCATAAGAGGTGATTGAAAACACCTTGGCTTGGATGAGGGGCACCTTAGTCTTCAAGGTGACATCTTTGCTTTTCAACACTTTAAAGAGGTCCTTTGCAGCAGATTTACCCAATGCAATGCGTCTTTTGATTTCCTGACTGCTGCTTCCATGGGTATTGATTGTGGAACGAGGTAAAGTGAAATCCTCGACAACTTCAGCCTTTTCTCCATTTATCATGATGTTGCTCATTGGTCCAGTTGTGAGGATTTTTGTTTTCTTTATGTTGAGGTGTAAGCCATACTGAAGGCTGTGGTCTTTGATCTTCATCAGTAAGTGCCTCAAGTCCTCTTCACTTTCAGCAAGCGAGGTTGTGTCATCTGCATAACGCAGGTTGTTAAAAGATGATTACTGTTAATGGATTATGTAAATCAGTAGTTCTCAAATTTCAGAGCACTTAAAATAGAGCTAAGAGCCCCTTTGAAAACTGTAGATTTGGGGACCACACCTCCTGATATCCTGATTCAGCTGGTCTGGAGTGGGGTCCAGGAAATCTGAAGGGCAAATTTTCCACCATCACCTGCTGTGGAGTTGATTCTGATTCGTGGTGACCGATGTGTGTCAGAACAGAACTGTGCTTCACAGGGTTTTCAGTGGCTGATGTTTTGGAAATAGATAGCTAGGCCTTTCTATTGAGGGGGCTCTGGGTAGAAATGAACCTCCAGCCTCTCAGTTAGCAGCCAATTGAACTCACTGATCGCACCACCCAGCTTCCAGAGGGGAGCCCAGGAATATGCATTTTAATGGCTACACCACTCTGAGAAGCACTGGCCCTGATATGGTGGAGATTTTTCAGCTGTTGCCTGGAATCCCACCCATCAGAAAATCCATCCATCAGAAAATATTGTTGCTTACTGCTCGTTAGCCCGTCCAGAAAAGGTGAGGAGGACGGGTACCAACATGAGCGATTCTGCTCTTTTCATCAGTGGATTGATACTTTGCAGCACTGAATTTAAAGTAATGGCCAAACTTATGAATAATGGATATGATATTTTAGGAATTATTTAATGTATTTTTTATTCGCCTTAAATCAAGATGCCATATGGCTCCCCATCCTTTTAATCAATGAGTTTCAATGCTTCAGGGGCAGGGCAGTCACTGGCTAGAACACCAAAGTCATCGCTCAGCTTTGACTGTCAAATGAAGCTTTTTATGTATGTGTCCCCAGGGGGAGAGGGCTGCTGAAAGCCAGACTGCATCGAGAGAGAAAAGGCATTTCTAAATTTCCAAACCTCCATTTATGTATCATTTATTTCTAACCTTATTGAATTCTTAGTGAGAGAAGGAGGCCTGGAGAATCTCTGCTCTTCAAATTTTCTTGAGGGTTTCTTTGTGGCCAAGTACAGGATTGATTGTTGTAATGTCTCTCTGACAATGGATGTCAAGTTCTCTAGCTACTAACACAGGTGAGCTGATTGTAGTGCTCAGTTCCTCTGTGTCTATTTCGTGTCTCCTAGATCTCACTGATTTCAAAGAAATATATCCAATCTTCCACTCTAACTGTATTTTATCAAGTTTTCCTAACACTCTTTTTGCACTTAAATTACATTTTTATCAAAGTTATGTTCTTTTGCAGTCAAATTGTACTCTGATGTGTAAAACAAGAAAACATAATCCCCTGCCTTCCTCCTCCCTGTCCCAAGATCCCACTCCCCAGAGGAAACCACTTCCAACCCTTTTAGCTTCACCTTCTGGTGGTTGCTTCCATATTTCAAATTTGCATGTAACTTTAAGTTTTTAATTTTAAATATGGTCTACTGACTTCCTATTTTGGAAAAAAGTTTAGGGAAGAATAGCGATAAACACTCATACTCAATCTGCCACATTTAACGCCTAGAAGATGCAAAACCAAACCAAATCCATTGCCCGGGAAGGGATTCTGACTCGTGGCGACCCCATGTGTCACGGAGTAGAACTGCTCCATAGCGACCCCATGTGTCACGGAGTAGAACTGCTCCATAGCGACCCCATGTGTCACGGAGTAGAACTGCTCCATAGGCTCTTCTCGGCTGTAATCTTTACAGAAGCAGATTGCCAGGACCTTCTTCTGTGGTGCCACTGGGTGGGTTCAAACCACTAAGCTTTAGGTTGGTAGTTGAATGCAAGCAATCAAACAAGGTGATTCTGGACACGTGTGCTGTGTAAACCACACTCTAACGCTGGTTTTGTGGGCTGTTGTCTCAGGGCTTTGTGAGACGTTCAGATTTCACCCCGGCTCATCTTCAGAAGACCTGGGCTCCTCCTTCAGTGTATACCAGCAAATTCTCTGGGTTCAAAGTCACCTGCCAAGCTCTTCCTCCCAATGTCTGGTTCCAAAGCTGGCTTTTTATTTTATTTTTATCTTATTCTGGTATGCTGGTGACAAATATAACAACACTTGCCATTTTTAACTACAGTCATTCATTGCTTAACATCCATCATCTGTTCTGCCAAATAGGACGTAATATGATTTGGAGGCTGTGTGAACACCTGGGTTAGCGGAAAGCGGCGCACACTGAGGGGTGCTGTTTGTGGCCTGACCCCAGCAGGTCCCCCTGCGGATGCCCCAGGTGAGCTCTTTGCGGGGTCCTGGCCAGCGCGCAGCCCTGGAGCCCCAGGAAGGTCATGGCGGGAGGCTCTGGGTGTGGCCCGAGCAGCAGGTGAGCAGTCTCGGCGGCCGCGGCCAGGCTGGGCCCGCGATGCCTGCTGGCCTTCGGCAGTCAGGGGCGGGCTCGTGTGCGCACTCCTCCCAGCGGCAGGGGCCCTGTTCCCATGAGCGGGGGCTACTGAGTGGGGCTGCGAGCCTCCCCCAGAGAGCGCCCTCCAGGCCTCAGGTGTATATGCGGTCAGACGGTCCCCTAATGGACTTTATGCTGCTCAGGACTGTATTTTAAGTGTATAATTCAGGGAAATCAATTGCATTTGCCTTGCTGTGTAACTGTCTCCACTATCCATTACCAAACGCTTTTCTCCAACCGAAACAGAAACTCAGCACCCCTTAAGCCATTAAAAAAAACCCCAAAAACCAGTTGCCCTGGACTCCTACTCATTGCACCCTCGTGTGTCAGGGCAGGGTCTTCGGAGAGTCCTCTTCAGTGGCTGATTTTTCGGAAGTAGATTGCCAGACTTTTCTTCCCAGGTGCCTCTGGGTGACTCGAATCACCAACTTTTCAGTGAGCAGCTGAGCGCGTTAACCTTTTGTACCACTCAGAGACTCCCTTTAAATCAGCGTTGCTGTTGCCTTCCAGTCGATTCTGACCCATAGTGACCCTATGGAACTGAGTAGAACTGCCTCAGATGGTTTCCAAGGCTGTAAATCTTTACGGGAGCAGATCGCCACACCTGTCTCCCATGGAGCCACTGGGTGAGTTTGAACCGCCAACCTTTGATTAGCAGCCAAGGGCTTAACCATTGCACTACCAGGGCTGCGTTTTCTCTTCCTCCCCTCCCCAGCCCTTGGTAACCACTAATAAACTTTCATCTCTACTAAAACATGACTTGTGATATTAATAGGAGCTTCTTTGGTTGAAGGCTTCCCCGGCCCCATTACTGCGTCGCTGTCTGGCTTTGAAATGTCACAATGGCATCTCTGCCCTTGTTTAGGAAATCTTCCTTTATGAAAAACTCCATCTGAATCACCCGACAATAAATAATTGCTATAAAAAAAAAATTTTTTTTTTAATTGCTACCCTGGTGGTATAGTGGTTAAGAGCTACGGCTGCTAACCAAAAGGTCAGCAGTTCGAATCCACCAGGTGCTCCTTGGAAACTCTATGGGGCAGTTCGACTCTGTCCTATAAGGCCGAGAGGAGTGGGAATCGCCCCCAGGCCGATGGGTTTAACCAATCACAGGAGTCCAAAAGCAAGTCTGAAATCCAAAACACTGCACCTATTCCGCCTCTAGGCGGCGCCAGCCTTTTGGAAAATAAGGCTGTTTATGTAACTGGGATTGGCAGTCTGAGCGGCTTATGTAAATGTCATCCTTTAAAAATAAAGACGAAACTCTCGGCTAACTCAAACAGGAGCAAATTAAAACGTGGAGTGAAACATCTATTTCACAAACACAATTCATTCGCTGTCTTTGGCGCTTCAAAATGACACCTTGTCTCCGAATGATAACTGGCTCCCTCCCACTGGCTTTGTCTTCGCGGTGACAAAACAACCCATCAGTTCACTCACTTCAGTGGGAGACAAATCCAGGCGGTTAGGACGGGCTTCGTGTGACTCACAGGCCTGGAGACCCAACTCCTGTGCAACCAAACACATAAGCCAAGCCACCATGACGTGACTGGGGTGTTGACTTTATCCCCTCACACTGTACTGAAGAAGCTTTGTGTTGAGAGTCTTGACTGTTTTAAAGATGACTGGTTTTCCTCATGAACTCACCAGGAAGGCCCTTGAAATATAAATTTTCCACAGAGTTAACCAAAACAAAAAACCGAGCCCCCCACTGTCAGCGGGGCTTCCGACTCCTGGCGAACCCATGTGTGTCAGAGGGTTTTCAAAGGCTGGTTTTTTTAAAGTAGATTGCCAGGCCTTTCTTCTGAAGTGCCTCTGGTGGACTTGAACCTGTAACCTTTCACTCAGCAGCCAAATGTGTTAGCTGTTTGTACCACCCAGAGACTCTGTCCAGATGATCGCTCTCCTCCTTGAACAAGTTCTTTGACTGACATCCTTGTTTTAAACATTTGGAAAACTTCTCTCTGAGACTTACCTTGTTGTTGTTAGTTACTGAAGAGTCAGTTCTGACTCACAGCAGCCCCACGTGTTACAGAGTAGAGCTGCTCTGTAGGGTTTCCTTGGCTGTAATCATTTCAGAAACAGATCGCCAGGCCTTTTCTCTGTGGTGTCACTGGGTGGGTTTGAATCATCGACCTTTAGCTTAGTAGTCAAGCATAGACTGTTTACGTCACCCAGGGACCTTCAACAGATTTTATAACACCCAAAACCATCTCAGTTTAAGGGTTTCGTGTCCTCATGTGCTAATGCAGAGTCTCCATCTTGGCTTTAAAATGGAGTCTCTTGGGAAGTTTTTAAAAATCCTGAGCTCAGGCACACATTGTGTCATGGACTGAATTATGTTCCCCCCCACCCCAAATGTGTGTATCGATTTGTCGGGGCCATGATTCTCAGCATTCTGTGGTTGTCCTCCATCTTGGGACTGTAATTTTATGTTAAAGAGGATTAGGGTGAGATTTTAACACCTTTACTAGGGTCACAGCCCTGATCCAACGTAAAGGGAGTTTCCCTGGGGTATGGCCTGCACCACCTTTTATCTCTCAAGAGATAAAAAGGAAAGAAAAGCAAGCGGTGAGCTGGGGACTTCATACCACCAAGAAAGAAGCACTGGGAGCAGAGGGCGTCCTTTAGACCAGGGTTCCTGCGCAGAGAAGCTCCTAGTCCAGGGGAAGATTGACTAGAAAAACCTTCCCCCAGAGCCGACCGAGAGAGAAAGCCTTCCCCTGGGGCTGATGCCCTGAATTTGGACTTGTAGCCTCCTAGACTCTGAGAAAAGAAATTTCTCTTTGTTAAAGCCACCCACTTGCAGTATTTCTGTTACAGCAGCACTAGATGACTAAGACACACCCCAAACCAATCAAGCAAGAATCTCTGGGGGTGGCACTCAGGCACAGTGTTTCCTCTGAGCTCCTCAGGCGATGTAACCTGCAGCTGCCCTTTGGATTCCTTCACTTCCTGTTCAAGGATCTCTTCCCGTTGGGGTTCAGACCCTAGATGCTGGGGCTGGGTGCAGGGACCAGTTCCTTTTTCTCCTGGAGTCCATGCTCGTTCTACCTAAAAACTCAGGCAGACAGATCCCTCAGTGTGTCCCTCAGTGTCATATGTCCATCATGCCTAGATCAGCCTGAAGTTCAATGGCAGCCACATCTTTATGTCAAGCTCGGGGCTCCATGGCATGGTCATTGGCTGACCATTGAAGGGCACCTCATAGGCCGTCTATGTGATGGTTCCCAGAGGCCAGTCTGGAGACTAATTGTTATAACTCAGGGATCTTGGTAGAAGACGTATAGCTGGACTCAACCCCCAAAAGTCCCATTCAGTAGGTCTGGGAAAGACCTGGAAAGCCATGTTTTAACCTGCTAAGTTTTGGGGGAAGCTGATCTAGTTCACCACCTCCAATTTACAGAGGTAGCAGGCCTCAGAAGGGGGAAGTGACCTGTCTGAGGTCACTGGCCAGTCAGGAGGAGAGGTAGGTTTAGAATTCAGGTGTCCTGACTCCTGTGAAAAGAAACCATACTATGGGCAAATGCAGTCTTTGTATTTCAAAAATAAAACAAAAAATATCCAATGAATTTTTCCTTTCAACATTACCAGTCAGACATTAGGGCTAAAGAGCAAAGTGTCCTTGAAAATCAAACCTGGGTTCAGGCCCCCACTTGGCCAACATTATTTGTGTGGTTTGGGGCAAGTATTTTCACCTCCCTGAGCCTCAGTTTCCAAATATTTCAAAAGGGGTCATACTTGTCTCATAGAGTTTGCTGAGGATTAGATGACACAGCTGGAGCCCTGGTGGCAGAGTGGTTAAGGGCTACAGCTGCTAACCGAAGGATTGGTAGTTCGAACCCACCAGCTGTTCCTCGGAAACTCTATGGGGCAGTTCTATTCTGTCCTATAGGGTTGCTATGAGTTGGAATTGACTCGACGGCACACAACAACAGCAAATGGAATAACACGTATAAAGGGCCTGGGATAGAACCTGGTATGAGTAAAGACACAAAACTGGCTCCTGCCATTTCTAATACTCTGATTATTACTCAAGTTATTCAGCGTTTGTCTGCCTTTGTGATTTGGTAGAAAGTGAGCCAGAATTATGGTCCAAGAGGGTTTCACCGTGTTCTTTTAGCTTAACCGATAGCCAGTCGCGTTGAGTCAATTCGTACTAATGGCGACTCTGTGTCAGAGTAGAACTGTGCTCTGTACGGTTCTCAGTGGCTGACTTTTCAGGAAGAAGGCTAACAGGCCTTTCCTCTGATGTGCCTCTGGGTGGCCTTGAGCCCCCAACCTTTGGATTATCAGCTGAGTACATTAATCATTTGTACCACCAAGGGACTCCCCTTTTAGCTTAGTGATTGCTGAATGCCCTCATCCAACTCAGCAAGTCAGGAAAAAAAAAAAAAAAAAGACTTGTAGGAGCCTGAAGTTTTTTGTTAGATATGTATTTCTGGTTATAAATGAAAATCACATTCGTCATAGGAAACAACAGAAATGTTCAGAATCATTGTACAATATTGCCTTCAGTCATTTAACTCAAAAGTAGACCCATAGTGTAATACATTTTTGTATCTTGTAAAAAAAAAATAACGTATTACGGGCATTTTCCCATGCCATTAAAATTTTTTGACCATACTTAAGGATTTCATCTTACTTGGATCCACAATCAACAGCCATGGAAGCAGCAGTCAAGAAATCAAAAGACACATTGCTTTGGGTAAATCTGCTGCAAAGGACCTCTTTAAAGTGTTGAAGAGGAAAGATGTCACCTTGAAGACTAAGGTACGCCTGACTCAAGCCATGGTATTTTCATTCACATCATATGCATGTGAAAGCTGGACAATGAATAAAGAAGACTGAAGAAGAATTGACACCTTTGAATTGTGGTGTTGGCGAAGAATATTGAATATACCATGGACTGCCAAAAGAACGAACAAATCTGTCTTAGAGGAAGTACAACCAGAATGCTCCTTAGAAGCAAGGATGGCGAGACTGCATCTTACATACTTTGGACATGTTGTCAGGAGGGATCAGTCCCTGGAGAAGGACATCATGCTTGGCAGAGTACAGGGTCAGCGGAGAAGAGGAAGACCCTCAACGAGGTGGATTGATGCAGCGGCTGCAACAATGAGCTCAAGCATAACAACGATTGTGAGGATGGCGCAGGACCAGGCAGTGTTTCGTTCTGCTGTGCATGGGGTTGCTGTGAGCCGGAGCTGGCTCAACGGCACCTAACAACAACAACAACAACAATAACAACATATTCTTTTAATAGCTGCATGATATCCAATCATATGGCTGCATTCATAATTAACCATTTTCTGATTAATAGATATATTGTTTCCTTTGTTGCTATGGTAATGGACATTTTGATGAATGTTTTGTAGATAAGTCTTTTCCTGAGTTTCTGAATTATTTCCTCAGTATTAAGTCCCATAATAGGAATTTTCGGGTAAGAGACTATGACCTTTTAAAGCTTCTTGCTGCGTGTTGCCAAATGACTCTCTGGAAAAGTTGCACCGATTTATTTGTGCCCTAGAAGCAAAGGATACCATCAACTTAGAATATTGTTATTTTGGTATAATTGCATTGATAGAATTTAGTGCATTTGAAAACATTTATTTGTAATGTTGGATTTTTAGGTACTTATTAGTCATTTATATTTTGTCCTCTGAGAATTGTCTGTTAACTTGGTCTGTTTTTCTCTCACAAGCTAGTGTTTTCTTTTGAGTTTATACGAGTAACCATACATAAGTGACAGCTATTTCTGTAAGCTTCTTTTCACAGACTCTTTTCATGCATTCACAGCACAGTTCTACCAGCCGTCTGTCAGCGTGTCACCCTGTGGCTGTTCGCATGTTGCTGGGATGCTGGAAGCTATACCACAGGTATTTCAAACACCAGCAGGGTCGCTTCCAGACTCAGACAGACTAGGAAGAAAGGCCTGACAATTTACTTCTGAAATTAGCCAACGAAAGCCCTGTGGATCACAACATGATACCGTGTGATATAGCACCTGCAGATGAGCCCCCTAGGCTGGAAGACACTCAAAACGTACAGTGGCTGCAACAGTGGACTTGAGCAAACCAACGATCGTGAAGATAGTGCCAGACAGGGTGATGTTTCGTTCCGCTGTACGCGGGGTCGCGCTAAGTTGGGGCCGTGTCAACAGCAACTAACGACAATGGTACGATTACTGTACACGTCTGTCTGCTGTTATAAAGGCTTGCCCACAAAGGAAGCATCGTTCAAGTCGTTGTAGGTCTCGGGGTAGCAGCTCCTGAGCTGCTAATGTCCTGCATTTCCCAGTGGTTCGGTGTAATGGCGGGGCTTGGAGCCAGAGGAACCTTTGTTCAAATACTGGTTTGCCACTTACGGGTTTTGTGGTATTGCTTATTTTATTTAACCTTTTGGAGTCTTATTTTCCTCATCCATAAAACGAAAATTCTATCTAAATTTCAGGGTTCATGGAAGGATTTCACAAGTTGATGCTTATCGAAATACCCTGTCATGGATGAATTGTGTCCCCCCCCAAATATCTGTCAGCTCGGTTAGGTCATGATTCTTAGTATTGCTTGTCTACCGTTGCGTCATCTGATGTGATTTCCCTATGTGTTGTAAATCCTATCTCTGTGATGTTAATGACATGAATTAGTGGCAGCTATATTGATGAAATCTACAAGATTAGATGGTGCCTTAAGCCAGTCTCTTTTGAGATACAAAAGACAGAAGCTAGCAGAGAGACAAGGGAACCTCATACCACCAACAAAGCAGTGCCAGGAGTGCAGGGTGTCCTTTGGACCTGAGGTTCCTGCACGGAGAAGCTCCTAGATCAAGGGAAATTGGTGACAAGGACCTTCTCCTAGAACTGACAGAGAGAGAAAGCCTTCCCCCGGAGCTGGCATTCTGAACTTGAACTTCTGGCCTCCTAGACTGTGAGAGAATAAAATTCTCTTTGTTGAAGGCATGCCCTTGAGGTATTCCTGTTACAGCAGCACTAGACGACTAAGACACACCCTAACACATATAACGAAGTCCCTGGGTGGGACAAATGGTTAACAGGCTCAGCTGCTAAATGATAGATCGGCAGTTTGTATCCATCCGAGGTATCTCGGAATAAAGGTCTGGCCATCTCCTTCTGCAAACCCAGCCACCGAAAACCTGAAGAACACAGTTCTACTCTGACACACATGAGATGGCTGTCAGCGACTGGTTTAACCATTCTCAGTGACCTCAAGGTCAGGCCCAGAAGAAGCAGCAATAATAGCAAGGTATTCTTGGGGCCCATAATTGATACCCCAAGTATTGGTGGCTCAGCACAGCCTGGTGGCTTTGGCCTGTGGGATGACTTCAATGCCAGTTATGCCAGCACAGTGGTTTAGTGGACAGCAGAGGCCTTGCCACTGAGACCTCTCTACAAGGATCCAGAGCAAAGAAGAAAGTTATGGACGTGGCCACGTGCAGCAAGCGAGAGAACTGCCTTTGAACCTGCATGTGATACTCCCTGGAGACCTCCAAGTTTAGGGCAGGGAGAGGATTTTACAGTAGGCTGTCAAGTTGATTCTGACTCGTGGCAACCCCATGTATGCAGAGTAGAATTGTGCTCCATAGGTTTTTCAGAAGGGTGTGATTGGAAGCAGGTTGCCAGGCCTTTCTTCTGAGGTGCAGTAGGCTAGAACATGAGAAATTCTGCTTTTTACTGCTACTTTGATCTACTTTATCATCATGCTATGTGGCCTATGGACACCAAGCGGATGGGCCAATGTAAGCCCACAGAGGTCCAATGACTTATCCGAAGTCACATAGCCCATCACCTCCAGACGCAGGTTTCCTGACTCACAGCTCCTGCTCTTTCTTTTACGGCTCCTCATCACCAAGCACGTTTCTCCATGTAAGCCAATGTCTTCCTCCGGTGCTCACAGAACCGTGTTACGGCAAGGCCTGTGAGAGCCGGAACTCCATGGGACTGCCTTGTTTTTCTGGGCCTCGAAAGTTTTCTGCCTTGGACAGCGTGTGGTGTTCCCACTTTCCTATGGCTTTTTTTTTAGTGGAAAATATTTGTGTATTCCTTCTCTGACAAATTTCCACCTTACACAGGTTCTGGCTTTTGCAGGTTTTACTGCACCTACTTGAATTTCTTGGGATTGGATACGAACACCATTGATGTGATGAAAGAAGGATCAGTCAGCCCCCTCACCTTGTCCTCTTAAATCTGGTTCAGTGGGGAGGGATCCAAGGGCATTTCAGAGCAGGCAGGGGATCCAGGGGTGACCCAGTGGGCTCTGAGGCTTATTGCAAGATTTGGATCCCTCCAGGGCAGGTCTAAATGGATCCTGATAGTTGAGGTTTAAAGTAAACCCCTAAGCAATACTGAAAGTGTCCCCAGTTTAGCCCCAGGCTATTTAGGGTCAGGCATTCCTAGGGGGTACCCACAGTTAATGTGTTTGGCTGCTACTAACCAAAAGCTTGGTGGTTCGAATCCACCCTGAGGTGTCTTGGGAGGAAGGCCTAGTGATCTGCTTCTGAAAAATCAGCCAATGACGACCCTGTGGAGCGCAGCTCCACTCTGACACGCGTGGGTTCCCATGAGTTAGAGTTGACTTGACAACTGGCTCTTTTATCTAGGGTCAGGTGAGATGCCAGAGTTAAGCTAAGTCGACACCATCCTTAGGGCTGGTGGGGTGGGCGTGGAGCCCAGAATCATCACTCTCCTCCGCCTCTGTTTTCCCCACTTGAAGGCTTTGTCTACAAGGGAAAGCACGTGGAGCTTCAGCAAGATTTCAGACCATTTGAGCAATAGCCCTTTGCTGAGCGTGGTTCCCAGATATTTTCTTTGGGTAAATCTGGCAACCCTGTGAGCAATGGGGAATGTGTTGTAACCGAGGCACTTGGTTTACCTGTCTGCACGTTACTGATTCATTTCATAGGTTAATTGGCGGTAGCTTCCTTTCACTTCGCTATGTAGACTTTGATCAACACTGGAGATACTTCTTATGCTTCTCATCTGTTTCAATTATGGGATTGAGAGTTTCAGTGAAAATTGGTGGAAACAGGTTCTGTTCAGAGAGCCGTCCTCATTTTCACTGTGGGGTGAAGGAACTGGGCAGGACTGCCTGTGGTTGGCCATGCTGTTGAAGGTCAGAAGCAGCAAAGGGGCTATGACACCCCTCACCGCAGTGGCCTTCTATAGTGTCTTCATGTGTAAGAATGAAGGCTGCTCTCATGAAGGTGGTGGTGTGGATGAGGGAGCGAGTGAGAGAAAGGAGAAGGTGGGCCAGGCGGCTGCCCTGCGACTGCCCTATACCAGGCCACTGCTCAGTGGGCCAGGTCAGCCTGTTTGGTGTCCTTCTAGGTCACCTGTTGCTAGAACGACAACAGAAACTTCCCAGTGACAGCACTGGAGCAAGGTCCCCGGCCTTACAAACAGGTCCAGAAAAGCCCTTCTGGAGCAGGCCTGCTACGTAGTGAGTGTGCATTTGCAGTACCTTCATTTCCTGAAGGGTGGGCGGGCAGAGGGCACGCTCCCAACTTCCATTGTCCCCAGCCACCAGCTCCGTTACAATCCCACCTGTCCTGCCGGTCCCAAGCCCCGGAGCCACCTGCTTCTACTGGTGCTTGTTTGGGCTGGTTCTCTGCTTTCTTTTTAATTTGTACAGGGACTGCATGTCATGTCTAGGCAGTTCCTTGGAAAACAGGTGACTTAGCCCTTGACTTGGTTTTGCCACCTGTAGAATCCATCTCTGCTTCCAAGATTTGGGTCAACTTATATGAGGTCATAGGTTCCTGAGTAGCGCTATACTACTAACCTAAATGTTGACGATTTGAACCCAGCCAGTGGTGCCACAGAAGAAGAGGTCTGGCGACCTGCTTCCGTAAAGATTACAAGGTTATCAAGAAAATTCTGTGGGACAGTTCTACTTTGACTAACTTGGGGTCACCGTGACTTGGCATCTCCACGTAACCATTCATGTTGAGATTCAAATTCAAAGCTCCTGAGTTGTGAGACTAGCATACACCTGCCTCGTGAAGGGGCCATTTTGTTGCAAAGGGCGTAACCCCTAATAGGAGCCCCAATCCTCCCTGCTCCCTGGGGGAGTCATCTGAATGGGAACGGGAGTAGCATTCCAGGTACGCTTTGAGGAAGCCAAGAAGATGCCCAAAGCAGAAGGGTTTTCCCTCACGTTGACTGAAATTCCACTCTTCCATGAAGCATCATTTGAACCTTTGGAACATAAGGTCGCTATGAGTTGGAATCGACTTGATGACAATGGGTTTTTTGATTTAATATAATTAAGGAGCCCTGGTGGCACAGTGATTAAGCACTCAGTTGCTAACTGGAAGGTCATCACTTCTAACCCACCAGCCACTCCTCGGGAGAAAGACGTGACAGTCTGCTTCTATAAAGATGACAGCCTTGGGAACCCTATGGGGCAGTTCTGCTCTGTCCTGTAAGGCTGCTATGGGTCAGAACTGACTTGTTGGCAATGGGTTTGGTAATATAATTTCTTTTAGGAGGGCCCCACCTACCAGGTGTAACACCTTTCCTCCATTTCATTGCTTCACGTTTGATGTCTACAGCAGCCCATTTCAAAGTTCTGAGGGATGTTATGGGCACTGCTGAATACATGGTCTCATGGCAAATATGTGTGGGAAACATTGGGTTGAATCAAGTTGAACAGGTCTCTTTTCTGCAGACCTTGTCAGAACCAAAACCAAACCCATTGCCGTCGAGTTGATTCCAAGTCATAGTGACCCTACAGGACAGAGTAGAACTGCCCCATATGGTTTCCAAGGAGCCCCTGGTAGATTTGAATTGCTGGCCTTTCGGTTAGCAGCTGAGCTCTTAACCACTGCACCACCAGGGTTTCCAATCAGAGCCTTTAATATTTAAACGCACAGTGTGAATCTCCTTAGTATGCCATATTTATCAAGTTTGTTTGACTAAGAAACCAATATTCCCCAATTTTACCTCCTCCCCCCTCCCCCAGGCCAGGGGAACCACTGTTCAATGGATCAAATTTGAAGAACTAGTCTAAAACGCTGTTGAAAGATCATTGGCCAAGATCTTGTTCTACCACTCTAAGCTGCTCAGAAGATGCTAGAAATCGCTCCCTGTCTCTTCAAACAAAAACAAACCTGTTGCCATGGAGTTGATTCTGACTCGTAGCAACTGTATAGGACAGAGTAAAATTGCCCCGTAGGGTTTTCTGGGCTGTAACCTTTACGGGAGTGTATAGCTAGGTCTTTCTCCTGCCAGGCAACTGATGGGTTCCAACTACCAACCTTTTGGCTAGGAGCTGCGTGCTTAACCACTGTGCCACCAGGGCCCCTTCCCTGTCTCTTAAGATTAGGTTATTTGCTGATCCTTAAGAAAATTATGGTGAATTTTTTGAAAAAGACTTTATTTGTAACATGGGAATAATAATACCTGTCTCACAAGGTTGTTACCCGTCATGAGGATTGAAGGAGTTAGTTCGCTAAAGCAGTTGCCACAGAGTAGACACCTAATATTATAAAAAGTAACAAGGAGGTGGAACCACTAACGCTGAATCGAGAGTCTCTTGGCAGTCACAACAATGAAGATTGTAAACAAAGAATAATATGTTGCCAACCCCCAAAATATTGGTACCACCACGTATAAGTTTTAGAATACGCAGTGCCTAGAGATAGTAGGCCCTGGTGGCACAGTGGTTGAGAGCTCTGCTATTAACCAAAAGGTCGGCAGCTTGAATCTACCAGGCGCTCCTTGGAAGCCCTATGGGGCTGTTCTGCTCTGTCCTACAGAGTCGCTATGAGTTGGAATCGGGTTGATGGCAATGGATTTGGTTTTTTGGCTTGGGAACATGTTAGAAATGTAAATTACCAGCAGGTTCCGGTTCAAAGCCCTGCTTTATTCAACTGGACCCCCGTGTGAAGCTGTGGCCAAGTCATTCTTTAGGAATGATGACGTATTCTCCAGGGTGGCCTGAAGAGATCTTTGTTCCCTTTCCTTTGCCCTCTCCAGCTGCAAGGGGTGAATCGGTCTCAGGTTCTTCAGAAGACTCTGATGGGACCTGACTTACTGGCACTGTTGTCTTAGGGCAGCAGCATCCAAGGCTCTTCCCATCAGTGGACGACAGGGCTGGAAGCCATGTGGGTGCTGGGGAACCTGCAGAGCATGGTGTTGATAGCGGTGATGAGTAGGGAGACGGCACCAGGCCTCAGACATGTCTGCAATGTGAGTCACGTGCAAACGGACACTTTCGCCTCCTGGTTTCCTTCTGTCCAGCATCCTCCCGCATGGCCCAGGTTCATGACGCAATTTCAGGGGAAGAGAACTTGAGCAGCTCATCGTAAAATGCTTGATTCCACTCAGCTTCAGGCACTTTGATCATTGATCACAGCCATCATGTCCTCTGTCCACCATGGGAGGAGCTTATGCCCAGGTTAGGGGAGCCTCGTCTTGGCTGAGGGTCACATGCAAAGGACTGCTGTCTGTGCACACCTCAGGGGTGCCATTCCCGCTGACTACAAGGTGAATGGCACCCCTGGAGTTGTGCAGTTAGTGACGCTGACGGGGCCTGTATTTGGTGAGGCTGAAGACCCCATCCATCCAGCCCCACAGAATTCGTGACCCCTCCTCCTCTCTGGTCCCTCACACCCAACTCATCTCGCCATTGCCGCCAAGTCAAGTCTGACTCATGGCCACCCCATGTGTGTCAGAGTACAGGTGTGCTCCGTAGGGTTATCAGTGACTGACTTTTTGGAAGCCAGTCACTGGACCTTTGTTCTGAGGTGTGTCTGGGTAGACTCAAACCTCTGACCTTTCGGTTAGCAGATGAGTGCATTAACCACCCAGGGATTCCAATTCATCTCAAAGCCCTCCCTTTTCACCCCAAATCCCTCATGAATCCATGGAGTCCCTCTGTCTCTGCCAGCCTGTCTCTAGTCCAGCCCCCGTTGTCCCTCACAGAGACCCTGCTGTGGACTTCTAACTGGACTCCCCACATCTCTCTTGACTCATTTTTTCAAAATGCATATCTGATCACAACCTCCTCAGCCTCTCCTTATCTCCCCCAAACACCACTCTAATGAAGCCTCTCGGCACTTAGGATAAAGACCACAGATCTGCGGCCCACTGCTCAGATTCGTTTGTCTTCCTTCGCTGTCTCCCCACCCTGGTCCTTCATCCAGGACATCAATCATGCCGTCCCCCCGCCGAGGACACCCCTTCTCCCCATAGCCCCATTACATCATCAACTCCCACTCATCCTTCACTCTCGCTCATGCTCACTTCCTCATCTGACCTTGACATGGTCCCGTGGTAACCTGATTTGCGCGGCTATTTGTTTAGTGTCTCCCCACAGGCCTCTACACTGTCCATCTTGTCCAGGGTCAACACAGTGTGTTCATTTCATTTAGCAGCCAAGTGTGTTAATAGCTTGCACGGCCCACTCCTATTACCCCAGTACCAAAAAGCCAGTTGCTGTCAAGTCTATGAATGCTTGTTGCCTTTCGGTGGGGAGAAGGCAAAACCTTGCACCCCTAAGCAGACAGGTAAGCGACATTCACGGGTATTCCACACCAACTCCAGCCCCTGCGTCCTTCCCACCAAGGAAAAAAACCAGTTGCCATTGAGTCATTTCAGACTCATGGTGATCCCACATGTGGCAGAGCAGAACTGTGCTCCACGGGGTTTTCAGTGGCTCATTTTTTGACATAAATCACCAGGCCTTTCTTCTGAGGTGCCTCTGTGTGGTTTCAAACCTCCAACCTTTCATTTAGCTGAGTGTGTTAACAGTTTGCATGACCCTGTTACTTCTCTTACCCCGATACTAAAAACACAGTTGTGGTCGAGTCGATTCTGACTCATGGCACCCCATGTGTGTCAGAGCAGAACTGTGCTCCATAGATTTTTTATGGCTGATTTTTCAGAAGTAGATTGCCAGGCCTTTCTTCCGAGGCACCTCTGTGTGGACTTGAACTTCCAACCTTTCAATTAGCAGCAGAGTGCGTTAACCATTTACACTATTAAATCCCCTTCCTTTGCAGGTACCTCCAGCCTGAGTGCATTTCAGGTCTCTCTCATTCTTTGCCCTCACTGCAGTTCCAGACCCCATTTTGAATGACCTGGCATGATTGTGAGATCAAAGGCTAATATCTCTCTCATCTTCCTATAAAGGAGTCTGAGTAGTTAGTTCCTTCCAACAAGTATCTTCCAAGCCTATTATGAAGCCAGCCTCATGTTAGACTTCCTCTCTCTGAGAAATTAAACAAGCCCAGGGAAAGTCCACATCCTGAAGGTGCTCAAACTTGCATGAGGAAACAGACCCATGGCCTGTCCAATGCTCTGCTGTGTCTTCAAACTCCATCAGAATTCAGACAAGGGGGAGACCAATGAGGACTTGAGTGTTGAGATAGTGTGTGAGTTTCCTATTGCTGAAAGAAATAAGAAAGGCCTGGCTATCTTCTTCTGAAATTCAGCCAGTGAAACGGTGGAAATGGTCTGATCTCGTTGTGCATTGTGTTGCTATGAGTCAGAGGCAGACTCACTGGCAGCTAACGACAACAGCAATTGTTCGGCCTGACACAGAAGGGATCCTGGAGACGCATGTGGTTGGCCTTAACAATAGGTGGCCTTATAGGATAGTAAGGTGGGGTGACATTCTGCGGAGGAGATAGATGTGCGCTGGGTGGTCTGCACCAGTTGGACAGTGGGCTTTACAAAATCTTCTTTCTCTTCTGCGTGATTCCACAGACAGGTACCCAAAGCCCCCGGTGAGCCTGGGCTCTCCTCGTTGTGCCTGTTTGTGTATTCTGTATTCCGCAAGTTCCCAATAAGCATTTCTGACCAGTGGGGAATGCCCCGATCCCTGGGAGCAGTGCAGCAAAGGAGAACATTGGACGTGCTCACGGGGCTTTAAAACTTCACTCAGTCATCAACATTTACTGAGCACCGCCAGTGCCAACCACTGTGCGAGGCTTTGTGGATGCACATAACTGAGACAGAGTCCCCGAACCCAGGGTGCCTTTTTCTTCTTCATTTCCCAAGCTTCATGCCACGAATAAGTTACATTAATAGTCAAAATATGTTTACAAAAAACATAAAGGGGTTGACTCTGACATGAGTTGTAGGTCACGGCGAGTCTGAAGCGTGCACTGTCTATTCCCAGTGCTGAGGAGGGTTAGAGCAGGTGGATGGAGATGTCCTTTAGCTGGAGGCTGGAGGCGATGAGCAGAAGCATGGCTATTTGCTGGAATGGGAGGGACATCAGGATAACGGAGACAGACTAGCAGGGTAAGTGGAGGGTGGGTATTGGGGGAAGCGGGCTTAGTAAGAGAACTCCTGGGCGGCGCAAATGGTTAACGTGATCAGCTACTAACTGAAAGGTTGGCAGTTAGAACCCACCTGGAGGCACTGTGGAAGAAAGGCAAGGTGATCCGTTTCTTAAAGGTCGTGGCCTTGAAGACCCTATGAAGTGCAATTCTGCTCTGCACCACGTGGGGTCGCCATGACTTGGAATCAACTTGACAGCAACTAGTTTGGTTTGGTTTGGGTTTAGGCTTAGTAAAAAATCCCGGTAGACTCTGAAAGTTGGTTGCAAGTGCTGACTTAAATAAGAACTGTATGTTGTTTCTTAAACCTTTGTTTTATTTTTTCTTTCCTGTTTGCCCAAATGCCACGCCCTAGCACATTTCTCAAAGTTCTGGTCACCATGCTAGTAAAGTGGTTTCCAGGGGAACTAGCCGCTCCTCAAGAACATACAAACAGCCCCAGAATAGTTCCTGTGCTAGCCTCAAAAGTAAAACAGAGAGGAGGAAAAATGGGACTGCGTCTGCAGATTAGAAAACCCAGATTGATGCATTTAAAGGTAGATATGTGTGGAGGGAAGTGGGCTTTGAAGTCACGTTCCCTGATTCACATTCCAGCTCCAGGGCTTAGCAGGTGGGTGACCTGGACAAGTCGTTTCATTTCCTAGTAAGTCTGTTGTTTCTTCTATAAAATGGGGATAAACGTAGTAGATAGAGCATCAGGCTATTGTTGAGCATTAAAATGGCAGCAGCTGACATATTATCCTGCACACAGTAAGTTCTCAATAAATGTTAAATGACATTCAGTGCATAAAGACACCACCTAAGGTTGTAGGCTGGTGTAGGCAGTTTCCGATAGGCTGCTAACCTAAAGGTTGATGATTTGAACCCACCCAGAGGCTCCAAGAAAGAAAGACCTGCCAAGAGCTCCCGTAAAGATTCCAGCCATGAAAACCCTACGGAGCAGGTCTACTCTGTGACCCACGGGGTTGCTGAGCGGGGAGCCGACTGGGTGGCAGCTAACAACAACAACAAGGTTGTAGGGGTGTATCTTCGGGCTTTAAAGCAAGGTAAGAAACATGATGACTAAAGCTCATCCTATTTTAGAAACTGGAAACAAACCACCCAAAGCCAGAACAAATCAACTGACTTACAGAAAATGGTACAAAACAAATCAAGTGATTTACAGAAAATGGTGCTCACTGAGTCATTGGCAGGCTTCCTGCTTCCTTGCATTTTCCTTAGTGATGTACTTGAATCCTGGAATATGTGTTTCAGATTGACCTCAGCCTTTTATGAGAAGAGATTTCAGAATCCAAATCTGCTGCCAAACTTAAGTGGGAAAGGAGGGGAAAAGTCTGAAACCATGAAGGAAGAACAGGAGCCATCGTAACAGCTACTGTCACAGGATACTGCTTGTCTGGTCCCAGATTATCTCATACGGTTCTCAAAACAATCCTACTAGGCAGGCAGGGCAGGTGTTAGTATTTCCCCCATCTTATTGATGAAAATACTGAGGCTGAGCCCATAAAACAAACAATGATACACGTAGCTCAACCAAGTATGCGAGGCTAAATGGGCACACCAGCTCAGGGGCAAGGACAAGAAGGCAGGAGGGGACAGGAAAGCTGGACGAATGGAAATGGGGAACCCAAGATCGATAATGGGAGAGTTTTGACACGTCACAGAGCTGGCAACCAGTGTCACAAAGCAATCTGGGTATTAACCGTTTAATGAGAAACTGGTTTGTTCTGTAAACCTTCATCTAAAAAAAAAACATCTAAAGCACGATAAAAAAAGAAAATGCTGAGGCTGAAAGAGGTTAAATAATGTATCTAAGTTATCTGACTCATCGCACAGCTGATAAGGGGCAAGGTTCATGACTCCACATCTGTGCCTTCAGAAAAACTGTCATCCTATGCTATCAGCACCACTGTGAGAGATTTTCTAAAAAATGAACACACCCAGTTTATGTAGCCAAATAAGTGTTGTCTTTCAAAGTGGTTACTTCTAGGAGCTGTGTGCTATTCTGCAAGTGCAGCTATTATGCACGTGTCTTTAGAATTCATTTCAAATTATGAGACACACACGCACATGCACACACACATTTCATTAGTTTTGCATCCAAAATGCCCAGTTATTCTCCAGACTTGCCTCCAAATGACTTTTGCTACTTTCAGAACTCAAATCCACTCTTTTCAGATGAGACTTGTGATCAATGAGGATAGTCAAATAAAACCCACAGGCTCTCATGAAACATCCAACGGTTTTGAACCAGAGTAAACACATTGGAATATATTGAAATATATGTGCCACTTCCTTAGAGGACTCTTTTGAAGGGCATCCTTTGTTTGAGTGTGAAAGCTCTGGTATGTTTATTTAAACATGAGGGTCATATTACTTTATGGTGTGGCTTTAGGGGATCAATAAATAACTCCTTTTCTCTCCCCAGACACCAGTTGAGAAATAAGACAGGAAGCAGACAGATGGAGATCAAAGTGTAGCTTTATCACTAATAAATTGATGGCAGAAGCAGCTTGAGAGCTGTGGCCACAAGGCTAGCCAACTACCCAGCCTCAAGTGAGAAAGCTTTACCCACCAGTCACAAGGGCAGTGGTGGCTCAGTAACAGAATTCTCGCTTTCACTGAGGGAGACCTGGGTTCGATTCCCGGCCAATGCACCTCAAGCACAGCCACCACTGGTATGTCAGTGGAGGCTTGCATGTTGCTATGATACTCAGCAGGTTTCGGTAGAGCTTGCAGACTAAGATGGACTAGGAGGAAAGGCCTGATGACCTACTTCTGAAAACTAGCCTAGGAAAGCCCTATGGATCACAAAGGTCCTATCTCATTGTGGATGGAGTTGCCAAGAGTCAGGGGTTGACTCAACAGCAGCTAACAACAAGCCAGCCAGTCACTGGCAGCACGTGACCCCCACAGCCCTCACCCCCATGCCAGGCAGAGCTGGTCTCACGAAGCAGACTCCACAGCGGGGGGCAGAGCAGAATGCCCGAATCCTGCAGACAGGCAGGTGATAGAGGGTGAGAGACGGACCAGGAGAGACAGAAGGAGGTTAAGCTAGGGTGTTCATTTCTTTCTCCCAAATTCACTAATACTAACCCCCGCGTGTCTGTTGGTTTGTTGTACTGTGACGGCTTGTGTGTTGCTGTTATGCTGGAAGCTATGCCGCTGGTGTTCACATACCAGCAGGGTCACCCATGGAGAGCAGATTTCAGCTGAGCTGCCAGACTAACACAGACTGGGAAGAAGGACCCGGTGGTCTACTTCTGAAAAGAATTAGCCAGTGAAAACCTTGCGAGTAGCCGCAGAACATTGTTTGGTGCAGTGCCAGAAGATGAACCCTTCCGGTTGGAAGGCGCTCAAAAGATGACTGGGGAAGAGCTGCCTCCTCAAAGTGGAGTTGACTTTAATGACCTGGATGGAGTTAAGCTTTCGGGACTGTTTTAGTTATCTAGTACTGCTCTAATAGAAATACCACAAGTGAATGGCTTTAACAAAGAGAAATTTTTAGTCTAGTAGGCTCCGAGTCCAAATTCAGGGTGTCAGCTCCAGGGGAAAGCTTTCTCTGTCAGCTCTGGAGGAAAGTCCTTGTCATCAATCTTCCCCTGGACTAGGAGCTTCTCGGCACAGGAAACTCAAGCTCAAAGGACATGCTCTGCTCCTGGCACTGCTTTCTTGGTGGTATGAGGTCCCCATGTCTCTCTACTTGCTTCTCTCTTTTATATTTCAAAAGAGATTGGCCTAAGACACTATCTAATCTTGTAGAGCTCATCAATTTAACTGCCACCGATCCATCTCATTACATCATAACGATAGGATTTACAATACATAGGGAAACCACATCAGGTGACAAAATGATAGACAATCATACAATATTCGGAATCATGACTTAGCCAAGTTGACATACACTTTTGGGGGACACAATTCAATCCATGACAGGGACCTTCATTTGCTGATGTGGCGTGACTCAAAATGAGAAGAACCAGCTGCAAACATCCATTAATAATCAGAAAATGGAATGTACGAAGTGTGAATCTAGGAAAATTGGAAATCATAAAAAATGAAATAGAATGCATACACATTGATATCCTAGGCATTCGTGAGCTGAAATGGACTGGTATTGACCACTTAAAATCAGACAATGTTATGGTTTGCCATGCCAGGAATGACAATTTGAAGAAGAATGGCATTGCATTCATTACCAAAAAGAACATTTCAAGATCTATCCTGAAGTATAACACTGTCAGTGATAGGATAATATCCGTACAAAGACCAGTTAATATGACTATTATCCTAATTTACACACCAACCACTAGGCCAAAGATGAAGAAATTGAAGATTTTTACCAACTTCTGCTGCCTGAAATTGTTCGAACATACAATAAGGATGCATTGATAATTATTGGTGATTAGAATTCGAAAGTTGGAAACAAAGAAGAAGGATCGGTAGTTGGAAAATGTGGTCTTGGTAATAGGAACAACGCCAGAGATGACAGAATTTTGCAAGACCAACAACTTCTTCATTGCAAATACCTTTGTTCAACAGCATAAACAGTGACTATACACATGGACCTCACCAGATGGAATACACAGGACTATATCTGTGGAAAAAGACAATGGAAAAGCTCAATATCATCAGTCACAACAAAGCCAGGGGCCGATTTTGGACCAAAACATCAATTGCTCATATGCAAGTTCAAGCTGAACAAAAAAAAGCTGAAGAAAATTAGAACAGTTTACAAGAACCAAAGTATGACCTTGAGTATATCCCACCTGAATTTAGAGACCAGCTCAAGAAAAGACTTGATACATTAAACACTAACGACCGAAGACCAGACTAGTTTTGGAATGACATCAAGGACGTCATACATGAAGAAAACAAGAGGTCATTAAAAAGACAGGAAAGAAAAGAGCAAAATGGATGTCAGAAGAGACTCTGAAACTTGCTTTTGAACAGTGAGTAGCTAAAGCAAAAGGAAGAAATGATGAAGTAAAAGAACTGAACAGAAAATTTCAAAGGGCAGCTCAGGAAGACATCGTAAGGTATTATAATGACATGTGCAAAGATGTGGAGTTAGAAAACCAAAAGGGAAGAACACACTTGGCATTTCTCAAGCTGAAAGAACTGAGGAAAAAATTTAAGCCTTGAGTTGCAATACTGAAGGATTCTCTGAGCAGAATATTGAATGACGCAGGAAGCATCAAAAGTAGAAGGAAAACACAGAGTCAGTATATCAAAAATAATTGGTTGACGTTCAGCCATTTCAGGAGGTAGAATATGATTAGAAACTGATGGCACTGAAGGAAGACGTCCAAGCTGCCCTGAAGGCATTGGCGAAAAACAAGGCTCCAGAAATTCCCAGAACACCAATTGAGATATTGCCATAAATGGATGCAGCACTGGACACGCTCACTCGCCTATGCCAAGACATTTGGAAGACAGCTACTTGGCCAGCCGACTGGAGGAGATCCATATTTATGCCTGTTCCCAAGAAAGGTGATCCAATCGGATAGGGGAAATTATCGAATAACATTAATATCACACGAAAGTCAAACTGTGCAGAGGATCATTCAAAAGCGGCTGCAGCAGTTCATCGACAGGGAACTGCCGGAAATTCAGGCCGGATTCGGAAGAGGACGTGGGACCAGGGGTGTCACTGCTGACGTCAGGTGAGTCCTGGTGAAAGCGGAGAATATCAGGAAGATGTTTATCTGTGTTTCATTGACTATGCAAAGGTATTCGACTATGTGGGTCATAACCAATTATGGGTAACATTGCAAAGAATGGGATTTCCAGAGCACTTAATTGTGCTCATGAGGAACCTGTACATCAAGAGGGAGTCATCTGAACAGGGGATATTGTGTGGCTTAAAGTCAGGAAAGATGGGCGTCATTGTTCTGTCCTTTCACCATACTTAGTCAATCTGTATGCTGAGCAAATAATCCGAGAAGCTGGACTATATGAAGAAGAATGGGGCACCAGAATTGGAGGAAGACTCATTAATAACCTGCATTATGCAGATGACACAACCTTGCTTGCTGAAAGTGAAGAGGACTTGAAGCACTTACTGATGAAGATCAAAGACCACAGCCTTCAGTATGGATTACACCTCAACATAAAGAAAACAAAAATCCTCACAACTGGACTGATAAACAACATCATAATCAACAGAGAAAACATTGAAGTTGTCAAGGATTTTATTTTACTTGGACGTACAATCAAAACCCCTGGAATCAGCAGTCAAGGATCAGACTACGCATTGCATTGGGCAAATCTGCTGCAAAAGACCTGTTAAAAAGCAAAGATGCTACCCTGAAGACTAAAGTGTGCCTGGCTCAAGCTGTATTGTTTTCAATCACTTCATAAGCATGCAAAAGCTAGAGGATGAATAAGGAAGGTCAAAGAAGAATTGATGCCTTTGAATTATGGTGTTGGCGAAGAACAGTGAGTATAACACAAACCGCCAAAAGAACGAACAAATCTGTCTTGAAAGAACTACAGGCAGAATGCTCCTTAGCAGTGAAGATGGCGAGACTTCCTCTCACTTGCTTTGGACATGTTATCAGGAGGGGTCAGTCTCTGGAGAAGGACATCATGCTGGTAAACTAAAGGGTCAGTGAGAAAGAGGAAGACTCTTAATGAGACGAATTGACACAGTGGCTGCAACCATGTGCTCAAGCACAATAACCACTGTGAAAACAGCACAGGATCGGGCAATGTTTCATTCTGTTGTACATAGTGTCACTATGAGTTGGAACTGACTCGATGGCACCTAACACCACCACCACCACCACCAATGCCACCATTACTACCACAACCAAAACTACTACCACCACCAGAAACACCACCTCCATTGCCATCATCGCCATCACTACCATCACCACCACCACTACCACACCTTCACTGTCACACCTTCACTATCACACCTTTCCCACCAGCACCAGCTCCAGCGCCATTACACTGCTGCCTCCACCCAAGTCTAAGCTCCCATCAATTTTGTCTAGACAAAGCTTCCTAAATGGTCCACCCACGTTCATTCTGGCCTTTCTTCAATATGGTCTTTACATTGAAGACAGTCATTTTTTTCACAATGGACTAATCCTATAGGTCACTCCTCCTGCCAGCGGACAAAGTGAGGCAGAGGGGTTTGGGGGCTGGTGGCCGAAAGTGTTTCACGTGGATGGTACGTGGAAAGGTGATTCTCCCCTAGCATTTTTCAGGCATTTATCTTCTTTAATTGAATGTGAGCAAACTTTCTAAGTGTTAGATACTGTTATCCCATACAACAGATGAAGGAATTGGAGCATAGGTAATTTCCCAAGGTCACACAAGTAGGTAGTGGTGGAAAAGATTTGAATTCAGTCTGGCTGCAAAGCCCATGCTTGTTTAAACACACGAAGAAGAACTTTGATTTTGCACAGAAAGCCCAGTGTAAGGTAGTGTGTGATAATGGCTCAGAGACTGAAGACATCATTTCTTTTGGGAAATCAGCCAAGGCTTTTTGGGGAAGGTGGCATTTGAGCCCTGGCGGTGCAGTAGTTAAGGGCTTGGCTGATAACTGAAAGGTCGGCAGTTTGAACCCTCCAGCCATTCCAGAGAAGAAAAGATCTGGCAATCTTTTCTTTTAAAGATTACAGTTTAGGAAACCCAAGGGGCGAGTTCTGTTCTGTCCTATAGGGTCCCTGTGAGTCAGAATTGGTTCAACGGCACCCAACAACAGCCACAGCAACGTTGGAAGTGGACTTGGGGTGGCAACGGTAGTGATAGTGGATGTGGGAGTAGCGGCGGTGATGGTGGTGGTGTTTCTGGTGGTGGTGGTAGTGGTGTTGGTGGTAATGGTGGTGTTGGTGGTGGCATTAACAGTGGTGCTGATAAAGGTGTAGGTGATGTCGGGGATGCTGGTGGTTTTAGCGTTGTCGTGGACTGAATTACGTCCACCAAAAAATGTGTGTATCAATTTGCCTGGGCCGTGATTCCCAGTATTGTGTGGTTGTCCTCCATTTTGTGATTGTAATTTTATGTTTAAGAGGATTAGGGTGGGATTGTAACACCCTTACTAAGGTCACGTCCCTGATCCAATGTAAAGGGAGTTTCCTGGGGTGAGGCCTGCACCACCTTTTATTTCACAAGAGATAAAAGGAAAGGGAAGCAAGTGGAGAGAGGGGACCTCAAACCACCAAGAAAGCAGTGCTGGGAGCAGAGCATGTCCTTTGGACCAGGGGTTCCTGCACAGAGAAGCTCCTAGTCCAGGGGAAGATTGATGACAAGGACCTTCCTCCAGAGCCGACAGAGAAAGCTTCCCCTGGAACTGATGCCCTGAATTTGGACTTCTAGCCTTCTAGACTGTGAGAAAATAAATTTCTCTTTGTTAAAGCCATCCACTGGTGGTATTTCTGTTACAGCAGCACTAGATGACTAAGTCAAGTGTGGCGCTAGAGATAAATAGACAGATTTGGGGGGTAGTCAGGAAGTAAAATCAATAGGGCCTAGGTAGGGGAAATTTTGATGTATGTGTCGACGGAGAGGATGATGTCAAGGATAGCTTCTAGGTTTCTGGCTTGTCAGTAAAGTGGGGACAGGGGTGGGAAGGGGAAATGATGCCATTCCCCCTTTCTTCTCATGTACAAATCTTCAAGATCCCAGTCAAGTTCCACCTCTTCCTTGATTCCTTTCCAGAGATGGTGAGCTCTCTTTCCTCTTTATTCTTTATTGTCAGCGTTGGAGCTCACAAAATCCAAACACAAGTTCTTTCTGGGGCCAGGCAGGTAGCTGGAGTGAGAGAAGCAGGCTGGGTCAGGAGGATCTGCTGAGCGGCAGGACCTTGGTGATGTGTAGAGAATATGGCCTATCTAACAGGAGGGGTGGGGGCTGAGCTGAGCGTTGCCAGCTCTTGAGTTTTCAAGAAGAGCTGAAAATCATGATTTTTTATGTTTATGAGTTAGCAACTAATTCAACACTTACAAAAAAAAAAAAAAAAAAACTATTGTAAGGGCCAGTTCTATGGGCCAAATAAAACAAATCTGTGACCCGTGGGTAACCAGAGTGGATTTTTTGTTCTAAATCATTCATTCATATTATTTTACTCATCATATTATTGGCCAAGTATATTTCCATAAAATTATTGGGATAGAAATTTTCTGGTAACTTAGCACTATTAAGAAGCACTGGCATTTGAATTCTGCCAAATGTGTTATTAGAATCAACTTTAAAAGCACAATTTAAAAAAAAGTTAAACATTTATTTTGAAAAATTTCATATCCTCAGAAGAGTTGCAAGAATAGAATAATGAACTCCCATACACCTTCACCCAGAGTCATCAGCTGTAAACATTTCACCACTTTTGTGTTCTCTTTTTCTCCCTCTCTGTCTACACACACACACACACACACACACACTCCTGATCCATTTGACAGTAAATTGTAGATATCGTGACCTCTAATTCTTCAGCATGCATCTTCTAAGTGTAATGACATTCGCTTACATAACCACAGGACAATACAAGGATCAAATTCAAGGTTGAGAGAATACAATTACCTGATTAAAAAAAAATGCTATATATTTTTTTAGACGGTTTATATTCAATTTTGAAATATTTTTTCTGATCCAAGATCTAATCCAGGCCATCCACTGCGTTTGCTAGTCATGCACACTGAGTTCCCCTTTATCTGGAACAGTCCTTCAGTTTTGTCTTTTGTGACACTGACATTATGAAGAGTACAGGCCAGCTGCTTTACAGAACGTCCCTCTGTTGGCGTCTGCCTGAACATTTCCTCTTGTGTAGATTTGCGTTACATGTTTTTTGGCAGGAATATGATGTAAGTGCTGTTTTTTTCTCAGCACGTCACATTGCGAGCCACATAATGTCACTTTTATCCCTTGGTGAGGGCTGTGTTGGCCAGATTTCCCCATTACACAGGCATGTTCCCCTTTGTGATCAGCACGGAATCTGCAGGGAGACACTGCAAACATCCTGTTCACCAATAACCTTCTGCCCAAAAGTTTTAGCATCTAAAGCAATCATTTCTTTTTAAGGATCAGCATGGAGCTGGTTCCTATGAGGCAGAGGTTAAAGACGCTCAAATGTCCAACTTCTCCAAGCTGCTGTCCCACTCCATCATCTCTAACCACTCCCTCTCCCTTCAGTACTGTCCGTCCTGTTTCTGGGTTCCGTAATTCACTGGAACATCTCACAGAACTTGTGAACCATGTAAAGGAAATGGCTCACATGGTTGTGGGGGCTGGCAAGTCCCAAATCCAAGGATCAGGCATAGGCTTCTTTTGACCACCTGGCTGCAGGGACTGACGAACCCAAACGGGCAGTTCAAGCCACAGACTGCTGGCTCACAAGGCTGTGGATGCTGGTGAATCAGGTCAGACGATAGGCTGCCAGCCCATGGGGCTGTGGAGGCTGGTGAATCCCAGAACCGGCAGGTGGGACAGCAGGCATCTGGCTCAAGTTCCAAGAACCATAGGTTAATTGATCATGAACCAGACACAGGATCCAGATGCAAAGAGAGAGAGCCCTGCCAGGTCATCCACACATATCATAGATGCAGTCCACACCCCAGGGAAGGGTGTAGCTTGAGTAAGGGTGGGACTTGAGTCCTGCCCTTCTGCAAGGCTTTGACCTAAGACACACCCTACACCTATCCTGCCTCATCAACACGCAGAGGTCAGGATCCACAGCATAAAATGGAGGACAACCATACAATATTGGGAATCATGGCCTAGACAAGTTGACACATAGCCCCAACCGTCACAGGTTCCATATACCTTATTTGCATAGTCCCACTCAGTCATTGTGTGTGAGCCATAAAGACGATGGCTAGAAGGGCCATATGAAGTAATTCATTACACTGCAGAATCCACTGAAGATTCTTGTCTGAATCTATTATTACTATGGAGGTTGCAAATTTGTGATTATTTTAAACTAACATTTCTTTTACATTTATTAGCATTCTACAGCAAAGAGCTTTCCCTTTCCCATTTGGTTTTTTGTGTTTGTATGGACACACATGGATGCATTTTTTTATCCAATATTTTATAATCTATTTCTGTAACTTTGGTGTTAAAATTGTCCACAGTTGGCCAGTGGGAGCTCCTTCAAGCTGGCTCCTATGTTCTTTTGATATGTCTCCATCATTTCTTTTTTAAAAATGGTGTGATAAATATATATGTAATGTAACATTTGCCATCTCTACGTTCTTCACATGTTGTCTTAGTCATCTAGCCCTGCTATAACAGAAATACAACAAGTGGATGGCTTTTTAGGAAACTTATTTTCTCATATCTAGTAGGCTAGAAGTTCAAATTCAGGGTGTCAGCTCCAGGGGAAAGCTTTCTGTCTCTGTTGGGTCTGGAGGAAAGTTCTTGTCATCGATGTTCCCCTGGACTAGGAGCTTCTCTGCAGAGGAACCCCGGATTCAAAGGACGTGCTCTGCTCCTGGTGTTGCTTTCTGGATGGTATGAGGTCCCCAGCTCTCTACTTGCTTCCCTTTCCTTTTATCTCTTGTAAGACAAAAGGTGGTGCAGGCTACACCGCAGGGAAACTCCCTTTACATTGGATCAGGGACGTGACCTTAGTGAGGGTGTTACAAACCCACCCTAATCCTTAACATAAAATTACAATCACAAAATAGAGGACAACCACACAATCCTGGGAGTCACAGCCCAGCCAAACTGATACATACATTTAGGGGGGACACAATTCAGCCCATGACATGTGTACAATTCAATGACATTCATTGTGCTCGTCATGTTGTGTAGCATCACCATTATCTGCCTCCACAGTTTTCCATCAGTGTCCCCTAGGCAATGAGTTCCCTGGCTCCCAGCTCACTCCTGGTAACCACTACTCAACCTTGAGCTGTTTATACTTGCCCATTCTAGATATTTCATATAAGTGGAATCATACAATATTTGTCCTTTTGTGTCTGACTTGTTTCCCTCGGTGTGATTTTCAAGATTCATCCGTGTTGTAGCATGTACCGATACTTCATTTCTTCTTATAACTGAATAATATTCCTCTGTATGTATGTGCTGCATTTGGTTTGTTCACTCATTTGTTGATGGACAAAGAACTCCTATAACTTAACAACAAATGGCCCAATCAAAAACTGGGCGAAGGGCTTGAATAGACACTTGCCTGTCATTTTCTGATGATTTACTTTCTGGCAGAACAAGATACTTCAGGCTCACTCTGTGTTTTCCTTGCTCTAGCCCTGGAACCAGCCATTTACCTGCTTCCTTTTTAGTGGAGAATGTCATAGAAACCAAGGTCTGGGTACTGAGTGTGCTCATTGCTATTGAGATGTCATTGATTCTAGGTGCTTTCGGGGGGGCGACTAGGGGATGTACATGTTCTTCAATTCCTGGGTTCACACTGTTACCTCTAGTTCCAGAAACCAGAGGGCCCTTCCTCGTCTTCCCCAATTCCATAGTTGTATCAGTCTTCTATTTCCCACGGCGAGTGCCCTGGCTCCCAGGAACATCAATATACTTACTCATCGAAAGCATCACTTTTAAAGCAGGAGAGTTTTTCCTCTTCCTCTTTTCCCAGCTGCTGAGATAATTCATTTGGACGTTCTTCATTTTCTGTAATTTTTTTCTCACTAATTTTCACACACTATAAGCATGTTCAGGGTTCTCCAAGCATATCTTTGCAGGGATTTCACCATGTAGAAGTACTACGTTAATATTATTTACATCAATCATGTCAGAAACCATTCCCTTGCTTTAAGTGAGGTCAGAATGGTTGTTGATAATAACTTCCATCTGCTTGGCAGTTCACAGTTTACAAATACTTCTTTATACGTACAATTTCATTGACTCTTCATGGTTTGAATTCTTGAGGTCCTGGCCAAAATGAACAATAGATAGAACCCAGAGCTTCAGGAATGTTTCACATGGTAGAAATTATTCACACATAATACCTGCTGATTTTTACAAAGATACATTTAGAATCTACGATTGTAAGAAAACGGGTATCATATAAAAGCATGAATAATACGAAACAGTAGATAATATACGGCTCGGGTAGTATCCTCCCCCACCTCCCCCGTGTGATCCCGTTTGGGAACAGAGTTTTCTTTATTATGTTAATAAAGCCATGTCATCGTAGGGTGTGTCCTAAACCTAATCACTTCTGAGTTACAGAAAGAGAAGATTAGACACAGGAGGGAGCACAACTGGGGGAAAACAGGTGCCCCATGAAGATCATCAAGGAACTGAGGGACGCCAGGGCCGCAGAAGCTGAAAGAGACAAGGACCTTACCCCAGAACCAGCAGAGAGAGCCTTCCTGGAGAGTCGGTGCCCTGAATTCGGACTTCAAGCCTCCTGAACGATGAGAAAATACACTGCCGTTCTTTAAAGCTGCCCTCTCACAGTATTTCTGTTATAGCAGTGCTAGGAAACTAAGACGAAAACCTGAAGTTTTTATATTCACGTGGACTTTTTTTTTTTTTTTGGGCTTTGCTGTTTTTGCAGGAATTTTGTGTTTTCCTTAGATTGATGTTAAAAAAAAAGTCAGCTTCCTAAACACACATGGAATTATAGAATGTCTTTGAAGCAGACATTTGCAAATGTGGCTGCACACAGAATCTTTTGGGGATCAGTGAAAAGGGGCTGTACCCTACACCAATAAAATCAGAATTTCTAGGTTAGGTGTCAGGACTTTTTAAAGCCACCCAGGAGATTCCAGTGAGCAGCCGTTGTATAAGAAAAGAAAGGCTGTGTTGAGGTTTGGTGTGTGTGACTTGCACACAGGCTAAACATGGTGAAATCTCTTGGTCCTGATTATTTCTGATTTAAATATCAGTACCTAAAGTGGGCAAGGATATACACTGAGCTTAACCTAGCAGTTGAAGGGGCCCAGGTGGCATAGTGGTTAAGAGTTTGGCTGCTAACCAAAAAGGCAGCAGTTCAAATCCACCAGCCACTCCTTGGAAACCTATGGGGCAGCTCTACTTTGTTCTGTAGGGTCACTATGAGGTGGAATCAACTCCACCGCAACGGGTTTGGTTTTTAGTTTTAGCAGTTGAAAGGCACTGAATATATTCTTTTTTTTTTTATTAAAAAAAAAAAAAAAGCCAATAGGGGGTTAAAAATCATATTGCTTTTATTCTAAGGTCTACATGATTTTCATATTTTAATGTTTCTGATATCACGCCATGACCTAAAATTAAGGGTTAAAAAAAAATTTTATTTTTTTAACTTTCTCAAGTTGTCCCTACAACAGGGTTCTTAAACCTCAGTGTGCATCAGAAATACCCAGCATATTTGTTACAGAAGGACCTCTGGTGTCGCAATGGTTAAGTGCTTGGCAGTCGGTGGTTGGGTTCAAAAAGGCCTGGTGATCTGTTCCTGTAAAGATTAAACCCCCCAAAACCACTGCTGTTGAGTCGAACTCATAGTGACCCTGTAGGACAGACTGGAACTGGCCCACAGGGTTTCCAAGGTTGTCATCTTTATGGGAGAAGACTGCCACATTTTTCCCCTGTGGAGAATGGGTTACTAGGAGTCAGAAAAGACTCAATGGCAATGGGTTCTTTCTATTTTAAGCCAATTGGCTAGGTATTTACTGTGTGTTTGCATTCATCACCCATTTAAATTTTATATCAGCTTTATGAAGTGGTACTACTGTTAAGCCCATTTTACAGAAGAGACATTGAAGGTTTGGAGAGCTTAAGAAACACACAGAGGGTGCAGGTAGGACTTGCCCAGGGTACCTGGGTCCAACGTTTAAGAACTGCCACCTGCAATCCCAACCTAGCTTTTCAGCCATTCTTCCCTTATTGTTTCTCAACATGAACTGTTTCCTCCAACATGGCGGATTCCCTCCTCATCCTTGACCTCCCCGTGCCCACTCCTACCCCTGGACCTTTACTGCTGAGGTCCCTCCATCCTCTCCCAGGCCTCTTGCTGCTCTCCTCCTTGGTATTGGTGGCTGCTGACTACTCGGCCCCTGACTCATGGCGACCACATCACAACAAAATGAAATGCTGCCTGGTCCTGCATGGACTGTCTTCATGATTGGTTGGGGATCAGACTGTTGTAACCCATAGGGCTTTTCACTGGCTGATTTTCAGAAGTAGATCTCCAGGCCTTTCTTCCTAGTCCCTCTTAGCCTGGAAGCTCAGCTGAAGCCTATTCAACATCCTAGCAACACGCAAGCCTGCACAGATGGGAGGTGGCTGCACATGAGGTGCATTGCCTGGGAATAGAACCGGGTCTCCCGCACGGAAGGTGAGAATTCTGCCCCTGAACCACCGCTACCTCACTGCTGTCCCCTACTTCTCCCCAAAAAGAGACTGTTCCTCTTCTCTAACAGCCCCAAACCTAAACATGCCTCCGTGCTTTATTTCAGCCCCATCTCCGCCATGCACCTCCCCGACCTCACCAGTCTCCATGAGTGCTCCCTTCTGGGACCTCCGTGGCACTCTTGGACTGTAGCCTTTATTTGGTACCTGACATGAATTGCCGCATTTCAGCGTCTTAGTTGTCATCTAGATTAAGCTCCTTGGGGGCACTACCCTGTGCCTGGCAAGTAGTGGAGTTGCTAAAATGTCTGCTGACCCAAACCCATTGCCATCGAGTCAATTCTGACTCATAATGACCCTATAAGACAGAGCAGAACTGCCCCACGGGGTTTCCTAGGAGTGCCTGGTGGATTCCAACTGCTGACCTTTTGGTTAGCACCCACAGCACTTAACCACTACACCACCAGGGGCCCACGATAAAGTCAACTCAAATAAAGACCCACAGAAATGAGTATAAAAGCAAGAAAGATGAGCGATGGGACCTCCTGGGAGAACCTGTGAAGGGGTTACACTTACTGGCACGTGAACAACCATTGGATCTACAAGAGTTGCTAAGTGCATTTAATAATTATTCTTTAGAATTTAGTTTGTGGAATCCTAATCTCTCTCCCAAACCCAGAGAAGGGTGAGAAAATCTTATTTGGTGGGGCTAGGATGACAGGGTGGCAAAGAATATTGAATATACCATGGGCTGCCTTGACAACTTCAATCTTTTCTCCATTTATCATGCTGCTGCTTATTGGTCCAGTTGTGAGAATTTTGTTTTCTTTATGTTGAGGTGCAATCCATATGGAAGGCTGTGGTCTTTGATCTTCATCAGTAAGTGCTTCAAGTCCTCGTCACTTTCAGCAAGCAAGGTTGTGTCATCTGCATAACGCAGGTTGTTAATGAGTCTTCCTCCAATCCTGATGCCCCAATCTTCATGCAATCCAGCCTCTCAGATTATCTGCTCAGCATACAGATTGAACAGGTATGGCAAAAAGATACAACCCTGACGCACACCTTTCCTGACTTTAAACCACGAAGTATCCTCTTGTTCTGTTTGAGCAACTGCCTCTTGATCCATGTACAGATTCCTCATGAGCACAGTTAAGTGTTCTGGAATTCCCATCCACAATCAACACCCATGGAAGCAGCAGTCAAGAAATCAAGCGACACATTGCATTGAGCAAATCTGGTGCAAAAGACCTCTTTAAAGTGTTGAAAAGCAAAGATGTCACCTTGAAGACTAAGGTGTGCCTGACCCAAGCCATGGTGTTTTCAGTCACATCTTACGCATGTGAAAGCTGGGCAATGAATAAGGAAGACCAAAGAAGAATTAATGCCTTTGAACTGTGGTGTTGGTGAAGAATATTAAATATACCATGGACTTCCAAAAGAATGAACAAATCTGTCTTAGAAGAAGTACAGCCAGAATGCTCCTTAGAAGCAAGGATGACAAGACTTCATCTTACATACTTTAGACATGTCATTAGGAGGGATCAGTCCCTGGAGAAGGACATCACGCTTGGTAAAGTAGAGAGTCAGGGGAAAAGAGGAAGACCCTCAACAAGATGGATTAACATAGTGGCTGCAACTATGGCCTCAAGCAGAACAAAGGTTGTGGGGACAGCGCAGGACCGAACAGTGTTTCCTTCCGTTGTGCATAGGGTCGCTATGAGTAGGAACTGATTTGACGGCACGTAACAACAACAGCAGGATGACAGTGGCTTAGGAGAGGCGTGGTGGAGGTGTGGTATATTCTTTAATATTCTAGTACTAAAATATTGAAATCATATTCCATTGTGACCATGATTCCAGATGAGAATGTATTTTCTTTTAAAAATACAGCGGGTAATGCCTACTTAGGTTCCCTTCCAGCCGTTAGGGTAGTAGGGTTTTGTGATAAAACGACTTAGTATTTTGGGGCCATAGGGTCCTACCTAAGAGGTTACATGAGACATCTTCTCTGACAGGCCTCCACTCTCCAATAGTGACTCAGAGCCCTTACCTGCGAGAACATGTCCAGGTACCGCTGAGCCACAGTCAGGGCTGATGCTGGGGAAAGGGCGCCACCTACTGACCAGCCATAGCCACACTCCTTGCTGCAGACACCTCCCCTTTGGTGCTTGGTTCAGGGGAGGTGTGCCCAGAGAGGCTGGCCCCAGAAGTCCAGAAAGTTCTCTGCCAGTCCCAGGAGGGCCCGCCATGGTCATGAGGGTATAGCCATACACAGCAAGGTGTTCTGAGTGCCTATCTTTATAAGACTCTCTTAGGAAAGAGTTCTCCTTTGAGGAAGAATCAACAACCTCTTGCAGAAAACGATAGAACTCATATTTGACTGCTGTTACACAGAGCTGTGGTCCCATCACACAGACCTCAAAGACAGTTGTGTCGTTAGGGGAGGGGAGGGAGAAAAGGGTGAAGTCTAGGGATTAACTCCATTTTAGGAGCCCTGGCTGCACAGTGGTGAAGAGCTCGGCTGCTAACCGAATGTCGGCAGCTCGAATCCACCGGCCGTTCCTCGGAAACCCTGCGGGGCGGTTCTCCCCTCCCCTATAGGATTGCTGTGAGTCGGAACCAGGTCGACAGCCACTGGTTCGGTGTTTGGTTTTGTGGTGAATCAGTTTGTTGTTAGTCACCACTGAGTAGGTTCTGACTCAAGGTGACCCTATAGGATAGAGTAGTACCCTGTGAGCGAGGTTTGATGTGGTGAAATCCACGTGAAATCGTTCACTACCAATTAGTAAGTAAGCACGAGTAAGCCTGTGCTTACCTTGCCTACTGGGTCACCTGTCCCTGTCGGGGTTTGTAAATTCAAAAACAGGCTTTGATTCTGTTGGAAGGTGCTGTGGGGTTTGGAGAGAGACAGATGCCAGCCACACCTAGAGGCAGAATCTTGAATGTGGTGAAAAATTGTGAACTTGCTCATGACAGATGATCTGGTAAGCAAGTGAAGCCCGGTGCTTACTTTGCCCATTAGGTAATCCACTCCTGCCCAAAGAGATGATACTAACAGCAATGCTCACATGGTGGCAGGCACCGTGCTAGCTGTTTCTCACTCCCACAGGTCAGTCATTGATTCTCCCCACAGCCCCAGAAGGTAGGAACATCACAGGCTTGGGAGATGAGGCTGAGGAACTTGCCCCATGTCCCCGCCAGCTGGTAAGAGTTGAGATCTGAACCTAGTTCTGTCTGGCTCTAAAATCAGTGTTCTTCTCCTTGTCTGTATGGAGACCAGAAGACACCCCCAGAATGGAGAACAAGTCCAAATCTCCTCTAGACAATGTTTTTAGACAAGGATCAATTCTCAGATGATTGGGGCGCCCTATATGGAGAGAAGTTGGGTCAAATACCAACATCACAATGCCATTTACTTATTTCAAAACGATGTCGGCAGAATGGAAAGTGCTTTAGAGATCTCGTGTGCTGGTCAAGTCCTCCTAGCACTCCAAAAAACACTCGGCTGAGGCCCGAAGGTGGGCCATCCCGGGGTGCCAACTCATTATGGGAAGTCCTTGGTTTGCTCACATGCTTGCAAGATGCTGACGGGCTTCCTCACAGGGCTGGAGTCAGCCCCTCATGTGTGTGCTTCTTCACACACAAAACTGGCTGTGGAGACAGACGGGGCAGAGCCAGTGATAATCGGTGCTGAGACTAATGAGCGTGTTAGGGATTTAAGTTTGCATATGAAATTCAGGAACTCCACCACGACTCTCCTGGGACCAGGGGTGGAGGAGAAGGAGGGCAGGCAGTATGCTGGGCCCCAGGTCTATGAAAGAGGCATCTTGAAGCTTGTAGACTACATAACTAAGTTTCTGAGTTTCTCCTTATCAACCATTTGACTGGAAACTGCCTGAGTTTGCCTGCCTACCTACCTAGCTACCTACCTGTTGCCATCAAGTCAATTCCAACTCATGGTGACCCCATGTGTTACAGAGTGGGACTGCTCTGTAGGGTTTTCTTGGTTGTCATCTTTACAGAAGCACACTGCCAGACCTTTCTCTTGTGGTGCCACTGGGTGGATTTGAACTGCCAACCTTTAGGTTAGCAGCTGATCGCAAACCACATGTGCCACCCAGGGACCTTCGAGCTTGCCCAAGAAGACATTATTAATACAGTATGGGGGGTGGGGGGCTTACATTGAATAATCCCATTTGCTGTTCAATTACATTTTTACATTTTTCTAGACCACACGAGTATGTCCATAGGAAATGTCTCCCCCCTCTTTTATTAAAAACCAAAATGCAAACCCATTGCTGTCCAGTCAATTCCAACTCAGGACGACCCCATGTGTTACAGAGTAGAACTGCCCGGTGGAGTTCCTAGATGTGATGTAATCCTTCCACTGCACCAGAGGCTGGAAGGTCTGTTTCAGGCTGACTCTATGTGATGTGAAATGAGAACAAGGGTGCGGCAGAATCCAGATATGGAAATCCAGTCTTAAAAACAGTCTGATGGTTTGGCACCCGCAGGATAAATTGGTCATAGCTTTCAACAACTTAGATCCAAGCCAAATGCTATTTGCGTTGAGACAGTGATTCAGGGGCCGTATCTTATTTGCTTCCTTTGAAAATAGAGCACAGGCATTTTTCCATACCTTTGAGAGAAATCTTTTGGCGACCACGCTTATGCATTCATTGTATATTTTATTGAGCCCTAATACAAAGTTCTACGTCTCATCTCGAATGTCTCTTCTGGAGTTATCCCAGCATCCCTGAGCTGAGTTGCTTGTTGCAATGATGGTCTCCTGATGTCTTGTGAAGACGGAGGAAAAATTGGCCAACTGGTAAAGATAAAAAAGAAATAAGAGTAAATGAAGGTTTTCAGAGGATTATAAAGCACACGTGTGGAGCCTTTATGTTCAGAGTGAGAGCGGATATGAGTGCGTGTCTGAATCAGCCATCCAAATAGAGTTCTAGACTGGACCAGGCTGAGGCGTAGTGAAAAAGTAGCAAGGTTTGCCTTTTGTGGCTTTTCTGCCCCCTTGTCTGGATATTTATTTTCTCATAACCTGCACCTCTCTTCTTTTTTCAACCTACTTTCCCATCCTTTGCTAACTTTAGTTGTTGTTGTTGTTGTTAACTGCCATTGAGTCAGTCCTGACTAATGGTGACCCCACGCACAATGGAATGAAACGCTGCCTGGTTGAGCGCCATCCCCATGACTGGTTGTGAATCCACAGGGTTATCATTGGCTGGTTTTTGGAAGTAGATTGCCAGCCCTTTCTTCCTAGTCCATTCTAGTCTAGAAACTCGGCTGAAAACTGTTTAGCATCATAGCAACAAGCCAGCCTCCACAGATAGACACATGCTGACTACACATGAGGTGTGCTGGCAGGGAATTGAACCCTGGGCTCCCACATGGAAAGCATGAATTCTACCACTGAGCCATACTGCCTCCTAACCTTAGTGAGAGAATCAGAATTGTCTGGTTTCAGCACCCACTTCAGGACTCTTTCATACACTACCTGTCAACTTTTACTTCTACTCCCCTTTCAAATGCGTGTCTTCCTTGTCCCTGTTCTGTGAGGTCTTGCTGGTCAAGGAGGAGTTCCAGGGGTAATTATGGTCCCCGGGTGGCACAGGCAGCTTGTGTTGGACTGCTAACCTAAAGGTTGGTGGTTCAAACCCTACCAGGGGTACCACAGATGAAAAGCCCTGGCAGTTTGCATCAGTTAAGATTGTAGCCAAGAAAACCCTACTGGGCAGTTTTACTCTGTAATACACAGGGTCACCATGAGTTGGAATTGACTTGAAGGCAACTAACAACAATGCTCTCTAAAAATTTACAAACACTCAACTGGCATAACACAGTTTATAAAGAAAATGTTCTCCATCCTACTTTGGTGAGTAGCATCTGGGGTCTTAAAAGCTTGTGAGCAGCCATTTAAAATACATCTATTGGTCCCATCCTGTCCAGAGCAAAGGAAAATGAATAAAACCAAAGGCACAAGGAAAACATTAGTTCAGAGGACTAATGGACCACATGAACCACGGCCTGAGCCCAGAAAAACTAGATGGTGCCCCGTTACCACCACCAACTGCTCTGACAGGGAGCACAATAGAGGGTCCCACAATAAAGAGGGAGAAAAATGTAGAACAAAATTCTAACTCAAAAAAAGAAAAAAGACCAGACTTAATGGTCTGACAGAGACGGGAGGAAACTCTGAGACTATGGCCCCTGGACATCCTGCTAACTCAGAACTGAAGCCACTCCTGAAGTTCACCTTTCAGCCAAGGATTAGACAGGCCTGTAAAATAAACAATAACATGCGTGAGGGACATGCTTCTTGGTTCAATCAAGCATTCAAGACCAAAAGGGCAACAGCAGCCAAAAAGCAAAGACCAGAGGCAGGAAGGGACGGGAACCCTGAACGAATGGACGTGGGGAACCTGGGGTGGAAGGGGAAAGGGAGAGAGAGCTGACACATTGTGGGGATTGCAACCAATGTCACAGAACAATTTTTGCATACATTTTTGAATAAGAAACTAATTTGCACTGTAAACTTTCATCTAAAAGCACGATAAAATTAAAAAAACATTACTCAGTCAATCCTTGATTATAAGGCACAGATGATACAGTTTTTGAATGGTTTTCTCATTTTGCTTTGTTCACCTAACAGATTATTGAGTTCCAATTACACAGACAGCAACGGATTTGGTGTAGGGGATCTTGAAGAGAACACAGCTGTAAGTCTAAGGGATGGGAGACTTGTATACAAAGAGTTAAACTGCACGACAAGCACCAGAAACAATTCGGAAATGACGCAAGGCGATTCTCTTTTATCTAACAAATGCTTATGTCGTGCTTTCTGTTTGGAGACACTGTTCTAAGTGCTTAACAAATATTAACTCATTTAATCTTCCGAGCAGTGCTCCAAGGCAAATACGATCCCTACAGTCATTCCTGGCCTGCAGAAGAAGAGACAGGCACGGAGAGGTTAGGCCAGGGCTGCCTCTGGGGCCTTGGATGGTCTGGATACAGCCTCCCCAGAGTTAGGAGACAAGGGCCAAGTGTGAGGCACAGACAAGCGCTCTGAGTTGGACGGCCAGAGCCATCGCAGGTGAGCTGAAGGGGTCAGGAGTGCCTCATGGCAGCAGTTCTCAACCCTGGCTGCCCATCCGAGCCCCCTGGGAAGCCTACAAAGTCCAGATGCCCAGATCCCCACTGCTGTTGTTGCTGAGTAGAGCCACTCCATAGAGCTTTCAAGGCTGTGACCGTTCAGAAGCTGATCTCCAGGCCTGTCTTCTGAGGCGCCTCTTGCGGGGGGAGTTTAAACTGCCAGCCCCATCCCGGGCCAATTAGATCAGGATCTCTGGAGTGAGGTCTGGCCAATTGTATGAACTGCTCCTCCAGGTATTCTGAAGAGTAGTCATTGTTGGGGACCATTGCAAGGAAGGAGGCCCTAGGACTAGATCCTACAGGTTGGGGCAGAACTCAGGAAGGAGGCGGGGAGAGGGTGGTCCAGGTGGGAGATGTGGGGGGGTAGAGGACCAGGTTCCTCCTCTCTGTTCTCTCCTCTCCTCCTCCCACCCAGCTTCTGTATCTTCCTCTTGACCCCTTCTTCTTCTCTCTCCTGCTCTGACCTTGACTTCCCCTCCTTCCTTCCTTCCTTCCTTCCCTCTCTTCCTCTTCCCTTCTGTCCCTTTACCCTCCCCCTTCCTGCCTCCTGCTAGCCTCTCTCTCATTTCCTCCTTCTCCTGCCCCACCCTTTCCTTCTACTTCTCAGCTTTTTGGTCATTTCGCTTAACCCTGCTCGCCTCCCCCAGCAGAAGGCGGCAGAGTCAAGGCTCTCAGCCCAGTCTCATGCCCAGTGGCAGTGCTGCAGAAAAAATTGAGGGAAGGACCCGGTTGGGTATTCCAGTTGCCAGCGAGTCAATTCGACTCACGGAGACCCCATGTGTGTCAGAGTAGAACTGTGCCTCATAGGGTTTTCAATGGTTGATTTTTCAGATGTAGATCACAAGGTCTTTCTTCCAAAGCACATTTGGGTGGATTCGAATCTCCAACCTTTTGGTTAGCAGTGGAGCACATTAACCATTTGCACTACTCAGGGACCCCGCTGACAACACTATTAGTATTTTAAGTGCTGATAAGAATGTTAGTGGGCCCTGGAGCTCACGGTACCTGCCTCTGAGAGCGAAGGGAGAGGAGAAAGTGGAAGGCGTATTGGTTTTCTATGGCTGCTGTAACAATTTACTCCAAACACAGTGGCTGAAATGACACCAATTTACTACCTTGCAGTTCTGGAGGTCAAAACTATGATAAGGGGCTCACTGGGCAAAAACAAGGTTTTGGGAGGGGTGTGTTCCTTTCTGGAGGCCCATTTCTTTGATCTTTTCAGCTTCTAGAGGCAGCCAGATTCCTTGGCTTGTGGCCACTTCCTCTGTCTTCCAGGCAGGCAGTACCCCCATCTCTCTGATTAAAAAGAGGCACAGAGACTTGGAGGCCTGGGGAGCATGCAAGGCAAGCTTGGAAGAACTACCTAGTTCAGTATCATCAGGGGTGTCAGGTAATAGGTAACATGTACTATTTATACAATGTATTTTGTTCTTAAGTTTTACATATAATTATGTTTACCACATATCTCATCAAAACACCTTACAATAAGCAGCACTATATGGAGGCAAACGATCCTAGTGGTGCAGTGGTTAAGCTCTCAGCTGCTAACCGAAAGGTTGGCAGCTCAAACCCTCCAGCGGCTCCGTGGCAGAAAGATGTGGCAGTCTGCTTCCATTAAGATCACAGCCTTGGAAGCCCTATGGGGCATTTCTACTCTGTCCTATAGGGTTGCTATGGGTTGAAATTGACTCGATGGCAGTGGGTTTGGTTTTGCATATGGAGGCTGCACAAAGTCACAGTAAGGGCTCATGCCCTAGAGTCATAGGGAGTAGGTTCCTGTCCCAGCTCTGCCACCTATTTAGCTGGGAACCTGGGGTGTGTGATGTAACCTTTCTGAGCTGTGTTTTCTCGTGTGTACAACAGGAGCACTAAAACCTCCCCATTGCTGAAGAGTCGATTCTGACTCATAGCGACCCTGTAGGACAGAGTAGAACTGCCCCATGGGGTTTCCAAGGAGTGCCTGGTGGATTTGAACTGCTGACCTTTTGGTTAGCAGCTGAACTCTTAACCACTATGCCACCAGGGTTTCCCTAGGAGTACTAGTAGTACTAAACTCATAGGGCTATCATGAGGATTAAATGAGATCATAAACCTCAGGCACTTCGCTCAGCCGCTGACCCATGATAGCAACCAGCTGCCATCGAGTTGATTCCCACTCGTGGTGTCCCCATGTGTTGCAGAGTAGAACTGTGCTCCATGGGGTTTTCAAGGGTGTGACCTTGTGGAGGAATCCCTGGGTGGTACGAACAATGAACGCGCTCAACTGCTAACCGAAAGGTTGGGGGGTTGGGTTTACCCAGAGGTGCCTCGGAAGAAAGCCCTGGCAATCTACTTCTGAAATATTGCAGCCGTTGAAAACCCTACGGAGCACACTTAACTGGACAGCAAATGGTAGTGGTGCTGATGGACCTTTGGGCAGCAGATCGCCAGGGCCTTTCTTCTGAGGCAACTCTGGGTGATTTGAACCACTAACCTTTTGGTTAAGTAGATGAGGGCTTTACCGTTCGCTCCACCCAGGGACTGTACATTATGTTGAACGTGTGTGATCGTTGCTATCGCTGGACTGTGTCGCAAGCTGATAGCACTTTATCATGACGCCCACTTGGTGCTGGAAGGAAGAAAAAGAAAGAAGGAAAACAGTGACAGGAAGAGCATTCTGACCTACGCACCATTGGCGATAACATCGTTACTATTAAGTTCAAATCGTCTAACTGCTGGGCCTCAAATTCAATCTAGAATCCAAGGACGCCGTGCTCCTGGTACCTATGCCAACAACCCCAAACGGCATCTATAGCTAGCGTTTGAAATGACATTTAGTTATGAGACAGAAGGCAGAAAGGCGTGGGGGAGGGGAGGTGGTCAAGGCCAAACGGAAACTTTCTGAAACCAGATCTGTTGCCATCGAGTCAATTCCAACTCAGGGCAAACCCCATGTGTTATAGAGTAGAACCATGCTCCATTGGGTTTTCTTGGTGATAATCTTTAGAGATGCAGATCTCCGGGCCTTTCTTCCATGGTGCCAAGAGCCAACCATTTGCACTACCCAGGACCTGAAACTATCTAAAGTACGGTTGGTTAATAGCCACAGCAACGATGGCAAAAATGAATGGAACTCAGGGAAGCTTGGGCAGGCACTTACGTACAAGTCCTTTTTTTTATTTCTTAATGGCATTGTTGTATCTGGGAATGAGAAAAAGTCCAATTTCTATAGGAAGTTGGCAATGCATATTTTTCCCATGAGGTGCTAAGTTCTGGGGCTACGTTTGTTAACCAGTAACCGAGAACATGTAAAAAGGGCCTGGCTTTTCAAGGCAGTTGTGTGACAACCAAATGGATAAGCTGCTCTAGCTGACCCCCCAAATGTTGACCAGCTGGTCTGAAAGGGGCCTTGTGTTACTACTGGGGGAGTGGAATGTCTCTTGATTAATCTCATACTGACCAAATGGTAGAAGGCCCCTGAAGACGGCTGGCGCCATAACTTGGTTTTTAAAAATAAGCAGACTAAAATGATGTCACAAAAACTTGAATATACCTAATAGGTATATTTAATATTTCAGGTGTCTAGTTTATCTTCATATCCTCCATGTGCCTTGAACATTTCGTTGCTGTTTTTAGGTGCCATCGAGAGGGTCTGACTCACGGCATCCTTATGCATACAGCAGGAGGAAACCTTTTCCAGTTGGGCTCAGTCTTCATGATTGTTGGTATGTTTGAGTCCACTGTTGCAGCCGTTTGTCCATCCATCTCGTTGAGGGTTTCCCTTGTCTTTGCTGACCCTCTATCAACCATGGTATCCTTTTCTAGTGATTGGTCTTTCCTGATGACCTGTTCAAAGTAAGCGAGCCAACGTCTCCCCCATGCTCACTTCTAAGGAGCATTCTGGTGTTTTTCTTCTAAGGCTGATTTCTTCATTTTCCCCCCCTCCCCCGGCGGTCCACAGTATATTCAATATTCTTCGCCAACACCATAATTCCAATGCCTCAACTCTTTTTCTGTCTTCCTTTTCCATTGTCCAGATTTTGCATTCATATGTGAAATGCATATATTTATAAACAGATCTTAGTAATATTTCAAGAAATAGCCCATCAGCCTTTGCAGAATGTTAGAAGCATCTCCACTGGGTATAAAGTAGGGAGAAAAAATCCAGCAATAAAAAAAGATAGAGACATTGCATGGAGCAAAATCTTCCACATTTTGGTCAGTAATGTTTAAAGGAATCCTGTTTAGACTCTGCTTGACAGTCTTGACCTTGGAAGGGAAAAGAGGTATGATGCTATGAATGTAATAAAAACCAAAAAAAAGAAAAAAAAACAAAAAACAAACCCAGTGCCATCAAGTTGATTCTGACTCATAGCGGTCCTATAGGACAGAGTATAACTGCCCCATAGAGTTTCCAAGGAGTTCCTGGCGGATTCGAACTGCCGACCCTTCGGTTAGCAGCTGTAGCACTTAACCACTATGCCACCAGGGTTTCCAATGTAATAGGAATGAATAATCATTTTTTAAGAATTGTATCACCAGTGTGTAAGCAGGAGAGTCTGGGTTGACTGTACTTGTGGCAGATTTAGCAGAAAGATCAACCCAAACGTTTTATTAGGATATCAAGTGCTGATAACATAATGTGAAATTCGCTGCCTTCACTATTGTGCTACGCTCTTAGGAAGGTAAAGTGGAAAATTTCCACCCTACACATTTAGTTCCTTCTTTAAGTTGGCAAACGCTGACTTTTTCCACGGCATTTCTACATAACTGGACTCCTGCCAGCTCGAGCATGCACGTGTGTGTGTGTGTGTGTGTGTGTGTGTGTTTTCCTAGCTCGGCATAGTATCACTGGTGCTGTTAGCTCAACTTACCTGCATTTGGGGTTAAAACTTGTTTCTTTCTCTCGGCACCTTACTGGGCCTAGGAATCTGATCAGAGTCCTTTGCAAGTTTGTAACTGATTTGCTTAGGAGCACTCAGATGCACACAAATAACAGTTGCTGTGATGCTCTGCTGTGAGACATTCCTGCCCGAGTCCACTGTGTTCAGCTGCTGTAGCTATGAGATCCGCAAATGTTCCTATTTTGTACCTAGCTTCATGTGAGCAGAGGTGGGTCTGTGTCACTTTGTACCCTTCTGATGCTGATCCCTCCACTCGGAGTGGTCTCTTTTGCTTATCAATTCTCCACCCATTCTTTGAAGTCCAGCTGCAACAGCCAAGCTACTCTACCTTCTGTTGCAGGAAATTATTCCTGCCTTTCTCCTTCTCCCTGCACACTGAATTGTGCTTCTGTGACACGGGTTACAAGATGCTTTGCACTTATACACCTGCAGTGTGCTTTGCACACATTCAGACAGCATGCACAGTTATTTTGTAGCAACACTGAAAGTACTCTGGGCTTCTAGAGTGGCAAACTTGGCTCTGCATCCAAATTTTTTTTTTAGTTGTTTTATATATATATGTTTAAATTTGCCAATTTAACATTTTTCAGGTGTATAATTTAGTGATGTCAATAATGATGCTGTGCAGCCGTCACTCACAATCATTGCTGAATTTTCCTGTCACCGTAACCCAACTCTCTTTAACTGTTTTCTGAGCTTTAGCTCCTTGCTGATTTTTCATGGTCATCTCATGCAATTGCTTCAAGGATTAGATGAGATACTGTACGCAAATAGCCACCATTTCTTGCTGCCTTGCCATATCCCAGGCACTGGGTAACAATCTCCCATGTACAAAGACTACAGAGGTTAATTCCTTTACTTCCAGTCCTTGGATATGGAAGTAAAGAGCAGGTGCACACACACACAAGGTAAGTCTCCAGAGAGGGCAGAGACTGCCTGGGCTGCAGTTGCCCTCTGTCTGGCTGAAAGGCTGCAGGGAGTGATTCCTAGGTAAGATGGGAAGCTCACAGTGGGGGGAGGGGAGTGTCATTTCCTTTCCCACTGTCTCTCTTTGCTCCCCCTTCCCCTCCCCTGCTGACCAGTTCAACCCGGGGGAGATACAGACTCATTGTGAATCACTCCAGGGTTGTACTGGTGGTATGCATTTGTACCATAACTCGTGGAATACGAGGGCATTGCAGATCTATCTTCTTGGCCAAGAGAAAGCCAAGCAAAGCACTGTAGCTCTTTAATGGCTAAGGTCTTCTGAGGAATATTAGAGGCTCCTGACAAGCCTATCTGAAGAAACATGACATTCCCACCCTTGGACTCACCAATGAAGAGAACTTTGGGGATCTCCACGTTGATGACTCATAACTTTCCCAGTGTTTTATTTCCATGAGCCATGGATTAAAGTAGGGTGTAGCCCTGTATTTGTGTCTTCAGCTAAGCTCTTCTCACTTCTCACCAAGTGGAAAGTTTTGGAAGCTTCTGCAAGTCCCTAGGATACCATTTCATGATTCAAAACCATTGTACTTCAAATGATATTTGAGGGATGGTGGAAAGTTTTTTTTTCCCCCCAGCCTTCACCCAGGCTTGTCTTGTTCCTGGGGAGCACCCTCTACAGCATCCCGTGTAGCAGAAGAGTCTGGAAGAACAGAATTTCCCATGATGCACTTGAAGAGTCAGTGTTCCCATCTTGCTCTGCTCCCAAAGGCTTGCGTGAATAAGGAGCAGTTTTTATGCAAATGTCAGGCATGTTGCAATAACTAGCTACCATGGAGTAGTCATGGCAATTTCCACCACTTGAGTTCTTTGTTTTTTGTGATGTTGCTGCATGCCTCATTTTATGAGGATTTTCTTGTGTGTGGTTGAACCCATCTCTTGCCATCTTGGGCTTGGATACTTGTATTTCAAAAGAGATGAGGAAAAAAGAGAGAAACTGGGAAGACAATCGAATGACACCTTCTGGGTACTAATTACATTATTTCCTCCCTCCATTTCTACTGACAGATATTCTAGTGATTAGTATTCTGATGAATCTCTGTTCTAAGGAGAAGGGGGAAAAAAAAAGGCCATTGCTAAAGGGAGTCTTAAAAAGAGAAGTCAAGTCTTAAAGCAAAGGATTGTGAAAACCTGACTCTTGTGTGACGTTTATGCCACGGATACAGGTCAACTCCAGGAATATTTCTTCTGAAATGAGATAAATGAAAATTGCCAAAGATCTCAGTGGTTTGTTTTCTGGGGTGAGTCATTTGTGTAACTGAGAGCTTTCATCTTGATCACAGGGTCTACTATCTGAAAGTGCAGTGCCTGTGACTGAGTAGTCCCAGAAGGGAACATAATCAGCTGCTACAGAGTCCACCCTGACTCCCGGTGACCCCGTGTGTGTCAGTGTAGGACTGTGCTCCATAGGGATTTCAGTGGCTGATTTTTCAGAAGATCGCCAGGCCTTTCTTCCCAGGTGCATTTGGGTGGACTTGAACCTCCAACCTTTCAGTCAGAGCCAAGCACGTTAACAGTTTGCACCATCTAGGGACTCAGTTTACAAGGACTGGTGAAATTCGAAGTGTCCTGTGAGACCCTAATTCACTTCACTCGGGGTGAATCATACCCCTCCCATAGAAAGGCCTACCTGGGGGCTACTGCGTGCCTCGCAGATGTTGATTTCCAAGATGGAAGCTGTGTACCTGCAGCAATGCTTGTGGGAACCATCAGGAGTGGGCCTTCTGGCGACCACCTTTCGTGAGCTCTGATGGGTGGAAGCAGAAGGGCTGAGAGCGCCGATTAACCAGTAAGCAAGGTGTGCACAGGCTTCACGGTGTTTACTTACTAATCTGTAGTGCACAATTTCACATGGGTTTCCCCACGTGAAACTGTGCACTACAGATTAGTAAGTAAAGTAAACACAGCAAGCCCCGGCATACCTTGCTGATTGGGTAACCCATCCCTGGCTGAGGGTCAGAGTTAGGCAGAGTGAAGGCGGAGGATGCTGAACTCTTAAGGAGACACTCCACTCCACAGACGCTGTTACCAGCGAACGCGCTTCCTCTCCCGGCAGCCCCTGTGCAGAATCTAACACTCTGAAACGTTTCCATTGCCTTTCTCTCTTCTCTGCTTATACCAGTCGCCGTCCGGTTCGGTCTGACTCGTGCCGACTCCATGAGTGTGTGAGAGGAGAACTGTGCGCCATAGGGTTTGCGAGGGCTGATTTTTCAGTAGAGTGCCGGGACTCTCTTCTGAGGCACCCTCTGGGTGGACTGAACCACCGACCTTTCGGCTCCTTAACTTTTGCACTAGCCGAGACTCCTCTAGCTTTTACTTTAAAATATGCCAAAGGCATCCTTTGAGTCTCACCTATCAAGTTTCTCAGTTGTCCTGTGAATACAGTTTCCTATATAGAAAGACCCTTTTGCCATTTTTCACTTTTTAGTTTCAACTCTCTCCGCTGGGTATTTTCCCTTCTTATTCTTCACGATTTGACATCAAACGCTGAGGAAACTCTGACACTTTTTAACGTTAAAAAAAAAAAAAAAGCTCAACAAGTAAGGCCTGGAAGAAACCGCGGTGTCTCTCTGCCGTATTCTCCGGGGTTCCTCAACTCCTGGAGCTCGGGAAGGCGTGTGTGTGAACGCGTAGACAGGGAGACTTAAGCTGGCCTGAGAACTGGCGGGTCTGGTGACCTGCAAGCCCGCCCCCAGCCCGCCCCCGCCCCCCGGGCGCTCGCACTCAGGAAGCAGCTGGCTGCAGGCCGGCTCGCAGCCGCACACAGATCCCCCCCACTCCTCCTCCTCCCGCCCTCCCTCTGCCCGCTCCCTGCAGCCGCGTCCACACTGCGCCGCTAGGGCAGCCCAGAGCGCGGCGCGCACGGCCACAGCCGCCCCTTCTCGCCCCTGCGCGCCGCCAGCCGCCGGCCAGCTTCGCCCGGGCGTCCCAGGACCTGACCCTCCCGGCAGCAATTAGCTACCGTCCCCGGGCGGCCCCCAGCCGCATCCCCTGGCCGGGGGCGAGGAAGATGAGCAGGACAGGCGAGGCTCCAAGTGGAAACTCAACTTTTTAAAAGCACTGTCCGCGCCAGTGTGCGTGTGCGCGGGGGAGAATGAGCTGATGCCGAGGGTCTCGCTATCCCCTCCGCCTCCCCCGCTGTCGCCGCCGCCCTCGTAAACGCGCGCGCACACCCGGCTCCGGCCCTCGGCGCCCGGAGAGGGTCGGTCTCCGAAGCAGCCGGAGCCCGTGGAGCGCGGCAGGCTGGAGCACCGCTGTCACCCAGCAGGCTGGCCGGGGCAGGAAGGGATCCGCACGCCGGCTTTGTTGTGGAGATCCCGGTTACCTGGTAAGTGGATGCCATAGGAACTTTGCTCGCAGGCGACAGAGGGCGTGAAAGCGGGCGCTGGAGCGTGGAGGAGTGCAGGCGCAGAGGCGCAAACTAGGAGTCGGAGTTTGTCGCCGCTGAGCGCCCCTTTATGGCTACGCGCACCCCCACTCCCGGATTCTCGAAAAGTCCTGTTTATGGAGATGGATCGCAGCGACATACAGTTGGGGTCAAGCTGCGTTGTCGTCCGTTGGGAGAGCACAGTGTTTCGGGGACGGAAATCAATAAGGCTTTAAAGTTCCTCAATCTACTAGGAAGAGTTTCTGTTTTGGGTTTTTTTTTTAAACTGCAGGGGCCAGAGGGCTACAAAGTCAGGGCAAGTGACTAGACGCACGGGGTCGGTGCACGCCACTCCGTGTACCCACTGCAGGGACACTTTGGAGAAGTGGGAAGGGATGGGGTGACTTGAGGTCTGTCGCGCACACGCGGGACTGTTGCCTTTTAAGTTCCACGTGCTCGTGGCATTCCACGCCGGCTGTGGCGGCCGCTCACCTCGCCCCACCCCGCGTCCCCACTGCTCGGGGAGGCTCTGGGGTTGGGGGACCCGTGTCCATCGCGGGGACCAGCCCGGCGCCCCGCAGCCGCCGGGTCTATGACAGCCACCCTCCCACGCCGTGATGCTCAGACACTTTCAGACGCGCACACCCCCCCCCCGTTGGTCACCGCGCGTTTATATTTTTATGGGTCCCGACAAAATGTCAGCACTGTTTGGAAAGTGTCTCAGTCTTGGGGACTTTGTCCTGAGCGCGGCTTCGGTCCCTATAAATGACCCTGTGTGTGTGTTTTGAAGTCGGCCCGGCTGTTCTCTGGAAAGCGTGAGTGAGCAGCCGGTGCTTCCTAGACACACACACCTTGCCCCGAGCGCCACTTCACGTTACTCACTGGGGCTGACAAGTCACCTCGGGGATGAGGAAGTCACCCAGTGTCTGGAAAACTTGGCCCCGGCGGATTTGTCATCCTGTGGATGATTCAATTAGGTACCTGAAGGGAGAAACTTTGGGGAAGGTCGTTTCTGGTTTCGCGGGACCCCCCTCAGAATTCCTGGGGGGTTTGGGAGGCCGAGGGCCAAGCGGGACCCCCCGAGGGTCGGACACTCGCGGGGCGGGGGCGCGGCTCCCGGGTCGCGCAGCCCGGGCGTCCCCGCGGCGCTGTCCTCTCGGCGGCTCGCGCGGGACCCGGTTGCACAACAGGAAACCGTACGAGTTTGTTTTGTTTTGCTTTGCTCGCTCGCTCGCTCGCGGAGCGGCCGGGGCTGGGGAGCGGGGCGGCGGGGACGGTCAGGGCGCAGCGCGCACCCCCGCCCGCCTACCGCCTCCCCCGCGACCCGCCGCGGCCCGGGGCTGCGGACCCCGGCTAGAGGACCCGGCACCCATCGGGGCGGCGCTCCTCCCGCCCGCCCGGCGCGCCTTCCCCGGCCTCCCCGCCCCCTCCCGGCTGGTGAGACCCTCGTCTGGCCTGCTTGGTGATCCTGCTGCCCCGAGCGTCTACACCCGCGGCGGGGGTGGGGTGGGAGAGCTACTTCCGGAATCGCCGGGAGCAGCGTCCGTGGGGACTGGACTTTTGGGATTGCAGCCCCCTTTTGCAGAGAGGAAGGTCTGCACCCTCGGCCCCCGGCGACCCAGCCAGGCGGCCCCTCCTTCTCCCAGGACACCAGCATCTCTGCAGAGGGGGATCCCACGGGCCTTGGGGCTGGTGAGCAGAGGGGAGGTCTGCAGCTCCCCCCAGCCGACCGGCTCCCTTCGAGTTCTGGGAAAGAGGAATCTCAGGTATGGACTGTGAAAACTACTCGGGACCTTTGCGATCGCGACCAGATGAGGGAACCGAGACCCAGAGACAGCCGGGCCTCTCTAGCCAGGTGTGGCCCACCCGGGACAAACTCTCAAGGTTCCCAGTTCCCAGTTTAGAAAGTGTTTCTCGGCCTGGGGCTGAACTGAAGACAAATGCTAAGTGTCCTTTCTGCCCCCTCTGACAGCTCTGATGAGTCATGATTTCTGCCTTGGGAGTCAGCTGAGAGGGCTGTTTCCCCCTGTCTCCTTCCCCACTGGACTCCCTTTTTAGATAGGGTTGGAGAGAGAGTTTTGGGTACCAGATTGTGTTGGTTTTAATCTTCTCATTCCTCCCCTCCTCCCTCCCCCAAGTTTGCTTCCAGTGGTGATGGGTGAGGCAGGTGGGCTCCACAAAAGTTTGCAGCAGAGGGATCTGCCCCAGTGAAGGTTGTTCCTGAAAAAAGTTGGAAGCCATGTAGGGACAAGAGTGTGGGATACTGTGTTATTTCTGCAGCTGGGAACTTGCTGAAGTTTAAATGCACTGCCTTACAGTTTTTACTTGTTGTCTGTGCGACTAGACTAGCTGTCACACTGCCTTTGAAAGGAAGGGTAGGGGCACATTTTTTAGTCATTTCCAGAACACCTTTCCTTATTGGTGGTGGCCGTTATTGTTAGTTGCCTTCCCGTTGGCTCTGATTATGGCGACCTTATGTTTAACAGAGCGAATCCTTGCCAGGTCCTTCTTGGTAGTTAACTCCTTTGCCTCATTGTTAGATGACTCCGCAGTCCTTAAGTATGAATAGTTAAATAACCCCGTCTCCTTGGCTCACCTTAGGCCAGATTTCGGAGAACATCTTCCCTCTGATGACTTGATTCCACCCCAGGTTCTTTAATGGGAGTCAGGCTTCAGGGATTGAGTCTTTGGAGTTGGTCCTTGTTTGCTTGGGACGAAGTGGTTATTACCCCGAAGAGGAAAGTCACCTATTTTCTTGATGGAACCAGGATCCTCCTGTTGTTGTTGATGGCCACTGAGACGATTTCCAGTCATAGTGACCCCATGTGGTAGAGTAAAACTGCCCCATAGGATTTTCTAGACTGTCATCTTTATGGAAGCAAGTTGCCAGGTTTTTCTCCCTCTGAACTGCTGGGTGGGTTTGAACTACCAGGCTTTCAGTTAGCAGCCTGGTGCTTAACCACTGGGCCACCAGGGCTCCTTAGGATTTACTAGTGGGTAAAATTCCTACAGGTCCAAAATAGTTAGGGTGGGGAGGTTAAATAGCATCCTACGAATGGCTTGTACCAGCCCTGCCTTCACTTATTTGGTGGAGAGTGGCCCCCCATCGGTTCAGAAGACAGGTCGGTATTCTCAGTGTTTTCTTCTGTTTGTTCCTCCTGCTAGCAAATTAAATCCGAGGACATTCCTTACACTGTCTTGTCACTCTCATATTGTCGTTATTGATCTCTGGAGTTGGGACGTCCATTGTAATTCTCCCAGGGCATACAGAGAAGGGGCATTTATTGAAGGGGATCGTTCAGGAAGTGCCACCTCGTGTGTGCTCGCATCCCTGGGGAAGTCATTTCCTGTGCTTCTCTAATTGCTTTTGGTAGAGGATATTATAAAGAAGGTGGAAATACAGGACTTACGTGTCACTTTTGCCCAAGTTTGGTTGGCTTGCAGACTCAATCAGGACTGGAAATAAGATTAGAGATAAATAGATGGCCCAGATGAAACCCAGGTAGCCAGCACATGCTGCCCCTCTCATTCAGGGAGGACAAAGCATGTAACAAAGCCTTTGAAATGACACTAACATGTCATTTGATTAAAAGGTGCTCACGTTCCAAGGGTGCCTAGTTTCCCACTTATTTCAAGTGGAGTTGACACAAAAGCCAAGCTTTTTTTTGAAAGAAATAACCATTCAGAAAAGGGCACGTACTTTAAGCTTGATGCATTTTCACAAACTGAATACAGCTGGGTAGCTAGCATCCAGATCAAGAAACAGAACACCCTAGAAACTTCTCTCATGCTTCCTTCTGTCACTACCCGCCCCCAAGGGTAACTGCCGTCTTGACTTCTAACTGATAAATTAATGTTGCTTGCGTGACAAAACAGTGTTTTAGTAGGTCAGATAATTGGGGTTAAAGGTGATTGGAACAGTTTGGCTTGTAGAAATTAGATGGCCGGGCAATACTTAATATGAGAAACCAAACAGAAAACCCATTGTTGTCGAGTCAGTTCTGACTCATGGCGACCCCACTTGTTTAGAGTAGAACTGAGTTTCATAGGGTTTTCTTGGCCACAACCTTTACAGAAGCAGACTGCCAGGCCTTTCTTCTGCGGTGCTGCCGGGGGGGTTCAGACCACCAACCTTTTGGTTAGCATCCGAAACCCATTGCAGTTGAGTCAATGCAGAGTCACAGTGACCGTATAGGACAGAGTAGAAGTGCCTCATGGGGTTTCCAAGGCTGTGAACCTCTACAGAAACAGGCCGCCATGTCTTTCTGCTGTCGAGAGGTTGGTGGGTTTAAACTGCTGACCTTTCAGTTAGCAGCCGAGAGCTTTAACCACTGCACCACTAGGGCTTCTTTTGGTTAGTAGATGAGTGCAAATGGTTTGTGCCACCCAGGAATCTCATAATATAATAGGATGAAAGAAAAACACTAGCGAACTGGAAGCCATGTTTTCTGCCCTAGCGACGGTTTGATTAGGGAGATGCTGTAGACATCTCCCAGGGCAGGTGGATAGAGAGATGGCTGAGGAGTGGCTTCTACCACAGCCCACAATGCAGTGGGCCGCCCTCTGTCACGCGGGCAGCTCCCACAACAAAAGAAGGTGTGCCTGGTCTCAGGGCTCAACTGACAGTATTTGGTTTTCCACCTTTCGCTAGGACTTGTTGTTGTTTGCAAGTATGCTGAGATAACGGCCAGGATAGTGCCTGCCTAGAGGAGCAGTGTAGAGGTTCTGGGCTACTTTTTCCTATTAAAGAAAGGAACAGGCTAGGAGGAGCAAATTAGGAACGTGCAACTGTAATTAAACAGGTTCCGCAGGTCACGGAGCTGGAGGAGTCATGATTGTGTGGTCACACCTCACTTAAAAACAACAGAAAAAAACAAACCTGTTGCCGACGAGTCGATTCCGACTCATAGCAACCCTATAGGACAGAGTAGAACTGCCCCATGGAGTTTCCAAGGAGCGCCTGGTGGATTTGAACTGCTGACCTTTTGGTTAGCAGCTGTAGCCCTTAACCACCATGCCAGCAGGGTTTCCACACCTTGCTTATACAGTATTTATTCAAGGAGGTGGGTGAGACACCTCACACAGTGCATAAATATACATAAATACAGTATAATAAATATGTAGTATATAAATGTGTGATGATATATTTCATTTATAACTTTTTTTCCGGTAGAAATGATCACTGCAGTATACATAAGTAGGCGAATGTGTAAATGTAGCATGAAAAATACATGTATATGTATGATAATGTAGCTTGACAAATATATATCCAGTTGCCATGGCGTTGATTCCAGCTCCCGGCGGCCCCCGTGTGTCAGTAGGACTGTGCCCCCAGGGTCTTCAGGGGCTGTAATCTCTCGGAAGGAGATGACCTGGCCTCTGTTCTGAGCTGCCTCTGAGTAGATTTGGTTAGTAGCGAGTGCTTAACTCTTTGCACCACCCAGGGACTTTGAAAAGAAAATACAGGTTAGTATAAATAAAAAAGAAATATATATATATATATTTTTTATATATCTGTATATAAGGAGCCTTGGTGCTGCAGTGATTAAAGCGCTCGGCTGCTAACTGAAGGGTCAGTGATTCAAACCCACCAGCCGCTCTACGGGAGAAAGATGTGGCGTCTGCTTCCATAAAGATTACAGGCTTGGAAATACTGGGGGGCAGTTTCACTCTGTCCTATAGGGTCACTATGAGTTGGAATCGACTCAACGACAGTGGGTTTGGTTTAGGGTATTTATTTATATGTATAGACGTATATTTGTATAAGGGGCCCTGGTGGCACAGAGGTTAAGCATTTGACTGCTAACCAAAAGGTCGGCAGTTCAAATCCACCAGCCTCTCCTTGGAAACCCTATGGGACAGTTCTACTCTGTCCTTATAGGGTCACTAAGAGTCAGAATCCACTCGACATCAGAATTTTTTTTTTCAAATCTATGTACAAAAAAAAAAAAAAATTATTTTTATTTTTTTATGTACCAGGTGTGCTAAGTATGTATCATGTATTATCTCATTTAATCTTCTGTGCTGCTATGAAATATGTACAATACTATAATTATCCCCATTTTATAGATCGGAGACGTAGGAATTCAGAGTAAGGATCAGGGAAGATCTAAAGTGAGTATGGTGCCTTGGAAGAAAGTCCTGGCAATCTCCTTCTGAAAAATCAACCATTGAACACCCTGTGGAACTCATTTCTTCTCTGACACACATGGGGTCACTGTGAGTTGTAATTGACTCAATGGCAACTGGTATCCTGAAGGGCAAGTAGGACCTGGGTTTGGGGGAAAGGGTGAAAAAGAAGGGAGGAGGGGAAAGACTGTTGAAATGCACTCTAAGGCGATATGTAGGATGAACAGAAAAAAGGACTTAATCTCTGTCATGGATTGAATTGTGTCCCCCCCAAATATGTGTCAGCTTGGTTAGGCCATGATTCCCAGTATTGTGTGGTTGTGCTCCATGTTGTGATTTTGCTGTGTGTTATCAATCATAATCTCTACCTGTGGTTAAAGAGGATCAGGGTGGGATGTAACAGCCTTGTTCAGGGCACATCCCTGATCCAATGTAAAGGGAGTTTCCTGGGGTGTGGTCTGCACCACCTTTGATCCTACAAGAGATGAAAGGGAAGCAAGCAGAGAGTTGGGGTCCTCATATCACCAAGAAAGCAGTGCCAGGAGAGGAGCGCGTCCTTTGGTCCTGTTGTTCCTGCTCTGAGATGCTCCCAGACCAAGGGGATGCTTCACAAGGACCTTCCTGCAGAGCCGACGGAGAGAGAAAGCCTTCCCCTGGAGCCAGCGCCGTGAATTCGGCCTTCTAGCCTACTGGACTGTGAGAGAATAAATTTCTCTTTGTTAAAGCCGTTCACTTGTGGTATTTCTGTTATAGCAGCACTCGATGACTAAGGCAATCATGTTCTGCCTTGGGCACAAAATGAGAGAATTTGTCAGAAAAACTGGAATTAAGAAGACTCTAACTACTCTGTCCTGTAGGGCCTGTGAGTCAGAATCAACTTGATGGCAACAGGTTTGTTTGTTTGTTTTAAGTAGATGAGGGGGTCCTTGGGTGATGCAAATGGTTTGCGCTCAACTACTAACCTGAAGGTTGGCGGTTCGAACCCACCTGGCGACACAGCGGAAGAAAGGCCTGGCTATCTGCTTTTGTAACGATTACAGCCAAGAAAACCCTGTGGAGCAGTTCTACCCTGCAGCACATGGGGTTGCCATGAGTCAGAGTCGACAGCAACTGTCTTTTTTTTTTTTTCAATTAGCTGAGAGCTGACTCGAGACGAAGAAAGCTGGTGGGGCCATTCTTGTCTGACGTGATCTGTCCAAGGCCAGGAACATTAGTGACTGTACATTCCTTTGGGTGTAGCAAGGCTCGCTGAACTGCAGATGGGCAGATAGGCAAGATCAGACCCTGTCCCAGGCTCCCTGCCACCCAGTTACGAGATCAGACTTTCTGAATCGCATTTCTTTCTGAAATTCTGAGCCAGGTCCACAGGGTCTCAATTCTAGGCCTGCTGAATGCTGTACAAAGAAAACCAACCAGAGGCCAGGGCTGTGTATGAATTCTTGTTATTCTTGTGTGTGAAGACATGGATTAATGTTTTTCCAGCCCTTCCAGCATGACCAATAGATTCCATTTCTGTCTGTAACTTGACTGAGTCATTCATGTAGTTTTTTTTTTTGTTTTAATATGTTGTCATGTTGGTTAAGGGCCTAGTCATTGTTGTGGACATTCATACTTCTACAGTGATGTCATTGAACACAGTTTAACTTGTGTAAAACGTCTGTCCACAAGCAGCTAAAAATAGGTACATTGGTCACTTTTCAGCTAACTGCACTGGAGGGAAAAATCATTTAGCTATCCGTGTGATAGGGGTTCTTTAATTATGCTTGAATGTTTGGTCTCAGTGAATGATAAATTCTATATTCTATTTTGTTTCTAGAATCTTCCATAGGTACCTACTTTTTATCCCGTTGACTGTCATTTAGAGCCTTGCAAATAGCTGTTCACAGGGACTGAATAGTTTTTTACACGTCAGTGACAAAGAGCGCTCTTTCCGTTGGTGTTACCTTACTACCTATGTGTCTCTGTGTGAAGGTGAATTTTTCTTTTTTTTTAAAGAAAAATCTCTGAGCAGTTACTTTTATGTTTCTGAAGAAGCCATTGTATCTCGAACTGTGGCCACGTGGCGTTCACTCTTTGCAACTCAGGTTATTAATTCAGCAGTGACATCATAGGGAATGTGTTCACTTTTCCACTTCAAATTCCTTTTCTCAGGATTTGACGGTTAACTCATGTTAAGAACCCATTTGAAAAACTCAGTTCTCAAAGACAGTTTTGTGCTCATTTTACCTCCCCCCACCTTTAGTCTCAGCATCAGGAGAGTGGGGTTTTCTGTCCAGGGACTGCTGCCCGCCCCCTGGCAACAGGGAGGACCCATCCTTGTCGATGGCTTTGATCCTGACTCAGTCGATGGGTTGGTTGATCTCTATGGACGATTGCACAATTGACCAGTTGATATTTTGCTGAGTAAAAGACATTGTGAAGGATACCAGTAGTCTAGTGTAGCTCTGCATTATTTAATCCTTACTTTTTATAAAGCTAAAAAGGTGGAATTTTTAGACTTTTTTTTTCTTTCTTCATCACAGCTACTTTTTGGTACTTGTTTTACTTTGGCTGTGTATCTGTATCTGCGGCCGTTCTTTGTAGGTACTGGGCAGGCAGATAACCAAAATGCATTCAAAACTGGCTTTCACTCTCTCTCTCTCTTTTGTGTTTAATTGTGACCTACCATAAAATACATTTTTTCATCTTATCCAGGACACACTACCTATGCATATGGATAAGCAGACATGTACACCCATAAACGCAAATAGAATACTTGACTTTTCCTATATTTGTGGGAGTGTACTGTGATACTTTCTAGTCTATTCTGGTCTGTTCTATTTCCTAGGAAAATGCTTTCTTCACTGAATAATTGATTCCATGGTCCGCCAATGGGTTTCAACCCTCAGTTTGAAAAACTGCTAAATTTACAAAGAGTACTTTGTTAAGCTTGGATCTAGAAACTTGTGGCATATTCTTAAACCTAGACTGGGCTGACATATGGGATGGTTGTCTTTCTGAACTATTGATATTTATCTTCAAAATCTTTTTGGTCCCAGGTTCATTCACAGTTTGTGTGTTTTTTATAGCTGGCCAGGGTAATCCTTAATTATCTTCCCCTCTGTGGCCATTTTCGATAGACCTACAGTTTTCTAAACCTTTCTGTGCTCATTGCTGAGTTAATGACTGGAGCAGAGTAAATGAAACGCTTGTTTACTACTCTTAAAGTAGTAAGCCAGGAGGGCGGGAGAGTTATTTCAATGCACTGAAGGGTGAAAAGAGGATTCTAAGAGAGGTTACTGAACTTTAGTATCGCCCTCCAGCAGTATTTTCCCAGAAGGTTCTGAATTTCCTCTAGCTGTCTGTAGTCACCAGCATTGTGTGGCAGCTTCTTAATGCTGCTTCTGATGGTTAAGTTAGAATCGTCTAACTAGAGCATAGATTCCTGAAGTGGATTTGGCCATTCCTTCTCTTCCACTCCCACCTTCCTTCTTGTCTTCTTCCTCTCCTTCTTCCTTCCCTTCCTTTCTTCTGTGACCTGTCTCTATTTACTACTCATATTTTGAATACTGTAGGCATTAATTTTGATTCAAAAGGGCACTGCTAAGTATTTTGTTCCATAAACTTAGAGAGGATTATTCTCATTTTTAAGAAAATTTTGTAAAATATAAAAATGAAAAGAGAAATTAGAATGTGTATCTCTAATTGGATAGTGAGAGTCCTCAGATAAAACAGTATCAGAGTTTCTGTGAGATAGGATTCATAATGTTCATTATATTAATTTTTTTTTCTGAGTAATACTTGGAAGAATGGCCTGGAATTTCTGGAGCGACCACAAATTTGTCTTCATATTTTTAATTGGTATTACTCAGAACTGAGCCTCTTTGACGTCATCTTATCGGTGATTATACAGGTGTAACACCCTGTAGAGCTTAGTCTTCAGGATAAACATGTTAATCTTCTTGGAATTACCAAGATTAGACCTTGTTGTTGTTAGTTGCTGTCCAGTCGGCTTCGACTCATGGTGGACCGATGTATAACAGAACGATACATTGCCTGGTCCTGTGCCACCTCCTTCATGACTGTCCATATGTGTGAGCCCATTGTTGGGGCTGTTGTGTCAGTGCAGCTCATTGAGAGTTTCCCTTGTTTTCGCTGACCCTCTACTTTACTAAGGGTAGGCCTTGGGAAAAGCAAATGAACTTATGGTCTGTATGCACTGGGTGTCTGCGTACGTAATTCCGTAGTTTTCTGCCCACATCTCAGTATGAGGGATTATCTCAGTCCTGTTTCTCTGTAACTTCTGCGACTCTGTCAATTTCACTGAAGAAAGTTATGAAACTACAGACGTGATGCCTTGTAGCGGGCCATGTTATCAGAATAGAGTCCCCTCCAGTTCCAGTTCTGAGAAGTGATATTGCACACAGCCAATACATGGTCTCCACAATATCCTCCAGTCTTAGGCACATGTTTGCACTTTCCTCTCGTTAAAATTGCGGACAAGAATCATTTTGATTTATTGGTGACATCTAATATAGCTGTGTTTATATTGTTGCCAATAAAATGACTTCCATGATTGGTTTTTGTTTATACAATCTTTTCTGAGGAGTCAGTCACCTGTGTTGGGACAAGGTACATTCTGCTTATGGAAATGAAGCCCTGGGATCTAAGAACACTCAGCTCTCTCTGTCCTTGACTGAATGCAAAATGTGCTTCCCGCTGCAGCTGTGTAGGAGAATAACTCACGTTATCTGTCAATAGGCTTTCATTTCTATATTCTTCTGGCTACAAAAGCTTTAGCAAGGGAAGCCGTCAGGAATGGCTTGGGCCTGTTAGCGATCAAGGCGGTGACATTGAACAAGACAGTGTTAATGAAATTATACAATCATTAACCCAAAAGGAAAGAATAAAAAGGATCAGTAAAGCTTGGGGATAGATTACCCAAAAAGCAAGGCACGCATGGACTTAGTTGTGTTTATTTACTAAACTGTAAGGAGCAGTTGTTTGCTACAGATTAGTAAGTAAACACAAGTAAGCCGGTGAGTACCTCACTGGTTAACCCACCCCTGATAAAGCTCTGTTTTCAAGGGCTCAGACAGATAGGTAGGTAGACTCAGGAGCAGTTTGCTAGCCAGTGATTGAGCCTCATTATCGGGTTTCCCTTGCAGGGTAAGAAATGCTTGTAGCATAAGGAATGGAAAATGTAGCAAAGGCTAAATGTAGCCTAAGGGAATGAAATGATGTATGAAAATTAATAATTAACTGGCTCATCAGATGAATTATGACTCTAGATGAGTCTATTAATGATATTTACCAAGAAAGGGCTTTGGGCTGTTAATAGGTATCATGGAGCATGTGCTTTTAGGATTTTCTTGAATGGATGAGTTCACATTGCTTTTCGTTTGTTTAATCCTTTAAGTCCGTGGGGGGAAGTACCTGGAGCCCAGGGTAGAAGGTAGAGTCATGATTTTATGTTTTGATGAAAGGCTTCATTTTCCCAGAAAACTGGTATAATTATACAACAGGTTGGCGCCTTAGTTTCCTGAAGGGTTAAGTAACTCCTTCTCTGCCCTGGCTTCTACGAGTGTTTATGTGTTTTAAGAGTTTGGATATCGTCAAAAGGAAAGATTTATTGACTCACGTGTTGACTCATAGCAGAATGAACATTTTCATTGTTGGAACCAGTGGTGTATTAAAAACCAAAATATGTTAATATGTCAGCTCAAAAAGCCCTCAGATTTGTACTTCTGGGTACTCATTTTTTTTTTTTTTGGTGGTAACTTAGGGTAGAGTAGATTCCTGGATGGTGCAAACAGTTTGTGTTCAATTACTAATTTTCAGGTTGGCGGTTCCTATCCACCCAGTGGTGCCACGAATGAAAGGCCTGACGATCTGCTTCTGTAAAGATTACGGCCGGGAACACCTTCTGGAACTCAGTTCTACTCTGTGACACACGGTGTCACCATGGCTGGGAATTGACTCAATGGCAACGTTTTGTTTTTGCTTTTTGGGGGGTAGAGTGGTTGGGGGACAGAAGAGAAAATAAAATTATGCTGGAGATCTTGATCAAGTTTTTTAAACAGAGAATTGTTCTGCCAAATCCTACCAGTTGGATTTTTTTTAATTATTTTTTTTTTATTGTACTTTAGACGAAGGTTTACAGAACAGAATAGCTTCTCGTTAAACAGTACACATACTGTTTTATGACATCGGTTAACAATGCCACAACATGTCAGCACTCTCCCTTCTCCACCTTGGGTTCCCTATGACCAGCTTTCCTGTCCCCTCCTGCCTTCTAGTCCTTGGCCCAGGGCTGGTGTGCCTCTTTAGTCTTGTTTTGTTTTATGGGCTTGTCCAGTCTTTGGCTGAAGGGTGAACCTCAAGAGTGACCTCATTACTGAGCTGAAAGAGTGTCTGAGGGCCATACTCTGAGAGTTTCTTCAGTCTCTGTCAGGCCAGCAAGTCTCTACCAGTTGGGTTTTTGACCTACAAGTTTTCAATACTCATTAGTCATGGTTTTACTTTTTAGTAATCAGTTGTAAAATTTAATCCTAAAATTCATTTTTCTCGGTAAGGGTTGCCTTTCAGCACGTTGCTGGCGTGAGCGCCTTCTCGTTTGCTTTAGATTTGGTGGCGTAGAGGCCGATGCTGTATCCCTCACTGTCTACCCAGCTCCTGGAGATTTCAATGCCGCGGGTGTAAAATGGACACAGTTATCCTTGATCGTCAGGAATAGGTATTGTTGATCATCTTCCCTATGTAAATTATCCGGAATAATAGGCTTTCAAGAGACGTTAATGGTTATTGCCAGCCCTCCCCATTTTAAGCCCAGAGAAGTTATAAGTGATTTTCTAGAAACAGAGTTCAGGTGTCCTCATTTCTTGTTGAGGGCTCTTTCATTCTGGCTCAGTGAGGATGTGTCCTTCTTAAAAGGTAACTGTTTATTCCTTTTTTCTTTCCAAGTGGGTTTAGGATTACAGTATATCTGATCATACCACCTAGCTTGAAAGTATATAAAAATAGTATGCTGGTGGCCTCTGACCTATGCTGGGGTTCTGTTTTGATGACTGTTGTAAGTCGGTTCTGACTTAAGTCAAATACCTCTTTTTTTTTTTTGGTTTTCATTATCGTTGCCTTCTATTGTTGGTACCTTTATAAATCCCATCTTTCAACATCTGCGAATAAACACCTGAGACTTATAAAAGAAAAAAACTCAACAAATCATGAGCTACAACATTGTATGTAGTACATATCACTAACCATAAGATGTACAAAAAACCGGAACTAAACAAAACAACAGCCGGTTGTAAGTTCGTTTGTCATAATGCAAATGCGTCATAAGACAAGGACTACCTGTAATTTGAATAGACTACATTGATTTCTAAATTCTGGTGTTTTCTACTTGGGATTCCCTGGGTGGTGCATATGATCCACATGCTAGATTGCTAACTGAATGGTTGGAGGTTTGAGTCCACCTAGAGGCACCTCAGAAGAAAGACCTGGTGATCTGCTTCTGAAAAATCAGCCATTGAAAACCCTAAAGAGTACGGTGCTGCTCTGACACGCGTGGGTTCACTGTGAGTCAGAACTGACTTGACGGCAGCGGGTTGGTTGATCTTATACTTGAAAAATCTGGTGGCATAATTAACACGGAAACTGCAATGTTAGGCATATTTTCACATGTAAATAAGAAAAAAAATTTGTCTTTGGAGACTGCTTTTCTCAGCTCGCATGCCATTGACCTATTGGCTTTTCTTTATGGTATTAATTGCTTTACTTTCTGGCCGCTGCTTTTTTAGTAATAAAATTTTAAGCACGTTATTTGTTGTTGTTTTCACTTTCAACCGAAAGCTATTTCAAAGAGGAGTGTGGTTTATAAAAAATAAAAATAAAGTAAATATCCCGTTCAAGACAGGCAGGTGTGAGTGTCTGGTGCCTAATTAAGCTCTCAGTGCTTTAGTTATTTTTCCTTCTTGCAAACTCACCTTCTTAATGATCCAACCTATTGCTAAGGTGCCTACTTATGTTTATATCTAGGTTTTTGATGAGAATTCCTGCTTGTATATGATCTTGCTGCCAAAATGACTCCCTTATTTTTAACCTGGAAATGGGCATGCTCTGCAAACCTGCAGACACTTGTCTCTTGGACCATGGTGTTAGTGACTCATATTTCCAGTCATGTTAGACAATCGTTCATTTTAAACACATTACCGATACGACGTATTTCTTTGGCCATTTCTTTTTAGGGAGGGGTTGGTGCTGAATGAGTGCTTTCTTCTGCAGAGTTCGGAATGCTCAGAAAACACTGAGCATATCAATGAGCAGGGACTAGGTGGCCAGTATTATCTATAAATCTCTCTTGGAAGAAGCACAACCACAATGCTCCTGAGAAGCGAGGATGGCGGAACTTCATCTCACGTAACTTCGGACATGTTATCAGGAGGGACCAGTCCCTGGAGAAGGATATCATGCTTGGTAAAGCAGAGCTTCAGCAAAAAAGAGGAAGACCCTCAATGAGATGGATTGACACGGTGACTGCAGCAATGGGCTCAAGCATAAAAAAGATTGTGATGACGTCACAAGACAGGGTGGGGATTCAATCTCTTGTACATGGGGTACTATGAGTTGGAATCTACTTGATGGCACCTCACAACAACAACATTATTTAGGAGTGGGAGCCCTGGTGATACAACAGTTAAGCACTTGGCGGCTAACTGAACGCTTGGCGGTTCAAACCCACCCAGTTTCTCCACGGGAAGGAAGACCTGGCGATCTGCTTCCATAAAGATTATAGCAAAGGAAACTCTGTGAGGCAGCTCTACTCTGTCCTATGGGGTAACAGAGTTACCTTATGAGTGTAAATTGACTTGACGACACCCAACAACAACAATGTTATCTGGTAAAGCACCGAGACAACCAATGAGTCAACAGATGGGCTGGTAACATACTCGAGTTCTGCTAAATGGGACAGCAGAAAAGGCATCGGGATTTTTCCAGTGCAGCAATCCTACAGCCGGTCTGGCACCAGGGTCTATTTCTTATTGTTTCATACAGACACTTAAATGATGCCAGTTTGGATAACCTGGATTTATTTGTTCATGTTCATTTATGGAGACCATGAGAGAGGGGAGAGCAGGAGAGAGACCTGACTTGGAGGAGTGCCATTGAGAATTTTCTAGAACAGGATGGTGTGCCAGGACTAAAAGTCACAGACTGATAGAAGCCTAGGAAAATGAAGAATTGATGAAAATGAAAAAAAAAAATGCTAGTTTTTGTATTGTTAATAATTTTTGAAGTTCCTCCATACAGGAATGCCCAATAAGCTTTGCCGAAGGTAGCGTGGAGGGTTTGACTTGAAAATTAAGATATTTTTGATTTACTGAAATGATAAAAGAAGAAACTCCTCCGAAGAAGTTTGCCCTCGTGGGTGTTTTTTTCCTTGATGATTTATGATGTCAATGGCGAGGGAGTTGAGTTGAAAATATTTGTCTAAGACATTGAGAGAATCCTACAGAAAAAGTGGTGGTAATCCAATTAAGGCTCTCTGGCTCCTACTGAAGAAGCCCTAGTAGTGCAGTGGTTAAAGCACTCAGCTGCTAACCAAAGGGCTGGCGATTCAAACCCACCAGCAGTTCCTTGGGAGAAAGCCATTGTGATCTGCTCCTGTAAAGGTAACAGCCTTGGACACCCTACGGGGCAGTTCAACTCTGTCGTATAGGGTTGCTATGAGTCAGAATAGACACAACGGCAGTGGGATGGGTTGTACTCCTGCTGCTTTGCTCACAGTCCTCATTTCCTGTGTTTGTTCAGCCTTGGCTTCTTTCCATGGCTCCCATGTCTCTATAAGAGAATAGAGATCATGCTTGTGTCTGTCATTCGTTGGGAGTAATGGCACTACTGTAGCACTTAGTCACCTTATTACATATATTTTGGGGAGTTCTTGGTCAAGGCAATGTTCTGTTGTGATCCACAGGATTTTTTTTTGGCTAATTTTTGGAAGTAGATCATCAGGCCTTTCTTCCAAGTCCACCTTAATGTGGAAACTCCCCTGGAACCTGTCTACGATGGGTGACCCTGCTGCTATTGGAAATACTGGTGGCATAGTTTGATCATGAAGATGGCACAGAATGGGGCACCATTTCATTCTGTTAAACGTAAGGTTGACGTGAGTTGGAGCTGACTCGCTGGCGACTAACAGTGACATTGGTAAAGGCAGGCAAGGGCCTTTCGTAATGGTTTAGAACAAAGAAGTATTGCCATCATCACATATTGGTTGGTGGATGACGTGTCCTGTGGTCACGTCCGTACTTCTTGTTTCCCTTCTGCTGCATTAGGATGTGGGGTAGGAGGCTTCGTGGGACTGTGGCTGGTTTACCATATGTGGCGCGCGGCGAACATCCTGGACAGCTCAGCTTTAGAAGGGCTGTTTTTCCTTATAAGGAGCCCTGGTGGTGCAGTGGTTAAGTGCACAGCTGCTAACCAGAAGGTTGGCAGCTCGAACCCACCCGGCAGCTCTGCAGGAGAAAGACCTGGTGATCTGCTTCTGTAAAGATTGTAGCCCTGGAAACCCTATGGGGCAGTTCTACTCTGTCCTACAGGGTTGCTGTGAGCTGGAATCAATCCTGTGGCAATGGGTTTCGTTTTGGTCTTTCCTCATGCGTTTTTCATAGCCCTTTGGCTTTTATAGGATCTTCATGGACAGTCACAGTATCCTGGTGTTGGTTCTGTTACCACATCAGTCAGGAACCAAGACTGTCACGCTCCCGTGATGCCTGCCAAGCTCTGTGTAAACCGTGTTCCCAGGTCCGGGTTTTTATCTTTTGTAAATCTGAGGACCGTGCAGAGGGTTGCTTTTAGAGTGTAAATAAGAGATGCTTTGTTGTTGCTGTTGTTACTTTCCACTGAGTGGGCTGTGGCTCATGGTGACTGCCTAACACGTTGCTGTTGAGTGGATTCTAACTCACCGACCTAATAGGTCTGAGTAGAACTCCCCCTTAGGGTTTCCAAAGCTGTAAATCGTTACGGAAGCAGGCAGCCACGTCTTTGTCCTGTGGAGTGACTGGTGGGTTCAAACTGCTGACCTTCTGGTTAGCAGCCAAGTGCTTTAACCACTGTACCACCAAGGCTCGACCTTACGTGGAATGTAGTGTTGCCCAGTCCTGGGCCATTTTCAAGATTGTTGGTATGTTTGAGTCCATTGTTGTGGCTGTTGTCTGCTTTTTGTTTGTTTATCGGGGCCTTTGAAGCATTGGTCTCACAGCTCATGATGGTTGTACTTTTGGGTTTCCCAAGGCCCACTTGTAGCAAAAATAAATAAGACACAGCCTCTAGAGAGCAAACTATGCTTCATTTTGCAAGCTGACCAGAAGACTGGCTGCAGTTGCCATGAGCATTGTATTGAGACGGGCTTGGCGGTAAACACACCATGCGGTCACCATGTCTGAGTTCTCTAGTGCTGTTGTGACAGAAATACCATAAGTGGGTGGCTTCACCAAACAGAAATTTTTTTTTGCTCACAGTGAAGGAGGCTAGAAACGTGAATTCAGGACGCTGGCTCTAGGAGGCAGCTGGCTTTCTGTTGGCTCTGGGGGGTAAGGTCCTTGGCTCCGTTCAGCTTCTGTTTCTTGGTTCCTTGCAGCTCTCATGTGGCATGGCACCTATCTTCCTCCAATTGCTTTTTTAGCTCCTTATCTAATCTGCTTTTTTTAAATCTCAAAAAAGTGATTTAAAAGACACCCTACACTAATACTGCCTCATTAACATAACAGAACCCTATTCCCAAATAGGATTTTAACCACAGGTGTAACCTGTTGCCTTTACACAGATCCGGACTCATAGCTACCCTATGCGACATCGTAGACCTGCCCCAGACGGTTTCCAAGGCTGTAAACTTTACGGAAGCATCCTGCCGAGGGCCGACCATTTGGTTAGCAACCAAGTACTTAATCACAGTGTCACCAGGACTCCTTAACCACAGGTATAGGGGTTAGGATTTACAGCACATGTTTTTGGAGGACACAATTCAATCCATGACAGGCCATATTCCATGTCTGCCATGACCGCCATTGAGCCACGCATTCAACGGCCTTACTCTGCCTAAGAGACTGCTTTGTAAGAGTGCTTCTTTCTTCGTGATATGAATGCCACATGGGTTGAAAACTCACTGTACTTTGTTTTCATTTTTACTTTTAAAAATGCCTGCCTTTGTTTTTTTTCGGCAGGCTCTGACCCACACCATGGATAACGTACTGGACTTGGCCTGAAGGGTGTGGGTCGTGCCATTGGAGACTGACTATCCTGGCTACGGTTGTTCAGAATGAATGGAAGGGCATGCAGCATGAACCTGCACCGGACGTCAGGAGCCCCCCAGGGGCCCGGGATGGCCAGCGGCCCCCACATTCCTCCCCTCCGCACCCACTCGGGGACTCCTGGCCCCTCATCGTGCGGCACCTCACCAAGCCCAGCTCTTGGAAGCCTCGCTAACAGCCTCCATCTCAAGATGCCCTCGGGAGGAGGGATGGTCCCTCCGGGCAACATGGCCAACAGCCCCCTCCACCTGCCAGCCTTGAGCCCTCGGAGACAAGTGCTGACCAATGGCAAGCCTCGGTTTCAGGTCACCCAGGCTGGGGGCATGGCGGGGCCACACCCTTTAAAGCCAAAGCAGCAGGAATTTGGAAGGCCTTTTGCTCCAAATCTTGGGAAAGGTAGGACCATCTTTCTGAGATCTTTGAAAAGTGGAAATTATTATTATTTTTCTCTCCCTAGTCCTTTCTCTGCCAGCAAATCCTTTGGCAAATACACGAGTCAGTATCAAAGTCAGTGATCTCAGTGGTGTTATAGCTTGCTCCATAGAGATTGGGGGTGTACATGTGTGTGTGAGGGCAAGGGGACCACAGCAGTAAATGCTACCTGTGAACAGGCGACACCTCGTGGGACTGTGAAACAGAGAGAAAGGTAAGATAGCTAGATCAGAAATGGGGAGGTGGGGAGGCATGTGATAGAAGGGCAAGGTCAAGTTTAACAAGATGCTGCCCTCTGGTTCACCACAGGCTGGATTCTAGGTCATAGTGCTAGTTGGGTACTAGAAGAAAGGCTTGTTTGGAAGGAAAATGGTTATATATAAAAAAAAAAGGAGTAGTTTTAATAGCCATTAAATGAGAAATTAGTTCATATAAAGAGAAAAATTTATTTTAAGAGCAGAGCGTATAATTTGAATGAGACAGTAACAAGAGGGAACCAAGTTAGAAGAGAATAATGAAAAGATGTATTTTGTACTTGTGCAGAGCTAGAAAACTGGGGTTAATTTGAAACGCAGAGAGATCATGCTTTTAATTCAGTAGTAGTTGAATTACTGTGTATTTTTAATTAAAGAATAATTGTTGGGGAATAGCAAATGATTTGAATGACACACTCTTTAGAAACTGGTATTGACTTAATGAAGTTAATATTGCAAAGTATATGTGTCCTTAAACTAGCAGAGAAAGGGCAGATACCCCATGTAAAATACAGCTTTGTTATGCAAAATAGCAAAGCTATTAAGGTATTTTTAGCGTTTAGTCTTAAAAGTTGATATTCAAAGTACTTACAACCACCAAGTAGACTTGCTAGCATCCTTGTCAACGGCCACTCACCCAGTTAATTGTGGTGCAGAATGGTTTATAATAGGCAAGTAGCCAAAAAGTTATTTGTTTTAGTGTCTGTATATTTCTCTGTATGGAGAAGATGGTATAAATGAACAGATTAAAATAATAATAATAACAAAACACCCAAATATCTATGTAGCTATTTGATTTTTTTTTCTTCTCTTCCCGTTCTTCTTCCCCTTTTCCCCCTCCTCTTGCCCTCCCTCTGTCCTTTTCCATTTTTCTTTGTCTAGGTTTGGTTTTGATTTGTTTTTATTTTTTAGAGATACTGACATTTGGTGTAAGTATAGGAAGCTTCCCTGGGGACTGCTTCTAAAGTAGCTGTGTCATCGCTGAGCTGCTACGTTGTCTGCGTGGCCAGCTAAGTTCCTTAATGTTAGCTCATGAACTTGAATTTTTGGGAACTGAGTCCTAGTAAAATCTTTCAGCTCATGCTTGCCTAGTGAACCATAGAATGCTTTTCTGTATACACATACTAACTGACAATAATATTGGTGTTAAACACTTGGTACTTGTTATGTCATAACTGAGCATGCGTCAGGCGCCATGTTAAATGCTTTCTACCCACAGTCTCAGTGGATCCTCACAACAGCCTGTGAGTATGTGCCCTTGTGGATTTAACTGATGAGGGAACCAGGTTCTAGAAAGGGACTTTCTAGATGAGGGATGAGGAACTTGTCCAGGGTCGCTGGCCGGTGAGGCGTTTGGGACTTATTACTTCGGTAGTGACCAGAAGTGGTTATGATTATAATCGTAGTTTAAAAAAAAAAAAAAAAAAAGCATGAGATACCAAAAAAAAAAAAAAAAAAAAAAGCCAAACCCATTACCATTGAGTTGGTTCCGACTCATAGTGAGTGACTCTATAGGACAGAGTAGAACTGCTCCATAGGATTTCCAAGGCTGTCGTCTTTACAGAAGCACACTTTGTGACATCTTTCTCTTGTGGAGCAGTTGGTAAAACAAAAAAACAAAAAAAAAACGCTTCAACTGTTTAACAGATAGTGAACACTCACAATCAATACATCTTGGAACTCATATAAAAAATAGTGGTTTCATTTCTCTGCTTTTTGGCTTTCTGGCTCCCTGCTCAACTCTGGATCTACACAGTTGGGGCATGCCTGGGTGTGGATACGGGGTCAGGACCGTGGCCGTGCAGCATGGTTACCACTGGTGATCTAGATGGTGCCAGAAGTGTCTGGATGTGTCCCTTTCAGATCCTGGGTGACAATTCCTAAATTAAGCCAACACCTGGCTGAGAATGGTGATCTGGGACCTTTTGAACTTCACCCAGTCATTTACTCAACAAATAATTATTGACCATCTGTTATGGGCAAGCCACGATAGGCAGTGAAGCAGCCTTCGCCCTCAAGGAGTGGGAGGATTCACACAAGTAAATGGGCAGTTAACACAAAGCACAGTGAGGGCTGTGATAGGGATTCACTTAGGGTTCCTAGCTCATGGGGGATGGGTGGGCCTGGGAGGAGAGTACGGTATCTAGGCTGATACCTGAAAGTTGAGGAGCTAGCCTTGTAGATGTGCAGAGTGTATGTCCCGTGTGTGTGTATTTGTGCGTGTCTGCATGTGAAGGGGGATGTCTGGAGCTTATTCTGGGTAGGGTTAGGGTTAGGGTAAGGGTCAAAGTACACGCAAGACCTAAAGGGGAAAGATTCAGGTGCACACCATGAACTCCTACCTGGTTCTATGTGGTTAGAAGTCTACACAGAGGGGTGGAATCTGTGTTAAGAGATGGAGCTGGAGAAGGATAAGTGGAAGCCAGATGAAGGGTCAAGAATGACACGCTGAGGAGTTTGTATTTATCTTGAGGACACTGGTGAGCCGTTGAAGGGCTTTAACCTCTGAGAGGGTGCCATATGCTTAAGCGTGATGCTGAAGTCTCCCCCTGGCTTTGCCATTGCTTTCCGATGCATATTGACAATACCATGAACCACACGGATAGGTACAAAAGAACCTGCGACTCTGTGGGGCATCAGTGCTTTGGGGCAAATGCTGTTCACGTGGTGGCTAAGAACATACATTTTCTAACCCTTGAAGACTAAGGCAGACCTAACTCAAGCCATGCTTTTTTCAATCGCCTCATATGCATGCAGAAGCTGGGTAATGTATAAGGAAGACTGAAGAAGAGTTGATGCCTTTGAATTACAGTGTTGGCAGAGAATGATGAATATACCATGGACTGCCAAAAGAATGAACAAATCTGTCTTGGAAGAAGTACAGCCAGAATGCTCCTTAGAAGCAAGGATGGTGAGACTTTGTCTCACATGCTTTGGACATGTTATCAGCCTCTGGAGAAGGACATTAGGCTTGCTAAAGTAGAGGGTCAGTGAAAAAGAGGAAGACCCTCGAGATGGATTGACACAGTGGCTGCAACAGTGGACTCAAGCATAACAAGGATTGTGAGGATGGCTCAGGACTGGGCAGTGTTTTGTTCTGCTGTACATAGGGTCTCTATGAGTCAGAACCAACTTGACTACACCTAACGACAACCTTTGAGAGTGGCTACACCGACTCTCAGGTACTCGGTAGAGCTATGTATGCAGAATAAAGGCAACCTAAGAATTATCACACGAACACGCATCTGACTTGAGGTCTGGAAAATCTCAGTGGGAACCTCACGACAAATACAAACTTGATAGTAATGTTTGTATTGCTTAGGGTCCATTGAAAACTCAAATAACATTGACTTAACATCATAGGGCACAGTTCTCAAACAATGTGCCAAGTCACTGGGGCACCACAGTGAACCCACAGTGAACTCATGCTAAGGCTGCTAACCAAGAGGTCGGCAGTTCGAATCTACCAGGAGCTCCTTGGAAACTCTGCGGGGCAGTTTTACCCTGTCCTATAGGGTCTCAATGAGTTAGAGTTGACTCAAGGCAACGGGTTTGGTTTGGTGTGCTCCTTTTGGTGATGTCATATCTTTGTGAAGCTGCATTTTGTGTTGTGGTTGTTAGCTGCCACTGAGTTGGCTCCCCGACTCATGATGATCCCAGGCACAACAAAACAAAACGCTGCCCAGTCATTTACCATTCCTCTGATTGGTGTGGATCAGATTGCTGTGAGGCATAGGGTTTTCATTGGCTGATTTTCAGAAGTGGGCCTTTCTTCGTAGTTCATTTAGTCTGGAAGCTTTGCTGAAGCGTGTTCAGCATCATAGCAACACGCCAGCCTCCACTGACAGATGGGTGGTGTCTGTGTGTGAGGCGCACTGGCCAGAACTTAAACCTGGGTTTTCCTCGTGGAAACTACCACTGCCTGCTTTTTCTGTAGTCATTGTGATAAAAAGGAGTATTAAGTGAAAATCAGGGAGCCCTGGTGGTGCTGCTAACCAAAAAGGTCGGCAGTTCAAATCCACCAGCCACTCCTTGGAAACCCTATGGGGCAGTTCTGCTCTGTCCTGTAGGGTCGCTGTGAGTTGGAATCGACTCAATGACAATTTTTTTTTTTTTTAATTAGAGGGATATTTTTTCTCATACAAAGAGAAATCTGGGGTGGGCACTTACTGCTAATGGGTGGCAGCTCAAGGGTGTTTGGACCAAGGTCACTGAGAGTCTTTTAGTGTTTCCGTCTTGGTGGCTCATGGCAGCCTCACTCCAGCTCTAGCTCCAGCTGTGGGGTTGGCCTTCTGAGGAGGATAAAAGTGGAAGGAAGAAGGATAACAGGCAAAAAGACACCAGGGGCAACTCTCCTTAGTTGGTCCCCTTTAAATCGCTTTCCCAGGGCTCACAAAGCTGTTCTCACTTCCTTTTTTTAATAACTTGTTTTATTTCTGTTGTTGTTGAAAATACACATAGCTGAATATATGCCAATTCAACCATTTCTACATGTAGAATTTGGTGACATTGATTACATTCTTCAAGTTGTGCCACCATTCTCACCCTGCTTTGCCGTGTTGCTCCTGCCCCGCTGACGTAGACTCACTGCCCCTAAGCTTTCTGTCTAAACTTTTGAGTTGCTGTTGTCCATTTGATCCCATGTAGGTACTTCTTAAAGGAGCAGAATGCTCAAGGCAGGCATTCTTTACTATCCCACTTACATTTAATTAGCCAATCGTTTCATAACTTACCCCTTAAATGGAATTCATTCTTTGTACTGGAATTTATTTTTTCCATTTTTTTTTTTTTTAAAGTTAGCTTTTGCCCTAATATGGTGTGTTGTTTTGTGTTGGATGGTATCTGTTGTGTTTTACTCTTTCGCATTTTGCTACCTTTGCTTTATCCCTCTCTCAAGCAAGCAGAATCACTAGACAGTAAGCTGCAGACACCGTGGCCCTTCACCTCCAAATTCCTAAGCAAGCATCACCGAAGGACAAGCACATTCATGCTATTTAACCAAAGCGTATTCTTTACAGAAAGGAATTCAACTTCCATACAATATTATTTGTATATAGTTATATCTTAAAGTGTAGTCCATATTCAAATTAGTTTTACCCTACCCACTACCCAAGTGCTGTCGAGTGTGGGGCAAATGATTAAGTGCTCAGTTGCTAACTGAAAGGCTGGAGGTTCTAGTCCACCCACAGGCACCTTGGAAGAAAGGCCTGGTGATCTACTTCAGAAAAGCCAGTCGTTGAAATCTCTGGAGTGCAGTTCTACTCCGGCACACAAGGGGTCACCACGAGTCAAAGTCGATTGGATGGCAGCTGGTTTTTTAAACTACAGAAAAGAGTTATTTTTAGCTTTATGTTTCTCAGGTACGGAAATTCGTTTTCAAATTGATTGTTTACTACATGTAGTTTTTTAACTTGCTGCGATGTATTTATGGGTACCTGAGCCACGGAGTGAGCCTGGAGCATGTTTTGAAGTTGGTGTCATACTGGCCTTGCTAGGGTTTGTGCTTGTAGGGTCCTGGTTCTGTTACACCAGTAATGGCATTTCCCCTGCTTTTTGTTCAGCAGTTACACTCTGTAATTAGGCTGGTCAAAACACATTTTTGAAGGCATTTGGGAAAATCAGTTTTATGCTCCCCACTTTAAGCCTGCTTGACACAACTATTTCAATGTTTAAGACAGTTCCACGTTGGCAGTACCCTGAGGAATATGTAATTGGGAAGATTTTCATTAGAAAAGTTTTTTCTTTTACTTCAGGGCCCCTGACATTTCTCGCTGGGCTCTGCTGTCCTTGGAGACAAAGGGAGTTAGTTATTCATTAGCGTGTGTGGGTTATTCATTATTGTTGGTCAGGACAAGCAGAATAACACCAACAAAGGACACCACATTCATTTGGATTAAGAAGCCCTTTTTGCCACTTAGGGCTGGTGTTTCTTGTAAAGACCTGGTTTAAGAAAGATAATGTGTGAACCTGGGAGGTCTGAAAATTAATGTACTTTAAATCATAAAAATACACTGGTTTTATTTTTATTTTTTACCATTTATGATTGGCTAAATCAGTTGGTTATAACCTGGAGCTTAAGTTCAAGTGTGATCTCTCAGTGGGTCAGCTGGGTTTATGCTTCTCCCCAATGTCACATCATAAATTTTATACTGATTTAAGATACTACTTTTATCATTCCTTCACTTAGGTTTATCCCTGGAATAACAATAAAACCAAAAAAAACCAAACCCAGTGCCGTCGAGTCATTTCCAACTCATAGCAACCCTATAGGACAGAATAGAACTGCCCCATAGAGTTTCCAAGGAGCGCCTGGCGGATTTGAACTGCCAACCCTTTGATTAGCAGCAGTAGCACTAAACCACTATGCCACCAGGGTTTCCAATAGACAATTGAAAAAAATCTGCTTACCAGTGAGTGTGCCATGTTGAATGCAGTCATATTAGAATTAGAGGCAAGACTAACAACTGGGGTCCCACATGTTTGAACATGGATGGATGAGTGGATGGATGGATAGATGGATGGATGGATGGACAGATGCCTTGGGGTTGTTTCGGACACATGGCACCCTTATGTACAACAGAATGAAATGCTGCCTGGTCCTGCATCATCTCTTGATTACTGGCATGTCCGAGTCCGTCGTTGTCGTATTGTGCTAATCCATCTCACCAAGGGTCTCCCTCACCCTAGCTGGTCTTCTCCTTCACCAAACATGATGTCCTTCTCCAGCAATTGATCCTTCCTGATGACATGTCCAAAGCAAGCAAATTGGACACTGTTCTGTTCTGATCAATGAAGTTTTCACTGGCTAGTTTTCAGAAGTAGATCTTCAAGCCTTTCTTCCTTGTCTTAGTCTGGAAGCTCCATTGATACCACCGGTGACCTGCTGCTATTTAAAAGATTGCTGGCATAGCTCCAGCATTATAACAGCATGCAGGCCACCATGGTGTGACAAACAGACAGATGGATTGGTGACTTTTTTTTTTTTGGAGTGATGCAGTTAATATAATAGCTAAAGAAAGATGGGGCAAGATACTTGGTCACTTTTTTTCCCTTCACTTCTGCTTTTTAATCATTTCCTTTCACTTCCAATGTGGCTTCCTGCAGAATTAGAGCAAACAAAGTTAATATTCCATAAAAGCTTCCAAAAATAACCCAACCAGCCAGAGACCAAAGGCATTATTCCCGTCGAGGCAGCCAGGGTTTTTGTTCAGTCTCGCCAACAAGGCAGGTGAAACACGATGTTTACTTTTGTTTACTTTCTGGCCAACACAGGGTCTGCTTTGTGTGATTTATCGATGCTGGGTGTAAATCTAACTGATGATGAATTCCTGAGTATTATTGAGTGGCAGGCAGGATTTGTTCCAGTTATGAAAGCTGTTTGTCAGTCTCGTAACTTTCCTCCTTTGAAAGACTATACTCCATTTCTCTCCCCACCCCTTAAATGCTACAGGACATGAAGCTGAACTTTAATATCCATTAGTCACCTGTAGCATTTGCTAAGGCTGTTAAACAGGAAAAGCTTCAGACTTGAATATTACTTGGTAGTTCACAAACTTTCATATTCATTGTCTCATATTATTTGACCAAAGGCACAATCCTGTGAGGCAGAGCAAGGGTAACTGGCCCCATTTTAGGGATGAAAAGACTGAGGGTTAGTTTGCTAGATCTCATCCTTCACGTATTATGTGAGTTTTCCTTGAATTCTAGTTGCTATCAAGTCAGTTCTGACTCATGGTGACTCCATGTGTGTCAGAGCAGAGCTGTGCCCCACAGGGTTTTCAGTGGCTGATCTTTCGGAACTAAATTGCCAGACCTTTCGTTGAGGCGGCTCTGGGTGGACTTGGACCACCCGCCTTTTGGTGAATAAAGAACCAAAACTCAAACTAGTTGCTAACGAGTTGATTCCAACGCATGGCACCTCCGTATGTGCAGAGGAGAACCGTACTCCATAGGGTTTTCAAGGCTGTGACCTTTTGGAAACAGATCGCCTGGCCTTCTGAGGTGTCTGTGGATGGGTTCGAACCGCCAGCCTTGTGGAGAGTAGTTGATCGGTTAGCCATTTGCACCACTCAAAGTCTCCTTTATATGTAGCTAGGGTGAACATATAGCTCATTACTCAAACTGGAATGTTTTCAGGAGTGAAAAGGGGCGTTGTTAATCGTCCTGCCTGAGACTAACCTGGACAAACAGAAATGGAAGCTCACCCTACATTTAGGGGGAAGTTTGATCGCATTTAGAGTCAGAATCTTGCCCAACTGCTCAACCCACTTGACAGGATTATTCCCATATAAGTTAGCAGCAGCATTAATTCCTGGGGACACTGAGTGATTCTTAGTAGATCACTTTGTAGAGTGCATATGTTTCTGATTGTTCCAGGATTGAAAATAAACTAGCTGACAATTATTTAGCACTTTCTTTGTTCTAGCACTGTGCTTTGCTTTACGTGTCTTAGTTTAATCCTCAGCAGTACTATGAGGTATCCCTATTGAAAACACAAGGGCGTAGGGGCTTAGAAAGATTAGAACGTTTACCCAGGAACGCACAGCAGAAGAGCTAGGAGTGCTAACCCGTGTCTCAGGGACCACAGAGCCCTAAGCGTCTCTATGGAATATTATTTATTTATTATTATTATTGTACAGGGCTTGCCTCCAAAGACTAGGCTCTTGGTAATTGAGGGTTATTTCCTGAAAAATATATTATCTTTAACATAATTTCCACCGTTTGTGGCAGTATATAATAGTGCCTGGTATATATTTATTTAGAAAAGAACAGTGAGTTGAAGCAGAAAAACAGCTGCCAAGTAAATTGTTGCAGGCTCTTATGTCGATTTGTGTTAAAAGCGCTCTTCGTTAGTAATAAGTACTAATAATTGTTACTAATGAGGAGCTCTGGTGGCACAACAGTGAAGTGTCTGCTGCTAACCGAGAGGTTGGTGGTTCAGACCCGTCCAACGGCTCTGCAGGAGAAAGTCCTGTCAATTTGCTTCCCTAAAGATCACAGCGTAGAAAACACTGTGGGGCAGTTTTCCTGTGTCACATGGGGTCACTATGAGTGGAAATCAACTCTGTGGCACTGAACAACAGCAACAACAATAAGCCATGTGTACGGATTATTCAAGGAGCCCTGGTGGTGCAGTGGTTAAGCACTTGGATGCTAACTGAAAGGTTCGTGGTTGGAACCCCCCAGTGGCTTTCCAGGAGAAAAGACCTGGCGATCCGCTTGTGTAAGGATTACAGCCTAGAAACCCCCACGGGGCAGTTCTCCCCAGTCACATGGGGTCACTATGAGTTGGAATCATCTTGACGGCATACAACAACAACACAATAACACTGCTTATTAGTACCCAGGACCTAAGACACGGCATTCTTTCCTGCCCCAAACTTGTACTCAGAACTTTTGTGCTACTGGCCAACTGGGTAGAGTGCCTTTATCCAGATTTTTGGTTCCCTGGAAACAGGACCTGGTTGGTCTCGCTTGGGTCAGGTCATAGTTCATTCCAAATGAGGTGGATTCAGAGCCTCGTGGAATAAACCTGGGTCTCACCTGCTCAAAAAAGGGGAGAGTGGGCTCAGTAACACCTAGGACTCCCTAAATGAAGGTAATTTTAGAGGTGTGCCTCAGGTAACAGTGTAATTTCCAGAGTCATGACAGGACTTGGTTCTTCAGCCCAGGTGTTTCCAGAATAAGGTGAAGGTTTAACAGGTATGACCAGCAGCAAAAGTAAACTCTAGGAAATGATTTTGTTTTTTTCCTTAAAAGATAAACTGTTGAACTATATACATTGTGATATTTTGTGTAGTTGTTCAGTGGTGGCCACTACAGCTTCTAAAGTGACCTCTCCTTTTTTTTTTTTTTAATAGTAACCTAGATTTTCATTGCTCAGTATGGGAATTAAGAAAGAGTATTTAATGGATGATCCAGTAAACCTTTAGGTTGATTTTGTATTTAGGGTTTAGTGAGGGGGGGCTTGTCAGAGTTCAGGTACACAGACCTGTGATTTCTATTTGAAATCACCTTGAGCAACACGGCAATTTGAAGTAGTCTGGCTGTCAGATTTGAAAAATTTCAGCATCGCTGTTTATTGTTGCCTTGGGTTATACAATCAAAGAGTCTCCATTTGTGGTTTGAATACTCCTGGCTTTTATGCCGTATTTTAATAGGAAACGATCAGAAACAAAAGATATGCAATTTATCAGTCGGTTACATTTTTAAAAAGTTGGGTTACATGGATTGAGTGTTGAAGATATGTTTTCCCTACATATTTGGCTCAGGTAATTTTTCCACTTATATAAAAGTGTGGTCTCTACAATCATTTGTTATTGTGGTATGTAGACTGTAAGCTGGCTCCCAATCATTCCTGCCTCCTGGTATTCATGCCTTTGTGTGATACCCACCCCCTGAGTATGGGCTGGATATACTGACTTGCTTCTAACCAGTAGAATACGTCAAAGATGATGGGACGTTACTTCAGTGACTAGGTTACAAAAGATTGCAAGCAGACTCTTTCTGTTGCCTTCTTAGCTTGCATGCATTGGTAAAGCAAGCTGCCATGTTGGATGGGACCTTGCGGCAGGGAACTGAGAGTGGCCTCTGGCCAGTAGTCAGCCAGGAACTGAGACCCTCAGTCCAACAATGTATGAGGAACTGAATTCTGCCAGCAACCACGTGAGTGTGGAAGCAGATCTTCTCCAGTCGAGCCTTCCGATTAGAGTCCAGCCCTAGCCATTGTTGACACCTTGACTGAGGCTTCTGAGAGACGCTGGAGCAGAGGACCCAGCTAAGCTGTGCCTAGACTCCTGACCCGCAGAAACTGTGAGATAATCAATGTGTGTTGTTTTACATGCCTTAAGATTGTGATCATTTGTTACTTGGCAATATGTAACTAATACAGTTATTGTCTGGGCTTTTCTGTCTTTCAGGAGGCCTAGAAAACTAGGCAAAATCTAGGAGCGGAGGGAGAGGGATGATGAAAATCTGTTGAGGGCCTGTGCTATGCCAGCCCTGGTGATAGGCTTTGTGATCACCAGAGTCAGCTTGTGAGGTCTTGGGTCTCCACCCGCAACCCCCCGCCCTGCTCCTTTTCCTTTTTTTCCCCCGTTGTGGTGAGTATGTATATATATATATATATATATATATATAAAAATATATATATAAAACAAAAGTTTGCAGTTTCACAACTTTTCTATGTGGACAGTTCAGTGGCATCATCATGTTGTGTGACCATCTATTACCTCCATCTTAGAAGCTTGGAAACCAACATTCGGAGAAGCAAAATTGTGTGTTCAGGCTTACACCACTGATACAAGGCAGAACCAAGGTGCCAGTGCCGCTCTGTCTTACTCCCATGTCCTGTTCCTTCCACACGTCCGGCCAACTCCCACAGGCTTAACAAGCATGGTGTGGCACTGTTGCCTAGAAAAAGCAAGCGCTCATCTTGTACTTCTGTGGACTTTTCCCAGGCCTCGCTTTCTCCCTCCCGTCCCTCTCAGTGGTGCGAGTTCTCACCAGAAATTCTTTTGCCCCTTTCTTCCTGCCCTCCATTTAAGCCAGGGTTTCACAGCCCTATTTTTTATTGCCCTCTTTATTATTCTCAAAACTTATAGACTGTATTATAAACTTTGATAATAACAAAATAGACAATATTATAAATTTTCAACTATATGCATAAAGATGTCATTGTGTTGTTAGGTGTTGTCGAGTCAATTCCGACTCATAGCGACCCCATGTGGCCGGGTAGACGTGCCTCTAGGATTTTCTAGGCTGGAATCTTTATGGAAGCAGATTGCCAGGTCTTTCTCTTGTGGAGCCTCAGGGTGGGTTCCAACTGCTAACATTTTGATTAGCAGCTGAGCACTTAGCCGTTTGCACCACCAGGGCTCCTTAAAAACAACAGCAACAACAACAAAACCAATATAACTTCCTAGCTGAAATACCGAGGAAATAGAAAATATTTTACTATAAAATAAACATAGCTTAATTTATCATAAAATAGTAGGCATGTAAACGTGAAAATGCCCTGGCATAACGGCACTGGAAGACGTAAGGAATTATTCAGATGCTTGTACTTAAATATGGAATTAGCTGAAATCCACGTGATTCTGGTGGGCCGTGTTGGTGGCTGAAATATCACGAGTTGCTTTTAGTGATAGGGTTTTATGAAATGTTGGATAACACTTGATAATACTTCTGTCAAATCAATGATCAGTCTTCTCTTAATTTGCACTGAAACTTCATTCCTAGATAATTTAGTGTAAATTTTGTTGTTGTTAGATGCCGTTGAGTCAGTGCCGACTCATAGGGACTCTGTGTACAACAGAATGAAACACTGCCCGGTCCTGCGCCATCCTCGCAATCGCTGTTATGCTTGAGGCCATTGTTGCAGCCACTGTAGCAGCCCATCTCACTGAGGGTCTTCCTCTCTTTCCCTGACCCTCTACTTTACCAAGCATGCTGTCCTTTTCCAGGGATTGATCCCTCCTGATAACATATCCGAAGTATGTGAGACGTACTCTTGTCATCCTTGCTTCTAAGGAACTTTCTGGTTGTGCTTCTTCCAAGAGAGATTTGTTTGTTCTTTTGGCGGTCCATGATATATTCAATATTCTTCTCCAACACCACAATTCAAAGGCGTCAGTTCTTCTTCGGTCTTCCTTATTCATCGTCCAGCTTACATATGCATATGAGGCAATTGAAAACACCATGGCTTGGGTCAGGCACATCTTAGTCTTCAAGATGACATCTTTGCTTTTCAACACTTTAAAGAGGTCTTGTGCAGCAAAAACAAAACAAAACAGTTTAGTATTAGGCCTTTGTTAAGAAGTGTTGAAGGACTGAAAAGGCAAAAAAAGAGAACTCTGCAGTAACAGAAAGATAAAACTGCAGGGAGTATCCTCCCATCCTCAGGCCGGGGGACCAAAGGAGAAGGGCTAGGAGTTATCAGCACCTAGAGCCCACAGAGCTGGGACCCGGACCTTTGAGAAGGTGCTGTCCATCTGGTGCTGGTGCTTTGGAGAGCTGGGACAAACTGCCCTTCTGGGGATTCTTCCAGAACCAACCAACAAGCATGGGCTCCTACTCTCTGGGAGTCATCGCTGCAGACTCTGGAGCGCTCAGTGAAGATGCCAGATCTATAAAGATCCTCAAATCACAGGTCATGCTTCTGGTCCCTATTCCTGTTTCTTAAATGGCCTGGCATAATCGGACTAGTTAGGTCTAGGCAAAGTACATAAACCCTACTATGGAATTCCTTTCAGAATGCTTCGTTTCAGACGAAGCTTACACACTTGAAAATTCAGAGCCAGCTCAGAGAAATAAAGCAGAGTGACACCATGCTCTCATTTTCATAATTTCTGAGTCTTAATCAGATTTGAAAGACTAGTGATAGCCAATGTTTGCATGGCATTTATGATGTGGCAGTATTATTCTAAGTGCTTTATATTGTCCCACTTCTTAATGAATTAATGAGACAGGTTATCTCATTAAGCTGCACAAAAACACAATGAGATAGGTACCATTATGTTAGTTTTTATTATTACTTCTCCCATTTTACAGATGAGGAAAGCGAGAGATGATTTAATAACTTGCCCAAAGTCACGCAGCTAGTAATTGGCAGAGGAGAGATTTGAACCAGTCTCTTTGTCTGTAGGGTATGTGCTCTTCACCACTAAGCCATAATGGCTATGTTTTTCTTTTTAAACTTTTGTGCTTACTTATCTATAGATGGATGGACAGACAGATAATAAATCCATCCATTGCTTCAGCAGTGATGTGGTGTAGTAGAAATGCTGGCTTGGGCCTGGAAGATTGAGGCTCAAAACCCACATCGTCCACTAACTTTCTTGGTGACTTTAAGAGTCTCCTTAGCAACCTGGGCTCTTTGTGAAATGAGGAAGCTGAGTTAAACGACCTTGGAGATCCCTTTCTAACTACCATTGTTTTCAGGGGTGGAAGGAACCTGGTCACTTTTTGAGAACTAAGAGCTAGAGATGAAGCCTGGCTTGCAGGATGAGCCAGCAGTCAAGGTCTGCTTGAGAGAGCTGGTGTTGCTCTTGGTAGGTAAGTGTCTCAGGCTTGGCAAGGACAAAGATTAAGGCCTCTTTTGTCCAGATATGTGGGCACTGTGGGGCTGGCTGTTGTCTCATTTTCCTGCTGCATTTCCATTTTTTTTGTGTGTGTCTAGGAGTTAATGTTGCCAGGAACTGGCGAGAGCACTAGTTTGAAGTCATTTCTTCCTCGGGGATTTAGCCAAGAGAGGGTGGTCCCTTCTAGCTTTACTTGCTCCTAAGAATCTCTTTGTTGTTGTTTTGTTAGTTGCCATCGAGTCAGTTATGACTCATGGTGACCCCATGTGTTTGGAGTAGAACTGCACGCCATAGGATTTTCAAGGCTGTGACCTTTCAGGAACAGATAACCAGGCTTTTCTCCCGAGGTGCCTCTGGGTGGGCTTGAACCACCTACCTTTTGGCTAGTAATCAAGTGCTTAACCAGGGACTCCCAAGGAGCTGTCTACTCTGCCCCAGTTGATAGCTGGCCTATGTGTAGATCATCTTTGATCTAAAGACTGGGTGCCTGGAATTCAGAGGCCAGAAACTATCCAGGAACTTGAAAGTCCAGCAAAAACACTCCCAGTCTAGAAGATGGGAGATGAGTTGTGTTTGTTTTAAAATCCTTATCTTAAGGTTGGGGAGCGGGGGAACAGGGGTGGGTGTTTGTGTGGGGGGACAGCTTTCTTTTATCCTCGAAGCAATGACACTCCCCTTTACCCTCAGGCATTCTCCTTGTTTTTCTGTTCCTCCTCTCCCACCCACATTTTCCAAAGCCTTGAATTTTATGAAAGAATTAAGAGTCCCTGAAGCCTTTATATAAATGGGTTGTATTGCAACACGTAGCACTTATCAGCAGTTCTGTGAAATTTATGGGTTTATTTAGAGTCAAAACTGACTTCAGATTAGGTTCTTAGAGTTGCCAAATGTCACAATTGATGTTATTTTTGGTAAATTTAGCACAAAAGAATCATTTTGACTCATGTTCAGTGTAAAGTTGGATACAGATACAAGTAATTCTTCATAATCTTTGAATTGCTTCATATTTTTTCAATCACTGTCAGTATTTGGTGGTGAAATAACCATGCATCATTATCGTAGTGGATGATACCGGTCTCGTAGGCGGCCAAGAACTACACGGTAGATGAAGAGGATCTGTGTGTGTGTGTGTGTGTGTGTAAAATACTGGCCTGTATTTATGTCTGCTAAGTGGCATGGGGGAAACACTGGTAGCATAGTGGTTAAGTGCTACAGTTGCTAACCAAAAGGTCAGCAATTCAAATCCAACAGGCCCTCCTTGGAAACCATATGGGGCAGTTCTGCTCTGTCCTATAGGGTCTCTATGAATCGGAATTGGCTCGATGGCAAGGGGTTTTTTAAGTAGTGTGGGCAAGAGCGCTGGTGGCACAACAGTTAAGCACTCGGCTGCTAACTGAAAGGTCAGCGATTCGAACCCCCCAGCAGCTCAGTGGGAGAGAGACCTGGTGATCTGCTGCCTTGAAGATTACAGCCTAGGAAGACCTATGGGGCAGTTCCACCCTGTCACCTAGGGTTAGTGTGAGTCTGAACTGACTCGACGATACACAGCAACGACAGCAGCAAGTAGCATGGGCAGTAAGAACCCTTGATAGGTGGTACCTTGGTAGCCTGCTCAGGCGGGCCGTGCCTGATTTATATTCAGTCTCCTTACTGCATCTAGGAATTTGTGGTGCTTTTTCTGAGATCTTGTGCTAGTCCAGAATTGAGCTGGAAGGTCCCAGAAAAGTTTCTGAGAGCTGTCAGACTGTGAGAAATGTAGTTCTGAGATAGTCCATCTGCCTCATTTAGAGTTACTGGAATTTTGAAGCAAGAGTTGGTTTGGTTCTTTCTACATCCGCCAGCTGGCTGATTTCTCTGGTGTCAGATGAAGTTAGGAGCCGGGGTGAATGCCTTTTACAAAAGTACTTTCCTTCGGTTGACTCCGGGTGATGAACTTGTCACCTCTGGTAGTTTGTGTTTAAATCTGTCATTCTTAGAGGGGAAGATTTCATAATGTGGGTGGTATGGGTGATGGAGTGGCAGGGTGAGCACCTCAGGGATGTGTGATCCTTACATGGCACACGAGCCTAAGGTGCCACCCCAGCGTGGCACGTGGTCCCTGTGCATGCTCGCCCACTCTTTGGGGGCCATTTATCTTCACTGAACTGCATTCGGATGAAAGAGTTTTTGTGAAATTATATGTAGAAATTAGAAATTAGATTCAGGCGCCACCAAGGGCAACATTCTTATCTGTGTTAGGAGGTAGAATGGAAGTATTAGAGATCATTCTAGTTCCATCCCTCCTTACTCCAGGGAATGGCGTAGAGGCAGTATATAGCATAGTATAAGGAGCCCTTTTGGGCCAACTGCTAACTGAAAGGTTGGTGGTTCTAACCTACCCAGCAGCTCCATCGGAGAAGGACCTGGCGATCTAGTCCTGTAAAGATTACATCCTAGAAAATCCAGTGAAGCAGTTCTACTCTGTCACGTGAGGTTGCTACGAATTGAAAATTGACTCAATGGCACCCAGCAACAACAATGTATAGCATAGCAGAGCGGTTAAGGATGTAGACCCAGGAGCATGACGGGCTGGAAGCAAATCCCTGCTCTGCCACTTGTCAGCTCTGGTACCTTGAGCAAGTGACTTTCTCTAAGGGATTATAACTACACCCACCTCATAGAAGCTTTTAAAAAATGGAAGAAGATGAGGTGTGTCTCGAATTTTAGGAGAATGCTTGGTATATGAGAAATGTAAGTAACGCATTGTGGGACCAAGGCAAGTTTTTTATGCATTATCTTGGCTCATATTTACAACATTCCATCTTTTGCTTTGTCGTTGTTGTTAACTGCCGCCAGACAGCCCCGACTCATGGAGGCTCCACACACAACGGAACTAAACACTGCCCGGTCCTGTGCCATCCCCTGGATGGGCTGTGCTTTGGACCACTGTGACCCATAGGGTTTTCATGGCTTACCAGGCCTGGATTCAACACAGTTGAGGGTTGCTGTGATGCTGAACGGAGACCCTGGTGGTGTAGTGGTTGAAAGCTATGGCTGCTGACCAAAAGGTCGGCAGTTCGAATCCACTAGCCGCTGCTTGTTAACTCTGTGGGGCAGTTCTACTCTGTCCTTGTAGGGTTGCTGTGAGTTAGAATTGACTTGACAGCAATGGGTTTAGTGGGTATGATGCTGGACAAGTTTCAGTGGAGCTTTCAGACTAAGACAGACTAGGTAGAAATCAGCTTCCAAAAACCAGCCAAATCAATCCATTAGGCCTCCATCAGCAATGTCTTCCTTGGCCACGGCAAGTGAGCTCCAGGTGGAGTGGCATCTTGACCACACCTGCACCCTTCCTCCCACAACAAGGCAGCAGCAGAGAGAGCTAGATCTCCTTTAATAGGGTGAGTCAGAGGCTACTTCAGGGGTCAAGGCCAGGGCCATTTTAGCTTGGGCCACAGAGATCTTTTTCTTCGAGATGCAGACCAGCTAGGATACTCTCAATTGGTTGCAGTGGGGGAAGTCTAGCCTTGCAGTTTCCCACACTGTTCTCTGAGGTACGCTGGAGTGCCACAGTGAATTCACAGGGGGAGTTATGGGGCATTTCAATTTTTTGGAGGGAAGCACAGAAATCCCAATCTTCTGTCGGCTACCTTTGACCTAGCGGCTCAGGGTGGCTCACAGTTTTACCACTGGATTGCTGCATTCCTCCAGGGATGTCTTATCTTTGCAAAGCTGGGTTTCAGCTGGGTTTGCTGTACCATGTAAGAACCAGCGTGGAGCAGGAAATGAAGGTGGCAGTGTCCAAGGTGATTCCAAGCTTTTAGAAGCTGTGTGGTGCCCAGCCACATACACATCCCATTAATAATAGTGGTTATTCAAGAATGAGATAAAAATGTCATTTTTCTATCAATTTATGTCTGTTCATTTTTTTCAATGTCTACTGAGTTGTAAAGATGTAAACACTTATTGTTTGGAATGGAGTCCCCAGGTGGGGAAAATGGTTAATGAACTCAGCTGCTAACTGAAAGGTTGGAGGTTCAAGTCCACCCAGAGGCTCCTCAGAAGAAAGGCCTGGTGATCTGCTTCAGAAAAAGCAGCCGTTGAACACCCTGTGGAGCACAGTTCTGCTCTGACACACATGGAGTCGCCATGAGTTGGAACTGACTTGTGAGCAACTGGCACCGGTACTTACTTAATAACTGTTAGGTATTTCTCTTGGCCTGGGGGTGCCATAGGAGCCCTGATGGTGTGATAGTTAAGCACTGGGCTGCTAACCCAAAGGTTGGTGGTTCGAACCCACCCAGCACCTCCGCAGGGGAAAGACCTGGTGATTTGCTCCAATAAAGATTATGGCAGGAAGACCCTATGGGGCAGTTCTACTCTGTCACATGGGGTCGCTGTCAGTGGGAACCAACTTGATGGCACACAACAACAACAGCAAAAATGGGGTGCCATGAAAAACTGCTGAGCCACTAGGGAGCTGTGAACCGAGAAAGTTTGGGACCTGTGGTTAAGCCTCTCAGACCTCCAGGAAGAAGAAAAGGGGAGAGGCGGGACCCATCCTGCCACCAACTCTAGCCAGCCTGTTGGCTACCCTGCTTCCCTGCAAAGTCCATGCCCCTCAGCACTCTCTGAAGCACTCCCGTGGGCGATTGCGCAGAACGTTGTCCGACAGAATACTGAAGATGAGCGCTAAGGTTGGAAGGCACTCAGAATACACAGTGGCTGCAACAGTGGACTCAGACGTAACCAAACGATCACGAAGATGGCACAGGACCGGGCAATGTTTCTTCTGTTTTATATAAGGTTGTCATGAGTCGTAGCCAACTCAATGGCACCTAACAAGCGAGTGATTGGGTGAATCAGAAAAATTAACAAATATCAGTGAGCAATGTGGTTTCTACTGAATGAGTACTCTTACATTGTGGCCAGGGCCGGATTAAGGCATGGGAGGGCCCTAAACACTGATAATCCGTGGTGCCCCTTCCTCTGCTTACTCCGGCATTTGAATGGGATGTATGAGGTAGATATGTGTACATGTACACAGAGGTGGGTTAACCAGCAAGCAAGGTATGCATGGGCCTCCTTGTGTTTACTAACTACACCAAGCTATAGTGCACGATTTCATCTGTTAACCTATGGGGCAGTTCTGCTCTGTAGCACAGGGGGCACCTTGAGTCAGAATCAAGTCCACGGCAATGGGCTTGGTTTGCTTCTTGGTTTTCTCCTTGGAGAACTGCACCACAGCCCTGAGCACTAGGATGATTCTTAGTCCTATTCGTTCAAATGTGTGGGCCAAGGAGACTTCCTGGTCTCGCTTGAGTTTCTCTCTAAGTAGTCATTTCTCTTTTCAAAATTTTCTTTTATGGGCAAATGTGTTTTGAGCACTAAATGCCCTGACTTGAGACCAGCCCTTTGAAACACGGGGACCACCTGGCTCTGGGAGGGAACCTCCCTCTGGAGGCCACACCAGTTATCACACACTTGGCCCTTTCAGAACACGAAGAAATCAGTATCTGTTCACAGCAGGAGCATCTTTTCTTTGAGATTGGAGATAAGAGAGTGCATAGGACCCATTTCCATGGGCTCACGTGGCAGTGCCTCATGCGTTAAGATTCTGAAATGGGAATGATGCTTGATGAAACCCTAAGTTTAGGACCCTTGACAAAGACGAAAGGCAGAGAAGTGGCCTCGTCCCCTTGCTCAGGTGTGTGACAAAGAGGTAGCATCCCAGTGGTGGGGTATCCATTAATGTTAGGAAGAGGAGGGCCTGGCGTGTTTGGGGGAGGGGGGCAGGGAGACAGGGAATAGGTGGAATATGGCCGACCCAGATTTTGGGGGGCCGACCCAGAAGGGCCTGTTGGTGTTTTCTGGAGTAAAATTGGTTGCCGGATGACAGCTGGGGCTTTGTGATAGTAAGTTTGAAGAACTATGTTTAGAAATAAAAACTCACCCACCGCCATCACAAGTGGATTCCGACTCAATAGGATTGGAAAAGTACAGAAGTTGAATTATAACCACGTGTTAGTAATGTTGAAAGTCGCTTATTTAAAAGAGTAAAGAAAGAAAAGAATGTAAGCAATGTCATGACTGTGGCAGCCTAGTATTTTGTTGACCAGTGGTTTCAGATGTTGTCAAATACATGTTACATTTACTGTTGTGATTAAAAGGAAACAAATCAACAAATGAAAATCAAATCAAATCAGATCACCCCCAATCCTGCCACTCAAAATAAACTCTTTTTGCTTTCGGATTTTTCTGAGAATTCCAGGGGGTGGGGGTGATTTCCCAGTGAACATGGTTCCACTAATCTTGTCCCCCAAAGTAAAAGGCCGTGTTCTAAATATGCCAGTTCTTTACTCATTATGGATCTTATTTTTTAAAGTAAACTTTTTTGTTTGGAATAATTTGAGTTTACAGAAGAGTTGCAAAAATGATAGCATTCCTGTTTATCTCTGATGTTTCTTGTTAAAGTTACTTTCCGTCCTGTTGTTGCTATGTGGATGGAGCCCTCATTTCCACATCCCTTCTGATTTGTTTTTACTGGTAAATGTGATTACATAGGGCTCGAACCTTCTCTTTCCTTGTATCCCTGGTGCCTTGTATGTTATCTGACATGGAAACCCATTGCCCCGAGTCGATTCTGACTCATAGCGACCCTATAGGGCAGAGCAGAACTGCCCCATAGAGTTTCCAAGGAGCGCCTGTTGGATTTGAACTGCTGATCCTTTGGTTGGCAACCGTAGCTCTTAACCACTGCGCCACCAGGGTTTCCATCTGATGCGGAAGTGTTCAATAAATATTTATCGAGATAAATAATTGCTTTTTGGAAATTTACCGTGTTATCTAGTCACTGTTGAATTCTCTTACTTAATTCTCTTAGTTTTTCAGTTGATAACCATGGATTTTTCTAGTTTACTGCCGTATTCTGCAAGTAACAGTAGCTTTGTTATTTCTTTTTATGATTAAATTTTTTTGTGTGTTGTATCTTAAGATACATCTTATATCCCTAAATTATAATGATGGTAGTAAGCATTTTTAGGAGCCCTGGTGGCACAGTGGTTGAGAGCTCAGCAGCAAACCAAAAGTTTGGCAGATTGAATTCACCAGCCGCTCCTTGGAAACCCTATGGGGCAGTTCTACTCTGTCCTACAGGGTCATTACGAGTCGAAATCGACTGGATGGCAGTGGGCTTGGTTTTTTGGTTTAAGCGTTCTTATCCCTGATTTTGCTAAGAATGCTTCTGGTGCCAAGATTATTAACAAACTTAGAGATCTGTGAGTGAACTTTAGGGAGGGTCTGTTAACTCCCAGAGCATATACACAAACTTGATGCATGTGTGTGTGTATAAGAAAATTCAGACTTAGATTTACAATTTTAATCATTTAAAGTATGCTGTTGCTGTTGGTTGTTGTCAAGTGGATTCCAACTCATAGTGACTGCATGTGAGAGAGTAGAACTGTGCCCCACAAGGTTTTCTTGGGTGTAATTTTTATAGGAGCAGATCGCCAGGTCTTTCTCTGGATGGATTTGAACCACCAACCTTTTTGTTAGCAGCCAAGCACTTAACCTTTATGCCACCAGGGCTCCTTATTTAAAGTATACGCATTGCCTTGAGTCGATTCTGACTCACAGCAACCATATAGCACAGAGTAGAACTGCCCCATAGGGTTTCCAAGGCTGTAAATCTTTACGGAAGCAGATGGCCACATCTTTCTCCCGTGGAGCAGCTGGTGGGTTCGAACCGCTGACCTTTCAGTTAGCAGCCGTGTGCTTAACCACTGTGTCACCAGAGCTCCTATTTAAGGTATAATCCCTTTATTCTTCTACTTCCTGTTTACCATGAGATTGTCTTTTGTTTGAGCTCATCTTTTTATTTGTTCTAAAGCAGCTGACCTTTGAGCTTTAAGGATCCATACCCTTAAAATATCTGGCTTTGACTGACAACCCTGTTAGCAGAGGGGAAAAAAAACAGCTATGGAGGGAATCCAGGTCGTTGTAAGATTTAAACTTTGCGAGGGGCTTGAGAGACTTAGAAAATGACAAAGGGTGGTTGTTGTAACGGTGTTTTACGTGTCGAACACGTGAAGACAGGGGCGGGGTGGCTGTTGTAATGGTGTTTTACGGATTGAGCACGTGAAGACCGAGGCAAGGAGAGCTGACAAAAGATACCCATATTTTTGAAAACCCAAGGTGTTTTAAAAACTCATCTATTTGAGTGAGAAATAAAGTGTACCGAATAGACAACTGAACCACTTCTCACAAATGAATTATGTTGTGCTTAATCCAAACCGAAGGAGCCCTGGTGGCTCAGTGGTTAAGCACTGGGCACCTAACCGAAAGGTCCACAGTTTGAACCTGCTAGACGCTCCTCAGGAGAAAGGCGCCGCAGTCGGCTTCTGTAAAAATTTACAGCCTTGGAAACCCTATGGGGCAGTTCCACTCTGTCCTGTAGGGTCACTAGCAGTTGGAATCGACTTGACAGCAACGTGTTTTTAAACCAAAGTAAATGCGAGCTGGTGTATTGAGGGGTCGTGCTGGCTTTACCTCCTTTGGTGCCAGAGTTGGGGGGAAAGGGTGTGAAAACGCCTGAGGAAGATGCTAGAGATGATCTCATTGGACAATATTCACTAAAATAAATGAAATATAATTTAGAACTTATATCAGGGATTCAAAGGGACTGTTTAAGAATTCCAGAGAGTTCTAACAGATTCTACAACTCCAACTCATGGTGACCCCATGTCAGAGTAGAATTGTGCTCCATAGGGTTTTCAGTGGCAGATTTTCCACAAGTAGATGGCCAGTATTTTCTTTCGAGGCACCTTTGGGTGGACTCGAACTTTCAACCTTTCAGTTAGCAGCCTAGTGTGCTCAGTGTTTGCACCACCCGGGGATTCCGGTGGAATGCAAAAGGTGTGGGCTTTTGAGCATTTTGATCAGGAGATGGATTTGTGGAAGGAGCCTGTGCTGGGCTGGAGCAACAGCACAGGCAGAGCCTGGAGGTGGGAAGTGATCAGGAGACAAGCTGTGTAGTCTCCTGGTGCTCGTGGTTAGCTATGATGAGTGGTCAGGTGAGATATTTTGGACCTGGGGGGACCCATACTCTGAAGTCCTTCAGTGCTCATCTTCACTGGGCTGGCAGCGTACGTCACTGAAGGATGTTGAGGAAAGAAGTGACGTGATTTGAACTGTGTTTTCAGAAGGTCACCTTGGAAGTAAACGACCATGCGTTTGGAGAAAGAATCACAATGCATTTCGGGGGCATTTGGGCCTCATATCCAAATTTAGCCTTTTGTCAGCAGCCATGCCATCAGGTCCTAGAGTTGCTCCTTTGTGTCTGTCCCTCCTCCTCCATGTAAACACTCCTTTGTGTTCATTCATTCAGAAAAAGTTATTTGGCATCCGCCATGACGTCCTCACATGGAGATAGCTCCTTGCCCTTTTCAGGGTGCCTTTGTAATACTGTCTGCCTTGTTTCCTGTAGACGCACTGTGAAGTACCTAGGGCTGGTGTTACTCCTGTTTTATAGGTGTAGAACCTGAAACTTGCCCAACGTCAAAAAGCTGGCAAGTGGTGAGTTAAGACCAGAATTTGAGTCTTCCGATTCCTTAAGCAAATGCGACTTGTACCTTTGTAAAACACTGGATCCTATGGGCTGTGAACCACAGTGATCTCTTCTCTGAGGGAGGGAACGATCTTTGTAGGGCCAAGGGTCACATATCTAAAAAGCAGTAGAATCCGTCCTAACCAACATTACCTGGACTGGTAGTTGTGCTGATAATTAAAAAAAGAAAGTTGAGGTGGGAAGGTATAAAGCTGTGAGCCTCACACACCTGGAAGGTGTTGTTGTTGTTGTTAGCTGCTGTTCAGGCAGCTCCGACTCACGACGACCCCCTCCCCACCCCGTACTGCAGGGTGAAACATCGTCTGGTCCTGCGCCATCTTCACAATCGTTGGTATGTTTGAGTCCATTGTTGTGGCCACTGTATCAGTCCATCTTATTGAGAGTTTCCCTCACCTTCACTGGCCCTACACTTTACGAAATACGATGTCCTTCTCCAGCAGCTGGCCCCATCTGATGACATGTCCAAAGCAAGCAAGTCAAAGTCTCCAGCAATGTTCTATGATCCCCAGGGTTTTCATTGGCTAATTTTCAGAAGTAGATTGCCAGGCCTTTCTTTCTAGTCTGTCTTAGTCTGGACGCTCCACTGAAACCTGTCCACCATGGGTGGCCCTTCTGGTATTTAAAATACCAGTGGCCTAGCTTCCAGCATCACAGCAACATGTAAGCCACCACAGTATGACACACTGATGGACAGGTGGGTGGCAAACGTGTTCCGGCAACTGAAAGCATCTAAATCCACGTTATTTACTAATCTCTTGGTGTAGGATTAAGGCTTTGATTAAGGGCCCTCTTCTTGGAGTCCGTGTCAGTCATTATTCTTGCATAAATCTTGTATAATTTAAAGTATTGATTTCTGTATTCTGGAGTGAGAACTGAAAAACACTGGGAAGCAATCTTGAGTGTAGGATCATTTTAGATTTTAAAATCCCCTCCAAAGACCTTTTTTAGATATCGCCCCCACACCTAACTCCTAATTCAGCAACAGCTTTCTAAAAGCAGTTCACCTTTTTTGAACCTTTCCAATGTAGTTTTCATAGAAAAGCAGCCTGTCTTCTTCTTCTACCCATTTCATGTAATATTTAATTAAATCACGTAGATGCAAACAGCATACAACTCTCATATGCGTATCTCTCATGAATAGGTTCAGGAACAAACACAATGGCTCTTCATAAATATCTAACTCTACTGGGTGAGAGCTGAGGTTTTGTGGTGTGTTAGGAAGTAGCTTCCTGGCCAAGAGCCTGCCCTGTGCCATGGGCAACTGTCTGTGTATTTTACAGCGCTCAAGGAAGACACCAGCTATTCCGCTGAGTTGGTTAAGAGACATTCAGCTGCAGTTTAAGCTACAGCAGCATGTAACACTAGGGAAATTCAGAGTGTGGTTGAGTTGAGGTGGTTTAGGGTTTATGGAAGGCTAGGGACATTGCATTCAGGAAGGGGAGTTCCAGTGTATGTACGAGAGAGAGAGAGAGAGAGAGAGACACAGAGAGACAGAGAGAGAGAGACAGAGAGAAGGGAATGACCAGATATTCTCAGCAAGAGAAAGAATGTCATTTCCTTGGAATACAAAAAAGGGAACAGTCAGATGGACTGACCTCTCTAATTCAAAATCCTCTTCTAAGTTTTGTCTCATGAAGGAAACTTTCGATACCAGCTGGGTTAGGTGAAGATTTTTATTTACTTGATGATGTAAAATCATTGTGGTGGTTAAAAACTTGGACAGTCCTTTACCGGATTTTTATGCAGATAGCGCGTGCCTGCTACATGTTTGCCAGCCACACCCTCCCGCTGTGAAGTATTTTCATAAGCGCCGCTATGCCAATTTTCTTTTTATGTGTTACAGTAAAAAAATTAGCGCTTTCGAAAATACCTCGAGGGGGAAAGGGCGTGGTTGGCAAACAAATGTAGAAGATGTGTGTTATTTGTGTGAAAATACAGTAGCTTCCAACTTTCAAAGTGGGCTACACCTGACTCATCGCCAACAGATGAGGAAAGTTTCCAGGCAGGCATTTGTGATGTCTCTTAGCGACCCTTTCTGACGTCCTGGGCCTCTGTGGAATCCCCCTTCGTATATTTGAAAATGGCAGTTATCTTTTTTCCAGAGGCTAGACTGGATTATCCCAAAGTGATATAACCACCTTTCCATCTGCTCTCTACTCTAAATACATTAAGACAGAGCGTTAAAACCCAAAAGACGAAACCACTTGTTGTCAAGGTGATTCGGACTCATGGCGACTCCATGTGGTGCAGGCTAGAACTGCCCTCCATAGATCTCAAGGCTGTGACCTTACAGAAGTAGACGGCCAGGTCTTTCTTCCAAGGCACCTTGTGGGTCGGTTAGTATGGCAACCTTTCAGTTAGTAGTTGAGTGCTTAACTGTTTGCTCTGCCCAGGGACACTAGATAGATAGGGAAATTAAAATGTATAGAGCCATTTCCCATCCATAATTATAAATTAGCCATGAAGGCTGCTAGTATTATATGTGTATATCTGTGTTATTACTATGTATTTATATGTGTGGGTGTATCTCTATATATTTGTGTATAAGCATAAAAATGAGTGTAAGCATAAATACCTGTGCAAATACAATATATACACACAAATGCACACCATAGTTTTAGGAACTAGAGACATCTGATTAATTAAAGGTGCAAAAGGCAGTCTCATAGGTATAACTGCAGTGTCAGAATGTTGGGCTCTATTTGCTGGGGTCACTGGACAGCAGGGCAAGGTGGTTGTTCCATACCCTTTCACCTCAATCATTTCTGGCTGATCCTTTCTGGTCACTTCCTCCTCCTCTTTCCTGGACTCTGTACTCTGTCGAAGATTAAACAAGATCCGACCCTCATATCAGTTTGCTAAGCTTCCTCTAATTATTAAGTGAGTTTGCTGCTAACAGTGGATTAAGGTATCAGCCTTCCTAGGGGTGTTTGTCTCTTAAGAGTGGGTTCTTGGAGACAAAAGGCCTTGAAGACCCAAGATCTAGGGTACCTTATGCAGGACCAAGTGGTTGCGGGGTTCATCATGGTGGTTTGTCTGGAACCCCTGAAGTGTCATTGGTGTGCTCACAAGGCTGGGCTTTTCTGTATGGACGGCATTGCCCATCTACAACAGTGCTGCTGTCCCGTAGAAATACAATGTCAGCCACGTGTGCAATTAAAATTTTTGGTAGCCACATTAAAAAAAGTAAAAAGAAACAAGGGGAATTAATTTTTAATATTTCACTGGCCCCATTATTTCTAAAATATTATTTCAGCCTATAAGCCGGTCGCTGTTGAGCTAACTCTGGTCTATGGTGACCCCGTGTGTGTCAGAGGAGAACTGTGCTCCAGAGGGTGTTCAATGGCTGATTTTTCAGAAGCAGGTCACCAGGCCTTTCTTCTGAGGCACCTCTGGGTAAACTTGAACCTCCAACCTCTTGGTTAGCAGCTGAGCATGTTAACTGTTTGTACTACCCAGGCACTCCACTTCAGCATAGACCAAATATAAAAATTTATCAATGATATTTTACATTCTTTTTTTTTTTGGTTTTAAGTCATTCATATCTGGTGTGTATTTTATATAACCAAAAAAAAGAAAGAAAAAGAATCAAACCATTGCTATCGAGTCAATTCCAACTCACAGCGACCTTACAGAACAGAATAGAATTGCCCCAGAGGGTTTCCTAGGCTGTAATCTTTATGGGAGCAGATTGCCAGGCCTTTTTCCCGGGAGTGGCTGATGGGTTCGAACTGCTGACCTTTCACTTAGCAGCTGAGCACTTAACCACTGCGTCACTATCTCTAATCAGAGTAGCCACATTTCAAGTAGCCTCAGGTGGCCAGTGGCTGCCGTATTGGATGGTGCAGGTCTAGAGTGTCCCATGGCGAGGGTGGGCAGGATGTCATCTCTAAGTCTCAGAACTTGCTGGGTGTGGGGAGCCTGCTGGGAGACAGCCGTGTGTCCATCCTGCCCGATAACTAGTTGGACTCAGATTGTTCGGTTGATCGTGGGGCTTGGGCAGGCTCTGTGTTTGACTTTACCTCAGAGAGAGCAGGCTGATCCCTGTAGATCCGTGAATAAAGAGACTTGTTCCAAGGAGAAAGAGGCATTGAGTAACAAGCATGAGATTTCCTGACTAACAGCCAAGCCTGAGCAAGTTTTCTATAGGCTGGTTGGTGTACGTTTCCGTTTCCTGGAGTGGCCCTAGAATTATTGTTGTTGTTGTTAGGTGCTGTCAAGTTGGCTCTGACTCGTAGCAACCCTGTGTGCAACAGAAGGAAACCCTGCTCAGTGCTTCACCGTCCTCACGACTGTTGCCATGTTTCTGCCCGTTGTTGCAGCCACTGTGTCAGTCCATCTTGTTGACTCTCTGCTTTACCAAGCATGATGTCCTTCTCCAGGGACAGGTCCCTCCTGATAACATGTCCAAAGTATGAGAGACGAAACCTCACCATCCTTGCTCCTGAGGAGCATTCTGGCTGTAGCCCTAGAATGAGAAGGAAACAGCTGTGTGTTCTAGTGGGGACTACAAAATAAAGCACACCGTGATCCTGAAATGGGTCAGGTCGGAACTGTGGCAGTGGATCCAGGCAGGATGAGGAACTGTCCCCAGCAACAAACTGGCATCTCACTGCCACACAACACTGGGGGGTCCCTGTGAGCCCCTTTTCCCTGGTGAGGGGCCCAAAGCCACAGGGTAATGTACAGTTTTACTCCAGAATTTAGGGAGAGAATATCAATATTCCTCCTGTTTTTGTCTTCTCATTTTTTTTGTGATATATATTTATGAAAGTGTATATAACTATGGAGTCCTGGTGGCAAAATGGTTAAGAGCTTGGCTGCCAACCAAAAGGTCAGCAGTTTGAATCCAGCAGCTGCTCCTTGAAAACGCTACTGGGCAGTTCTGCTCTGTCCTGTGGGGTCACTATGAGTCGGAATCAACTCATTGGCAATGGGTTTCATTTTTTTAATATGTAACTAATATATATATGCATAATATATATATAGTCTCATGTACTTTGGACATGTTATCAGGAGGGACCAGTCCCTGGAGAAGGACATAATGGTGGTAAGGTAGAGGGTCAGCGAAAAAGAGGAAGACCCTCGATGAGATGGACTGACCCAGTGGCTACAGCATTGGGCTCAAACATAGCAACGATTGTGAGGATGGTGCAGGACCAAGCAGTGTTTTGTTCTGTTGTACATAGGGCTGTGGTGAGTCAGAATCGACTCAATGGCAGCTAACAATGATATGTAACAAAACACTTGTCGATTTGACAATTTCTACGTGTGTAATTCAGTGGCGTTACGTTCATCATGTTGTGTGACCGTCATCACTACTCTTTACTGAGCTATTCCGCTGTTAACAGAAGCTCAGTGCTCCCTAAGCAGTGACTCTCTGCTCCCCTCTCTTGTCCACCCCTGGTAACCACTGATCAGCTTTGTTCTCTATGCATTTGTCTGTCTCACGTAAGTGAGATCCCATGGTGTTTGTCCTTTTGTGACTGACTTATTTCCCTCAGTGTGGTGTTTTCAAGGTTCACCCATGTTGTGGCATGTACCAGGACTTCATCTGTCTTTATGGCTGGGTAGTAGTCTGTTGTGTGTATACGCTACATCAGTGGTTTTTATTCGAATACTTCTTTCAGTGAAATTTGATAAACAGGGCTCTCCATTTGGATTAAAAAAAAAACAAAACCCATTGCTGTCCAGTCGATTCCGACTCATACTGACCCTGTAGGACAGAGTAGAACCGCCCCATACGGTTTCCAAGGAGCTGCTGGTGGATTGAAACTGCTGACCTTTTGGTTAGCAGCCATAGCTCTTAACCACTGTGCCACCAGGGTGTCCTATACTTAGATAGTAGGGCTGTATTATTTGCGTAGTTGTCTTCTTCCCTTCAAGATTCCAATTTTTTGTATTTTCATTTTTTGTAACTTTTTTCCCACTTTACTCTGATTATAAAACCAACGCATAGTGAGAATATGAAGATAGAATTATTTATTAATATTTTGACATTAGTACCATTTATAATCTTGAGATAGTTGCTTTTTTTTCCCCCCGAAGGAAAAACCTTAGGAAAGGAGGGTTGAAGTTATACTTTAGATGATAAACAAATTCTAAGGAAGATAAAATATATGTCCAGGACTTAAATTTTATAACAGTTTTTCCTATTTCTTGATTGCAGTTGCAGCTGAAAAAAGAAAGATGAGGTGAAATGGTTGCAGAATAAGTCAGCATGAAAAAAAACCTAGGTTTTTTTTTTTTTTTTTTAAATTATCAGTGAATAAAGTAACGCAGGTGAATGAGAAGGGGCTAACAACCTTTATTCTGGTAAGAGTCTGATGGTTCACAGTTCAAGCGTATGTGGCGCCCTGTGCTAAGACTCCTGAAATCTAGTGACCGTGGTAGACCGTGCTCCTGGAAGAAGGATGAACGTGAACCTCTTCAGCTATACGTAGGCATAGTCTCATGATACTTTGAAATAAGTTGCTGGTATGTTAAAAGGAAACATATTTAATAGCCTAGATATCATCTTATCAGGGGAGGAAGTAGATGATGAATAACCATGAAAAAAAATCTGTAGATCACTTTTTAAGTAATACTTCTCTGAAAAGGAGGGAATTGGATCTAACGGCTTTTCAGACCCCCTACAGATTCTCAAGAGCCCCTCGTGGTGCATACGGTTAACGTGCTCAGCTGCTAACCAAATGGTTGTCGGTTCTAGTCCACCTAGAGGCTTCTTCCTGAGAAGAAAGCTGGTAATCTACTTCTGAAAAATCAGCCATTGAAAACCCTATGGAGCACTGTCCTACTCTGAAAGACAAGGGTTGCCATGAGTTGGAACTGACTGGACAGCAACTGGCAATTAAAAACTATTAATTGAAAGTCCCTTTATTTATTTATTTATTAGTTATTTAGTGCCTAGCACAGAGCCATTATAGCTGAAAAAACCCTGTGAAACAGTCCTACTCTGTAACACACGGGGCTGCCATGAGTTGGCGGTGACTCAGTGGCAGCTGGTACTGGTATAGCTTTCCAAGTCGGGGATTTCTGTCAAACTGAGTTTAAGGCAGGTCTCTGAACCTGTTTATTCCAGTTTGAACCCCTGCTGAGAATTTGCATTTCTAACAAGTTCCCAGGCGATGCTAACACCGCTGGTTAGGGACCAGGTCTGAGAACCACTGGTAAAGCAGTGGGTCTCACAGTTTAGTTTACCTAGAACTGCCCCGTAAAGTTTCCAAGGAGCGCCTGGCGGATTTGAACTGCCGACCCTTGGGTTAGCAGCTGTAGCACTTAACCACTATGCCACCAGGGTTTCCAATTTAAGAATCACCTGGGGATCTTGTTAAACTGAAGATTTTGATTGAGTTTATCTGGGGTGGAAATGCATGTTCGTAGCAGAGGTTTTACCTGGAACAAACCGGTTGGAAGCCCTGATTTAAGGAATGACAGAATTAGCATAGTGGTTCTCAACCTTCATACCAATATCTCAATGACTACGATTTTTTGGGATGAGTGTTACAAATACTTTGTTCCTAAAGATAATGTGGTAGAGTTTTCTCCCGTGTTTTGAGAAATGGTTCAGAGCTTGTAATTTACACCCTGTGCCTGCCCATGGGAATGTAAGGAGTAAGCGTCATCTTTCCAGCCACGGAGGGAAAGAAGCTGAGAATTGCTGTGGTCAGAGAGAACCACCAGCTAATTTCTTGTTTTGAACCGGCTTCCTCATGGTGCAGAATTCCCAACGGCAGCAGCAGCGGTGCAGAAGCTACAGTAGTTATAGTCCGTTTCTCCGCTCTGGCCATTTCCAAAGGCTTTGCCCCAAGGAAAGCCTGACTCAGAGAATGCTTTGGGACAGAAGTGCTTTAGGGTTTAAGTAGAGGAAGCCAGCTCTGGAAGAAAGATGTCAGGTGGGCAGACAGTACCGTGGATAGAAGGTGCCTGACTCGTGAAGCATGACACAGAGGGAGAAAGGAGTTTTGTTCAGACGCTTGTACATTTTCTTGTTATCAAGAATTGAACAGACACTGGTGGAACTTTGTTATGCTGCTTGTAAATGGTTAAGGTTTCTGGTTGTTTCGCAGAGGCCTTCCGAGTTCAGCTAGCCACAGTGGTTTTAGCATGGGGAACTGTTTGGCACTTAATTTTCTTTACTATAAATTAATGGGTCTAGGTATATTTCAGGAAGGAAGTTAGAATGTTGGAGATGACCAACATCTTCTCCCTTGTGGGGGGTGTTGTTAGCTGCCAAATTGGCATGCCCCAAAGGTGAGAATGGAATGAAACTTGTCCTGCGCCATCCCTATGGTTGGTCTCGGATCGGACCTTGATGATCCATAGGGTTCCCACTGGCTGATTTTTTGGAAGTAGATCATGGGGCCTTTCTTCCTAGGCCGTCTTAGTCTGGAAGCTCTGCTGAAACCATCATAGCAACACGCAAGCCTCTGCTGATAATGGCTGGTGGCTCTACACAAGGTGCATTGGCTGGGAGTCAAACCCAGGTCGGGCACATGGCAGGTGAGAAGTCTGTCACTGAACCACCAATGCCTCCTCTCACGTGGGCAGACTCTCTCATTCCCATGAAAAGAGTATAGTCACATTCATATTCCCCTTCAAAACCCAAGTAACAGCTCCCTCTCCTTCTGTGTCAGTTCTATTCTGGGCAGAGTTTGGGCGGGGGGAGGGGAGTGCTGGATACTGTGTGTCTATTAAGAGATCATCTCCCTCCTTTCGAGTCTTCCTTTTAAACCACATTGTTCCACTGTCCCAGGAAGCTCTTCGAGGGAAAGCTCCATGTGAGGCATGAGAAGCCCTGGTTTCTTTTTGGAGGCATGGTCATAAACCATAACCCTCATATTGTGCTCACTGCGTGGAAACAGACTGGGTGGCAACAGGAAATTTCTGGGGAAAATGTTTGTTCTAAAGCATCCTTACGTGTAAATTCTGAGGAAGGAGCTCTGGACAATCTCTGGTCAAAGGCAGAATAAAGGGAAGGTGAAAGGGACTCAGCCTGACCCTGTGAACTCTGCAGGCTAGTGAGTTATCTAAGGAAGGGTGCGTTATTTAAAACCACACCAACCTGGACCGAGCCCTGAAGTAGCAGTGGGCTGGAAAAGAGAAAATATGCTCCCAGTGTTTCCAAAAACAGGAAGAGAGAAATGAACTTGTCAGTAGTTATTCTCTTAAAGTTGATCTCGAGTGAAACAGTGGAAAAAAAATATTCCAAAACAAAAGCTGTGTCTTAGGAGAGGGTTAATCAGGTCATGAGAATCGACAGTTGGATGAGCCACGTTAAAAAAGAAAGTTAGGGAATTGGAGGGGAAAACAGGTTAAAGAATTTTGGTAGTGAAACAGCTACACTAAACCAACTGAGCCTGCGATTTAAAGAAGTAATTAATCCCAGTGGCTAAGGATCCCATTTATAGATTTTCAGCCCTGCCTCAGAGCTCAGTAGACCCAGCCTGAAGTCCATTTCTTTCAGGTCTCACTTAAAACTCCTGTTTTTGCACATATACTTTAAAATGTTTATCATCTGCTTAGAGGCTTAATTCTGTATACAGTACTGTTTTTTTTTTTTTTTTTTTTTTTCCAGTTAATGTAAAGTTACCATGAGCGAGTAGTTATTCCTCATGGGGTCATAATTTTTGTGGCTGTATAATATTCTGAGGAGCCCTGGTGGCACAGTGGTTAAGCTCTCGGCTGCTGACTGAAAGGTTGGCCTTTTGAACCTACTCGGGGGCTCTGGGGGGAAAAGACCTGGCAGTCTGCTCCCATAAAGATTATAGCCTAGAAAACCCTCTGGGGCAGTTCTGCCCTGTCACATGGGGTCACTAGGAGTTGAAATTGGTTCAGTGACACCTAACAACAAAAACACACTAGTCCATACAGTGAACATATTTAGCAGTTTCTTACACTGGATCTTTAGGTTATTTCAAAGAGTGTTTTTTCACTGTTACAGACAGTCTGCTGGGAACATTTTGTGTAAACTACATTTTCCCCTTTTTTTAGATGGTTTCTTTAAAATTATTTTTGACATAGGGTCATAAAGTAGATGGAGGAAATGAGCTTCATGATGGCTTTTGACCCTTCTTGTCAAATTCCTTTCTAAAACCTTTCCACAATTTTCATGTGGTGGGTCAGAGTGGCTATGGCCAGTTTTGCCTAATGAGGTCACAGTGACTGAAGGATTCCCTCATTTAATGGAACTGGGAATGATTCTAACCTGAGGGGATGTGGCTCCATCTCCCAAGCCAAAGGTTGGAAACTGGTCTCAGGAAATACTTTTAAAGGAACTACAGAAAAAAAGAGGAGTCCTGGTGGTGTAGTGGTTTAAGAGCTTGGCTGCTAAACAAAAGGTCAGCAGTTTGAATTTAGCAGTTGCTCCATGGAAATCCTGTGGGGCAGTTCTACTCTGTCCTATAGGGTCGCTATGAGTCCGAATCAACCCAATGGCAACAAAAACCCAGTGCCGTCGAGTCGATTCCGACTCATAGCAACCCTATAGGACAGAGTAGAACTGCCCCATTGAGTTTCGAGGAGCGCCTGGCGGATTTGAACTGCAGACCCTTTGGTTAGCAGCCATAGCTCTTAACCACTATGCCACCAGGGTTCCCCAATGGCAACAGGTTTATAGAAAAAAGAGTAGCATTTGCCAATCAGAAGAGAAATTTTAGATTGTCTATATTGGAGGGATTAATTTTTTCAGGTTTACTTTGCTTTATCTAATAGTCTTGGGGCCTAGAGACTAGGGAGTAAATAAAATGTTTATAAATTGAATCTTGAGTCTCTCTGGGTGGTGCAAAGGCTTAACACTCTCGGTGACTAGGGAAAGGTTGGAGGTTTGAGTCTACCCGGAGATGCCATAGAAGGAAGGCCTGGTGCTGTCTTCCAAAGAGGGGGGAAAATCAGCCACTGAGAAGTCCGTGGAGCACAGCTCCACTCTGACACACACACGGTGACCGTGAGTCAGAATCAACCCGACAGCAACTGGCTTTTGGTTGAAAAATGCCATACACGTAGTAGGGACTCAATAAACGTTATGAGTAAATGAAACCCTGCGGGAAACTCGTCATTGAAAGTAACCCTGAAGTGAATGTTTTTTTGGTAATGTGGTGGAAATTAGTCTGTTCTGCCTGAAATTTCAGATATTTTTCCATCCAGGTTTTCTGAAAATGAGGTATGCTTCTATAATTCCCTGTTACAGCCAATATTTGCAAGTCCTGTAACTAAAAACTGTTTAAGCCTAAAGACAAATATTCCATCGGTCACATCCCAACCCGTGTGAAAAGGGCAATACTTCTTAAAAGGAGGAATTCTTAAAATGATAAATTATTTGTTTGGAGCAAGGAATCTTTGAAAAGCCCAGAACGTTAATAAGCGAAGGAGGCGTTTAAAATAAACCACCAGCGTGCTTGTAGCATGAGGTCATTCAGACGCCTCACCTTCAAAACAAAAGGTTTCCCTTCTTCCCTAGCTTTTTCTCTTTCTTTTTTGACAACCACATCAAGTTTTCCTGGCTGTGGCCGGGGAGCCGCGCTCCAGCTATTAAGCTGTGTGAGAGCAGTGAGCTTGGTTAGCAAGGATCGTGTGTGCAGTTGTCAACAAAGGCTTGTTTTACTAGGAACAGTGACTACGCAGGTCTGTGCAGAGGGTTGTGTGCAAAAGTGTTAATCAGTAAGCAGCTTGAGCCGTACTCAGAATCTCTTTGACATAGTTATTTGGCTCTTCAGGGGTGATTGTTGGTTCTGTCCGTTGGCACCCTCTGGGAAAGAAGTTCATCAGTATGCTGAGTTCCTTCCGCTGAGAGCTTGACTCAGTCTTCTGGTTGCTTTCTTTTGCTTCTCTTTAGTCACTTTGCACAGGTGCACAGCCCGTTAGTATTGGTGTTTAAGTACAGCGTGCTGGTGAAATGATAATGATCTCAGCTTCCATCCCGGATGACAGATTCTTCTAGCAATGCTTCAGTGTCCCTGACGGAGGGCATTTTGTACACACGCTCACACCCGCGTGCATGCAGCCTCTCACACGTTCACACACACACACACACACACACACACACACTCGCCCACTCATACTCCCAGCCGACTCAGATTCCAAGAAGTACAGAAAGGAGTACGGTTGGCCGTTGGAAAGGGTGCAAGTCTGGTGCCTGGAGGAGTGACGGGGGGTGAATGGATTCTCTTGCTCTGTTTGGCACATGGCAAAAGGGCTGCATCACTCCAGGAATTATTCCCAGCTTTATTCCAGCATGGCTGAATGATTGAGGTCCAGTTGTCAGAAACTCGAAGCTGATGAAAGTTTCACTTTGAGTCCTAAGCGAAGGCTCACGTGTGGACCTTCTCCTTGTGGCGTGCGTGTTTCAGGAAACCCCCCTCAGCTTTTCCCACTCAGTGACCCCATCACGTGTTTGTTAAGTCCCCTGGGGTGAACCTTCCATGCCTAACCGAGACCAGCTGGGCTGATGCCATGGGAATGTATGTGGTGGTCCCTTGTTAAGTCCTTCCGACTCTTTAAGGGTCAAAGAGTGCAGAGCTTGGGCTGGGGGTGGGAGGGAGTCAGTGGGGTCTAAAATCAGATAATCTATTGATGTTCTAATCTTGACACTGTCTCTTACTAATTGTGTGACCTTCAACAAGTCACTTAACCTCTTGATCAAAATTAAGAATAAAAACATAAATAATGGATTAACATAACAATAGCTTAACACTAATTGAACTCCCACTACATGCTGGGCACTGGGATGAGCATACGACGTAGCTGTCACATTTAATCTCGAAACAAGGCAGTGAGGTACATCCTGTATATCTTGACTTTGCAAATGAAGAAATGGAGACCCAGAGAGGTGAGATGTCTTGTTGACGGTGATAAAGCTACTGTGTGGCAGTCAAAAGACTGAATCTTTTGACCCATTCTACCATCCTGTCTCTCTCTGATGTCTTATTTACTAAGATTCCTGCCTCTGAAAGATGCAGTAGATGATGTGGGAGAAGAGGTTGACCAAGGGTCTCCCCAGACTCTAAAGTTCACCTGAACTTGGCTTCTAACCTCTAACGGTTGGGTTTGTATTGACCTATGAGTATTAACATTCTAACTAATCGCTGGGCGGAGTGGTATTCAGCATTTGGTCTCAGGTGTAGTGAGAAAATACAACAGAATAACAGAAAGGAAAACAAAAGGCTGAGGCATCTCATAGAACAGCTCACCTCAGGGCCGGATGATGAATTAATAACACCAGTACCACTGCTGGAAAACCAAGAGGTTCTAGTGAGTTGCTTTAATCAAAGGCCTTTCAGCTCTTAGGCTGAGGGGGCCAGGATTTGTGTAGCTGGACCACAGCAGGAGTCTTGGAAATGCCCCTAGGGGCATCCCATAAGCCCTGTAGACTTCACTGTTCTTAAACAGAGTTTTCCTTAGCAAAAGCTGGAGGGTGTTGAAGGAAGTTCTAGCCTCCTTAAGATTGGCAAGTCTGGGGTAGTACTTGAGCAGGAGGGACTAGTCCTGGTATGAAGTACAAGCTTTTCTGGAGGGGGTCTGGCTAGTACGTAGATTGGGGGGTTTCCGCATGGATGGTGGCTAGCTGCAACATTTGGGGTTTTGAATGGAGACTGTCACAAGAGAAGCAGTAGTTAACCAAGAGCATCAGTTTGCCTAGTTTGAAGATTGAAGAGTAACCTTTGAAAAAAGGATTGCCTGTTTATTTTTATATCATGGGTACCCAAATCACATAATTGGTCATTGGCCCTGACCCTTTTTATTAACATGGGTGTTACTGTCATTTGGTGGTGGTTTTAATGCAGGGGTTTTTGTTGATACTCTAGAGCAGAAAATAAACTGACCCAAACACAAAAATATTTTACCCACACCCTGATTCTCTTGGAAGTATATTAAGATTACTGCCTACTCTTTGGGATGGCCAAAGTTCCCTGGGTAATTTTAACCAATCACTTATTTACATCTTTGTGCTAAGTGCTTAGACATGACTGAGTAAATGAAATTTTAGGAGGAAGAATAAAAGAACAGAAATAACACAGGTTGTTTTCTAATTTTAGCTGACTTTTTCTCTTCTGGCTCCTCCAACCTTTCCTTCTTTATCTTTATGATGGGTACTTCCAGAACTTCCTGTGGATAATGCTAACAGTAACAATAATAATAGCTATTGTTTTGTAGGAAGGAGCCCTGGTGGCGCAGTGGTTAAAGTGCTAGGCTGCTAACAGAAAGGTTGATGGTTTGAACTCAACCAGCAGCTCCGCAGGAGAAAGATGAGGCAATCTGTTTCCGTAAAGATTATAGCCTTGGAAACTTTATGAGGCAGTTCCAGTCTGTTCTACAGGGTTGCTATGAGCTGGAATCGACTTCAGGGCAATGGATTTTTTTTTTTTTTTTAATTGTTCCATAGTGGCTACCTTTAGTTAGACCTTGTATAATGTTTAAAAAGTTTCTTGTATGTTAGCCCTTAAGCAACCTAATAAGTGAGAGACTATTACCTGTATTTTAAATAACAAATGGAGATTCAGAGAAGTTATGTAACTTGCTCAAAGTCACACAGCCAGCAAATGGCAGAGCGAGGCTGGGAACCTAAGAAAGTGTAGTCCCAAAGCTAGGTCCTTTTGTTTCCTGTTTTAAAATGGTTTTTTTTGGAGTTGTGAAACCGTGAAACAAAGGATTACAAATCCTGCTTTTTCAAAAAGCTAAAGGTTTAAAATGGAAATTATTTCTTTTGATTTTCGGTGACTCAAAAAAACGTTGTTTGGGCACATTGCCCGTTGTAGTACAGAGGGAAGACTTTCACAGGGACGTGATGACAATCAGGGGTCCTTACCAGCTCTTTAGGTGCCATTGGGTTTTCAGTCCTATGCCTTCCATTAGGTTCACTGGAAGTCCGTTGTTAATAGTATTTCCTGCGAGAGTTTGTGAGTAATAAAACCAGTCAATAGGACTTTCCGTAGCAGTCCATGATGGTAAAATCTTGATCTTTGAAGGACGGAAAATATCTTCGTCTTGCCTTAATGATGGAGCCGTGATTTAGTTGGGCATCAAATTCTAGACTGAAAGCTGTTTTCCTCAGCATTGGAAGGTTTTACCCTTGTTGGTCTTGATTTTTGCTTTTGAGAAGTTTGCTAACCACCTAACTGTAGTTCCTGTGAGAATTTTGCTTTGTTCTGATTTTTTTTTTTTTTTGTTTGTTTGTTTCATCGCAGTATGGTTTTATCTTTCAGTCTAAGGACTTGTTTTTCACCCCAGTTCTGGAAAATCTCTCCAAATATTTCATCTTTGTAATTCCCTCCATTCTTTTTCTAGCATTGTTAGTAGGCAGATGTTGGAGCCTCTCAGTCTATCTTCCATGTCTTTTACCAGTTGCCATCACGTTGATGCTGGCTCATGGCGACCCCACGTATGTCAGAGGAGCACTGTGCCCCATGGTTTTCAATAGCTGATTTTTCAAAAGTGGATCGCCAGGCCTTTCTTTCCAGGTGCCCCTGGGTGAACTCAAACTTCCTTTAGGTTAGCAACCGAGCAGGTGAACTGCTTGTACGACCCAGGGACTCCTCTTTATCTCTTAACTGAACCTTAATATTTTAAAGAAAAAGTTTTCTTTTTTCCCTTGTGCTTCCTTCTGGGTGAAGAAAACACCTTCTTAGTATTATCTTTTAATTCAGTATTTTTTTTTTTTTTTTAATGTGTCAAGTCTAGATTTATCTCATCTATTGAGGTTTTCAGAGGCCCTGAGTGGTACAAATGGTTAAGTGCTCGACTGCTAGCCAAAAGGTTGGCAGTTTGAACCCACCCAGAAGTGCCTTGGAAGACAGGCCTGGTGATCTGCTTTTGAAGGGTAACAGCCTGGAAAACCCTATGGAGCCGTTCTACTTTATAACGTTTGGGGTCACCATGAGTCAGAATTGACTCAATGGCATCTAACAACAACAGTTGAGTTTTTCTAGTTTAATGAGTATGCTTTTATTTTCCAGGAATTTTAATTGTTTCTTCTTTTATATCTACCTGTTCTTACTCTGCCTTTTAAGGTTCATAAATTCATATCTATTTTTAAGGGATATTGTTTCTTTATTCGGCTCATTAATCATCCTAAATGTAATTTTTAAGTCTTTGTCTGACTGTTCTGTAAAACTAACGTTGTTTGGGCTGAATTCGTCAGTTGATGGTTGATTTGACTTTTGTAGAATTAGATCCTTTTGTGTGTTTTGGAGTTTTGGTTTGCGGGCTCATTTTGAATGGGAGGGATTTTTGCTTTTTTGTATTGTTTCTGTTTTTCTCTCATTCTCCCTCCTTGACTAATATTTTGTGGTTTTGTAGTTGGCTTCACCTGATGCTCCAGGTCTGGTCCATAATTAAGTATTATAATGGTGTTAAACACCATTATATAATGTGTATATATAATATGTATATTGTGTATATATATATATAATATTATGTATTAAGATATGTATAATGTATTTGTGCTCTCTGTTAATTTTGGAAATATCACAGTTTAAGAAGCAAGCAGGCAACCTGACTCAGTGCCTGTCCTCTAAGCCTTCTTTCCTCTATACCCACAGCTGCTGAGAAAGCTGGTACCCCAGGCGGGAGGTCGTCTGTTATTTTGTACAGTATCTTCTCACAGATGCGTAGGTATTTGGAGAGGAGAGGGGGAGCCCTACCTCAGCCCATGGCTTCCAGCACAAGGCCCCATGCCCATCTAGTATGTGGCACTCTCTGGGTCCTCATATCTTTTGGAAGTCCAGTTTCTGCTGTCACCGCTATGCCTGTCTTGGGAGTCCTGCCTTCCTTTGACTTTAGCCTCAATTTCTGCATTTCTGTTTCTTTTCTGGTTGGTGGAGATTTATACCTTACCTTCGAGAACAGTGATGTCTTATTGGTTAGCTCTTTTTAAAAATTTAAAATACATGTTTGGATCAGAAGAACTGTTTTGAAGCTTGAATTTACAGAGCTGACTTGGCCTGACCCAGGCCATTTTCACTTTGTCTGTCTGCTTGTCTTTGCAGTCTTTCCCCAGGAATGACGAAGCGCACGGTTGTGTTGCTGTCTGCCTAGTCCTTTTCCTTCTCTCGCAGAGCTGCTTCAGAAATTAAGGGCTTTGCTTTCTTCCTGGTGCTTATACCTTGATTGGGCAACATTTGGAATAAATTTCAAGGCTCCACCTTGAGTGTAAATGTCAGTGTTATCTCGAGTTAAGGAGAATAAAATTAAGAAATAAGTAAGTTTACAGAAATTATTCTCCAGAACCAATTTTCAGAAGATGTGACATTTGATATGTGTACTCAAGTATAAACTTTGACTTGGCTTTCACACACGTTGTTACGAAAGAGCTGAGAAAGCTTCAGGGGTTTGTTAGTTTCCTTTCTTTTGATTTGAAATAAGAAGTAATACGAAGTGAAAAATTTTCTTCTTATCAAAGTATTTTTGAAAAAAAAAATTTTTTGAAAAGACAGATGCTAATAAGACTGCAAACCTTTTATTTATTTTTAACATCTTAATAAAACCAAAGAACCAGGCAATGTCCAGGATTCAGAGCATTTTAATGGACCTCACGTACTTGGGTTGAAAAGTGACTTTGAGCTTTGGACAGCCCCTCCAGTCCCCCTTTTCTGTCTGCTAAAGACCCACCATAACTCACTTGTCACTGACGAGGATGGTTCTCTTATGCTCAGATGGATCCCGAACCCTGTCTGGTGACTTTCATGATAACCGGAGTAAGACAGATACTTTCATGTTCTCTCTTTATATACAGTATGTTTAATGGAAAACTACTATGTTATAAAATTACTTGTTTATTTTAAATTATTCTTAAAAAATCTTTTGAAAAGATAATATGTGTGCCTGATACAATTTTCACACAAAGTGTGTTTGGTAAAAAAGCCCGTTCCTCCAATTTGTCTCCATTCTTTCAGGTCTTCTGCTCAGAGGTGGCCATGTGACTGTTTCCTTGTGTGTCCTCCCTGAGATCGTCCATACAGATACAGACAAGGATGTGTACACTCCACTTTTTTCATAAGTGGTAGCATATCACACAAGGAACCCTGGTGGTGCCGCAGTTAAGTGTTTGGCTGCTTCCGCTAACGGTTGGCGGTTCAAACCCACCAACGTCTCTGCAGGAGAAGGATATGGTGGACCTTTCCTTGCTTCTGTGAGGATTGTAGTTGTTACTGTTTTGTGCCTTCGAGTCGATTTTGACTCACAGCGATCCTATACAGGGTAGAAAACCCTATGCCACATAGGGTCGCTGAGTCAGAATCGACTGGATGGCACCTAACAAAGTGTATCACACATGCTTCTGAACATTGTTTTTTATACCTAACAATTTATATTGGAGCTCGTTCAGTATTGGAGCCCTGGTGGCTCAGTGGTTAAGAGCTCAGCTGTTAACCAAAAGGTTGGTAGTTTGAATCCACCAGCTGCTCTTTGGAAACCCTATGGGGCAGTTCCCCTCTGTCCTATAGGGTCACTATGAGTTGAAATCGACTCGATGGCAATGAGTTTGGTTTTATTATCGGTATGTACGTATAGTTGTCTAATGATTTTTTTTTCTAGGTTAAACCAGTTAGCTATTGCTCTAACCGCAGTGTACTCAACAGAGCAGTCCATAGGAGCTGTTCCTGTCCAAGGCATGTTTGTTTTAGGTTAAAGAAGGACCTCTCCCTGTTGGACTCTCCTAGCAGGTAGATGCTTGTGACTTTACATTTAAGAAGATAACAGGGCAGACTCTGAGCCTGTGGAAGCCCGCTCACGAGAGAGCCTTTCAGTTCTGCGTTTTCAACAATAGGTGGCGCCAGCAAGTTCTGCATTTGGGCTTTATGTAGATATAAAGCATCACCATTTTCATCATTTTTCATTTTGTATCGCTGTGTTCCCATGTTATGAAGAGCAATCCTGTGGTTCCCTGAAAACCCAGAGGATTTGCACATGCGCACACGAACACGCACGCGCGCACACACACACGGACTAAGACGCCTTTTCTAGAAAGGTTCCTGCCATATTCTACTGTATCGCTTGCCTCGTCCCACCTTTGTAGCTGTCATCCAGTGAGACCAGCCGTTTAGCTATTCACGTGTTAACCAAAAACCAGCTGCCGTGGGGTCGACTCCTACTCACGGGGACCCCATGTGTGTAGAGCAGAACTGGGCTCCATAGGGTTTCCAGTGGCTGATTTTTCAGAATCAGATCGAGTTAACTATGAATATGATTTCATATATGCGAAATAGGCACTGGCAGGTGGATCTTTTGAGGTTCACTTTGCTTGAGATTTGGTCCTTGGCCACACACACGGGGATGCATCTTTGCACTGAGGAGTTTTGTGCTCTCAGAACTTAGGCTGTCCCCTCTGCGTTCCCAGTTGTCTATCGGCATCTCAGCTCTGACACCACCCATCCGAGCTCCCTACCAGCTATGCCCACAGGTCCCATTGACATTTAAAACACAGCCCATTTCAAACTTAACCCGTCATCATTGCCCAGAGAGCAGTTCCCTTCTTTTTTTTATATTGACACCTTAGACTTCTCTCCACCAGTTCATCCTTTTGTCTTTCAAAAAAATGTCTTTTATTTCTGTTGCTTCTCTGACAATAGGAGCCCCTGGGTGGCAAAGGCTGGCGGTTCAGATCCACCCAGAGGCTCCCTGGAAGACAGGCCTGGCGATCTGCTCCCAAAAGGCTAGCCATTGAAGAGTCTATGGAACAGTTCTGCTTTGACACACGTGGGGTCCCCAGGCATTGGTATTGACTCGACAGCAAAACAAGCAGAGCAATCTGACAATACAAGACTTTGATCCCTTTATAACCGTGTGATTTCGTGGCCACTCCCCTTCTAGTCCTGTTAAGTATGAGAGAATAATCCTCCTGGCTTGAGGATGGATCACTGATAGACTGGTCTTCCACCAGATTTTCTAAGTTAAGATTTCAGGTACTGATCCCGACCAACTCTGCAATCCCATACAGGTGTGACACGGGTGTCCCATACGGGTGTGTGATGGGCATCCCATACAGGTGTGACACGGGCGTCCCATACAGGTGTGCATACGCACTCTGATGCCACCTTCCCTCTACTGGCATCCCTCGTGTCCACGGACAGCCCTCAGGAGTTCAGAAACCAAAGGAGGTTCTACGACAGTCAACAATGTTGGTTTTTTATTGACTGAGCATCAATTCCCTCTTTCTTTTCCTTCCTGAAGGGAGCTCAGAACTCTTGGGCCTTCATCATGCTTTGGTTTCATCCTATGGTGGTAACTGTGGGTTTCTGCCTTTATAGGACCTTTTGATCTCGTACAAATCCCAGTAGGCCAGCTTGTATCTTTATGCCAAGACTTTGCAAATTTCAGCACTCCTCAAATTCTCCTTTGTTTTCTGTAAATTCAGATATTCACAGAGAATACCAGAGCGTGCATCCAGAATTATGAGTATTCTTTGCGCTGTGGGAGCCCCTGAGTGGTGCATATGGCTAATGTGCTCTGCTGCTAACTGAAAAGTTGGAGATTCAAATCCATCCAGAGTAGCCTCGGGAGAAAGGCCTGGTGATCTACGTCCACAAAATCAGCCACTAAAAACCCTGTGGAGCACAGTTCCACTCTGACACACGTGGGGTCACCCGGAGTTGGAATTGACTCAGTGGCAGCTCGTTTACTGGTTTGTGCCGGAAGCTTCTGACTAAGCTGTTGAACATTTTGCCGTCGTGTTAGGTCAGGGACCCATACCACCGAGGTCTGTCCAGTCCTGTAGTCTCTGCCCCATCCACAAAGCCTGCTTGAAAACCTTCATAGCTCTTCCTATCTTTCCATTCAAGACCAGCGCTCTGTAGATCTAACTTACTTTTTCTGTGTAACGTAACGTGATCTAGAATCATCTCTGCAAGCCTGGAAGATTTAGCCCTGTCTTTCTGCGAACAGGAAAGGTCGCCTGCCTCAGAGGAACACACGAGAGAGGGAGGGAGAGAAAAACGGCGATGCTTAGTGATGTTACCAGCTGCTGACGAGAAGATCCTGGGCCTCCTGTATCACAGTTAGCTCACGGCCTCCTTCCACACCACTTCCCACCAGCAAAGCAAAGGAGTGGAGCCACCTTCCCTCTGCAGCCCTCCCCAACCAGGCTTCCTGTTTGCATCCTTTGGCTTTTGTTTCTCTCCCAAAGATGCTTCTAATGTTTATTCTAACCAGATCTCACCTACCCATATGTGGCCAAGATCAGCTTTCAGCCTCTTCGGGATGAATACCTCTGATTTCTTTTAAAACTGGGTGGGTTGATAGTCTAGGAATTGACTCCAGCTAATTACTCATAATGAAACCAAATCAAATCAACCCCATTGCCATCACCTTTATTCCAGCTCTTAGTGACCCTATAGGATAGAGGACCCTGCCCCATAGAGTTTCCAAGGATGTAATGTTTACGGAAGCAGACTGCCACATCTTTCTTGCAAGGAGCTAATGGTGGTTTTGAACCACCGACCTTTTGGTTAGCAGCCGAGCGTTTAATCACTGTGCCACCAGGGCTCCAGTTAATCATAATAGCCACTGTTTGTGGAGGTCTTACTATATGCGGGATACTTAGCACTCACTGTCTTTTTAGCACTCATCCTCAGTTCTATGAGGTAACTAGTGTTATTACCTGCCCCGTTTACGGTAGAGGACAACCAGGTTCGGGGAAGTTAACTTTCCTGTGATCATACAGATAGAGAGTGGCCAGACTTGGAGACTTGGATCTTTCCTTCATACCTTGCTGCCACTCTTTGAAGCAGTGCTATGAGGTTCTACTTTAGAAAGAAGCTGGAAGCCGTACAGTTTTCTTATCCTGAACCCTGCTTATCGCTTTTTACCCTTCGTTCCACCTCGGGCATAGATGGACTGTCTGTGGTTCATAGTTTGAGCCAGGCATATAACACCCTTCAACCTTCTCTACCAACAAACAAAAAAACAAACCTATTGTTGTCGAGTCAATGCTACCTCATAGTAACCCTGTAGCACAGAGTAGAACTTCCCCATAGGGTTTCCAAGGAGCGGCTGGTGGATTCGAACTGCCGACCTTTTGATTAGCAGCCAAGCTCTAAACCACTGCGTTACTCTGTTTGAGTTTCATAAGTTGTCCCTGTTGGTAATTTGTTAATTCAGTTAACATATATTTGTTCTTACGACTGAAGGCCCAGGGTGGTGCAAATTGTTAACGCTCTCGGCTGCTAACAAAGATTGAAGGTTTGGGTCCATCCAGAGGCACCCTGGAGGAAAAGCCCAGTGATCCATTTCCAAGAAATCAACCACTGAAAACCCTGTCGAGTACAGTTCTGCCCCGACATAACATGAGGTTGCTGTGAGTTAGAATCTTACTCGAAGGCAACTGGTTTGGTTTTTATTATTCTCATAACTACATACCAAACAGGGGGATACAGCTGTTCAAAAGTCTTATCTTACATGATCCTGTCTTCATGGACTTTACACATTAGTTGAGGAGAATGCACTCTACATGTAAATAAGAAAAAAAAAAATAACCAAGTAAGAGAGAAACTTGGTTCTGCTGATTCTTATTGTCAAGATATTGGAAAGCCCAATTAGCTTGGGTAACCGGGTCACAATCTGCTGCGAAAAGGCACTTACATGAATGTAGTGTCTCATGGGTAGGAATTAGTAATTCAAACCAGTGTATGTTTGAAGTTGATTAAAGGAAAATAGTTACATTCCTGAATAATGATTCAAATGTGCTGGAAAGTTACCCATTACTCACGTATTATATAAATACATTTTAATATTCTGGCCAATGTTAAGATGATATGATTTCAGGTAGATGGCACTATTAAGTCTTCATGCAGTCATAGAATGTTGAGTTAGACAATGTGGTGGGTTGTTTGACCTTCTCCTCCCTCGTTTTCCCTGATGAGCTTAAGACTCTGAGAAATCGCATATGTAATCTTCCCCCTTCTTCCCAAATTCATGACTCGCAGGGTGAATAGATTCTGGGTTATTCAAGGTCTCGAGAGTTCAAGTTGTCAACATTTCACCCTCTCATACATTCACAATGTCAATGACGTGGAAATTAGAACAATTTGAACTTCATGGTTCTTTTCCTTAAATGTGGTGAGGAAGTGTGAAATCATCATTAAGAAGAGTTAGCTAGATCTCTTCAGCCTGTCTTGTCTAGCTTTCATACTCTACTAGCTACCGAATGGTTTTGGTAGTTCTGGTGACTCAGGAGGCAGCGTTACTCTGGGTGGCTACTTTAGGAGACCACATGAAAGCAGTCATGCTCCTTGTTACGTTGCAGGAATGAGTTTTTCTCAATGCCATCACTGAATTTCAATGGAGGAAATAAATTACTCAGGCATTTTCTAATGGCTAAAGAATTTTCCAGAGTCTTGGCTGTCTAGTTCTCATCATGTGGAGGCTCCATTACCAAACAGTAATTGATATAATTTTGACTAGCAGGCTGATACTGCTTAGAAAACCAGCTAAATAAAACATCTGAGTCATAGATTCTAGACAGAATTTCAAAGAGGGGGACTATATGAGAGACTTAACCTTTTGTAGTTATGAGAAAAATGCAGACTTGGAGGAAATAAAATAATACAAAAAACTGTGGTCATGTCCAGGATTGACCACTCATTAACTTTGTGAACGTGGGCAAGCTACTCAACTCTCTGAGCCTCATTTCCCTCATCTGTGAAAATGAAGATGTAATAATTTCGGCTGTAGCTGTCTCATACTGTTGTTGGGAGGATTACGTGAGATCACAGTTGTGAAGGCACACTAGAAAATACTGTGAAGTCAGAATGGAGACACAACATGAAGAATGTAGCCATGACATTGAATTGTGTACGTAGAAACTGATGAATGGAGGTGTGGTCTGTTGTGTATACTTTAACCAAAATTAAAATGAAAGAAAACACTATGAAGATCTATGTAAGGAGGAGGGCTCAAAAAATATTGTAGCTATGACAGTGATACTCAAAGCGACAACTGTGATTGATCTAAATCTTTGCATAGAATTATGTATAAGAGACCATTAAACGGGTACTTAGATGCTTTTATGTGTTGGTGTAGTGACAGTGTTTGAAAAATACTAGTCACTAAAGGCACTGTTTTTATGTTCAACATTGATACCAGTAAATGAAAATAGATTGAAATATCTTCCTTGTTTCAAAGAAGTTTAAAGGTAGCTTTCAAAAATATGATCAATAAAAAAAGATGAAACCAGGTAAGTGAGGAAATGGGGAGAAGGAGAGTGTGATGAACTAAAAAGCAAGTTAAGACGTCAAATGTATCTCATATGCCCTGTACAGTTTGCTAGAGGTGGGCAGAGATTTGGTTCTGAGTTTCCCGGCAGCCAGTGCGAAGAAGGAAACATAACATATGTGTACATCAGAGTGCCCAGAGAATTAAACAGTGAAGCAGGGCTATTTCTAATATGGGGACAATGTTTTTCAGGGAGCCCTCTAAGGAAGACGGTGTATAAAGAACTGAACAGCGTTGTACAAAGCTTCTCAATGGTAATCAGTCGTATATTTTTTGAGGTCGTTATTGTTGTAATGCCAGATGTCAAATTCACTGTTTGTTAGTAGGCTTTTATTTACTTGGTTATGTCATCATTGAGCACTCCCTGATTGGCACAAATGGTTAAGCACTTGGCCACTAACTGAAAGGTTGGTGGTTTGAGTCTACCCGGAGGTGCCTTGGAAGAAAGGCCTGGTGATCACCTTTCAAGACCACTGAAAACCCTGTGGAGCACAGTTCTACGCTGACACACTTGGGGTTGCCAGGAGTCAGAACTGATTCGATGGCACTGGTTACTCATGATTGAGTGTATATTAGAAGTAACGATCTATGCGATCAGCTTGCTCCCTTCCTTTGTTTTATGTATTAGGGAACTGAGGCCTTGAGGAGTGGGGTCAAAGCTCGGGGTTACGCAGTGCATCTGTCTCAGAGTGCAAGGGGCTCCGATTGCGAGTGTTTTCTCTGAGCCTGCGGTGTGATCGTGGGAAGGCTCCTTGTCTCAGTATAAGTACCATTTGGCATGAGTTTCTAATTGCGAGTTTTGCAGTTTACACTGGTGCTTTTTTCTGGGTCTTTGTTGTAGAAACTAGTGAATTGGGTGAGATTTTCCTGAGGTGTTTGTTTTTGCTTCTAGAACTTACCAATAAGCCTGCAAAACCAGATCTGGAATTTATGGAGAACAGGTCTTAATATGAAAAATTTCCAACATTTCTGATTAATCTACCTGGTGCACCTCCCCGTGAAGTATTCTCAAGACTGTCATCTAGGACATGACCAGAAAATGTAGAAAAACAGTAATATTCTATACAAATATTAAAAAAAAAAACCAAAACCATTGTTTTGAAGGATAGATGGATTTAAAAAATATTGGTGAGAAGCCTAAGGGAGTTGTTAGGTCGGCTCTGTAACACATTTGTTTGCTCACATTCATGGGAAGTGAATTCTGATGTGAGGAGCAGTTAAGAGGTCCCTGTGGTGTTTCAAAGACTGAACAAAACAAACATCTTTCATCAGGGAACTTTAGATCAACCATGAGAATAAACAGGGGCCCAGGTGTTAGAGAAAATAAGGGTGGGTTTCCCAAAGGGTCAGGCAGTGTGCTGAGAGATAGCAGAGAAACTTGGCTCTCTAAGGTTTGTAAGGCAACTTGATTGTGACTTTGAGATGGGCGCATTTGTGGGCTTTTAACCTAGGGTTAGAAATTATAGCCACCACTTGTCCGTCAGTTTGTCCTACTGTGTTGGCTTCCATGTTGCTGCGATGCTGGAGGCTATGCCACTGGTATTTCATAAGCCAGCAGGGTCACCCATGGTGGACAAGTTGCAGCAGAGCTTCCAGATTAAGACAGACCAGGAAGAAAGGCCTGGTGATCAACTTGTAAAATTAGCCAATGAAAAACTTATGGATCACAACAGAATATTGTCCAGTGAAGTGCTGGAAGATGAGCCCTCTGGGTTGGAAGGCACTCAAAATATACATTGGCTGCAACAACGGGCTAGAGCATATCAACAATGGTGAAGATGGCACAGGACTGGGCAATGTTTCATTCTGTTGTACGTGGGGTCACCATGTATCAGAGTCGACTCAAGGGCAACTAATAACAACATGTGAATCACGGGATATAAACATTAGAAGCAATGACAATGAGAAGCCATCTCATCTGTCCTACCCATGGGGTTAAGTGACTTGACCGAAGTCACACATGGAAGATTAAAATCCGAGATACCCAATTTGGAGATACTTGGCGATGCGCTGGGTTGGAGAAGAGGAAGCAGTGCTCATGTTCAGTGCCTTTTTCCATCGGAGAAACTAAAACCTTTGACCAGATTATCTCAGAGCAACGCCATATATCTAAAAGTGATTCCAGTTGTCATGTGTAGGTGTGGAAGACATAAGTACTTAAAAAGTGAGTCTTCTCTTTCCTGGAAAGACCCTGGATTGCCTATATAGGGATTTTTCCCCGATTCCCTGTGGAACAGCAGAAAAAGGAGTAAACATGAAGGCTATGGAGGTAAAGGAGGCAGGGCACAGCCTTGTGCACCGACCCACTGGCCTGAGAAGTGCAGTGCCCTGTCTTTCCATCTTACTGACGGCAGAACGAATCTGATGTTTTTTTTTTTTTTTATCTCAAACGTACGCACTCACTAAACTAATCTGTTAAGATGTAAAGCATCTACCACATTTTTTAGTCAAATTGCTAGCGTAGAGTTATAGGATAACACATTTCCTTGGACTTGTTGCTGTTAGGTGCCCTTGAGTCGGTTCCGACTCATAGCGACCTATATACAACAGAACAAACGCTGCCCGGTCCTGTGCCATCCTCACAATCGTTGCTTTGTTTGAACTCACTTTTGCAGCCACTTTGTCAGTCCACCTCATTGAGGGTCTTCCTCTTTTTCGTTGACCGTCTACTTTACCAAGTGCGATGTCCTTCCTCCAGGGACTGGTCCCTCCTGCTAACATGTCCAAAGTACGTGAGATGAAGGAGCATTCTGGTGTATTTCTTCCCAGACAGGTTTGTTGGACTTGGCAGTGCCCAGATCTGGTCCCAGTGGTGCTTTGATTGTTTCCTTTAAAGCTGGTAGAATAACCTTTGACTCTCACGTCTGAAAACTTGCCTCCTGAGTAGGTGATCTGTGCACACACTTGCCATTGGATTGGGACACTGTGACTTGAAACATTTGGCAAACTCCAGTGCCGATGTAGGGAGTCCTGGGTGGTGCACACAGTTAAGCCCTGGGCAATTAATCGAACCCACCTAGAGGTGCCTCAGAAGAAAGCCCTGATGATCTGCTTCCAAAAGGTCACAGCTTTGAAAACCCTATGGAGCAATTCCACTCTGCACACACGGGGTCGCCACGAGTCAGAATCAACTTGACGACAGCTACCAACAGTGACAACAGTGCTTAAGCCAACTCGAGGCTGGCTCTGTGTACATTGATCGTACATGTTGAGTGTTACATGATTCACAAGAGAAGAGGACAGGTAGACAGAAGGGGAAGGGTGGACTTTTCTAAGCATCCCGTTTTGGTCTGTCTTCTTCAGGCCCTAAGGTGAGTCAGCGTAAGTCTTTCTAGAAGGACTGAGTCACGAGGCATCTGATGCAGAGTGAGGCCGTCTTTTGATAAGCAGGTAGTGGGAGGAAGCTTGGTGGGTAGAATAGCATCCCATCTGGGGGTTGTAACAGAAGAGGAAGGTGCACATGCGACAGTGACTAGAGAAGTCATGGCTGATGTCTGGACGGCACTTAGAGCTTGCAAAGTGAAGTCACACACATTGTCACTGACCCTGGGTGGAGAAAGGGAGGGAGGGAGAGGAGCAGTTGTTGGTCGAGTTATCTCCGACTCATGGCGACATTGCTTATAACTGTCCTGCACCATCTTCATGATCGTTAGTATATTGGAGTTCACTGTCTTAGCTGTTGGAGTCAGTCCATCTCATGGAGGTTTGGCCCCATTTTCACTGACCCCCTTTTACCAACCATGGTGACCTTGTCCAGTGATTGGTCTTTCCTGATGACGTGTCCCAAGTAAGCGAGCCCAGGTCTCACCATCCTCACTTCTGAAGGAGCGTTCTAGTGGTATTTCTTCTAAGGCTGGTCTGCGTGTTCTGCGGGCAGTGCGTAGTACATTTGGTGTTCTTCACAGACACCACAGTTCAAATGCACCCATTTTTCTTCTGTCTTCCTTTCTCAGTGTTCAGCTTTTGAACACACCTTTTGAAAAGACCACAGCTTGGGTTCAGCACACCTTAGTCATCTAAGTGACATCTTTACTTTGTAAAACTTTCAAGAGGCCTTTTGCAGAAGATACACCCAATGCAAACTGATAGATGGGTGGTGGGCGCCAGCAGCCACAAACAGAGGCTTCAGCGTCAAAGCTTCAGCACCGTCCTCCCAAGAGCCGAAGTAGCTTCTTCCTCTTTTCCTTTCCGGTTCTGTACGTGGGCAGCTAATCTCAGTGTTCTTGGCACTGGTCAGATGGAGCCTGGCATTCTGAATATGTGGCATAAGTTCTCTTGGTTTTGCTATACAGAGCGGGTCACCTTTGTCCCAAAAGGACCGTTTTGCATGGAAGGGGAGAATTCAGTGGTCTGAGAAGCAGGAGCACTGGCTTCTTGGCATAGCCCAGCTCTGGTTACCAGTTCCCTGCTCTCTACGCTGGGGAATTTGCCCAGGTGACCCCTGGTGTCCCTTTCAAAATCTCTTCCAGAGGTTTCCCAGCACTGGGGCTTCCACTGGGGCAGCGACAGATGACTCTGCCATTCAGGTTGTCTGATTCTGTAATCACGTTTGCCTTGGCTTCTTCTTTTTTCCTCGTAGGTAGACACAGTCCTTCTCTCAACGTTTTTGTCCCCTGTTATTTTCATACGTTGTCTTTGCCCCGTTCTCTTGGAGTGTAATCATATGTTAGCCAAAGGCAAGTATTAGATTTTCTTTTCCGTGTGCTCTATTTCTTTCTTCAGACATTCTCTGAAATCAAAGGAGGGTTGTGGGAGAAAATCAGGGTCAGGTATCTGAATTAAGTTGAGAGAAATTTAAAAGGCTCTTACCTCACTGATTGTTCTTTATGCCCCCATTTGTCCAAGGGGAATGGAAGACAACATTTTGCCTAGCGAATTCATGGAAAATTTTTTTCCCAGCTAATTCATGTATTTCTCACAGGCTTGAGGGTTCCAAGAAAATGCCAAATGAAAATAACCTGTTTTTTTTTTTTTCATTTGTCACCTATGTATTTGGTTAACTTTTTATTTTAAAATAATTTCAAAATTACAGAAAAGTTACAAGAATAATACAAAGAATTCCCAGACGCCCTTTTCCCAGATTCCACAAATTTTGACATTTGACCTCATATGCCTTGTCATTCCCTGTGTATGGGTACCTATATTGTCATCGTTGTTAGGTGCTGTCGAGTCGGTCCCGACTCATAGTGACCCTACGTACCACAGAATGAAACGCTGCCCGGTCCTGCACCATTCTTACAATCATTATGCTTGAGCTCATTGTTGCAGCCACTGTGTCAGTCCATCTGGTTGAGGGTCTTCTTCTTTTCCACTCACCCTGCACTTTACCAAGCATGAGGTCCCTCTCCAGGGACCGATGCCTCCTGACAACATGTCCAAAGTATGTAAGACGCACTCTCACCATCCTTGCTTCTAAGGAGCCTTCTGGTTGTACTTCTTCCAAGACAGATTTGTTTGTTCTTTCGGCAGTCGGTGGTATATTCAATATTCTTCGCCAACACCACAATTCAAAGACGTCAATTCTTCGGTCTTTCTTATTCATCGTCTAGCTTTCATGTGCATATGATATGATTGAAAATACTGTGGCTTGGGTTAGGTACACCTTAGTCTTCAAGGTGACAACTTTGCTTTTCAACACTTTAAAGAGGTCCTTTGTAACAGTGTGCCTATAAATCTAATTCTGTACCTATATCTATTCTATGCCTATATCTAACTCTATATGTATATATTTATATGTAGTTTTTGTTATTGTGTGCCATTGAGTCAATTTTCAATTCACAGCTACCCTGTGTGAAAGATTAGAACTGCCCCATAGGGTTTTCTTGGCTATAATCTTCACTGGAGCAGATCTCCTGGTCTTTCTCCTGCAGAGCATGCTAGGTGGGTTCGAACCACCAGCCTTTTGGTTAGCAGCTGGGAGCTTAACTATTGTGCCACCAGGGCCCCTATGTGTCTATGTACAACACACTCCATGGGAGAAAGACCTGGCAACCTGATTATATATTTAATCATTTGAGAATAAGTTGTAGACATGTTGCCCCATTGCCTCAGAACACTTCAGTGTGTATTTCGTAGAAAAGAAAAGAAAAATCCTTCCCCTGCTGCTTTAGGATGCAGTCCAGAGTGACACATTGTTGTCGTTATGTCTCCTTCACCCGTTGCTGCGAGTCGATCACTTTAACTGAGATCAAATGAGTAACTGATGTTGTCTCGTCCTTCTGCCTGTTCACTATGCACGTGAAAGAAGTCAGTTATGTCTACATATTGGGATGCTATTTGGAGATTGCTGGGTTTGATCACGTTTATTGTAGGTTCACTGTACTCCTCAACCCATTTTGTATCTTGAAATGCACAGCAAATGGTGATAGGTGTACGGAGCACAAAGTTAAATGGATAAGCTTCATAGAGGATGCCATCAATGGCCATGAGGGTTCTGGGTTCCAGGTTATCCTTGTCTTGTTATGCCTGTCACCAGGTAGGGAGACACTGTGCTCAGCTCTGCGTTAGAGCATGGTGCTCCCAAGCTGCTAAGATAGTGCGAGGACCTAATTCTTGTGTCTGTAGTGTATGTGCCTTGTTGGTCAGCTCTGGCCAGGTTTGTGCCACTGATCACAAGAAAGACCGTGCAAGAAAGTGTGGCTGTCTCATGGCAACCCCTGCAGAGGTGCTAAGCCCTTGGCTGTAGTAGTGGATCATTCAGTATTGCCATAAAGGTGACTCTCCAGTTCCAACTGATAATTCATTTCTTTATCCAGCAAGTATCGACTGTGTGGCAGGCACTGTATGAGGTTGTAGGGAGACAGTGCTGACCAGTCTTGGCTCACCTGGGGCACACATTCTAGAGGAGGAGGCAGGTGATAGAAAAGGAAACAAATAGCAAGGATGGTTTCAGATAGTTATGACTGCTCTGAAGAAAATAAAGCCATGGGTGTGTTTTAAGTGGTGTGTGGGTAGGCTAATATGCTGTGATTTACCTTTTTAAAAGATCAGTTGGCTGAGGTTTGGGACTTGGGTTTTAGGGGGCAAAGAGTGGATGCGGGGGAGTAGGAGAAAGATGGTGATTTTGAACTGGCTTTGAGCCGGAATGGAAACTCTGGTGACATAGTGGTTAACTGCTACGGCTGCTAACCAAAGGGTCAGCGGTTCATAATCCACCAGGCACTCCTTGGAAACTCTGTGAGGCAGTTCTACTCTGTCCTATAGGGTTGCCATGAGTTGGAATCAACTCGACGGCAGTGGGTTTGGTTTGGCTTGGTCCAATATGGAGATGTCCCCGGGTGGCGCAAACGGTTAAGTGCTTGACTACAAACTGAGAGGCCGCTGGTTTGAACCTGCCCAGAGGTGCCTTAGAAGAAAGCCCTGGCACTCTGCTTCTGTCACAGCTTCGAAAGCCCAAAGGAGAGCAGTTCTAATATCCACATGTGGGGTTGCTGTGAGTTGGAATTGACTTGACCACAACTGGCGTGGTCTGGTTTTGGTCCAATATGGTAGCCACTAGCTACATGTGGCTGTTTAAATTTAATGCAAAATCAATTAAAATGATAAATTCAGTTTTTCGGCACATTAGCCACATTTCAAGTGCTCAGTAGAAACGTGGGTAGTGGCTACCAGATTGGACAGTACATATACAGAGCACTTCCATCATTTAGAAAGTTCTACTTGGCAGCGCTGGTTGTAATAGTTGGTGGAGGGATTTGGGTTAGAGTTTGGAAGCAGCATCAACTGGACTTGCTGATTGATAGGATATGGTGCTAGAAGGGGAGAGACAAATTAAGAACGATGTATGGCTTTTGGGCTTGAGCGCCTGGTTAGCTGGCTGAGACCGGGAAGGAACGGGTTTGGGCGTACACATCAGTAGTTCTGTCTTAGATACTCTGCCCTCTCTTCCAGGGCAATCTTAATGGAGGTGGAGGAGAAGGAAGAGCCCATTGTGATGAGCTTTTCAATCTCCTAAACCCACCAAACCCAATTCCAACTCATAGCGGACCCTAGCAGATGCCAAGTGAGTCCCATGTGTTCGTAAATCCCCACCTTGCTTTAATTTTAAAGGGGCCATTATTGTCTGTTGGTTGTTCTATTAAGTGCTATCTCGTGCTGCTGCAGAGTTTAGTGCCTCAGAAATCCTTTTGTTTACTATGATTTTATTTGAATTGTAATTTGGGATGCCGAGCTATCTTTATTGAAGAGTGACTTATTATGGGACCACAGGTAGAGGCTGCTGACCTGGACCTGGGACAGGTAAATTAACCCATACTAAATCCGTTGAGTAGACTCTGACTCGTGGCATCCCAGGTGTGGTGTCAGAGTAGAACTGTGTTCTGTAGGGTTTTCAATGGCTGACTTTTTGGGAAGCACATCATCAGGCCTTTCTTCCAAGGTGCTTCTGGGTGGATTCGAACCTCCAATCTCTTGGTTAGCAGCCTAGCACTTTACTGTTTGCTCCATGCTGTGGCTTCCTGTTAGCCTTACCCTTTTGGAGCTTAGCAACCTGAAATATATAGACAAGGCATGTCTTCTAAAGGGGGGATGTTTTGGATTGAATTGTGACCCCCCGCCCCCCCAAATATGTGTTGTAAATCCTAACCCCTGTACCTGTGGCTATAATCCCATTTGGGAATGTTTTTTGTTATGAAGAAAGCAAAGCCGTGAATGTGTTTAAGTGGTGTGTGTGTGTGTGTGTGTGTGTTTGTGTGTATTAGGCAGCGTTAGTGTAGGATGTGTCTTGAATCAATGTCTTGACATACAAAACAGTAGATCAAGGAGCAGAGGTGAGGGACCATAGATGCCACACCACATGAAGATCGCCAAGGAGCCAAGGACAGTCCATGTTGTACACTGTGTGTGAATGCAAACACTGGGCGCTTTTCACTGTTAAGGGAGTCCCTGCCCATTTGGAAGGAGTCACTTGCCTGTCCATTGGCATGGGGAGAGGCCCTGTATTGACAGTATGGCTCAGGGGAAGGTGAAGGCTGAGCAAGTATTTTTCTTTGTTTTAATGCCACAATGCTCTTATTGCTAATGGCCTGCACCCAGGTGTGGGGTCTGAGCCACGTGATAGAGGCCACTTGCAGGCTATGTGTTCTTCCCTTCCCTTCCCTTTCATTCTGCTGACGCATGAACGTCCTCTTTGGCTATGTCTAAGTCTTCTGGTGCTGCTGTGACAAAAAATACCACAAGTGGGTGGCTGTAAAAAACAGAAATTTATTTTCTGCCAACTCTGGAGGCCAAAAATCCAAACCAGGGACTTGGTCATGTTGATTGCTTCTGTGGGCCTTTCTCCTGGTTCCTGGTGACTGCAGTTGCTGGCTTTCTGTTGCTTGTAGACAGGTCCTCATGTGGCATCTGTCCTAGCCCTGCGTGTGTGTCTCTCTGTGTCGTTATTTCCCTTTATAAGACACCACGCAGAAGGGATTAGGTTTAGGACCCAGCTTACTTTGGAATGACCCCATTAACATAACAAAAGAAAACTCTCCAAACAGGATCATATTCATAGGTACTGGGGCTAGGACTTCAACATTTTTGGGGATACACAACTAAATCCATATAACAGGCTGTTAGGGTTTCAGGTTCACCACTTCTTTGCTCATGACCCAGATGCCCTGGAGCCCTGCTTCACGTGTCCAGACGCTCTTTCACTGGGGAGTGGGTGAGATCTCAAGGTCTTTCCCTTGCACGTTTCACGGGGCCACAGCGCCTGGCAGCAGCAACCCTCCCAACGTGGCTCTGTTCTCTTGAACCTACACTGATTAACGCATGGAGTCTCCAGTCTCTGAAGCCCTTGTGTGAATCAGATCGATTCCGATTTGCTGTTCAGCAGAGGAGGGGTTTTGGTTTTTAATATAATGCATGTGACATTCCTTGCCTGCTTCGTTCCTTTTTGTCATGACAACCCCCTCCCCCCTCCATTCTGCTCATCAATAAAGAATGAGTATGGGCAACTCTGTAGCTATAGGAAGGATAAGCTTCCCAGGGAAGTGTGGAGAGTTTTGAAACCCGAGTCATGTTGGACTCTGAATGTCCCGGGAAGCACAGAAATATGGGGAGAGAACTGAAAACAAAGAACAGCGAGGTAGGCATTGTGGCGAACTTACATGTAGCAGCTGAATATTGGCTCTTCCCAGCTTCTTCCAGAACTCTGGCTGGGTTCTCTAAGTCCAGCAAATTTGCCAATTCAACCCACATTTTTCTCCTTGCATGGAATTAATTTAGAACTAAGGAAGAAAAACTACCCTGGCATCTGTCTATTTAAATAGAAGGAGAAGTCTGCGACTTCTTTTTTTTTTTTAAACTATCTTCTCAGAGCACATGTAATGAATTTGTGTGGACAAGATTTTCTCAAACATTAGGAAGGCCGCCATGGGACCATCACGCCAAACCATATGGAGTCCAGCTTCAAAAGGAGAGTCTGAATTCAGACTCTTTGATTTCTGAAATTCTCCTATGTCTACCCCTCTATTGAAGAACCATTTTTAAAAAAAGGATCTTGAGAGCAATTTTTGAAGGCCGACAAGTACCCATCCAGTGTTGCCACGCTATTGAAGGACACGCACGGAAAGCTGGAGCGTGACTTCGTAGTGGCACGATATTGTGAGGACACTTTGAAGTGGTTGAGTTATGCAGACATGTTTTCAGAGACTCCAGCGTCCAGTAGGTACTGGAACTGGGACTTGATGACAGGAACATTGACTACCTGCAAACTGAGTCGTAGAAAGATGACTCCATAGACCCAGGCGAGGGGCATCGTAGTGACCGCCGGGGCTTGTGACGTTTGGAAGATGAAAGCAGCACATGAGAGTATCTAGGAATCTTTTCTTACTAAAAAAAAAAAAAAAAATTTTTTTTCTTACTAGAGTCGTGATAAAGACTAAACAGATTTTTTTTCTTCATCATAAATGATAAGCCTTGTGTCAGCTTCTACAAAAGCTTGCAATCAAAATGAACAAAAGAGCTGAACTCTCTTCTCACCTGCAAGTGGGTATATATAGGACATACGCGTATGCATACACGTGTGTGCGCATGCACACACCCATGTCTCTTACACACACACACATGTCTTTTACTCCTGTCCCCTCCCAGGCAAATGTGTGCACTGACTGAAGTTTGGAGAAGGTTAGACTGGCTTTAACTAGAGTCTTTTAGAGGTGAGGTGATGGGGGCAGTGGTGGGTCAATGGTAGAATTCTCCCCTTCCATATGGGAGATCTGGGTTTGATTCCTAGCCCGTGTACCTCAGGCACAGCCACCACCCTTCTGTGAGGAGGCTTGTGTGTTGCTGTGATACTGAACAGGTTTCAGTGGCGCATCCAGACTAAGACAGCATAGGAAGAAAGGCCTGGCTATCTGCTTCTGAAAATCAGCCAGTGAAAAACCCTGTGGATCACAACAGTCCGATCTGCAGCCCATCACGTGGATGGTGCTTGTTGTGCATGCGGTCGCCATGAGCCAGGGGCCAGCTCCACAGAAGCTGACAACAAAGGTGAGGTGGAAGGGTTTACATATAAAAAACAAAAAACAACCAAACTGTTGTCGTGGAGTCGATTCCGACTCATAGCAACCCCCTAGGACAGAGTAGAACTGCCCCAGATGGTTTCCAAGGCTGCAGTCTTTACAGAAGCAGGCTGCCTCCTCCTTCTCCTGTCGGTTAGCAGCTGAGCACTTAACCACTGCACCACCAGGGCTCCTTAGTTTGCATATAGGGTTTGCATTTTCAAAGTACTGGTGGCACAGTGGTTAAGAGCTCGGCTGCTAACCAAAAGGTCTGCAGTTGGAATCCACCAGCCACTCCTTGGAAACCCTATGGGGCAGGTTTACTCTGCCCTATAATGTCACTAGGAGTTGGAATTGACTTGATGGCAACAGGTTTTTTTTTTTTTTCCCAAAGTACAGCGCACTGTCCCAGGTGAGGTAGGCAAATCTTTTTTAAACTCCAGGCCAGCATTTTGGTGAATCTCCTCCAATTTGGGTAAATGATTATCATAAGTCCCATGTCGTTGACCAGCCTTAGCCGGCTAATTGTTTTCTCCCAGACTGCAGAACGCACTTCACCTTCTACCGTGTTTCCCGTCTACATGATTTGCGATCTCACTGGTGTTAGCAGCCACAGCAGCTGAGGAATATGTTATTTTACACAGATGGTGAATGAAGAAGTAAGCTCGGTTTCAGGAAGGAATACGGCATCCTGGGAGATTTCAGGGCTGAGGATAAAGACCATTTAGGAAGTATTATGGATTGAATTGTGTCCCAAAAAATATGTGTTGTAAATCCTAAGCCCTATACCTGTACATAGACCAAGAGGTAATCATTTGAACAGAACAGGGGGATATTGTATGGTTTAAAATCAGGAAGAGTGTGTGTCAGGGTTGTATCCTTTCACCATATTTATTCAATCTGTATGCTGAGCGAATAATCCAAGAAGCTGAGCTATACGAAGAAGAACGTGGCATCAGGATTGTTGGAAGACTCATTAACAACCTGCGATATGCAGATGATACTATACCTTGCTTGCTAAAAGCGAAGAGGACTTGAAGCACTAACTGATGAAGATCAAAGACCACAGCCTTCACTATGGATTACACGTCAACATAAAGAAAACAAAAATCCTCACAACTGGACCCATAAGCAACATCATGATAAACGGAGAAAAGGTTGAAGTTGTCAAGGATTTCATTTTACTCGGCTCCACAATCAACACCCATGGAAGCGGCAGTCAAGAAATCAAATGACATATTGCATTGGGCAAATGTGCTACAAAAGTCCTCTTTAAAGTATTAAAAAGCAAAAATGACACTTTGAGGACTCGGGTGCACCTGACCCAAGCCATGGTATTTTCAATTGCCTCTTATGCATGTGAAAGCTGGACAATGAATAAGGAAGACCGAAGAATTAATGCCTTTGAATTACGGTGATGGTGAAGAATGTTGAATATACCATGGGCTGCCAGAAGAACAAACGAGTCTGTCTTGGAAGAAGTACAGCCAGAATGCTCCTTAGAAGCAAGGATGGCGAGGCTTTGTCTCATATACTTTGGACATGTTATCAGGAGGGACCAGTCCCTGGAGAAGGATATCATACCTGGTAAAGTAGAGGGTCAGCAAAAAAGAGGAAGACCCTTAATGAGATGGATCGACACAGTGGCCGCAACAATGGGCTCAAGCGTAACAATGATTGTGAGGATGGCACAGGACCAGGCAGTGTTCTGTTCTGTTTTACTTCGGGTCATTATGAGTTGGAACTGACTCGATGGCACCCGACAAGGACAACATACCTTTGATTATAATCCCATTTGGGAATGGTTTTTTTTGTTATGTTAATGAGGCACTATTAGTGTGCAGTGTATTTTAAGTCAGTCTCTTCTGAGATATAAAAGAGATTGAGCAAGCAGAGGTAGGTGGGGAGAGATGTCAAGCCACATGAAGATGGCCCAGGAGCAGAAGCTCAGAAGAGATAAGGACCTTCCTCCAGAGCTGACAGAGAGAGAAAGCCTTCCCCTAGAGCCTGCATCCTGAGTTCAGACTTCTAGCCTCTTAAACGATGAGAAAATAAATTTCTGTTTGTTAAAGCCACCCATTTGTGGTATTTCTGGTATAGCAGCACTAGAGAACTAAGACAGGAAGCTAAATGAAACGGGAAAGAAAGCAGACTGTGATATGCCAGGTCCTCCCAGGCTGTCATTGTTTTCTTACCTGTGGTTTCTCTAACTTTTCCTGGTGTGGGAACTCCCGAGGGCAGGCACTGTTGAGTCTCTCTCCTGGGGCCTGGCATAGTCCTAAGGAGCCCTGGCAATGCAGTGGTTAAGGGCTCAGCTGTTAACCAAATGGTGGTTCAAACCCCCCAGTGGCTCTGTGGCAGGAAGGCCTGGTAGCCTGCTTCCATGAAGATTGCAGCCCGGAAAGCCCTATGGGGCAGTTCTGCTCTATCCTGGAGGGGTGCTGTGAGTCAAAACTGCCTTGGTGGCACCTGACAACAACAGCAGCAGAGTTCTGGAAGTTAGGGATGCTCAGCCAATGTGGGGCGAATGGGATGGCAAAACCAAAGACATTTGCTGCCGATGGAGGTTCTTATTGGCTGCTGGTTCTGACAGAAGATGCTTTTCCCCAAAGTTTGCAGAAGCTTCTCTGCCTGCTGGGCTGACCATTTGACACATTAATAACTTTGAAACAGAATATGGGTCAATTTAGGCACTGCCTCCTTTCCACAAAAACACACACTCGAGAGCTTTTATGACAGGATGATCAGAGAGTAGAATTTACTTCTGAGCAATTATCCTCCTTCTGTTAAAGGTTGTTCCATGAACTTTGATCCTGAGTTTTGCTTGATGTGTGCTAGAATGGCATCTAGCCGGGCACAGAAAAGTCCCTGGAAAATCCTCGTGTGAGGTAAAGTGTCACTGGGACGAACACACCTCCCTCCATCGCTGTCCTCTGACTTGGCTTAATTTGCTAATTTTTTTACAGCACCAATCTCTATCTGAAATTGTTTATTGTTGTTGTTTACATGTTTATTTTCTGCATTTCCTATTAAAGTGTCATTGCCGTTGTTAGCTGCTGCCAAGTCGACTGATTCATGGCATCCTAACATACAACAGAGTGAAATGTTGCCCGTTCCGTGCCATCTTCATGATTGTTGGCATGTTTGAGCCCATTGCTGTGGTTATTGTGTCAACCCATGTCACTGAGGGTTTTGTTTGTTTGTTTTCATTGACCCACTACTCTTCCAAACATGATTAGTGATTGGTCTTTCTGATGACTTTAAGTCTCACCATCCTTGCTTCTAAGGAACATGCTGGTTGTATTTCTTCTAAGACTGATTTGTTTGTTCTTCTGGCAGGGCAGAGTATAGTCAGTTTTCTTTGCCAATACCACCGTTTGAGCACATTGGTTCTTCCGTCTTCTGTTTCATTACCCAACTTTCGCGTGCATATGGCTGAGTGAAGTATAAGCTATGCAAAAGCAGGGGCTTGATCCGTAACTCTGGCTCTGCACGGGGCCACGTCTGCCTCGTTGCTTCTTTTGTACCAAGTACCCAGCAGAGTGCCTGGCACGTAGAAAGAGCTTAGTAAATATTTGCTTAATGAAGGAATGAGTTAATTTGATGATCCATGCCCACTCCCAGAGTGTGGTCAATCACAAATATGGCTGTGAAGTGAGGTGGGACATGACTAGGACACTAGGGGAAGCCCCAGAGGACGCGCCACCATTGGAGTCAGGGGAAGAGAAATAGAAGTCAGTCTGTGAAACAAAGCAGATCAATGACCCTTGTTATTTTATTTTTTATATACTTAACATTACTTTTTTTTATTGCAATATAATTTACATGTAAAATTCAGCCACTTGAAGTATATAATTCAGTGACTTTTGGTAAATTTGCCAAATTGTGTAACCATCACTACAATTTAATTTTAAATGATCTTCGTTGCCCAACAAGATTTCTTATGTCCATTTACAGTTAATTTCCATTCCCACACTCAGCCCTAAGCCCTAGGCAACCACTAATCTACTTTCTGTTTTTATACGGTCACCCATTCTTTACTTTTCATATAAGTGGAATAATAGAGTAATGCAACATGTGGTCTTTCGTGTCTGGTTTCGTTTACTCAGTGTAACGTTCCCAAGGTTCATCCATATTGTAGCATGCTGTCAATTCTTCATTCCTTTTTACGCCCAAAATCAATCCATCGTATGGGTATAGCACAATTTGTTTATCTATTCACCGGTTGGTAGACATCTGGATTGTTTCTAATTTTTGGCTCCTGTGAATAATACTGCTATGAGCATTCATGTACATGTGTGTAGACACATGTTATCATTTGTCTCGGGTACATGTATAAGAGTGGGATTGTTGGGTAAATTTATTTGATTTTTTAATAAATTGCCAAACTGTTTTCCAGAGTTGCCATACCATTTTACATTTCCACTGGCAAAGTGTGTGGAGCGGCCCTGGTTCTGTGTGGGTTTATTTTTGGGTTGTGGTCTCTTTTGACAGTCTGCCTGTCCATTCTTTCATCACTACCACATTGCCTTGATAACTAGCTTTATAGTTGTTGTTGGGTGCCTTCAAGTTGATTCTGACTCACAGTAACCACACATGACAGAGTGGAGATGCCCCACAGAGGTTTATAGGCTGTAATCTTCCCGGGAGCAATTGTCAGGTGTTTCTCCTGTGGAGCTGCTGGGTGGGTTTGAACCATCAACCTTCCAGTTGGCAGCTGAGCGTGTAACAGTTGTGCTACCAGGCTCCTTGTGACCCTTGTTCTGAAGGGCTGCCTTTAACCAAGCTTGCGAACTCTTTTATTCCACCCTCAGTTAGTAACACGGTGTATTTCTTTACAGAACCCAGGTATGTGGGGGCTGGGTAGGATGGTGGCAGGGCTTGGATGACCTGCCTCTGCACTGAGTGTGAATGAATTTAGGACTTCCTTGGATACCGTGTCTTAAGAGCCTGCTAGAAAGAAAACCCACTGCCCATAGCCATCCCATTGAGAAGCCCACTTTGTGGGCTTTGTTAGAGTGGGACCAAGGAGACCTTGAATGTACACCACAGGGAACCCAAAGGAAATGTACATGAAGAACAGGACAGAGGATCATACATTTTGTATCATCTGGAAGAGCCCAGTGACCTGGTTTTTATTGCTTCACCATATGGCCAGGATTGAACTAGATGCCCATGGGGGGTGGGGAGGTATGATGCTTGGGAACATGGTTTTGTTGTTGCGATCAATTTCATTCACAGGAAACCACAGCCAAACCCTACAAGACAGCTGTATTGGCTTCTTAGGGTTGCTGCAACAGAGTACCACAAAGTGGTGCCTTAAAAGGACAGAACTTTTCAGCCTCACAGTTCTGGAGGCCAGGAGTCCTAATTCGGGGTATCAGCAGGGTCCTGCTCTGTCTGTGGGCTCTAGGGGAAGACTCCTTGTTGTCTCTCTCAGCCTGTGGTAGCCTACCCCAGGCTTTCCTTGGCTTGCAGCTGCAGCGTGACTCCGACTCTGCCTCAGTCCTTTTCACGTGGCCATCTTCCCTCTGTGTCTCTTCTCTTTCACAAGAATATAACTGAGACCGGTTGAGGGCCCACCCTACCCCAGTAAGGCCTTATGTTAATTTAAGTGATAACATCTGTGAAGACCCTATATCCAAACAAGGTCACGTCCTAGGTCCTGGGGAGTTAGGACTTCAGCAAATCTTTTTGGGGGACACAATTCAATCCATAACCAAAAAACCAAACCCATTGCCGTTGAGTTGATTCCGATTCATAGCATCCCTATAGGACAGAGTAGAACTGCCCCATAAGGTTTACAAGGAATGCCTGGTAGATTTGAACTGCTGACCTTGTGGTTAGCAGCCATAGCTCTTAACCACAACACCACCAAGTTTTCCTCAATCCATAACAGGGATTGATTAGATTGGAAAGCATGGTGTTGACTATAAGTGAGGGAGCGACTTTGAAGAGGACTGCCTGTGTGAGGGGTCACTGAAGCCTTGCAGGAGGCAAACGTGTGTGGGCTTTATCTTGGAAGAGGAAAAAAGGGGGATATTTCATGTTCATGGTGGGCCAACATGAGAGAAGGCCCAGCTGAGAACTGCAGCTTACTGGTGAGACCATGAAGAGGCTGGCTTGACCAGAGCTGTGGGAAATAGAACCAGACAAGTAAAGCTGTCTCCAGGCGTGGAGCATGGTGGGGGGCCTGTAGGCTCCCTGTGTCCTTGGACTAGGAGGACACACATTATTTTCCTTTCTGTATTTTGAGGCTCTATCATGTCCAACACAGCCTGGCTTAATTTTAAACCAAAAACTTAAGTTGTGTGGATTGTGGAAACCCCACATAAGAAAAGAGTCCCTGGGGCCACTCACTAAACTTTGCTCTTCAAAAAAATATATTGAGGAAAAAAAAAATCCCTGCTCAGCAGTCAAAAATAGCTTGCTGGATATGAATTTCGGCAGGCCAAATTTGAAATTCTATTCTAATTCAAAGCATGTCCACAGCCCTGTTTTCAGATTTGCCATTTAAATGCTTTCTCGGATAATACAGAGGGATGTTAAGATAAACTAAGGCCACCTCAGAATGGGAACGGCAATTGGATGCCCAACTCTGCTGATAACAAGAGGCGTGCTAATCTGATGGTTACTTTCTGGTTGGTTTGTTCAAAGATAGAGTGATTAACCACACCACAAATCCTTTGTATATTGCAAAGCTATCATAATCGGTTCTTTCTGATGTTTTTTCAAGAAGGTCTTTGGGGCTTCTGTTACCGAAATTAGGCTCACTTATTAAGGCTCGAGTTGACTAAGGTATGTATTGTTCTGAAGAAGGCTTCTTTCATTCAGTGATCCTGATGGGTCGCCTGGTGTGGACCAGGCATTGCGTTAGCGCTGGAGGCTCCAAGCTGAAGGAAATGCCATCCCTACATTCCATGAGCCACAGGGCTGGTGCCCCCCTCCCCCGTCCCCCCACAACCTGTTGATGTCAGGTCGTGGACTGATATTGACAAAGTTAAGGGAAAGATGGTGGGCGAAATGCAGACTTCTTATTTTCCAGCCTTGGCCTTGAGCAGTGGTTCTCAGTCAGGGCTGATTGTGGCAATGCCTGGAGACATTTTGATATTTTGATAGTTGCAATGGGGGGGATGCTACTGCATTGCTGGTGGGTAGAAGTCAGGAATACTGCTGAACAGTCCTGCAGTATGGGACAGCCCCACAACAGGGCATTATCCCAAGTGTCCACATTGCAGCGTCAAGGTTAAGAGACCCTGGCAAAGCAAGCAAACAAATATAAAAGCAAACCAGTTGCCATCGAGTTGATTCTGATTCGTGGTGACCCCATGTGTGTTAGAGCAGAACTGCACTCCTTAGAGTTTTCAGTGGCTGTGAACTTTTAGAAGCAGATCACCAGGGATTTATTCCAAGCACCTCTGGGTGGATTCAAACTGCCAACCTTTTAGTTAGTAGCCGAATGCTTAACTGTTCACACCATCCGGGGACTCCAAGAGGCCCTGGCAAAGAGGAACTTCATAAAATGATTGAAATCCCACTAAGACTCTAGCAGTGAGCTTGTCTTTGGCCAAGACTGTGATTAATGTTGGAGAGAAAAGCAAAATGGAATTTAATGATTTATAAGAATCCTGAGGATAACTGGTGCAATGAGAGTAACATGGACTTGTCACTGCGTTATGAAATTTTTCCTGGAAAAAGTAAGCCTGCCTCGAGAATTTGTCCAAATAGGGGCTCTTTTGTCACTTGGGATAGGAGGATTCTTTTTGGTGTGTGGGGCTGTTCTATGGATAGGGAACCCTGCTGGTGTAGTGGTTAAGAGTTTGGCTGCTAACCAAAAGGTCGGTAGTTCAAATCCACTAGGCGTTCCCTGGAAACCATATGGGGCAGTTCTACTCTGTCCTATAGGGTCGCTATGAGTCGGAATCAACTCAGCGGAAGTGGGTTTGGTTTTTCGTTTTTGTTCTATGGGTGCGGGATGTTTAGCACCCCAGCCTCCATCACTGGTGCCAGTAACACTCCCAGGAATTATGACAAACCCAGATACCCCCCCCAGATATCTCCAGGTCTCTCCTTACGAGAGGTTGGACCAGCCCAGAATGAGAACCCTCAATGAAGGAGCACCCATCTAGGGGCCAGGATGTGTGGGTTCTAGGTGAACTCTGTGACTCCCGTTGGAAGTCATTTTACCTCTTTAGGCTGAGTATCTTCATTTCTAAAATGAGGGGATTGGGTTAGATCGGGTCTTCAAAGTAGAGCATATGCGTTCATTTCATTGCAGGAAGAAAGTCTTAGAACTTGTGAACGTCCATTTATTTGTCATGTGGTCTTTTAAGATTGCTTCTCTTGTGTATGTTCTATCCTGCACTTGGCATGGATGGTGTCAGGGATTGAATTGTGTCCCCTCAAAATATCTCTCAACTTGGCTAGTCCATGATTCCCAGTATTGTGTGATTGTCCACTATTTCATCATCTGATGTGATTTTCCCATGTCTCGTAAATCCTGTCTCCGTGATGTTGATGAGATGGGATTGGGTGCAGTTATGCTAATGGTGCAGGACTCAGTCTTTAAGATGAGGTTGGTTTTATGCCAATCTCTTCTGAGACAGAAAAGAAAGAAGTGAGCAGATAAGACAGGGAGACCTCATACCACCAGGAAAGCAGCACCGAGAGCAGAGCGTGCCCTTTCGACCTAGAGTTCCTGCATGGAGAATCTCCTAGACCAAGGGAGGATTGATGACAAGGACCTTCCCCCAGAGCAGACAGAGAGAAAGCCTTCCCCTGGAGCTAGCACCCTGAATTTGGACTTGTAGCCTACTAGATTGTGAGAGAATAAATTTTTCTTTGTTAAAGCTATCCACTTATGGTATTTCTGTTATAGCAGCACTAGATAACTAAGGCAGACGGTATCATGAGTATATAATTTCCATATAACTAATGTTAATGTTATCAGGAGAGACCATTCCCTGGAGAAGGACATCATGCTTGGTAAAGTAGCAGGTCAGTGAAAAAGAGGAAGACCCTCATTGAGATGGATTGATAGTCCCTACAACAATGGGCTCAAACATATCCAGGATTGTGAGGATGGCACAGGACCAGGCAGTGTTTTGTTCTGTTGTGCGTAGGGTCCCTGTGAGTAGGAACTGACTTGATGGCAGCTAACAGCAGTGTACCTTTAGGAGTGGTATGCTCAAGCATGTTTGACTTAAGGACGCTCCATTGAAGAAGCTGGGAGCTCAGAGCTCTCCGCCTCTGACAGCCTAAGTTAGGGGGTGGAATGTCCTAGAAGCTGAAGGCTTTCTAGCCACAGACTCACCCTGCTGAAGGATGCACAAGGTGATGGACATCCAGCATGCCTCCAAGAAGCAGCTAGCCACAGAGGTCCATCTCCTGGCGTTTGGAGACTTGTATGGGGCTTAGGGCAAAGAATGACACCTTCCTTTGTAACCAGAGTTAGATGTTTAAGAACTGGCAAGCCACCGGGGTTTTTCAATTTTTTTCTCTCCACAAGTGTGGAAAACACTATTCCCCGATAGAAAGTTTGATTGTTACTTTGCAAAGTGCGTGGGCACGTTGTGAAGTTGCGTAACCGCCTCTTACCAGAGGGCCTGGTGGAAAACCGTCTCTCCCTCTCCTGCCCACTTCAGCAGGAGCACAATAGCCCACTTGCTTGCAAACACTCATGCTTCACCAGGTTGAGCAACTTGGTGTGACTTTATATTCTTAAGGCCACTCTCTGGAGCTTGTTCAGAGGCATAGTCCTTGCTCAGCCCCCTCCCATTGACGTCAGGCTCAGCTGTGGGGAGACGTGCATGTTGAAAACCAGAACTTGTCCGTGGCGGTTGTAGCCTCAACATTAAAAAAAAAAAAAAAAAAAAAAACCAACTCTCCATCCCCCTGTTCCCAAGCTCCTTCATTGTAAGCTCTCCTTTTGTCATTTAACTGGGGGGAGAGCATACTTCTGTTTGCCTAAAGAGGCAATATTTAAGGAATCAGCCAGTTTCTTAGATTACTTATGTGTGGCTAGAATCTGCTTTGACAAATCAAAGTTTTTCACCCAGGGGACGGGGCTGAAATGAAAACTGCAGGCCTGGTTGGGTCTGCTCTTGGCAGACAGGAGGCAAGTGTGACGTTAGTAAAAGAGAAGGGACTTTGCTGTTGTGTTCGGAGGGCTTGTTGAGTTGTGTAGGCTGATTGTGCCGTTCTAAGCGCTCTCTTCTCGCTCCCAGCTTTATTCAAGGGACATATGGTATTTCTGTGGCGGTTAAGGGGGAAGTACTTTACTGCACCCAGATAAGGCAAAGTGAGAATTCTCAAATCAGTGACCTAAACTGATCCAAAAAAAAGTCCTTCCATTTGCTTCCTGGTTGCACCCACTGCTCAGAGGACTGGGTTTGGTTCCCAGTCAGTGCACCCCCCGCACAGCCATCATCCACCTGTAACTGGAGGGGCTGTTAGTAGGGGCTTGTGTGCTGCTGCTGCTAGGATGTCAGCAGAGCTTCCAGACTAACAGACACTGGGAAGAAAGGCCTGGCAATCTACTTCTGAAAATCAACCAATGAAAACCCTATGGATCACAGCAATCTAATCTGCAAATGACCATGGGGATGGTGCAGGACTAGGCTGTGTTTTGTTCCATTGTGTATGGGGTCATCATGAGTTGGGGGAATGGTTAAGCACTTGGCTGCTGACCGAAAGGTTGGTGGTTCGAACCCCCCGAGCGGCTCCATGGGAGAAAGACCTGGCGATGTGCTCCCATAAATATTACAGCCTAGAAAACTCTATTGGGCAGTTCTACTCTGTCACGTATGGTTGCTATGAGTTGGAATTGATTCAAGGGCACCTAACAATGACAATAACAACTTCTGCCTAAGGATTCTGTGATTTTAAAAGGGCAAATTGTCTTCCTTTGCTTCTGGCCCCTCTGGGGCCACAAACATTGTATTTGGTTTCAGCGTGCGTGAATGTCCACCTAAGGATGCTAAACATTCATTGGTTGTCAGTGTCACGCCCCCCAGTACAATAGGCCAGGTAGCTACATTAAAATGTGAAAGCCGTGTTAATCTCTCAACTGTACCCAGATTTGACAGGTCGCATTTCAACTGAAAAACAGTTCAGCTCCGTTGTAAGTTGACCCAGGGTTCATAGTTATCAAAGATGTTCCTTCATTCTGGCAGTTGCCACAACTCTGCTGTTTTCACAGAGAGATGGTTCCATGTATGGATGGCTCAAGCTCCTCATTTAATCTGAGAGTTTAACTTTTTCATTACCATTGGGTCAGCGGTATACCAGCCACTTGTCATACCTCTGGCCCTCAGAGATAAGGCGTTATCCTGGTTCTAAGGCATTTAGGGTCAAGGTGGGTCCCTTCTGAAACACGTGAAGCTCAGCAGACCAGAGCTGGGCCTCACTGTTGTGTAGGTTGAGCATTCTATTAGGTGATGCTTCTTGGATGTGTTAGTTTTGTAAACTTTTGCCTTTTTTCCTTTTATTTCTGTGAGATAAGGCTTGCAAGCATAATTACGGTTTTCCTGTGTGATAGTTAGGGAGCCCTGATAGGTTCATTTTGGTTTTTCTGTGTCAGATTTGGAAAACCAGAGATTCCCCACGAAACCTAATGAAAAGGTGCCCACCGTAAATTACTTATCTAGTTCTCATTGGAACTCTGGTAGCATAGTGGGTAAGAGCTACAGCTGCTAACCAAAAGGTTAGTAGTTCGAATTCACCAGGCTCTCCTTGGAAACCCTATGGGACAGTTCTACTCTGTCCTGTAGGGTCGCTATGAGTCAGAATGTACTCAATCAGCGATGGGTACAGGTAGTTCTCATTGCTATGTTGTTGTACCACAGATCAGTGGTACCACAGTGCCACTCGCCTCATTGGTGGCTTGTATTACCAGACCATGTTTCTCAAAATCCATATTACCATCCAAAAATTTAAACACACTCAATTAGTAAGCATGCCTTCCAAAACTGAAAATAAATGCAGTATTAAAAAAAAAAACTAAGGAGAAAAAATGTAGCGATGACAGGGTATTAAGGTGTGAAGCCCACATTTCCCCAAGCCTCAGACATGCTGTGAAGAGACCGTGGAGTCTTCTCTCGTTTTGTTGACCTTGGAGGTTGGGGGGTATGGTCCCTTGCGTAACCCCAGCACATGTGCTGTGTGAGATTTCCCTAGGTCATCCCTAAAGCTATGCCTTCGTTTTTCCTTGGTAGGCATTCTGAGTTTTGTATCATCAGAACTTCCTGTTGAGAATGGTAATTTTATTTGTAGAAAATGAACCACTTTCGGCAGGGGGAGGGGGGGTGCCGGCGAGTTGTGGTATAGTGACATTTGGTTAGCAGGCTTCTGTTTCAGCCAGTCTTTTGTAATTTTTTGTAAGACCCTCGTTATAGCCACTCTGAGCTTTCTGGTTTCCAGAATGGAAGCCCTTAGTCTTTGTTTAACATCTTCAGGAAAGGTATCCAAGCGAGAACTCATTTACAAATCCTCTTGATTACTTTGAAGATCCTCTTTGAGGAGGCCTGGTGGTACAGTGGTTGAAGTACTTGGATGCTAACTGAACGGTCGTTGGTTTGAACCCACCAGCTGCTCTATGGGAGAAAGATGTGGCAGTGTGCTTCCTGTAAGGATTACAGCCTTGGAAACCCTATGGAGCAGTCCCACTCTGTCCTGTGGGGTCATTATGAGTCAGAATCAACTTGATGGCAACGTGTAGAACAGGTATCACAGTGCTTTTCATATACTTCATGACACGCTTAAAACTTGCGTCTCTCTCTTTCATAGATAGGATTTTAAATTAAATTCCTTTATAGAGCAACAAGGAGCCCTGGTGGCTCAGTGGTCAAGTGCTCAGCTAACTGAAGGTTAGTGGTTTGAACCCACTAGCTGTTCCGTGGGAGAAAGATGTGGCAGTCTGCTTCCATAAAGATTACAGCCTTGGAAACACTGTGGGGCAGTTCCACTCTGTGCTTTAGGGTCACTGTGAATTCAGAATTGACTCGATAGCAACACGTTTTGTTTTGTTTTTTGTTCTGGACAGTTCTGCTATAGATTTCTTTAGGTGCAGGTGAACAAAAACATATAGACCCCCCCCACCAACCAAGTAATTTAAAGACAGGAGGATCTTGTATCCGTTAGTCACTTTCCCTTCAGACCTTCAACTTTCCTCTCTTCTAGATTCTTTCTGCCAGATTCCAAGTCAGATTTGCAAGCAAGCAAGCAAACTGTGCAAAAATCAAACTGAACTCCAGCCTTCCTTTGACTACCTGGATCCTTCTAAACTTTTTCCTCGTATTCAGATTTCTTAAAGGAGAAATCACCCATGTTTAAAGCCTTCCTCAACCCATTGACATTACTTTCCTTAAGGTCCTTTGTTATTGTTGTTAGCCACTGTCGAGTCAGCCCCTGACTCATGGCAAACCCCATGCACAACAGAACGAAATGCCACCTGGTTCTCTGCCATCCCCGTGATTGGCTACAGATCGGACTGTTGTGATCCATAGGGTTTTCATTGGCTGATTTATGGAAGTAGATTGCCAGGCCTTTCTATCTAGTCTGTCTTAGCCTGGAAGCCCCTCTGAAACCGGCTCAGTATCATAGCAACACACAAGCCTCCACTGATAGGCGGTGGCTGTGCATGAGGCTCATTGGCTGGGAATCAAACTTGAGTCTCCTGCCTAGAAGGTGAGAATTCTACCACCGAACCACCACTGTCCCCTGAGGTCACTAATGACTCTCTTTATTAGCTGGGATTCCTTGTCCTGTCTTGTTGAACCAATTCCAGCTGGCTTAAACATTCATGGAGAAGCCCTGGCTCATGGAACTGAGAAATCCTGAGGTGGGTGCTGGCCTCTGGGGAGGCTTGATCCAGTTCTTGAAATCGTCCACCAAGGACCTGGGCGCTTACTGTGTCCTTCATTGCCTACCATGGTTTGGCTTTATCCTTAAACTCCTCAGTGCCATTTTCTCACCTTCTGATCCCCCAATTCTAGACTTTCCCCTCTTATAGCAAAATGTCCATACATCCTCACATCAAACCTTCCAGGGAAGAGAGAGAACATTTTTGTGTTTCAGAAGCTTCTACAGATATCCCCTTGAATCCCATTGTCTCGGCTTGGATTCTTGGCCCTCTCCGACCCAATCTGTCACTACGACTGGAGGTTTTGAATGTGGTGATTGATCGAGGCCAATCATGGTCCTCTTTGGCTCTATGGATGGGATCATCAAATCCAGATCACGTGACTAAGAGTGGGCATTATGGATTGAATTGTGTCCTCCCCAGAAGATATGTTTAAGTCTTAACCTCTGTACCTGTGAACGTGACCTTGTTTAGAAATGGTGTTCTCCAAGATGTTATCAGTTAACATAAGGTTATACTGGAGTAGGGTGGGTCCCAATCCAATCTGAGTGCCATCCTTATAAAAGAGGAGGAGTTGCACAGAGGCAGAGACACACAGGGGAAGATTGCCATGTGAAGAAGCGCCTGCAAGCCAAGGAATGCCAAGAAACGCCTGGGGATACCAGAAGTTGGAAGAGACAAGGAAGGATCTTCCTCTAGAGTGATGTGTCTGGATTTAATTTGGACATGCCTAGTAATAATAATAAAATTTCATGCTTAACATTTGTGACTTTTATGGAGCTTACATTTCTTTGAATTATGGTATTGGCAAAGAACTTTGAACATATCATGGACTGCCAAAAGAAGAAACAAGTCTGTCTTGGAAGAAGTACAGCCAGAATGCCCCTTAGAAGCAAGGATGTCGAGACGTCGTCTCACATACTTTGAACATGTTATCAGGAGGGATCGGTCTCTGGAGAGGGACATCAGGCTTGGTAAACTACAGGGTCAGCGAAGAAGAGGAAGACCCTCAACAAGATGGATTGATACAGTGGCTGCAACAATGGGCTCAAGCGTAACGAGGACTGTAAGGGTGGCGCAGGACCGGGCAGTGTTTCGTTCTGTTGTGCACAGGGTCGCTGTGAGTCCGAGCCGACTCGATGGCACCTAACAACAACAACAACACATTTCTTATCATTAGTGTCAGCAGTTTGATTTTCTCTTTACTTTTCCCTCTTTTGTATTTTTTCTTGTTAGTAAACCTGGGCAGTCAAACAATTGCACACACATCCTTGGGTGAAAATGCTGCTGCTACTGCCAGACCAGAACATCTGGCCGACAAGCTCTGTCATCTTGGGGCTGCTCAAAATGTTTATTCATCAGCTGAGTGAACAGTGTCCATGTGTGGCACGTGAGGAATGATTGAGGGATTTTCGTGTGCAATGTGCAGAGGTGAAATGGAAATACCTGTATTTGCAGCCCAGGTATACCCATTTGCCTCCAGGACATCTCCACAGAAACGTCCTCGGGCACCTTGTTCTTCCCAGCACCTCTCCTGCATTCTCTAGTTCAGGCGGAGACATCACCATCCTCCCTTGCTATTCGAAGCAGAAGCCTGCCATTATCTGTCATTATCCTGATACAACCTTTGATCCTATCCAGGCACATTGTTCATTTTATGCCCCGTTTCTTAGAACTGCTCTACCCTCTCTGTCCCTGTTCCCACTATCCTAGTTCAGTCCCATGTCTTAGTTTAACTGGTCCACTCAATTTTCCACCACTGTCTGTTTGTCGTGCTATGGTGACTTATGTGTTGCTGTGATGCTGGAAGCTATGCCACTGGTATTTCAAATACTAGTAGGGTCACCCATGGTGGGTGGGTTTCAGTGGAGCTCTAGACTAAGACAGAGTAGGAAGACAGACTTGTGATAGTTCCAAAAATTAGCCAGTCAAAGCTTCATGAATCACAATAGACTATTGTCCAGTACAGTGCTGGAAGCTGAGCCCCCTTGGTTGGAAGATACCACACAATGGCCACCAAAATGGACTCAAATGTATCGACGATCACAAAGATGGCACAGGACCAGGCAATGTTTTGTTCTGTTATACGTAAGGTCACCGTGAGTTGGAGCTGACTTGACAGCAAGTAACAACAACAACACTCAACTGCAGAAGCCATGTTACTGGTGTCCTTTTTGTCTAGTTGTCCTTCTTTCATATGTATCTTTTGTACAAGGGGTCCGCAAACTTTTTCTGTAAATGAGCAGATAATCAGTATTTTAGGCATTGTGGGTCACGTGGTCTCCGCTGTAGCTATTCAGCTGTGCCGCGGTGATAGCAGCCATCGACAATTGGCAAAGGAATGAATGCAGCAGTGTACCAATAAAACTTTATTTATGGGCACTGAAATTTTAATTACACATAATTTTCCTGTGTCACAAAATATTCTTCCTCTTCTTTTTTTTTAACCATTTAAAAACGTAAAGACCATTCTTAGCTTGTAGGCCTTACAGAAGTTCCACGGGCTGTGATATGCTGTCTCAGTTCTACACGGTTATCAGAATGAGCTAATGACAATGCGAGCTGAACAGAATCCTTTGCCCACTTAAGCCATCAGTGGATTGCCATGGGGAGCCAATAGGATGAAGTCTGTCTTCTTTAGAATGTCTTGTTCTTTCCTCCATGATCAGAGCTCCAGTCTCATATCTTCCCAATTCAAGTATTGCTCTGCAGTTTTCCAGAATACTGGCCTCCTTGCAGCTCTCTGCCTGAAAAAATAAAAACAAAAGCCAGTTACCGTAAAGGTTATTCCAATGCACGGAGACCCTATGTGTGTCAGAGGAAAACTGCTCCATAGGATTTTCTTTTAATAATTTTTATTGTGCTTTAAGTGAAAGTTTACAAATCAAGTCAGTCTCTCACACAAAAACCCATATACACCTTGATACACGCTCCCAATTACTCTCCCCCTAATGAGACAGCCTGCTCTCTCCCTCCACTCTCTCTTTTCGTGTCCATTTTGCCAGCTTCTACCCCCCCTTCACCCTCTCATCTCCCCTCCAGGCAGGAGATGCCAACATAGTCTCAAGTGTCCACCTGATCCAAGAAGCTCACTCCTCACCAGCATCCCTCTCCAACCCATTGTCCAGTCCAATCCATGTCTGAAGAGCTGGCTTCGGGAATGGTTCCTGTCCTGGGCCAACAGAAGGTCTGGGGGCCATGACCACTGGGGTCCTTCCAACCTCAGTCAGACCATTAAGTCTGGTCTTTTTACGAGAATTTGTGGTCTGCATCCCACTGCTTTCCTGCTCCCTCGGGGGTTCTCTGTTGTGTTCCCTGTCAGGGCAGTCATCGGCTGTAGCCGGGCACCATCTAGTTCTTCAGGTCTCAGGATGATGTAGCTTCTGGTTCATGTGGCCCTTCCACAGGGTTTTCAATGGCTGATTTTTCAAAAGCGGATCACCGGGTCTTTCTTCTAAGGTACCTTTGGGTAGATTAGAACTGCCAGCCTTTTGGTTAGTAGCTGAGTGCTTGATGGTTTCCACTGCCCACACAGAGCTGTTTCTTTCTGGGCCCCAGAAATTCTCTTCCTGGAATGTCTTTCCCTTTATATCCCTTCCTCCCTCCTCCCTTCCCTCCTTCCTTAAAAAAAAAAAAAAAAAGTATTAGAATTGTTGGTTTGTTTGCTCAATTAAGAGATTTCTTGCTGGCAGGACCATGTCTTACTTGACCCCGTACCCTCATCATCTCACGTCTGGTTCAGCGTCCTGCTAAAGTAGGTACTCAATATTCACTGAATGCACGCACCCACGCATGAATGGACAAATGAATACAGGGCAGAATGGAATAGCTAAATGAGCCAAATTTGCTCTTTTGCTAACAATCCTGACCAAAGTCTTGGTGAGTTCACAGGTTGAAAGCAGAGCAGGCCTTCTTAAGAATGGATTGGGTTCCGAAAGTTTGTAAGTTGGTTGTTCAGAACTTGGAACACATTTTTTCATACAAATGATGTTCTAAGTTATGCTTTGCTGTTCAGCCTAGCCCACAAAAGATTATTTGATGCGTCATGCTGCTGAAATCCTGCAGAGTGGAAATTTAGGAAAAAAAGATAGAAAATAATAACAGAGGTTTCACCTTTTAAATTTTATTAAAATACGACAAATCCACAGCTCATCACAAGAAATTTAAAAGGCATCCCTGGGCATTTTGTAGTATTACGAATTAAACAAAACTAGATCCTGGTAAAGGCTTAGAGTGGAAAGGTGGGAGATGGAGAAATTCTGACGGATTTTTTGGGAGACCTGAGTGCCTTTAAATACACCAATTCCTTACTTTTCTCACTTCAAATCTTCCGGCTTTCTTTGCCTCGTTAAATGTTTATCCCTAGACATTCGTCTGAGCTAATCAGAAAAGATTATATCCATTTTTTTAAACTCAAACATAAATGATACATAGTCACACATTTGAGAGGTTAAAAAAAAAATCTTGACTTCTAATCTACTTCAGCAGAATTCCATTTTGTCTTTGGTTGTTCTCTTGCTTTAGAATGATTGCTTCTTCTGTTTTTGTTTGTTTGTTTTCCTTTCACCTTTTTCTCCTGGTTTTCCTCTCTGACTCATCAATATTTTTGTCATGGTCTTCAATTTCTTTGTAACTTGACCAAGAGACCAGGTAGGCACAAATAGGGTCAATGATAAGATCACCAGCCTGAACTCACTCTTAGCTATTAATTGTTTCTTAATTTTTCCATTATTCAACACATATTTATTAAAAAGCTTTCTGAATGTAAGGTAGAAAGCCAAGTTCTGTATCAGTTAGGGGAAAAGGTTTGGATGGACAAGGCGGGGTGTAAATAGGAATGAAACGAAGTTTGAAGATCAAGAACAAGACTCGGTATTCAGAAACCAGGAAGATCTCAGTCTTTGTAACAGGATATACATGGTGTGAAAACAATCCTAATATTACAGACATTTTTAATGTAGACAAGTACAGTTCCTCTTAAACTCTCTGCTCACCGGTGTACTTTTCACAGTTGGCATATACATTCAGATTTTATTTCATGCACATATGAACATATATTATTAATAATGATTTTTACAAAATTGGGATCATCTCTTAGTTCATCAAATCTAAGATGTGCAATTGAAGATACACCATTATTTTGTGTATCCCTAAGAGTGAAGAAAGCTCTGCCGATTTAACTTTGACACACTGTGCCAGGTATATATTCCCATTTCCCTCCAGACCCATCTGTACCCTTCTCCACCTCCCCTCTGTCCTGGAATGCTGCCCTGGCTCTGACCATCTCGATGCTCTCCCTTGCCCTCTGGCTTCAGTTGGGTCTGGTCAGTGGGGAACCTTAGCAGGAGATCAGCAGAAAGGAGAAGGAGCACTTGGTCCTATTGCTCCATCCCTGAAGGGTCACCTTGGGCTGAACGTGCTCTACCATGGAAGGGCATTTTCTCCTCAAGGTGACAGACTCTTATCTACATGACTTACTCCCTCCTTCCTAGATCCTACTCTTGCCTTTATATTTGGTCCCATTATTAAACCTCTCTCAAAGTATCCTAATGTGAGTGTACCGTCTATTTCCTTTTGGAGTTATGACTGATAGATAAACCATCTATTGTAAGATGCATTCTAATTTCTGAGATGCTCTTAGAATTGTTGCTATTCTACAACATAGCTTCCCCCCTGCAATATTAAAGTACATGTTAGTATATCCGCTCCATGAATTGCACGTAAATGTTCATTGCAGCATTATTTGTAATAGCTGAAAAGTAGAAACAACTCAAATGTCCACCAACTGGTGAATAAATAAACAAAATGTGGTATATCCATACATTGGAATACTATTCAGCAACAAAAAGGAATGAGTTCTGAAACATATACAACATGGATAAACTTCAAACATATTATGTTAAATGAAAGAAGTCAGACACAAAAGACCGCATATTTTGGTTCTATTTGTATGAAATATCTCAGAAGTAAAATCTATAAAGATGAAAAGTAGATTAGTGGTTGCCTAGGGTTGGGGTGGGAATGGCTATTAAGTGTGGGCATGATGGATTTTATTGGGATGATGGAAATGTTCTAATACTAGATTATGGTCAGAGTTATACAACTCAATAATTTTACTAAAAATCATTTAGTTGTACACTTAAAGAGCCCTGGTGGTGCAGTGGGTAAAGTCCTTGGCTGTTAATCCAAAGATGGGCAGTTCAAACCCACCAGCTGCTCCGCAGGATAAAGACGTGACAGCGTGCTTCCGTAAAAAGTCATAGCCTTGGAAACCCTATGGGGCACTTCTACTTATCGTATAGGGTTGATATGAGTCAGAATCGACTTGATGGTAGTGGGCTTTTTGTACACTTAAATAGGTGAATTTTATGGTAGTAAATTATGTCTTAATAAAGTCATATAAAAGAACATGCTGAGTTTCTTTTTACGTCAGTAACTATGGCTCTAATTGTAGCTCCTATGTTTTATGCTCTTGTATATAATGCTCTGATTTATGGCGTTTGGCACTGATGGAGAATCTCAGTACCTTTGCACATGCTCCCAGTAAGCTACTTGCATAAAAGTACTGAAAGTACTGTATATAACCCATTGCCGTGGAGTCGATTCCGACTCAGAGTGACCCGATAGGATAGAGTAGAGCTGCACCATAGAGTTTCCAAGCAGGACCTGGTGGATTCGAACTGCTGATCTTTTAGTTAGCAGCCGTAGCTCTTAACCACTGCGCCACCAGGGCTTCTGAAAGTACTGCAGACCCTACTGAAGATCTTTTTTTTTTTTTTAATTAATATTTTATTTTGCGTTTGGTGAAAGGTTACCTAGCAAATTAGGTTCCCATTGAACACTTACTACACAAATTGTTCAGAGTCATTGGTTACATTTTTCACAGTGTTCCACCGAAGATTTTGCAGGGGAGAGCTAGCATCCACATGGAGAGGTCTGCTGTGCTGGGTGTGTCCAGGTCTCTCCTCCAGCCAGGGGCCCTGCCAGCCCTGTACTGCCCAACCTGGGTTGCTCTTCCTTTCTCTCTCTCTCAAGCAAACACGTTATGGATCAGGCTTAGCACAGGGCAGTTCTGTGTCCCTCAGACCTGGATTCTAATGGCCCTTCAGCCTTGGAGGCCCACCAAGGATTACCCACGCATTTTCCCGAACAAAAGCACACCTCTTTCTTTGAGGTGGGGTGTTATAATACAACTACTAAGAAAAATAAGATTTCCTTTATGTTATTACATTCCTCATTCTCTTTAAGCTGCGTGGTATTTCACTTCAGGGATGAAATGTACTTCTTATCAAGTTTTCTACTGAACAGCATTCTTGTGCGGTTACATATCTTCCCGCAAGGTTGGAGGAGCTCCCTATTGTTGACTTTCTGTTTAGTCCTTATCCTCACATTTGCTTAATCCATGCTCTCCCACATGGCCAAGGATAATCGAGAGCTGGCTGTAGTAATTTATCCCTTTGATTTGGAATGTGAGATTAATTATACATAAATACTATTTCCTATTAATGGGTGTTCTCAGTATAAATGGTATGAGTTTAAGATTTTTTTTTAGGGCTTGTTTGGTGGTTAAGAGCCAAAATGTCAGCGGTTTGAACCCACCAGCCGCTCCTCGGGAGAAAGATGTGGCAGAGTGGCTGGTTAGCAGCGGAACATGTAAATGGAGCTCAGTTAAGGTTTAGTTCATGAATGAGGCGTGGAGTTTTGTTTAGAAAATCTGTGAAAACAAAGATGAGGGCTGTGGGAACACCTGGGTTTGGCAATGTGCTGAGCGGTGTGGTTCACATGGCTGTCAGAGAGCCGTGGACGCCTGTGGTCGGAGTGACCTCACAGGTCACTGAATCTCTTTTGGAGGTTCAATATTGAACCTGAATTTTTGTGCTTGTGACATCTACCCACTGGTTTCAGCTTTGTTTCTTAGGACGAACATGGAAGTCACGTGCCAGCCTTTCATATGGCATTGCCTTAACAACCCAGGGATAGTCCAGACTGCCACTCGGAGCCTCACCAGGGTTGTAAATGGCTCATTTTTTTTTCAGAACTAGATTGCCAGGCCTTTCTTCCAAAGAACCTCTGAGTGGACAGGAACCACCAACCTTTCACTTAGCAGCTGAGTGTATTAACTGTTTGCAGCGATATTAAGCTGGAAGTTCATTTGTGTTGCTAGAAATGACTTTTTAAACAATGGTTTTAAAAAAGGCTTATATCTTTTTTCTTTCAATGGGAGATTGCATCCTGGGTTAAACAGTACAGAGACTTATAAACAGGGTTTCCAAATAATTTATCATTCAAACTAAGCACTTTGGAGAGTGACCAAAAAAACAAACTAAACTCATTGCCTTCCAGTCGATTCTGACTCATAGTGACCCTATAGGACAGAGTAGAACCGCCCCATAGAGTTTCCAAGGCTATAAATCTTTAAGGAAGCAGACGGCCACATCTTTTTCCGAAGGAGCAGCTGATGGATTTGAACCACTGACCTTTTGGTTCGCAGCTGAGCACTTTAACCACTGTGCCACCAGGGCTGTCTTTGAGAGTGAAGAGGGTGCTATTTGATAATTACTCCAGGAATATCCCAGACCTGTGGGCTGTATAGCTACCCTACCTGAGGGAATTTTAGAATTTTAGAGCACTTTTGAAGCTGAGGACTGCTTGTATGTTATTTTGTAATTTGATGACAAGTTGTTTTTGGTGGTGTCTTAATTTTAAACTAAATGTAAGCACATCTGTGGGGGCAAACTTCTCAACAGTGAAAGGAAGAGTAACTTTTTGGCTTGCTCCTTACTAATAGCCTCAGTGCTCACAAATTGCCAGTAGGTTTCTCTTGTCTGGTTCGCACATTTGGTTTCTGTCTTTCATAGGGAACATTTGCAAACTACCAAATATAAACATCTTTAATGAAGCAGGAAGATAGCGAGGTGAAACAATGTCCAAGGTGTGAATTATTGCACCATCCATCCTCAGACGGAAGCGTGACTTTTTGTGACTGTGAGATGGCTCTTTGCCAAGTTGCATAACAAAAACCCTGGTAATTACAGCCCCTAGATAATTCATGTTATCTTTAAATGTCTATTTTTAAGTTAGGAGAAACTGTAAAATGAAAACTCCACCAGTAAAACCTCATCTCCAAATTCTTAAATTTGTGTAGCTATCTAGTGTTTATGGTAGGTACCCTCCAGAGGTTGATTTCCTTCTTTGTGATTGTTATGAAATATTATTAATGGCTGGAGGGAAGATAACAGAAAAACATCTTCAGTGAAAGAGGTCTGATAAACCTACCTATATCAGGGATGATGGAATATGCCGGAGCATGGTATATTGAGGCCTTCTGAATTTCTTTAGGAAGTTGGCGTTTTTATTTTCCTGCTTTTATCATAGTTAAAATTGCCCTTCCTTTGACATGATCTATCTTTGCACTTCGGAAACCCTGGTGGCATAGTGGTTAAGTGCTACAGCTGCTAACAAAAAGGTCGGCAGTTCGCATCCACCAGGCGCTTCTTGGAAACTCTATGGGGCAGCTCTACTTTGTCCTATAGGGTCGCTATGAGTTGGAATCGCCTCGATGACAACGGGTTTGGTTTGTTTCTTTTGTTTGTTTGGAATACCTAAGGTAGGTGTAGGACAAGCCATAGGCAAAAGCCTGAAACAGGCAGAATTCAACAACGCTCCATGGGTGTTTGTGTAGCAGTCTAGGCAGTGGATACTCCTAGCTCTGGATTTTTCTATGTATCTGTCTCTCACACTCCCCAGATCTTCCTTGTCCTATCTCATTGCCTTAATACTCTCATCTCTCTTCCACTAAGTGGGCAATGGTGGTTCAGGGGTAAAATTCTCCACTTCCAGATGGGAGACCTGGGTTCGATTTCCGGCCAGGGTACCTCAAGCGCAGCCACCACCCATCCGTCAGTGCAGGCTTGTGTGTTGCTATGATGTCGAACAGGTTTCAGTGGAGCTTCCAGACTAAGTCTGACTAGGAAGAAAGGCCTGGCAATCTACTTCTGAAAATCAGCCAACCAGAACCCTACGGATCACAACGGGGCAACTCAATAGCAGCTAACAACAACAACAATGACTCAACCTAAGGTGTGAGTAAGGGATCATGGTTCATATTGTCTCCTATCGTCCCCTCCGTTTCTCTGTCTCTATAAGATCTTTTTTAGAAAAGTGACCCAGTGAGTAGGTATTTCAGGCACTGTGGCAGAGTCTGTTGTAAAGATGAGCACTTTAGGGGTGTCTTCCTCAGATCTTCTGGTGCAAATGTCTCATCCACCTCTGATTGATGTTGAGTCCATTCCGACTCATAGTGACCCCATAGGACAGAGTAGAATTGCCCCATAGGGTTTCCAAGGCTGTAATCTTTATGGAAGCAGACTGCCACGTCTTTCTCCCGTGGCGTGGCTGGTGAGTTTGAACTGACCTTTTGGTTAGCAGTCAAGTGCTTTAACCACTGCGCCACCAGGAATCCTTCTAGTACACCTACGAGTCCTGAGTTATACAACTGACCAGAGTCGTTATAGTTCACTTGGAAATCAGTCATCTTTAAGAATAAGGAACAGCCCCTATGGAAAGAGGTACTGAAACGTAGGGCCTTTGAGAAAGGACGTGGTAATTCACTCCGTAAATCACTGTTTCCCTGAAGGTAGTGGTAATCACCGTGCTTGGCTCTCAGCTTCAGCTGGAAGAATCACGGAAGAAAGATTTCCCGTTGATGTGTCTCACGCAGGACCTAGGCTGTGACGGGAGTTAGTACCTTCTCCGGGACGGCAGAGGCATCGGCTGGGAGAATTCCACGCTCGGAGTACACCTGTCTCCCCTCACATACCGTATTTGACGTTGCTTTCTTCCTGCGCACCCACTGCGCTCTCAGAGGGAAAAGATACCTCCAGGCTCACCGGGAGCGCTTTCCAGATGAAGGCTTCCTGCCACACCTCTTGGATGCTTGCTTCTAGAACTTGCCCTGTCTGAGTGTGATTCGTTCTCAACCTTTCCCAAGTTGCAAAAGGAAGCTTTATCTTCCTAAAAGCTGAGAGAGGTCTTAGAAATCAACAGAGTCAGTAGTGTCTTAATTTATTCTTCAGAACCCCAGGGTTCCTTCAAGGTGTCACGGGAGCTGGGAGGGGTTGGGTCATGAGGAAAAGGTGTGACTTCTTATCCTGCTTCAGCCTCAGCACCTTCACTTTTATCTCTTTTATACGCTGGGCTTCTGGGTAAAATTTCTTTGGAACATGTCAACTAAAATTTGAAAGCTTCTGGTCTTTCAAATTTAGTCCCTTGATTAGTCCCAAGTGTTTTCAGCTAGCTGCTAATGGCGGGGCGAAGACTAGAATACGCTTCCTGACCTGTGGCCCTCCCGTCTTGTTATATTGCTTTGTCTTCTGAAAAGGTAACCCAGGTCAAACACTGCCAACCACTAAATAAATGAGCAGAGTCATGAAAAAAAAATCATAAAGAGCTGAACTTTGGGGGAAAATGCTAAGCCCTTTTGAGTTCAGAAATGCAAACTAAAGCAATAGTGATTTTCTTTTCTTTTTTTTTAATCTATCCTGTTGACAAAGATTAGATGGGGACAACCCAGGTGTCCATCAGCCTATGAATGGCCAAACGCAATGTGGCCTGTACGTACAAAGGAACGTTATTCAGCCATAAAGAATGACGTTCTAATGCATGATGCAACATGGATGAATTTTGAAAACATTATGCTGAGGGAAAAAGCCAGACACAAAAGGACAAATACTGTAGGATTCTGCTTATGTAAAATACATAGAACGGGCAAATTTAGAGACAGAAAGTAGAGGTTTCCATGGGGCTTGGGGACGAATGGGGAGTAACCGCTTAATGGGTACAGGCTTTCTGTTTGGGATGACGAAAAAGTTTTGGAAATAGATAGTGATGATGGTTGTACAACATGATGGATATAATTAATGTCATTGAATTGAACAATTAAAATGGTTAAAATGGCAAGTTTTATGTTAAATATATTTGGCCTCAATTAAAAAAAAAAATAATGAACAAAGATGATAATACTCAGTGGATAGAAACAGGAATGGAATGTACGTTGGTAATGATGGCGTGAATTTTGAGGGCCATGTTTCTTTAGAGAGCTCGAGACGTATCTTAGATACGTTCACCTTCTCCGCTGGTTCACTCTGATGCAGTCCAGGGGCTGTTCACCAGCCACAGCCTTTTTGCGCCTGCCTATGTGTACATCCTAACTGGAGATGCCCGTGCTGGGCAGGCTTAAATGTATTGACTGCCATTCTTACATAGGTCCCCAGGTGGCACAGATGGTTTGGTCTCAGCCATTAACCAAAAGGTTTGTGGTTTGAGCCCCCCCAGAGGCTCTGTGGGAAAAAAGGCCCTATGATTTGCTTCCGTAAAAATTAGAGCCAAGGAAACCCTATGGGGCAGTTGTACTCTGACACATGGGGTTACCATGAGTTGGAATTGACTTTGTGGCAATGAGTTTGGTTTGGTCACTCCTACATGTGTAAATAATCCAGTAACCCCACTTTTAAAAACTGATCCTGAGAGAAGCCATTTGAAATAACGGTTAAAGACGTGTGCATACAAACGTTCTTTGCAGTTTTTTTTTTTTTAATGTAAAAATGAGCTATAGCCTAAATACACCACAGTAAGTGAATGGTTAAGTCAACTGCTAATGTCTGCATGATAAAATGCTAAAATTATGCATACAAGTAGGTTTTTGCAAAGTGTTAAAATAATTTTAACATACCATTTGATAAACAGAGCTTCATGCAAAATTGCATATAAAATATAAGCTGAATGATTTCAAAATATGCCTACCTGCGGTGAGAGGACCAGAGAGAAGTAACGTGAAATGCCGTGACTATTTCTGTGCAGTGGGATTTTGAGTGATTAATTTCTTTGACTTCTAAAATATTTTCTGAATTTTCCATGTTGCAAATGGGTTATTTTTATAATAGGGGGAATGAGTTTTTTGCTTCCTGACAAGTCCACTGGAAGTGCCACCAAGCTCTTGGTTATGGGTTGTTTTCTGACATAATACGGGAATGAAGAAAGGGTCAAAGCCCACCCTCCACTGCGGTGGTTGGTTCTGTGAACAGAGATTTCCGTGTGTCGTTTGGCACACTGGGTGTTCTCAGTGGGCAGCAGTTGCTCCCTGGGTCTTTTGGTTACCATACAGGGACTCAGGGTTTATGTTTGGGAGAGTATGATGGCAACGTTAGGTCCCTGGCTGGTGCAAATGGTTTGCGCTCAACTGGTAACCAAAAGTTTGTAGGTTCAAACCCACCCAGTAGCACCATAGAAGAAAAGGCCTGGTGATCTGCTTCCTAAGTTAAGATTATAGCCAAGAAAACCCTCTGGAGCAGTTTTACTCTGTAATACGTGGGCTGCCGTGGGTTGCAGTCGACCAGGATGGCAAGTAACAATAACAACGACCATGTTGGAACCCAGTTAGGATTCTTCAGTGTAAAGAGGCTTCCTTTAGTATAGCTCACAAAAAGGGGAAGACCTGGGTTTCAGTCCTGGCTCCATCTTCTCCTCTGTACGGACACTCTAGCCAGATTGGGAAACCTCTCTGTGCCTCCGGTTTTTCCTCTGCTAAATGAGGATAATGATACTTCCTTTATACCCATTAACCAAACCCATTGCCGTCGAGTCAATTCTGGTTGATAGCAACCCTGCTGGACAGAGTAGAACTGCCCAATAGGGTTTCCAAGGGGTGGCTGGTGGATTTGAATGGCCAGCCTTTTGGTCAGCAGCCAAGCTCTTAACCACTGTACTGCCAGGGCTCCTTACCTCTTTTATAGTGATGTTAAAACAAGAAAAGTATTAATGGGGGAAGAATAATTTGGAAAAGGAGGGTGAGAATGGCCGTACAACTTGCAGAATATAATCAGTGTCACTGAATTGTACATTAGAAACCGTTGGATCAGTGTATGTTCTACTGAGTGTATATTCAATGACAACAAAACATATTAAAAAACAAACAAACAAGAAAAGATACGTAATATGCCTAGCACAGTATCTACCATTAAAGAAAAATCTGATCCATGCTGTTACATTGCTTCACTTCCTCTGGGCCTCCTCCCCTGTATTATGGAAGTTATGTAAGAGGGGAAAGTACTTTGGCTTTGGAAATTTACTCCTTATCCAATATAGTGGGGACTTGGCTTGATGTAATCCTAAGACTCAGAAGAATGGATAGATCATTCTGGCAGCTCCAAGAGAGAAACAAACAACAATTTCTGTTTCTCAGGGGCTATGGGCTGCCTTGGTAAGAACAAATGTGGGTCTGTCTCAGAGGATATATAAAAATTGTAGTCATTTGTCTTTGGTAGCTGGAGGTCCAGCTTTTTATTATGTATTCGTGACTAGGAGAAGGCACTTGGCACAGGATGAGTTCCAGAATTGTGGAGGAGGAGAAATGGCGTTTCTGCTTCCTTCACTCCTTTCTGCTCTCCATCTATCCCCCTCTTCTACCCTTTCAACAAACTGCTGTCAGAGCCTTCATTCTGGTAGACATGACAAAATATTGACAGATTCTGATGTTATCTTTCTTAGACGTATTGGTATTTAGTCAGGAGGCTTGGCTCTAAGTGTCTGGGGTTCTGGTGGAAGAATTCAGTTGGAGGTCCATTGAGCAAGAGAAAATTTTGTATGTTGGGAGACCATCCAGGAAGACCTTGAAATAACTTCTGAGGAAATCTCCTGCTTGAACTCTTTGCTCTTCAAAGAAGGAAGGCGTGCTGAGCTCAAGAGACCATTAGCTTTGGGAGGGCTACAGCTGGCTGCTACCCGCTGATGTCCTTTCTTTTCTGCCCCTTGACTGACTTCCGAGTCCTCTCACCACTGCACACGTCACAGCCATATTTGCTGTGAAGATGGTCAGAACTCTAGATTCCTGCAGGCCTGATGGCTCATGTTGTCAGGACCTAAAATTAAACCTGGCCAGTTGCCAATGTAGAAATAAAATGCAGATGAATCATTAAATCATTAAAAATGGAAGCAATGTTTACTGCCTCCTGGAACACAGCCGGGGAACCTGGGTACGAGATTGGCACACGCCTTTAAGACGATGGAGCAACTGCAGCTCGGGATTTAAAAGCCAGTGTTTCCAAAGGAACAATTAATTAAAAAGGGAAGTTAATTCACAGTTTACAGGCTTAGCATCTGCTTGTTTAATATATGCAATAAAAAGCAAAGTAGTGGTAGATTTATAAAAATGTCAGTTCGAAAATTATGTGTATATAACTGTATATATAAATTTTGCATAATCCATCTCTCTTTTCCTTTTGCTGATCTTCACCAAGGTGTTGTTTTAGAACAGAATGTGGTACTTTTACCCTGTGTCTTTTATGATCTAAATATTCGAAGTTGAAATAAGGTACATTTTTTATGTGCTGTATTAGTCATTGGAATTTCTGGAACTGTTTTTTTTTTTTTTCCAAATCAGTGAATTGAAAATACCTGTTTGCATGTTTTCCTTGGCATGTCCACGCACTGTTTTTTGTTTTTCAGCTGAAGTTCACAGGCTATGTTGTTTTTCTAAGTAGGTGTAATACGGGAGGCTGGTTTAATTTGCTGATAACAAGGACTTAAATGCGTCCCATTGCGATATAAAGAAATTCAGACGTTGTTGCTTTATCCCTTGCAAATTTGTACTTAGCTTTATCCTGTGAGCCAAGCTATTATTTTTGGCGGCTTTTTCTTCTAGAGAAATATCTTTACTGCATATAATTTTCGTGAGCTTACCTACACGTGTAGAATTTCCTGAGAGATAGAGACAGTCCCTGTTGAGTTGACTCTGACTCACGGCGACCCCAAGTGTGTCAGAGTAAAACTGTGCTCTCTAGAGTTTGTAATGGCTGATTTTTCAGAAGCGGAGCACTAAGCCCTTCTTCTGAGGCACTTCTGGATGGACTTGAAAACGCCAACCTTTTCATTACCAGCCAAGTGTGTCAGCTGTTTGCGCTACCCAAGATTCCTACAAAACTGAGATAGAGATATAGAAACCTATTTTTTTTTTTTTTAATTTAGGTAACTTTTCTATGTGGAAATGTATATATTTTTTGTTTTTTGTCTTGTTTTTTCACCCAACTGTATGCCCTGAATAGGACTCCTGTTTTATTTATTTATTTATTTTTACTAAAGGTCCAAGAACTTAAATCATTTGAAATAAAGATCTTAAAGTATTTTCCAGTGATAAATTTTGGATATAGAATTTTTCAATGACATTTATTGTTTGGGAGAAATCTCGCCCCTCAGGGATCATTTTGTGTAAAAATATATAGTTTTAAATTTAGTAATAGAATGAACAGTCAAAAAAAAAAAAAAAATGACCCACACAGTCGAATGCCTTCGCACAGTCAATAAAACACAGGTAAACATCCTTCTGGTATTCTCTGCTTTCAGCCAGGATCCATCTGACATCAGCAATGATATACCTGGTTCCACGTCCTCTTCTAAATCTGGCTTGAATTTCTGGCAGTTCCCTGTCGATATACTGCTACAGCCGGTTTTGAATGTTCTTCAGCAAAATTTTGCTTGCATGTGATATTAATGATATTGTTCTATAATTTCCACATTCGGTTGGATCACCTTTCATAGGGATAGGCATAAATATGGATCTCTTCCAGTCAGCTGGCCAGGAAGCTGTCTTCCATATTTCTGGCATAGTCGAGCGAACACCGCCAGTGTTGCATCTGTTTGTTGAAACATCTCAGTTGATATTCCATCAATTCCTGGAGCCTTGTTTTTCACCAATGCCTTCAGAGCAGCTTGGACTTCTTCCTTCAGTACCATCGGTTCCTGGCCATATGCCACCTCTTGAAATGGTTGAACATTGACTAATTTTTTTTGGTATAGTGACTGTGTATTCCTTCCATCTTCTTTTGATGCTTCCTTCGTCGTTTAATATTTTCCCCATGGAATCCTTCACTATTGCAACCCGAGGCTTGAATTTTTTTTTCAGTTCTTTCAGCTTGAGAAATGCCGAGCGTATTCTTTCCTTTTGGTTTTCCATCTCCAGCTCTTTGCGCGTGTCATTATAATACTTTACTTTGTCTTCTCCAGCCGCCCTTTGAAATCTTCTGTTCATTTCTTTTACTTCATCAATTCTTCCTTTTGCTTTAGCTGTTTGACGTTCAAGAGCAAGTTTCAGAGTCTCCTCTGACATCCATCTTGGTCTTTTCTTTCTTTTCTGTCTTTTCAATGACCTCTTGCTTTCTTCATGGATGATGTCCTTGATGTCATTCCACAGCTTGTCTGGTCTTTGGTCACTAGTGTTCAATGCATCAAATCTATTCTTCAGATGGTCTCTAAATTCAGGTCATATTTTGGCTCTCGTGGACTTGCTCTGATTTTCTTCAGTTTCAGCTTGAACTTAAGTATGAGCAATTGATGGTCTGTTCCACAGTTGGCCCCTGGCCTTGTCCTGACTGATGATACTGAGCTTTTCCATCATCTCTTTCCACAGATGTAGTCAATTTGATTTCTGTGTGTTCCATCTGGCGAGGTCCATGTGTATAGTCGCCATTTATGTTGGTGAAAGAAGGTATTTGCAATGAAGAAGTCGTTGGTCTCGCAAAATACTATCATTCGATCTCTGGCGTTGTTTCTATCACCAAGGCCATATTTTCCAACTACGATCCTTCTTCTTTGTTTCCGACTTTTGCATTCCAATCACCAGTAATTATCAATGCATCGTGATTGCATGTTTGATCAATTTCAAACTGCAGCAGCTGATAAAAATCTTCTATTTCTTCACCTTTGGCCTTAGTGGTTGGTGCGTAAATTTGAATAAAAGTGGTATTCTCTGAAAGCAGAGAATACCAGAAGGATGTTTACCTGTGTTTTATTGACTATGCAAAGGCATTTGACTGTGTGGATCATAACAAATTATGGATAACATTGTGAAGAATGGGAATTCAAGAACACTTAATTGTGCTCATGAGGAACCTTTACATAGATCAAGAGGCAGTTGATCGGACAGAACAAGGGGATCCTGATTGGTTTAAAGTCAGGAAAGGTGTGCGTCAGTGTTGTATTCTTTCACCATATCCTTTCAATCTGTATGCTGAGCAAATAAACCAAGAAGCTGGACTATATGAAGAAGAACAGGGCATCAGGATTGGAGGAAGACTCATTAACAACCTGCGTTATGTAGATGACACAACCTTGCTTGCTGAAAGTGAAGAGGACTTGAAGCACTTACTAATGAAGATCAAAGACCACAGCCTTCAGTATGGATTACACGTCAACATAAAGAAAAGAAAAACCCTCACAACTGGACCAATGAGCAGATTCATGATAAAGGGAGAAAAGATTGAAGTTGTCAAGGATTTCATTTTACTTGGATCCACAATCAACAGCCATGGAAGCAGCACTCAAGAAATCAAAAGACGCATTGCATTGGGTAAATCTGCTGCAAAGGACGTCTTTAAAGTGTTGAAGAGCAAAGATGTCACCTTGAAGACTAAGGTGCTCCTGATCCAAGCCGTGGTATTTTCAATCGCATCATATGCGTGTGAAATCTGGACAATGAATAAGGAAGACCGAAGAACTGATGCCTTTGAATTGTGATGTTGGCGAAGAGTATTGAATATACCATGGACTGCCAAAAGAATGAACAAATCTGTCTTGAAAGAAGTACAACCAGAATGCACCTTAGAAGCAAGGGTGGCGAGTCTGTGTCTTACATACTTTGGACGTGTTTTCAGGAGGGATCAGTCCCTGGAGAAGGACATCATGCTTGGTAGAGTACAGGGTCAGCGGAAAAGAGGAAGACCCTCAATGAGGTGGATTGACACAGTGGCTGCAACAATGAGCTCAAGCATAACAACAATTGTAAGAATGGCTCAGGACGGGGCAGTGTTTCGTTCTGTTGTGCATAGGGTCGCTGTGAGTCGGAACCGACTCGAGGGCACCTAGCAACAACAACAACAACAACAAAAGTATAGTAATATGCTTGCCTGTAATTAGAATATCATCAATATTTGAAGGCTTTATTGACCTCTTTCCCAAATGAATTGAAGTTGTTTACAAAAAGCAGGGAAGATGCATATGGCATGATTAATACCCAGGAAGAGTTAGGGCGAATTAGAGGGTGAGAACAATGGTGGTAAAAGAGGAAGAAACGAATTGCCAAGTGAAGTCTGAGTATAATTACCGAGATTGAGGGCATTAAGAACTTAATATTATATGAGCATTTACTGGAAATTAGCCTCTTAAAAACTATGCTTGTTTTTCCCCTTTGTATTCCTGTTTTACTCTTCCCTGATGCTGGTATGGCACCTCCCACCTTCCACCCTTTGCCAGACTTGAAGATAAGGTAGAACTGAGCAATGAGTTCTTGTTGATCTGCAGAAAGTGTTAGATGGGAGGTTACAAACAGATCACCCAGGGTTGGAATGTGGCTCCGCAGCTGGGTGTTTTCCAGTCCACCTAGTGCTTAGAGGGAGCCCTGGTGGTGCAGTGGTTAAGAGCTTGGCTGCTGACCAAAAGCTTGGCAATTCAAATCTACCAGCCACTCCTCTGAAACCCAGTGGGGGCAGTTGTATTCTGTTCGTTAGGGTTGCTATGAGTTGGAATTGGTTTAAGAGCAGTGGGTTTGGTTTTTGGTTTTAGTGTTTAGAGTGGAGCCTTGGTGGCACAGTGGTTAAGAGCTTGGCTGCTAACCAAGAGGTTGGCAGTTCGAATCCACCAGCTGCTCCTTGGAAACCCTATGGGGCAGTTCTGCTCTGTCTTGTAAGGTCACTATGAGTAGGAGCAACGGGTTCAGTTTTTGGTTTGGTAGTGTTGAGAGAGAGAGGGAAGGAGAGAAAGAGAAGGAGAGAGAAAAGGAGAGAAAGAGCAGTAACATTTACAAATGAGATTTCACGTAAAAATTTAGATTTTTGGCTTTTCTTGGAAAATCAAAAGTGATACTGACTACCCAGCCTACTTTCCAGCCTGATAGCACTTCAGCTGCCCTCTTTAGTTGGAGCTTGTATTCCTTATGGCTGCTAACCAAAAGTTCTGCAGTTTGAATCCACCAGCCATTCCTCGGAAATCCTTTGGGGCAGTTCTACTCTGATCTGTAGGGTCACTATGAGTTGGAATCCTCTCAAGGGCAATGGGTTTTGTACTCAGATCAACAGCAATGGGTTTTGTACTCCTTACATCTCTTGGCCTCCAGGGCATTTCTGAGTAAGGCCCCTGATTAAAATGCTCCTGTTGCAAAGAGCTTGCATTCTTCCAGCAGTGGTAGGGGATAGATACTGCGCAGCCTCAGTGTGTTTCTAGTGATTTTCTTAGGATTTCTGCCTTGTTGCTGACTTGCCTCACCCTGACCCCAGAGGAGCACATACAAAGCCCTTTGTACCACAGTCCTCTCAGATGATGCATCCTCATTCAGTATTCATTCATTCATCATTTGTTCCAAAAACATTTATCTCATGTTTACTATCAAAACTCAAGTAAGATAACTCTATCTATAGTTGATACTTGCTGTTGTTAATTGGCCATGAGTTGGCTCCAGCTGATGGTGATCTTATGTATAACAAAATGAAATGTTGCCCAATTCTGCACCATCTTCATGACCGTTGGTATGTTTGAATTCAGTCTTGGCTACTGTGTTAACCCACCTAGTTGAGGGGTTCCCTCATCTTCGTTGGCCCTCTTGTACCAAACATGATGTCCTTTTCTAGCAACTGGTCTTTCCTGATGATGTCTCCAAAGTAAGTGAGTTGAAGTCTCTCTGTCCTCATTTCTAAGGGATATTCTGGTTGTATTTCTTCTAAGACTGATTGGTTTGTTCTTTTGGTAGTCCATGGTTTATTCAATATTCTTCACCAACACCACAGTTTGAACGCTTCACTTCTTCTGTCTTCCTTTTTCATTGTCCAACTTTTGGGTGCATATAAAGTGACTGAAAAGACCATGGCTTGGGTCAGACACACCTTAGTTGATATTTGTTGTTGTTGTTGAGTACTGTCAAGTTGATCCTGACTTATAATGACTCCATATGACAGAGTAGAACTGCCCCATAGGGTTTTCTTGGCTGTAATCTTTACAGAAGCAGATCTCCAGATCTTTCCTTTACAGAGCCACTGGGTGGGTTCGAGCCACCAACCTTTCGATTAACAGCCAAGCACTTAACCTTTGCACTAGCAGGGCTCCTCCAGTTGGTATTTAAACCAAAAAAACCAAACCTTTTGCTGTCAAGTAGATTCTAACTCATAGTGACTCTATAGGACAGAGTAGAACTGCCCCATAGGGTTTCTAAGGAGCAGCTGGTACATTCCAACTGCCGACCTTTTGGTTAGCAGCCGAGCTCTTAACCGCTGTGCTACCAGGGCTCCAGTTGATATTTAGAAAGTACTAAATGCCCTGTATAAAAGGGGACTTTGAAAATACTGTACATTGGAATTTGGGAGAATCTCAGAGGTTGGAATCATCTGTAGATTCCCACTGCACGTATTGTACAAAATGAGGAGAAATACTTGCAGTGTGTTTGTTACTCATTATGGGCATGGAATGACCTTCACCTCTGTCGGTGCCCAGCTTGCCCTCAGCGATAGCAAAGGGCTGTGTATATTGAGGATTGGCACTGAGCCACCGCCCTGGAAAAGAACGCTCACTGGTAGGAAGAAAGACAGATGCAAATACAAGACTTCTGAGTAAATAAGAAAATAGATATTCATGTGGATTTATTCCAAGCCTAAATGTGATTCATTTTGGGGCACATATATATGTATATATATATATGTGTGTGTGTGTGTTTTCTCAGATCTTAGCTTTTGGAAGCAGAGCTAAATTTCAGTTTTCATATATAAAAGGTACCTGGTATGAAAGAGGAGTCCTGGTGGTACAGTGGTTAAGAGCTACGACTGCTAACCAAAAGGTGGGCAGTTCAGATCTGCCAGCGACTACTTGGAAACCCTATGGGACAGTTCTGCTCTGCCCTGTAGGGTCAGTATGAGTTGGAATCATCTTGACAGCAACAGGTTTTGGTGCTTTTTCTGGTATGAAGAAAGGAGCCCTGGTAGCGTTGTGGTTAAGCGCTTGGCTGCTAACAAAAGGTTGGTGGTTCAAACCCACCAGCTGCTCCGTGGGAAAAAGATATGGCAGTCTGCTTCTGTAAAGGTTACAGCCTTGGAAACCCTGTGGGGGCAGATCTACTCCGTCCTATAGGGTCGTATGAGTTGGAATCAACTTGGTGGCAGTGGGTTTAGTATGAATGAGGCATTTTACATGATCACAAATCTGTTAATTGTTGGAATTAAAAACACATATAAACCCTTTTGGTTATTATTACCCCAACGGCAGTGGGTAGTGGGTACCCCCAATACCAACAAAATGAAAAGGTGTTCTACCATTTCTCAATATTTGGTTGTTCGGTTCCTGCTCAATGACTTTTAACATCTTATTCCTTAGGAGCCGACGGTCATTCAATCTAGTGCTACTATAACACAAATACCATTCAGTCATACAGCCACTTGACTGAATGGCATTGAGCATTTGTTCTGTGTGGTGCGCACTGTAAACTTTCCGCATCTGAACAGGGTAGACCCCGTTTTAGGCTTAGCCTACGTTAAAAGCAAAAGCATTCAAGCCATCTTAGTCAGCTTCCTTCCAGGGGGCTGCTTTTGTCTTACGTTTTTATTTCCTGTGCTAACAGTCCAGGAAGGGCCACACTGAACGAGTGAGCAGCTCTCCCCTTGGGTAGCCAAAGAAATCACCCTGTAGGATCTTCCCGTATTTGCAATTTTGAAGTCTGCATCTGATTTTTAAATAAGTGAATAGGTTTTCTCCATCCGTATTCATTTTTTTAACTCTAAAAATGGAAGCCCAAAGACAGAGTTTAACATGTTTTCCTTTAAGTTGGAAAGCAGAATGCAATAGTTTAAATTTTAATCTAACCTCTGTCTAAGTTGCTTCTATGGAATCTTATAACACAGTCCATTTTCGAAAGCTTAACTATAAGCTATTCCCCGGACTATTTTAGTGAATGAAGAGCACCCTATCTTCCTACTGTTTGGGTGAATTTTGTATTTATTTGCATATTGCCTGCAGCCTCGAATGATGGAAAGCAGTAGTGTTCCAGGAGGGAATGTCTGCTGGCCTAAATGTGCCTCACTGGTGACACTAACAGGAGTGCCCTCACCTCCGCGGTGGCTATTGTCTGCCATTGAGTCGCTTCCAACTCATAGCAACTCCGCGTGTCTTAGTTATTTAGTGCTGCTGTAACAGAAATACCACAAACAGAAATTTATTTTCTCATACACAGTTTAGGAGGCTGGAAGTCCAAATTCAGGGTGCTGGCTCAAGAGGAAGGCTTTCTCTGTCGGCTCTGGAGGAAGGTCCTTGACTCTTTTGAGCTTCTGCTCCGGGCAATCTTCATGTGGCTTGGCATCTCTCTTCCCCCATCTCTGCTTGCTCAGTCTGCTCCTTTGATATTTTGTATGTGATTGACTGAAGACACACCCTGCACTGATCCTGCTTTATTACCATAACAAAGACAACTCATTCTTAAATGGGATTCTAACCACATGCATTAAAAAAAAAAAAAAAATCCATTGCCATTGAGTCAGTCCAACCCATAGCGACCCTAGAGGACAGAGTAGGACTACCCCATAGGGTTTCCAAGGAGCAGCTGGTGGATTTGAACTGCCGGCGTTTTGGTTAGCAGCCATTTATTACTTAACCACTGTACAACCAGGGCTCCACCATACACACAGAAGTTAGGATTTACAACACATATTTTTGGGGGACACAAGTCAGTCCATAACACCACGTGACAGAGTAGAACTGCCTCATAGGGCTTTCTAGGCTATTATCTGGAGCGAATTGTCAGATCTTTCCCCGGTAGAGCCTTTGGGTGGGTTTGAACCACCAACCTTTCAGTTAGCAGCCCAGTGCTTAACCATTGCACCACCAGGGCTCCTCACCATATAGGTGGGTGGCGGTCAGTCTCATCCTTTGAAGCTCAATCGTTCTCACATGATTCCCTTTGTGCGATCTGGGTGTGCTTCCATCCAAGGATGAGCTTCACCAGTTCTGGCCACACTTGCTTGGCCTTCCTGGCAGAAAACTCCCCCAGGCCTCCTTCCAGAGTGGCCTTCCCCTGAAGTCGCTCTAATTTTGTTGCTAATTCCTGCCTTTAAGAGCCTGTTTGAAACCCTTCTAGGTAAGTTTCTCCCGTTGGCCTTACCTCATCCTGAATGTCTACCTGTCCTGTGTTATTGCTTCACCCTTCTGGAAAGGAAGCCAGGGATCCTGTCTGCTACTGTGTGGTTGTTTTCTCCATGTGCTGTAGCACAATTACCATATAAATGATTCATTACTTAGGACAGAATCTGAGCCAATGGGTCTAGCCAGGGTTTGAAAGATTCTCTGGTCCAACCCTCCCTCATTTTGCAGATGAGGATGGTGTGTCTGAGAGAAGTTAAGTGGTATCTGGTGAATATTTACTGATTGCCAGTTATATGCCTATGACTTGTTTCATTTAATTTTAATTTTTTATTTTGATATAATTTCAGACTTATCAGGACACAAAAACAGTACAAGGAATTTCCTTAGATCTTTATCCAAATTCCTCTAGTGTTAAGTTTGTACCACATTTGCTTCATCATTCCCCCTCTGTATTTTTCTGAACCCCTTTCCTTCTTTCCTTCGTTCATTCATTCGTTCCCCCCTCCCTCCCTCCTTCTTCCCTTCCTTTTTCTCTGTGCTGAAACAACACCTTTTGGCCACATCCCCAACAACACCATGGAGTTGGGGTTTTCAAAGCTGTTTAGTAACTTCTAGAATCTAGGGATAGTAAAACCAAAAAAATCAAACTCGTTGCCATCAAGTTGATTCTGACTCATAGAGACCCTACAGACAGAGTAGAACTGCCCCCATAGGGTTTCCAAAGAGTGGCTGGTGGATTTGAACTGCTGACCTTTTGGTTAGCAGCCAAACTCCTAACCAGAGTACCACCAGGGCTCCTTGGGGATAGTAGTGATGTTATATTAAAGGTCAGTCAATGCAAAGTAGAAATCTTGGTATAATTCCTCACGCTCTCCCTATGTCTGCCAAGCAGGAGTCTCCAACCCTAGTGAATTCTTGGCCAAGGTTCCCACTGTTGTCTACCCGTTGACAGTGTTGGACAACAGTGGGAACCTTGGCCAAGAATTCACTAGGGTTGGAGACTCCTCCCTGAAATGTAGAGACAGGACAATCAGGGCTCTCATCTTCCTCACTGCAGATGGTGGTGATTATCTTTGACCCCACTGGGGAAAATATCCAAATACTCTTTGAGACTTAGTTTAAATAGTTATCACTTATATATTAAATAAAAGGGTCATGAAAAAAGAGGAAGACCCACAACGAGACAAATTGACAGAGTGGCTGCAACAATGGGCTCAAGCATAGCAACAATTGTGAGGATGGTGCAAGACCCAGCAGTGTTTCGTTACGTTGTACGTGGGGTTGCTATGAGTCAGAATCAACTCGATGGCACCTAACAACAACAGCGCATTTCCCTACGGAGTTACCATGGTTTGCATAACCAGATTTTCTGGTTATCTAACTGAGCATCTGGGTCAAACAGATTAAGGTTTCAGTGGTTAGGTCTAACCAGGGACAAAGCTTATACCTATTTCCATTAAGTTCCTCGTTTAATTTACCATAAGGCCATCCCAACTTGGCCTCCAGCATTAAAGAGAACATAATACAGCAAAATGCTCATCTGGAAAGGAATTCGCATTGTTCAAAGGTTTGGAGGACAATTACAACACTCATAAAACCAGAAAATGATCCATAAATCTTTTTTAAAGTAAAAATGTTGGCTTATTTCTCAAAATGTTTCTATTACTTAATAATATGACTATCGGAGCCTTTGTTCAGCACATAATGTTCAGGATAATTTGGTAGACATGAACTGAAAATTCTTTAAACAACTTGCTTTTATCACAATTCAATTTTATTCCTCTATTCAGGCATAGTGACATTCATTTAGTGGCTTTGTTGAGGGAACATTTCTTTGCATATAATATACGGGACCATTCAACTGTAGTCTGGGATAATTATCCATTTCTTTGGGCTTTCTTGGATGGAACAAATGGAGTCCGGTTAACAGCCTCAAGTCAAAAATATCTTAAAGACATGACTTGTCTTATACGTATAATTAAGGGGGGGGGGAAGCCTTTATTTTTGGATATTCTTTAGACAGTCATTTATAACAGAGTGTTAGCTTGAAACTTTGGCAAGCAAGATCTTAGACAGAGAGAGACAGACAGGCAGAGAGAGACAGAAAGAAGAAAGACAACAGTTGGTCTGACTTGTTTACTGAGCTTTGATGTTGAAAACTTCTGCTCTCATTGGTAATAAGTGAAGATTGCATTGACGCGGGCCAGTTTTGTTGTCTTACAAATCTCCACTTGGAACAGACCTTGAACTAGAGCCCATGACCAGAGTGCCCCTGCTTTGTTTCTGCGCCTCCTTGCTGCTGGTCCTTTATGATATGTTCTCATCAAGGCCCATCAAGATCCCAATGAGGCTGACCCATTGGAGAGACGTCAACAGCCTAAAAATGGCACCCCAGAAGAGTACTATGTGTCCAACTTAGATGATGCAGTGGCCACAGGCGTGATATTAATCAGCCAGTCACCTGTTAGAAAGTATTTTTGTTGGGGTTGAGACACACACATTATAGGCATCCTGTGGAATGCAAGGGGCATGAATGAGCTTCGGTGTCAGACACTCCCAAATTCAGTTCCTAGTGCTGCCACTTCCACTAGCTCATGACCTGCCTTGAATACATTACAGGTAGACCCAGACTTACCACGGGGTTCCGTTCTGACAATTCCATCCTAAGTTGGTTCTGATGTAAGTCGAATACCTCATTTTTTTTTTTCAGTTTTCATTATTATGGTCTTTTATTGTAAGTATCTTGTATAAATCCTATCTATATTTGTCTTTGGGGCTTGGAAACATTACATAAAAACTTACAGATGTATTTTAATATATACATACATAAAAAATACACAAACCATAAAAATTTACCCTGAGGATGAAGAAGAGTTGAATGGCGTTGGCATTTTGTCAACTGCAGTAATAATTCCACTTGTGAAAGGTTCTGGATCATCTGAATGTTCCCTGAGAACAGGGATGGCATTTCTAGTCAGAAAATTGGAGTTCTCTATATGGTCCTTTTCTTGTTTTCTGCATATATTTCCTGGTAACATCTCATTGCTTCCTGAGTCTGCCTATCGACTTTAGAAAGGCAATTAGCAGCTGAAGCCCCTGATTTAGTTTAGGAAAAACTTTCAGTAAATTATGTGCTGCAGTATTGTGTGTGGTACATATTACTAATGATGAGATGTAAAAAAAAAAAAAAGATGTTCTTAAGCGTGGTTTCTTGTAACTTGAATACGTCATAAGTCAGGGACTATTGTTAGATGCCATCCAGTCAGTTCTGGCTCATAGCGACCATACGTGCAACAGAACAAAACACTGCCTGGTCCTGCACCATCCTCACAATTGTTGTTATGCTTGAGCTCGTTGTTGCAGCCACTGTGTCAGTCCATCTCATTGAGGGTTTTCCTCTTTTTTGTTGACCCTCTACTTTACCAAGCATGATGTCCTTCTCCGGGGACTGGTCCCTCCTGATAACTTGTCCAAAAGTACGTGAGATGACATCTCGCCGTCCTTGCTTTGAAGGAGCATTCTGGCTGTATTTCTTCCAAGACAGATTTGTTTCTTCTGGCAATCCATGAGTATATTCAATATTCTTCATCAACACCGTAATTCAAAGGCATGAATTCTTCAGTCTTCCTTATTCACTGTCCAGCTTTTGCATGCACATGGCGCGACTGAAAACACCATGGCTTGGGTCGGGCACACCTTAGTCCTTAAAGGGACATCTTTGCTTTTTGGCACTGTAAAGAGGTCTTTTGCAGCAGATTTGTCTAATGCAATACGTCATTTGATTTCTTGACTGCTGCTTCCATGGGCATTAATTGTGGATCCAAGTAAAATGAAATCCTTGACAACTTCAATCTTTTCCCCATTTACCATGATGTTGCTCATTGGTCCAGTTGTGAGGATTTTTGTTTTCTTTATGTTGAGGTGTAATCCACACTGAAGGCTGTGGTCTTTGATATTCATCAGTAAGTGCTTCAAGTCCTCTTCACTTTCAGTAAGCAAGGTTGTGTCATCTGCATAACACAGGTTGTTAATGAGTCTTCCTCCAATCCTGATGCCACATTCTTCATGTAGTCCAGCTTCTTGGTTTATTTGCTCAGCATACAGACTGAATAAGTATAGTGAAAGGATACAACCCCGACATGGACCTTTTCTGATTTTAAACCACTCCGTATCCCGTTTTCTGTTCAAATAACTGCCTCTTGGTTTATGTACAGGTTCTGCATGGCGACAATTAAGTGTTCTGGAATTCCCACTCTTCACAGTGTTATCCATAATGTGTTATCCATACAGTCAAGTGACTTTGCATAGTCAATAAAACACAGGTAAACATATTTCTGGTATTCTCCACTTTCAGCCAAGATCCATCTGACATCGGCAATTATATCACTTGTTCCCTGTCCCCTTCTGAATCCAGCTTGAATTTCTGGCAGTTCCCAGTTGAACTGCTGCAACAGTTTTTGAATTATCTTCAGCAGAATTTTACTTGTATGTGATATTAATGTTATTGTTTGATAATGTCTGCGTTCTGTTGATCATCTTTCTTTGGAATGGGCACAAATATGGGTCTCTTCCCGTTGGTTGGCAAGGTAGCAGTCTTCCAGATTTCTTGGCATATGTGAGTCAGTGCTTCCAGCACTGCATCCATTTGTTGAAACATCTCAATTGGTATTCCATCAATTCTAGGAGCCTTGTTTTTCACCAGTGCCTTAGTGCACCTTGGCTTCGTCCTTTATTACCATTGGTTCTTTTTTTAAATTTTTATTGTGCTTTAAGGGAAAGTTTATAAATCAAGCCAGTCTCCACACAAAAACTTAACATACAGCTTACTACATTCCCTCCACTCTCTCTTTTCATGTCCATTTCGCCAGCTTATAACCCCCTTTACCCTCTCATCTCCCCTCCAGGGAGGAGATGCCAACATAGTCTCAAGTGTCCACCTGATCCAAGAAGCTCACTCCTCACCAGCATCCCTCTCCAACCCATTGTCCAGTCCAATCCCTGTGTGAAGAGTTGGCTTTGGGAATGGCTCCTGTCCTGGGCCAACAGAAGGTCTGGGGGCCATGACTACCGGGGTCCTTCTAGTCTCAGTCAGACCATTTTAGCCTGGTCTTTTTACAAGAATTTGTGGTCTGCATCCTACTGCTCTCCTGCTGCCTCAGGGGTTCTCTGTTGTGTTCCCTGTCAGGGCAGTCATCTGTTGTAGCTGGGCACCATCTAGCTCTTCTGGTCTCAAGCTGATGTAGTCTCTGGTTTATGTGGCCCTTTCTGTCTCTTGGGCTCATAATTACCTTGTGTCCTTGGTGTTCTTCATTCTCCTTTGACCCAGGTGGGTTGAGACCAATTGATGCATCTTAGATGGCTGCTTGCTAGGGTTTAAGACCCCAGACGCCTCTCTCCAAGCTGGGTTGCAGATTATTTTCTTAACAGATTTTATTATCCCGATTGACTTAGATGTCTCCTGAAACCATGGTCCCCACACCCCCGCCCTGCTACTCTGGCCTTAAAGCATTCAGTTTATTCTGGAAACTTCTTTCCGTTTAGTCCACTTGAGCTGACCTCACCTGCATTGTGTGTTGTCTTTCCTGTCACCTGAAGTGGTTCTTATCTACTATCTAATTAGTGACTCCCCCCTTCCACCCTCCCTCCCTCCCCTCTCTTGTAACCATCAAAGAATATTTTCTTCTCTGTTTAAACTCTTTCTTGAGTTCTTATAATAGTGGTCTTATACAATATTTGTCCTTTTGCAACTGACTAATTTCACTCAGCGTAATGCCTTCCAGGTTCCTCCATGTTATGAAATGTTTCACAGATTCCTCTCCATTCTTTATCAATGCGTAGTATTCCATTGTGTGAATATACCGTAATTTATTTATCCATTCGTCCATTGATGGACACCTTGGTTGCTTCCATGTTTTTGCTATTGTAAACAGTGCTGCAGTGAACATGGGTGTGCATATATCTGTTCTTGTAAAGGCTCCTATTTCTGTAGGATCTATTCCAAGGAGTGGGATTGCTGGATCGTATGGTAGTTCTACTTCTAGCTTTTTAAGGAAGTGCCAAATTGATTTCCAAAGTAGTTGTACCTTTTTACATTTCCATCAACAGTGTAAAAGTGTTCCAGTCTCTCCACAGCCTCTCCAACATTTATTGTTTTGTGATTCTTGTCTTTTGTTTTATTTATGTGATGGATTACATTAATAGTTTTTCTAATGTTGTACCATCCTTGCATACCTGGTATGAATCCCACTTGGTCATGGTGAATTATTTTTTTGATATGTTGTTGAATTGTATTGGCTAGAATTTTGTTGAGGATTTTTGCATCTACATTCATGAGGGATATAGGTCTGTAATTTTCTTTTCTTGTGGTGTCTTTACCTGGTTTTGGTATCAGGGATACGGTGGTTTCATTGTATGAGTTTGGCAGTTTTCCTTCCTTTTCTATGCTCTGAAATACCTTTAGTAGTAGTGGTGTTAACTCTTCTCTGAAAGTTTGGAAGAACTCTGCAGTGAAGCCATCGGGAACAGGGCTTTTTTTTGGGCGGGGGCGGGGAGGGGAAGGTTTTTGATTACCTTTTCAATCTCCTCTTTTGTTATGGGTCTATTTAGTTGTTCTGCCTGTTTTTGTGTTAATTTAGGTAGGTAATGTGTTTCTAGGAATTCATCCATTTCTTCTAGGTTTTCAAATTTGTTAGAGTACAATTTTGCATAGTAATCTGATATGATTCTTTTAATTTCAGTTGGGTCTGTTATAATATTGCCCATCTCATTTCTTATTCGGGTTATTTGCTTCCTCTTTGGTTTTTCTTTTGTCAGTTTGGCCAGTGGTTTATCAGTTTTTTCAAAGAACCAGCTTTTGGTCTTGTTAATTCTTTTAATTGTTTTTCTGTTTTCTGTTTCATTTAGTTCAGCTCTAATTTTTATTATTTGTTTTCTTCTGGTTCCTGAGAGTTTCTTTTGTTGCTCTCTTTCTATTTGTTCAAGTTGTAGGGATAACTCTTTGATTTTGGATGTGTGCATTTATTGATATAAATTGACCTCTGAGCACTGCTTTCGCTGTGTCCCGAAGGTTCTGATAGGAAGTGTTTTCATTCTCACTGGATTCTCTGAATTTCTTTTTTCCATCCTTAATGTCTTCTATAATCCACTCTTTCTTGAGCAGGGTATTGTTCAGTTTCCATGTGTTTGATTTCTTTTCCCTGCTTTTTCTGTTATTGATTTCCACTTTTATGGCCTTATGGTCAGAGAAGATGCTTTGTAATATTTCAATGTTTTGGATTCTGCTAAGGCTTGCTTTATGACCTAATATGTGGTCTATTGTAGAGAATGTTCCATGTGTGCTAGAAAAGAAAGTAGAGTTGGTTGCTGTTGGGTGGAGTGTTCTGTCTATGTCTATGAGGTCAAGTTGGTTGATTGTGGCATTTAGATCTTCCGTGTCTTTATTGAGCTTCTTTCTGGATGTCCTATCCTTCACCAAAAGTGGTGTGTTGAAATCTCCTACTATTATTGTGGAGCTGTCTATCTCACTTTTCAATGCGGATAGAGTTTGTTTTATGTATCTTGCAGCCCTGTCATTGGGTGTGTAAATATTTAATATGGTTGTATCCTCTTGGTATATTGTCCCTTTAATCATTTTATAGTGTCCTTCCTTGTCCTTTATGACGGATTTAATTTTAAAGTATATTTTGTCAGAAATTAATATTGCCACTCCTGCTCTTTTTTGATTGTTGTTTGCTTGGTATATATTTTTTTTCCATCCTTTGGGTTTTAGTTTGTTTGTGTCTCTAAGTCTAAGGTGTGTATCTTATAGGCAGCATATAGACGGATCATGTTTTTTAATCCATTCTGCCACTCTCTGTCTCTTTATTGGTGCATTTATTCCATTTACATTCAGCATAATTATGGATAGGTATGAATTTAGTGGTATCATTTTGATGTCTTTTTTGTGTGTTGTTGACAGTTTCTTTTTCGCACTTAATTTTATGTGCTGAGTAGATTATCTTTATATATTGTCCATTCCTCATATTTGTTGTTGTTGATTTTGTTTCTGCTGAGTTTCTATTTTTTTCCTGTATTTTATTTTGATGAGTAGGATAGTTTGTCTCCTTTGTGGTTACCTTAGTATTTACCCATATTTTTCTAAATTTAAACCTAACTTTTATTTCTTTGTATTGCCGTATCTTCCTCGTCATATGGAAGGTCTGTGATTACATTTCTTAGTCCCTCTTTATTGTTTTAATGTTGTCTTCTTTTATATAACCACATCGATGTTACTCTGTTTTGAGCTTTGTTTGTTTTTAATCTTGCTTTGTATTTTTGATTTCCTGTCTGGGTTGCCTTCTGATTGCTCTGCCCAGTGTTCTAGTCTTGGGATGATAACCTGATATTATTGATTTTCTAACCAAAGAACTCCCTTTAGTATTCCTTGTAGTTCTGGTTTGGTTTTTACGATTCCCTAAATTTCTGTTTATCTGGAAATGTCCTAATTTTGCCTTTATATTTAAGAGACAGTTTTGATGGATATATGATTCTTGGCTGGCAATTTTTTTCCTTCAATTTTTTAAATAAGTCATTGCATTACCTTCTTGCCCGCCTACTTTCTGCGAGTAGTCCGAGCTTATTCTTATTGGCTCTCTTTTGTAGGTGACTTTTCATTTATCCCTAGCTGCTTTTAAAATTCTGTCTTTATCTTTGGCTTTTTGGGTTGGCAAGTTTGATTATAATATGTCTTGGTGACTTTCTTTTAACATCTGTCTTATGTGGAGTTTGTGAGCATCTTGGATAGGTATCTTCTCATCTTTCACAATATCAGGGAAGTTTTCTGCCAACGAATCTTCGACAATTTTCTCTGTATTTTCTATTATCCCTCCTGGTTCTGGCAGTCCAATCACTCGTGGGTTATTTCTCTTGATAGAGTCCCACATGATTCTTAAGCTTTCTTCATTTTTTTAAATTCTTCTATCTGATTTTTCTTCAAATGTATTAGTGCCAAATGATTTATCTTCGAGTTCAGAAATTCTAGCTTCTACTTGCTCAATTCTGCTCCTCTGACTTTCTATTGAATTATCTAGTTCTGTAATTTTATTGTTAATCTTCTGAATTTCTGATTGCTGTCTGTCTATGGATTTTTCCAGCTTATGAAACTTTTCATTATGTTCCTGAATGATCTTTCTAATTTCTTCATTTGCTTTATCGGTGTGTTCCTTGGCTTGTTCTGCGTATTGCCTCATTTCCTTCCTGATGTCTTGAAGGGCTCTGTATATGAAACTTTTGTATTCTGCATCTGGTAATTCCAGGAACGCACTTTCATCTAGAAGATCCCTGGATTCTTTGTTTTGAGAGATTGTTGAGGTGACCATGGCCTGTTTCTTTATGTGACTTGATATTGACTGTGTCTCTGAGCCATCTATAAGTTATTGTATTAGTTTATGTTTGCTTACTGTGTCATAGCTGCTTGCTTTGTTTTGTTTTTATATGCCCAAATGGGTTGCTTTAGTGAGCTAGCTTGATCATTTATGCCTTTGGAGCTCTGACATCCTGTCCCCAGCTGGCTAGAGCTGTTATCAGGTATATCAGTCTAGAAGTCCATTCAGTTTTCTTGTATGAATTCAGCTCAGGTTTCCAGGTAGCTGATCATCAAGTGTGTGGTACAGGCTCTGTCCTACAGTCTTAGGGGGAAGGGTGATTGGTGTAGGTACCGGTATCTGGTTGCAGCAGGGGGTCATGCTCTGAACAAGGCAGGGGATTGAAAACTGACCCCCAAGTGTCTCTGAGGAAAGCGTGTCCCTGTTTTCTAGAGCGTGCAGGTGGATAGGTTCTGCAGATGGACCATGGGCACCCAGTGTTTTTGGTTGTAAGAACTAGGAGGTACCAGTTATCTTGGACCCCTGTCGCGGGTGGCTGGTTGACCTGAGTGGAGCTGTCAGTCCTTAGGTCCCTGATGTGGGTAGATGAGGACCCTGTTTTTTAGGCAAAGCAATGTCAAACATCAAACACCCACCACTCCACCGCACAGCTGAAACGGTTGGGGTCTGCCAACAAGGGCCTATTCTCCTGAAATAGGCCCACACAGGTTCATGCGGAGGGGAAAGCTACTCAAAGTCCACAGATCGTTTATGCCAGGACAGGAGCCAGTTCTGTCCTGAGCTCCCCCAGTTAGTGGAGCTGGCAAATTATCTTTTCCCTCAGTTGCAAATTTTGTCCTTCCTCAAGGCTGGGATGATAGCTCTAGGTGCTCATCAGGGCCTGTCTCAGGCCGAGGGAATTCAGCTGCTGAAGCCGGCTTGGTGGTGGGGGGGGGTGCAGGAAAATATACAGAAGTACTTAGCTTTTGCCGAGAGCACCATTCTTCTCAGGTTCCAGAGGTGTGAGTAGGCTGTGTGGCTGGCTCCTTCTCCCTGAGGAAACAGCAGGCAAATGCTACCACCAGCCCGCCGTTGCTGCCCCGAAATGGTGCCTGAGGGTTCCCCGCGATTCAGGTCCGGTAACTCCTCTCTGCTTCTGAATCGTCTCTTCCTCCCCCTGCCCCTCAGTTTGTTTTCTAAGCTTGCCTTTGATGCTCAGAGCTCCTAGTTTGTCATAAATATACTCATTTCACGTGTTTTTAGGATCTTTGTTGTAAAGAGGGCTTGCTGGAAGCGTCTGTCTATTCCGCCATCTTGGCTCTGCCTCCAGTACCATTGGTTCTTGATCATATGCTACCTCCTGAAATGGTTGAACATCAACCAGTTCTTTTTGGTACAGTGACTCTGTGTATTCCTTCTGCCTTCTTTTGGTGTTTCCTGCAGCAGTCAATATTTTGCCCATAGAATTTTTCAGTATTGCAACTTGAAGCTTGAATTTTTTCTTCAGTTCTTTCAGGTTGAGAAATGCAGAACATGTTCTTCCCTTTTGGTTTTCTAACTCCAGGTCTTTGTACATTTCACTCTAATGCTTTACTTCATCTTTTCAAGCTGTGTTTTGAAATCTTTTGCTCAGCTCTTTTACCTGATTATTTCTTCTGGTTGCTTTAGCTACTTGACGTTCAAGAGCAAGTTTCAGAGTCTCTTCTGACATCCTTTGTATTTTTTTGCTTTCTTTCCTGTCTTTTTAATGACCTTTTCCCTTCTTTGTGTATGGTGTCCTTGATGTCATCCCACAACTTGTCTGGTCTTCAGTCACTAATGTTCAATGTGTCAAATCTGTTCTTGAAATGATCTTTAATTTCGGGTGGGATATATGCAAGGTCGTTCTTTGGTTCTCATAAACTTTTAAAAAAACTTCTTCGCCTTCAACTTGAACTTGCATATTAGGAAGTGATGGTTTGCTCTGCAATCGGCCCCTGGCCTTGTTTCTGACTAATGATACTGCGCTTCTTCATTCTTTCTACAGATGTATAGTCAGCTTGATTCCTGTGTATTACACTCAGTGAGGTCCATGTGTACAGTCAGTTTATGTTGCTGAAAAATGGTATTTGCAATGAATAAGTCATTGGTCTTGAAAAATTCTGTCATCCAACCTCTAGCATCATTTCTATCGCTAGGAGCATATTTTTCAACTGCATGTCCTTTGTTTCCAACTTTTAAGTTCCAATCACCAGTAATTATCAATGTGTCTTGGTTGCATGTTTGATGAATTTCTGACTGCAGAGGTTGGTAAAAATCTTCAGTTTCATCATCTTTGGCCTTAGTGGTTGGTGTGTAAATTTGAATAATAGTCTTCCTTGTAGGCATGTAGATATTTTCCTATCACTGACAGAGTTGTACTTCAGGATAGATCTTACAATGTTCTTTTTGACGATAAATGTGATGCCATTTCTCTTTAATTTGTAATTCCCGGCATAGTAGACCATATGATTTACCTGATTCAAAATGGCCAATACCAGTCTATTTCAGCTCAGTGATTCCTAGGATATCGACCTTTATGCATTCCATTTCATTTTTGATGACTTCCAATTTTCCTAGATTCATACTTTGTGCATTGTACTTTCTGATCATTAATGGATGTTTGCAGCTGTTTCTTCTCATTTTGAATCATGACATATCATCAAATGAAAGTTCTGAAAGCTTTACTCCATCCGCATCATTAAAGTCTACTCTAACGTGAGGAGGTAGCTCTTCCCCAGAAGTGTTTTGTGTGCCTTCCAACCTGAGGGGCTCATCTTCCAGAAGTAAATCAGACAATGTTCTGCTGATATTCATAAGGGTTTCACTGGTCAATTTTTTTTTTTGTGTGTGCTTTAAGTGAAAGTTTACAAATCAAGTCAGTCTCTCATATAAAAGTTTATATATACCTTGTTGTGTACTCCTGGTTGCTCTTCCCCTAATGAGACAGCACACTCCTTCTCTCCACCCTGTATTCCCTTTGTCCATTCAGTCAGTTTCTGTCCCCCTCTGCCTTCTCATCTCCCCTCCAGACAGGAGCTGTCCACATAGTCTCATGTGTCTACTTGAGCCAAGAAGCTAACTCCTCACCAGTGTCATTTTCTATCTTATAGTCCAGTCCAATCCCTGTCTGAAGAGTTGGCTTTGGGAATGGTTCCAGTCTTGGGCTAACAGAAGGTCTGGGAACCATGACTTCCAGGGTCCTTCCAGTCTCAGTCAGACCATTAAGTCTGTTGTTTTTACGAGAATTTGAGGTCTGCATCCCACTGCTCTTCTGCTCCATCAGGGATTCTCTGTCGTGTTCCCTGTCAGGGCAGTCATCAGTTGTAGCCAGGCACCATCTAGTTCTTCTGCTCTCAGGCTGATGTAGTTTCTGATTGATGTGGCCCTTTTTGTCTCTCGGGCTCATAATTACCTTGTGTCTTTGGTGCTCTTCATTCTCCTTTGCTCCAGGTGGGTTGAGACCAATTGATGCGTCTTAGATGGCTGCTTGCTAGGGTTTAAGACCCCAGATGCCACTCACCAAAGTGGGATGCAGAATGGCCAATTTTTTTTTTTTAAGAAGTAGGACACTAGGTCCTTCTTCTTAGTCTGTCTTAGTCTGGAAGCTCTTTGAAACTTGTCCACCATGGGTGACCCAGCTGGTATTTGAATACTGGTGGCATAGCTCCAGGATCACAGCAACATGAAAGCCCCCACAGTACATCACACAGACAAATGGTGGAGTCGGGGATTACCTGCACTTAATTTCTCTGACCTGCAGTTTATGCAGCAGGAAAATCTTACAGTCATTCAGCAAGCATATATTGGGCATCTACTGTGTACTAGGCACTCTGTCAGGTACTGAGGGTTCGTTGATGAGAAAGAGGCTGTTTCTCTCTGCAGGCAGCTCAGAACCCACTAGACTCGCAGAGTGGTGTGGCTTCTGTGAAAACATCGATGGCCTGACTTAGCAGAGTAACTGGTCCGTAGCAGGGTCCTAATGCATTCTATTTTCCTTTTCCTGTTTACCCTCTCAGTTATCTGTGCAAATGATGAAATCCTCAGCTTTCCCAAAAACTTAACAATTTCAGCCAGTTATTCCCATTACCTCCCACATGACGTCTCTTACCAGGAACTGTTGCCATTTGTAATTCAGACCAATCAGGGGCACAGTTCTATGGAAGGTGGATTGGACTGAGTCTGCGAACATGAGTTCCTGTTCCAGCATTGCCAGTAACTGACCATCTGCTTCTGGACAGGTCACTTAACCTCTCCAGGGGTCGCTTCTCTAAGTTCCTATTCCAGGATTGCCAGTGACTGACCGTCTGCTCCTGGACCAGCCACTTAACCTCTCCAGGGGTTGTTTCTCTGGTAGGATGAGGGTCTGGACTAGGCACAGCCTTTAGGTCCCTTCTGACCCAACGGCACTCACTGATTTTCTTCCTGATTCTCTGCCTGAACCAATGTGATGTGTGGGCTTCTTGTCTTTCTGTCTCTACCTCCCAGTGGACCCACCATCACAGCCTCGATGGGGTCGTAGGTGAGCAGGAACACTGCTTTGCTTTTCAAACTTGATTCAATGCTTTTCACCCTGTGCCTTCTCTCACCTCTGGTTTTGGGGCAAGTAGCAAAGGCAAGAGAAGGGAAGAGTCAGCTGTCTCTACATCTTGTCATCCACCTCTTTAATTAAACTTGAGGTGACTCTTGGGTTTCATGCTGAGAACACATGAAGCGAAAGTGCCTTTTGTTTTCCACTGTCCTCACTTTAATTCGTTGCCATCACAGTCTAAAGCGAAATTACAGAATACAAAGGGGGAAACTGGAAGATTCTTCAGCAGCCGTTTTGTCTACTGTACTGAAGTCTCAGAGGGAGAAGCAAGCTTCCCAAGGAGGGCAGGTGGTTAGCAGTCAGGCCAGAGCTTGAAGTCAGATCCCAGGGCAGTTGGCCTTCATTCTGCCATTGGTATAAAATCAAATGCATTTTCAAAGTTTTTTTTATGGAAAAGAATGTAGTTTTAAAAAGCATAAGCTGTTGTTTTTGCTTTGTTTTGCTTTTGCCTTGGATATTCAAGTAGGTGTTTACGTCAGAAGGAACTCTGCTGAGATGATGTTGGAAATGGCCTGTTAATTAGTTGCCATTGAGTCAACCCTGACTCATGATGACCTTATGTACGACAGAATGGCGTGTTGTTCAGTCCTGCGCCGTCTTCACGAGCTCTGACACATTTGGGTCTACGGTTGTAACTGTTATGTCAGTCCATCCCACTGACGGTCTCCTCATTCTCACTGACCCTCTGCTTTACCAAACGTGATGTCTAGTGATTGGCCTTTCCTGACGATATGTCCAAAGTAAGTGAGACAGAACCTTACCTTCCCTGCTTCTAAGAAGCATTCTGGTTGTATTTCCTAGCCTAGAATAGCCCTGGTGGTGTAATGATTAAGCACTCAACTGCTAACCCAAAGATTGGTGGTTCAAACCTACCCAGTGGCTCCATAGGAGAAAGACCTGGCAATCTGCTTATGTAAAGATTACAGCCAAGAAAATCCTAAGGTCTGGGTCTACTCTGTCACACTGCATTGCTATGAGTTGAAAATTGACTCGATGGCGCCCAACAACAGCAAAGCATAGCCTGTTCCCCGTATTTTAGGGACCTGCCCCCGTCCTGTTCGCCTGCATCCATGGAACCTGGTGGTGCCTTTAGTACCTCTGACCACGTGGATGAAGTACAGCCCAATGCAGGTGTCATGCCTCCCAGGTACGCAGCATACCAGACCATGGTATGATGCTGCCTTGAAAGGGGAAGCAAGAACAAAATTCAGAATGAATCTCTCTTCACTCCCTGTATGTCTCCCTCTCCCCAGATGCTTTGCTATTTTTGGTTTAAATGGTGCTGTTTTTGCCAATAGTAAGCATCCTTTTATTTCATGTAAGTCTGGAGTGTGCTTTGCACGGGGAATTCAGTCTGGGTTTCCTCCCTCTTTCTATGCATGGTTGTTCTTAGGTAGCCCCCGTGCCATACACAGTATCTTTTGCTTCCTGATATTGTTTGTTCCCTGCTTATAGAATGTTCTCTGACATCTAATTTTAGATCCTACACGGTGCCCTCTAAGCAGCCCCTCCTTTGCAGGAATAAAAGCTGTGGTTAAAATGTCACTTCCCATAAATCAGTTTTGGTGAAGATGGAGGCAGCTGTGGGCAGGGGAGGGAGACAGGAACTCAGGAAGCCTTGGCAGGGTCTGACCCTTTCAAAGTCGACTAATCCCCTGTCTTATCCCCCATCTCTGTGCTGCTCCTGGGAGGGTGGAGGGACCCTCTTTAACATGAAGGAATGAGCTTTCGCATTGTTCGCCTTTGTCGCACCAACAAAAGCCCTGGAAAATTCCAATTAATTAGCAAGCCTCGGGCTAATGAAAGAATAAAACCCGAAAGAGAAACGCTCAAAGCTTTTGGAGAGGTGTAACATATGAGGACAATGCTGATTGCAAATATTTGGGGCTGTTTGTATAATTTTCCCAGGGTTTGTCTTCCTGAGACTCAAAGGAATAAGACAAGAGAGACTAGAGCAAGGATTTGCTCGGGTCAGGATGTAATCACATCGCTGGCTTTTAAGGACCCCAAATGACTCACCGTCATTTGGAGAAGGCCATTCAATGCGGACTCACACACTCAGGGAAATTAAATATAGCAGATAGACCCTTCACGCATTTTGTGTGTAGACAGAGACATGGCAGTTGACCTGGTGTAAAGTAGTTGGGGAAATAAGATTAAAGTTAATTATTGTGAAGGACCTGGAAATCACTGTACCACTGTATGCTGGAATGAGGATTTACAACCAGTGTGACTGCTAGAAATACATGGTGATGAAAAGCACTAAACTTGCTCACTTGTAGTTTTTTTTTAATTGGATAATAATAATAATAACCACAACACAACCAACAACTAACATATACTGAGCACTTACTGAGCACTGGGCACCATTCTGAGCATGGATACCATGTGATTGATGCTTTGAGCACCTTCATTTTATAGTTCAGAATATTGAGGCCAGATACTAAGTGGCTGGCCCAAGGCCACAGTTATGAGTGACAGAGCCAAGATTTGAATCTATACGGTCTGATTTCAGAGTCCATACTCTAAACCACCAAGCTGTCCTGCCTGTGAAATATACTCTTATTACAGGACTAGAAATAATGCCGGCTGGACTCAGAGCCTGAGAGTCCAAGACCCTACTCCCAGTTTTGTCACTAGTCATTCCTGTGGCCTTGGACAAGTCACTTACATTTCTGGCCTTCAGTTTGTTTGTCTGTTAAATGGAATTGTTGGTGATCTCTGAGGTATCTTTCATCTCTGATATCCTGTGGTTGGAGAAAATAGCGAATTTCAGATACAAGGGTAAATGAAGTGGTCACTTTCAAGGTGTGTGTGTGTATGTGCATGTGTGTCCAGACATAAAAACAGAGGTGGCAGCTTTAAACCTAGACAGACCTGCATTCAAACCCTGATTTTCCTGTCTAATGGGGGGATGACTGCTTTATCGTTCCAAACTTTAATTCTTCCCCTCTCTGGTGGAGGTGATGGTTGTACGTGTATAGACGGCCTAGCATGACAATGCCTAGGCATTGCTAGTACTTCCCTATTAGCCTTCATGTAGGTGGTGTGATGGTTGGATAGAGGGTTCCCCATTTAGAGAGTTGGGCCAGAGCAGAGAGGTTAGTTCAGCCAAAAGGAACGTGGTCCCAAAGAGGTGGCTGGGTAGGGATTTTTGCATGGATGCATCTTTTGATGACTGACCTCATAATTGAGAATAAATCCAGTCCGAAACCACCAAGCTTCTGGCTGGTATTCCATCAGACTCCTTTGTTGAATTACGTTGCCTTCCTTTCATTGCTGTTCCTTGGGCAATTATCTTGTCTGCAAATGTTCAAACAGTGATGCTCTTGAGACTCCCTGGAACGAGCGGTGATTGAAAAAATGCTGGCTTAGCAAGTAAGCTGTACCTATTTCTGAGCCATTCTAGTAAGGGTTGGGGGAGAGACAGGGAGACAAACACTGACTAAGGGAGAAAAAGGAGCCCTGGTGCAGTGGTTCAAGGGCTTAGGAGCTAACCAAAATGTTGGAGGTTCAACCTACCAGTGGCTCCGCAGGAGAAAGATATGGCAATCTGCTTCCTTAAAGATTATAGCTTTGGAAACTTTATGGGGCAGTTCCACTCTCTCCTGTAGGGTTGCTATGCATTGGAATTGACTCAATGCCAAGGATTTTTTTTTCTTTTGGTAAGGGAGAAAGAAATTCAATACATCTACAAAGGGGTGTTTTGGAAGCCATTTATATTGTCACCATGGCTACTCTGCCTGGTATAAATAAAAGTTCTTTTTACTCTTATGACCCAGAGTCAGAATTGGTGCTATGGAAATGACACAACAGAGAACTTGATGAAAACAGGTTGTCATTACTTTTTAAAATTTGGCTTTCTTAAAACCAGTGTACTATAGACTACAGTGGTTACCAGTGAAGATACAAAAGGGTTGTCCATACATTGTATATCAAGAGAGGAGCCACTACTTAGTTTACCAGCCAGTCTGAATATTCTTTTGAAGTCATCTACATACTTCCCAAAGTCGAAAAGAGTTGGCGTATCTTAAACCCTAATCTGGGTGTAGAATAGATTGGCAACCGCAGAGTTCCTGAGAGTTAGATAATCATTTGTAACTTGGGAAGACATCTTGGAATTGTAAAGAAAAATAAATCTTAGTTACCTCAAAGGCAAGGTCTCTGTAGAAAATGATATGATAATAAGACAAAACCATCAAACAGGCTTGGGTTGTGCAGACTCAGTTTGTTCCAGAAAAGTTCAGGGTGAAGACAGCTCGTGAATTCTGTCATCAGGCAGTGAGGCCCGTATCACATGTCACTTTGCTTTGTTTTTAACATGTGGCTCAAGCTATGCCAGACCTGCTGCTGTGTGGGAGATGTACTTTCTGACAACATAAGGCATTTTCCTGGCATCAGGCCCCTTTGGAATTTTTACTGGTGTGCACAAACCCAGTGAGTTTACGTTTCCCACACATGTCCAATGCAGTCACACTTGGCTTTGTGGATTTCTGGTGGTCATGAAGCCTGTCAGTGCCAACATGGTCAGATCCTTCATCACCACCAGAGGTCATGCTGAAGAAACGAAACCAGGCGTTCATTCGTTTATTACTCAAAAATTATCTCCCATCTACCATGTCTGTTCTGAGGAAGAAACAGAGGAGACAAGATAGATAAACCCATTTTGGATGAGCTGAAAGTATTTTGTTTGGTGGAAATGAAAATATCTCTAGAAGGCGGTCTCCTTTTCCTCCTGTCTCCTCATCCATCATGATAAATAAAGTTCACTGGGAAAATTTGTTTATATTAGGCCATGTTCACGGAGATGATGATGACAACGACGATTACATTAATACTCCTGTCACTTCTTGGCTGTACACTATTGACTGACTGGACCAGTTGATCTGTTGCTGTTGAATCGATTCTGACTTGTGGCAACTCCATGTATGTGTGTTAGAATTGGGGTTCGCAGGGTTTTCAAGACTGTGACCTTTTGGAGGCAGATTGCCAGGCCTTTCTTCTGAGGCACCTCTAGGTGGGTTTGATCTGCTAACCTTTGTTTGTTAACCTGTGTTTAACCGTTTGCTCCAGCCCAGGACTCCTTGGCTGAATGGAAGCACTATATAAATAAACACTTCTTGGGAAGTGAGACTGTGCACCACTGAGCTACTTTTTGAAGCCCTTGTTGGTAGCCTTCTTAAACCCTGGTACTCCCCTCCTGAGTATATTCTATTGTTGAACATAGGGAGAGCATTAAAATGAAATGAACCCCTGAGCACAAACTCATTATCTCTGATGGACAATAACTCTAAGAACCTTCCCCAGTATTAAGGGCCCAGTGTGTGTTATCTTTGTATAGAGAGAACATTATAGTCCATCTCGATAGAGGAAGCCAAGTGAAGTCAGAGGTTGTACAAGATGATAGATAAATGCCCAGTGTTTCTTTCATACGTGACTCTACAAGATGGTTCCTTCTGTTCATTCATCCAGCACGTATTTATTGACAATGTGTCAGGTATAGGACTAAGGACTAGAGATGCAAACTCACTAAGACACAGGCATTCTTCTCCAGGAGCTCTTAGGCTAAGTCAAGAGGTCATTTCCAAATTTATCAGATACCATGCTCTCCCTTGCTGAGTACATTCCAGCCACCCTGGCTTTCTTGTCCTCTTCCAACACACTAAGTGCATTTAGCCTTCAGGTCTTTCCACTTGCTCTTTCTTCTGCCAGGGACACTTTGCCCCCGTACTTTTGCTTGACTGGTTTTTCCTCGTCATCTGGCTCTCAGCTTACAAGCTGCCACTTCCAAGAGCCTTCTCTGCCACCCAGTCTAAAGAAGCCCCCTCTCCAACCCTCCCTCACATCTCTCTGTTTTCTTTTATGGTGCTTCTCCTTGTGTGATACTATCTTGCCCGTATATTCATCCACTTGCTTATTGTTTGTCTCTTCCCCACTAGCCTGCATACCCCATGCAAACAAGGATCTTACTTGCCTTGCTTGCCATGGTATCCTTAGCAATACGTTTTTGTTGAATGAAAAATTAAATGAATAAATGGATAACTGTAATACATTATAACACATTCTGTAATGGAAGAGTTAGCAGAGTGCTAGCTTGGAAGAAATAACTCTGGAGTGCTTCTTAGAAGTGAAGATAGCAAAACGTTGTCTGGCTTACTTTGGACGTGTCATCAGGAATGAGACCAATCAGTAGAAAAGGACATCATGTTTGGTAAAGTAGAAGGTCACTGAAAATGAGTGAGGCCCCCCAAAAAGACCAGACTGACTGGCCTGACAGAAACTGGAGAAACCCCGAGAGTATGGCCCCTGGACACCCTTTTAGCTCAGTAATGAAGTCACTCCTGAGGTTCACCCTTCAGCCAAAGATTAGATGGGCCCATAAAAAAATGAGACTAAAGGGGCACACCAGCCCAGGGGCAAGGACAAGAAGGCAGGAGGGGATAGGAAAGCTGGTAATAGGGAACCCAAGGTCGAGAAGAGAGAGTGTTGACATGTCGTGAGGTTGGCAACCAGTGTCACAAAACAATATGTGTACTAATTGTTTAAGAGAAGCTAGTTTGTTCTAAAAACCTTCATATAAAGCACAATAATAAAGAAAAAAAAAAGATGAGACCCTCCATGAGATGGATTGACATGATGTCCACAACAATGGACTCAAGCATACCAAAATCATGAAGGCAGCACAGGACCGGGCAGTGTTTTCATTCTTTTATACGTAAGGGCACCATGAGTCAGAGCTGACTCTGGCGACTGACAACGGCGACGATATATACATCCATTAGTGAGATTATTACTCGAAGAGACCAATGCATTCTTACTGAGAAGCTTTTCTAAGGATAAAATTTATTGATATTTAATGAAGCATGAAGTCTCAATGAACCAATGAACTAAATGAACTAACAGGAAAATGAGGAAAAGAGTGAGAACGTTTGTGCCTGAGTAGGTTTGAGATGTCTTCGTGAGAAGACATTTGAGCTGGGCCTAGAAGACAGGAGACGGTGTATTGGAAAGCACCATCTCTGCTTAGGTAGGTGAACGCTCTTCCTTCCCGATCCTGTCCCTGCCCGCTTGCCCACCTGCTCCTGGAATTCGGCAAGCAGCCACAATAATTCACCAATAGACTTGACTCTAATACGCATGACAGGATAAGCCTGGCAATTGGAGCCCCTGCCCTCCTTGGACGCATGGATCTGGGAAATGAAGAATGTATGTTTCCCGAAAACTTCTCTTTCATGCTACAGAGACTTGTTAGAGCTCGTCTTTCCAATAAAGAGAAAGTTGGAATTGATGGAATGGAGAGAAAGAGCTTATGAAACATAAATAGGCCTTTTTGACTTCATAAAAATAGAAGCTTAAAAGTGGCATTGTTTTCAAACAGAAAAAGAAAAAGATATTTTTTCCCTACTGTAAGCAAATATTTGCAATTGAGGCATGCGTTTTCAGCTATAGACTAAAATCTGCATGTTACTTTGGGTTCTACAATCGTGGCAATCCGGGGTTTTGTCATGTCTGATAGACATGCTTGGGATCTATACATCCATTAACGAGATTATCGTTTGAAGAGACAAACACATTTGTACTGAAAAGGTTTTTTGAGGATAAAATTTATTGATATTTAATGAAGCGTGAAGTCTCTAAAATGAACCATGAAAGCAATAGCTAAACTAATTAACTGCACATAAAGACTCCGGAATACATACGTGATGTGGGCTGGGTGCTTATCAATCGTCCCTGGTTAGCCTGCCATCCTCTCATATGTGCTTTGTGGAAGCAACACCCGCAATAAAGGAGGAAATAACCATTAAGATTTCCTGTGAACGCGCATGGGATATTTAAGTCAAGCACTGCGGGGTTTATAGGTTGTAATTTAGCAGCATTAAGACTGGTAATAACAACACATTATTTCCACACACTTGTTTGAAGCCTCTGTGCTGTTTCCTTGAATGATGCATCCTTCCCTGGTTCTAAAAATATGCATCTGCCTCCCTCCCCCTGCTCCCGCCAAGGAGAGGCCAGGGGTGGGGAGTACCATGAGATGAACGTTTCATTGTGCAAGACGGATTTAGAGGGGCCTCTTTCAACTGCAGGGGAAACATGTCCTGCTGGGAGTGCTGAGAATGTTAAACAGCAGGTGAAACCACTCATGCTATAATGGTTATTACAAGTTGCAACAATATGGGGGACAGGTGACTTACCCTAGCAACACCATCTTCCTCCTCAGCCAGTGGCTCCCTAGTCTTACCCACAGGCACCTGCTCTCCGGCCCGTTATCACAGAATCACACACAATTCCCTCTTGGGCCTTCTGGAAACAATATTCATGTACTGACAACGGAGCCCGACAGATGGAGATCAGCTCGGACAGCGTATACCAAGGGCAGAGGGTCAGGCACTGCCATAAAACTCGGGGTGGCGGCTCTCAAACTCGTGTGTGCGTCAGACTCCTGGTGAAAACACGAATGGGCGCCCCCTCTCCAGTTTCTGATTCAGTAGGTCCTGCAATAAGGCATGAAATTTGCATTCCTGACAAGTTCTCGGGTGACGCCAACGCTGCTGCCCCAGGGACCACGCTTTGAGAGCCTTGTGGTGGTTGGTCGCCATTGAGTGGAATATGACTTATGACAACCTCATGTGTGCTTGTAGAAGGGCTCCGTAGGGTTTTTAAGGCTGTGACCTTTTGGAAGCAGATTGCCAGGCCTTACTCGCGAGGCACCTCTGGGTGGGCTTGAACTGCCTGCCAGTCTTTCGGTTTGTAGCCCAGCACTTGACTCTTTGCTCCACCCAAGTGTCCTAGGGCTGCTGGATGACTTATAACCTTAGGACTGTCCTCTCTCACAGTTCTGGAGGCTAGAAGTCTGAGATCAGGGTGTTGGCAGGCCCATGCGCTCTCTGAACTAAGACTCTAGGAGAGGGTTCGTTCCTTCCTTCCTCCAGCTTCTGGTGGTCCCAGGCGGTCCTTAGCTTGTGGCTGCATCACACCGATTTGTGCCTCCATTTCACATGGCCGTCTGCCATCCACGTCTGTCTGTCTCTCTGTCTCATCTTTTTTTTTTATAAGGATACCAGTACTGGATTCCGGCTCACCTTGCTCCAGTATGACCTCAAGTGAACTAATTACATCTGCAAAGACCCTATTTCCAAAGAAGATCACGTTCACAGGCACTGGGGTTAGCATTTCAACATCTTTTTGGGGGACACAATTCAACCCATAACAGATGGGGAAGGACATTTTCAGGGACACCGTTTAGGGAAGTTACCACCAAGTAAAGATGTGCTTTGTCCTGGATACCCCTTAAACGCCCACCCTCTACCTTTTTCTTCCCTAAGGGGGTTTCTGTTTATCCTCTGAGGCAGTCATGGCCTTGCTATCAGATAAGGGCTTGGCACTTATTTACATTTAGGTGTAGATGACTCTTGGTGACTTAAAGGATTGTTGTGTGCCGTCGAGTTGATTCCGACTAATAGTGACCATATGGGACATAGTAGAGCTGCCCGCGTAGGGTTTCCAAGGAGCAGCTGGTGGATTCGAACAGCCAGCCTTCTGGTTAGCAGCCTGAGCTCTTAACCACTTCACCACCAGGGCTCCTAAAGGATTACCCTTAAAAACAACAACAAAAGCCCAGTTGCCCTCCAGTTGACTCTGACTCCTGGTGACCTCCTGTGTGTCAGTGTAGAACTGTGCTTCCTTGTGTTTTCAATGGCCAATTTTTTGTAAGAAGACTGCCAGGCCTTTCTTCTGAGGAACCTCTGGGTAGACTGGAACCTCCAACCTTTTGGTTAGCAGCCACGTACCACCCCAGGACTCCACCATTAACAAGGTCATATACATTTCTAATAGCATGAAATCAAAGGAATGAAACTGCAAAGAAGGTATTTCAGACATCTGCCAGGGGGTGGAATGGCTTTAAAGGACATCAAATTCAGGTATGAACTTATACTAACCCAGCTTATGCTATTCAGGCTAAATTCTGTGCCTCCCCAGGAAGTATCAGTCTGCCTTCAGTAACCTCTCAGGTGCTTCCAAGTTCTCTCTCTAATACCTAGCACAATGTCTGTTGTACAGTAGACACCTGGTAAATATGTATTGAATGGGTGGATGGGTGGATAGATGAATGGATGGATGGATGGGTGGATTGATGGGTGGGTGTATGGATAGATGGATGAATGGATGGATGGATGGATGGATGGATGGATGGATGGATGGATGGATGGATGGATGGATGGATGGATGGATGGGTAGATGGATAGATGGATGGGTGGATGGATGGATGGATGGATGGATAGGTAGATGGATAGATGGATGGATGGATGGTTGGGTGGGTGGATGGATGGATGGTAGGATGGGAGGGCGGGTGGGTGGATGGATGGATGGATGGATGGATGGATGGATGGATGGATGGATGGATGGATGGATGGATGGATGGATGGATGGATGGATGGGTGGGTGGGTGGATGGATGGTTTGGTAACAGAGACAAAAATGCTTAAAGCTGTGTATTCAGTGTGCTTCTCTCTCCTCTTGCCCGTTAAGTAAAATACTGTGTTGTCTGAAGGGAAAGTATTCTCAACTTCTCTCAGGACTTCCCCACACTGATTTTGGGGCTTTAATAGGCTAATTAGTGGAGAAGATAAGCTGAGGAGTGGGAAGAGAAGAGTTTTATTTTGATTGTGCTTTAGGCGAAAGTTTACAGCTGAAGTCAATTTCCCATACAAAAATTTATACACATATTGTTGTGTGACACTGGTTGCAATCCCTATAATGTGACATCATACTCCCTCTTCCCATTCCAGGTTTCCCCGTGTCCATTCAACCAGCTCCTGTCCCTTTCTGCCTTCTCATCTTGCCTCCAGACAGTAGCTGCCCATTTAGTCTCGTGTATCTACTTGAACTAAGTACGCTCTTCACAACTATTATTTTATGTTTTATAGTCCAGTCTAATCTTTGTCTGAAGAGTTGGCTTCAGGAATGGTTTTAGTTCTGGGTTAACGGAGAGTCTGGGGGCCATGCCTTTGAGGGTTCCTCTAGTCTCTGTCAGACCATTAAGCCTGTTTTTTTTTTTTTTATGTGAATTTGAGTTCTGCGCCCTGCTTTTCTCCTGCTCTGTTAGGGACTCTCTGTTGTGTTCCCTATCAGGGTGGTCATTGGTGGTAGCCAGGCACCATCTAGTTCTTCTGGTCTCAGGCTGATGTAGTCTCTAGTTTATGTGACCCTTTTGTCTCTTGGGCTAATATTTTCCTTGTGTCTTTGGTATTCTTCAATCTCCTTTGCTCCAGGTGGGTTGGGACCAATTTATGCATCTTAGATGGCCACTTACCAAAGTGGGATGCAGAACGTTTTCTTAATACACTTTGTTATTCCAGTTGACCTAGATGTCCCCTGAAACCGTGGTCCCCAGAGCCCAGCCCCTGCTACTCTGTCCCTTGAAGTGTTTGGTTGTATTCAGCAAACTTCATAGTTTTTGGTTTAATCCAGTTGTGCTGACTTCCCCTGTTTTTGGGCTGTCCTTCCCTCCCCCCTCTCATAACCACAAAAGACTGTTTTCTTCTCAGTTTAAACTATTTCTCAAGTTCTTATAATACTGGTCTCATACAATATTTGTCCTTTTGCAACTGACTAATTTCACTTAGCATAATGCCTTCCAGGTTCCTCCATGTTATGAAATGTTTCACAGGTTCCTCACTGTTCTTTATCGATGCGTAGTTATTCCATTGTGTGAATATACCATAATTTTTCCATTCATCCATTGATGGGCACCTTGGTTGCTTCCATCTTTTTGCTATTGTAAACAGTGCTGCAATAAACGTGGGTATGCATATGTCTGTTTGTGTAAAGGCTCTTATTTCTCTAGGATATATTCCAAGGAGTGGGATTGCAGGATCGTATGGTAGTTCTATTTGTAGCTTTTTAAGGAAGCTCCAAATAGATTTCCAAAGTGGTTGTACCATTTGACATTCCCATCAGCAGTGCATAAGTGTTCCAATCTCTCCACAGCCTAACATTTATTATTTTGTGTTTTTTGGATTAATGCCAGCCTTGTTGGAGTGAGATGAAATCTCATTGTAGTTTTGATCTGCATTTCTCTAATGGCTAATGATTGTGAACATTTCCTCATATATATGTTAGCTACCTGAATGTCTTCTTTAGTGAAGTGTCTATTCATATCTTTTGCCCATTTTTTAATTGGGTTATTTGTCTTTTTGTAGTTGAGTTTTTGCAGTATCATGTAGATTTTAGAGATCAGGTGCTGATCAGAAATGTCATAGCTAAAAACTTTTTCCCAGTCTGTAGGTAGTCTTTTTACTCTTCTGGTGAAGTCTTTGGATGAGCATAGGTGTTTGATTTTTAGGGGCTCCCAGTTATGTAGTTTTTCTTCTGCATTGTTAGTAATGTTTTGTATACTGTTTAAGCTATGTATTAGGGCTCCTAACATTGTCCCTATTTTTTCTTCCATGATCTTTATCATTTTAGATTTTATATTTAGGTCTTTGATCCATTTTGAGTTATTGTGCATGGAGTGAGGTATGGGCCTTGTTTCATTTTTTGCAGATGGATATCCAGTTATGCCAGCACCATTTGTTAAAAAGACTGTCTTTTTCCCATTTAACTGTTTTGGGGCCTTTGTCAAATATCAACTGCTCATATGTGGATGGATTTATGTCTGGATTCTCAATTCTGTTCCATTGGTCCATGTATCTGATGTTGTACCGGTACCAGGCCGTTTTGACTACTGTGGCGGTATAATAGGTTCTAAAATCAGGTAAAGTAAGGCCTCCCACTTTGTTCTTCTTTTTAAGCAATGCCTTATTTATGTGGGGCCTCTTTCCCTTCCATGTGAAATTGGTGATTTGTTTCTCCATCTCATTAAAGAATGTCCTTGGAATTTGGATCGGAATTGCATTAAATGTATAGATTGCTTTTGGTAGAATAGACATTTTTATAATGTTAAGTCTTCCTATCCATGAGCAAGGTATGTTCTTCCACTTATGTAAGTCTCTTTTGGTTTCTTCCTGAAGTGTACTGTAGTTTTCTTTGTATAAGTCTTTTACATCTCTGGTAAGATTCATTCCTAAGTATTTTATCTTCTTGGGGTCTACTGTAAATGGCATTGATTTGGTAATTTCCTCTTCAGTGTTCTTTTTGTTGGTGTAGAGGAATCCAACTGATTTTTGTATGTTTATCTTGTATCCCGACACTCTGCTGAACTCTTCTATGAGTTTCAGTAGTTTTCTGGAGGATTCCTTAGGGTTTTCTGTGTATAAGATCATGTCATCTGCAAATAGAGATACTTTTACTTCTTCCTTGCCAATCTAGATGCCCTTTATTTCTTTATCTAGCCTAATTGCTCTGGCTAGTACTTCCAGCACGATGTTGAATAAGTGTGGTGATAAAGGGCATCCTTGTCTGGTTCCCGTTCTCAATGGGAATGTTTTCAGGCTCTCTCCATTTAGGGTAATGTTGGCTGTTGGCTTTGTGTAAATGCCCTTTATTATGTTGAGGAATTTTCCTTCTATTCCTATTTTGCTGAGAGTTTTTATCATGAATGAGTATTGAACTTTGTCAAATGCCTTCTCTGCATCAATTGATAAAGTCATGTGAATCTTGTCTTTTGTTTTATTTATGTGGGGGATTACAATTTTTTTTTTTACATTAATTGTTTTTCTAACGTTGAACCATCCCTGTGTACCTGGTTATGAATCCCACTTGGTCTTGGTGAATTATTTTTTTGATATGTTGTTGAATTTTATTGGCTAGAATTTTGTTGAGGATTTTTGCATCTACATTCATGAGGGATATAGGTCTATAATTTTTTTTTTCTTCTGGTGTCTTTACCTGGTTTTGGTATCAGGGATATGGTGGCTTCATAGAATGAGTTTGGGAGTATTCCGTCCTTTTCTATGCTCTGAAATACCTTTAGTAGTAGTGGTGTTAACTCTTCTCTGAAAGTTTGGTAGAACTCTGCAGTGAAGCCGTCTAGACCAGGGCTTTTTTTTGTTGGGAGTTTTTTGATTGCCTTTTCAATTTCTTCTTTTGTTATGGGTCTATTTAGTTGTTCTACCTCTGTTTGTGTTAGTTTAAGTAGGTAGTGTGTTTCTAGGAATTCATCCATTTCTTCTAGGTTTTCAAATTTGTTAGAGTACAATTTTTCATAGTACTCTGATATGATTCTTTTAATTTCAGTTGGGTCTGTTGTAATATCGCCCCTCTCCTTTCTTATTCGGGTTATTTGCTTCCTCTCCTGTTTTTCTTTTGTCAGTTTGGCCAGTGGTTTATCAATTTTGTTGATTTTTTCAAAAAACCAGCTTTTGGTCTTGTTAATTCTTTCAATTGTTTTTCTGTTTCCTATTTCCTTTAGTTCAGCTCTAATTTTTATTACTTGTTTTCTTCTGGTACCTGTGGGTTCTTTTGTTGCTCTCTTTCTATTTGTTGAAGTTGTAGGGATAATTCTTTGATTTTGGCCCTTTCTTCTTTTTGTATGTGTGCATTTATTGATATAAATTGGCCTCTGAGCACTGCTTTTGCTGTGTCCCAAAGGTTCTGATAGGAAGTGTTTTCATCCTCGTTGGATTCTCTGAATTTCTTTATTCCATCCTTAATGTCTTCTAAAATCCAGTCTTTTTTGAGCTGGGTGTTGTTCAGTTTCCATGTGTTTGATTTCTTTTCCCTGCATTTCCTGTTATTGATTTCCACTTTTATGGCCTTATGGTCAGAGAAGATGCTTTGTAATATTTCAGTGTTTTGGATTCTGCTAAGGCTTGCTTTATGACCTAATAATTTGGTCTATTGTAGAGAATGTTCCATGTGCACTAGAAAAGAAAGTATACTTGGTTGCTGTTGGGTGGAGTGTTCTGTATATGCCTACGAGGTCAAGTTGGTTGATTGTGGCATTTAGATCTTCCGTGTCTTTATTGAGCTTCTTTCTGGATGTCCTGTCCTTCACCGAAAGTGGTGTGTTGAAGTCTCCTACTATTATTGTGGCTCTGTGTATCTCACTTTTCAACGCTGATAGAGTTTGTTTTATGTATCTTGCAGCCCTGTCATTGGGTGTGTAAATATTTAATATGGTTATATCTTCTTGGTGTATTGTCTCTTTAATCATTATATAGTGTCCTTCCTTGTCCTTTCTGATGCATATAACTTTAAAGTCTATTTTGTCAGAAATTAATATTGCCACTCCTGCTCTTTTTTGATTGTTGTTTGCTTGGTATATATATTTTTTCCATCCTTTGGGTTTTAGTTTGTTTGTGTCTCTAAGTCTAAGGTGTGTCTCTTGTAGGCAGCATATAGATGGATCTTGTTTTTTAATCCATTCTGCCACTCTCTGTCTCTTTATTGGTGTATTTAGTCCATTTACATTCAGGGTAATTATGGATAGGTATGAATTTAGTGCTATCATTTTCATGTCTTTTTTTGTGTGTTGATAGTTTCTTTTTCGCACTTGATTTTATGTGCTGAGTAGATTTTCTTTATATATTGTCCTTTCCTCATATTTGTTGTTGTTGATTTTGTTTCTGCTGAGTCTGTATTTTTCCCTTGTATTTTATTTTGATGAGTAGGATAGTTTGTCTCCTTTGTGGTTACCTTATTATTTACCCCTATTTTTCTAAATTTAAAACTAACTTTTAGTTCTTTGTATCACTGTATCTTCCTCTCCATATGGAAGGTGTATGATTACATTTCTTAGTCTCTGTTTATTATTTTAATGTTGTCTTCTTTTATATAATAACATCGCCATTACCCTGTGTTGGGCTTTTTTTTTTTTTTTAATCTTGCTTTGTTTTTTTTGATTTCCCTGTCTGGGTTGACTTCTGGTTGCTCTGCCCAGTGTTCCAGTCTTGGGTTGATACCTGATATTATTGATTTTCTAACTGAAGAGCTCCCTTTAGTATTTTCCTGTAGTCTTGTTTTGGTTTTTACGAATTCCCTCAACTTGTGTTTATCTGGAAATGTCTTACTTTTACCTTCATATTTAAGAGACAGTTTTGATGACTGTATGATTCTTGGCAGGCAATTTTTTTCCTTCAGTTTTTTAAATATGTCATCCCATTGCCTTCTTGCCTGCATGGTTTCTGCCGAGTAGTCCGAGCTTATTCGTATTGGCTTTCCCTCGTAGGTGACTTTTCGTTTTTCCCTCGCTGCTCTTATAATTCTCTCTTTATCTTTGGTTTTGGCAAGCTGGATTATAATATGTTTTGGTGACTTTCTTTTAAGATCTACCTTATGTGGAGTTTGATGAGAATCTTGGATAGATATCTTCTCATCTTTCACAATATCAGGGAAGTTTTCTGCCAACAAATCTTCAACAATTTTCTCTGTATTTTCTGTTATCCCTCCCTGTTCTGGTGCTCCAGTCACTTGTAGGTTATTTCTCTTGATGGAGTCCCGCATGATTCTTAAGGTTTCTTCAGTTTTTAAATTCTTTTATCTGATTTTTCTTCAAATATATTAGTGCCAAGTGATTTATCTTCGAGTTCAGAAATTCTAGCTTCTACTTGCTCAATTCTGCTCCTCTGACTTTCTATTGAGTTATCTAGTTCTGTAATTTTATTGTTAATCTTCTGAATTTCTGATTGCTGTCTGTCTATGGATTTTTCCAGCTTATGAAACTTTTCATTATGTTCCTGAATAATCTTTCTAATTTCTTCAGTTGCTTTATCTCTGTGTTCCTTGGCTTGTTCTGCGTATTGCCTCATTTCCTTCCTGATGTCTTGAAGGGCTCTGTATATTAAACTTTTGTATTCTGCATTTGGTAATTCCAGGAATGCACTTTCGTCTAGAAGATCCCTGGATTTTTTGTTTTGAGAGATTGTTGAGGTGATCATGGTCTGTTTTTTTTATGTGACCTGGTATTGACTGTTGTCTCTGAGCCATCTATAAGTTATTGTATTAGTTTATGCTTGCTCACTGTGTTGTAGTTGCTTGCTTTGTTTTGTTTTGCTATACCCCTATGGGTTGGTTGAGTGAGCTAGGTTGATTATTTTCACCCTTGGAGCTCTGACATCCTGTCCCCAGCTGGCTAGAGCTGTTATCAGGTATATCAGCCTAGAAGTCCATTCAGTTTTCTTGTATGAATACAGCTCAGGTTTCTGGGTAGCTGATATCAAGTGTGTGGTACAGGCTCTGTCCTGTGGTCTTAGAGGGGCAGGGGTGATTGGTGTATATACTGGTATCTTATTGCAGCAGGAGGTCACACTCTGAACAAGGCCGGGGTCTGAGAACCGTCCACCAGGTGTCTCTGAGGAAACCACATCTCTGTTCCCTAGAGTGTGCTGGTGGGTGGGTTCTGCAGAGGGACCTTGGGCACCCAAAGTTTTTGGTTGTAAGGACTGGGAGGTACCAGTTATCTTTGGACCCCTAGCACGGGTGGCTGGGCGACCGGAATGGAGCTACTAGTCCTTAGGTCCCTGATGTGGGTAGGCGAGGACCTTGTTTAATAGGCAAAAAAACGTCAAACGTCAAATACCCACCTCTCCACCACACAGCTGAAATGGTCGGAATTTGCCAACAAGGGCCTATTCTCTCAAAATAGGCCCACACGGGTCTGTGCAGAAGGGAAAGGTGCTCAAGGTCCACGGATGGTTTATGCCTGGACAGGAGCCGCTTCTGTCTTGAGCTCCCCCGGTTAATGGAGGTAGCAAATTATGTTTTCCCCTCAGTTGCAAATTTTTTCCTTCCCCAAGGCCAGGAGGATGGCTTCAGGTGCTCATCAGTGTCTATCTCAGGCCTAGGGATTCAGCTGCTGAAGCCGGCTTGGTGGTGGTGGTGGTGGGGGGCGCATTAAAATATACGCAAGTACTTAGCTTTTGCCAAGAGCACCGTTCTCCCCAGCTCCCGGAGGCGTGAGTGGGCTGTGTGGCTGGCTGCTTCTCCTGGGGGAAACTGCGGCTGAACGCTAGTACCAGCCCGTCGCCACCACCGCTGCTGGGAATGGTGCCTGAGTGTTCCCTGCGATTCAGGTCCGGTAACTCCTCTCCACCTCTGAACGGCCTCTTCCTCCCCCTGCCCTCTAGTTCGTTGTCTAAGCTTGCCTTGATGCTCAGGGCTCCCAGCTTATCACACATATACTCATTTCACTTGTTTTTTCAGGTCTTTATTGTAAAGAGGGCTCGACGGAAGCGTCTGTCTATTCCGCCATCCTGGCTTCGCCTCCTATTTCTAGCTTTTTAAGAAAGTGCCAAATCAATTTCCAAAGTGGTTGTACCATTTTACATTCCCATCAGCAGTGTATAAGTATTCCAGTCTCTCCACAACCTCTCCAGCATTTATTATTTTGTTTTTTTGGATTAATGCCAGCCTTGTTGGAGTGAAATGGCATCTCATTGTAGTTTTGACTTGCATTTCTCTAATGGCTGATGATTGTGAGCATTTCCTTATGTATCTGTTAGCTGCCTGAATGTCTTCTTTGGTGAAGTGCGTGTTCATATCGTTTGTCCTTTTTTTAATTGGGCCATTTTTCTTTTTGTCGTTGAGGTTTTGCAGTATCTTGTAGATTTTAGAGATTAGACCCCTATTGGATATGTCATAGCCAAAAATTTCTTTCCAACCTGTAGGTCATCTTTTTACTCTTTTAGTGAAGTCTTTTGATGAGCATAAGTGTTTGATTTTTAGGAGCTCCTAGCTATCTTTTTTTTTTTTTCTTCTTCTGGTGTTTGTGCATTGTTAGTTATATTTTGTATTCTGTCCATGCCATATATTAGGGCTTCTAACGTTGTCCTTAGTTTTTCTTCCATGATCTTTATCATTTTAGATTTTATATTTAAGTCTTTGATCCATTTTGAGTTAATTTTTGTACATGGTGTGAGGTATGGATTTTGTTTCATTTTTTTTGCAGATGGATATCCAATTATGCCAGCACCATTTGTTAAACAGACTGCCTTTTCCCCAGTTAACAGACTTTGGGCCCTTGTCAAATATCAGCTGCTCATAGATGGATGAATTTACATCTGGATTCTCAATTCTGTTCTGTTGGTCTATGTATCTGATGTTGTACCAATACCAGGCTGTTTTGACTACAGTGGCAGTATAATAGTCTCTAAAATCAGGTAGTGTGAGGCCTCCCTCTTTGTTCTTCTTCGTCAGCAATGCTTTACTTATCTGGGGCCTCTTGCTTTTCCATATGAAGTTGGTGATTTGTTTCTCCATCTTGTTAAAAAATGCCATTGGAATTGGATCAGGATTACATTGTACCTGTAGATTGAGCTTTTCACAATGTCGAATCTTCCTATTCATGAGCAAGGTATGTTTTTCCACTTATGTACCTACATCTCTTTTGTTTTCTTATAGCACTGTCTTGTAGTTTTCTCTGTATAGATCGTTTATATCTCTGGTAGATTTATTCCTAAGTATTTTATTTTCTTGGGGACTATTGTAAATGGTATTTGATTTGGCGATTTCCTTTTTGAAATTCTGTTTGTTCTTGTAGAGGAATCCAACTGATTTTTGTATGTTTATGTTGTATCCAGAGACTCTGGTACAATAGAGAAGGTTTTATTGGGAAAGACTGAGACTGGATTAAGGAATGAAGAGAAGAGTGGAAGAAGGGAGAGCAAGGAGGGAAGAACCCTGTTTGCTATGTGTATGCTAAGAGAGTTTGTTTTGTTGTGTGGGAGTGTGGGAGAGTTGAAGAGTGAAGGAAGCCTTCCGGTTGCTGAAGGGCATGATGGAGTCGTCCATCAAGAGGAATGGCAGGGGTGAGGGCAAAGAGGTGGTTTTTACAAGTGTTGCTCTGAGTTATGAATTGTTGTTGTTGTGTGTCATCAAGTCGATTCCGACTCATAGTGACCCCAGGTGACAAAGTAGAACTGCCCCATAGTGTTTCCAAGGCTGTAAATCTTTACGGAAGCTGACTGCCACATCTTTCTCCCATGGAGCAGCTTGGTGGGTTCAAACCACCGATCTTTCAGTTAGCATTTGAGTGCTTAACCACTGTGCCACCAGGGCTCTTTGGTTATAAATTAGATACTTGTTATTTATTATTAACGAGCCCTGGTGGAACAGTAAAGTGCTCGGCTGCTGACCAAAAGGCTAGCAGTTTGAACGTGTCATCTGCTCCATGGCAGAAAGATGTGGCAGTCTGCTTCCATAAAGATTTACAGCCTTGGAACCCCATGGGGCAGTTCTAGTCTGCCCTGTACTGTCACTGTGAGGAGGTATGGATTCCATAGCAATGGGTTTTTATTTATTACTATTTTGAGAGAGGAATTAAAGATTGGACTTATTTTTACCATCCATTGCTGGACTTCGTTTCTCTAAATCTCATTATCTGTCTGAAATTGGAATGAGAGGTCCTGAGATTTGAGTTATGCAAGGTTAAGTGTGCTTGTTGTTAGATGCCATCGAGTCGGTTCCGACTCATAGCGACCCTATGTACAACAGAATGAAATGCTGCCTGGTCCTGCACCATCCTTACAGTTGTTGTTATGCTTAAGCTCATTGCTGCAGTCACTGTGTCAATCCACCCCCTTGAGGGTCTTCCTCTTTTCTGCTGACCCTCTACTTTACCAAGCATGATGTCCTTCTCCAGGGACTGATCCCTCCTGACAACATGTCCAAAGTATGTGAGACGCAGTCTTGCCACCCTTGCCTCTAAGGAGCATTCTGGTTAAGTGTGCTAATGTGAATCCTGGAGCGTAAGGGAATGTCGTGAGCCCACAGCGGGAAGGCACTGAGCGCTCTGGTTACCTTCCTGAGCAGTGATTCTCCAAGTGGAGTCTAGACCAGCAGCAGCAGCAGCATCCCCTGGGAACCTGTTAAAATGCAATGTCTTGGGCCCCACCCCACACCTACCGAGTCAGAAACTCTGAAGATGGGGTCCAGCATTTGTGTTTTAACAAGCCCTCCAGGTGATTCCACGGTAACTAACAACAACAACCAGGAGATTCTGGTGTACGCCAAAGCTGGAGGAATATTAGGCTAAGGAGTGGCTATATTCTTGGGTCTTCATTTGAAGGAACGCTAGACGTTGGACCTGACCAGACCCCTCTGGAATTCAGAAGGACTTGGGTAAAGTATTACTGTGCAGTTGTCTACCTGTGCGTGACTACAACTTTTTTCCCTCTTAGATACTTCATCATCTGAAGGCCTATAAAGATGGACACATTTTTCAGTTCAGCCAAGAAAGCAAATGGGCTGAATATTAAAAGGGAAAGAAGAAAAGTTTATAAAGCAGTTATAACGAACAACTACCCAAGAATCTATACCACATCTGGGTCACGAGCCTGGGAAAGTGACTTGGTTGTGGCACACATGGGCTATGTGATGGGTCAGTGATTCCCGGTGTAACCCATCTCTGATGTCACTTTCAAACTTGCTTTTTTATCTTTTGGCATTAAGCTAGTAACATGTGACCTTTTAAATTTTTCACTTATCAGTGCCAGTTTTTTTTTTTTTTTTTTTTTATTCTGTGTGTAAAAATAATACACGTGTAGGTGCTCTGACCAGCTGCCCCACTGAGCTCCCCGTTGACAACCAGGGTCAACTGCGAGCATGTGAGAGAACAATTTATATGCCCATCTGTCCACCCTTCAGATGACTGCAGCCCTAGCTGACATCTGTCTGCAGTGCACGGGGGACCCCGAGTAAGAACCACCCAGCTGAACCCAGTCAACCCCTGGGATGACACCACAGGAGATGATAATAAGACCCTGAGCCCTGGTGGTGCAATGGTTAAGTGCTTGGCTGCTAACTGAAAGGTTGGGGGTTCAAACTTACCAGCAGCTCCCCAGGGAGAAGAGACCTGGTGATCTGCTATTTATTATTTGGGATAAAAACTCAAAGCTAAATTCTTATCTCACATTATATATGTTCTGATTACCTATTGCTATGCAACACACTACCCAAAACTTGTGTGCTGTCAAGTTGATTCTGACTCATAGCGACCCTATCGGACAGAGTGGAACTGCCCCATAGGGTTTCCAAGGCTATAATTTTTACAGGAGCAGACAGCCACATCTTTCTCCCAAAGAACGGCTGGTAGGTTCAAACCATCAACCTTCTGGTTATCAGCTGAGCGCTTAACCACTGTGCCACCAGGGCTATTTAATCTTTTGCCTTCATTTTAGCAATGATAAGTCTGAGGCCTAGAGGAGTTAACTTACTTGCCTTGTGCCATGTAGTTAGCTTAGGAGTCTAGAATGGAAAGAAGCCCAGAAGATAACCTTTGCATGTGGACAGTGAAATTTTTCATTATTTACATAAAAATATAAAACTTGAGTGAACAAATCTGTCCTGGAAGAAGTACAACCTAGAAGCAAGGATGGCGAGTCTTCGTCTCACACACTTTGGGCATGTTATCAGGAGGGATCAGTCCCTGGAGAAGGACATCATGCTTGGTAAAGTGGAGGGTCAGCGGAAAAGAGGAAGACCCTCAATGAGATGGATTGGCACAGTGGCTGCAACAATGGGCTCAAACATAGCAACAATTGTGAGGATGGCACAGGACTGGGCAGTGTTTCATTGTTAGAACTTCATAACTAGGACTGACTTGATGGCACCAAACAACAATATAAAACTTGATGCTGTATTTTAAACCTTTTGGGATGTTATGAAGAGTAGGGAATGACTTTAGGAATTTTTTCTTCCAGTCTCCCCAACGTTTGCTCCAATATTCTTGCAGCTCCTTCTTGTAGTCTTTCGAGGGCAAGAGCTCGGCCTCATTTCTGATTGCTAGAGAGTCCTTCCTTTGGTTGAGCTGTGCACTGCCTTCCTGAGGCTCTGACGTCCTGTCTGGTTGGATGGTGTTAGAGGAAGCTGAGCTTTCACCGGCTGCTCATGTGGCAACTACAAGAGGTTGGAAGGGCAGTGGAAAAAATTGTGTGACTCGTGGTTGGATGAGGTGAGATATGGTGTAGCGAGGGCTTGAGGTCCTGGTTTCCCATAGTATCAGACTTCTGTGAAATGGGTATCTTATAAATATTGTCAAATAGAATTGAGTTTTCTATGTTTTTTTTTTTTAGGTCTTTTTTGGGAGATGTCTTAGTTATCTTGTGCTGCTGTAACAGAAATACACAAGTGGGTGGTGTTTAACAAACAGAAATTTATTTTCTCACAGTTTAGGAGGCCGGAAGTCAGAATGCAGGGCACTGGCTCTAGGGGAAGCCTTTCTCTTCTGTCCTCTGTAGGGGGAAACCCTTGTTTCAGCTTCTCTAGGCTGGCGTTCCTCAGTTCCTTGGTGGTCTCCATCATCTTTACCCCATTTGTGCTTGCTTCTCTTCATGTCTCCTCTCTTTTCTTATCGCAGAAGTGGTTAGGTTTAAGACACATCCTACACTGTTATGGTCTTGTTAACACAACAAAGAAAACCCTATTCCCAAATGGGATTGCATCCAGGGGTACAGGAATTAGGATTCCTACACATATTTTGGGGGAGGGGGCACAGTTCAATTCATTACAAGAGTCATGTAGGTAAGGGTTCTGCCCCAGGAGCACTGAGGGTCTTAACCCCAAATGCCCTTCTTACTGTCACCTCGGAAGGTTCTGCTTTCCTTGGAGCCTTCAGCCAGGGTCTCACCCCCTGCCGTGGGGGGTATGAGCAGATTTAGCTAGGGACAGATGAATTTTATGTTTCATGACCAGGCAAGGCCCCTGTGCCATGGGATGGCCAGCCAAACTCATCCACATAATGAAGGCCCTTTCATTATTTTGGACTCCTGAAGGCAGAATTTTTCTTCAGAACAAAGACAAAGAAAGTTGAAGGCCACAACGCGAAGAATTCCCTCAGTGCGTAATGGCTAATTGGGCAATTGTTCTGCGATTTTTATGTTGCCAGGAAATAAGTATCCTTGTAGCATCACTGACTGCTTGTAAAATTTCTTTGAGATGGGAATCTTTTAAAAAATTATGCTGTCAACTTTGATAATGCTTAAATTAGAGCCCCGCCCCCTTTTCTCTTTCTTAAAGAGGCTCTTTCTGTTCCCGAGTTGGTTCAATGGCAAATTTCAATTTGGCAGAAGAAGAGGCAGGCATGGGTTCTGCGAAAACCTGTACTGCCCAAGGTTTGAGGAAATCTGGGCAGACTCAGACTGGATCTCTTTTTTAATAATGTTGAAGGACAATAATCTCATTTCCCTCTTCTCCTGCAAATTCATGGGTTTTGTCCAATCTAGAAGAGAGACTGCTTTTGTGTTCTCTCAGATTTAGACAAAAGGGAGAGGGACATTTCTCCAGGACTGTTTTCAGATTCAATTATTGAACTGTGATGGGATGGACCTTCAGGCACAGTTGTGAAGTAGGGGGCCTCTGTGTTCCTTCTCGTCCCTGTTTCCTCCCACTGTGCTTCCTCCAGCCCTTCAGCTCTCCATAGTGCTCTTAACTCAAACCTCATGCTCATTGCCTGGAAGGAGTCTGCCATCGGCCATCTTCACTCTATTTTGAACGAGAAAGGCATTTTTAACTGCCTCAGATGTGTTTGCACCATTGTGTGTGTGCGTGTGCGTGTTGTGTGTTGTGTGCTGTTGAGTCTATTCCGATGTGTAGTGACCCTATAGGATAGAGTAGAACTTTCCCACAGGGTTTTCTAGGCTGTATGTAATCTTTATGGAAGCAGATCACCAGGTCTTTTCTCCTACAGAGCTGCTGGTGGGTTCGAAGTGCTAACCCTTCGGTTAGCAGCTAAGTGCTTAACCATTGTGCCGCCAGGGCTCAAACATCATTTATAACTGACAACCCAGTAAAAGCAGTAGATACTGTAGAAAGGAGGGTTAGTTAGGCGCTCTGTTACTTAGATTTTTATCCTGGCTCTGACGTTAACAAGGACCCCTAGTGGTACAATGGTTAAGAGTTTGGCTGCTAACCAGAAGATTGGTGGTTTGAACCCACCCAGAGAGAGGTCTGAGGGAGGAAGACTTGGCGATCTGCTCCTGTAAAGTTACAGCCTAGAAAACCCTATGGGGCTGCTGTATTCTATCACATGGGGTCACTATGAGTCAAAAATTGACTTGATGTCACCTAACAACAACTGCCATTAACTGGCAGTGTGACCTTGGGGAAGTCACTTTACCTCCCTGGACCCAAGTTTTACCATCTACAAAATATTGAGGTTGGAAAAAAAAAGTTCAGTATTGTTTGCCATGCTGTATTCAGTATTCTTCCCCAGCTCCACAATTTGAATGTATCAATTCTCCTTCGGTCTTCCTTTTTCATTGTCCAGCTTTTGCATGCATATGAGGCAATAGAAAAGATCATGGCTTAGGTCAGGTGCACCTTAGTCACCAAAGTGACATCTTTGCTTTTATAAATCCTGAAGAAGTGTTTTGCAGTAGTTTTGTTCAGTGCCATATATCGTTTGATTTCTTGCCTGCTGCTCCCATGGGCATTGATTGTTGATCGAAGTAGGATGAAATCCTTCACAGCTTCAATTTCTTCTAAATGATTCATTAAATGATCTTGTTTGGTCTTCAGAAAGCCCCCAGATAGCTCGGCAGGGAGACTTAATTTAAGTGATTTGGCCAGGGAGGCACAGCTACACAGCCACAGACCAAACGTGGTGCCTAGGTTGTGCCTTTGCTCTGGCAGAGACTTCTCTGGCCTCGTACTGCTGGCGCCACCCCCTCACATCTACATTTCTGTCCTGATTGTGTTAATATGTTTATTGGTTGATGAAACCAGGGAGCAATTGCTAGCCTGGGGACAGTTGGTGGCTGGTGGACTGTAGGTCAGGGAAGTTTTATAAGATGAAATTTTGGTCTTCTGAGGCAGAATTACAGAAAAGGCCTCCCACAGACTTTATGTAGGAGCCCTTTTGGTGCAACAGCTGAGCGCTCAGCTGCTAACCAAAAGGTTGGCAGTTCGAACCCACCTAAGTAGCTCTGTAGGAGAAAGACCTGGTGATCTGCTTCCATAAAGATTACAGCCAAGAAAACCCTGTGGGGCAGTTTTCCTTGTCACAGTGGGTAGCTGTGAGTCTAGAATTGACTTGACATCACCTAACAACAATAACGTGAGACTTTATTCATATTGTTTTTAAGGCAAGTTGGTCTCTGGTAGAAGTGGGCCCTATAAAATACAGGGTCTACATGGGAAATAGGCTGCCCCTCAAATTCTGGTTGCACTGTGCTTGTCTGTGTGTGGCAATGGTTGCACCTGCATGCATGCAATGCTCGTGTGCTCCTAGCATAGATTCTGGTGAATTGTGTGTACTCAGGAGCTTCATGGGATGAATGAATGAATGAATGAATGAATGAATGAATGAATGCAAAATTGCAGCAGTCCCTTCTATGATAACATTTAGGCAGGTGAGCATTTTCATATCTCACTCCTAAATATCAGCACCACCATTATCACCGTCATCCTCTTCTTCAGCGTCTCCTCACTGAGCGTTCCAGCAGGTTGCTTTTTTTTTTTTACAGACTGTTTTTTAGAGTAGTTTTAGGTTTATAGAAAAATTGTGCAGAAAGTACACAGAGTCCCATATACACCCCTGCACACTCTTTCTCCTGTTATTTACATCTTGCTTGGGTGTGGTACGTTTGTTGAAATAGATGAACAAAGGTTGGTACGTTATTATTCACTCAAGTCTGTAGTTTGTATTAGGGTTCACTCTCTGTGAACCGTCCTGTGGGTTTTGACAAAGGCGTGCCAGGGACCCACCATTATAGTGTCATACAGAGTAGCTCCACTGCCCGAAAAATGTCCTGTGCGCCCCCTATTCATCCCTCCACCACTGCCCGGACCCTGCAGCAACCACTGATCTTCTTATGGTCTCTAGAGTTTTGTCTTTTCCAGAATGTCGTATACCTGGCGCCATACAGTATGTAGCTTTTTCAGACTGGCTTCTTTCACTTAACAATGTGCATCTGAGGTTCCTCCATGTTTTTCCATAGCTTGATAGCTCATTTCTTCACTTTTCCAACCATCACCACTGTTTATTTCCCAAACTTTTCCATCACCCCAGAATTTCTGCCCATTATGCAAAAAACTCTGCATCTTCCCTTGCCCCTCAGCTCCTGGTAACCACTAATCTACTTTTGTCTATATGCCCTTGCCTGGTCTGGATATTTCATATAAATGGGGTCGTGCAGTATTTGCCCTGTGTGTCTGGCTGATTTCACTCAGTACAATGTTGTCAAGGTTCATCCATGTCGTAGCATGTGTCGGAACTTTGTTTCTCTTTATGGCTGAGTAATATTCCATTGTGTGTATAGACCGTGTTTTGTTTATTCATTCTTTGGGTGACAGGCATTTGCCATGTTTCCACCATTTGGCTCTTGTGAAAAATGCTGTGCCGAGGATTGGTCCCACAGCTTTTTGTTCTTACTTTATTTTACCAGATGCCACTTTGTGGTGTTCCTCTCGTGATCTCTGTGTCACCTGTCTTTACCATGCAGTGTAACCACTGACTGAGTAAATGAGCAAATGAATTTGATGTTAAGTAGCAAAAATTTCTAAAAGTGAGATGGTTTATAATAGACATTGAATAACCATTGCTATAAAGGTTAGATAGTGTCATCTATTCATACTTACAGGCATGACACTATTTATAGTACCTAAACAGAACAAATTAAGGTACGGTCCTTGACTTTCTTGCCTACAACCAAAATGTTGGAGCCTGGGCTCTGCATTTGTTCGGTCTGGGAGAAGAATTGTTTTCCAATTTTCCTGTCTCCTCTCCATTTAGTAGTATTTGTCCAGTAACACAGAGGGCGACAGAGTGAACACATTCATAGCCATCTGTGCATGTTTTTGGAGGGGACTACGTAGGTTTGAATCCTCATCTTGGCAAGTTATCTTTTCTGGACCTCAGTTTTCGTCCTTGTGAAATGGGATGGTAACAATCGCACTGATCTCATAGGGCTGTTGTGTGGGCTAAGTGAGATAACCCATGTAGAGGGCCAGGCACATTCCTGTGGCACTAAGTATGTTGTTAATTGCCATTGAGTCAGCTCTGACTCACGGCAGCCCACGTGTAACAGAACAAAACGTTGCCTGGTCCTACGCCATCTTCATGGGTGTTGGTATGCTCGAGTCCATTGTTCCGGCTGTGGTGTCAACCCATCTCGTTGAGGGTTTCCCTCGTTTTCGCTGACCCTCTGCTTTACCAACCATGATGTCGTTTTCTAGTGATGGATCTTTCCTGATGACGTGTTGAAAGGTAGGGAGTCTCCCCACCTCTTTTGTGGTACTTACCAATAGCTAAGGAAGGGGAGAGGAGCTGGAGGTTTGTTATATTCCGTCTCCATGCAAGGCTTCGTGGGGGAGGTGACAAGCCACACTGTTTGGTAGGGAGCAGTGTGGGCAGTGAGGTGTAGGCAGCCTGGTGGGAGCAGGTAAGTAGCAGGGGTGACAAAAAAGGAGCAGCCCCTGCCACCCCCACTCCGGGCCTCTGAGCAATCTCCCCATGTTAAATAATAGCCCTTCCCCCACCAACCTGTGGAAAGACCTCTGTACTGAAGCCACAGGTGTGGTGTGGACGTTCCTTGTCCATGGGCCTCTATAGGCGGCTGCTCCGTTTGGGATGTGGTGGCCTGGCACTCCGCTGTGGGGTGGTGAAGGCGAATACCATTGATACTCTCCCCGTCTTTACAGACCTGCCGGTTAAGAGGGCGTCGTAAGATATCCAAAACCAAAACAGTTACCGTCGATCGATTCCAACTCGTGGCGACCCCGTGTGTGTCAGAGTAGAGCTGTGCTCTATAGGGTTTTCACTCGTTGATTTTTTTGGAAGTAGATCGCCGCTTGCGCCACCCAGGGCCTCAGACGTAAGATCCATGTACAGCTAATTCCAAGTAGGAAGTCATCAATTGCACAAGAGATGCAAAAACAACGTTGCCAGGGAGCTCAGAGGAGGAGGACTGTAAACTGCAGGCGTCATCGTTGTCATGGGTGCCATCGAGTCTATTTCAACTCATAACAACCCCATGTAACAGAGTAGAACTGCCCCATAGAGTTTTCTAGGCTGTAATCATTATGGGAGCAGATAGCCAAGCCTTTCTTTTGCTGAGCTGCTGGGTGGGTTTGAACTCCAACCTTTTGGCTAGCAACTGAGCTCTTAATCATTGCACTGCCAGGGCTTCTCAAACTTAGGATAAAACCAGAAAACCAAACCTGTTGCCGTCAGGTCAATTCCAACTCATAGAGACCCTATAGGACAGAGAAGAACTGCCCTGTAGGGTTTCCAAGGAGCAGCTGGTGAATTTGAACTGCCAACCTTTTGGTTAGTAGCCAAGCTCTTAACCACTGTGCAATGAAGGCTCTAAACTTAGGATGCTGTTGTTGTTGTTAGGTGCCGTCAAGTTGGTTCTGACTCACAACAACCCTATGCACAACAGAACGAAACACTGCCTGGTCCTGAGCCATCCTTACAATCGTTGTTATGCTTGAGCTCATTGTTGCAGCCACTGTGTCAATCCACCTTGTTGAGGGTCTTCCTCTTTTCCGCTGACTCTGTACTGTGCCAAGCATGATGTCCTTCTCCAGGGACTGATCCCTCCTGATAACACGTCCAAAATATGGAAGACGCAGTCTCGCCATCCTTGTCTCTAAGGAGCATTCTGGTTGCACTTCTTCCAAGAGAGATTTGTTCGTTCTTTTGGCAGTCCGTGGTATATTCAATATTCTTCTCCAACACCACAATTCAGGGCATCAGTTCTTCTTCAGTCTTCCTTATTCATTGTCCAGCTTTCACATGCATATGATGTGATTGAAAATACCATGACTTGGTTCAGGTGCACCTTAGACTTCAAGGTGACATCTTTGCTTTTTAACACTTTAAAGAGGTCCTTTGCAGCAGATTTACCCAATGCCGTACGTTGTTTGATTTTTTGACTGCTGCTTCCATGGCTGTTGACTGTGGATCCAAATAAAATGAAACCCTTGACAGCTTCAGTCTTTTCTCCATTTATCATGATGTTGCTAAACTTAGGATAGGAGGCAGGAATCTGGTAGGTGTGTTCCCAAGAGGAGGTGGCATTTGAGCTGATCTTTGATGGGGGGTGGGGGGGGAGTGCAAAGGGACTGCAGTGGAGGGTTTAAACCTGGACTCAAACTCCTTGTATGTGTTCAGTCAGGGAACTGATCTACCCAGATCTCATCCAGGATCAGAGAAAATTAGCAAGAGTTTTCCTGAAGCTGTTTTCTCTATAATAAGGAAAGAGGGGAGGGGTTGAGAGCTAAGGAATTCCCAGCGTTCAAGTTAAATGTTAACTCCTTTGTGTAGTTAACAACTAACTTTTTCTTTTCTATGCAGAAGAAAGAGGGGGATGATGCAGGGCAGCCTTTACCTTGTAACTTAGAGCAAGAAAACACCAGTTGTTGTCTGCGTGTCCACGTTTTCAGCAATTCATGTGTAGCTAATGTAAAGATGGGTGCTGTACACGTACCACCACGAGTCCCTGGGTCTGTCTCCTGTAGGCTTCTCAGAGTGGTGGCTACTTTTGAGCATATTCCCAGTTTAGCCATTAGAAGATTACAGGCTTTGTCTGTATGAACTCAGCAGCTAAAATCAGGCTTCCAGAAAGGTGGGTGAGCTCACTGCAGGCGGCCCAGACCAGGCGAGTTGATGACCCACCCGCCATTGTTCACTCCGGCCAGAGCTGGCTGACTTCACCCGCAGTTCCGCTTGAAGGGAGACATTGTTCCCTGGGCTGCGTTTGTCAGATGCCTTTGCCTGCACAGCGGCCTTGCTGAATGTCCCAGCAGTCCCCGAATGTTCCTGCAGGTGCCTTAGGAAACCGGAGAGCGAGTAGCCCTGGAAATGTCTGCAGGGTTCTCTGCACAGCTGTCTGAGGCCCCAGCAAAGAGCAAGACGTAAACACCTCCACTCCCACACGTGTGTACAGACAGTGCACACTCAGGGAGACCCTCTTACTTCTAACACTTTTAAATGTCAGTTAGCACACAGCCTGCGAGCAGGAATACTTTCAGCATTAAGTGGTGTTGCTGAGGACTGGGGATTTCTCAGGAAGAATCATGGTAATGTATGGGATGGAGGTATGTGGAGGAGGTGGACTAGGGCTTACAGAGTTATTTGTGTTTGCTATAAACCGTGGTGGTGTAGTGGTTAAGTGCCACAGGTGCCAATCCAAAGGTCAGCAGCTTGAATCCACCAGGCACTCCTTGGAAACTCTATGGGGCAGTTCTGCTCAGTCCTATAGGGTTGCTGTGAGTTGGAATCGGCTCCATGGCAATAGGTTTGTTTTTTTTTTTCAATCAGAAATGAAATCTAGCATGTTCAACTTTTTCAGCTTCTAAGGATGTTGTTGTTACTGGGTACTGTCAAATCAATTCTGACTCATAGTGACCCCATGTGACAGAACTGGCCCATAGGGTTTCCTAGGCTGTGATATTTACAGGAGCAGATTGCCAGGTCTTTCTCACACGGAGCTAAGCGCTTAACCATTGTGCCATCAGACCTCCTTCTTCTTAGGATATTACCTGTATAATGTTCATTTGGTGAAGAAATGAATGGCTGAAAGAGATTGATTTCACTGGACTTAAAATTTTATATTTCAGGTGTTATGGCATGGTGGTTGGAATGTAAGAAGGAAATGGTGAATTGCCTTTATTTGTTATAAGACCAAATGCTTTTGACTCTGAAGATGCTATCGAAAGATGCAATCAAAAGGGAGAGAAAAAAAAAAAAAAAAGCCAGTTGCCATCCAGTTGACCCCAACTCGTGGCAACCGCATGTGTGTCAGAGTACAACTGTGCTCCATAGGGTCTTCAATGAATAGCAATTCAGTTTTAAAAACTCAATCTGAGTGCTCTTCAGAATGAATGCCAAATAACATCCCGTGACATTGGCCCTGGCCTGTTTTAAATAAACAGCTCTTGTATTATCCTTCTTCTCCCCCTCGTTTATCTAAACCAAAACCAAACCTGTTGCTGTTGAGCCGATCCTGACTCATAGCGACCCTATAGGACAGAGTAGAACTGCCCTGTAGGATTTCCAAGGAGCGACTGGTGGATTTGAACTGCCAACCTTTTTTTTGGTTAGCAGCCTGAGCTCATAACCACTGCGCCCACTGGACTCGCCACATTTGTCTAGAGGATGTTTAATTTTCATTGCTAGGCTAATCCTTGGGCTGGAGGCATACTGAATTCCATTTTTAGGTAGGAGAACAGATGTTTGAGGTAAACTTTCTTCAGGAGAGCTCAGTTCACTGTTGACTGGGCTAGGGCTGCAGATGTCAACTTAGAAATTAGTTTGCCTGATTCAGGTGACTTGGATAAGACTTTTATTCTTCTCAGCCTTCTGTATTTGTGAGTGCATTCTTGGGAAGATTGCTGTTGGGCAGTGTTGCATGTCAAAGATGAGGGAAGTTTAGTTATTAACCCAAAATAGAGGGTAAAGAGGGGCAGTAGGCAGGTGAGGAATGAGGAAAGGGCCAGACTGAAACATTTCCAAAAGGTATTTTCGTTGTTTATACTTGTTAATTATTAATATTAATTATTGATGAAAAACGGCTTAGAGTTACATGCCACACATTGTTTTAGGAATAAATTATCACATTTCTTATCTGCAACTCGAGTAGATATTAAACTGTTTGAAATAATCAATATTTATTCATTTAGTAAGATTATCCCCCCTTCCTTCCAGCCAGAATTCCATGAATTTCCTGCACATAAAAGAGTTTATGTTATGAATGTATGCACTCTTCCCTCAGCTTTGGGTGGCTTCACACCAAATGGCTTTTTGAAAACGGAATCTGACCAAAGAAGGACAAAAACTGAAAAGTCTCTTTAGAACAAAGTATGTATCTCACACAAGGCATTTAGATAATGTAGAAGGCTTCGGAAGGTTAAAAATTGCTAAATTACTTATGAGTATTGTGCTTTGTCTCAAATTCCATGCCCTGTCAGATATGCACTGTAAAATTCACCTAGTTTCTTTCTTTCTTTTGTTTTTTAATTTTTATTGTGCTTTAAGTGAAAGTTCACAAATCAAGTCAGTCTCTCATACAAAAATTTATACCTTGCTATATACTTCTAATTGCTCTCCCCCAGTGAGACAGCATATTCCTTCCCTCCACTCTTTCTTTTCGTGTCCATTCGGCCAGCTTCTGACCCCCTCTGCCCTCCTATTTCCCCTCCAGACAGGAGATGCCAACATAGTCTCATGTGTCTGCTTGATCCAAGAAGCTGACTCTTCACCAGTATCATTTTCTATCCCATTGTCCAGTCCAATTCCTGTCTGAAAAGTTGGCTTTGGGAATGGTTTCTGTCTTGGGCTAACAGAAGGTCTGGGGACCGTGACCACTGGGGTCCTTCTAGTCTCTGTCAGACCATTAAGTCTGGCCTTTTTACAAGAATTTGGGGTCTGCATCCCACTGCTACCCTGCTCCCTCGGGGGTTTTCTGTTGTGTTCCCTCTCAGGGCAGTCATCGGTTGTAGCCGGGCACCATCTAGTTCTTCTTGTCTCAGACTGATGTAGTCTCTGGTTTATGTGGCCCTTTCTGTCTCTTGGGCCCATAATTACCTTGTGTCTTCGGTGTTCTTCATTCTCCTTTGCTCCAGGTGGGTTGAGACCCATTGATGCATCTTAGATGGCCACTTGCTAACATTTAAGACCCCTGAAGTCACTCTCCAAAGTGGGATGCAGAATGTTTTCTTAGTAGATTTTATTATGCCAATTGACTTGGATGTCTCCTGAAACCGTGGTCCCCAAAGCCCCGGCCCCTGCTATGCTGGCCTTTGAAGCATTCAGTTTATTCAGGAGACTTCTTTGCTTTTGGTTTAGTCCAGTTGTGCTGACCTCTCCTGTATTGTGTGTTGTCTTTCCCTTCACCTAAAATAGTTCTTATCTACTATCTAATTAGTGAAAACCCCTCTCCCTTGCTTCCTCCCTTCCCCCCGTTGTAACCATCAAAGAGTATTTTCTTCTCTGTTTAAACTATTTCTTGAGTTCTTACAATAGTGGTCTTATACAGTATTTGTCCTTTTGCAACGAAATAATTTCACTCAGCATAATGCCTTCCAGGTTCCTCCATGTTATGAAATGTTTCACGGATTCATAATTGTTCTTTATTGATGCGTAGTATTCCATTGTGTGAATATACCATAACTTATCCATTCATCCGTTGATGGGCAAGGTGCATCTTTTTGCTATTGTAAACAGTGCTGTAATGAACGTGGGTGTGCATATATCTGTTCATGTAAAGGCTCTTATTTCTCTAGGATATATTCCAAGGAGTGGGATTGCTGGATCGTATGGTAGTTCTATTTCTAACTTTTTAAGGAAGCTCCAAATCGATTTCCAAAGTGGTTGTACCATTTTACATTCCTACCAGCAGTGTATAAGTGTTCCAGTCTTTTCACAGCCTCTCCAACATTTATTATTTTGTGTTTTTTGGATTAATGCCAGCCTTGTTGGAGTGAGATGAAATCTCATTGCAGGTTTGATTTGCATTTCTCTAATGGCCAGTGATCGTGATCACCTTGTTTCTTGGAAATGAGCTTTTTAGGAGTTTCTGCATTTTGTAGTTTATCATGCAGGCTTAAATGATGTATATTCTGTGTACATTTCAGTGGACAAGTATGCACATGATTGAAGGTTGCTCTGGAAGTGAGAACTGGTTGGTACTCTTGTTGAGAGAGAATGATTGAGACGCACACACACGTACACACTCAGAGGGGGAAGGAGAGAGAGTGAGAGAGGAGAGAGACAGCCAAACAGACACACACACACACACACACACACACGGGGAGAGGGAGATTGAAATTGGACTGTTCCTCAGACAGATTGGGAGTTGGTGTGGTTTGGAGACTGACCTTTCTCTCAGAATCAGGCTATAAAAGTCAGTGTTTCTGCTTCTCAGGAATTATGGATGTTTTGAACATTATTAGATTCATTTTAGCCCCAGCCTTAAGGACTGCATGTCAGATTTATGATGGGTTGGACCCATTTTCTGGTCTTAGACTGTGTCTTTATAATCAGTTGGCTTTTCTCTATGATAACGTCCCAGCAGTTGTAGGCTAAGGTGTACTAGTCAAGGCATCAGCTACCTAAATGGTTGGTTATAGAAAATAACACCCACCATTGAACCACCTCTGGGGGTCCTTGTGCATTGGCTTGTGTGACACCCTGAGGTAACCTGTATTGGTGTGTTTTGCCAGTGGGGGAGGTTGCAATAGTGGTTTGAAAACCTTACCTAACGGTGGAGTAAGTAGGCTGATCCTGGATCAGTTCATTCTCTCTGTCATCTCAGGGATTTGCCCGCTGACCTCATCCACAGCTTGGAGATGATAGTTAGACCTCTGTGGGTAGTTGGCTCACCACTCTTCAGAGTCCCAATCTAAGACCAGGGTTTCTCTGGGGGATCTAGAAAAGTTCCACCTGACTTTGCTTTCAATAGGCTCACTTCCTTTTAGGAAGAAAAATTCTGCAGTTGTGTAAAATGTTTGGGGGCCTTGCCTTTCTGAAGTGAGGGTTACTGGTGATGCTTCCTGGGAAGAACAAGTCATTCTTTTAAGTAAACAACATGTTCTTGCTTAAATATTTCCCGGAACAGTTCTAAAGAAATATAATACAGGTAAGTTTTGTTATGCTCTTATTGTGAGTTAAGTTTACGAGAAGCAAAAGTGGGATTTGAATCAGAGGGGGAAAAAGCTTTTTTTTGTTTTTTGTACAAGTGGCTTATGTTTTCTATCTCATGAATTCTTACCATTTATAAAATTATCTGGTTCTTTGCCCCTACTCATGGTTGACTTTTCTCTCTTTTTTTTTTCCATGTACAGACCTTTGAATTATTTTTATTCATAAGTGAAAAATGTATTACAGCTTTATTTCCTTTTATTAATAGTTCCTTCTTGCCCTTAACCACATCTCTGACTTTTTGGCATGTGAAGCCCAGTGAGCTCATGCTTAATCATGTATAAACAACCATCTAATTATATGGTTTTGAATTTTCATTTGACCGACTAAACAAAAATGACACAGAAAAGAGAGACTTGACAACCTCCCTGTCTTCAGATACCTGGCTTCCCCCCCCCCCCTTCTCTCTTCATACATTTAGTGAAATGCGTGTTATAACTTATCAAAAAATCAGTTTGCCTTTGCCAAGTTTCTGAGGTAAAAAATTGTTCTTTTCAAGGCTACGTGTCAAAAAACAAGTTGGTCGAGCTGAATTATATGTCTTTTCAAACTTCTTGTGGACTGTATTCTTTCCTCCCTGGGACAGAGGTATTTCTAGAATTCCTCGTGCTGCTGGTGTCAGGTGACAGAGGGACATTTATGGGGCACGGTTTCTCAGTCCCCATCCCCTTACCTTCTCCCTTGAGGTACAATAACAACTATCCCTGATGCCATATCTTCCCACCCTCCCCCAAACCACTCTGATTGACACATTTTTGAAAGAAGCTAGTGGGAAAAATCTTGCCAAACAAAGGTGCTCACTGTACTTAAACAGGAAGGATGAAGTTGTTGGTTCCCTTTTCTTTCTCACTGGCTGGGTCCTAGAATTCGAAACACGGAGCAAAATCTCTTCTGAACAGTTAAATGGTTTCATGATAGATAGTTCAATGTGCTTGATGGAAGAAGAAGAAGAAAAGATGCCTCCCTTTATTTATTTTTCCTGACTATTTCACAAGATGAGTGTTTCAGAAGGTAGGTTTTGTTAACTCATATTCAATAGCCATGAGAGAGAAGAAAGTCAAGGGGGATTTGTGTGAAATCTGGCCACAGTGATTTTTCTCGGTAGTCCTTCAGCTTTAAAACATACATCTGGGCCATCCAGGATACTCCACTGGTCTCACTTCTTCAGGAGCAAGGAAGAATGAAGAAAATGAAAGACACAAGGGAAAGATTAGTCCAGTGACCTAATGAACCGCAACTACCACGGCCTCCACCAGACTAAGTCCAGTACAACTAGATGGTGCCCAGCTACCACCACTGACTGCTCTGACAGGGATCGCAATAGAGGGTCCTGCACAAAGCTGAAGAAAAATGTAAAACAAAATTCTAACTCAAAAAGAAAGACCAGACTTGCTGGCCTGACAGAGACAGGAGAAACCCTGAGAGTATGGCCCCTGGACACCCTTTCAGCTCAGCAATGGAGTCACTCCTGAGGTTCACCGTTCAGCCAAATATTGGACAGGCCCATAAAACAAAATGAGACTAAAGGGGCACAGCAGCTCAGGGGTAAGGACTAGAAGGCAGGAGGGGACAGGAAAGCTGATAATAGGGAACCCAAGGTCGAGAAGGGAAATTGTTGACATGTCATGGGGTTGTTAACCAGTGTCGTAAAACAATATGTGTACTAACTGTTTAATGAGAAGCTAGTTTATTCTGTAAACTTTCATCTGAAGTACAAAAAACAACAACAAAACATTCTTTTGGTTTCTCAAAGTGTGGTGATTCCGGAAATGCCTATTTCTATAGGCTAAAATGTCATACAGGTTAGGCCTGAAAGCAAGTTACGGCAGCTCTGTTCTCAGAGTTTAGGGTCAGAATGACCTAACTAAGGTTAATGTCTAAACAATCTTCCTTCTAGAAAATATTTTAGCCATTTCCTCATATTTTTTTCTGCCTGTACTAAGGAACTAATATTGGCCAGTGACTTACAGGGGCTGATTGTAATATTTTATTCCAAACTGTAGTTTTGTTTCAAGGTTCACGTTCTTTCATCATAGAAGAAGAAGATTAAAGCAAGACTTCTGCCTTTTGGAGTTATTTTTGTTTTGTTGTGGAATGTTTAGAACAAAGAGGAGAGCAAAGCCTGGCAGAGTTTATAATTTGGTTCACCTGGAGCAGTCAGAAGAGTTACTCTAACCACCAAGTTAAGGACTCTACCTAATTGACCGTTAGAGAATTGGAGATGATTTCTCTCCTTCCCGTTGACTTGGGAAGCCATGAGATCTAACGTTGCTCATGATGGGTTCTTTGTACTCATGTGCTCAATGTTTGTATGTTATTCAGGAGATGAGCTTTCAACTTTTTATTCCTATTTATTCTCAACTATAACATTCAGACCCAGGTACATAACTACTACTCCTTAAAAAAAAAAAAAAAGTATTACTTTAGGGGAACGTAAGCACAACTCCGTTTAGATTTTTCCTAGGTGTATCAGTCTGTATTATGATGGCTTTTTTGCTTTCATGGGAAAGGATTTGGGTTGGAGGTGATTTTTTTATTTGTTTGTTTTAAAGTAATTATTTTTATTTTGTTTATTGTACTTTAAATGAAGGTTTACAGAACAAACTAGCTTCTCATTAAACAGTACACATACTGTTTTATGACATTGGTTAACAACCCCACGACACGTCAACACTCTCCCTTCTTGACCTTGAGTTCCCTATTACCAGCTTTCCTGTGCCCTCATGCCTTCTAGTCCTTGCCCCTGAGCTGGTGTGCCCCTTTAGTCTCCCTTTGTTTTATGAGCCTGTCTAATCTTTGGCTGAAGGGTAAACCTCAGGAGTGACTTCATTACTGAGCTATAAGGATGTCCGGGGGCCATACTCTCAGGGTTTCTCCAGTCTCTGTCAGACCGGTAAGCCTGCTGTTTTTGTGTGAGTTAGAATTTTGTTCTACATTTTCCTCCAGCTCTGTCCGGGACCCTCTATTGCGATCCCTGTCAGAGCAGTCAGTGGTGGTAGCCGGGCACCACTTAGTTATGCTGGACTCAGTCTGGTGGAGGCTGTGGTAGATGTGGTCCATTAGTTCTTTGGACTAATCTTTCCCTTGTGTCTTTCGTTTTCTTCATTCTCCCTTGCTCCCACAGAGGTAAGACCAGTGGAATATCCTAGATGGCCGCTCACATGCTTTTAAGACCCCAGACGTGACTCACCAAAGTAGAATGTAGAATGTTCTCTTTATAAACTATGTTATGCCAGTTAAGCTAGATGTTCTCCTTGACCATGGTCCCCACAGCCCTCAGCCCAGCACTTGGGTCCAGAGACGATATTTTTTACTTGTTGTTTGACCCGCCTTCGGGTATTCTATACCAGTTGCTGTCATATCAACGCTGACTCAGGGTGGCTCTGTGTGTGTCAGAGTAGAACTGTGCTCCATAGGGTTCAGTGGCTGATCCTGGGGAAGTAGATTGCCAGGCCTTTCTTCTGAAGCACCTTTAGTTGAACTTGAACTTTCAACATTTCAGTCAGCAGCTGAACGCATTAAACATTTGCACTGCTCAGGGACCCCTCAGATACTGTCAGCTAGGAGTTGTTGCTTGTGATAATGTCTGACATGCCCCCGCAGGGTGTAGAGGTAAGACATTCACGTTTAGTTAATGCCAACTCACGTTCCAGTCCTGTTTACAGAGGTGCTTAAATCACTTCACGTCTCTAATGAGTTAAAAAAAAACAGCGTTAGATAAAGGCAACAGAAGGGAATCTATAGTATATAAGTCCTGGTCCAATTGCCTGTGTGTGTAGATTAGTGATGTTGGAATTTTATTTTTATATTCTGAAAGTTTGGTTAAATTTATACAATGACAGGTTGCTTGAGCCAAAGAAGAGATATTTCAGCCTCCCCCCCGCCCAATTTAAAGTAATTTTGTAGTTGGCGTGGCTTACTCTACCAATTCAAGTATACAAAAAAAAAAAAAAAAAATTATTTCCTTTAAATCAAAACAAATCAGACTCCAGGACCCCATTTTTCTGGTTAGCAGGAAATTTAACCATGATCATTGTTGCTTAGGGTTCCCTGATGCCCTGCCAAGGTATGACAAGTTTCTAGGGTCTTTGTACAGAGCAACATGTTCCAAGAGGCTTTTCTGGTTCTTGATCTATGAGGTTACTGCTGAGATGCCTGCTCACCAAGCCCACATAGTCTCTAGAAATCTGGGGCTTCTGTGCATAGCTTGGGCACAGGAATCTGTGCTGGAGCTGGGAACCCCAGGACATTTAGGGGTCCTGCTGTCCCTGGGAGCTGCCAGAGAAGAGGTCACTGGTCCTTCACTACGTAGACAACTGTCAGACTGCTGTTCCTCCCCAGATGTCACTAGTTTCACTTCTCTCCCCTTCTCCTGCCCTCCTCAGAGGCATAATCCCAAGGAACTTAGGCTTCCACAGAGGACTAGAAGCCAAGGAGAATTCAAGCAGCAGCTACGTCTGTTGTTGTTGAGTTGACTCAGACTCAAGGCGACCCCATGTGTGTCAGAGTAGAACTGTGCTCCATGGGGGTTTCAAGGTTAATTTTTCAGAAATAGATCACCAAGCCTCTCTTCTGAGGTGCCTCTGGGGGGACTCAAAACTCCAACCTCTTGGTTAGCAGCTGAGTGCTTTCACCATTTGCACAACCCAGGGCTCCAAGCCTATAGGTAAAAAAGAAAACCAAACCCATTGCCGTCGATTCTGACTCACTGTGATCCTGCAGGACGGGATAGAACTGTCCTCTAGGATTTCCAAGGCTGTAAATCTTTATGGAAGCAGACTGAGACATCTTTCTCCCGTGGGTTTTAACTGTCAACCTTTTGGTTAGCAGCAGAGCGCTTAACTATTGGGCCACCAGGACTCCTTCTAGCCTATAGCCTAACACTCCCTGTATTGCTCAGTACATAAGACCTGCTGCTGTAGTCCTCTGGGAAACTGATGCAGCTTTCTCCCATTGAAGTGGGTTTCCTTCCTCCCTTCCTGTCATCTTATATTTATGGAAGTCCCCTTGGTATAGCCTACCGATAATCATTTCACCTTGAAGTCATGTATTTTCACAGATTAGTTCAGCATCTAAGCCTGGGTCTTAGCCTGTTAAATGAGATTGGAAGAAAAGAATTGCCTGACTCATCTCTGTCACCTGTAGTCCCTGGAGCAGATCCTGTAGCACAGAGCCAGGACCCAATACGTGAATACGACCCGTGAGCGATAAATTGCTAAGTGGTACCTGTACTAGTATTACCGTTTTTCAGAGTCATGGTTTGCTTATCTGATGTTTGTATCTGCTTTGGTCCCACAGGATTGTTAGAAAATTTGTCGAGGGACAAGGCAGTAGAATGTGCTTACATTTTCTCTTTGGTTTTCTAGGCTAATTGTTGGTGAACTTTATTTAATGCTCTTGCTATCTTCTGAGAGCCTCTGAGGAGCGTAGCCACTTTCAGTTAACTTGGCAAATCATTACAAGAGCGAATGGAAGGATCAGCACAAACAGTCTCTGCTAATTAGTTGATAATTGATGTACAATAGCTGACCGATGGAACTTTAGAATATTAACTTTGTCGGAGGGGTATTGTTTAATTCATCTTCCCGTCTTCATGAGGTGGCCTGGAGCTGTGTATTCTTAATAATAGCTTCTCAGGAGTGCCATAGTGGTGGGGAGGAAGCTCGGGTGTCTTTGTACAGGAATCCAGGGCACTAAAAGACACAGAAAGGAATATGATATTTTTTGATCTCTCAGAGCATAAGTGTGACTCCTCCAATACAGGGATGACACCAAGTGAGTAATGCTGGTGATTCCATACTTTGTGGTCGGCATTCCTGCCTGCTGACTCGGCTGGAAGAGTGTTGGTGTGAGAGTACATTCTTCTTTGTGGGATAAACATGGTAGATTTGACCAACGGGACTCCTGCGGGCAGAGTGGTGGGGGATTGATTGCATGATTCCTGGGAATTGCCATCCATCTGCGTCCAGATTTGGGCTGCTTAATGGCTGGGACAAAGCAGCTTACTTTTAGAATGGACTCACAGAACAGTCTTAATATGAAGCCCCCCCCCCCCCTTTTTTGACTTTATCTCCTAAATCTTTATCAACCAATTATAAAATCCTCAATCTTACCCAGGAATCCCTGGGTGGTGCAAATGGTTAACATGCTCAGCTGCTAACTGGAAGGTTGGTGGTTCGAATCTTCTCAGAGGTGCCTTGGAAGAAAGCCCTGGCAATCTACGTTTGAAAAATCCACCATTGAAAACCCTATGGAGTACAGTTCTACTCTGACACACATCCACACATCGGATCACCATGAGTTGGAGCTGACTTGTCAGCAGCTGGTAGTACCTGTCCCTTGTACAGTGAAAAGCATATACTTCTCAAAGTTCTCTCATCTACTTGATTCTTATCCCGTTTTAGAGAAGAGAATGGGTCAGATTGGTGCTGTGCTTTGTCCAAGGTCAGGTACCTCGTTACTAATGGGCTCTTATGGTTCTGCAGGAGCCCTGGTGACGGAATGGTTAACAGCTCCACTGCTAGCCAAAAGGTCAGAAGTTCAAATCCACCAGCTGCTTCTTGAAACCCTTTGGAGCAGTTCTGCTCTGTCCTATAGGGTCGCTATGAGTCAGAAATGACTTGAAGGCAACACAGTTTTTTTTTTTTTAAATGCTTCCTTATCACAGGAAAATAAATATGTGCATTAGAATGTTAAATGTGTTAACTATTTCAGTACAGGAAGTCCCTGACCTATGGCGGGGTTCTGTTCAGATGACTACTCTGTAGCAAGATGGTTCTGACTTAAGTTGAATACCTTCTTTTATTTTTTAATTTTCATTATTATTGCCTTTTATTATCAATATCTTTATAAATCCATTCTTTATTTGTCTTTGTGGGTTGGCATGAAAATGATAACATCAGCAAATCACTTGCTGCAATATTTTATGTAGTACACATTGCTAACAATAAAAACCAAAACCAAACACGGTGCTGTTGAGTTGATTCCAACTCATCGTGACCCTATAGGACAGAATAGAACTGCCCCATGGGGTTTCCAGGGAGCGACTGGTGGATTCGAACTGCCCACCTTTTGGTTTACAGCCAAGTTCTTACCCGCTGTGCCACCAGGACTCCATTACTAATGATAAGATGTACCAAAAAAAAAAAAAGTGGGCGATCATAAGTGTGGTTCATTGTAACTCGAATACGTCGTAAGTCGGAGACTGCCTCTATTAGTTTAGAGACATTGCTCTTAGTCAGTGCAGGAGTATCTGATGATTCTCTTAAGAATATAGGGCATGATGTGTGTCTGACTCACATCTGCTTTTAGAATTATACGTGTTCATGTTTGTATGAACTTAGAGAAGGATGTGGAAGGATACAGCCTCAGCTGTTGGAATTGATTCTCTTCGGGGGTGGTCCAGCACACGTTTGTCAGTTTGTTGTACTGCGGTGGCTTGCGTGTTGCCGTGATGCATTCATGAGGGACAGGATTATGAGCTTTTCCTTCACACTCTTCTGCATTGCTTGCTTTTTATAGCGCAAATCCCCCTCCCCCCCCAAATCCCTGATGCTGTTAAGTCATCCTGACTCATAGCGACCCTATAGGACAGAGTAAGACTACCCCATAGGGTTTCCAAGGCTGTAATCTTTATGGAAGCAGACTGCCACATCTTTCTCCCACAGAGCAACTGGTGGGTTCGAACCTCCAACTCTTTGGCTGGCAGCCAAGCACTTAACCACTGCGCACTAGCACACACATACACATAAGTATATATTACTTTTAAATTTAAAATATCAATACAGTTAATCCTGAATAAGAGAGAACAGCTGCATCCTAGACAATGCTTTGATATATGCTAAACTAATAAACCGTAGAGATGAAATTTATATGCCATAATTCCTAATATAATGTTGGCGCCTGTGAGGGGGTTCCCGATAAAGAGTACCTTTCTTTCCTACCAGAAGGTCCCTTTTTTCCAGATAGAGGATATGTTGGAAGGCAGAGCTTTGTGTGAGAGCCCAACAGCCCTGCTGACTGCCTTACCCAGTGCAGGTGGCTCTGCTGGGACAAGTGTCCTGTGAAAGGCTGACCCCGTGGAAGAGCAGAGAGCTGTGCCTCTCTCTGGGCAGGTTCGGCCCCAGGAGGAAACCACAGGGCTTCCTGAGCCACTCACACCCTGTTATTCATCCTACTTTGGCAGAGAAAAGCTTACAACAACAATAATAACAATAAAACAATAAAAATAATCAGCTTCTATAGAGATAGATGGGTGAATGGATGGATAACCAATTGTTGCTGAGTTGACTCTGACTCACGGCGACTCCATGTGTGTCAGAGTAGAACTGTGCTCCACAGGGTTTCCAATGGCTGATTTCCTGGAAACAGATTGCCAGGCCTTTCCTCTGAGGAAAAGCTTCTGGGTGGATTCATGGTGGTTTTGGTTTGATATCTATGTCAGTTTTAGAAGAGTCATAGATGAACATAAGTATTTCTGAAGGATGCAGCCTCAGCAGGAATAATTGCGACATAAAGGACCATTTGACTTCAAGAGAGCCCTGTTAACTAATGACGACGTTAATTAAAAACACCACCCCGCTCAGATGATCTATCTGTTCAGAAACTCAAAAATGCAAAGCACTTGCACTCCCACCAGCATGCAGTGATTTTGGCTAGAAACTACATGGTGCTCCGAATGCCATCTTCCCCGATCCTTAACTGAGCAGTAAACACATTAAAAAAAAAAAAAATGCAGTCTCTAAAAATAAGCGGTATTTCAAAATGAAAACCAGTGCCCAAGCAGTTGGCACATCTGGTAGTTTAGAAAAGTTATACAGTTTGTTTTCAGAGAATGATAAGCCAAGGAACATTCCAGCTTGGCCAGTTGAAGCCTTTTTCTTCTATCTGTGATGACACCTGGTTTTAAAAAAAAAAAAGTTGGCTTCAGGCTCAAAGCAAAAAGAACATTGGAAATGGGTAGAGAATTAAATAGCATCATTTTACTATATTGTTTTATGCAAGGAATTATACAGAACTGTTCACCTTCTTCAGGAAAGAAAGTGGGAAAAAGAAGCAAGAGAAGGCAGATAATGATAACAGTAACAACGATAACAGCAGCTTCCGTTCACTGAGTACCTACTGTGAGTTGGCAGTGTACTGAGTTCTTCATGTGTGTTATTATTACTAGATGCACAGTGACCTTTTGGGGTGGTGCTATTTTTATTCTTATTCTATAGACGAGAAGACACAGACACAGAGATGTTAAGCAGTGTCCCCAAGTCACACAATTAACAGGAGGGGTCACAGGCAGGCTGTCTCTGGAGCCCACACTCTCGAGCACTGCGTGATTCTGAGGCATTTGCAGGTGTTTTGTACGCCTGGCATGATGAAAAAAATTTTAAGGAGTTAGGTGGTTGCATTGAGCACAGTGGCTCCTGGTCAAACCATTGTTTGCCTTCACTTGTGAGACCAATGAGGCCATTTTTCCAGAACATTCTCATAGTTGTGCCACAGACATCACGCGTTCCCCAGGAATTCACCGTTTATCCTCACACTGTAAGCATAGGTGATATCTGTTAGAAGCCGGCTTGGTCTCCTAGGCCGCCATGACAAAACACCACAAAGTGGGGGGCTTTAAAGTCAGAAATAGGTTGTTTCACAGTTATGGAGACTAGAAGTCCAAATTCAGGGCATGGACATAGGGGAGGCAGTCCTTTGTCTCTTCAGCTTCTAGTAAACCCAAACCCACTGCCATCGAGTAGATTCTGACTCATAGCGACCCTATAGGACAGACTAGAACTGCCCCGTACAGTTTCCAAAGCTGTAATCTTTACGGAAGCAGACTACCACATGTTTCTCCGGCAGAGTGGCTGGTGAATTTGAACCACCAACCTTACAGTTAGCAGCCAAGTGCTTTAACCACTGCGCCACCAGGGCTCCCAGCTTCTAGTAGTTGCCAGCAATTCTTAGCATTCCTGGGCTTGCAGGCCCATCTGCCTGTGTTGCCTAATGGTGTCTGTCTTCCCCCGTGTGTGTCTGTGTGTCTGTATTCCCCTCTAAAAGACACCATTCAGAAGGGACTAGGTTTAGGAGCCACGTTACTCCAGCATGGCCTCATGAACATGACGCAAGAAAACTGGTTCCAAACAGAGCCATATTCACAGGTGTAGGGACTAGGACTTCAACACATCTTTTAGGAGACACAGTTCAGTGTGTAACACTGTGGGTGGATGATGTCAAAGTGGGCGGTGAATTTGGGAGAAGGGAGTGACCTGATGGAGACACTGGGGAGGGAAAATTAGCCTTTATTACAGGGATAGAAATGTACGGATCCAGGCTGGAGGATTACAGAGGCAGCCTTGGCCACTGTAAGCTTCTGGCCGGGGAAAATGAATTTATAATTACTCCTTCCACTAACTTCATCGTCTGTCGTGACCTAGTAATCAGGGCTGTGAGGAGCATCAAAGCACTAGCTTAGTTGGAGGTTTTTGAAAAAATGGCACTGTGTTTCAATCAAGAAGACAAGGAGGGTTTCAATGGAAGTAATTTATCGGAATTTAATATTTACTTATAACTGTCTTTTTTATGTTGTATACATACACATAGACAAAACGTTTGCTGTTTCAGCATCTTGCATGTGTACCATTAAAAAAAAACCATTGGGTGACATTAATTACGTTTATCATGTGTGACCATCACAACCATCTGTTTCTAAAGTTTCCCATCACCCTTAGCAGAAGCTTAATGCCCCTAACCGATGACTCCCCACTTCCTCCTCATTCCCACCCCTGGGAACCACTAATAAACTTTGATCTCTGTGCATTTGCCTGTTCTAGCTATTTCATATAAGTGGGATCATACAATATTTGTCCTTTTGTGTCTGTTTCACTCAGCATGATGTTTTCTAGGTTTGTCCATGCTGTAGCATGTATCAGGACTTCAGTTCTCTTTGTGGCTGAATAATATTCCATTGCATGGATATGCCACACATTGGTCATCCATTCATTCTTAATGGACATTTAGGTTCTTCCCACCTTTTGGCTACTGTGACTGGTGCTGCGGTGATCATTGATTCTCATGCATTCATTCTTGACTTCATTGGACAGACTTTATTGTGTGCTGTGTGCCGGGCCTGGACTAGGTGCTGAGGAAAGAGGTGCATTGTCTTCTCAAGGGCATTGTTTTCACAAAGCTCCGGGTGGAGGGGCGGGGTGCCAGGCATGGAAGCAGTTCAGTTCCCTGCAGTGTTCTAGGTGCTGAAGCAGATGGGTCATACAGGGTGATGGGGCAACAGAAGGAGGAATTGCTCACATCTACCCAGGAGGCAGCAGTGTTTGGGTGGCGCAAATGGTTCATATGCTTGGCTGCTAACTGAAAGATTGAGGGTTCAAGCCCACCCAGAGGCACCTTGGAAGAAGGCCTGATATCTACTTCTGCAAAATCAGCTGTTAAAAACCATACAGAGCACAATTCTACTCTGACACATATGGGGCGCCATGAGTTGGAGTTGACTCGACAGCAACTGGTCTGGACCCAGCAGGCGGTGGGGCAGTGGGGGGGGGGAGGGCATGGGTGATAGAGGAGGTGACCTTTGAATCCAGTCCTAAAAGATGTGCAGGTACTTGCTAGATAGACAGGTAAGAGAGTACCAAGAAGAGAAGAACACGGACAAGACAAGAATTACAAGAACTCTTTCGAGCTATGGTACTGGAATTCCATCATTTCTAAGATATGCCTGTTTGTATATCTCGGCATCTCTGAAATCTGGACACCGTGCACTGGTGTAATCAGCAGCGCATGTTCTTACTAGAACAGAAAAGAAGGTACATCTCATAATCGAAGGCATCTTTAGCTTGATAACAGAAGGTACTGATACGCTTTGCCATCAAGTGGTATTTCTTGGGTGTGCTGTTCCAGGTGCTAATATGCCTCTGGTTTAGAGGTAGATACTAATACCTTTTTATTGAGGAGGAAACTGGTGTGAAATGATTGAATTCCATAAATGAATCTATGACATTAAATTTGACAGAATATTTAACAGTCGTGGTTGATTTTAATAGTGATGACTGGTAGCGATAGAACAAGATGAAAGAATTCAGGAGTTTTATGTACTGGAGCCCTGGAGATGCAATGGTTAAGTGCTTGGCTTCCATCCAAAAGGTTGACAGTTGGAACCCACCCAGTGGCTCTTCAGGAGGAAAGATCTGGCGATCTGCTCCCGTAAAGATTATAGCCTAGGAAACCCTATGGGGAAATTCAACGCTGTCATGGGGTCACTATGAGTCAGAATCAACTCGACAGCACACGACAATATAATGGACTAGGCTATGAGCTGTCACACTGCCTTTATCCACGGTGAAAAGGGAGTCTGTGGATGGTGCAGTTAGTGAGTATGGCTGCTAACTGAAAGGTTGGCAGTTCGAGTCCACACACAGGTGCTTCAGAAAAAAAACCTGGTCATCTACTTCCAAGAAAAAAAAAATCAGCCATTGAAAACCCCGTGGAGCCCGGTTCTACCCTGACACACATGGGCTTACCATGAGTCAGAACTGATTCAACGGACAGCTGGTTTGAAAAGCAAGTGGTATGTAGCTCTCGGGTTTCTAAAGATGCTGGGTTTATGATGCATTACGTAAAAATGTACCCAGCATTCTTGGTGTCAAGATGAAGTCTCGATGGTACAATGCTTATGAGTTTAATGAAAACAGAGAGAACATCTATAACTCATTTTCAAGTCACAAGAAGATAGAGCAGATGTAAGCTGCAGCGGGTGGGGGAGAAGGGAGGTTCTGCCTTGTGCATCTGGGAAAAAAAAATCAGAGAGAAATTACCCTTGGGGTTGATGATGGGAAGTGTCCAAGAAAGAAACCAAGCATTGTAGCACCTAAGCTTCAGTCCACAGGTACCATGTACACACACCCTGGTGGAATGTTTCTGCTCTGTCATTAAATCCCTTTGTGACCTTGGACAAGTCAATTACCACTTGGATTTTGGTTTCCCATGGGGGTTGGACTTAAGCAGGGTCCCTGCCATTGTGACTGTACCGGCCTTTTTGAGAAGCGATTTCACTGATGCGAGCTTGCTAATGGCTTTGAGGTCTTATTTATGCCTTGGTTTTGTGGGCTCTTGGAAGAGAGTGTCAGAAAAGTTGACAAGTAAAGGCACTTTTTGGCTATTTATTTAATTCTGGGGGAAAAAAAAAAAAAAGAAAATTGTACCCCCTGGGACTCAGGAAAGTCTCAGTGACGCTTTTCCACCTCCTTTGATCCCAAATATTTCAATGAGGTAAATGGGGAATTTGGTGAGAAAATGTCAGAGCCTAAACTGAGCTCATAGTCTGTTTCATTTTTTTAGAAATGGAAACAGACTGGGTAGTCATGGAGCCCTGACCAGGTAGTTTGCAAAAAATGTTTGTAAAAGCACATCCATGTAGAAAAAATGCTTAGCATGAGTAGACCAGGGTGATTGTTTTTATAAACGAGTCATAACTTTGTTAGCCTCTCTCATCCTTGCTTTTCACTCTGTAACTGACACAGATTCTTGTGGGTTTTTTTTTTTTTTTTTTATCCCTTTTTGAGTATGTCCCAAATTTCACTAAACTGGAAGATTGTGACTAATGAAAATGAAACATTTATGTCGAATTTGGCTACCATGTTGCTTTTAGAATGTGGGTTTTGCATAGAACCCTGTCTTCCTGGTTTGTTTTCTAATTGGGTATATGTCCCATGACAATGTATTGGAACGAAGATGAGAACTCAAGGTTTCAGAATCACAGCCAGACCATATCCTTTTAAAGAGACTTTTTGGAAGGCCAGGTTGGGAATGAAGACAACCAGTTGAGCAGGTTTTTATCAGCAATGCCAGCTTCACTTGCAGGGTGACCCAAGAGACTAGCTATTCCAGGAAAAACTTGGTTTGATATAGGTAATCGCATCTCCTTCCTACCTTAACCCTTTAGGTAAGGAGATTAGAAAATATTTTTAATATGACTGGGCACTTCCACCTGGACGCAGCAAAATAGAAGCACATTTTGTATGAGCGGTGATTATGGGGTAGTTTCTACTGTAGCATGATAGCTTGTTCATTGGAATTCCACGAAGCCCTTTGGTATCACCAATACTGCGAAAAATGGTGATCCAAGGACTGGCTCTAAAGATGGGTCCAGATGTAAGTGTGGACATGTGTGTGTTTACTGATGTCTGATGTAAGGGGCACAGAAGCTAACCTGATTCATTTGTTTTTAGGGGCTCTTGGCTTTGGGCCTCAGTGCAAGTCCATTGGAAAAAGCAGCTGCAACAATCTAGTGGTCACCAGCAGCCCCATGATGGTTCAGCGACTGGGACCCATTTCACCTCCAGCAAGCCAGGTCTCTACAGTATGCAGCCCGCTCAGTCCTAGCTTACAGAGGGCAGTGAACGCAGCCAGCCTGAATATACCTCCTTCAGATACCAGGTCTCGCGTTATTTTTTTTTTCCTTCTTTATGGTATAATCACACCCCATGAGTGAGTGTTTTCTGTTCCTGAACACGCACACGTGCGCACACACACACACAAGCGTGCATGCATGTACCTCCTTCAATCTAAGCTTTGTAGGAAAACATGTATGAAAACCAAGTACATACAACACTGTCATCTGAATTGGAAGGAATGATGTTATAACTGCTGTCTTTCCGTATGAGCGAGATGACCTCAATATGGATCTTGGGCCTGAGGGAACAAAGCCCAGTGTGTACCTTTGTCGCCTCCTGGTGAAGCATGTCATGTTGTGGTCTAGAAAATAGCGATGTTCCATATACCTCTCTTACCTGTGAGGCTTTCAGTGTATACGTTGTAGCATGCCCAGGCTGCTTTATGGTTTGTTTCTCCTGTCCACCCACCCATCTACCTAAGTACTTATTAAGTACTTCCTGTCTGCATCAGAGTCCCTGGCTCATGCAAATGAGTCATGTACTTGGCTGCTAACTGAAAGGCTGGAGGTTTGAGTCCACCTGGAGCTGCCTCAGAAGAAAGGCCTGACAATCTACTTCTGAAAACGCAGCCATCGAAAACCCCGCGGAGCACACAGTTCTATTCTGATACACGTGGGGTCACCAGGAGTTGGAGTTGACGCAGCAGCAACTGGTTTTGGCTGCTGTCTGCATAATACAGTGGTCAGAGCTTAGGGAGATAGGAGAGAAAGTAAAGAGAGAAATCAGGAGTCTCAGGAACTCAGGAGGTGTCTGGGAAGGCACACTTTCAGGTAGAAATTACATAACAATTCAAGACCATGCTTGACCTGGTACCAGAAAAAGTAGATACCATGTTGTTGATGTCATGTGCTGTCGAGTCAATTCCAGCTCATGGTGATCCTACAGGGCAGAGCAGAACTGCCCCATAGGGTTTCCCGGGCAGTAATCTTTACAGGAGCAGATCATCAGGTCTTCCGCCTGTGGAGTGGCTGGTGGGTTTGAACCACTGACCATTCGGTTAGCAGTTGTGTGCTTAATCATTGCACCACCAGGTCTCCCTTTGTCTCTATCTCTATGTCTCTATCTCTGTGAGTGACATTTGAATAGAATAGGGAAATCACCCCCTCAGACAAATTTTTCTCTCTGTCAAAATTGATATTAGAGGGGGCATAAGCCAAAATACTCTGTAGTATGTAATGTCTGTTTTCAGGTGTGAAATGAATTATTTCATCTTCCAGAATTTGTCTTCTTGAAAAAACACAACCCAAAGTTTTTGCATCTTAGCCCTGGTTCTAAGGAGCCCTGATGGCTCAGTGGTTAAGCACTCGGCTATTAGGGTCGGTGGTTTGAACCCACCGGCAGCTCCCAGGAGAAAGACCTGACAGTCTGCTTCCATAAAGATTACAGTCTAGGAACCCCTATGGGGCAGTTCTACTTGACCCGATGTCACACAGCAACAGCTGTGGCTCTGCTGTAGCTGTGACCATGCAGAGGGATTTTACCTCTCTGGACCTCTGCTCCTCATCTTTGGAGGGCTGGGGTGGCTCTGAGCTGTCTTGTATTTCTGGAGTCTCATTTCTTCTCTTTCTCCTTTCTCGCTCTTCCCTTCCTGCCCTTCTTTTTCCTTCTTGTGTCTTGGCATTGCCCTCCTAGCTGCTGTTTGAGACTCTGAAACTGTAGCCCTGGAATTTTTTTTTTTTTGTAATGCCAATATTTTTTTATGAGGTGGAAACTTGTTTTCCACCAGAGACTTTTTGTGATGGGAAGCTGCTGTCATTTTCCCATTGATGATTATGCCTTGAGGGACTCCTCAGACTTGCTGAGTGTTGCATGTAAAATTAACAGTGCTCATGGGGAGGTGTCATCGGGAAGCTTCGGCTTCCCGTCTGTGGTAATTCCAGCCCATGCCTTGAAGGCAGAGAGACATAATTAATGGAGAAGCTGATGGTAGGCCTGGCACAGGCTGCTCGAGCATATACCTGACGCGGTCCCTTTCAGGGGATCGGCCAGGGAAGGGTCATTATTGCAGGGTTTTCTGGCATATTTGATTCCTTAGCATAATTTTATATTCTTAAAAGACAACATCTACAAGATGCACTGTCAGGTGTTTTCGACTGCATTCTGAGAGTCTTTCTATGGAAATAGTTTCTTTTTGCAGGGTGAGCAAAGAAACAGGAGTTGAGAAGTGGCTTGGTGAAGTCTGGAACTTTCTTTTAGCAATCTGGAAAGGTTGCATTTGTATGTGATCTTTCAGTTGGTTTGTGTGTCCATCAGAGGAGAGAGAGGATAAGATACAGCAGCTCGACTTGAAGGCATTCTGCTGTCAGGAGATAAAGGGAAGATGAACAGAGAGTCTGCTTTGTGTTTTATCCACTGAGGGCAGCGGGGTGGGCATTGGAGCCGGAGAGGGGACCTGAACTCTTCAATCTGAGATGGCCACCCTGTGCGAAGCCTTACTCTTTTGGCTGCAGGGAAAAGAATTGTATTCATGTATAGGTAGTGGGTGGTTTTATATATATATATATATATATATATATATATATATATATATATATATATATAAAAGTATATATATATATATGTATGTATATAAATTTTTATTGTGCTTTAAGTGAAAGTTTACAAATCAAGTCAGTCTCTCACACAAAAACTTATATACACCTTGCTACATACCCCCAGTTGCTCTCCCCCAAATGAGACAGCCTGCTCCCTCCCTCTACTCTCTTTTCATGTCTATTTCACCAGCTTCTAACGCCCTCTACCCTCTCATCTCCTCTCCAGGCAGGAGATGCCAACATAGTCTCAAGTGTCCACCTGATCCAAGAAGCTCACTCCTCACCAGCATCCCTCTCCAACCCATTGTCCAGCCCAATCCCTGTGTGAAGAGTTGGCTTTGGGAATGGCTCCTGTCCTGGGCCAACAGAAGGTCTGGGGGCCGTGACCACTGGAGTCCCTCTAGTCTCAATCCGACCATTAAGTCTGGTCTTTTACAAGAATTTGTGGTCTGCATCCCACCGCTACCCTGCTGCCTCAGGGGTTCTCTGTTGTGTTCCCTGTCAAGGCACTCATCAGTTGTAGCTGGGCACCATCTAGTTCTTCTGGTCTCAAGCTGGTGTAGTCTCTGGTTTATGTGGCCCTTTCTGTCTCTTGGGCTTGTAATTACCTTGCGTCCTTGGTGTTCTTCATCTTCCTTTGATCCAGGTGGGTTGAGACTCATTGATGCATATTAGATGGCTGCTTGCTTGCTAGCGTTTAAGACCCCAGACACCACTCTCCAAAGTGGGATGCAGAATGTTTTCTTAATAGATTTTATTATGCCAGTTGACTTAGATGTCCCCTGAAACCATGGTCCCGAGACCCCTGCCCCTGTGATGCTTGCCTTTGAAGCATTCAGTTTATTCAGGAGACTTCTTTGCTTTTGGTTTAGTCCAGTTGTGCTGACCTCTCCTGTATTGTGTGTTGTCTTTCCTGTCACCTAAAGTGGTTCTTATCTACTGTCTAATTAGTGAATACCCTTCTCTCATCCTCCCTCGCTCCCCCTCTCATAACTATCAAAGAATATTTTCTTCTCTGTTTAAACTATTTCTCAAGTTCTTATAAGAGTGGTCTTATACAGTATTTGTCCTTTTGCAACTGACTAATTTCACTCAGCATAATGCCTTCCAGATTCCTCCATGTTATGAAATGTTTCACAGATTCCTCACTGTTCTTTATCCATGTGTAGTATTCCATTGTGTGAATACACCATAATTTATTTATCCATTCATCCATTGATGGGCACCTTGGTTGCTTCCATGTTTTTGCTATTGTAAACAGTGCTGCAATAAACATGGGTGTGCATATATCTGTTCGTGTAAAGGCTCCTATTTCTGTAGGATCTATTCCAAGGAGTGGGATTGCTGGATCGTATGGTAGTTCTATTTCTAGCTTTTTAGGGATGCACCAAATCGATTTCCAAAGTGGTTGTACCATTTCACATTCCCACCAGCAGTGCGTAAGTGTTCCAGTCTCTCCAACATTTATTCTTTCGTGTTTTTTGGATTAATGCCAGCCTGGTTGGAGTGAGATGAAATCTCATTGTAGTTTTGATTTGCATTTCTTTAATGGCTAGTGATTGTGAGCATTTCCTCATGTATCTGTTAGCTACCTGAATGTCTTCTTTAGTGAAGTGTCTGTTCATATCTTTTGCCCATTTTTTAAATGTGTTATATAAATATATTTTTAAAAAATTATTTGTTTTTCTTGATTACCTATGTGATTCTTTATCATTATAGAAAATGTATCCCTGGATGGTGCAGATGGTTAAGTGCTTGACTACTAGCCAAAAGGTTCGTAGTTTGAACCTACCTGAAGGCATCTCAGAAGGCAGGCCTGGTGATCTGCTTCCAGAAGGCCACAGCCATTGAAAACCCCATGGAGCAGTTCTACTCTGACATACATGGGGTCGCCATGAGTCGGAATCGACTCAAAGGTAACTAACGACAGCAACATAGAAAAATGTGGGAAATAGGAAAACACAAGGCGACAAATGAAAGTCATCTTGAGTTCTGACCCCTGGAGACAACCTTGGGTGGACTTCTGATGCCCAGCCTTCTCTTTATGCTCATACAGATGCATCATAAACACGTCTTCCTTTCTACCAGATCAGTAATAACCTACATAGTTTTATAATCTACTTTTTCAGTTAATATACTATGGGTACTTTTTCCTGTAATAAAAGTCTTCTCAGGCATCAGATAATGGCTTCTTGCTGCCCAAGGTTCTATTTTATTAATAAAAACATATAAATAAGAACAAATTTTCCTCAGTCTTTTATTTCTGGGCATTTAATTGTATCAGTTTATTTCAGGATGATAATTCATGCTGTTTTGGATCGAGTCTGTAAATGTGGGTCTGCACATCGCTGGTTTCACCTTGGTTTGGGAGTTCCGTGTGATCTGCGTTCAGCATGTCTTCCGAGCTTGGCATTGAACCAAGTAATTCTACTTGCTCATTAGACCTCTTGTGGCCCAGTGAGAGTGACTTGATTCTTGCTTTACCAGCACCCGAGACTTCTGCCCGCCGTTTCTGAGTTTTTCATACTGGGTCTGTTTTGAGCTGTCTCTCCTTTCCTTTCACATGTACTTCCAAATTAGCCCGCCCCCAGAAATGACACCCTTGGGTCAGATGCACGCAGGGAGATGGAAGTTGTTCTCAGTATGCCTTTGGAAGCACAGCTCCTTGTCACCCTTTCTCAAGGGCCCGGGTGCTTCGCAGCAGGGTTCCAGATGACAGTCCTTTGGAACCTTTCCTAGCCATTCAACATAGTTTTGCAGAAAGAGATCAGAACATTTGGGTTCCATTCCTAACCTGTGTGAGTTGAAACCTGTCACACCAGGTCTCTTAACCAAGCAGACTGCGGGGACTGTGGGGTGTGAGGTAGGGAGGACAGCAGACGTCAGGTGTGATCCAGCAAGGTAGCTGCCTGTATCAGAGGCTGCTTCAGTTGTACTTCCAGGAGGACTTTGGTGCTCTTCTTTTTTAAATTTGGTGTCACTGAGAGGAATTTCACAGAACCACGGGATTTATTCTTTGTAAAATAGAGGTAGTGGAAAAAGCTGTTCGGCGTACCTCAGTGGTTGTATCAAGTGAGATATCATAGAGGGATCATCCTCAGAAAGCTGTAAATGATGGTTAGTCATCATTTCATATTAATTGGTGATTTATTCACTTTCTTAGTTGGCAGTTTTTTGAGTGCCTGTGTGTATCTGATGCTCTGAGGGTGGATGCTGGGGAAGTAGAAAGAAAGCCTTTCTCTTGGAGGGCTTTGGATTTTATTGAGGAAGATAACACACAGATGCCTGAAGCTAGCTACCCTTAAGGCACAGCACAGACAGTAGATGGAGTCCTTTGGTAGGGCAAGTGGTTAACATGCTCGGGGTTAACACACTCAGCTGCCAACCGCCAACCCAAAGGTTGGAGGTTAGAGTTCGCTCAGAGGCACCTTGGAAGACAAGCCTGGTGATCTAGTTTTGAAAAATCAGCCATTGAAAACCCTACGGAGCACAGTTCTACTCTGACACACCTGGGGTTGCCATGAGCTGGAATTGACTTGACAGGAAGTGGGTTTAGGTGTGGTTTGAGGAAAATGAGAAGCATCTCTCCACAGGGGAACAAGTGAATGTGTTTCACTATAGGCCATCCTCAACCAAGTAATGTAATTACCACAAGCAAAATAGGCAAAGGTGGAGAGAAAAACTGGAATGTGTTTTCTAGATCAAGGTGGATATAGTATCAGAGGCTGTTATTCACTGCTTACAAACCTGAATTACTCCCACATGACAGTGACCAGGCAAATACAACAGCGCCACATAGGTGTCCACTCAGCCCCCAGGCCTGGGAAAGCTCCGCTGTTTGTGTCCTCAAGACCTTCTCAAGCTCAGAGGGGAAGCAGAGTCTCTTGTCTCTGCCTCACCTATGCTAGGACCACTGATCAGCTGGGAGCAGAAAGCAATCCCTTGGTCTTTGTGGGGAAGGGACCCAAAGGTCCTTGCGGTCCAGTCACCAGAAGCCTAAACTTGACTCTGAGGGGGGAGCCACGTGCTGCCAATGTGGGGGGAAAATAACTGGAAATGTCCAAGGGAACTAAAAAGAGATGGCTCAGAAACCCCCTTGGGGCTTGCAAAAGGGCGTCAGCCTAAATATGAGGATGTGTACCAAGGAAAGGAAAGTCCGTGTCAGGGGTAACTGGACATAAATACCTGCCGTGTTTGTCACCGGGAAACATTCCTTAACTCGATGGAAACTCCACGTTGATCATGGTGTTGCTACCTCATGCTGTACGTTTCAGAGCTGAGATGTCTTCTTATTATTATCTCAGGCTTGTAAGAAACGCCCATTCCTTGGTTCCTTTCTGTGAAGAGGAGGAAGATGAGAATGTCTCTCTCTTACTTCCCCCAGCTCCTCTGCCACAGGTTGCTGTTAAACAGCTGGGGATAGTAACCGTGTTCATTTTCAGGAGACGTGAATTTTGTATAATGTTTTGATTAATTTTTGTCAGAAAATGATCTTGTAGACAGCAACGCAGTAAGCCACGTGTTCCAGATATTTTCCATGTCTGGGTCAGGAAGCACAGTGAGTTATGTCTAGCTTCTTTGTGATAACTTTTCCATCTAAGGGACTTGGCCTTTCTTTTCAATTCTTTGTAAGTTAACCATGTCATAGTGAAATACAATGCATTTTAAAGAGACCGGAGCTACATTACAAACTGTTTTGATTTGCAGATAACATCTCGTGACATGAAAGCATGATTTTTAAAGGGTGAGAAGAGCACGAGATGATTTGGGGAAAAAAAAAATTTTTTTTCTTTGAAGCCAATGATCTGCTCTTGGCCCAAAGCTTGTCCCATTTAGGGACAAGAGCTCACCGAAATCCCAAGACGGGCGAGTGCCGTGTAAACCTCGCACAGCCCACATGTGTAATTCCAAATATGACCGAGTTCAGTTTGTTACTTCCTTATTTATTATGCACCTTGCTGCTGAGCCGGTCCCGACGCATGACGACCTCCTGTGTGCACAGCAGAATTGCTACATGTGGTTCTCAAAGCTGTGTGACCTTTCAGAAGCAGATTGCCAGGGCGTTCTTCTGAGGCACCTCTGGGTGGGTTAGAACCACCAACCTTTCTGTTAGTAATCAAGTACTTAATTGATAGTACTACCCTAACCAAAAAAACCAAACCTACTGATGTCAAGTCGATCCCGACTCTTAGAGGACAGGGACCCTAGAGGACAGAGTAGAACTGCCCCATAGTTTCCAAGGAGAGGCTGGTGGATTCGAACTGCCCATCTTTTGGTTAGCAACCAAGCTCTTAACCACTGCGCCACCAGGGTTTTCGTAGCATCTCCAAGAGACTCCTTATACGTTGTAGCTGTATTTTCATTTTTTTCTATTTTCTAGAATGACTGAATACTGACAGCATTAGTTGTTCTCTTTAAAAACAAAAATTCTTCCGGATTCTTTAATATTAGTGAAACTAAGTCATGAAATTATTATTAGGTCCCCTGATTACCTTGAGTTTGAAGATTTCTTTTTTTCAAGTTAAGCATGGGTTTATGTTTTACCTCACCAAATAGATTTTACTTGAAGCCTGGGACTTTGTGTAGTCTGGCATTTCCTGCAAAGCTTATTATAGCATGTGGCACACAGTAGGTGCTTAATAAGTACCTGCTTACCTGGTTTGGCGAGATAAACATCTGAAATTATCCCCAGGTCTCTGAGTTTCCCCCTACATTAAAAAAATATTTAAAAATAAAGCAAGGACTATTTATTATCATTAAAGTATTAAGATTATTTATAACAATAGCTCTTTTGTTTTATTATTCCAGCAAGCGTTAGGCTTCATTGTTCTTCTTGGTAAGATGTTATTTACCTGGAACTAAAAGCCTTGGGTTTTATCTTAGCCAAAGAATGTGTGTTTAGCGGAGAATGTAATTAGGGGAAATACTTAAGGGATTGTCAATGCAACGTTCTTTTAGCTCTTAAGCAATCCATATCCTGCTAAAATGTTTGTCTTTTTTTTTTCCTTTTTCCCCTTGTGGCTGCTGTTCCAGGTCCCTTATTTCACGTGAGTCTTTGGCGTCCACGACATTGAGTCTGACAGAAAGTCATTCAGCTTTGAGCGTGAAACAAGAGTGGTCCCATGGCTACAGGACTCTCCCTTCGCTTCCTTCCAACCACGGCTCTCAGAACGGCAGTGATCTAGGAGACATCCTGGGCCTTCCTCCCGGGACGGCCATGTCCAGTGGCAGTGTCTCTAACTCATTACCGTCCTACCTTTTTGGCGTGGAGAATAGCCACTCTCCCTACCCGAGTCCCCGGCATTCCTCCACCAGGTCCCACTCGGCCCGCTCCAAGAAGAGGGCCCTATCCCTGTCCCCGCTGTCCGATGGCATCGGGATAGACTTCAACACCATCATACGCACCTCGCCCACGTCCCTGGTTGCCTACATCAATGGCTCCAGGGCTTCCCCAGCTAACATGTCCCCACAGCCTGAGGTCTACGGCCACTTCCTGGGCGTGCGCGGCAGCTGCATCCCCCAGCCCTGCTCCGTTCCCAGCAGCCAGAAGAGCCTGCTGGTGGCCAGTGGTGGCCTGGCGCTCCCAGCCTGTGGGGAGGACGGTGTGGCTGAGTATGAACGCATGCAGCAGCTGGAGCACGCTGGGCTGCAGCCCGGCCTGGTCGGCAACATGGTGGTGCAGCATGGCCAGCCCGCTGGCCTGCTTAAGACCGAGCGCCTGGACGACTTCCCGGGGAGCACCCTGGACCTGCCTTCTGCTCCCCCTCTCACTCCTTTGCCACCCCCACCCCAAGGCCCCCCACCACCCTACCATGCCCACCCACACCTTCACCACCAAGACCTGGTCCCCCATGCCCAGTTGCTGTCCCTCCCCCAGGCAGCCCTGGAGGAGGATGGGGACCTGGATGACCTGGGGGGCAAGCACTGCTGTCGCTGGATAGATTGCAGCGCCCTGTACGACCAGCAGGAGGAGCTTGTGCGGCACATCGAGAAGGTCCACATCGACCAGCGGAAAGGAGAAGACTTCACCTGCTTCTGGGCTGGCTGTCCGCGCAGGTACAAGCCCTTCAACGCCCGCTATAAACTGCTCATCCACATGCGAGTCCACTCTGGGGAGAAGCCCAACAAGTGCACGGTGAGTCTCTGAAGCCCATGTGGCTGCGTGCAGAGAAGGTCCAGCTTGCTTTTCATGCATTTGTCCAATCTCAGCCCCCAAATCAGGGGATGCGCTCTTCCCAGATGGAGTTCGGATGCCCAGCTCTAGCTGTTCATGAGGTTTGACTCCTCTTCAGCTCTGAGGAAGAGGAGGTTTGTTTACATATTAGCGGGTGCGGTCTCTCTCCACTTGTAGATGATCTTTGCAGGGGTACATGACCCCTCACGGCGGGGGGAGATGGAGCTGCCACACTGTAAGTAAATCTTAGCACACAGATGCGCAAACTTTGGATTTCTGAAATACGCCGGGATGTGCAGGAGAAGACACACACGCTGCACTACCAGCACGCGTTAGCTCTTTTCCAAAGCCAATGCTTGGTGATTTTTCCTCTTCTCCAAGAAGTACACAAATATCGGGGTTGGAGAGAGGGGTGCTTTGCTATTTGGGAAGGAGCTCACCCTTTAGCAACTTGGATAGTGAAAAAGCGGCTGAGTGCATCCATACGCCTGCGCATTGCCTTTCAGGGTCGCAGGCTCGGTTGGCAGTTTCTAGCCAGTGTGAAAACACCCAGGGTACACAACAGGAGCAAAGCCTCGCGGGATCTCCCCTAGGTTTACGGAGAAGGGATTTTGTGGGCAGGTGTAAGGAGACAGAGCCCAGTAAGGATGAGCCTTTGGTGTTGAAAGGAGGGGGCACGGCGTCTCTTTCACCCCCACCTTCCCTTTACATGGCTCGGATCCTGGAAATGTTCCCGTTTCTTGGTAAAATTTACTGTTTCTGAGTAATATGACCCTTAAGTGATTTCCCAACCATTTCACACCTAACAGAAACCTTCCGTGTTTACAAGCAGGTCATCACCCCTGGGGTCAGAGGGTGGCTTTGCACAATCTCAGATGGCTCACTTGACTCTGGTGTTTTATGTTAGTTTAGAGAGAGGGAAATATTTCCTTCAGAGAGAAAAACCTGAGAATTCTAGGTATGCCTTGAATCTTGAACATGCTGCTGTTGTTATGTGCCATCGAGTTGGTTCTGACTTATAGCGACCCCATAGGACAGAGTACAGCTGCGCCCCGTAGGGTTTCCAAGGAGCTGCTGGTGGCTTCAACTGCTGACCTTTTGGTTAGCAGCCCAGCTCTTAACCGCTGTCCCACCAGTGCTCCTTGAACATGCTGCAGGCCACTACATGTGTGAAATATGTAAATCTTTTTGAAAAGACTTTTACTTGGACGGTGGTCCCCCCACCTGGAATCCCTTTTTTCTGTAGTGTATCTGGATGATAAAGACTCTGGACCACGTTTATGTTTGATTGGAGATTGACCAAGTTGTCTGATTCAGGCAAAAGCCAACCAAACAGGTGATCTCTGTAATGCAGGTATTAGAAGCCCTTTTTCTCCATCCAGTAGGTACTTTTGCAAGAGTTTGAAGAATTTCTGGAGGAATAAAATTGCATTTCTTGCTACATTCTGCCCCATGTTGCAATTTTTTTTCTGAAGGAAAACCTGAAGCTGATACACCGTGAGAATGCCGGTTTGTATGAGTGAAAAGAAAAATTATATTCCAGGCGGCAAAACCTTATTCTGTCGGTAGGGTCCTGCATTAAAAAAGCCAGAAAAAGACAAGCAATTGAAGGCAGTTCCATTTAGTGTGTTTGGAACAAGCCAGCCTCTTGCAAGCAGGAAAGACATTTAGTCTCTGAAGGAAAACAGTCCAACCTTTTAGTTCTGACTAATCCTAGCTGAAAATAGTTCACTGGATTTGGCTTCATGGAAATAAACATAACGGTTTGAGTTATCAAAAAAAAAAAAAATGTATTTTTTGCATTGCAAAAGTAATTTTTGGACAATAGGGCTTCTCCCATTTTCCACTGTTTGCAGACCTTGGGAAGGCATGTGACTTTGAAAAGTTGACTTTTGCTAAAGTGTATGATGACTGTGAAAAACAGAACTTCCGCGAAAGAATGTTTGCAGGCCTGGGCATAACTTTTCATTGTGTGGTTCAAGATGGATCTGGGAGGTAGATTTCTCTCTCCCCTACTCCGCTTACTCTCCAGCTCTAGACGGAATCTTCTCCACATTCAGATTGTTAGGTTGAGTAGCCTATCGAGTCTGGAAGCACAAAGCATTGACTTACATGTGTTGGAGCACAGATCTATTTGGACAAAACAGGGTTTATTGGAGCTGACGAGTGCTGAATGCTAATCTTGTGACTGTATATTTTTAAAAGGAAGACATCCATTTTCATTCTAAAACATACGCGTCATGGGTGGTATGTCTTCTGATAACGTTGATGTTGCCACGTGTCATCTGCTTGATTTGTAGGGCGATAGCCAACCGGCAGCGAGTGATTTTAATGTGAAAATTCAGCATTGTTCTCAAGTTGTAGTTCACGGATAGAATGTATCACACCGATTGTGGATACACATCAGAAAAAAAAAAAAAAGTATGTCTCTGCTTCCTGCAAAACCCATCTTAACGCTCCAGAACCGGACACAAAGAACTGTGAAAACTGAAAATGTTCCTCTCCGGTTACCTTCACACCTGACGGTAGTCAGTTGAGTCAAAGCTGAAGATCTCCGCCAAGTAGAGTGAGCACACTCCTCTCTTGGAGGCGTGAAGTGGTCTTTGTGTTTGTGGCCGTGTCACATGCTGCAGGGCCAGGTGCACTTTAGAAGGCCCAGTCCACTTCTGTTTTACGTGTGTTTAACTGGGATTATTTTATTGTGTACAATATTTAGCATGAGTCATATTCACTTACTGAGCTTATTGACCCAAGAAAGATACGATGACCCAGTTGTGCTGGGTGACCATGACTACAAGCGGCACAGTGAGCTTCTGAAAGTCCTGGTTAAAGGAGGCGTGTGATGGGGCTACTTGGCGACAGCCTGCTTACAGTAAGAGGCTTCCCCCAGTGTCCTCCCTCGTTGTCAGATTCCGTTTCATGCAGGGAGAACACAGCTCAGACTCTGAGACCGGAACCCTGCAGCCCTAACCAGAGCTCTAGAATCCAGGTCGCAGGGTTCCAGGTGGCAGCAATGGGGGCAGATGGTTACTTTATTATTGTTCACGACTAGAGAGCAGAATGGTTTCTTTGTCTTTTTCCACCCAAATGGCTCCACGGTTCTGTACATTTCATTCTTGTTGCTTTTGCAGACATCTAAGCCCCCTGCTCTCTTTCCAGGTCTGGCCTCGATTGCAGACAAGTTCCCGCGCAGTGAAAGGCAAAAGCCCTGAGTAGCAGAGGCCAAGATAGAGCAGTATCCCTTACGGCAACCACCTGAGTCCATTCCCTGCTCTCTATTAACTGAAACAGGTGCCAGATCTTTCTATTGGAATCTTCCTGAGCTTATACCCACCCCAACATTGATGAATCTCACTGTTATCAAAACCTGTGAGCATTCTGAGCCACGTCGTTGTTGTTAGTTGTCATCAGTCGCTCAGCGTCGACTCACGGCGACCTTACGGATCACAGAAGGAGATGTTGCCCGGTCCTGTTTGCTCCTCATGATCGCTGATATGTTTGAGTCCATTGCGGTGGCTGTTGTGTCAATCTGTCTCAGGGAGGGTTTTCCTCGCTTTCGCTGACCTTCTCTAGCAATTGGTCTTTCCTGATGACATGTCCGAAGTAAGTAAGAGGAAGCCTCTCTATCCTTGCTTCTAAGGAGAGTTCTGAATGCACTTACTCCAAGACTGATATATCTATGCTGAGTTCTATTAAGTTTTTCTGAGATGACAAAATTGCAGATTCTCAAGTCAGAACAAGTCATGGAATCTCTAGATTGGACTCCTTCCCAACCCCTTGTTTCGTGTTCCTAAAAGGACAATATAAAAGGTGACCCCACACCACAGGTAGGAACTAACCATACCTATCCATAGTAATTATTTCAACAGAGTGCACGCTGAGAGTCTTTTTACCATAGGTGCCTTTAAGTTGAAGAGTGTGCAGCACCCGGGGAGTGTTGATGGCCGGCACGAGAAAGCCTATCTTGAGCAGGGGTACAGGGTCCTGAGCCAAGATCACAAACACGATGAGTTGCCTTTGCACACAATAGAGAGCAGTTGTTTTGGGAGGTTAGGGAGTGTTAATAAGGGAATTAGGGGGAATGTGGGCTGCCACTTAAATGTTGCTTATTATTCCTGGATGAATTTTGCCCAATAGCAAAAAGGAATTTTGCAAAACTTTTACCCACCCACAGATTTTCATGAAAATGTCACTGACCAAAGACGCTTTGAATTTTGTATGAATTGACTCATTTCTCCACAGGCATTTTGCCTGGCAAAATCCGGAATATTTGCTTTGGCTTGAATATTGGGCAGTTTGCTTTTTAAGTAACATTGGATTATGAATACAAGAAAATAAATACAGAGCTGGGCCTATGTCCCCATTCCCTGTGGCCTGCCTTATGGGTGCGTGGGCCAGCTTTAGCCATGTAAAACGTTTATTGAGGAAAAATAAATTCACTGTAAGCTGTGGGAGAAGGTTTTTTTTTTTTCCATATCCTTTATTTAGTTATTTTGATAAGACTTGCTATTGATTGGTGACCACAATTATATATACCAGAAACTATCCCAGGAGAATACCATCTAAGCATAACTATTAGTTACTACTTCACAATGTTCATATTGATCAAACTTAGTAAATTCTCAGAATCAGGTATGGAGGGGGAGGTTATGGAGAATGCTAACCAAAATACCAGAAGTTTGACTCCATCCAGAGGTGCCTTGGAAGAAAGGCCTGCCGTCCTGCCTATGAAAAACCAGCCATTGAAAACCCTGTGGAGTGCAGTTCTACTCTGACGCACATGGAGTTGGTGTGAGTGACAGCAGACTCGATGGCAGCTGGTTTTGGAAAGCAGAAGATGAATATATTCAACTAAGTCATGTCTAGGTGTCTAGTCTAGAAAAGCTCTTACATATGGGGGCAGGAAGATACACAAAAAGATGTTTATTTCACCTTCATTTAAAACAAAAAGTATAAATAACCTAACTGCCCATAAAATCCAAGAAATAAAAAACCCAACCCATTGTTGTTGAGTCAATTCCAACTCATAGCGACCCTGTAGGACAGAGTAGAACTGTCCCATAAGGTTTCCAAGGAGCGGCTGGTAGATTCAAACTCCTGATCCTTTTTTTTTTTTTGGTTAGCAGCCGCAGCACTGAATTACTACCATTAACTGTGGTTTACTCTTAAGAAATAATATAAAGCCGTTTAATATTAATGATTTAGATCTACATGTTAAACATGGAAAAATCTGAAAAAAACAATGTCGAATGAAAAAAATTATTTGGAAAAAGATATATACAGTATAATACAATTTATGTACATTAAAAAAACACACTAGACTATATAACGTATTTTTGTAGTTCTGTAATTGTGTATCAGGAGTGACCAGTTCCTGGAGAAGGACATCGTGCTTGGTAAAGTAGAGGGTCAGCGAAAAAGAGGAAAACCTTCAGCGAGATGGATTGACACAGTGGCTGCAACAGTGGGCTGCAGTGTAACAACAATTGTGAGGATGGCGCAGGACCGGACAGTGTTTCCTTCTGTTGTACATAGGGTCGCTGTGAGTCGGAGCCAACTCGACGGCACCTAACAACAATAATTATATAATTACTTTGTGAAACAATAAAATTGTGTGGGAAGGATAATCAGTAACCTTAAGGTTCTTCTAGAAAAGGCAGAAAGAGAAAGAAATGGGTTGTGGGAGGGTTTTTTTTTTTTTAGAGGGAGAGAAAGAGTGAGAGAGAGCAAGAGCATGTGAGAGAGCACTGAAGCAAATATGGCAGAATATTAATTTTTTTTAACTTGGTGATGGGAATATAAATGTCTTAAGTGTTGTTAGGAATCCCTGGGTAGTGCAAGCACTTGACTACTAGCCAAAAGGTTGACAGTTCAAACCTACCCAGAGGCACCTCAGAAGACGAGCCTGACGACCTGCTTCTGAAAAGTCACAGCTTGAAAACCCCCTGGAGCACACGTGGGGTCTCTGTGAGGTGGAATCCACTCGATGGCCAGTAGTAACAATAGACGTCTATTAGCATAGTTCCTCTAGTTAAGTTTCATAATCATAGGTACATTTTTTGGTCTGAAAATAAAAGGGAAATCGACAAATAGGACACTCCCACTGCCTTCCACACATACTGGTTTTCAGATGAGAAGAACAAAGCTGAGAGAATTTCAGTGGTTTTTCCCTTTTTCAGAGCCTCTGAGGTAGTGGTTCTCCACTGTGGCTGACGTTGGGGTCACCTGGGGAGCTTTGGAAGGCCCAAGGCCTGGGCCCTTCCCCCAGAGATGGGTGGAATTCGTCTGGGTGCCGCCCCCAGGTGATGCTACCGTGAAGCCAAGGCTGAGAAACGGTGCTCTAGAAGCTCCTAAGTTCTGACAGGGGGCCTGAGGTAAATAAACGCGCACCCTGGCATTTCAGACAAGGCGTAGTGGGCAGTGTTTAACGGAGAGTACGTCCTCCTCCCATCAGGGTCCTGCTGATGGTTAGGGGATTGCACGCTCCACTCGGGAGCCCTCAGCTGCTCACCCAAAGGTGGGCAGTTCTAACCCACCAGCCACTCTGCAGGAGAAGGATGTGGCAGCCTGCTTCGGTAAAGATTACAGCCTCAGACACCCAATGGGGCAGTTCTACTGTGTCCTGTGCAGTCGCTAGGAATCAGAATCCACCTGACAGCAATGGGTTTGGTTTTGGTTTTTAGTGTTCCCTTGGAGTAAAATTCAGAAATGAGATGATAAGATACAAAGCTATTTTGGAAGTGGCAGCCTGCTTTCAGCCAAGTACTACTCAGAGTACTGCTCAGAGTACTACTCAGAATACTGCTCGGAGTACTGCTAAGAGTACTCAGAGTACTCAGAATACGGCTCGGAGTACTGCTAAGAGTACTCAGAGTACTCAGAATACGGCTCGGAGTACTGCTAAGAGTACTCAGAGTACTGCTTCTTCTTTCAACTAATAGCCAGCTAAAGGCTGGGATGAGAACCGCGCTGACCAGCAGATGTCATGGCCACCTCCTTGCCTCCCTGAGTTAAAAGTGGAGCTGACCAAGGCGTCACATCTGTCCCGTTCTGAGAGGGAAGAGTGAGCGTTCTCCCTTCCGCATACAACACAGCCTTCCTGCTTTTAATATAAAACAGTCTTCAGAACAGCTTCGCTACTATAGATATGTGTGAAGCGTTAGTGAATTACCAAAATATTGAATTTTCCCTTTTATCAACTCTGCCTGATGTGATTAAATAAATAAAATTAACATTAATATCCTCCTCGTCTCTTGAGGCTGAAACCCTACTAGCGCAACATCTGGTAAGTATCAGGCAGAACGAAGTTTCTAGGCCATATCCCACAGACATCTGTCTGTGAAGCATAGAATACAGACTCCGCGATTTAAAAAAAAAAAAAAAACTCAAGGTTTTATTTTATTTTTCTCAGTGATTTTACACAAGAGATACAAGCATATTTATCTGTGTATATACATGTTGAACATGTAGACCCAGACATGTCATTGTAATTTACAAATCCTTTAGTGTAGGTTAAAACGAAACCACAGAAATTCGCCTCAGCTGGGCCACGGACCACAGTCTGTGAGGTGGTTGTCAAGTTACATTTCACGTCTCCGAAACACAGTTTAGAGACCTGCCATTTGGTAGTGGTTTAGTTTTATTTCCCTTTAGAAGGTATTTGGTCTCGTTTACCTGGGGAACTGGCCTTTTGTGAACTTCGTCTTGAAAATAAATGCATAGCAGATTTGGGCAAGCATTTCAAAGTAAGCGGTGGTTTGTATTTCTTTGCTCTGTGATTCTAAGATTAATTAAAAACAATAGATAATGATAGCGGCCCCATCTAAGAGGTTAAGTAGTTGAGGTTTTATCCTCATTAAACAAAATCATTAACTACACCACGGTTAATGTTCCTTTTAGTTCATATTTGTTTTGTGGTTTTGCTCTCATTTCATGCCCTGAAATAATTTTTTTTTTTAAATAAGAAAGGATTATATAAATACTTTCACAAATGCTCTGATTAAGGGAATGTGTCTCTGACCTTTTGAAGTTGGTTCATATAATAGATCTTAAAATATACTTTTATTAGTTCATTTAGACTGCACTGCTATGGAAAATTTGGTTGGCAATTTATTAGAAACTTTTTTTTGTGTGTGAGCTTTGGACTGTTTCTTGATTGCCTTTTCTCTGAGCAGTGGTGTTGACATCCATGAATCCAGGTAGAATTGGAATGTGTAGACTGAAAGACCAAACAAAATTTACTTTTTCAAAAAGAGGTAGTCTGATTCTCTTTGATCTTTCAGAAGTGTTTCTTCTAGCTCTGGGGAGAGTGACTTGGAAAAGAGATGTTTATTTATTTTTCCAGGTGGATTCGTTAGTTTCCACTGTAATTACTGAGTCAGGGTTTCTAGATCATCAAGAAGACAGTAGATGCTGTAGCCCTGGGCAGTGGATGTGTGGCTGGCAGACACAGACCCTAGACAGGCAGGTTGGATGTCACATCGGCTTTGACTTTGGCTGGCCATGTGTCCTCTATCCAGAAGGGTCGCTGGTTTGTCTAATAAGTGTTACCACTCCTGTAGGAGGCTGGTGTAGACAGGAATTTGGTGAGAAAATGGAATGACACGTGTGTTCTTACTTAGGAGCACAGTAGTTATTTTTTATTTTCTTGGGCCATAGATATTGGTCTTGAGTGGAGATAATGACTAATTCTTTAGAGGGCGAATTTTGAAGAATTAAAAAAAAGTGGTTAATTCGAAAAGCTGTTGAGGAATTGGAAAGTGAGATGATTAAGTTCTGGGCAGGCAAAGGCCATGTGTGTAAGTAATCATATTGTTAAAAAGCAAAGATGTCCGTTTGATGGCTAAGGTATGCCTGACCTAAGCCACGGTCTTTTCAATTGCCTCATATGCACCTGAAAGCTGGACAATGAAAAATGAAGACAGATAAGAATGGATGCCATTGAACTGTGATATTCACGAAGAATATCGAATATACCATGGACTGCCAGAAGAACGTACAAATCAGTCTTAGAAGATACAACCAGAAAGCTCCTTAGAAGGAAGGATGGTGAGACTTCAGCTCGCTTACGTTGGACACATCATCATGAAAGATCAATCACCAAAAAAGGGCACTATGGTCAGTAAAGCTAGAGGGTCAGCAAAAACAAGGGAAACCCTCCGTGAGCTGGACTGATGCAATAACGACAACAGTGGATTCAAACATTACAATGATCATAAAGACGGTGCAAGGCCAGGCAACCTTTCATTCTGTTATACATAAAATGACATAAGTTGGAACCAACTTGACAGCACCTAACAACAACAACAACAATTATACTGTGCTTTAAACTTAAAAGACCAAAACTAAACCCGTTGCTGTTGAGTTCGTTCCAACTCATAGTGATCCTGTAGAACAGAGTGGAACTGCCCCGTACAGTTTCTAAGGTTGTGATCTTTATGGAAGCAGACTGCTCTTCCTTTCTCCCATGGAGCAGGTGGTGAGTTTGAACCACTGACCTTTTGGTTAGCAGCTGAACAATTAACCACTGTGCCACAGGGCTCCTTGGGTCAAAACTTGATGTTGTTGTTAGATGCTGTCTAGTTGGTTGGAGCTGACTGCGACCCCATATACAACAGAACGAAACACTGCCCGGTCCTGTGCCAACCTCACAATCCTTGTTACGCTTGAGCCCATTGTTGCAGCTACTGTGTCAAGCCATCTCATTGAGGGTCTTCTTTTTCGCTGACCCTCTACTTTACCAAGCATGATGTCCTTCTCCAGGGACTGATCCATCAAATTTAGGGGAACCATATAATTTATAATTCAAATCATACTTTTGAGAATGAAAGGGTTCTATTTTGCTGGGATATGAACATATGAGCATCTGAGGATTATCCTGGGAAAACCAGGATGTGTGGTTACCCTACCCAGATAATATGTGTACTAATGGTCCACCCAATACATGTTCATTTATTCATTTGACAATGGATCATTGAGAGAAAGCCATGTGCCCTGTCCTGGAGGCTGGGGGACAGCAGTAAATGGGACATTATCTTGAGGAGCTTACAGTCTTCAGGGGTGCAGGTAATTATTCAAACTGCAGTGGATATAAGGGCTATGATAGGGGTCTGTGCAAGTTGTTTTAATGGGAAGATGGGAAGAAGCCTCCAACTAGGTCTACAGAGTCTGGGCAGGCTTCTTAGAGGAGGTGACATTTTCACTGCGTCTTGAAAGGAGACAGTAATTTTTGGCTGAGAAAGGGAAGGAGGCCGTTCAAGCTGAGGCAGCACCACGTGCAATGGCCGGGAGCATGGAGGAACCCAGTGAAGAAACAATTCCCAAGTTGTTTGGTCACGCAGATGAGGTAGAAGTGGGAAGTGAGGCTGAACATTGACCTTGGGCCAATCACGAAAGACTTTTGCTATCAAACAGGGATACCAGTAAAACCAGGTGCAGTCCAGTTGACTCCAACCCATGGCGACCCTGTGTCTCAGGGCAGAACTGTGCCGCATAGGGTTTTCAATGGCTGATTTTTTAAAAATAGGGGTGCTGTTTTTAAAATTAGAAGGAATCCTACATCTAGTTGCTACAAATGCGAATCTAATTAAGACAACAAACTTTAGAACAGAGAAAGCACCAAGGTAGTAAACACTGTGCTTTGGTGCATGTGAAATCAAACTGTGGCTCCCCCAAACTATCTCTGTGGTCTCTTAAACTTTATGATTTAATTATTCATTAGAACATATGTCTCGTCAGCTATCATACGGGACGCATACATTTTTCTTAGGCCAAGTGGTCAGCCAGGGAAACACAGAGTCTCATATACTTGCAGGCAGGCCTAAAAGCATTTCAGTTGTGTACTTTAAAGAAAGAAATTAAAAACCTGGGGAAGACTGGAGACCAGCGCTCTTTGGTCAGCTATGTAGTGTGAGTAAGATGTGGTCAGAGGCCGCATCCATTGTCCTGTGTGTGTGAGTAACTACCTCTTAGTTATATATTTCCTTTTATAATCGGTAAAGGGGGGGTCGCTATGAGTCGGAATTGACTCGTGGCAACAGGTTTGGTTTTTGTTTTTTTGGTTAAAGAGAGCGGAGTACTGTTAGACAAAGCTTTGGACTGGCTCTCATTATGCTGTGGTTGTCAGCCTTTTCAAGATTTTTTCCCTCGCTGCTGAGATTTACTTTGGAATTTTTTTTCTGCTCGAACTGAATTAATACAGAACAGAGATAAATGGTTGAGATGTTTGCTGTTGTTGTTGTTGTTGTGCACTGTTGGGTCAATTCCAACTCATTTTGACCCCAAGGGACAGAGCAGAACTGCCCCTTGGCTATAATCTTTACTGGAGCAGATTGCCAGGTCTTTCTCCTGCAGATCCACTGGGTGAGTTCAAACTGTTGACCTTTTGGTTACCACCTGAGTGCTTATCTGTTATGCCAATGTCATTGCTGTCACATCGATTCCGACCCTATAGGACAGGGTAGAATTGCCCCATAGGGTTTCCAAAGAGTGGATTCAAACTGCTGACCTTTTGATTAACAGCTGAGCTCCTAACCACTGTGCCACCACGGCTGCAACATGTTTACCTGTTGCCATTGAGTCAATTCCAACTCGTAGTGACCCTATAGGACAGAGTAGAACTTCCCCGTAGGATGTCCAAGGAGTGGCCTGTAGGTTTGAACTGCTGACCTTTGGGCTCTCAGCCGAGCTCTCAACCATTGCGCCACCGGGGTTCCAATGTGTTTAGAGGAGCGAAAATTAAATCAGGTCTCATCAAAATGGCACTCTTTGCCAGCGATTCCATCTGCAGCTCTTGAAGGCCACATGCCTCTCCAGACTCGGGGGAGGCAGAGGGGAAGGGGAGACTCACTTGCTTTATGCAAGGAAGCAGGCGCTCTGGCAGCACTAGCCTCAGCCCGGGCTCCAGCCTCCCACTGTTGGGTCACTGACCACAGAGCACGGCCTGGAGCCAACATCAGTGGACCCGGCAGTCCAGGGTGTTCCAGTTGGGGCAGCTGATGCGTCTTGGATCCTTGTTCTTAAAAGTTATGAGGTAGCTTCTCAGGCACATCTCTCCAAAACGATGTCTTCTCTGTGTTTTAGAATGTTTATTTGCAAAGGCTTTAATTTTTAGGTTGGAGCACGGGTACTGGGCCTGTTGTGCCCATCCTTGAATGAGAAATGTTGATGCTGCTCAGCTCTTGTTTTCTGTCACTTCCTCCCTCCCTCCCAATTTCCGGTGTGAAAATTACCCGGAAAAGATCATGTGATGCCGTGTTAGCCAAGAGAATAGATTTGGGGGTGGAAGAGTAGTTGTAAGGAAGGGAAAATGGGACACCCAGCCTGGAATAAAATTGTGAAACAGGAATTTCTCTTCTTCTCGCTTGTGGTGCCCCCTGCTGCGTCTTTCTGCAGAGCTCCCATGCTGCCTCACAGCCCCTTCCTCGCTCCTGACTTCCCTGTCTGGCTGTTCAAGGCTTGCTTTCCCTAGGGAATTTTGGGAAAGATAAATTCAGACGTGTAAATGGTGAATGGCTACCCCTCCCAGAAGTAGCTGCATTTTTACCGGGAAGGAAGTATTAACCTTTTCTCTTAGACCAACAAGTCCATAGCGGAATGGGAAGGGAATGAAAACAACTGTGTTACAAATTCTGACCCTCTAGATTACTTTATTTAATCGTCACCATAGCCCTCAGGAAGAAGCTTCAGTGGCGTGTGGTTAAGCACTCAGCTACTAACTGAAATGTCAGCGGTTCGAACCCACCAGCAGCTCCGCGGGAGAAAGATGTGGCAGTCTGCTTCTGTAAAGATTTACAGCCTTGGAAACCCTAGGGGCAGTTCTACTCTGTCGTACGGAGTTGCTATAAGTTGGAATTGACTCTACAACAACAGGTTTCTTTCTTTTTTTTTTTTTTGTATAGCCCTCAGCGCTAAGTAATTGTGGAGTATGAGATTTGACTTTTTTTCCTAGTACGTACTGAAAGATCATTTATTATTCACCTTTGAGTGCTAACCACAGTACCTGGTTCAATGATTAATGGATAGCAGACTGTATGTACATATCTACATCTGAAACCGATCGCCTTGGAGTCCATTGTGACTCATGGTGACCCCCTGTGTGTCTGAGTAGAACTGTGTTCCACAGGGTTTTCAATGGTTCATTTTTGGTAGGTAGAAAAAAAAATTTTTTTTTTTAGATCCCCAGGCCTTTCTACCAGGTGGAATATAATACATATATGTGTGTGTGTGTGCGTATACATTCTCAAAGCTAGGTGAAGGGTACACAGACGTTCATTATTCTATTGTTTCAACTTGTGTGAAGACTTAAAATTTTCCTCAGTAAAAAGTTAAAAATAAATGAAACACTTTCTGAATTAACTTGTAGGAAGGAAAAGGACGGTTTGTTCCCTCCAACTCTTCAGAAAAGGGGTGCCATTTTTTTTCTTAGATAACCTGTGTTCTACTGATCTGGAAGCAATTTTTTCCATTGTGCATGAAGGTCTCTGAAATCACGGTGCTTAAGAATGAAAAGAGGGATAATCTTAAGGAGTAAATTGTTTGAAAATACAAATGATTAGAAGGAAACATTGTTGAAATATATTAATCAAGACAATCTAACTTCTGTAATGAACAACCTCCAGATCTCAGTGGCTTGACATGATAAAGCTTTAGTTCTCGCTCATGTTGTAATCCAGCTTGCTCATTGTGGTCGTACACGAGTGACCCAGGAGCCTTTAACCTAATGGCCCTGCAGTCGGGGTTTAGGGCCTTGGAGTTAGTCCCTTGAATCCTCTGTGCCTGGCTGATAGACAACGTGAAAGAGCACATTGGGAATTGTTCAGATTTTAGAAGCCAGTCCTGGAAATGGGACAGTTCCTTCTTCCTTCATTCCATTGGCCAGAATGTAGTCACATGACCCCAGCTAACTGCAAGGAAGCCTGGGAAATGTGGTCTTCGTGTGCGCCCAGGAGGAAAATTAATCAGAATATTATCTCCACCATGGGAAACTAGGGTTACCCCTGTTTTCTGTGAACCTTGACTTATCCTGGTTCTCCATATCCCCTTGCAAAGAAGAAATGCTTCCATCTTGATCTTGACATTTCCATGAGTAGCAACCCTATCTCATGAAAGTGGTTTTGTCAAAGACTATTTTTTTTTTTCTTATTAGCGCTGGTTCCTCCAACTTGCTTTTCAACCTCCCGAACTGTTCCCAGCCCACCGAATTTTTTCTTACTCCCTCTTCAAGTATCCCATTGCCGTACCGTCATCGCTGCTGGGAAAACTCTCACTATCTCAAGTGGATTGCTCACGTTCTCCCACCTTGTCCCAATGACATGTTCTCAGCACATTACTGCCTTCTGGTCATCATCTTCCCTGGGTCACAAGGATGTGTGATGTCTTCATGTTCCACATGCACCCACCCTTGAGGCCAATCTGTTCATTACCAAGGGCAAGGTCACGCATGAATTGCTGAGCAGTCCACCATTGTGCACAGAAATTTGGTGTGAAGGACTAGCTTACTAAGACCCTGAAACACAATCCTCGGCGTCTTTTCAGAAAGCAGCTTATTTGATCCATGCAGTGTGGTCATAAGTGCCCGTCTATTCTCTGAGTGCTTGCTTTTGGTCAGAACTGGCACAGGCTCAAGGAAAAAAATGACAATGAGCCTCTATGGACGCTTTTGGTCCATTTCCATAAATATAGTCAAACAAAATGAAATTGCCTAGGTCTTTATACTGTGTCCTTTGGTGTGTTTAAAGCTTGCAAAACCACCCCCAAGGATGACAAATTGTAAACACCATGCAATACCACGGCCCTGGTTCAAGGCCTGTCCCAGTGTTCTGCCGACGTCTACCCTTCCTAGAAACGCTGAAAGTGTTTTAGGAAAATGAAGCTAGGCAAACAAGCTTATCAGGAGCGACAGTAAAAAAGAGTCATTGATTCTAATTAGGAGGCGTCACATATGCAGACACAAAGCTGCTTTTGTGTGGCCGAAAGGCTGCCTGCTCTCTGGAACCCATGCGGTGCTTTCCTGTGGCTTTGGATAATCAGCCTGACAAAGTTTCAGGGCCCTGACCCCTTGGCCCGTCTCAGTCTCGAGTGATTCAGCTGCACTTGTTGAAACTTGTCTAAGGTGTTGTTGGGAGGTGTGCTGGGATACAAGGTGTTGTGACGGTGTGACAGTGAGAGGGGTGCTGTTTGTTTCTGCCAGCCTAGAATGCCTCATAAGTGGATGTGGGCAATGCTCAGGTTCTTCAGGCAAGGATGGAGTTGATTTCTGGTTGTTTCTATAGCAAGTATTTTTCCTCAACAGTCCAGTGTGTTGGCCCACTTCTAGTGAGGACTCTAGCTTCTCGGGTTGTCTGGGTCAGCCTGATCCTGCTCCACTGTGTCCCTGGCAAGGCCAGCTTGAGACTGTGACCCTGGTTTTGTGCCGTGTCAATGGAATGGAGCCTTTGTGATGGATCCAGTCAAGGAAGGAGCTGTATAATCTGAGCAAATAATGGAGAAATCACTCTAATTGCTGGCTCCATTGAGGTAGTAAATCAAAATCAACCACCGTGTCACTGTCACTTTCCTTGAATTGGGAACTTGGGAAAAAATGAATCTCACTAGACCGCAGGGTCAGGAACATGGATCTTGGCAAATCACCGAGGCAATTTAGTTCAAAATTAAGAGTACATATTGACCATTTGTGATGGCAATGATTTATTTTCAAGGATGCAGTTCACGAAGGCATTTTTTAGTTGCCTGATTGTACATTTCCTGCTACAATTGGCTTGCTAATCACCTTCAGTGAGCAATAGGGGCTGGCAAAAAAAAAAGGGGGGGGGGTGGTGGGAGCCCATTGTGTCCCGAAGGAACAGTGCTGCCAAGTGTCTTGACAGGCTCCTCCTGCACTTGTCAAACAGCTGTGCCGGGGAGTGAAATTTTGGAGTCGGATTCTCACTTAGCTGAGACTAGAATAGGCTTCATTGAAGGTGTCCGCAACAGGGGACGATTTTAAACTCTCAAACTCAGAATCCATGTGCTTCCAACACATTCCACGGACCCTTTCTTCGCCTTTTTTCTTTTCTTCTTCTCCATCATTTTCGTTCAGATAGGTATTATATATAAAAAAAATTCCAAAGAGAAAAGGAAGTGAAAGAAAATTGTCTTTGTATGGGGACAAATGTCTAAGGTCAGTTGCATAATAGTTTCGCTTAAACATATTTCACTTCTTTAAATATTTGGGTGATATTTATGTTTGAACGTGGAGTCTTTCATCTAAGTATAGATGCGAACTGTTCTTTTGTGGCTTCAGCTGGCAGCTTCTCTAAGGTGAACACTCTCTTGGGTCCCTAGAAGGGACCCTCAGGTGCAAAATAGAAGGTTCTCTGAGAGACTAAGTCAGATGGCTATGCCTGTTGCTCTCACTCGACTATTTATTGAGCAGCTACTTCATGCCAATCACTGTTCTCAGTGCTGAGGATACAGCAGGGAGCAGACCAGACCAAAAGCCTTCTGTCCTCCTGACGCTACGTTTTAGAGGGGGAAATAGAAAACAATTGGATATCTGGGGGAAGAAAGTTCTAGGCAGGGAAAAGAACAAGTGCGAAGGCCTTGAGGCAGGTAGGTTGACCCAGAATGTTCTAGAACCACCAAGGAGGTCAGAGTAGCTGGAGTGAGGTGAACAAGGGAAAGAGAGGTGGAAGATGAGGTCAGGGTGATAGTGGAGGCTAGATGGGTTAGGGCTTTGAAGCCATTGAAAGAGTCCTTGGATGGTCCAAATGGCTTATGTGCTAGGCTGCCAAGCAGAAGGTTGCAGGTTTGAGTGCACTCAGAGGCAACTCAGAAGAAAGGCCTGATCACCTGCTTCCAAAAAAATCAGCCATTGAAAACCCTGTGGAGCCCACTTCTACTCTGACACACATGGGGTCACCATGAGTCAGAGTCAACTCTGTGGCAGCTGGTTTTCAGGCCATTGAAAGGATGGTTTTGAGTAGAGGGAGCGATAGGATCTAACTATGTTTTATTAGAATCACTGAGTGATAGAAGGGGAGCAAAGAATAGAAGCAAGGGGACCAGAACTGCCATCGGGATCACTGCGGTAGCCTCCTAGCTAGGTCCTCTGGCTTTGTCTCAATGGTGGCTGTTGGAAGAAACTGTTGGATTCTGGTTGTATGTTTACAGGACACCTGACAGGATTTTCCGATGGATTGGACGTGGGCTGTGGAAAACAGGGGTATTGGGTGACCCCAAAATTTGGCTTGAGTAACTGGAAGGGTGGGCACTACCTTTTGCTAAGGCGGGGGTGAAGGTGGAGGCTTGGGGAGGCAGCAGAGGGCTTGGTTTTGGACTTGGTAAGTTTGAGAAGTCTCTGAAACATTTCAGTGGTGATCTGGAGAACAGAGAAGTCTAGACTGAGGATACAGTTTTGGGACTTCTGTGTATAGATAGCAGTTAAGGTTATGAAATTGGCTGACCTGATTTAAAGTGAAATGAGAACTAGAGGGATGAAAGAATTGGTGTCTATGCTCCCGGAATCTATGGGGAGTGGGTGAAAGGGAAGGTGAATAGGAGGAGGAAACTGCTCTTTGATAAGTACCTTGTATCTCCTCTGCCCGGCTTTGTCTACTGCCCTTGACCCCACCTCTCGCGTATCCAACTAGTTGCCATCAAGTTCACTCCAACTCATGGCGACCCCGTATGTGTCAGAGTGAAGCTGTGTTCCATAGGGTTTTCAGTGGCTGATCTTTTCCAAAGTAGATCACCAGGCCTTTCTTCCAAGGCACCTCGGGCTGGACTCAAACCTCCAACCTTTCATTTAGCAGCTGAGCAGGTTAACTGTTTGCTCCACCCAGGGACTCCATCATGGAGCCGTTGAGGAGAAAAGTATCAGGTTGAAAAGGTTGTTCCAGGCTTCCCTCCCATTGAAATACCTGTATTTATGTCTCTAGACAGAAAATGAGAGACATATTCCAAGAGAATAAATTAATTTCTGATATCATGGTCTTGTGTTCTTGAAACTTTGAGGGGAGCGGAGGAAGTTAACGACAAGATACATAGATTGTAGTTTCTGCAGAACTTAAAAATGTGTAAATAGGTAATCAAGAAAGTATTAAGTCACTTCTACCACTGAGGTAACACTGGGGTGACAAGAGGTCTAGGAACACAGGAGGACTTCTTGGTCAGTGTGTTGAGGGGATTCCAACAGCAGTGGGTGCTTTTCTTCCTACCTTTCTGCCAGTGGGATTCTGTGATTCTGTCTTTCCTAAGTTCATCTCTCAATGACTCTGATGGTGTCTGCTCTTCCAGAATGCACCTTCTCAATTGCTGGGCTGACTTCTGTTCAGTGGGCCTGCTCTGGGGATGTCCCCCGGTGTTCATGAGGATAAGACGGCTACTGGCTGGAGGGGTCTCCTGGGCTGTCCTCACGTCCACGTTCTGAATGTGTGACAGGCTGCCGTGTTCTGTTCTCGCCCACAGAAACCCAAGGAGTCTCTAAAGATAAATTTAATTTTAAGATCACACAATGACGTTTCTCATTATAGAGACAGCTTAATGAAAAACCTTTTGTGTACCATGCGTTAGGTTTGTTTGCTGTAGATTATGAAAACTAGGGAACACAGCCTTACATCTTAGCTTTTGGAACATTTTATGATGTTCATGTCTATGGCAATAAAATTTCATTGGCTCCAGCGGGATGTCTCCTGTCTCCTTTGTTTAATTGAAGTGTTCTGTCACATCTACAGCATGAGAAGGGATAGGGATTTTATTTTCTCTTTACATTTCTCTTTCCCTTCTGTTTCCTCCCTTCTCCCCCTCATCTCCCTAGCACCTACTGCTTCCCTTTGTCTTTTCTTTCTGTGCAGAGCTACTGGGATGTCTGCAGAGAGAAAACAGAGGTTGCCACAGAGCTTAAAAGCTGTGTGTATGTGTGTGTTTCCAGTGGCTGTGAAAGAAAGCAGATTCAGTGCATTTAAGTCTATGTCTTAGAGAGTTCATATCTATTTTGGGGCTGTTGCATACTCTCTGGGGTCCCTGGGAGGTATAAATGGCTGCTAGCCAGACGGTTGGCGGTTCGGGTCTACCCAGAGGTACCTTGGAAGAAAGACCTGGCAATCTACTTCCAAAAAACTAGCCATTGAAAACCCCATGGAACACAGATCTGTTCTGACACCTGAATCATCATGGGTTGCCATGAGTTGGAGCAGACTTGATGGCAGCCGGTTTTTATTGGCTCCATTTCTCTAGCAAATTGTATCATCCTACTAGGTAGGGCAGGGCTTCTCAACCTTTTAGCACTATTGACATTTTGGACCAGATAATTCTTTGTTGTGGGAGCTGTCCTGTAAGTTATAAAATGTTCAGCAGCATACCTGGCCTCTATGCACCTCCACTCCCAGCCATGACAACCAAAAATGCCTCCAGACATTGCTACATGTCCATGGTGGGGGTAGGGAAAAATTGCCCCTGGTTGAGAACTGCTGAGTTGCAGGAAGCTGAATTTATAAGCCTTATGCATGTAGAGGGAGGGCAGCCAGTGCCTGGAACACACATACTTGACTCAAGAAAACAACTTCACTCAGCCATTGCCAAATTACAGACTGTAAGAGCGCTCCCCCTGCCAGAGTCTTACCAAGAACGTGGCCATGACCCCTGCAACTTCTGATGACTAGTCAATGGGGAAGAAGCCTTTTATGCTTCCCAGGTTGTGGTGTGGAGGTATGTCAGCTGTGCCAAGTACCTAGTGATCCTTGGATTCCCTTCTCTAGTAGAAACACAAGTATACGTGGAGGGTTGGTTCCCTGTCCTAGAAAAAGGTTGTGTCTAGAATTTCTCCTCTTCTTATGGGGAAGCACCTACGGCAGAAATAGGACAATATTCTAAGCCATAATTCTAGCCTTAGATGAGAATAATTCCTATCTATGACCAATTTCTCACCAGTTTTAATATTCATGGTGAGACCATGAAACAAACAAACAAAAAAACCTAAACACAGTTGCTGTCAAGAGTTGATTCCAACTATGGTGACCCCATCTGTGTCAGAGTAGAACTGTGCTCCACAGGGTTTCCAACAGCAGATTTTTCAGAAGTAGATCACAGGCCTTTCTTCCAAGGCACCTCTGGATGGGCTTGACCCACCCATCTTTTGAGTGGCGGCCAAGCGTGTTAACCGTTTGCATCGCCCAGGGTCTCCAGTGAAATGTACTGAAAATATCCATAGAAGGTGGCTGTGAGAGGTCCGGTGTTGCAGTTCCATGGTGTCTGTGTCCTTAGATGCTGTCTTTGGTTTCAGAAGGGAAGCCCAGTTCAGTTCTCCCCTTTAGAAATCGTCCCTGAAAGGGTACACCTTTGGTGCCCACGACGGTCCTAAGTATAATTACTCATTAATGGGAAAGAGAATTCTCTTCCCATCACAACCTGACTTTGATTAGGTTGAGATCTACAACTGTGACAAGCTGTAGTGCTTATAAGAGTAAACTTTTTTTGAAATCAGCTAATTGGTGGTGGTTGAAATACAAACAGCTTCTCGGATATTTATTAATCAGGAAAATAGTAGGTGTAATTATTGCTAGTTACCCGTATTATCCTAGAAGAATGATATCCAAAATCGAAGACACTGATTGTCGAGCTGACCTGTTCCATCCATTCAGGAGACTTGTTAAATCAAGACTAGGTTTGGGGGTATTTTGTACTGAATGGCTAGTGGCAAAAATAATAGACTCTGACACATGAAAGTGGCCTTATACAGTTCATACCAAATAATTAAAAGCCCGGTGTGCTCATGATGGAAGGCGATAAAGTAGAAACAGCTGTTTTGGACGTTTATTTTTTGAACCCCAGAGAGAAAAATGCTTTATGGTCTGAGGCAGGCTTTAGGGAAGCTGAACTCTACTGAAAAAAAATAGCATTTCCGTTTGTTAAGTCCACTTTACGAAGCAGTATCTCATGTATCACCTCATTGGATTATCCCAAAAAATCCTTTGGGGTAGGAAAGGTGGTTGCAGTGTTCATTTCCACTTAAAAATGAGGGAATAGGTCAGTGTGACTTATCTAAGATTTTTAAAAAAAATCCAAGAAAACCCAAAAACAGTTGGCACTGAGTCAGTTGCAACTCATGGCGGCCCCATGTGTGTCAGAATAGAGCTGTGCTCCACAGCGTTTCTTTATTTGTTTCTTTTATTGTCGTGAAAATATCTACAACAAAATCTACATCATCTCAATTTCCGTGTGTACAATTCAGTGACATTGACTGCATTCTGCAAGTTTCCATTGGGTTTTCAATGGCCGACTTCAGAAGTAGATCACGAGGGTTCTCTTCTGAGGTACCTCTGGGTGGATTAGAACCACCAACCTTTTGGTTAGTAGACTAGCTCTCTTAGGCTGGGTTCTCCAGAGAAGCAAAACCAGTGGTATGTGTGTGTGTGTGTATGTATATATATAAATATAAATGTAAATATATATTTATCTGAAGGAAATGGCTCACGCGGTTGTAGAGGCTGGCAAGTCCCAAGTCCATGGGTCAGGCATCAGGCTGGAGGCTTCTCCTGACTCTTGGAGCTGCAGGGGCTGACGAACCTAAGATTGGCAGGTCAGATGGCAGGCTGCTGGCTCACAGGCTACAGAGGCTGTTGAATCCCAAGATTGGTGGCTGGCAATACAGTAAGCTGCTGGCTCAAGTCCCAAGAACCAAAGGTCAGGTGATGACGAGTCAGATACAGAATCCAGAGTGAGTTAGTTTTGCCAGAACATCCATATATATTGGCTGCAGGCCACACACCAAAGGAAACTCCCTTTCCAATTGATTTGCTGCTCACGTCAGATCACAAAATGGAGGATGATTATGTCAGATCACAAAATGGAGAAGGAGTACACCATTACATAACTGCCAAATTACATCATCACTTAACTGTGAAACTGCGTCACTCCATGACTGCCAAAACCACTGAGGATCATGGCCCAGCAAAGCTGACATGCAGCCTTAACCATCAAACTAGCACTTAAGTGTTTGTGCCTCCCAGGGACTCCATCTAAGGTTACACAGCCAGTAAATACTGGATTGTGAATTAGGACCCAGGTCAGCTGGACTCCTAGACCAGCGCTTATTTCCATTCTACCACCATCTCCCGTGAAGTTACTGTGAGTTATCTTTGTTTCGTTCTGTACGCTGCTGTTTTCCAGGGCTCCCAGTACTAATTTCTTCCCCATGCCCACTAGGGGGCGGTATGTTACTCAGCTCTGGGGCCCCATTCATTTTGCATGCTCCCCCTAGTGTTGTACAACTAGAGGAGTCCTGAAGAGGCCACCGTGTGGATGGTGCCCCCTGGAGGTGAGCAACATGGTAGCCTCGAGTAGAATTCCATCCATCAGGGCAGTTTCTACCCCCATATGAGTTAAAATTGTGGAGTGATATATTGGGTGAGTAAAATGACTCTCTTTGCCTGGGAACTTCACAAGAGTTAGTTTTTTTCTTTTTTCCCCTTCGGTGTTACACCATTTAAAATACCATACAATTCTGTAATGCTACTTATAAAAATAGCCGTTCCAGTCCTGCTAAATTAAAAAGAAAAGGCAACACTGGGTTTATTCCTTTGGTTAAAGAAAGATGCTTGATTTTGATGTAGGATTATTTCATCTTGTTTAAACATTGTAATCGTGTCCTTTTCAATTTGGTTATTTTGGAAAAAGCATATTTTTATTTAATATAAAAACTGTATCTCTCTGAACCATAATATCAGGGAGTATTTGAAGCACGTTTTTTGTCATTTGTTTTTCCTAATTAGTCAGGTTTCTTTTATCCTATTTTGTTTTTTTAACTCCTCCCTGCCCGCCTGCCCCCCACGCCCCCCACACCCCACCACACCCCACCACCACCTTTGTTTAGTATACTAATATACTGTCTGATCTTTTCCAGAAAATTATCTGGACTCTTTTCTTGGTTGGTGGGAAACCCTGGTTGCATAGTGGTTAAGTGCTACAGCTGCTAACCAAAGAGTCGGTAGTTCGAATCTGCCAGACACTCCTTGGAAACTGTGAGGCAGTTCTACTCGGTCCTATAAGGTCGCTATGAGTTGGAATCAACTTGACCACAAAGGTTTTTTTTCCTTGGGTGATTGATTTTGTGGGACCAGAATATGTGCAAAGAATATAATGTTTAGTGACTTGGATTGTGCGTGGATGAACAGTTCAGCCCTGGCAGGAAGTAAAGTCATCTCAATTAGATGGAAGGAAAATTACCTGACAGTGTAAACCTCATACTGCATATGACCTTACGGGTTCTGATTTCTGTTGTGAGGACACTATTTCTATTATGAATATATAACAGAAAGGAAACTGAGTAAGGGTAAAAACGCCGTGGCCTTTCATTTATATACCATTTTATAGGGATCATTTTATACCTTTTCAAAATATCCTATGTTGTTGTTAGCTGCCGTCGAGTCAGCTCTGACTCATGGTGACCCACATACAACAGGATGAAATGTTGCCTAGTCTTGCTCTGTCATGGATTGAATTATGTCCCCCCAAAAATGTGTATATCAATTTGGCTGGGCCATAATTCCCAGTATTGTGTGGTTGTCCTCCATTTTGTGATTGCAATTTTATGTTAAAGAGGACTAGGGTGGGATTGTAACATCCTTACTAAGGTCACATCCCTGATGCAATCAATGTAAAGGGAGTTTCCCTGGGGCATGGCCTCTACCACCTTTTATCTTACAACAGATAAAAGGAAAGGGAAGCAAGCAGAGAGTGGGGGCCTCATACCACCATAAAAGCAGTGCCTGGAGCAGAGTGCAGGCCCTTTGGACCTGGGGAGAAGCTCCCACTCCTAGGGAAGATTGATGAGAAGGCCGACAGAGGGAGAAAGCCTTCCCCCGGAGCTGATGCCCTTTTGTACTTCCAGCTTACTAGAGTGTGAGAGAATAAGTTTCTCTTTGTTAAAGCCATCTACTTGTGGTATTTCTGTTACAGCAGCACTAGGTGACTAAGACATGCTCCATCTTCATGATCGTTGGTATCCTTGAGTCCATTGTTGCAGCCACTGTGTGCTTTGAGTGCCTTCCAACCTAGGAGGCTCATCTTCCAGCACTGCGTCAGACAACAGTCTGGTGGATTTTCACTGGCTAATTTTTGGAAGTAGATCAGCAGGTCTTCCTTCCTAGCCTGTCTTAGTCTGGAAGCTCCGCTGAAACCTGTCCACCATAGGTGACATTGAAATACCAGTGGCATAGCTTCCAGCATCACAGCAACATGCAAGCCACCACATTATGACGAACTGACAGATGGATGGTGGGTCATTCTGTAACACATGTCATTTTATTGTTGCACAGTCCAGCATGGAAGGCAGAATGGTCAGCCTTATTGTTCCCATTTTATGGGCTAGGAAACTGAGGCTCAAAGAAGCTATGTGAGAAAACAAATTATACAACAGAGTCTTCTTTATATTAACAAATTATACAACAGAGTCTTCTTTATATTATGCTGTAAATTTTACCTTTTTTGCCCAAAATAACATTAAGAGTTTCAAGGTAGGAAAAAAAAAAAAAAAAAAAGAAGTTTAAATTCTTTGTGGAATGGGGTGAGATATAAGTAAAACATAAATAACATTTTAAAATGTGAAGTCACACAATTCTATTCATACTTAATTTGTAAAGTATTATGTTCAGTGAAACGAAAACGAACAGGAAGTAGGTTCGAGGGACCTAAGGAGTTCAACCCCACCTGGGAGCAGGACTTGCCTCGGTGCTGGCCTCGAACAAGCTGCCGCTGGGGCTGCCGTTGCTGCTGCCGCCCCCTATCTGAAGCCATCGTAATGGCAACTGCCCTTGTTGCTGGACACTGCCTGACCTTGAAGGCCGTGGGAAGCCACTGAAAGATTTTAGAGGAGAAACCAACCAGTTGCTGTTGAGTTGACTCTGAGTCATAGTGACCCCATATATGCCAGAGTAGAACTGTGCTCCAAAGGGTTTTCTTTTTCATAATTTAGTTTTTGTTGTTGTTGAGAACATACAGAGCAGAACATGGCGACGCCAGTTCAACAACTTCTACGTGCGCGATTCCCTGACGCCGATTACGTTCTTCGGGTTGTGCGACCATTCGTATCCTCCTTTTCCTAGTTGTTCCTCCCCCATTAACACAAACTCACTGCCCGCTAAGTTTCCTTTCTAACCTTTTGAGGTTGGTGTTGTCAATTTGATCCCGTGTAGATAGTTCTTAAAAGAGCACAATGCTCAAGGCACGCATTAATTTAGCTAAACTTTTTTTTTATTGTTTGGTTTTAAGAAGGCTTCAGGGGATATTTTTGGTTTAAGGTTTAAAATTATCTCAGGGTAATAGTTTTGGGGTTTCATCCGGCCTCCGTGACTCCAGAAAGTCTGGATTCCATGAGAATGCGAAATTCTGCATTTTTCCCCTTTGTGATCAAGCTTCTTCTGTAGACTCTGGTCAAAGCATTCAGTAATGGTAGCTGAGCTTCCTGCAGTTCTTCCACAGGGTTTCAAGGACTAATTATTCAGAAATAGATTGCCAGACTTTTCTTCTGAGGCACCTCTGGCTGGACTGGAACCACCAGCCTTTAAATGATCAAACCTGTGTTTTAAGATGTTGCTTTGGCTGCAGTGTGCAGAATGGATTTGGGAAGCATGATGGGGCAGGAGCAGGGACCAGTAAGGAAGGTTTCAGGTTGGCCCATTTGGGGGGTAATGGGGGCACAGCCTCAGGTGGAGGAGGCGCAGAATTCACACCCGTTCTCACATCTCCGAGATGTCGATCAGTACAGCCCACCTGCTCACGCTTTCCCTTAGCCTGGGGACCAGACGGGGATGAGCTAGGTGTCTCTGGAGAACACATCCAGTCTCCCAAGCATTGGGGCTTCACATATTCCTGTAATGTGTGCTACCTGAGGCTGCTGACTCATGGAATAGCAACCATGAAGGTGCTATGGATTGAACTGTGTCTCCCCAAAAGATTCGTTGAATTCCTGAGCCCTGTACCCTTGAATGTGACCTTGTTTGGCGAAATAAGGTTTTTCTTTACAGATGTTATCAGTTAAGTGAAAAGTGCTCATACTGGAGTAGAGTGGGTACCAGTCCTAATCCCTTTGGAGCTGTGTTTTGTAAAAGGGAAAAACAGACGCAGGACCGGGGGCACACACAGGGGAGATGCTGTGCGAAGGTGAGTCTGCCAGCAGCAGAGGAATGAGCACCAGGGGTTGCCGCAGCCGCTAGAATCTAGGAGAGAGGTATGGAACAGTTCTTCTCTTAGAGCCCCCAGGAGGAGTTGACATGGCTGAGACCCTGATATGGACTTCTAGCCTCCAGAACTGTGAGGAAATAAACTTCTGTTCTTCCAAGCCACCTACTTCGTGGTATTATGTTACAGCGGCCCTGGGAGACTCAGCAGAGGGGAGGGCTTGGGGCTAGCATCCCCTGACCTGGACACAGCATGCCTCACTTTGAGCTCTGTGTGTGAGTTTGCTGATGTCTTATGGCTGTATACAAGAGCTACCTTAGACAGATAAGGAGCCCTGGTGAGGCAACGGATAAGTGCTCGGCTGCTAACTTGAAAGGTCAGTGGTTCAAACCCACTGGCAGTTCTGTGGGAGAAAGACGTGGCCGTCTGCTTCTATGAAGATTTACAGCCTTGGAAACCCTGTGGGAGAGTTCTATCCTGTCCTGTAGCGTTGCTAGGAGTCAGAATTGACTTGATGGCAGCCGGTTTTTAGACAGACGTATGCGTAAGCTTCTAGGGGAGATTGATTCATTGGGTAGATCTATATTTGCCCCATGATCCCTGGAATTTTATGTCTCAGCTTTGAGCAGGGCCTTTTGTTGTAAGGAGAGATTAAAAGGGTGAAGGCTGATGTCACAGCAGGAGAAAACATCAGCAGTGACAGCAAAGCTCAACCAGCTGCTGCGGAGTCATTCCGGACTCGTGGCGACCCCGTGTGTATCAGAGAAGAACTGTGCTCCATAGGGTTTCCCTTGGGTGATTTCACAGCAGGAGATAGAGCGAAATATTTCAAAAAAACAGAAATTAAGCTAAGGTCAGAGCCACGCTGAGAGTGCTGAGGCACAGTTATACTCTCTGTGGTTGGAAGACGGGAATGCTGCAGAGACCTTAGTTCATACCCAATTACTCTCTCAGGGGAACTTGTTTACTGGATTCTGCCGCCAGTTTAGGGGTTGTTTTCTTCAGCGGTGAGGGTTAGTTGGTGAAGTGATTTATTATGTTTCTCTTACAAAGCGTATCGATCTTGCTCACGGAAAATGTTAGTGGTGTATCTTCCATCGTTCATCTTCCGCTGCCCCATCCATTGCCTCCAACCCTCGTCCGGTGACTCTCATGTCACAGAGGAACATCTCATTAGGAATCTCCAAGCTCAATGACATGGCTCTGTGAGGTGGCAGGATTTTTTAAAGGCAGTCATTACTCAGAATGGCAAGCAGGAATTAGCGTTTAGGTAAGAGAGCATTACAAAGTCTTGAAAAGGGATTCTTCCTTAGCCTCAGTGAGAAATCTAGTTCTGCGAGACTGGAAAGTTGTTTTTATTTTCCTCTCTCTCCTGCACCAGCTCTTCTGTCTTTAATCATCCAGTGTCCTACTGCATAGAAGAATCCATGGGTCTCGCAGTGTGATGCTGGGACCCTGATTTTAAGAAGTTATGAACTATTTCCAACACACGTAAAGACAGAAGAATAAAACAGCAAACACTCAGACAATGGAACAGAATAAAAACCAAAACACCCAAACCCGTTGCCATTGAGTCAATTCCACACAGAATAGAGTGCTGAAATGGACCCACATATAAATGGAAACTTAATATTTCAGAATTCTGTTTTTTGTCTTCATTGGGTAGTGGTCCTTCCCCGTGCCTCTGAAGATAATGTAAACCCAACACTATTGAGTTATTGGGAAATGATCCCAGTAAACTCACCGCATGGATCATAGCCAGAGTGTAATGAGGGGATATCGTTGACTTCGAGCAAAGTGCTTCATCACAGTCAACAACAACAGCACAGCGCACACTGAGGGTTGTCTTTATTCTAAAATATTTTGTCTTGGGAAAATATTTTGGTCAATGTGTGGTGGTGGTGGAGTCACCAACATCTTGCTTTGTATTCCCCCCTCAGTCCTGAGGTCTTCGGTCAGAAGTTCCAGATGAGGGAGGAAGCTAGTGGAGGTGGTCACAGGAGATGCCACCTCCTTACGTGTGCCTTCTCACTGAAGGGCATGCAAGTGATCTGCAGGAGGAAGTGACAGGAGCGTCAGGTGGGCCCTGAAGCCCATGATTTCATGTAGGTCCATGTTTCTCCCTACTCCTTCTTACAGGGTGGTGGTTGTTGCTGTGTGCCGTTGAGTTGATTCGACTCATAGCAACCTGATGTGAAAGAGAACTGCCCCATAGGGTTTTCTAGGCTGTGATCTTTATGGGAGCAGGTCGCCAGGTCTATCTCCTGAGGAGCCACTGGATGGGTTTGAAGCACTGACTTTTCAGATAGCAGCTAAGCACTTAACCGTTGAGCCACCAGGGCTCCTTCCAGGGTAGGCACCCTTTTTGTATTATAGGACTTCACATGAGTGTTGTGCCTTTTTGCTCTAATCTTGGGAGAATTTTTCCTTTTCTCCTAACATCTTCAGTGGAGGCATCCTTGATTCTAAAGGGCTTTGGGTAGCAGGAGATTCTAAGAGAAGCCACTCCTGCCCCAACAGATTGGAGATGTGCCATTCTCCAAACCTGCAGGTCCCTCTTGGAAGAAAAATCTCTGCAAAAAGAGGCCCCTGCCCATGGTCTGAGGAGTGACTTTCTTTTTAACTGTTCCTTCCTTTGTCTCCTTCTCTCCATCAGTTACAAGCTCATGGAAGCCGAGACCTGTCTTCCTTCACCATCTCTGCCTCTTCCCCATACCCACCCCTGCCACCTTGTTTAGAAGACTGATTCACATCACAGATCAATCTCCTTAACTCAGGAAGGGCATAGTCAGCACTACAAATAACCTTAGATTAAAGGTGTTTGTCGTTAGATGCCATCGAGTTGGCTCTGACTCATAGTGACCCCATGTACAACAGGACAAAACACTGCCTGATCTTGCAGCAGCCCACTGTTGCAGCCACTGTGTCAGTCCATCTCGTTGAGGGTCTTCGTCTTTTTCACTGACCCTCTACTTTACCAAGCATGATATCCTTCTCCAAGGACTGGTCCCTCCTGATAGTACGTCCAAAGTGTCCAAGACATAGCCTCTCCATCATCACTTCTAAGGAGCATTCTGGCTGTACTTCTTCCAAGACAGACTTGTTCATTCTTCTGGCAGCCCATGGTATATTCAGTATTCTTCACCAGCACCATAAATCAAAGCCATCAATTCTTCTTCGGTCTTCCTTATTCCTTGTCTGGCTTTTGAAGGCATATAAGGTGATCGAAAAGACCATGTCTTGGATCAGGCTTATCTTAGTCATCAAAGTAACATCTTTGCTTTTTAAGATTTTAAAGAGGTCTTTTGCAGCAGATTTGCCCAATATTCCACTTTAATTTTTAGTTCAGTCCTTCAGCCAGTAGACAGATTTAAGAAGTAAGGACTCTATCGCCACCCCCTAATTCCCTGCTTTCATAAAATTGTCAAAGGGTCATTGAACTTAGAAGGGGCCATTGAGAAGTCTGAATTCTGCAGTTATTCATGGGATGACTACATTACTTTTGTTTTTGGTAGGAGTTAACAATAAAAATGACCTTTCAGTTGGAACTATTCCTGGAACTAGGTGTAGAAGTGACTCAGTCTATGTCTTTATAACAAAACTGAAAGGAAAAAAAGAACCAAACACCCACATTTACCTTCGTCTAAATAGAGTCAATTAGCAAGAAATCATCTGGTTATTTAACAGAATGTAGAAACATAGACCATAAGTCTCTTGGTGATTCAGAGATTTTTTTTTTTTTAAATAAAAATTCATCTGTTTAATCGTTTGGTTAACAAACTCATCTTTGTTCTTTTAGTTTATCTCAAAAATGTCCTTCTCTCTTTGCTTTGCATTCAGATGTATTCCTGCTTTGACAAAACCCATGATGGAGAAATCTCTCATATAACAGGACTACTTTTTTTTTTTTTTAAGTTACTAGATGTGGAGGAAATAGAGCAAAGAACCCAGATTTAGAATTAGATTCAGCTGGATTCGATTCCTCACCATGTTAACCTACTGGCTGTGGAACCAGGAGAGCTCTGAGCAGCAGTTTACTAGCCTGTAGAAGGAAGGTAATGATACTTACCTTGTGGAATTGTTGGCAGGGTTAGGGCAAGTGGTCCGGAACCACAGTGCCAGCCAATTAGTAGGAACTCACTTTTTAAGTGTTAGTTCCTTTTTCCTCCTGTATGGGCAGGTGGGAGTTCAGCTGTGGTTAACTGTAGTGTAGGTAGATATTAGAAGTGAAGCAAATCTAAAACTAGTTCATTGACAAAACTCTGTCCTCTTGAGTAGGACGTTTTACTCCTCTGATTTCCCTTATCTTTAAATGATGAAAATGAACTAGTTTTAAATTTGCCTAACTTCTCTCCCAGAGGAGAGATTAGACCCCAATTCTTCTCAGACCTAGGCCTTTCCCTTACAGCATAGCTTACCCCATGATCTTACTCTTGAATTCCATAAAACATAGCAGCCATCTAAATGAACTTCCCAATATAGTCTACCAAGAGACCTGGGGAGAAGAGAAAACAAACGATCTCGATCTATGTGATCGTTAAGAAAATTAGACTACATATAATGTTTAGGCCTCACAGTTATCATGGAATTTTTCGTTCATATTCTTCAAGTTCTGTAACCATTCTCACCCTCCTTTTCTGAATTATTCCTCCACCACTGCCGTAAACTCACTGCCCCCATAAGGTTCCTATCTAACCTTTCTGGAGTACTCAGAATTTGGTGTCTTTTTGGCATAGCATAAGATGGCGCCCAGTTACATGGTTTATGCCAAGAGACGGATTGACTTTTTCAAAGGGTGTATGTGTTTAAAATGTGCTGGATATTGGCAGATTCCACCTCTATAGAAGATGATACCTCTTTGCAGCCAAATGTGAGAGGGCCTCACCAACACAGTGTATTATTAAGCACTTTGCTTTTTGCTAATCTGGTAGATGAAAAATGTTAATCTTTTTAGGAGCTTGGTGATCCGTGTTGTTTTTCCTCCTCATGGCTCAGCATGTCCCTCCCCTCTCCACTAGTCCATTCCCATTGCTTTCTCTCAATTTGGTGTTTTCAGTTGAGATTTTGGATTGATTAAAGTGTTTTATTGGGAAATACCATTGAAAGATGAAGCATCCAAAGTTGGGACACTTACAGGAAATTGAATTCAAAGAGAATGTAAAATGCAATGAATCCTTCCCAAGAATTAGTCAGTAGCAAAATATTGATTTAACACGTGGTTGACCCTAAAATTCTTAGTTTTTTTGGAGTGGGATTTTATGAAGTGAGGCCTTAGGGACACTGAGATTGATAAGGCCTTCTGGTCACCTTGACCTGTCATGGTCAGTGGATACCTCTTTGACTTCAAATGGCCAAAAATTCCGATGGAAGGTGTTTAGTAGTTCAGGTTCAACACACGCACATGAAAACATAAACCAAACCTGTTGCTGTCAAGTTGATCCTGGTACATAGCGACCCATAGGTCGCTGCATAGAACTGCCCCATAGGATTTCCAAAGAGCAGTTGATGGGTTCAGACTGCTGATCTTTTGGTTAACCACTGTGCCACCAGGGCACGCCCACCTGCAGTTGAGGAAAATTGTAGAGGTACAGCCACCCTCAGTGGCTGAGTTAGAGGGACTGAAGATGCTCTGGTTGCATGTCGGCTTCCTGAAACCAGCATCCCCTCCTGCCTACTTACAGTCCTTCCTGCTGCCACTGGAAGGTCAAGCCCTTAATATGCATTTGCTCCCTGCCATTTTGAAATGTGCTCAAAATTGAGTAACTAAATCCTGGGTTCCTTTTTAAGTGTTGAACGTTCCTGTTCAGACTTAGGCTGGAAAGCCCCTGCCAGACGTGGAGAGGGAGCCTAGTGTCTGCCCTCTCCTCCCCACATGCCTTTGTCCTCCTTTTGCCAAAGCTGTCCACACTCATTGAAAACATGAGGGTCAAGGTGATTGACTCTCCAGTATTTTTCCAGTAGAAACCTTCATGCATTGTTTTAACATTTTTTTTTTCAGGCAGCATAACATCGTGATTGAAAGCACGGATTGGGAAGCCAGACCTTGCCTGGCTTTAAATCATGACTCTGCCACGGACTGGCCGTTAGACCAGCCCAGTACTTATCTACTCTGTACCTTCATTTCCTCATCTGTTGTTGTTGTTAGTTGCCATTGAGCCAATTCCAACTCACGAAGACCTCACACGTACAGAGTAGAACTGCTCCATAGGGTTTTTAAGGCTGTGACTTTTTTGAAGAGATTGTCAGGCCTGGCGGCATGGTGGTTAAGAGCTCGGCTGCTAACCAAAAGGTCCGAAGTTCGAATCCACCAGCTGCTTCTTGGAAACCCTATGGGGCAGTTCTACTCTGTCCTACAGAGTCGCTATGAGTTGGAATCGACTTGATGGCAATGGGTTTGGCTTGGTTTTTGGGGCCTTCGCAGGTGCCTCTGGGTGGGTTCTAAACGCCAGCCTTTCAGCTAGTAGTCAAGAGCTTCACTGTGTGCACCACTCAGGATCTTCTTTCCTCATCTGTAAATGAGGATAATTAAATGAGTTGAAGTGTGTACTTACATGTATACCTGTGTGTGTGTTATGAGCTTAATGAAGTGACTGGCTTATCGTAAGTGGTCTGTGTTTATTATTGTCATCATTATTAGTTTTATTTTTATTTCAGATGCTGTAAGGACAAGTGGGAAAATGTTTACTAGGTACTACTCGTACACGATATTACACATATTAACTCACAACAACTCTTGTGGATATTATTCTCTTTTTATATATGGAAATGGAAGCACAGGGAGGTGTAGTAAATTGTTTAAGGAACTTAGATACATTAGAAAATGACAGCTGGGATTTGAAATCAGATTCTAGAGGCTGCGGTTGTAACCACTGCGCTGTACACGAGCCTTCCCTTCACAGAGCTTGGGACCCAGGGACTCTAGCATATGACAGTACTACTTGCAGCAGCTCCAGCAATAGTAACCGAAAAAGCCAAACTCATTGCTGTCAAGTTGATTCTAACTCATAGCGACCCTACAGGACAGAGTAGAACTGCCCCATGGGGTTTCCAAGGAGCACCTGGTGGATTCAAACTGCAGACCTTTTGGTTAGCAACCCAGGTGTTAACCACTGTGCTGCCAGGGCCCAAAACTGTTGCCCTGGTGTCGATTCTGACTCATGGCGACCCAATGTGTTAGAGAGTATAGAACTGCTCCACAGGGTTTTCTTGGCTGTCATGCTCTCAGAAACAGATCACCAATCCTCTCTTCTGTAGCACGGCTACATGGGTTTTTCCATCAACCTTTAGGTTAGTAGTCAGTCGTTTAACAATTTGCGCCACCTAGGGACCTTGCAGCAATAGCAGTACCAGTACTAACACTAGCTGGCCTGTAGCGGGCGTGCTGTGTGCCAGACATTGTGCTCACCATGTCATATACCTGAGCCCACCTCTCCCATGGCCTTATGAGGAAGCTACGATTAGATGCTCTGGTTACTGAGGGGCCAGCCGGAATTTAAATCCAAACCTGTCTGATTTCAGTGAACTGGAAAGCTTTCCTTGTACCTCAGCTCCTGCTCACCTCATTCTGCCTGGGAAGCCTTGTTTTTACTTTAAGCCCTGTCTTCGTTTGCTAGTGCTGCCGTAACAGAAAATACCACAAGGGGGTGGCTTTAAAGAGCTGAAATGCATTTCTCACAGTTCTGGAGGCTAAATGTACAGATCAGGGTCTCATCCACGTCACTTCCTTCTGGGGACCTCTCTCCTGGATTCTGGTGTCTGCTGGAGATCCTCGGCGTTCCTTTGCTTATAGACAGGGCTTCATCTAGTGTCTGCCTTCCCCCGTGTGTGTGTCTTTGTGTCTACTCTGCTTTTTTTTTTTTAATAACTCAGAAGTGATCAGGTTTAGGACTCACCCTACTCTGGCATGGCCTCATTAACATAACAAAAGAAAAACCCTATTTCCAAATGGGATCACATCTGTAGGTACAACGGCCAGAAATTCAATACATATTTTTGGGGGATGCAGTTCAATTCATAACAAACCCAAAAGAAGGATAGAATACAAATTCTCCTGTGACATACTACAAGAGCTATCACCAAGTCATTTTTTTTTTTTTTTTTACAGAATTGAGTCCATTTCAAACCCTTAATATGAATGAATTCAAGGAGTCTCCGTAAACTCAAAACAAATATTGACTAAAGAAGGCCACAGTTTTGGATCTGCTGAGGGTTCTAGACTAGACGTTAACACTAGGGAGCGATCAAAAGTTCAGTATTTTCTGGAAGATGAGGAGGGTATGGGGCCCCTGTAGAGGGGAGAAACAGTAAAAGTGGAGTTTTCTAGAAGATGAGGTGTCCTCTAGGCCCCTGTAGTGGGAGGGGCAGTGTAGGTAGAGTTTTCTAGAAGATAAGATAGGCCCTGGGCCTCTGTAGAGGGGAGGGGCAGTGAAGGTAGAGTTTTCTAGAAGATAAGGTGGGCGCTGGGTCCCTGTAGAGGGGAGGGGCAGTGAAGGTGGAGTTTTCTAGAAGATGAGGTGGGTGCTGGGCCCCTGTAGTAGGAGGGGCAGTGAAGGTGGAGTTTTCTAGAAGATGAGGTGGGTGCTGGGCCCTTGTAGAGGGCAGGGGCAGTGAAGGTGGTCTATTTCACAGCTCTGCCTAGAACAGGGGCTTCAGGGACCGAACACATTACTTCTGGGACGAGCATCTGACCTGGATGGGATGGGAATAGGAAATCTATACCTCGAAGTCCCTTTGAACCCAGACAGGACAACTCTCACACATAGAGGGACAGAGCAGGGACATAATGCCTCTTATGCTAAGGACATGGAGGCAGACGCGAGGGACCACTTCGTCTCAACAGAAACAAGTTCTCCTCTTTTGAATCACCTGGAATGGGGATTTTCCCCTTTACTATTCTGGTAGTGAAGACACCTGAGATTTTTATGTTTTTAGCTTAAACATGAATTTTTATGTTTTAAATGCTTTTTATATTTTAGCAATGTTCTTCCTCAATAATTTTTAAATATTAACATAGTTCTATTCCCCTCACATTCAAACATGTTTGAATTTGTCAGATCATTTATAGAAAGAAATTTGAACATGTAGTTTTGTATTATCATGTATAAAATACATATACCATAAAAAAATTTTTTTTTTCATGTATATATGTATATCATATGTAAGGAACCCTGGTGGCTTGGTGGTTAAGCCCTTGGCTGCTAAGCAAAAGGCTGATGGTTCAAACCCCCCATCGGCTCTGCAGGAGAAAAGATCTGGCAATCTGTTCCCGCAAAGTTTACAGCCTAGGAAACCCTATGAAACAGTTCTACTCTGTTATGTAGGGTCGGTTGCTTTGAGTCGAAATCAACTCAGTGGCAAACAACATATCATATGTATGTCATATATCAAATGATATAGATAATATCATTTATAGATAGATACAGACACATAGGTATATATAAAATAAATATTTATCCAGTATTGAAGGTTAGATTTTTCAGGCATTTTCTTTTTTAAATAAAGCAGCGTTCAGCTTTTTCATAGGTGATAATTGTCTTCTTAGTCTGGTGCCCTTTACATAGTGGAGTGATATGTTCCCGTACAACCTGAGCTTAACCCTGCCACATTGCAGACGTGACAAGTGTGAATATTGGGGTTATTAAGAGTCAGGGAAAAGCGGCCAAGCCAAATATTTGGGACTAGTTCATAAAAAAAAAAAAAAAAGAAAGCACTTACGTTTTTGTTTAAAGAAAGTTGTGGGGAAGGCCTTCCCAACAGCTTGGTTTTAACATGACGTTTGGATATAAATGTTTCTGTTGCAATTACGTCATTGGTATCCCCATCTGAAGAGCTACCTATTCCGTATCCTTTCTGAGGAACAAAGACAATGAAGAAAGACCTTTTGGGGTGAGGCCCTCTTGACTGGCAGGCTTCACATTTTGGCTGTGAAGCACTTGGACTTTTTTGGAAAGGAATATTGGTATCCTCAACTTACAGCATATTTGAGTTATGACAAACTACACTTAAGACCTTCCTTTTTCTATTTCTGTACATCTTATCGTTAATAGTATGCATTACATACAACGTTGCAGCGTGTAATCTGCTGACGTTATCATTCTCAGTTGTAATGTTCCCAACCCCCGAAGGCAAATATAGATTAGAGTTATAAAGATACTGATAATAACAGGCAATAATAATGAAAGCTTAAAAAAAAAAAAAACCGTGGTATTTGTCTTACGTCAGAACTTTGATGGAGTAGTCGTCAGAAGAGAACCTGATCGTAAGCTAAGGACTGCCTGTATATCCATTTGGATCATAGCTTAAAATTGAGGCAGAGAGTTCATAAATATGAAATTTCATCATATTTTCCCCATCATAGTAAAAGGCCTGCAATTTAACAGGAATGTAACACTAGGTTGTAAGATTCTTGAGGGAAGGGACAAGATTTTTTTTAGAGTTCCCTTTTTCTTTGGCACTGGAAACACAACCCCGTATACAGTTGGTGCCCAATAAATATTTATTGAAGTGAATTCAATCTAAAATGGTGAGTGGCTAGTTTTAAGAATAAGATAGTTGTCCTGTGACCTTTTACTTACAATATTCTATCAGATTTGACTTAAAGGACACACACCCTTCTGAATCACTTTAGGGCATACTTTAGGATGGGGAAAAATAAAGGATTGTACTTCTTTTAGTCCCTGGATGGCACATATGGTTAAGCAGTTGGCTTCTAACCAAAAGGTTGCCTATTTGAGACCACCCAGAGGTACCTCAGACGAAAGGCTTGGGGATCTGCTTCTGAAAAAATCAGCCACTGAAAACCTTATTGTTATGGATTGAATTGTGTCCCCCTGTCTGGGAATGTGTGTTAACTTGGCTAGACCATGATTCTCTAGTACTGTGTGATTGTCCACCATTTTGTCATCTGAGATGATTTTCCTATGTGTTGTAAATCCAACCTGTATTATGTTAGTGAAATGTGATGAAGGGCAGTTATGTTAATGAAGCAGGACTGAGTCTACATGATTAGGTTGTGTTTTAAGCCAATCTCTTTTGAGATATAAAAGAGTGAAGGGAGCAGAGAGACAGGGAGACCTCATACCATCAAGAAAGTAGTACCAGGAGAAGAGTGCGTCCTTTGGACCTTCGTCCCTGCAGCAAGAAGCTCCTAGTCCAGGGAAAGATTGATGACAAGGACCTGCCTCCACAGCTGACAGAGAAGGACAGTCTTCCCCTGGAGCTGACGCCCTGAGTTTGGACTTTTAGCCTCCTAGGCTGTGAGAGAATAAATTTCTGCTTGTTAAAACCATCCACTTGTGGTATTTCTGTTGTAGCAGCACAAGATGACTAAGACGCTTATGGAGCACAGTTCTACTTTGACACACATGGTAACTGGTTTGGTTTTGGTTAGTGCTTCTCTTTTTATTTTTTTCATTTTCTTATCGTGCTTTAAGTGAAAGTTTGCAATTCAAGTCAGTTTCTCATACAAAAACTTATGCACACATCATTATGTTACCCTAGTTTCTCTCCCTACAATGTGATAGCACATTCCTCCTCTCCACCCTGTATGTGTCGTGTCCACTCAGCCAGCTCCTGTCCCCTTCTGCCTTCTCATCTCACCTCTGAACAGGAGCTGCCCACAACTCTTAACGTGTCTACTTGAGCTAAGAAGCACATTCCTCACAAGTATCATTTTATGTCTCATAGTCCAGTCTAATCTTTGAAGAGTTGGCTTTGGAAATGATTTTAGTTCTGGGCTAACAGATTCCGGGGGCCATGTCCTCTGGGGTCCCTCCAGTCACAGTCAGACCATTAAGTTTGGTCTTTTTTACTAGAATTTGACTCCTGCATCCCACTTTTCTCCTGATCCATCAGGGATTCTCTATTGAGTTCCCTGTCAGGGCAGTCATTGTGGTAGCTGAGCACCATCTAGTTCTTTCAGTCTCAGGCTGATGGAGTCCTTGGTTTATGTGGCCCTTTCTGTCTCTTAGGCTTGTATTTTCCTTATGTCTTTGGTGTTCTTCATTCTCCTCTGCTCCAGGTGGGTTGAGACCAATTGATGCATCTTAGATGGCCATTTGCTAGCTTTTAAGACGCCAGGTGCCACTCACAAAGTGGGATGCTGAACGTTTTCTTAAGATACTTTGTTATGCCAATTGATCTAGGTGTCACCTGAAATCATGGTCCCCAGATCCCTGCTCCTGATTCTCTGTCTCTCAAAGTGTTTGGTTGTATTCAGGAAACTTCTCAGCTTTTGGTTTAGTCCAGTTGTGCCGACTTCTTCTGTATTGTGTGTTGTCCTTCCCTTCTCCTAAAATAATTCTTGCCTACTGTCTAGTTGGTGAATACCCCTCTTCCTCCCTCTCCACCATCGTAACCATCAAAGAATGTTTTCATCTGTGTTTAAACCTTTTCTCGAGTTCTTATAATAGTAGTCTCATACAATATTTGTCCTTTTGCCACTAATTTCACTCAGCATAATGCCTTCCAGGTTCATCCACGTCATGAGATGTTTCACGGATTCATGGTTGTTCTTTATTGTTGCATAGTATTCTATTGTGTGAATATACGATAATTTGTTTATTCATCCGTTGATGGGCACCTTGGTTGTTTCCGTCTTTTTGCTATTGTAAACAGTGCTGCAGTGAACATGGGTGTGCATCTATTTGTGTTTTCTCTAGGATCTATTCCAAGGAGTGGGATTGCTGGATCGTATGGGCGTTCTATTTCTAGCTTTTTAAGGAAGCACTAAATCGATTTCCAAAGTGGTTGTGCTATTTTATATTCCCACCAGCAGTGTATAAGCGTTCCAGACCCTCCAGAACCTCTCCAACATTTATTATTTTGTTTTTTTGAATTAATGCTAGCTTTGTTGGGGTGAGATAGTATCTCACTGTAGTTTTGATTTGCATTTCTCTAATGGCTAATGATCATGAGCATTTCCTCATGTATCTGTTAGCCATCTGAATGTCTTCATATCCTTTGCCCATTTTTAATTGGGTTATTTGTCTTTTCGTTGTTGAGGTTTTGCAGTATCTTGCAGATTATAGAGATTAGACACTGATCAGGTATGTCATAACCAAAAAATGTTTCCTGGTCTATAGGTTGTCTTTTTACTCTTTTGTTGACATCTTTTGATGAGCGTAAGTGTTTGATTTTTAGGAGCTCCCAATTATCCTAGTTTCTCTTCTAGTGGTTGTGCATTGTTAGTAATGTTTTGTGTGCTGTTTATGCCATGAGTTAGGGCTCCTAGTGCTGTCCTTATTTTTTCTTCCATGATCTTTATCGTTTTAGATTTTATTTTTAGGTCTTTGATCCATTTTGAGTTAGTTTTTGTGCATGGAGTGAGGTATGGGTCTTGTTTCACTTTTTTGCAGGTAGATATCCAGTTATGCTGGCACCATTTGTTAGAAAGACTGTCTTTTCCCCCATAATGGGCTTTGGGCCTATGTCAAATATCAGCTGCTCCTAAGGGGATGAATTTACATCTGGATTCTCAATCCTGTTCCTTTGGTCTATGTATCTGTTGTTGTACCAGTACCAGGTTGTTTTGACTACTGTGGCGGTATAATACTTTCAAAAATCCACTAGTGAGGTCTCTCACTTTGTTCTTCATTTTTAGTAATGCTTTACTTGTCCGGGACCTCTTACCTTTCCCTATGAAGTTGGTGACTTGTTTCTCCATTGCATTGAAAAATGCCATTGGAATTTGGATCTGGATTGCATTGTATGTATAGATTGCTTTGGGTAGAATAGACATTTTCACAATGTTGAGTCTTCCTATCCATGAGCAAGGTATGTTTTTCCACTTATGTAGGTCTCTTGCAGCAGTGTCTTGTAGTTTTCTTTGTATAGGTCTTTTATGTCTCTGGTTAGATTTATTCCTAAGTATTTTATCTTTTGGGGGGCTGTTGTAAATGGTATTGATTTGGTGATTTCGTCTTCGATGGTTTCTTTGTTGGTGTAGAGGAATCTAACTGATTTTCGTATGTTTATCTTATATCCTGACATTCTGCTGAACTCTTCTATTAGTTCCAGTAGTTTTCTTGTGGATTCGTTAGGGTTTTCTGTGTGTAAGATCAGGTCATCTGCAAATAGAGATACTTTTACTTCTTCCTTACCAATTTGGATGCCCTTTATTTCTTTTTCTAGCCTAATTGCTCTGTCTGGGACCTCCAGCATAATGTTGCATAAGAGTGGGATAAAGGGCATCCTTGTCTGGTTACCATTCTCAAGTGGAATGCTTTCAGACTCTTTCCATTCCAGATGATGTTGGCTGTTGGGTTTGTATAAATACCCTTTATTATATTGAGGAATTTTCCTTCTATTCCTATTTTGCTGAGAGTTTTTATCATGAATGGGTGTTGGACTTTGTCAGATGCCCTTTCTGCATTGATTGATAAGATCATGTGGTTCTTGTCTTTTGTTTTATTTTTGTGGTGGATTACATTGATTGTTTTTCTAATGTTAAACCGTCCCTGCATACCTGGTATGAATCCCACATGGTCATGGTGAATTATTTTTTTGATATGTTGTTGAATTCTATTGGTTAGAATTTTGTCGAGGATTTTTGGATCTAAGTTCATGAAGAATATTGGTCTGTCATTTTTTTTTTGTGGTGTCCTTATCTGGTTTTGGTATCAGGGTTATGCTGGCTTCATAGAGTTTGGGAGTATTCTATCCTTTTCTATGCCCTGAAATACCTTTAGTAGTAGTGGTGTTAACTCTCCTTTGAAAGTTTGGTAGAATTCTCTAGTGAAGCTGTCAGAGCAAGGGTTTTTTGTTGTTGTTGTTGTTGGGAGTTTTTAAATTACCTTTTCAATATCTTCTTTTTTGTTATAGGTTTCTTTAGTTGTCCTATCTCTGTTTGTGTTAGTTTAGGTAGGTAGCGTATTTCTACAAATTTGTGCATTTCCTCTAAGTTTGCAAATTTGTTTGTGTACAGTTTTTCATATTATTCTGTTATGATTCTTTTAATTTCAGTTGGGCCTGTTGTGATATCGTCCATCTCATTTCTTATTTGGGTTATTTGCTTCATCTCCTGTTTTTCTTTTGTCAGTTTGGCCAGTGGTTTATCAATTTTGTTGATCTGTTCAAAGAACCAGCTTTTGGGTTTGTTAACTCTTTCAATTGTTTTTCTGTTCTCTGTTTCCTTTAACTCTGCTCTGATTTTTATTATGTGCTTTCTTCTGGTGCCTGAGGGTTTCTTTTTTTGCTCTCTGTTTGTTTGAATTGTTGGGGTAATTCTTTGATTTTGGCCCTTCTTTTTGGATGAGTGCTTTTATTGTTATAAATAGACCTCTGAGCACTGCTTTTGCTGTGTCCCAAAGGTTCTGATAGGAAGTGTTTTCATTGGATGCTATGAATTTCTTTATTCTGTCCTTAATTTCTTTTAAAACCCAGTAGTTTTTGAACAAGGTTCTTCATTTTCCAAGTGTTTGATTTTTTTTTCTTTGTTTTTTCTGTTATTGATTTCTACTTTTATGGCTTTATGGTCAGAAAAGATGGTTTGTAATATTTCGATGTTTTGGATTCTGTTAAAGGCTTGCTTTATGGTCTAATATGTGGTCTACTGTAGAGAATGTTCCATGTGCATTGGAAAAGAAAGTATACTTGTCTGCTGTTGGGTGGAGTGTTCTGTATATGTCTGTGAGGTCAGGTTGGTTGATTGTGGCATTTAAATCTTCTGTGTCTTTACTGAGCTTCTTTTTAGATGTTCTGTCCTTCTCCAAAAGTGGTGTGTTGAAGTCTCCTACTATTATTGTGGAGCTGTCTGTCTCACTTTTCAGTGCTGTTAGAGTTTTATGTATTTTGGAGCCCTATCATTGGGTGAGTTTTGCTGGGCATATAATTCTTGGCTGGTTTTATATATTTCAACACATTTCCTTCTTGCCTGCATAGTTTCTGCTGAGTAGTCTGAGCTTAGTCTTACTGACTCTCCTTTGTAGGTGACTTTTTTTTTTTTTTTAAATCCATAGCTGCTCTTAAAATTCTCTCTTTGTCTTTGGTTTTGGCAAGTTTGATTATAATATGGCTTAATGACTTTCTTTTGGGATCTACCTTGTGTGGGTTTCAGTGAGCATCTTGGATAGATATCTTTTAGTCTTTCATGATATCTGGGAAGTTTTCTGCCAACAAATCTTCAATGATTCTCTCTGTATTTTCTGCTGTCTACCCCTCCCCCTGATTCTGCTACTCTATTCACTCATAGGTTATCCCTCTTGATAGAGGCCCACATGATTCTTAGGGTTTTCTCATTTTTTTTAATTCCTTTATCTGATTTTTCCTCAAATATGTTCGTGTCAAGTGCTTTATCTTCAGTCTCACTGATTTTGATTTCCATTTCCTCAATTCTCCTCCTATGACTCTGTATTGAGTTGTCTAATTCTGAAATTTTATTGCTAATCTTCCGGATTTCTGTTTACTGTCTCTCTGTGGATTCTTGTAGCCTATTATATTTGTTATTATGCCCTTCTCTAATCTTCTTAAGTTACTCTAATGCTTTGTCTTTGTGTTCGTTGATTTGTTCTGCATTTTGCCTGATCTCCTTCTTGTACTCTTGAGAGTTCTGAATTTTAATTGTTTGTATTCTACCTCTGATAATTCCTGGAATTTCTCTTCATCCAGAAGATTTCTTGATTCTTTGTTTTGGGAGCTTGCTGAAGCCATTATGGTCCACCTCTTTATGAGATTTGGTATTGACTGTTGTCTCCAAGTCATCAATAAGTTATTTATTTTATGTTTGTTTACAGTGTCCTAGCTTTTTTTTTTTTTTTTTTTTTTGATATGCCTGAATAGGCTGCTTGAGTGAGGTAGTTTGATTATTGGCACCTTTAAAGCTCTACCATCCTGTCACCAGTTGGTTAGATTTGTTACCAGGTATGTGAGTCCAGGAGTCCATTTACTTTTCTCATATGGATTCAGCTCAGATGTCCAGGTAGTTGGTCACCAAGCGTGTGGTACAGGCTTTCCCCTACAGTCTTTGACAAACAGGGGTGATTGGGGTAGGCACAGGTATCTTGTTGCAGTAGGAAGTCATGTGCTGAGCAAGGCAGGGGGCTGACAACTACCCCTGAGTGTATGTGTGGAAAGTGTGGCCCTGTTCCCTAAAGTATGTAGGTGGGTGGGTTTTGCAGCCAGAGTGTGGGCACTCAGTGCTGTTGGCTCTAAGAACTGGGAGGCACCACTTATCCTTGCACCCCTGTCACAATTGGGTAGATGGCGTGGGTGAAACCACCAGTCCTCAGGCCCCTGATGTGGGTAGGTGAGGACCCTGCTTAGTAGGCAGAGCAGTGTCAAACATCACAAACCTGCCTCTCCATCATATATCTCAAGTAGTTAAAGTTAGACTTCAGGTATATACCCTGTTGTACTGTGCTAATGAGGGCCCATGCTGTTGTAATGAGCCCATACAGGTCTATGCAGGGGTGAAAGGCATTCAGTGTCCGTGGACCCTTTATGTCTGTGCCTTGGCAAAGGAGCTGTTTCTGACTTGAGCTCCTAGCTTAGGGGAGCTGGCAGATTATTTTTTCCCTGTTTGTTAATTTGTTCCTTCTGCAAGGCCGGGAGAATGGCTCAGGATACATGACAGATTCTACTTCTGGACCAGGGAAAGTGGCTATCACTGAAGCTGGCTCGGGACCCAGTGCAGAGCAGGGAGGGGTCGGGTAAATGGAGAGAGTTTTTTCCAAAGGGGTGTTTTTTGATCCACATGGCAGATTAGACACACGTATTCATCTTTTGCTGAAACAATGCCACCTTTCGCTGACTCTGGAGGCATGAGTGGGCTGTCCACTGCTTAGCCTCTCCTGATGTGGAAAACGCATCGTGAATGCCATTGCTTGTCTTACCATGCTCGTGGCAGTAGATCGAGCCTGCAGGGCGCTGGTTCCTGCCGGGTCATGTCTGGCAACTCCTCACTGCTTCTGAACTGTCTCTCCCTACCCCTTCCACTCAGTCCAACTCCTCGACTTTGCCCATGATGTTCAGGGCTCCCAGACTGTCATATATAATCAAATAATTTGTTTTTTTTGGGTCTTTCTTGTAAGAGGGACCAAAGGAAGTGTCCGAGTACTCCGCCATCTTGGCCCTGCCTCTGGTTAGTACTTCTGTTGAGTTTTGGAGCCCTGGTGGTTCAGTGGTTAAGAGCTGTGCTGCTAACCAGAAGGTGAGCCATTTAAATCCACCAGCCGCTCCTTGGAAACCCTATGGGGGAGTTCTCCTCTGTCCTACAGGGTTGCTATCAGTTGGAATTCACTCGATAGCAATGAGTTTGGCTTGGTTTTGGTTTTCTGTTGACTTCTATCCAGCTCTCCTTTCATTGGGTACTAATTATGTAAGAACACTTTTTTTCTTACCTTTCTTTCCCTTGAATTCATTAATTCACCAAATAATTACTTATTAAGCATATGTTTTATGCCTGGGATTGGGCTAGGCTGAGGGACTGTAAAGGTAAATAAAATGCAGTGCTTGTTCCCAAAGGGAGTCAGGTCAGTCAATTAAATGGTACAGGTGTCCTAATCAGAAGGCTTTATGTACATGGTACTAAGCTCTGTTCTCTCATCTCCTTTCTTCCCTTTTTTCTTCTTTCTTCTTTTAAGAAGTAGGATTCTTGTAGAGTATGTGGGGTAGGGGGCAAGTCCAGGTCCACTGTAGCTGTGATCAGACGTTGTCTAGCCAGTTAGCTGTGTTCTGTTGTAGCACATCCATTGGGGTTTATTAGTGAATGAAATGTAGAGCCTGTCTACAAGTGGCCCCAAGTCCACTGGGACAATTACATGTATTTAACTAACCCCAAATGGGGGCAGTGGTGGTTCACTTGTAGAACTCTCCTGGGAGACCTGGGTTCTATTTCCAGCCAGTACACCTCATGTACAACCACCACCCATCCATCAGTGGAGGCTTTTGTGTTGCTGTGGTGCTTAACAGGTTCCAGCAGAGCTTCTGGACTAACGAGGACTAGGAAGAAAGGCCTGGTAATCTGCTTTTGAAAATCAGTCAGTGAAAACCCTATGGATCATAATGGTGTGATCTGCAGCTGATCATGAAGGTAGCACAGGGAGTGGCAGTGTTCCATTCTGGTGTGCATGGGTTGGCTATGAGATGGGGGGCCAATTTGGTACCTGACATCAGTAACTAACCCCAATACAAATTGTTGCTGTAGTTAGCTGCTTTTGAGTCAGTCCCCGCCTCATGGTGACCCATGTGTTACAGAGCAGAAGTGCTTCCTAGGGTTTTCTTGGCAGTAATTTTTGGAAGCAGTTCACCAGACCTTTCTTTCGTGGAGCTGCTGTGTGGGTTCGAACTGCCAACCTTAAGGTTAGCAGCCAATAGCAAACCACTTGCACTACCCAGGATCCCCTAATAGAATTAGATAATAGTAAATTGGGTAAGTGAGGTGCAGATAAATCCCTGAGAGAAAAAAATTCTCTCTGTGTGTGTCTGTGTGTGTGTGAGAGAGAGAAATATGAAGCCTTTGTGGAGGAAATAGGCAGATTTGGGGTGTGTAGTAGGTTAGGGTACCTTGGACTTTTGGCACATGTAGGAATATGGAAACTCCTGTATTGGGTGCCCAATTAATGCTTACTCTAATTAAAAAAAAAAATTGCCGTCAAGTCGATTCTGACTGATAGCAACCCTATGGGACAGAATAGAACTGCCCTACACGGTTTCCAAGGAGCAGCTGGTAGATTCCAACTGCTGACCTTTTGGTTAGCAGCTGAGCTCTTAACCACTGCACAACCAGGGCTCCACAGTGAATGGTTATCTTGTATAAATGAATCCTATGTTGTCGTACTTTCTTCCCCAAAAACCTATTGTTTTCCTGATTTTTAATGTGGTTTTTCTACAACTGTATTTTAAGCTCCATAGCCCACATCCTGTGCTTTTTGCTCTTCTCCGTAGCAGGGGGTTTTCAAACCATTCCCTGGTGCTAAAGGGTTTAGCTGGGCTATTTTTTACCAGGGGAGTTAGGCTTTTGATCTTTCTGGAAATTGCTGATTGTTTTCCTCTTTTCTTTGTAAGGATATCATTTTTGAGTCCATTTTTCTTTTCCTCTTTCTTCTCAAAACACTTTTTTCGTTTTCACTCAGTAGTGGGTCTATACATTTTTTGAATATGCATATATTCAAGGCTTTCACTTGAAAGTAAAATGCAGGTTTTGCCACTCTAAATGGAAAAGGAATAATATATTGAATCCATGACCTAAATAAAGGATGACAAAACAGATGATCCATCTTCATAGTTACACCACCTCTGCTGCCAGTCTCACCATGGTAACTCTGTGTATTGCTCTTACTCTTCAGCAATGTTTTACATTTTCCCTTCCTTGCCTCCACTTATCATGGGTTATTGGTTACAAACAAGTATAATTATTGCCTTTTTTTTTTTTCATTTGAAACTTTGCCATGTTTTCAGGGACAGCCCAATTCAGCTAAATAATTCTGAGTTGACTGCCAAGTGTATGAGAGCACCATCCCAGCAGCTTGTGGAGGACGTGGGCGTAAGGCCTGGAGAGTTCCTATCTTCTCCGGGCTCCTAATTCAGTGTGGAGGACATGCCTACAGATCATTCCATTATCAGCTGGACTGTGAAGGATGCTACCATTGATGAACAGACCAGGCTTTGTGGGAGGTGAGGGGAAAAGAGATTAATCTATACAGGGGTCGTCCAAGTTCATGACCCTTTTTGGATAGTGAATCAGTTCCATGAAGCCTAAACTCCCCACTATGCACAGTGCTAGGTACATACTGAAGAAGCTACTCAGGAGTCTGTTGAAAAATAGTCCACATGTGGAGTAAAAATCCGAAAGTCTATAAAGGATTCAATGGAAAGAATGTCTCTTAACACATCCTTCCTCTCCAGAGACACCCAGTTTTCACAATTTCCTGTCTGACTGACTGTTAAAGATATGTTTCTGGAAGATCCTTTTTTCATTTCATTGAATCCAACCCAACATAATTCTGTGTATGTGCCAGGTGCTGTGTTGGGGACTGAGAATACCAACAATAGGGCTCTGATCTCTGAGAGTTCACAGTATGATACACACAGAGTTATAACTTGAAATATGAAACGTTCAGTGAAGTAATAGAGATATGAGTAAGTGTTCTGATAACTCAGAGGAAGGAATGAGTCATTGCCTTAGGGTGGGACTGGGGAAGTTTTATAGAGGTCAAGATCCTTCAGCTGGGTCTTGGGGGATAAGGATTTCATTAGACTGAGGTTGGGGGAAGTAAATTCTAGGCCAAAAGACCCATGTGTTCAAAGAGGTAGGTAGATAGATAATTGACAGACAGACAGGCAGATAGAGATAGATAGCTGCCGTCAAGTCAGCTTCTACTCACAGTGACCTTATGTACAACAGAAAGAAACGTTGCCTGGTCCTGAATCATCATTATGCTTGCTGGCATGTTCAAGCCTATTGTTGTGGCTATTGTGACAATCCATCTCATGGAGGGTCTCTCTTAGCCTTGCTGGCTGTCTACTTCACCAAACATGATGTCCTCCTCCAGTGATTGATCCGTCCTGATGATTTATCCAAAGCAAGCAAGTTTGGCAATGTTCCATTGTGATCCATAGGTTTTCATTGGCTAATTTTCAGGAATAGATTGTTAGGCCTTTCATCCTAGGCTGTCATAGTCTGGAAGCTCCACTGACACCTGTCCATCTTGGATGATCCTGCTGGTATTTGAAATATCAGTGGCATAGATTATAGCATCATATCATGACGTAAACCACGACAGTCGCACAGACTGACAGAGGGGTGGTGGGTTCAAAGAAACAGAAGGCTGGAAAAACGCATGGCTGAATCTGTCCATCAGGCTAGAGTGGAAAGTACATGCAGCAGTAGATGTGTCTGGAGGATGAGTCCAAATGGTCAGGGACATGGAATGCCTCATCCTATGGTGTTTGGACCTCATTGTGTGTGAAGGTGAAGAGAAATGGCTACAGGAGAGTAAGCATAGTCATGATGTAAGCCACTTCTGTGGTGGTTCTTTGAAGGATGGAATGGGCGGGGGAGAAACCGTAAGTGTAGAGATAAATTGAGATTATAAACTCTGCCTATAATCTGCGCAGGATGAATGAGAAGGCAGCAGTGGAAATGAAGAGAAAGGAGGTTTGAGAGATCTCATAGAAGAAGAAATCATCAGGCCTGAGGATGACATGGACTTATTAGGCTCCTGTCTCAGGACCTCCGCACCTGCTGAGGGGACATAGAGAAGTTAGACACAGTCTTTGTGCTGAAGGAGTCAACAGTCTAGTCGGGAGCAGGGCATTCTCAGAAAATGCAGAGTAAGAAATGAGAAGGAATGGGAACTCTGAGAAAATACCTGAAGATCTAATGAGAGGGCAGATAAGAAGCCCTCAGTGACAGGACAGAGCGATCAGTTGTAAAAGCAGAAGGAGAAACAGTTGAGGATAGCATGGTGGTGGGAGTTTGAGAAAAGAGAGTGTTCCTTAGTTCTGTTGCTGTAGAGAAGCCAGGTAGAGTGGAGGCTGAGAGAGAGAGCTTAGCTCTTAGAAAGTCAGTGTTGACTTCTGGGAGAAAATATTATTTATTTTGGCAAGGAAAGAAAGGTCTCAGTGGAGGGCCTTGGAGAAAGGCCACTATGAGGTGGACTTCATGAAGAGAAGTAGGGCTGGAGGTCATCTCTCCTCATTTTATCTACCCAGTGAATTTTCCCCGGGATCGTTGGTGAATGTGAGGCCACATGTGGGAGCTGGGGGAGAGACAGTTGGTTGACGAGGGCGTGAAAGATGACAGTCAAGCTCAGAAGAAGGCGAGGGTTCACTAGAGCCTCCACAGACCATCCGTTCCTGGCGCTGAGCTTAGGATGCGCCTTTCCACTGCTTCGTTCCCAGCCTGTTTGGTTCTTCCTGTTGAGTACCTAATTTTATATATAAACCCAAAGGAGATGATTTTCTGTTTTTTTTTTTTAATTCCCTCCAAAAGTTTCTCCTCCCTTTATTTGTAAAACTGAATTGTCACCTTTCATCAGAGATGGGATCAGCCATCTCTGATGGGTGTTTCTGACCTGCATCCAGGAATGCATAAAATTTCTTTGAGGAACTCAGTGCCGGTTATTCTAGAAGGTTCCTGTGCATAGACTGAGATGTACAGATTAACAGGCACAGTCCTAACGTGGTGTTCTAGAAATCGCGTTGGGCTCCTCCAGGAGGAAGCCAAGGAGTTTGTTAGGTCACCAGAGCCTGGAGCTCCAAGCGCAGTTGCTGTACGGCTGGCTTCTGTTGTTTGTAGCTCCCTGTAATGTGTGATAACAAAGAGCAGTGTGTGGTAACAAAGAACACTCTGTTACCATGAGTTATTTTAACCACCATCCTTCGGCTGCTCAGCCTTTTTTCCCCCTTCTTCCTCACAGCTCTGTTTCTGGCTCCATGTTCTCCCTCACCCACTTCCACCCCCTCCCCAGCTGCTCCTCCGTGGCGCCTCGTGGGAAGGCCTTCCCTCTGGTTGTTTCTCCTCCACCGCTGTGAACCTGCTGGTGGCTTGTGGCCTTGCGACATTAGCACTTTGTCATTATTTGTTCTCTCTCTTTCCACTTATGTTTCTACCAGGGCTTCTTCACATTTAGGGAACCCCAAGGAAAGAGATTTCATGGGCCCTCTCCTTGGACGGGAGGTCTAAGAAGTGAGGGGGGATGGGGGAAGGTTGTACATTTCTGGCATTGTACTGCTCTGCTGTCTGAGCTGGGAAGGAGGGGAGATCAGTGGTTTTGAGGGCTTCGTAATTATTGTCTTTCTGCCCAGGATCTTCTTGTTTTTTAATGCTACTAAATGTGTCTTCTACTATTATTTTTTTTATAATGCACCTTTTAATGCTACTAAGCCAGAGTCTCGTGCCCATCCACCACCTGTCTGCCAGGGGAAGCTTGTGTGTCGTGATGATGCTGAACAGGTTTCAGAGGAGCTTCTAGACTATGGCCGACTAGGAAGAAAGGGCTGGAGATCTATTTCCCAAAACCAGCAAGTGGAAAACCTACATATCACAACGGTCCAATTGGCAACCCATCATGGGGAGGGCACAGGTCGGGGCAGCTTTTTGTTCCATTGTGCAGGGTGTCGCCAGGAGTCCAACTGACTCGATGACAGCATAGAGCAATAATACAAAACACAGAATAAGCTTTACTAAACCAGACCTGGAAAAGTCGCTTGCTTTATTCTTAAATCTTGACCTCAGACTCTGAATAGTAACTGAGCCCCAAGTGGCTCCCTCTGACTCCCTGGAGAGAAGTGAGGAATCACATGGTCTGTGATGTAAATGGCAGTAAACCCGGAGTGGTCCAATAGAGGCGGTTCCTTTCTCAGAGGTGACTGCCCATGCATTGCCTTTTGTCCTGGCATGAAGTAGCAGGTGAAATCAGAAACCACTGATATAAGCAAATGGTGCACAGGACAAGGGTGTGGTAAACTTTACTGAATTGTATTGTACAGATTTCAGGGCAGAGAGTGGTTTTTATCTGTTTGCATCTTTCTGCAGCGAATTATTTTTTCCTTTCGGCTTGGTTTATTTCAGAACATACTCGAAATGTTTTTCTCAAACCCCTTGTTACGCATGTCATCAGGGGTATATATCACACCAAGAAAGAATATAAAAAAGTAGTTCAAAGATTTCCGTGAAAAAGTCCCCCCAATGGGCTCTGTGACCTTGGGAAAGTCAATTAAGGTCTCCATGTCTCAGTCTCTTTACCTGTAGCATGGGGAATCCCATGTGGGTGTCAGTGTAGAACGGTCCACCATGGGGTTTTCAATGGCTGATTTATGGGAAGTAGATCTCCAAGCCTTTCTTCTGAGGTGCCCCTGGTTGGACTCGAACCTCCAGCCTTTCGGCTAGGAGCCCATCACGTTAACCGTTTGTACCCCCCGTTGACTCCATGAGTTGGAATTGGCTCAATGGCAACTGGTTGGTTAAGAATGAGGAGGCTGAACAACATAAACTCTAATGTTTTGTCCGTTTCAAACAGCCATTGATGATATTTCAGATTGAGGGCTGGCAACCAGACCTCACCTGGTATTTCAATTTCGTGTACCTGGTAGAGGCTACCTAGAGGGCTGTGGTAAGGATTATAGACTGCCGGGCTCAGTGGAGAAGATGTTGGTTATTGATTAGTGATGTCTGCCATGAATGTGGTTGGGAAGAGTAGTGGCACGTGTTTTGTGATTTGCAGTTTCTGCTGTAACTGTACTTAGAGGGACCACGGGGAAATTGTGTTTTCATTTCACAGACATACACACACACACGATAGTATATCCTTTTGAACCAAATTGTTGATGAAAACACAGTCGTGGGTTCTGTTCCCGTTCCAGATGATTTCATTTCCATCAAATCAAATTTCTTATGTTGTCTTAAACCCAAGGAGAATAGAGAAAATTATGTGTGGTTGACATAGTATAAATGTATCTCTATTGATTGTTCTTACCACTTCTGACCCAGGACTCCTGAAAACCTGTTCACTTGCAGAGGGAAAACAACCAACCAACCAAAACTTGTTGATTCTGATGCACAGCGACCCCGTGTGTTACAAATTAGAACTGCGCCATAGGGTTCTTAGCTATAATCTTTACAGAAGCAGATAGCCAGGCCTTGCTTTCATGGCACACTGTGTGGGTTCAAACCACCTACCTTTTGGTTAGTCGTTGAACACAAACCATTTGTGCCACTCAGGGACCCATGTGCAGAGGACAAGTTAGTAATTGATAGCTAGCTACCCACCTAATGTAGTATATGACCAAGTCCTAGAATATGACTTTTTTATGACTGTGGGCTTTGGAACAAAAAAAGGTGTTGAAAAAGTGTAACGGAAAATACATAATCTTCCCCTGGAATCTGTTCCAAGAGTGAATGTGAATATTCATTGCTCTAGGATGTCTGACAAAATGATGTTTTCAGAACATCTAAGTGGAGAGCTAGAGAGCAGTGTTTTTGGAATGGTAGATGGGAATGGGTAATGTTAATCAGATTTCAAGGCTCATCATGACCGGCTGCCCCTCGGGACACTGATCAAAGTTTTGTGAATCCTTCTGATGCGGAGTTATTCATTAGAGCTCTCAGCACGTAATCATGGCCTGTCAGAAGATCTGCTCAGTTCTGTGTAATAAATGAGTAGCGTGCCTCCGGCTTGCTGAGGTGGTAGCTTGATAGCTGCGTAAGCTAGGTTGTTTTTCTTCTCCCACAAGGCCTGAGCAAATGGCCTCAGCTCTTGCCCGCCCCATCTCAAACGAAGATGAGAAGTTTAGGACTTAGATTTCTTTCAGGGTTTATTTCGAAGGGGAAAGAGCCCAGCCTCTCATTTTGTTCCCCCTTTTCTTGTTGTCGGACCTTCTTTGGAGCTGCAAGCGTAACCGGCCTTGTTTTTATGCCCGTGTCTTGCGAAGGATGTATACATTTTTCTCCAGCCACGCGTGGTGATGTTCAGGAAGGCGTTAGTAGGCTGATGCTGATAAGTGGTGCCGCGTTTAAACTGCTGCCTGCACGGTACTCGTACTAGCACTCGGGGAGGCAGTTATTTCCCATGGTTTTGACAAGATGTCAGCTGTAACATGCACAGAGCACAAACGTATCCTAAGATACTCGAGTGCCTTCGAAATCCTTCCAGAGGAGAACTCAAGTATGTGTCTGGGGCTTCCATTCCAACTCTGTCCTGTCTTGGAGTGTTTGTTTATATTTAGGTTATTAGCTGTTGATGCACATGAAGTGGCGTCGAAGAAGCAGGAATCATTCTATTTAGTGATTAGAATTTACAGGGGTTTCTAGGAATATTATGCCTTTTTTTTTTTCGAATTTGAGAGAGTAAAGAGATGGAAAGCAATGCGCTATTAGTCATTTTATTGATAATGGCAGTGGAGGTGCCTGTTGGTAACAGCTTCGGAGGGAAATAAGAGCTATTCTATTGAGTCCCCGGGTGGCACAAACTGTTAACGCGTGGCTGCTGACCAAAGGGTTAGAGGTTCGAGTCCATTCAGACATACCTCAGGAGAAAGGCCTGACAATTTTCTTCTGAAAAGTCAGCCATCAAAAACCCTATGGAGCACGTTTCCACTGTGACACATTTGGGGTTGCCATAAGCCAGCATCAACAGGTTGTGTTTATTTATTTATTTTTTTTACAGAATTATATTGCACACCTACTGCGTACAAGCCAGTGATGAGAATAAAAGATACATCAGGTCCAGAACTTACCAGGGAGGAGTTTATCATCCAGTTGGGAAGCATGTTAGTCAGGACAGGCTAGCTGCTATAACAGACCCCCAAATTGCAGTGGCTTAACACAGTAAAAGTTTATTTCCCGTTAGTTGGTTGGCTTTCTATGTACTTACCCAGGAACCCAGGTTCCATCCACTTTGTGGATCCACTTCAGGGTCTGTGGTGTGGTGTGGTACTTTCACCATAAAGCCGGATAAGGAGCAAAGAAAAAGAGGATTACGCGTGGGTGGTCTGATAGTGAGGAAGTCCCTTCTGTTGTCATCCCATCGGCTAGAGCTCAGGCACATGGCTAAATGTGCTTACAAGGGAGCCTGGGCAATGCAGTCTGATACACTAGACAGCTGGCAGCCTGCGCCGTTGGAGGTCAACTTCTACAGCAGTGTTGAAGGGATTGAATGCGGTAAGGACAGAATGGGCCATCAGCTGGGGAAGCCTGGTGGATAGGATCTAGATGCTGTCTTAGTTCTCTAGTGCTGCTATAACAAAAATAGCACAAGTGGATGGCTTTAACAAACAGATTTATTTTCTCACAGTTTAAGAGGCTAGAAGTCCAAATTCAGGGCACCAGCTCTAGGGGAAGGCTTTCTGTCTCTGTCGACTCTGGAGGAAGGTCCTTGTCTCTTTGAGCTTCTGCTCCTGGGCGATCTTGGCATCTCCCTTTCCCACCTCTTCTTGCCTAATCTGCTGTTTTTATCTCTTGTAAGATATTAACCAAGACACACCCTACACTAATCCTAACTCATTAACATAACAAAGACAATCGATTCCCAAGTGAGATGATAACCAAAGGCATCGAGTTTAGGATTTACAACACATATTTTGGGGGGACACAGTTCAGTCCATAACAGATGCCTACGAATATTTTCAGAAAGAAATCCAGAGGGTCATCTTTGTATCGGTTCTGTGTGGAAGTCATGGTGCTGTATAGCACTGTAATCCTTTGTGATGTGTCGGAATTAGAGCGCTGGGCCCGCACTGAATACGAGCTGACTGTGTAACCCAAGCACACCTAATACCTATCACTTACTTTCTTTGTAGGTTGCTGAGAAAATACAAGAAAAAAAGCATGTGCAAGTTATAAATGTGTACTCTATGCCTAATTTAAGTGTTTAGAATATACTTCCAAAGCAATTCAAACCCTTAAACCAAGAATATCCCTTGAAGTCTTCTTTAAACAAATAAGAGTTTAGCTTAACTGGTAAAGAAGGGCTGCCATGAGCATTGTGCTCTTTTAAGAACTATCTACTATATGGGATCAAATTGACAACAGCAACTTGAAAGATTAGATAGGAAACTTAGGGCGCAGTGAGTTTATGTTAATGGGGAGGGGAACAATTCAGAAAAGGAGAGTGAGAATGATTACACAACTTTAAGAGTATAATCCAAGTCACTGAATTGTACATGCACAAATTGTTGAATTGGTGTATGTTTTGCTGTGTTTAGTCTCAACAACAACAGCAAAGCTGTGAGACCCTATTATGGAATACCAAAGAAGGTAAAAACATTAACCCAACCACAGTAAAATATCGGTACAGGAGAATCACCTTGGATATGAAATATCTTGTTTGCATTAAACCATTTTACATTTGAGGAGTTTGACGATCACAAAGACTTGGCTCTATTCAACAGTTTCCCAAGGAATCAAGGCTAGATTTTCAGCAAATGACCTGGAAAAAAAATTTCTTTTTCGAGAAAAGAAGCTTGATAGTTTTTCTGGGGGTGAACAAAAAGGGGCATTTCCAAGCAGATTTCTCTTATTCAGCACTTTTAATACCCTTCCTGAACACTAAAGCAGCTAAACACATTTTTAGTAGTTTTCACTGAAAGAAAGTACAGCCTGGAGCCAAGAACGTCCACGCCAGACTTTAAGCTAGAGCAGGTTTTTACAGCCATGTTAGAAACCTCCAGAAGAAGGAGGGTTATAATGAAAAACTCTGACCTGCCCTTGACAGCATGGATGGCTGTGCCACAAAAATATTCGGTTCTTTCCCTCAGCCTGGCTAAAAAGGATCTCTTGGTATCCTTTGCTACAGTATTAAAATTTTTAAATGTTTTATTTAACCCAGTGGTGTCGCCATGAATTGGAGGCTGACTCCCTGGCAGCAAACAGCAGCAATCCAAAATAGTATAATATGAACATGTAATCAATATAAGGAAATTATTAAGATGCTTTACATTCTTTTTTATTGTACTAAGTATAAAACAACCAACCTTAATGCACACCTTTCCTGACTTTAAACCATGCAATATCCCCTTGTTTTTTTGAACGATTGCATCCTGATCTATGTACAGGTTCTGCATAAGCACAATTAAGTTTTCTTAAATTCCCATTCTTTGCAATTTTATCCATAATTTGATATGGTCCGCACAGTCGTGTGTGTCAGGACTGTATCCATACACCATATTTATTCAATCTGTATGCTGAGCAAATAATTCAAGAAGCTGGACTACGTGAAGAAGAATGTGGCATCAGGATTGGAGGAAGACTCATTAACAACCTGTATTATGCAGATGACACAACCTTGGTTGCTGAAAGTGAAGACTTGAAGCACTTCCTGATGAAGATCAAAGACTACAGCTTTCCGTATGGATTGCACCTCAATATAAAGAAAGCAAAAATCCCCACAGCTGGACCAACAAGCAACATCATGATAAATGGAGAAAAGATAGAAGTTATCAAGGGTTTAATTTTACTTGGATCCACAATCAACACCCATAGCAGCAGTCAGGAAGTCAAAGGACACATCGCATTGGGCAAATTTGCTCCAAGAGATCTCTTTAGTGTTAAAAAGCAAACATGTCACCTTGAAGACTAAGATGTGCCTGACCCAAGCCATCTGTTTTCAGTTGCCTCATAAGCACGTGAAAGCTGGAGGATGAATCAGGAAGACCAAAGAACAATTGACACCTTTGAGTTATGGTGTTGGTGAAGGATATTGAATATACCATGGACTGCCAAAAGAATGAACAGACCTGTCTTAGAAGAAGTACAACCAGAATGCTCCTTAGAAGGATGGTGAGACTTCTTATATACTTTGGACATGCTGTTGGGAAGGATCAGTCCCTGGAGAAGGGCATCATGCTTGGTAAAGTAGAGGGTCAGCAAAAAAGAGGAAAACCTTCAGTTAGATGGATTGACACAGTGGCTGCAACAATGGGCTCAAGGATAACTGATTGGGAGCATGGTACAGGACTGGACAGTGTTTCTTTTTGTGGTACACAGGGTCACTATGAGCCAGAATTGACGGCACCTAATAACAACAACAACAACAAGATAACCAGGCCTTTCTTTCAAAGCACCTCTGGGTGAACTTCAACCCTAACCTTTTGGTTAGCTGCCAATGGCTTTAACAATTTGCCCCACCCAGAGACTTCTGTATTACATTAGATGTAAAGTGATTGCATTATGTTATGGGCATAACTACTCCAGCCAAGGCCAACTGATTTACAGCAGCAGGTAAAAAAATTAGAGTAATGGTGCTTAGGAAAATATCTCATGGGACGGGGGAGAGGGAGTTGGCAAACAAACATGGCAGGTGTGCAATATTTGCATAAAAGTACATTAGTCACATGTGACTATTCATGGCAGCAACTAAACCAGTGTTTGGCCAAACAGCAGGGAACCATATCCAGCCAAGTTGACACAAGAAATTAACCATTACAAGTTGGGAGCCATATCTTTGAGGAGTAGATTCCGTGCAGGTAAGGCTGGTTCTGGGCGTGTTAGAAAACCATAAACCACAATCAACTACTGCTGCAGCCAAGGTGAGGAACGTTACTGGGAGGCTTCTGACCTGAGCAGGAAGAACGTGAGAAGAAAGCACCTTGACCTTCCTTCAGCTTTCCCCTTTCCCTCTGTTGTTGCTAGGTACTGTCCAGTTAGCTCCGACTCATAGCAACCCCATGGTCAACAGAACAAAACACTGGCTGGTCCTCTGCCATCCTTATGATTGTTGCTATGTTTGAGCTCCTTATTGCAGCCACTGTGTCAGTGCATCTTGTTGAGGGTTGTCATGGATCGAATTGTATCCCCAAAAAATATGTGTGTTAATTTGGCTAGGCCATGATTCCCAGTATGGTGTGATTGTCCACCATTTTGTCATCTGATGTAAATCCTAATCTCCGCCTATGGTTAGTGAGGCAAGATTAGATTATGTTAAAGAGGATTAGGGTGGGAGGCAGCACCCTTACTCAGGTCATATCCCTGATCCAGCTAAGGAGACTCTGCTTGGGGTGTGGCCTGCATCACCTTTTATCTTAGAAGAGATAAAAGGAAAGGGAAGCAAGCAGAGAGTTGGGGACCTCACATCACCAAGAAAGCAGCACCGGGAGCAGAGTGAGGGTTCCTGCTCTGAGAAGCTCCTAGGTGAGGGGAAGACTGATGACAAGAACTTTCCACCAGAGCTGACAGAGATGAGAAAGCCTTCCCATGGATCTGGTGCCCTGAATTTGAACTTGTAGCCTACTAAACTGTGAGAGAATAAATTTCTCTTTGTTAAAGCCATCCACTTGTGGTATTTCTGTTATAGCAGCACTAAAAGACTACAACAAGGGTCTTCGTCTTTTTCATTGACCCTCTACTTTACCAAGCATAATGTCCTTCTCCAGGGACTGGGCCCTCCTGGATAACATGTCCAAAGTACATGAGACAAAATTCTGACATCCTGGTGGAGCAGTGATTAAGAACTAGGCTGCTAGCCAAAAGGTTGGGAGTTCAAATTCACCAGTTGCTCCTTGGAAACCCTATGGGGCAGTTCTACTCTGTCTTATAGGGTCGCTTTGAGCTGGAATCGTCTTGACAGCAATAGGCTTGGTGTGGTTTTGGTTTGACCTGAAAGACATGGATTAAGATGACGTAAGTTGCAATCTTTTTTGGAAAATATGTCATTTTGTTACTCTATATTAAACTTGTAATTATTTACAAGTAGTTATTATAGTTATTTGGAAACCCTGGTGGCATGGTGGTTAAGTGGGACAGCTGCTAACCAGAAGATTGGCAGTTCAAATCCATGAGGCGCTCCTTGGAAACTCTATGGGGTAGTTCTACTCTGGCCTATAGGGTCACTATGAGTTGGAATCTACCCGATGGTAGTGGTTTTGGTTTGTTTTTTTATTATAATTATTTAAAGTATTTTTTCACATGAGGTTCATTGTTCTCATGGGATTAAAAAAAAAAAACAACCATTGCTGTCAGTTGATTCTGACTCTTAGCGACCCCGTAGGACAGAATAGAACTGCTCAGAGGATTTCCAAGGATACAATCTTTATGGAAGCAGACTGCCACATCTGTCTCCCGAGGAGCGACTGGTGGGCTCACACTGACGACCTTTTGGTTAACAGCTGAGTGCTTAGCCACTGCACCACCAGGGCTCCTTCATCAGATAATTGATGAAATATATTGATCCTAAACCTTGGTCCCTATTAAATATTCTCTATTTAGTTTATTTTCATAATTTCAGTGCATCTCAATCTTTTAAAAGCCTGATCTGTCTTCTCACTTGTCAGTCATCCTTCTCATTTTGTGCCAGGGACTTCTGTGATGCGCTTGCTTTTTGTATCTTCATGGTGAGATCAGCACTGACAGAAAGATTACTGGAGTTGAAGTCAGGAGACGGTATGCTGTCCCCTAACTATGGGACCAAGGAGCCCTGGTGGCACAATGGTTAAGTGCTCAGGAGTGAACCAAAAAGTTGGCAGTTTGAACTTACCCAACGGCTCCACAGAAGAAAGATGTGAAGATCTGCTTCCATAAAGATTACAGTCAAGGGAACCCTACGGGGCAGTTCTACTCTGTCACCTAGGGTTGCTATAAATTGGAATCGACTTGGCAGCACCCAACAACAACCACTATGGGACCCTGAGCAAGTCTCTTGAATGGGAATATAAGTTTTTTTTTTTAATCTGGAGAATTGGGAAGATGGCAGTAGACCATCCGTTTAGGTTGGTTTCAGCTCTAAAATTCTGTGGGTTAGTAAAACTTCCTAATGACCATGTAGAGGCAAATGTCATTTACCAGGTTCATGGTGGCTTTGTGGGTGACAGAGATGACTGAGCCCAGGGGACTGAAATGTAATCGAATCCTATGTATTGATTGAAACTAATGATGTCTGAGAAGATACGTGGAGTTGCCATGATTTGGAATTGATGCCGCAAACGCTGGTTTGGTACTTTAAGCAGCAGCTCTGGTCCAGAGGGACAACCTCAAAACGTGGCTCTTCATGGTGACGGAGTTCCCAAATAATCAGAATATGGAAAACTGATATCTCCTATGGTGTAACAAGGGTTCAAGTTATAAAATACAGGGCTGTAAGAGATTATCATCTAATTAAGCAGGACCTTCCTATCTTTCAAAGGAGGAAGCCAGTTTGGAGCATTTATAGCAGAAGAAAGGTGGAGAACAGGGTGGGAGGCTGGCTGGCTGTTGTGAGGTTGTGGGATGTGGTGTCATCAATCACCTAGCAAGCATGTCCAGGAGGAGGAGACGAGTTTGGTTAGAGGTGTATGAACCGCAAAAGGCTTAGGAAACAATTTATATTTTTAGAAAAGAGAACTAAATTCCAGGAATGTCTATGGCAAAGCCCAGGTGATGAGAGTGCCAGGTTGTGGCTTGGGTGGGCGCTGTCTCAACCTGAAACCAAAGCGTGGTTTGGGACCTATCCTGAAACGACCCTGATCCTCTGGAGTGTCCTGGCTCATGCTGTTGACCATCTGCAGCCTGGGGCTTGTTGGACAGTAGATTAGCAAAAGGTTCTAATCCTTTGGTTTGCGTAGGAAGGAGGAACCAGACAGCTGGAAGTGAGATGGAGAAAGAGGAATGCCGGTGAGTGGGGAAATGATTGGAGAACTTTTCTTGTGCAAACTTCAGTGAAAAAACCTGCGAGCCTGCACCTTGGCTCTCAGTTTGTATAACTGGATCCTCCAAGTTACTTCTGTAGTATTTTGTCTCCTACATTTTAAGCAGGGGTTTGCGTACTTACACACATCAAATCATAGAGTAATTACTCAGAAACTCCTGTGTGCCCAGTGGAGTTTTAAATACTTTGTATGTATTAATTCACTTAATCCTCCCAATAACCTGTATCTTCCTCATGAAATCCTCCCAATAATTTGATAAGGTGGGTGCTCAGCATTATCCCCATATCATAGATTAGGAAAATGAGGCAGAGAGAATTTAAGTTATTGTTAGAATAAGAGTTTAGGCCCAGATCTTCTGACAGGAGCTCTGGTGGCTCAGAGATTAAGCACTCAGTTGCTAACCAGAAGTTCAACAGTTCAAACCCACCCGGTGTCTCTTCAGGAGAAAAGACCTGGTGATCTGTTCCTGTAAAGATTACAGCCTAGGAAGCTCTCTGGGATAGTTCTACTTTGTCATGTAGGGTCTCTATGGGTCAGAATTGACTCGAAAGCAAACAACAACTATGTCTGACTTGAGGATTCATGCTCTATTATTATTATTTTTTAATAATATTTTATTGTGTTTTCAGTGAAAGTTTACACAGCAAATTAGGCTTCCGTTTGACAATTTCTACACAAGTTGTTCAGTGACGTTACTTTATTTTTCACGATGTGTCACCATTCTCATTAATTGCATTCTGGTTGTTCTGTTTCCAGTATTCTAATTTCCCTGCGACCCCTTGTCTTCTCGTCTTTGCTTTAGAGTAATTGTCGACCTTTGAGAATTTACATGCCTAACGACCGTGTCGTCCTGCTCCTGTAGCGGGTACTGTGCCCTGGATGGCTGTGGGTGCTCTGGGAAGTGTGCTGTGTTTGAGAGAAATCATAGGAAGATGGCAGCACCCTCCCTCTCGCAACATGTTACCCAGTGGGATCCATCCTGAGAATCTGCCTGGTGGCTGAGTGTTTTGAGTACTGCCCCACCCTGAGTATCGGATGGGGAGTGGACACGTGAGCCTCTTTGCCAACTGAATTTCAAGGTGTAGTAGCCCCCGAGTGTTTTTGGAATGACCTGGTGTTCTTATTTAAAATCCTGGCTAACATTACTGAATGTTTCGATCAAAAATTCTATAGAAAAATCCTGATCAAAAGGGGGAAAACGCAGAACAGAATTTAAAATTCCTTCGGAATCTAGATTTTCTGAAGCCATGAGTCCCCAAAACAACTGCCCTGAGAATAATCTTTAAGTGGGGGTGGGTGAACCAATAAGTAAGGTAATTTCAGCAGATAAGGTGAAACCCACATGAAATTATTCACTACAGATTAGTCAGAAAGCGCAAGTAAGCCTGTGTTTACCTTGTTTACTGGGCCATCCATCCTTTCAGGTATTGTAAATTTGAAAAGAAGCCTTGATTTTATAGGGAGGTGCTGTGGGACTGGGAGAGAGATAGATGCCAGCCATACTTAGAAGCAGAATCTTTGATGTGGTGAGAAAATGTGAAATTGTTCCCTACAGATGGTCTGGTGAGCAAGGTAGCTACTGAGCTTACCTTGCCTATTGAATAATCTACCCTGTCTTTAAGCCTTTAACCTTAAACCAAAAACATCCCCTGAAGTCTTCTTTAAACCAAGTAATAGTGTAACTTAATGAATAAAGAATGTCTGCCTTGAGCGTTGTGCTCTTTTAAGAACTATCTATATGACATCAAATTGCCAACTGCAACTCGAAAGGTTAGATAGGAAGCTTAGGGTGCAGTGAGATTACGGTAATGGGGGAGGAACAATTCAGGAAAGGGAGTGAGGATGGTTGTACAACTCAGAGGAAGTAATCGATGCCACTGAATTGTGTACATAGAAAGTCGAATCGGTGTATGTTCTGCTGTGTATATTTGCAACAACAAAAAAATAAATTATTTTAAAAAATCAGTAAAAAAAAAAAATCTAGTCCTCATCCAAGACCTTCTGTATCTTCTTCTGAATCTGAAGGTTGTGAGGTGAGAATTGGCAATGGGAAAGTTTAGAAAACGCCCCGGGTGATTTGTGTGTGCACTGAAGTTTGAGAAGCGCCCCATGGAGCACCCTCTCTTTCGATGAATGTCACCTACCCATTGGCTTATGCAGACCCACCTGTGATGATCATTTGTACAAATAGCTGTAGAGATGATACATGAGAACTTCCGTAGGCTTTGGAGAAACAGGTGTGCCCTATAAATGGAGTGGTTGCAGGGTTATAGAGCTGCTTTCCAGTTTGAGACTATAGCAGCTATTTGTACAAAAGGGACCTACTTCAGGGGCCAATATTTGAAACAAAGCAATGAGCCTGAGCATGAAGAGATCATAAATACACATGTCGTGCTCAATAGCAACAGCATATGCTTTTATTTAAGAGTTATTTTACTACTAATTTGGGCTTTCAGCTCTATTCTAGGCTGTACGGGAGCTGTAAAATGATGAGCTTGGCTTTGTTAGGCTGCTCATGGGTATTTATTTTTTTTTCTGAACCCAGTCTCCTAATGTCTGAGAAAGGAACGAAACAACCATCACAGCAACACAATAATACGACAACAAATAAGCTGCACTCCTCCCTAGAAAGCCATTCTGTCACATGCAGAAATCTCTGTAATAAACAAGATGTAATTAAAAAAAAAAAAAAGATAAGGTTCATGCTTGGCTAGACTTTGCAGTAAATTGTAAAGAGGAAAAAATGCCATGTCTTATTTACAGTGAATGCATTTCATACGTGGGAACCAGGTCCTGATAGCTCAATCAGAGATTTAAAATGTCCTGCATGTTTTATAGAAAACTCTCTCCCCCCTGAAAACTAACCCACCATTGCCCAAATGTTGTTGATGGGTTGAAGGTGCTTTGACTTTGTTGTCCTGGAAGAGAGGGCCCCCCTCCCCGTGAAATCCTACCCGCCCACCACGTGAAAACATGGTAGGCAGGGTCTTTGTGTGCTTGACGGCTAAGGGCTTCATGTTGTTAGCTGCCATCGAGTCGATTCAACTCACGGCAACCCCATGTGTGCAGAGTAGAACTACTCCTTAGGATTTTCAAGGCTGTAACCTTTTGGGAGCAGATTGCCAGGCCTGTCTTCCAAGGCACCTCTGGGTGGGTTTGAACCACCAACCTTTTGGCTAGTAGTAGCGTGCATAACTGTGCCACCCAGGGACTCCAAGGGCTTCCTAGCTTGGCCTTCTTCACAGAGGTCTAACTTTGCAGTGGTTGTGAGTAGCACAGAGGGCCTGTCTTTTAGGGACGTGAGTAGTGGGGTCCATCTTCAGAAAATGGTCAAGTCTATAAATATTATCGGAAACCCTGGTGGCGTAGCAGTTAAGAGCTATGGCTGCTAACCAAAAGGTTGGCAGTTGAAATCCACCAGGTGCTCCTTGAAAACCATATGGGGCAGTTCTACTCCGTCCTTTAGGGTTGCTATGAGTTGCAACTGACTCGACGGCATTGGGTTTTTTTGTTTTTAAATAAATATTATCATGATTAACTCTAAGAAAAAAAAAGAATAGCTTGAAAACAGTCCACGGGGAAAAGCACCGTTGAGACAGTGCAGACATGACAATAAGGATGAGGGGCTGATTTTACTCCCCTGATTGGGGACAACTCCTTGCATGACTTTTCCTGGCCTTCTCCCATGGTTGAGAAATAGAATGACCTCCCGGGTGGTATATATTGAGCTCCCTTCCTGACGGTACATGCAACCGTCTGCGTAGTCTCTGGCCAAAAGGGATGTTATCAGGGCAAGTAAATATTAAATAATAATTAAAAAAAAAAACAACAACTGTTGACACAGAGTCAACCCTGACTCTTGGTGATCCCATGTGCTCCATAGAGTTTTCAATGGCTAATTTTTTGGAAGTAGGTTTCCAGGCCTTTCTTTCGAGGCCACTTCTGGGTGGACTCAAACCTTCAACCTTTTGGCTAGCAGTCAAGGATGCTAACCATTTGTACCACCCCACAGGGACTCCAAGTAAATATTACCTGTTGCCTTTCCTCTTTGGGTGTGCTTCTTGATGTTCTGTTGTTTAGTTTTTGCTTTGTAGTGGTCGAGTTTTGTGGCTTTTGTGAAGCACTGAGGACCACTTTACAAAAGATATATTATGAAAATACTTAAATTATAAAACCACCTTAGTACTTTTTCTTTCCAAGAATAGAAATGCCAGATTGGTAACTGTGGGCTTCAAGGAGTGCAGCAAACGGAAAGCTGAATTTTCTTCTTTCCCTCTGGCTGTACCTTTTATTGTTGTTGTGCAGTCAGTCGCAACTCAGAGCGACGCCATGTTGACAGAGTAGAACTGCTCTGTTGGGTTTCCTAGGCTGTGATCTTTATGGGAGCAGATCTTCAGGTCTGTCTCCTGTGGAACCGCTGGATGGGTTCGAACTGTTGACCTTTCGGTTAGCAATGGAGCGCTTAACCATTTGCGCCTCCAGGTCTCCTTCCTGGTTCTACCGAAAAGGACTTCCAAGCCAGAGGATTTATAAGTTTCCAACCTGGCAGGTGTCACTTAAGCTTTTGCATAGCTCTCTGCTGCTTCACACTTTGTAGATACCCGCACAGCCCTTTTGAAAGTCAGAATCTGAGATCCAGGATAGAAAAGCAAATGTTGGTGATTTAAAGGTCCTGGATGAATTTGTAATGTCACACTTCAAACTCTAATTCTACCCCGACCCTAGCATACCCCCTTGGCAAAGCTAGTACCAACATTAGCTTCCAAACAGTTCGTTGATATTGTTCTGCATTTCCTTAGGGACGTTTCTAGAGTGTTTATGGGGTTCCTGTGTGAGTTGGAGTTAAAAAAAAAAAAAAGAAAAGCAGCAACGCTTTGACTGAGGAGGTTCATACCTGTTGCCTTAGAATCAATTTCAACTCATGGTGACCCTGTAGGACAGAGTAGAACTGCCCTGTAGGGTTTCCAAGGCAGTAGTCTTTGTGGAAGCAGATTGCTGCATCTTTCTACTGTGGAGTAACTGGTGGGTTCAAACCACTGACCTTTTGGTTAGCAAACAAACGCTTAACCACTGTACCACCAGGGCTCCTTTAAGGACATCCACTTGGTGAGTTATTTCCTTATTCACATAGACCCAGTGGTTATGTAACAGAGCTGCTGGGAGTATTTCCCATCATGTGGTACCTTTGAAACATGTCTGTAGGCATTTGAAGACCTGCCTCCCAAAGATGCACTGTCCCCTTATTTAAATTCAAGGCGTACTTTGTGACCGTCACTGGTTCCTGAATAGGATCTTTTGGTGTATTAGTGTGCTTTGACATCAAAAGGCTTTACAGATCTCGCTGTCTAATGTTGGCCACAGCATCATAAGTGAGTTCTAAAGGAAGAAAAAAATATCCCAGTGGAGAAAGGAGGAAATAATGATAATGATAGCCATTTCCTGGGAGTGGATGTGTGCATATTTCTGAGTCCTAGACGACAGGTACAGAGAGCCGGTGGTTCAGCCTGGCTGCCATATTGTGAGCAGATAGGCCTTTTCTGTCTTAGCTGGGCTTCTCCAGCTCACCCATAAAAGAACTGTGGATGGCTTCTTTGGCAGTGATTGGAGACCCCCTGGCAGCAGATAACACAATTAATTCGTTTATTACTTAATTATTTAAATATCTGAGTGATGATTGCTAGCTTTGGGGTACAAATTGAATATTGAGGGCAGACTAACAACTCCATCCAAACTCTTCCACCTGGGTGGGTGTGGGTGTGTGTGCAGGTGGGCGTGTGGGTGTGCGTGTAGGTATGGTGGGTGTGGGTGTGTGAGAGAGAGACTTATGTAGTGCTCTCACTCAAACGAGGAGCACTGGTGGTGCAGTGGTTAAGCGCTCAGCTGCTAACGGAAAGGTCAGTGGTCCAAACCCACCATCAGCACCACGGGAGAAAGATGTGGCAGTCTGTTTCCATAAAGATTACAGCCTTGAAAACCCTAGGGGGCAGTTCTACTCTGTCCTATAGGGATGCTATGAGTCAGAATCAACTTGATGGCAAGGGATACTCACGCACACACCATCTCCTCCTTTGGGGGGTAGTTTGGGTTGCCGAGGGTGTAAAGTGATAATAAGTGTAGGGGGGATATAGTCTTAGGTATCTGGGAAATCTTATTTGACAAGTGAAATTCCCAGTAAACAGTCCTCACTTGTCACTTTGCTCATTATTCTCTCAATGCAAACTTGAACTTATCCTAAATCATTATCCGTTAAATTGCTGTGCCCAAGAGCAGGGCTCCAGCACAAAACCGGGGGCTGGTTATTGAAAATCCTGAAGCACTTTTCTGTACAACTGTTCCAACGGTGGAATCTCATCTTCAGCAGGGATGATGAGGACAGAATAAAAATATGGCCCAGAAAGCATCGAGGTGATGGAAAACCTGGCAGCAGATAGCTAGTGATGGTCACACAACATGATTAGTGTAACTGGTGGCACTGAACTGTATGTGTGAAAAGTGTGGAATTGGTAAATGTTGGGTTATGTATATTTTTACCATCCAAAGAAGAGCCAAACCTGTTGCCATTGAGTCGATTCTGATTCATAGTGACCCTGTAGGACAGAGCAGAACTGGCCCATAGAGTTTCTAAGGAGCTGCTGGTGGATTCAAACTGCGGACCTTTTGGTTAGCTGTTGAACTCTTACCCACTGGTGAGCTTAAGGTAATTCATGTGAGTCAGTGAGTGATGAACGAAGCTTTGCCGCTCCTGCCAAGGGAAACTATGAAAGGGCCCTTGGTCGTCTCATCCATAAAATGGGAATAATTTCTTAACAGAATGCTTGCCCACAATGGCTGTTACAGTGGATATCAGACATTTTATGAATATATTTAAAAAACAGTTAAAAATGATCCAGAATGTATATCATATATACACACGTATATCTGTATGTATGCGTGTGTGTGTGTGTGTATACACATATATGTATATGTTGTTAGTTGCCATCAAGTCAATTCCGACTCATGGCGACCCCGTATATGAGAGTGGAACTGCTTCATAGGATTTTCAAGGCTGTGATCTTTCAGAAGCAGATCACCAGACACTCCTAGGTGGGTTTGAACCGCCAACCTTTTGGGTAGTAGTCTGCCGCTTAAGTGTTTTCTCAAGGTGTATATATATATATATATGTATTACATTTGAGTCACTTGAGTCAGATGAAATCACTTGAATGCGTTAATTGTAAATGCAAACTGGGCCACAGGGAATGCCAGGGCCTCGGCTGCCTCTGGGGCCTGGGTGCCATGTCCCTTGGTCTCTGCTGGATCCTGGCAATGACGTCACAGCAGCTGGCATGTATTCCAGCAGCTTCTCTTCTGGTCACCCACGGGCTTACCCACCCAGATGGGAGTTTTCGTTATACCTCAAACTAGAGAAGGCAGAGTGGCCTTGTGGTTGGTTTTTTGTTTGAAATCTACTGCGGTATTTTAGAACGATTCCCAACTCTTTCATAAAAGAACTTTGGTGAAATAGCAGCGCAGCTGTAAAAGGCTCTTGACGGAATGGAAGGGCTTCATTTCCGTGTAAGTATGCCTTGCAGACCGAAAAGCACTCCCCTGTCCCCGTTCACTCCCTTTCATTTCAAGGCACTTCCCACCATCATCTGGAGGTAGCCATGCAGTTGAAAAAAACGTTCTGATGTTCTGGCGAAAAACAAAGACTAGTGTTTGACAAGTATGTTTAAAAGAAACTTTAAGTTCTTCATTTAGTTAACAGCTATGAGGAGTGGTGGTTGAGTGGTAAAATTCTCGCCTTCTGTGCAGGAGACCCGGGTTCAATTCCTGGCCAAAGCACCTCATGCATAGCCACTGCCCGTCTGTCAGTGGAAGCTTGTGCGTTGTTGAAGAGGTTTCAGACAAGCTTCCAGACTAAGACGGACTAGGAAGAAAGGCTTGGAGATCTACTGAAATCTCAGCCAGTGAAAACCCTATGGATCACAGTGGTCCGATTTGCAACTGATCGTGGGGATGGTGCGGAATCAGGCAGCATTTAGTTCTGTTGTGCACAGGGTTGTCGTGAGCCAGGGGCAACTTGCTGGCAGGTAACAACAGCAGCAATTGCTCTGCGCACCACTATGTTGTTGTGGTGGTGTGCCATCGAGTCAACTCCGACTCCTAGTGACCCTATAGGGCAGAGTAGAACTGCCCCATAGAGTTTCCTAGGCTGAAAATCTTTACAGGAGCTGACTGCCACATCTTTCTCCCACGGAGTGGCTGGTAGATTCAAACCGCCGACCTTTCGGTTAGCAACTGAGCACTTTAACCGCTGTGGTACCAGGGCTGGTCTTTAGTAAGCATTTAAATCTTTTAATAATTTTTATATGTAAATATTACATCCATAATCCTGGCCTCCTCTGGGGGACAGCAACCTGAAGGCCTCCGAGCCTGGGGTTTGGAATGGCTGAATAATGGATCCGAAAGCTTAGCCACCAGCGGGTCTGCCTCTCCAGTGGTTTAGAGGTAGCTGAAGGAGGCCAGAGGCACTACTTGTGTAATTCTCGAAATCTGGAAGACCAGGGAGCCAATTAATTTCCCCAACCATAAAGTTTTAGAGCTGGCTGGTATCTCAGAAATCTACTCAGCTCAGAAAATTCCTACCTAGTCAACACAGCATTTTTATTGCATCTTATCGGAGGCCCTCGAGGCTTCATAAAACTAGGAGTTTTACGGTATTTCTGCTAACCCTGTGTAGTTATTGGAGCTAACTCTCTTGGCTGGGCATGAACAAGCCACTTTTCTGGACCTTCGTTCTCCATGCGTGAGACGAGGTGGTTGGATTAGAGATGATTTCTAAGATCCCGTAGTTTTCTGATATTCTTTCATCAGTGCTCAGACCTGGGTTCATTACTCAAGTCTGCATTGGGGAGAGAAGTGAAATAGGTCAAAACAAAACAAAACAAAACAAAAAAACAAACCCTCAAACCCCCAATCCACAACATTGAAAAAAAAAAATCTGGAATCCAAAAAAGAGAAACAAAAAAACATCCCTCACGGCACTGTTTCCATGTGCGTGACCAGGGTGTCCAGATCCCCTCACGTGGTCATACAAGGGCAGTTACAGGTACACGTAGACTTAATTAACAATAAATGAGAATTTTTCCGATGACATTCTTGCTCTTGGAGCCCAGATTTTTCTCAGTGTTTATTATCTCTGATTATAAAGGTCAGATTTGGCCATTGTAAACCAAGTATGCCAAGTATTTCTGTACTTGGAAAATATGGAAAAATGTAAAGGAGGAAAAATTTAGTAGATACACCAGTCAAGCAAACAACTTTTTTTTTTTTTTAAATTGTGCTTTGGGTGATGGTTTGCAGAACAAACTAGCTCTCATTAAACAGGCAGTACCCATATTGTTTTATGACATAGGTTACCAACCCCACAACATGTCAGCACTCTCCCTTCTCTACCTTGGGTTCCCTATTACCGGCTTTCCTGTCTCCTCCTGCCTTCTAGTCCTTGCTCCTGGGCTGATGTGCCCCTTTAGTCTCGTTTTGTTTTATGCGCCTGTCTAATCTTTGGCTGAAGGGTGAACCTCAGGAGTGACTAAAAGCTAAAAGGGTGTCGGGGGGCCATAATCTCGGGGTTTCTCCAGTCTCTGTCAGGCCAGCAAGTCTGGTCTTTTTTTGTGAGTTAGAATTTTGTTTTACATTTCTGTCCAGCTCTGTCCGGAACCGTCTACCATGATCCCTGTCAGAGCAGTCAGTGGTGGTAGCCGGGCACCATCTAGTTGTACTGGACTCAGTCTGGTGGAGGCCATGGTAATTGTGGTCCGTTAGTCCTTTGGACTAACTTTTCCCTTGTGTCTTTAATTTTCTTCATTCTCCCTTACTCCTAAAGGGGTGAGGCCAGGGGGTATCTTAGTTGGCTGCTCACAGGCTTTTAAGACCCCAGACGCTACTCACTTTTTTTTTTTTAATACGTCACATTAACCTTCTTTTTTTGCATGTATATAAAATATTTCTTTGCCCTTTTCCTCTTTTGAGATTTGGAAGTTATGAATCCTGTTTTTGTTATTTAAAATTACCTTTACAATGAAATGTTTTAAAGCTTATTTTTCTCTCATTACCCAAATCGTGAATGACATCTCTGCTGCTTCTCCCTGGTGTGATGAAAGCATTAGAGCCTCTTTCTACAACTTCTTTGCCCTGGAAATTTAGACTGGGATGACTATTATAATTGTAAAATTATTGTTTTTATTACATGTTGCATTTTCTAATTCAAAAACAATTTCCAGAGTTCACTCTGTGTGCTTACAAGCTTATAAATGACATTTCATTTTAATTAGAACGTTTTAGTTTTAGAGCTCATGCTTCCTCCCGGGGCTTCCATACTAATAACTTCTTCATTCTTGAACTCTAGGTTTTGGATCCTTTCTCCACTGGTTGAAAGGCTTTTAAGGAACTTTTTCAGAAAGTGTACATAGTGTGATGCTTTCTGACCTTGTGTATTCTAAGGATTTTTTTCTGTTTACCAAAGAATGATAGTTCTACTGGATTTAAAACAATTGTATCCTCACCTTTTTCTTTTAAAGCTAAAAAAAAAAAAAAAATCCAAAAAACCCATTGCCGTTGAGTCGATTTCGACTCATAGTGACCGTATAGGACGGGACAGAACTGCTGTATGGAGTTTCCAAGGAGTGGCTAGTGGATTTGAACTGCCTACCTTTTGTTTAGCAGCCAAGCTCTTAACCACTGAGTCACCAGGGCACCTCTTAAAGCTCAGTGGTTGTTAGTTCATTTTCATTTCCAATTCTTAATATTGTGGAAGAGAAGTCAGGGATCAATCTACTCTTTGCTGGTAACCTTCCCCCCCCCACGCCCCCCGCCTGTTTTGATGCTATGAGATTTTCCTTTTCTTCAGGTGGGACATTTATCATGTCTTTTCTCCCTTAGAATCCAATCTGCTGTTCCCTGTCTTTATTGTGGCTTTAAATGAGAAAAGCTTGTTTTTCATCTTTAAAGTGACAAAGGAGGAGTCGTTGGGCAGTCGACATGGTTAAACGCTCAACTATTAGCTGAATGGTTAACAATTCGAACCTACCCAGGGGTCTCTCAGAAGACGGGACTGGTGATCTGCTCCTGAAATGTCACAGCCTTGAGAACCCTATGGAGCAGTTCTGCTCTGCACACCTGAGGTGGCCATGGCTTGGAATCCATGGCAACAACCATGTCTTAGGAGTTTCCCTTTTATGAGTGTATATTCTAGTTCCATAAGGTGCCCACTTGGTTTTTGTTGAGGAGACCAACTGGAGATTCTCAAAAGTAGTCTCCTCTTCTTGCAGCAGAACTCTTTCACAGGAATGCTTTTACTGTGGTCCCTCATGGGATTTCCTTAAGTTGACTGGCAGCATCTTTTCCTGCGACCTGTCTCACTCTTTCTCTGTTCACTCCTGTGAAGGAACGTCTCTGCTTATGCAGAATTAAGCGTAGGGATAGGGTGTCTTTGTCATCTGGTGCTGCTGTAACAGAAATACCGCACGTGGATGGCTTTAACAAGCTTCTCTGCATGGGGACCCTGGGACCAAAGGATGCACTCTGCTCCCGACACTGCTTTCTTGATGGTATGAGGTCCTCAATTCTGCTCACTTTCCTTTCCTTTTATCTCTTGAGAGAAAAGGTGGTGCAGGCCACACCCCAAGGAAACTCCCCTTACATTGGATCAGGGATGTGACCTGGTAAGGGTGTTACAATCCCACCCTAATCTTCTTTAACATAAAATTACAATGACAAAATGGAGGACAACCACAGAATACTGGGAATCACGGCCTAACCAATTGGATACACACACTTTGGGGGAGACGTAATTCAGTCCATGACATAGGGTATCAGCCAGGGTCCAGGCAGGATACAAACTACACTGGTAATTTGAAGGAGAAAAATTCAATGTAAAGTGTTATTAACCAGCCAAAGATATTAAGTACTAAAAAGGGAGAAAAGGGGTTCTGGGGGAACACACGGGTGGCAAATGCAGTGAGTAATTATTTCCTCTAGGGCTCGAGGAAGCCCTGTAGTGCAGTGGGGTTAAGTGCCCGGCTGCTAACTGAACGGTAGATGGTTCAAACCCACCAGCTGCTCCATGGGAGAAAGATGTGACAGTCTGCTTCCTTAAAGATTATAGCCTTGGAAACCCTATGGGGCAGCTCTGCTCTGTCCTGTAGGGTCACTATGAGTTGGAATGGAATTGACTTAATGGCACACAACAACAACAACAACAGGGCTGGGCGGGGACCCTCTGAGGAAGGAACCAAGAATTTAGAAGGGGGATTCCTGCCCTACCCCCCAACAGGGTTAAGATTGAACTTCATTAGTGAGGGTGTGGCTCCAGCTCACTGTATGGTAGAGAAATTCACTGGGACCCATACAAATTCCCCATTAGGGTGCTGGAGAAACTTGCTAGAGAGTAAACACCACTGGGCTTCCCACCTGCTGTGGCAGCAATGCAATAGAAGCAAAAAGGAAAACACACCAGAACTAGGAAGAGAAGCCCCTTCCTCCTCTGTGTCTTGCAGCTCCCCCTATTGGCAGAGCCTAACACTTCACCAACTGGCAAAGGAGAAATGTTTACAGGGTCCAGCTCTCGTGTCACAAAGCAGAACAAAGAAGGGTAGATTTGGAGTTGATAGTCAAAAATTGGTAAGTGACACGGATGGGCTCTCTGAGGCTTAGGAGAAGGAAGGAAGGAAATGTTTGTTTTTAGTGTAGTTTTATATTACTTGGCCAGAAATCCAGCAGCCTGGAGGAGTCAGGAGGGTGCTGGAGGGCACTGGTGGCAAGGAGCATCACCTTGGTATGGGGGAGTGCCCTTTTCATTCTTGTTGGACAACCAGGAGGTGGCTGGGACAGTGCCCTTGCTCTGTCCTTGCCATCAGCATCCACGGTAAACGGGAATATGCATTCCTGAGGCTTTTCCACCCAGGGGGCTCCTTGCCTGGATGGTAGGGTTCAGATAGACGCTCAGTTGTCTTCATGAGCTTCTTCTGGGTCTTCTTCCATTTACTTCTGTGCCGGGGAGTTGTGGATAGGGTCAGTCTCTCATCGTCAATGCCATTTGCTCTCTTATGGAATAGAAATGCCTTGACATTGCTGGAGGATGAATGTTCTGTTGTTGTTGCTAGCCCCCAACTCATGGTGACTCCATGTAAATGGAATTAGACGGTTGTGATCCATAGGGCTGGCATTGGCTGATTTTCAGACGTAGTTGGCCAGGCCTTTCTTCCTAGTGCATCTTAGTCTGGAAGCTCTGCTGAAACCTGTTCAGGATCATAGCAACACACGAGCTTCCACTGACAGGTGTTGGCTGCACATGAGGTGCGCTGGCCAGGAGTGGAACCTGGGCCTCCTGCATAGAAAGCAGGAATTCTACCCCAGAGCCACCACTGCTCCTGGCGTGAGTGTTAACCAAAAAACCCAAACCTGTTGCTGTCGAGTCGATTCTGACTCATAGCAACCCTACCCTATCTAAAGTCCTTAAAGAATGTAAATTTTACCCGTTTTTTATATTCTTTGGGTGATTTTAACGAGACTCTAGGAGAAGATGCATGTAATTACACCATCTTTTTACCAGGAAGTCTCATATTTTTCAATGTGCCAAAAACCTTTTTTCCTAGACTTATTTTGACCTTATGCTTTTAAAGCGTGATTTTCTTAGCCTGAGTTTCCTATGCTTTTTCTAAGTGAAGTTGGAATTATGTGACACCATCTCAGGGCGAAAATACACTGTGAGTTTTCCCCACGTAATTTTTATGGGCATCATCTATATAGTCCAACTCTAGCATCTTAAACAAACCTCATCATCGGAAATATTCTAGTCTTGTCAGGTTAGTTAACATCACGCTGATTCGTGGATTTGGAAGCATTTGGCTTGTGTCCTTTTTCTTTTCCTGGCTCAGAGGAAACTTGTAAGGTTAATACAGAGCGTTCTATTTTAGTCAGACTGTTTACTAATTGGTAGAACATGACATTTGTGTTAATACATTAAGGCGGAAGAGTTGGGAATGTGTATCGAAGAAACAAATTTGATATTAAATTTTGAAAAACGACAGAAAATTTCTCACTCTGGCAGTTTTGCAGTGGGGGTATGAACATATTCAAAAAAGCCAAAATGAAAAGAGAAGGGCTTTATATAGTACGTGGAAATAAAACAAATATTATGGTACTTGCAAAACAACCCATTCCACTTGGCCTTGAATCCCCTTTTGTTCCGAGTCTGTGTGATGCTCCCTTTTCTGTCTGGGCTGTGTTGCTGGCGCAGTGGATGGGGTGGCTGTGAGTCAAGGAAAAGCTGAGCAGAGACCCAGAGGTGGCTTTGCCTTCGGGAGGGACTGGTTGGAGTCCTTCACAGCCTGGGGGAGTTCTGGGAAGAAACAGAGACTCAGCCAGCTCTCAACTCTTGACGGGATGAGATGGACTTCATTGCCCTTTGGTGATTTCCAGAATCAAACTTTTTTCTTTTTCCTTTCCTAAAGATTAGGAGCAGTGCCTGTCTTAATCAGCAGGGCTCTCTCTTCTGCTTTCAGATGATGAGTAATGAGTGTGTCCTCCAACCACATCTACAAAGACAGCTTGCCGGGATTAGGCTCCCTCTGGATTCTAATGGACAGGGACCGATCGCACATGACTGGATGCTCTCTGGCTGTTTTTAACTCTAATATATGTCTTTTGAAGGTCACTTCCTTGTGTGAGAAAATGGAAATGAAGTTGGATTTAAATAGTTTCCTCTCTAGTATTGTTTAATTTTGTACATCTTTTCTGAGCAGAGGGAATGAGTCTTGGTAAGATGAAGTCCCTGAGTGGTGCAAATGGTCAGTGTGCTTGGCTGCTGAATGAAAGATTGAAGGTTGGAGTCCACCCAGAGGGACCTCGGAAGAAAGGCCTGGTGATCTACTTCTGAAAAATCAGCCACCGAAAACCCTATGGAGCACAGTTCTACTCTGACACACATGGGGTCGCCATGAATCAGAGTCGAGGTGATGGCAGGTGGTTTAGGAAGGAGATGAACCAAATGGGGATGGAGATCTTGTTTAAACCATATAAGAAACCCAATAAATTTAGTTTTTTGAAATAAAATTAGCAGCGCAGAAAATGAGACAGCCAAGGAGAACCTTGAACTAATGTATAAATGTTATCTCTCTGTGCTTCGTTGTGTAAAAGCTCTAAATTTTTGGTAGTTGTATCCATCAATCATTTCTCCTGTTTGGGGATTCTTATCTTACTTAAGAAGGCCTTCTTTATTACAATATTTAAAAGATATTCTTGGTGTTTTCTTATAAAATTTTTATACTTTCTCCCCTTACCTTTATCTCTCTGTTCCTTCTATAGTTTATTTTTATATATGATACAAGGCAGGAATCTAGTTTTTTTTTCCTCAATAAATGGTCAACTCTTCCAGCATTGCTGAATAAGGTCCACTCTTTTCCTACTGAGATTATATACTACCATTAGCATAAACTGCATCCTAATTTTTGCCTTGTTCTCTTACTTGATTCTCTCTTCGTGGTCTATTTGTCAGCTGCTGAATCTCTACATTTCACAGTTCACAAAAAAAGGTTCTTATAGCATTGAAATATGTTTTCACGTCTGAATGGGACCTTTTCTCTCATTGCTGGTCTTCAAAATTCTGTTGATCTTCCAGCTATCCATTTTAATCACAACGGACCTCAGAATCAGCTTGATGCGTTTCATAGAGATATCTTGCATTCAGTTCACAGATAAATGTTGAGTCTGACTGTACAGATTCTTGATAGTTTCTCCATTTGTTTAGGCGTTTCTTTGTGTCCGGCAGTGAAATCTTGTGCCTTTCTTCATCTACGTATTTCACTTTTATCAGTAGGTTTCGTATTGTATAGTGGACACACACACACACTTGAATAGCATGAGATCTCAATGGGCCTTCATTTTTTAATTGGTTGGTTGTGTGTAGAAAAGTTATTTTTTTCTATGATGGTCTTGTGTCTCACCAACCTATCAAACATGTTTATTTGCCTTTTTTTTTTTCAGTTGATTTTCTTAGATTTTCTAGTTATCCCTTTCTGATATTTATAACCTCATTTGTTTTCTTGCATCACTGCCTTGTGTAGGACCTTTGACACATGGTTGAGTTCTAGTGGTTCAAACTAAAACCAGACCCTGTTGCCATCATGTTGATCCTGACTCCTAATGACCCTCTGGCTGGCTGATAGCGAGTGTGCTTGTCTTCCTTCTGACTTTAGTGAATAGGCTTCTAATACAGCACCATTTTTAGAAGCTTTATTTCTTTATTTTTTAATTGCAAATTAGGATCAAATCTTATCAAGAGCTTTTTAAACCTCTGTTGAGGCCATCATCTGGTTTGTGTTCTTACTCTGTTCATGTACTGGATGACATGAATAGATTTCCAGATGTTTAATCGTCCTTCATTCTGGGGTAAACCATGCTTGGTGGTGGGATTTGGTTCTTAATAATATTATGCTTTCCTGCACTAATAGCCCAAATATATCACCTCTTCTGGTATAATTTGTTACGTGCCTTTCGAAGTCTCTTCCACACTGTCTGAATTCTGCCATCATATTACATGTTTTGTAAGAGCTAGAATTTCTCTAACTGGAGTATAAAAAGGAAGTGTAAGTAAGAAATAAGATAGGACAAGTCCCATATGTTTTGTTCCAATATTGTAAAATGTACACATCACACTGCTAGATGGACCTAAGGTGGTGTTGGTTCAGGATAAATTTCTCTTTTGTGCATTGTTCTTTACAGCAATGGAACTCGTAAATGGTGTATCTATCTCTGTATTAATCTGGTGAGATTTAAGGATTACGGTGACATAAGTGCGTTTATTCCACGTGCTTAATCAGCATAACCCAAGTGCTTAATCAGCGTAATAGCAGCAAGAATTTGTATCACTTGTCTAAAGCGTCCGTGTGCATGACATTCTGCATGCGCTATCTGAATTAATCTTCACAACCATGGTGGGTAAGCCAAATAGTTACCGTTGCCCCATTTTATAGGTATGAAACTGAGGGTCAGAAAAGGCACGTGGCTCAACCTAGGTCACAAAGCAAATAAATGATATAGTTGAGATTAGACCCATGTTTTCTGAATCCTACACCGATATTCATTCCATCTCTGCCTTGGATTGCTTGGATGATGAAAACTGGGCCTTTTTATTCACAATAGCCAAAAGGTGGAAACAACTCAAGTAAGTGTCCGTCAACAGATGAATGAATAAACAAAACACGATACATACATTATTCATAGATGAGTATGAATATATATTATTCGGCCATAAAGAGAAATGAAGTCCTGATACATGCAACAACGTGGATGAACCTTGAAAACATTGTGTGAGTGAAATAAGTCAGACACAAAAGGACAAACATTGTATGATTCCACTTATGTGAAAGAGCTGGCTCAGGCAAATGCAGAGACTACAGCTTGTTAGTGGTTAGCAGGGACTGGAGGGAGGGGGAGTGGGGAATTATTGCTGAAAGAGTACTGAGCTTGTCTTTAGGGTGACAAAAAACATTCGGAAATGGACAGTGGTGACGGTTGCACAACACAGTAAACGTAATTAATGTCATTGAATTGTACACTTAAAAATGGCTAAGATGGCAAACTTTTTGTTATATATATTTCACCACAATAAAAACAAACAAAACATTGGGCCTTAGTATGTGGCAGAAACTGGCCCAGAAGCAAAGAACCTTTTCTTTCCCTTCCACCTCTCGCCCACTCCAGCCAGGACTTGCAGTATGAAGAAATCAGCAAGGAGTCCTCAAGGAACACTTTATGCAATAGCATGAAGACTTTGATTTTGAGCAGCCTTTTGTTCTTCTCCTCAATGAAGGCAGTTGCTAAGCCACAGGGACAATGCATGGTTTTAGTATGGCGGTACATTTGTGAGCCCCTTTGCATCAAAGAACGCACAGTCCTTCACACACACTGACTTTGACAAGCTGGCTACTTAGTGTGGGCAGGCAAGAAAGTAATTCAGTCTCCAGGTTGTGCTCATGAAATTATGTCCAGGAGAGATGCTGCAACAACCTGAAACCACAGAGTAAATGAGGGGTAGACTGGGAGGACCAGGACTCCTGCGGCCTTCTCCACCTCCCATGCCCTTTTTTTGTCACCAGACTTAATGAAGTTCAGCTGTCCCAGGTGGAGGACGCTGTCTTGGGTTACCCTGAGCACTGATAAACCAGGGGGAGCAGAGTAAAATGTGCAGTGACAGTTTTTATTTTTCACTCATTACATTCTAGCACAATTCTTTATGTGGTACACACAGTACAAGCTTGGGAAAGACCAGCATGCTGCTTTTTTTTCTCTTTAGAAACGTTTTAGGATATCACGATGTTAGCTCTCATGATGCTTTTGATAATTTAGATATTTTACTGGGTGTCATGTAAACATGAGTCTTTAAACATCTATGATAGAATGGCTGTATGTAGACTGGCATGACTGTTTAGAATCCCCAGGATCCCCAGCCGCAGAGCAAGCATCCACCCTCCAGGTCTTTTCCCTAGGCCTTTACCAGATGCGTAGGGTGGTATGTGGAAGGAGAGGGTAAGACAAAAGCTGAGAGGGTTTCCTCTTAAGGAACATATGGCCTTACCCAATGGAAGGAACTGGTCTGGTGAAGGCTGGGGGGCGGGCAGGAGGGCTGAGATAAATCCCTTCTAGTCACCAAAGGCTAAAGTCAGGGCAGAGAGATCTCCAGAGGTGCAGAAACTCAGGGCTGTAATGGAGCATGAAGAGACCTTCTTAACGACCCCAAAAACTGGCCCCTGGGCTTAAAGCTGAGGGAGATCTTTCCCAGTTTAGAAAATTGGTGGTCTAGCTGTAAAACGTAAAGAGATCCCTGGAATCTTGCCAGTACCCAGATCCCTAGCCCTGCTGGGAGAATCCTGATCTCATCCTCAAAATATCTGAAGCCAGTGGTGAATTAAATCTAACTAAACAAACAGACAAAAAACAAACACACTGTCGAGTTGATTCTGACTCATAGTGACCCTATAGGACAGAGTAGAACTGCCCCATAGGGTTTCCAAGGAGTGGCTGGTGGATTTGAACTGCCAACCTTTTTAGCAGCTCTTAACCACTAACTAAAGCTACAGTAAACCCAGAACCAGATCAAGTATAGATTATATTGACTCACCTGGCAACCGCCCCACCACCCTAGTGACCTGATAGAAGGAGCATGGTCTTTTCTGTGGATAAATATTATTAACTAAAGTTACTCCTGTTCTTTTACACAAAATGTTTGGCATACAATAAATTATAAGACATATGAAGAAGTAAGCGATTGTGACTTATGGTCAAGAGAGGAAATAGTCAATATAAGTAGACCCAGAGATAGTCCAATTCTATAAATTTCAAGAAGGGACTTTAAATGATTATGCTAAATATACTAAAGTTTCTAGTAAATAAAATGCATAGCATGCATGACCAGATTGGGAATTTTAGCAGAGAGATGGAAACTTTTTTAAAAAATCAAAAGTAGAGCAGCTGAGCATGGCCTGTAAGTCTGGAAAGCCAAGGAGACGAATAGACAAGAGAAGACACTGGTGACTAGAGATGTGATTTCTGAACCCAGACTACTGTCTGTTTACTCTTGGTCTTGCTTTTATTTCCCTTATTGTGTACGTGTGGTTCATACTTGTTAACTGCAGAAAAATAAAAACAAGATGAAACAACAACAAAACTAAACACCTACAGGCAATTCCTGTGCTGGAGAAATCAATGGCCCAAGAATCTAGGCTTATAACTAAAGTCTAGATTTACTTCCATTTCCTTTTCCCTAGGAAAGAAATTTGAGCTTCAGGTACATTTGTGATTCTGTACAATCCATACATGAGGCAATGTCCTCTTTGTCTTTTTTGCTTAGCTTTGTTTGGAGAAATCACTCACTCAGAAGGGCATGTGCACCAGAAGAAAATGTCTGCGTTACAAAGCCTGGAGAAAAACACCTACAAATGTTTTTAAAATGTTACATTTGCTTTACTTTTTTTTTTTTTTTAAACATGTAAAGAGATCAAGGTTTATAGTGAGGGAGATGTGCTTTTTGCATAAGCCCATCATCAAGGCCTCTTTTCTGAAGTTTTATCAGTGAAGACAGTTTTGTTTTAAGGCATTGGAAGTATTGTCATGTCTTTTCCAAGAAATGTCAAAGGGTCATTTTGGTATCATTGAAAAACTTGAGTAAACTTTTTTTTTCCCGAGCTACATTCTCTGTTTCCTAAGAAGTCAATTTGACCTTTCTTTCTTTTTTATTTCCTTTTCAGTTTTATTTCATTTGAAGAGAAGTGAACTGGTCCACACAAAATGTGACTTGACATTGTACCTTTCAGTCAAGGACAAATAATGAGTCTGAAACAGACCCCAAATGCTTGCTGAGCTTAAACCTTTTCCAGGAAATGATGGAAGCCTTCTCTTTTCATTTTTCTCTGATTATCCATTTTGTAAATTTTCATTGTCACCAGTTTTTGTGCTTTTCTGTTCACCTCGTTGGAATAGAAGTGGTGCGATATTTTAATTAGAGATTTTCCTTGGGGATAGACCTAACCAAGGAGGATTAGTTTGGAACTAGGCAGGACTGGCTACATAATTTGAAGGGCCCAGTGCAAAGTGAAAACAAGAGGCTGTTTGTTAAAAAAAAAAGCTATTAAAAACTTTAAGATGATGACAGCAGAGCATTATGTCAAGCATGGGATCCTTCTAAGGGTGGGGCCCTGTTGGGCTACATAAGTCACACACACATGAAGCCAACCCTGGGACTGGGATTATCTTGGTTTCCAGTTCCTTAGGGTGTTTTTGATATTTCTTATAGCTGCCCATAAAGATATTCTAGACTTAGCGAATTGAATGGAATGACACTTACTTTGGAGCCTGGTTGTTATTGGGGATGTACGGTCAGGATGGTAGGCTGTCCAGGTTGTGCACTGCGCAATGCTACAGTGTATCATTCACAATCTTAGTCATCATAAATTTAGGTGATTCTTGTACCATTTTTTTCCCCTGGCAGATGGTAGCAAAGTGTCTTGAGGAAGGGAGTAGCTTTGCTAATTCACACAGAGATGCCATTTGGGCAGGTAGTCAGCTGCTTTTGAGTAGAACTGCCGCATAGGGTTTTATAGGCTGTAGTGATGTTCATTTTCACTCGCCTTTCCCCACCCTGTAACATTTTATCTCTTTTCCTTGTTAAAGATCTAACTCTTGTTTGTGACTGTAAGTGCTCGTTTGACCTCACAGTGTGTGTGTGTCTATGTCTGTGTGCCTGTCATTCCTTTCTCCCCTCTCTCCTGCTCCCTGTCTGCTTCCCTTTGGCTTTGCTCTCTTTTCTCTATCTAGCCATTACTTTGCTCCCATAGCCTGGCTCTATAGAAAGACTTTTGAGAAGCTGATATTTTAATCTTAGGTTGAACTTCATTCAGGTTGTCACCTCTCCCAGGGGTATTTCCATTTTAAATCTTCTACCCTGGATGGGAAAAGGGACATTTTAATAATTTAAAGGAAACCCCATGAGCAGATGGAGCCTGTCTCAGCTGCGCTGGGAACTAGTAGCTGAAAAAGGAGTCTTGTATTTGAACTGCATTCACAGGGAGCTTACACTTTGACAGTGAAATCGGAATAAGATTTCCAAGAAGACAGTCTGATTCCCAAGCCTTTAAGGCCAGTCCTCAAATCCATGTTCTTAAGTCTGGAGGGTATCTTAGAGATACTTTGCAGGAGCCCTGCTATCAGGATTGCTATTGTGAACTGCATTGATAGCCACCCTGATGATCTAGGTTGCCCTATGGACCCATATGTAAGGTCCATAGGATCAGGGTGAAATGTGAAACTGGATGGTGACAGTGAAGGGAAGAAGTAGGTGAGATATGAAACTAACAAGGACATGGCATTTGTTCCACACAATCACTATGTCACTGTTTTCCCCATCACCTGAAAAAGGGGGAAGGAGGGTTTCATTCTCCTGCTTGCCCTTTACAGAGTCTACCCCTCTTCCCTTCCTTGGTGCTGCCCTGGATGTTCATTTTAACCTGATCTTACCTGCAAAAGAAATGGTATAAGAAGGAAGTGGAGGCAGTAGATTAGAGTCTTGTCTTGTTATGAAAGCAAGGCCGTTGGTAGCATTGCCATACACCCGCCTTTCCCCGTAAAGCTGCAAGCGGGTACCACTGAGCGCTGAAAACGAGCTGGCGTACTGTTGATCTGTAGAGAATGAAGCCTCTGTACATTTGCCTTGAACTGTTCCCTTGCACCTGATCAGGGGCCTTTCGGTCAAAGTGATAGGACTGCCATTCCTTGGTTTCCTTAAACACCTGTTGCCGTCAAGTCAGCTCAGACTCATGGCACCCGACGTGTGTCAGAGTAGAACTGTGCTCCATTGTGTTTTCAATGGCTGATCTTTTGGAGGTAGATCACCAGACCTTTCTTCCAAGGAGCCTCTGGGTGGACTCGAACCTCCAAACTCTAGGTTAGCAGCAAGCGGGTTAATGATTTGCACTAGCTGGGGACTCTGCTCTGGGGTTTCCTCAGAGGGCCCCTGCACATGCCACATAGCAACAGATTTGCTTTGGATTTAAAATGAGCCTTCTATAGAAAGGCCCTGCAAATCTTTCTGTAAGATTTAACACGGCATATCCTCTGCCTTGTAATTATACATTTTTTGTTGTTGTTGGTGGTGGTGTTAAGTGCTGTTGAGCTCATTCCCATGCGTCGTGACCCCATGTGACACAGTAGAACTGCTCCATAACGTTTTGAGGGTGTCATCTTTACAGGAGTGGATTGCCAGGTCTTTTCTCCTGTGGAGCCACTGGGTGGTTTGAACCACCAACCTTTTGGTTAGCAGCTGAGTGCTTAACTGTTGTGACACCAGGGCTCCTTAATTAGACAGTTCACACTTTGCCGTATCTCAAGATTGTAAGCCTTCAAGTGGCTGCCACCATGTCCTGGTCATGTTGGAACCCCCAAAGTCTGTCCCGGCACTTGGCATATGGAAGGTGCTTGGCGAGGTGAGAGGCTGGTCGGTGGTGCTGGGAGTCCTACAAAAATAGCATGAGGAACAGGCAGCACAGAGCACCCTTGGCTCTGTCGCACCTGGAGTTTAGAGTAATCCGAGGCCAGGCTAGATCTGCTCAGTCAAACCCAGCATCTGTAGCTGCACTTCTCAGAATAGCCCAGGAAAGAGAAAACAGAGGCCTTTGCCAAGTCTGTTGATGTCAAGGATGACAACTCCATATGCTAGGAAGCAGGAGCCCCAGGTGCACTGTGGGTTCTCAGTCCAGGATGCTGAAGTAATGAAAGGGAGAAAGATGAAGAGCGTCTGGCATTGCCTTCTCTTCTTCTCCCCTCCCCATCAGACCAGGAGGAGAGGACATGAGAATGTTAAAAAAATTGAGGTAGCATGATGATTTTTTGGATAGCCCTAGCTATCACTGTTAGACAGATGCTTGTTAAATCCCAGGAAGGGTAATTCATAGCTCCTGTGGAAAAAGTGTTTCGGACTCATAATTTGTACCGGTATCTCCATTTTCAGAAATAGACTCTTCTGAGCACTGGAAGCGTCCTAGTGACCGAGTGTGGCAAGCAGTAAGATGGGAAACCAAAAAAGCCAAACCAAGCCTGTTGCCGTCAAACGATTCTGACTCATAGCAACCCTCTAGGACAGAGTAGAACTGCCCCATTGGGTTGGTTTCCTAGGCTGTAATCTTTATGGAAGCAGACTGCCACATCTTTCTCCCACAGAGCAGCTGGTGGGTTCAGACCACTGGTCTTTTGGTTAGCAGCAGAGAACTTAACCACTGTTCCACCAGGGCTCCTTAAGGTGTAGAACACTGCTGGCTTTTCAGATGGTTTGTCGGTAAAACACACATACACCACAATATAAAACACAATTTAAAAATCCAGTCTAGTTTCCAAATGTCCTAGTTTGGTTATGCAAATATGCACATTTGTTGGGTGCTTTTGAGGGCTTGGAAATGCGGAGGTGATGCGAAGTTGTGGAAATCTGTCTTGGGTTCACTGTTTGCCGGGCCTGGGCTATGTGAGGATAGAGCAGGGGCCCCAAAGGCAAGGTCTCTGCCCTCCTGAGGTAGATGTATCGTGAGAACCTGGATGGCACCCCTACTCCGTACCAGGGAGCTCCCTGACTTTGGGTCAGCAGTTTCATCTTTCTGAGTCACAGTTTGTTCATCTCCTAAGAAAAAGGTTTAGACTTTCTGAAGGCTTTGTGCTCAACTCACAAATTTTCTCTGTGTTCTTCTTTCTCTCTCATTCAAATAACAAAGAACTGATGATCGTAAAAAAGACCCAAGAGCTTGGTCAAAGTGAACACATTGAAGGAGCGTGTAGAATAACTTGGCCTTTTGCTTTGACCCTAAAGTAAGTCCTTGGAGGGTTTTATTTGAAAAACAAACCAGAACAAAACAAAATAAAAGCCTGACACAAACTTACCTTGAAGGACCTTTAGTGAGACTGCTTTGTCTTTACCTCAGGAACAAAGACAACCGATTGCAATGTTTGATGGAGTGTGCGAAGGTGGGGTCTTCCATGCACATTTGAAGTCCACGTGGTCTACAGTTGATCAGTGCAGTCTATAGTTGATCAATGGTCTCATTCATCCGGGTGCCTTTGGAGGCATACTTCCGTTCTCTGTAGAGCTAGCTGCTGTCCAAAATTGCTTTTTTCTTTATGAAAGTAGAAAATTAATAGGTACCAAGTCTGGCTCTTCTTCTGTCTCGTGGGAATTTTTTTAACCTTGAGCACCATTCAGTCATTCACCCATTACCAAAAAACACTTACAGCGTAGCTGGTTGGGAACCTTGGTGGTATAGTGGTTAAGAGCTACAGCTGCTAACCAAAAGGTCAGCAGTTCGAATCCACCAGGCACTCCTTGGAAATAGTATGGGGCAGTTCTACTCTGTCCTATAGGATCGCTATGAGTTGAAACGGACTCGAGGGCAGTGGGATGGGCGTAGCTGCTATTGTTTTAGGCATTGGAGATACCGTGATGGACAAGACAGGCAGGTCCTGCTCTCGTGGAGAGTACATGCTAGAACTCGGAGATGGACAGTTAATAAGAAAACAAGTCAATTAGTAATCTCAGAGAATCTGCAGGTGCTGTGAAGATAGTGGAGCAGAGTGCTATCATACAAGTGTTTGGGAGTAGGAGAGGGGCTGTTTTAGTTTGGGTGGCCATTTGGTTCTGTCAGGGGAGGCATACAATGAGCTGAGACCTGAACAATACAGACACGCTAACCGTAATTGCTTGATGCTGAATTGGCCACTCATGTTAGTTAGTGTTAGTTAGAAAATTAAATTTCAAATGTAAAATGGAGCAACCACTGTGGAAAACAGTTTGGCAGTTCCTCGAAAAGTTAAACATAGAATACCATAAAATTTTTTATGGTAAGAACTACCATTGCTGTCAAGTTGATTCTGACTCCTAGGGACCCTATAGGACAGAGTAGACTGCCCTATAGGGTTTCCAAGGAGCGTCTGGTGGATTTGAACTGCCAACCTTTTGTTTGGTCAACAGCCAAGCTCTTACCCACTGTGCCACCAGGCCTCCAATTACCCAGCAATTCCACGCTTAGGTGTATACCCACAAAGGCTTGAAAACAGGTATTTAAACTAATGTGTGTACACGAGTGTTCATTGTAGCATTATTCATAATAGCTAAAATGTGGAAATTTCCATCAACAGATGAATGGATCAACAAAATGTCTGTACATATAATGGAGTATCAGTCAACCATAACGAGGGATGAAGTATACTGATACATGCTACAACATGGATGAACCTTGAAAATGTGATGCTGAGCGAAAGAAAGCAGACATGAAAGGCCACATATCGTGTGGTTCCATCTTTACCGCAAATCCATAGAGACAGAAAGCAGATTAGCGGTTGCCAGGGGCTCGGGGAGGGAGAATGTGCAGCGACTTCTTAATGGGCACCAGGTTTCCTTTTGGGTGATGAAAATGTCCTGAAACTTGATAGTGGTGGTGGTTGCACAATGTTATGAACGTGCGTAATACCACTGAACTGTACACTTTAAAATGGTCAAAATGGCAAATCTTACGCATATTTTACCACAATTAAAAAAAAAACCAAGTGTGATGTTTGGCACCAGCTGAGAGGCATTTACATATACTTAAAAATATCCTGACAACTACTTATAAACTGTCTGGTTTAGTCCTTTATTTCAGGGTAGATGCTGGTGGCACAGTGGTTAAGAGCTCGGCTGCTAACTAACCAAATGGTCAGTGGTTTGAATCCACCAGCTGCTCCTTGGAAACCCTATGGAACGATTCTATTCTGTCCTATAGGGTCGCTGTGAGTCGGAATCGTCTTGATGGCAGTGGGTTTAGTTGAATCTTTATAGGAGCAGGTTGCCAGATCTTCCTCCCTCGGAGCCACTGGGTGGGTTTGAACTGCCAACCTTTTGATTAACAGCCAAGCACTTAACCATCCTGCCAGCAGGGCTCCTTTTCAAGATAGAGCTGAACACAAATACAGCTGTACAAAGAGGCAGGTGTGCATATCTCTCCAAGGAATCCGTTCTTTCATGTCCTAAATCATTTAGAAGTGAGCAGGATGGGCTCCCCTCCCGCCCCGCACTGCACCCTAATCTCTATCGGTTTTTCAGATGTGATCCAGCCTCTCTCGGGAAGAGACTTAACACTCCCAGCTTCTTGCCTCTCCCTGTGAGTCTTAAGTGAAGAAAGAAGGCTCCAAGGATGAGGAGTGGGTAGGACGATAGCCCTGAGATTAAGACAGGTGGAGAGGGTTTGAACAGGTCTCCCAAGACTAAGCTGAAGATGTGGCTGTAGATAAAGGCAACACCAAGAAGGCAGGAAGTGAACACCGCCTGGCATTCAGATGGCTTGGTGTGAGCCCTGGCCTCTCCTGCCACTACTTGCCTTGGGGCCCTAAGATGTCATTTCAGTTCAGATATACATGTATTGTTCACGAAAATTAGTACTGTCCACAGGCTTAGCACCTAAAAGAGATAAGATATGGGAAAAAATTAAATCTTTGATAAAACTTGAAAACACGAGTTCCATAATAGTGTCACATTTCTTCGTTGAGTTAATATGTCATTATTCTGACATTTCTATCCAGGAAAGGGAGTTGCTGTTGAGCCACCCCTGACTCACGGTGACCCCATGTGTGTCAGAGTAGAAATCTGCTCCATAGGGTTTTCAATGGCTTATCTTTCAGAAGATCACCAGGCCTTTCTTCTTAGGTGCCCTGGGTGGACTTGAGCCTCCAACCTTTTGGTTAGCTGCTGAGCGCGTTAATCATTTGCACCACCCAAGGACTCCATTTCTTAGAATGGGAGAAATTGATGAAAATTCTGTGGCCCAGAAAAACTGTGGATCCCATCTACAGAGTTTTCAAGCCTCCAGTGACAGTGATGGCTATGTCTGTGTGTGTGTGTGTGTGCATGTTTTTTTTTTTTTTTTTTTTAAATTCTTAATTAGTATTCATTTACTCTCAAGTCTGTAGGAAACCTCTTTCTTTGAGTGACATGAATTCAATGCTAGCTAGGCTTTTTTTGTTACAGCTGCGAATTTTTCTGATCTATATGGTTATTAGGAAGTGGAGGTGTGTTTAGATATATTTTTGGAGGGGTGGATTTTGATAGATTCAGCCTTAAAAATAAAGCACTTCTCCAGACTGGGGGAGATATTGGGACTACAACAATTTTCAACAATCCAGAATGGTTTCTATTGGCCCTGCCCACCTAACCACTCCCCAGCAGCAATCCCTAACCCCCACAGGCACACACCTTTCTTTTTCCTTTGTCTGCTTTCCTGTGGAGGTCTGTTGGTGGCTCAGTGGTAGAATACTCACCTTCCATGGTGGCGACCCGGGTTTGATTCCTGGCCAATGCACCTCAAGCACAGTTATCCCCTGTCTGTAAGTGGAAGCTTGTGTGTTGCTAGGATGCTGAACGGGTTTCAGCGGAGCTTCCAGACTAAGACAGACTAGGAAGAAAGGCCTGGTGATCTACGTCCAAAAATCAGCCCGTGAAAACCCTACAGATCACAATGGTTTGATCCCACTGTGCAGGGGGTCGATATGAGTTGGGGGCTGACTTGATGGCAGCTAACAATAACTTCCCCCCCACACTCAATGTTAGAAATAAAAAATATACCATGTGTTCCTTAAGCAATGTTCGAATTCCATCATAAACACACATGGGAGAGAAGATAAGCATGGTCTGTTGTGTGTGTTTGAGGCCCATTGTCTGTTCTCGTTGGGACCCCCTTCTTTGGGGATTGTGAGGAGAGGGGGGTTAGGCTGCACAGGAGATTATCAATGGGTGCTTTCAGGCACCCTCTGGAGCGTGCCCCTTGGTAGTAATTACTTGTTTAGGATCCTACGTGCACGAGAAGGAGCTCACTGTTCTCAGAAAAAAAAAAAAAATTTTTTTTTTTGTATTCTCAGACAGGAGGAAAAATAAATCTTTGTAGTTTGCTGTGAAACGCCCAGCTTCCCCCAACTACAAGGACCCCTGTGGCAGGTTTAGGATTTCACCTGCAGGTGCGAAGGCTTACTCTTTTGATCCCTTCTTAACTTGGAGGCCTAGCTCTGGGAGGGGGTGTTGAGAGCCTAACCAGGCTTGTAAAAGCCACACCTGCGACTTGGAGTGGACCCTAGTGTTAAGATTGAAAACATCACCACCAAAAGGTTCGAATCCTGTGATGAGGGTCTGAAAACAAAAGACTTTTAACCTGGCATCCTTGCTCTGTATAGACATGGACTCTGTTCTCAGGACATGCCCTAGAGGATTCACATGCGTGAGTGTGTGTGTGTGTGTGTGTGTGTGTGTTGGAGGTGGGGTGTGTGTATGAAAGAGAATGAGGGAAAGAATGAGATGATTAATGGTTTCAGCACAGGACGCTCCTATTCTTGTTTTCAGTTGTTTCTTGCTAGTAGACTTGTGTGGTAACTTGCTCATAAATCATTGGTGTTCAGAGTCTCAGGGTGGTTACAACAGTTAGCATGCTTGGCTGCTGACAGAAAGGTTAGAGTCTACCCAGAGGTACCTTGGAAGAAAGGCCTGGCGATCTACGTTCAAAAAATCAGCCATTAGAAAACCCTGTGGAGTGCAGTCCTATTTTGACACATGTGGGGTCACCATGAGTCGGGGTCAGCTTGACAGCAGCTGGTGGTGGTACTGTTTACCGTAACTGCTATGTGGTTAGAACCCAGCTGGCCCAACCAACTCAGTTTCTCTCTGTGCAGCCCTGTGCCTATGACATTTGGTGCCAATACAGCCTGCTGCTCAAGTCTGGAACGCAAAACTATTTGGAGTTCTGGCCTGCTCCGAACTTGTCTGACCACATTGTTTCCAAGTGAAAGAATGCATGATGTCACCAGCACGCCAGAGATGGTCTTCGGGAGAATCAGACTGCATATATGAAGGAACCCTAGTCATGCAGTGGTGAAGCACTCAGATGCCAACTGAAGGGTCGGCAGTTCGAAACTATCAGCCACTCAATGGGCGAAAGATGTGGCAGTCTGCTTCCGTAAAGATTACAGCCTTGGAAACCCTACGGGCCAGTTCTACTCTGGCCTATAGGGTCACTAGGAGTTGGAATCAACTCCATGACAAGGGTTTTTTTTAGATTGCGTATATCTGGAAAAGGGCTATATTGTTGGAAGTAACAAAAAAGTTGTTGATAAGATGTTTATGCAGGGAGCCTAATGGGTGCACAGGCTAGGCTGGTTGCTTGATGGGTGGCTGGGGGGACCAGCCTTTGAGAAAGGTGAAATTACTGAGAAAGTTTGCAGCTGGGACTTCTGATGGCCACAGAGGGGACCTCAGTGCTGGGAGAGGCACTGCCACCTATTGCTTGTGGCTGTAACAGACGCTTTCATGGGCTTGTAAAGGGGGTTTTCTCTTTCTGTTAGGTCATTGCCTTCAGAGTGGTTTAATGCAATTTAAAAATAAGCACAGCGTTGAGTACCATAATGTGGTTAAGCAAGCTGTGTCCGATTGTGCAAGGTAACTTTTTTCTTCTATTTATGAGAGCGGTTTATATTGTATTATGCACATCCTGAGCCACGGCGTGACTCTGTGATAGCCCCAGGTAATACCAGCATTTAAGGTGGACTGCTTAAATAGACCCACAGAGAAATAAGTTTTCAGCAGGATTCCTTCCAGCACCTGAAGCATCTCACAGCTTGATCTATATCTTTATATCTTCTGACAAATCTGTTTTCTCCTCTTGATCCTCACGAATGCAATTCTCAATTAAAAAAAAAACAAAAAACTATTTGCTTTCCGTGGTTTGGTTTAAATGTTGCATGAAGTTTAACTCTAGGCTGAGCTTTGTGGTAGAATTTGGTCAGAGTAGTGTTTGATGCCCTGGGACCATTCACCCTGTCTTAGTTACCTAGTGCTGCTGTAACAGAAATACCACAAGGGAGTGGCTTTAAGGAACAGAAGTGTATTTTTTCACAGTTCTGGAGACTAACAGTCCAAATCAGGGTCTCGGCCGTATTGATTCCTTCCTGATAGGTAGCCCCGCGTGCCTTGATTCCGTGGCTTATAGACAGTCCTCACTGGCGTGTGTCTTTCCCCTGTGTCTCATCTGCACTTTTTATAACTCAGAAACCATTAGATTGAGAACCCACTTCACAAGGGCCTGGTTTCATTAACATAATAAAGAAAACTGTTTCCAAATAGGATTATAGCCACAGATCTAGGGGTTAGGATTCCAACACATATTTTGGGGGATACAATTTAATTCATAATACCTCTCTCCTTCAAGGTTTGACCACGTTCGTTGTGAACAGACAGGAGTGCGGTAAATGGGGAAGGTATCAGTTTTATGTGAATATTGTGTACGCCACGGACTGCCAGAAGAGCCAACAAATTTGTCTGGGGAGGAGAACAGCCAGAATGCTCCTTAGAAGAGAGGGTGGCCAAACTTTGTCTCACGTACTTAGGGCATGTTATCAGGAGGGACCAGTCCCTGGAGAAGGACATCACGTTTGGGAAAATAGAGGGTCAGCGGAAAAGAGAAAGACCCTCAATGAGATGGATTGACACAGTGGCTGCAAAGATGGGCTCGAACATAACGATGGTGAGGATGGTGCAGGACTAGGTAGCGTTTCATTCTCTTGTATGCTGGGTCACTGTGAGTTGGAACTGACTTGACAGCACCTAACAACAACTATGTCAGTTTTGTTTAGGGCTCTCTGATGATGGGTTAGATTAGAGAGCACAAGTGGGGCCCCTGACCTCACTGTCAGAGTCTTGAGTCTTATGCAGACTTCCAACCAAGAGACTGCTGGAAGAGCTGAAACTCAGAGCAAACACCTCCCTGGGCCTAGCAGGTACCCCTCCCCCCGCTCCAAAAAAAAAAAAAAAAACGAAAAACAGACAACCCATTGCCAACAAGTTGATTCTGACTCATAGCGACCCTATAGGACAGACTATAACTGCCCCATGGAGTTTTCAAGGCTGTAATCTTTACAGAAGCAGACTGCCACGTCTTTCTTCCCGGGAGCGCCTGATGGGTTTGAATTGCCTACCTTTTGGTTAGCAGCCCAGCACTTAACCACTGTGCCACCAGGGCTCCTTGTCTAGCAGGTGCTGTTGTTAGGTACTGCTGAGTCAGTGCCAGTTCATAGCGACCCTACGTGCAACAGAATGAAACACTGTCCGGTCCTGTACCATCCTCACAATCGTTGTTATGCCTGAGCCCATTGTGGCAGCCACTGTGTGTCCATCCATCTCGTTGAGGGTCTTCCTCTTTTTCCTTAACCCTCTACTTTGCCAAGCATGATGTCCTTCTCCAAGAACTGGTCCCTCCTGATAACATGTCCAAAGCATATGAGAGGAAGTCTTGCCATCCTTGCTTCTAAGGAGCATCCTGGCTGTGCTTCTTCCAAGAAGTCCAGCAGGTAGCAGCCACATATTCTGCTGGATCTAGCCCACCCCCTTGCTTGCTGCACCCCTCTTTGGATCTGCACTGTGCCACTCAGTGTATTTGCTATCTTTCTCAGCATCATGGCCTCTACAGGTTTGATGAAGATACCTTCAGTGTCTTCACCCAAGTTAAGTGATCAAGAGGTTGAGCTGGACCTTGCCAAGGCGAAAGTCCTGTAGCAAGCTACTAGGAACCCCTCTTGCAGTGAATGTTAACTTTGACAACGGTTTATAGCAAGTTTACTCCCACTCTCTTTATTTATAAGGGTATCATAGGAGACCATGGTGGTGGCTTGCCGTATTTCTGTATAGGGATATAATCAAAGGGAAAAATATACTTAGGCTGATATGGAGGAGCCCTGGTGGTGCAATGGTTAAGCACTCAGTGCCAACCCAAAGGTTGGTGGTTCAAGCCCACCTAGCGTCTTTGCAGGAGAAAAGATCTGGCGATCTGCTCCCGTAAAGATTACAGCCTAGGTAACCCTATGGGGCAGTCCTACCCTCTCGTGTAGGGTTGATATGCGTCAGAATCAACTGGATGGCACACAACAACAGCAATGGGCTGATGTGACCAATTCTTAGTGAAATTTTGCTGGGTCCTAGTGATTACGATTTCTTTTTCTGGCTTCTCACAAACCGTCCCTTTACTAAAGCATTTATGATATTCTCCAAGATCTCCCAAGGTGACTTCCATGCAATTTCTAGAATCTACCTTCTGTTTCAATTTGAAAACCTGAATGACAATTTCCCAGGGACCCAACTTTTGGCTCATTCTCCGTTTTCCCTGACGACTCAAGGACTTCTGATGGGGATTGAGCATCAGCGATTGCTGGCGCAAGGTCTCTAGACCTAGTGCTGGGATTCTGAGGCCGTGTTTACTGTCACCTTATGCCTCCCGTGGGATTTTTTCCAGGCCTGGAAATTGGGACCACACCTTCTTTCTTCCTAAGTTGTTACAGTGCATGTGCAAAAAAAAAAAATGTGTTTATAGCTAGAAGGCCCAAAACCCTTGATCTTCCTACAGCTCTCTACTCAAAAAACCAAACCCACCACTTTTGAGTCCATTCTGACTCATAGACAGCCCTGGGGAGTCTAAGACTGTAAATCTGCATGGAAGCAGGCCGCCATGTCTTTCTTCCGGGGAGCTGCTGGTGGTTTTGAACTGTTGACCTTTCAGTTAGCAGTCAATTGCTTTAACCATTGTGCCACCAGGGCTCCTGGTGATGTGAAACACACAATGACCAATGTGTGGGTTATGTTCTTTCATTTGCAAGTGGGTGTCCTCACGTGGGCTTCCCCAGGTAATAGGGCTTATTATAAGGGTGTTGGAGTCCCTGGGTGGTACAAATGGTGAATCCACACAGCTGCTAAATGAAAGGTTGGAGGTTCGAGTCCACCTAGGGGCACCTCAGAAGAAAGGCCCGGGGATCTAATGCTGAAAAATCAGCCATTGAAAACCCTGTGGAGCACAGTTCTACTCTGACACATGCAGAGTCACCATGATTAGGGGTTGACTTGACGGCAACTGGTTATAACGATGCAGGGGCAGTCATGGCAGAAATTGTCCCACGGAAACACACAGTTGAATGAAGAAATGGCCAGGACTTGGAATCACAAGTTCCTTGGTAACTCTAAGGACTGGGTTATCTCACCATGGTCATAGGAGGAGTTCAGATCCCTCATCTTAGCCCTGTGCCAGAAACACACTCAGCTGCTCTTTCTGCCTTATCTTTGACTCCTGTTACTTACCTGTGCCCTGAATATCTTTTCTCTACCTCAGAGTTTACCTTTACCCAAACTTTTGGCTTAATCAATAGTTTGCCCCACCTGTGGCACCTTCTCAAGCTGAAAGAACTGAAGAAAAAATTCAGGCCTCGAGTTGCGATAGTGAAGGTTTCTATGGGAAAAATATTAAACGATGCAGGAAGCATCAAAAGAAGATGGAAGGAATACACAGAGTCATTATACCAAAAAGAACTAGTCGATGTTCAACCATTTCAAGAGGTAGCATAGGATCAGGAACCGATGGCACTGAAGGAAGAAGTCCAAGCTGCTCTGAAGGCATTAGTGAAAAACAAGGCTCCAGGAATTGATGGAATATCAGTTGAGATGTTTCAACAAACGGAGGCAGTGCTGGAGGTGCTCACTTGTCTATGCCAAGAAGTATGGAAGACAGCTTCCTGGCCAACTGACTGGAAGAGATCCATATTTATGCCTATTCCCAAGAAAGGTGATCCAACCAAATGAGGAAATTATAGAACAATATCATTAATATCACATGCAAGCAAAATTTTGCTGAAGATCATTCAAAACCAGCTGCAGCAGTATATCGACAGGGAACTGCCAGAAATTCAGGCTGGTTTCGGAAGAGGACGTGGAACCAGGGATATCATTGCTGATGTCAGATGGATCCTGGCTGAAAGCAGAGAATACCAGAAGGATGTTTACCTGTGTTTTATTGACTATGCAAAGGCATTCGACTGTGTGGATCATAACAAATTATGGATAACATTGTGAAGAATGGAAATTCCAGAACACTTAATTGTGCTCATGAGGAAGCTTTACATAGATCGAGAGGCAGTTGTTTGGTCAGAACAAGGGGATACTGAGTGGTTTAAAGTCAGGAAAGGTGTATGTCAGGATTGTATCCTTTCACCATACCTATTCAATCTGCATGCTGAGCAAATAACACAAGAAGCTGGACTATATGAAGAACGGGGCATCAGGATTGGAGGAAGACTCATTAACAACCTGCATTATGCAGGTGACACAACCTTGATTGCTGAAAGTGAAAAGGACTTGAAGCACTTACCAATGAAGATAAAAGACCGCAGCCTTCAGTATGGATTGTACCTCAATATAAAGAAAACAAAAATCCTCATAACTGGACCGATGAGCAACATCATGATAAACGAAGAAAAGATTGAAGTTGTCAAGGATTTCATTTTACTTGGATCCACAAGCAACAGCCATGGAAGCAGCAGTCAAAAGATGAAACGATGCATCGCATTGGGTAAATGTACTGCAAAGGACCTCTTTAAAGTGTTGAAAAGTAAAGATGTCACCTTGAAGACTAAGGTGCGCCTGACCCAAGCCGTGGTATTTTCAGTGGCATCATATGCATGTGAAATCTGGACAATGAATAAGGAAGACTGAAGAAGAATTGATGCCTTTGAATTGTCGTGTTGGTGAAGAATATTGAATATACCATGGACTGCCAGAAGAACGAACAAACATGTCTTGGAAGAAGTACAACCAGAATGCTCCTTAGAAGGAAGAATGGTGAGACTGCATCTTACATACTTTGGACATGTCAGGAGGGATCAGTCCCTGGAGAGGGACATCATGCTTGGCAAAGTACGGGGTCAGTGGAAAAGAGGAAGGCCCTCGGCGAGGTGGATTGCCACAGTGGCTGCAACAATGGGCTCAAGCATAACAACAATTGTAAGTATGGTGCAGGACCAGGCAGTGTTTCAACCTGTTGTGCATAGGGTCGCTTTGAGTCGGAACTGACTTGACCGCACCTGACAACAATAACATGGCAGTTTGGAGTCTATTTCTTTCCATTCTCTTGTCCAAGGAAACATGTTTATTTTTCAGTGGTGGTGAAAATATATACACCGAAACATTCACCAGGGCCATGACTCCCATGTATGCAATTAGTGACATTGATCACATTTTTTATGTTGTGCAATATCCTACCACTAAGGAAACTTTTTAGATGGTGTCCACCATAATTTAGGAATGAATCTTTCCAGAGACATAGAAAACATTAAACAATCTCCCAAAGCCCTTTTGAACCTTAACATTTATTATTTTATTTCTCTGGTTGCCTCCTTCCTTTGAGAAAATAACAGTCTACCTCTAGTCTCTCACCACCTCCGTCTGTTCTTTTCATCTTGTGCTCCTATTACCGTCTGCCTGGGTCTATTCCTGTTTTTCAGGTAAGATTCTTTAGAATGAATATGACTGGCCCATGTCATGCATGTGTGGGAGAGCTCTTTGCTGGCCAGCCCAGGGATTGGCAGTCTTTGGGTCAGATGTACCTCTTTAATCCAATCAGCTGTGTCTGTGCCATGGCGCCAAACATGGCAGCCCAGAAGGAGGGGAGTTACCCATAGAAAGAGACTTCAAGCATGATTGACACAGTGGTTGGTCAGAGGGCCGGCTTACAATACTGTCACAGAGTTAGAGACATTAGCAAGTTTTATCATATTTTTTAAAGAAAACAAAAGCAGAAACCTGAGGACTATCCCATTCTACTGGGAGAAATATTGAAAAACAACAACAGAAAAAATTTGCCCGTCAGTTCCTTTTCAATGCCATAAAATGAAAAGTGTTTTAAAGTTTTTTTTCTAAGAGCTTTTTAAAAAAGCGTGCTAAGTTTTAGGGGACAGCTTTTGAGTAACTTTGCAAGATGCTCCATTTTTATTCTCCAGACTGGGTTTGGTGACATTCGTGGGGCTGAGCTGCTGTCCTGCTGGACCAACTTTGACCTTGTCATCTGCTCTTGATTTTGCTTATGTGACAGATGCCAATGGAAATTACCCTCTGACTCTTTGTTGGCATAATTCTTGCTCTTTCCTTTTAAGGATATAAGGGTTCTTGTATTTATCTGAGTATAGATCACGATCTTCTTGTCTGTGCTTTTAAATTACACGTTGTCTTTTTTTCCTAAGGGAATGTGGTACTCAGAGAAATAAAATAATAAATGTTAAGGATCCAAGGACATTTGGAAGATTATTTAATTTCTTCCTTAGTCTTTGGGCAGATCCATTCCTAAATTTTTCCAGTCACCATCTTAAAAGTCCTCCTGAGCAAGAGAATGGATACAAAATGGACAGACTTCTCTTTACTTTCCCTTGTCACCTGTGAATCTCAGCCATCTGGTTGCAGGAAACTTTACACCTTACCAAGGCAAGGAGAAGGAATTTTTTTTTTTTAAAGCTCTGATGACCCACTTATCTATAATAAACCATATATTTTCCTTTATGTATTCAGAGGAAATAAGTGGGACCCTCCCCTCCTTCCTCCTTCATACCCAGGACCGTCGGCTGCCCTTGGCAGGTGTCTCTGAAACTCAGTGTTCTGCTTGTGTGTCTTAAGGCTAAGGTTACAGGTAAAATGTTTGTGTGTGTGTATGTGTGTGTGTGTCTTCTCCGACACACACCAACTCCAGATCTCCTCTTTGACCAACTACAAAGCAGTCCTTCTGCTCTGGACTCTGACTACCTGGAGTTGGGTCAGCTCTCACAAATTAAAGGGAACAGTCCTCCAGACCACCAGGTCTACTCAAGACTTCAGATGCCAGCCATGAGCTTGGCGATCCCCAGGGCCCCCTCCCTTCTGACCTGATTTTTACAAATTTGGGGGTTCCCACTATTCCCTCAGGTCTGATAATTCACTAGAACGGCTCACAGAACTCGGGACAGCTCTGTACTTGGGATTACAGCTTTACTATAGCAAAAAGGATACATACAAATGAGGAGAGCCACAGGGTTAGGCCTGGGAGGGTTCCCAACACGAGCTTCCGTGTCCCAAAGGACACATCACTCTCCTGAGCATGGATGCTGTTCACCATGGAACAAACGGTCTCTCTCTGTCTCTCCGTTGCTGTCTTTCTGTCTGAGACACACAGAATTTTTCTGTGGTCAGTGTTATGATTCTGAATGTCTTTGGCGCCTGAAGGAAATTTTATCCAGGGTAACATTTACTGTCCCCTTAATAGTTCCCTTTTATTTATTTATTTTTTAAGCTCAGTGGACCATCCAATAGTCTCCCAAATCCCACCTCTGAGTTCTAAGACAGTAATATTGTTTGCTAAATGTTGAACTGATGGCTATGATACCTAACATAGGAGACTTAGATCAAATTCGTGATTCAGTACCAAAAGAAAAAAAAAAAAAGAAAAGCTCCTTGCCATCGAGTCAGTTCTGACTCATCGCGACCCTATAGGACAGAGTAGAACTGCCCCCTTAGGGTTTCCAAGGAGCGCCTGATGGATTCAAACTGCCGACCCTTTGGTTAGCAGCCTTAGCTCTTAGCCACCATGCCACCAGGGTTTCCTTGGGATTCAGTAGAAGTGCTTAAATATGGACCCTTTGTATAATCACAAGAAGCTCTGGAGGTGCAGTGGTTAAAGTGCTTGGCTGTTAACTGAAAAGTCGTTGGTTCGAACCCACTAGCTGCTCCATGGGAGGAAGATGTGGCAGTAGGCTTCTGTAAAGATTCCAGCCTTGGAAACTGTATGGGGCAACTCTCCTCTGTGCTATAGGGTCGCTGTGAGTCAGAATCGACTCGACGGCAGTAGGTTTGGCTTTGTATAATAAAAACCCAGAAAAAACTTTTTTTTTTTTTTTTTCTGGATTTTTATTATACAAATTCCAGCCTTGGAAACTGTATGGGGCAACTCTCCTCTGTGCTATAGGGTCGCTGTGAGTCAGAATTGACTCGACGGCAGTAGGTTTGGCTTTGTATAATGATACACATAAATACTTTGTGCCTATTGTGTAGAACTTGGTGCTAAGGGGTGGGGAGTAGGTGGGTAATTTTGGAGGTAGAGTGAAGATCCACACACAGTTTCTTTGACTTTGATCTTTATACCCCACTATAGGAGCTCTGTTCTCCTCCTGAGTAGATTCTCTGCCCACCTTCTTTTCTCCTGGGCATCCCAGGAGCTCTCCTATGTACCTGGAATGGATTCTCCGAGATATGAAGGTGTCTGCTGGTTTTCTTGTCTGTGCTGGTCCCCATGGTGATATCTGCTGCTCAGCCCTTACCTGTGCTCTTGGCAGCGCCTTGCCTGATGCCTCTCATCCATGGTGATGCTGGCTGGTTCATCCATGGTGATGCTGGCTGGCTGCTGGCTGGTGCTCCAGGTGCTCGGTTCTGTTGCTTCTGCAGCTGATGTTCCTGGGAGCCCCAAACCTACCAAATTCAGATTGTGTTCTCTGGAGCCACAAATGAATTGGGGCTTGTACTTGTCTGAAAATAAGATTTTCTTCCTCCTTTTGTGTTACTCTGTTTTCTAAGGAGGTGCTATGTCAGCTCCCAGTAGCTCAAGAACAGAGACAGATGTCCCAATAAGCACGGTGTGCACAGGCTTATGTGTGCTTACTTACTAATCTGTAGTGCACAATTTTACCTGTTTCATGTGGTGAACTCCATGTGAAATTGTGTGCTACAGATTAGTAAGTAAACACAATTAAGCCCTTACATGCTTTGCTTACTGAGTAATCCCCCGCCGCTCCAGAGGGTGTGAACACAGGTCTGACCCTTTATTTCTTCAGACGTCGTTCACAGCTTCATGGCTCCAGGACTTGGTGGAGAGGGTTGTCCTGAGGGTACTCTGAGCATTAGATACAACCAACCAAAAAACCCAACCCAGTTGCTGTGGAGTTGACTCCAACTCCTGGCAACCCCACGTGTGCCAGAAGTAGAACTGTGCTTCATAGGGTTTTCAGTGGCTAATTTTTTGGAAGATCTTCTGAGGTGCCCTGTGTAGACTTGAACATCTAACCTTCTAGTTAGCACCTGAGTGTGTTAACCATTTGTACCACCCAGAGATACAATAAAAGAAATACTGTACTCAAAAACACGACTTCTCACCCCTCAAACAATGGAGGCGTAGTTTGGGACCAAACTTGTAGGCCTGACCGTCTCATCCCTTAGGATATTATTTCATCTTCCTACAGACTGACTCTGATGGACTGTCAGTCCATCAATCGTGCTCAGACTAGGTACACCTGAAGCCCACCTGTGACTATACCCAAGGTTCAAGGCAAAACTTAAACCAGCACCAAACCAGCTGCTGTGAAAGTTGACTCTGACTCATGGTGACCCCAGGTATGTCAGAGTACAGCTGTAATCCACAGGGTCTTTAGTGACTGATTTCTCAGTAGGTTGCCAGGCCTTTCTTCTGAGGTGTTTGAGTGGACTCTAGCTGCCAACCTTTCTGTTAGCAGTGAGCACATTAGCTGTTTGCACCATCTAGGGACTCCAAGCCAGAGGTACTTGTAAAAGAAAAAAAAAGACAGAATGTACCTCACCCCGACCCCTGCCTCAAACTCAGAAAACTGGATTTTTTCCTCAGCCCTCTACAGTTCATACTTACAAAAAATTAATTCTGACAGTACCACTTCAGGCCCCTTTCCAAAGAAGTGAACTTTTACTGAGAGTGATTTGAAAGGAAGGCACAAATGGGTGTTTAAAAAGATTAAAATGCAAGGAAGGCACAAATGGGTGTTTAAAAAGATTAAAATGCAGGCGTGAAATCGGGACGTTGAGCAGGAGCTGGGGGGCCAGGAGGGGTTTGGAAAACAAGTGCGAAGCTGGACTGCAGCGGGGAACACAGGGGCTCCGAATTCAGGAGGAAAACCATTTTTGTTTCTCAATAGAAACACGGCCATTTCTTTTGGTATTTCCAAAGTTGCCACTCCCAGGGCTCGCGGCGCTTTTTCAAACAGGCGCTGACGATTTGGCATCCCGACACATAGCCGGCTTACAAATATGTGCACTCTGAGGCCTTCGCACACGCTCTCTGTGGTTTCTTTTAGAAAGTGCCTTTAAGGAACTCCGCCGTCTGAATTCCACAAAGCCTGTGCGGCTTTTATTGCCGCGGGAATTGTGTATACATTGTTTTCCCCACAGACTGCCGTTTGTTTGTGTTTTCCCACAGTTGTTGTTTTGGGGAGTTTTGTTTTGTTCTCGTGGCAGCTGAAGTGATCTGGAGTGTTTGCAGCATGACGTTAATTAGCCAAATGTTTCCACCTGGAACTTTGAACACCTGGGCTGACATAAATTGCTCAGCATCAGTGGGGGAAGCCTTTGGAATCGCGGATGCTGGGGCGGGGTGCAACAGAGCGCGGGCAGGGACGGGTCCTGTGCGCTACTCATTTCAGCAAATGCAGACAGGGGCAGGGTTTTTGGTAGAGCTGATTCTCAGCAGCCAGAGAGTCAACTCTGAGAATTTGCGTTTCCACCCCAGAGGTACTGACTCCGAATCTGCAGCGGAACAAGATCCCCAGGTGATTCTTACCTATAATAGATTGTGAGACCCACTGCTCTACTGGTGCTTCTCAGAACTGGTCCCTAACCAGCAGCATTGGCATCACCTGGGAACTAGTTAGACATGCAAATTCTCAGCAGAGGTTCCAAGCGGACTGAACTGGTTTGAAGCCCTGGTTTGAATGCAGATAGCTTAAATTTGGTGCAGTTAGGTTGACAATTGGCCCATTTTACTTCTCAATGTGCTTGCCCTTGGGCTCCATATTTTAAAATCTTGGATAGTTGGGAGGGAAGAATCAAGGTTGATCTCGTCCACTGTTAGGGCTTCTGGGTGAGAGATTAGTACCTGGATCCTTCCACATACCCCGTCCATGAGAGGAAGGCTCTGGCATTCCTGACCTACTGAACATATACAGAAACAGCCATATTCAAGTCAGATACAAGACCTTTTTGTTGTTAACACATTGGGCACCTGATAAGAGTCCCTGGCTGTGTAACTTCCTCCTGTACCCTGACTTATTAGATCTACGTTTCTTCATTTGAGAGCATTGAAGATGTTAAGAACACCCAATAAAAAATGGGCAAAGGACATGAACAGACACTTCACCAAGGACATTCAGGCAGCTAACAGACACATGAGGGAATGCTCTCGATCTCTAGCTATTAGAGAAATGCAAATCAAAACCACAATGAGATACCATCTCACCCCAGTGTTACTGGCACAGATCAGAAAAACAGAAAATAACAAATGTTGGAGAGGCTGTGGGGAGATTGGAACTCAGATGCACTGCTGGTGGGAATGTAAAATGGTATGACCATTTTGGAAAATGATATGGCGCTTCCTTAAAAAGCTAGAAATAGAATACCGTATGATCCAGCAGTCTCACTCCTAGGAATGTATCCTAGAGAAACAAGAGCCATCACGCAAATAGACATGTGCACACCCATGTTCATTGCAGTTTTATTCATAATAGCAAAAAGATGGAAATGACCTAAGTGCCCATCAGCAGAAGAATGGATAAATAAACTATGGTACATACACACAGTGGAGTACTACACAACGATAAAGAACAATGATAAATCTGCGAAGCATCTCACAACATGAATGAGTCTGTAGGGCATTATGCTGAGTGAAATAAGTCAATCACGAAAGACAAATAGCGTATGAGACCACTATTATAAAAACTCATGAAAAGGCTTACACGCAGAAAGAAACAATCTTTGATGCTTACTAGGGAGGGGAGGGGAGGGGAGGAAAGAACACTAAATAGACAATAGATAAGTGGTGACTTTGGTGAAGGGTAAGATAGTACACAATACTGGGGAAGCCAGCACAGCTTGTACAAAGCAAGGTTGTGGAAGCTCCATAGATACATCCACATTCCCTGAGGGACCGAATTACTGGGCTGAGGGCTGGGGGACCATGGTCTTGGGGAACATCTAGCTCAATTGACCTAACATAGTTTATAAAGAAAATGTTCTACATCCTACTTTGGTGAGTAGCGTCTGGGTCTTAACAGCTTGTGAGCGGCCATCTCGGATACTCCACCGGTCACACCCCGTCTGGAGCAAGGGAGAATGAAGAAATCCAAAGACACAAGAGAAAGATTAGTACAAAGGACTAATGGACCACAAGTTCCACAGCCTCCACCAGACTGAGTCCAGCACAACTAGATGGTGCCTGGCTACCACCACTGACTGCTCTGACAGGGCTCACAATAGAGGGTCCCAGACAGAGCTGGAGATAAATGTAGAACAAAATCTAACTCACAAAAAAGACCGGACTTACTGGTCTGACAGAAACTGTAGAAACCCTGAAAGTATGGCCCCAGGCACCGTTTTAGCTCAGTTCTGAAGTCATTCCTGAGGTTCACCCTTCAGCCAAAGATTAGACAGGCTCGTAAAACAAAAGGAGACTAAGGGGCACACCAGACCAGGGCAAAGGCGAGAAGGCAGGAGGGAACAGGAGAACTGGTAATGGGGAACCCAAGGTTGAGAAGGGCGAGTGTTGACATGTTGTGGCGATGGCAACCAGTGTCACAGAACAATATGTGTATTAATTGTTTAATGAGAGAATACTTTGCTCTATAAACCTTCATCGAACGTACAATAAAAAGTTAAAAAAAAGACTCCAAACTAAAAAAAAAAAAAAAAATGTAAAACCAGACCTGTTATTGAATTGTATTGTTTTCAGTTCCCCTTAATTGCTGATGATATTTCATCAGCTGTGATTTCTTCTATTTTCATTGCAAATGTAGCATGTGGTAATACTTAGTGATTTAAACAGGCCTTGGGGGCTAGCTTAGGCATTTCACAACCATCCCCAAACAATGGATTAATAATTTTTGACACAAATTCTTTCACATTTGGGGACTGTATATTCAACTATGGGGCAGTTCTACTTCCTATAGGGTCGCTATGAGTCAGAATCGACTCGAGGGCACTGGTGTTTTTTTTTTTATATTCAACTTAACAGTTTTGTGTTTTGTTTTACCCCACCAGGTACATTGCTCTATAAATACTTAAAAAGTGATTGTCCTGATTTAGAAGTTTGAAAACTCTTTGAAGGCCCCAGTTCTCTCTCCCATTAGAATGAGCTTCCATCTAGGAACCGTGTTAACGGGTAACTATTTGGCCAGGTATGGACCAGGGCTATGCAGGAGTCTTTTTTCCAGGATGACTCAGGTACCCTCTGGCTGGAGTCCTTTGAAGCGGGGCTGACCTTGGCTCTCCCCTTACCGCTCATATCTCCCCCATTTTGGCCCCCACTTTTGAGATGTACTGGCCCTCTGTTTGGACTTTGCCCAGTGATGTTGCAGAGCCTTCTGTTCCCACTGTGACCTCGAATCCTAAAATGATAATACTTCTACTTCATCTGCTTCTAAGTTGAGGATCCTAATTCTTGTGTATTTGAGCATCTTGGCCTTACACCATAATAAACATTGAGAAACACCCAAGATCTCACAGAGATTTCTACGACCCTAGCAGAATCTGTTTGGATGTATCTGCCTTTGGAAGAAAACAGATATGTCTTAGGAAATAGAGTGGAAAGAGCATTGGACTGGGACGCAAGAACTAGGCTTTCGTCCAGGCTCTAGCACTCACTGATGGTGCAACTCTGGACATGTCGCTTCATTTAACCATGCGTTCCTCAAGCTGGTTTGGAAATGTTAGGGAGTTAGACCTGGGTCCGTAAGCTCCTTTCTGGTGCTGCTAGCCAGTGTTTCTGTGAAGTTATATGTTCTGCGAAACAGAGACTTATGGGATCCGAACTCCTTCAGTGAAGCGAGGACTTCTCCCACAGGGGAATAATTGTTTGGAAGCAGGAAAGACAGGGGCTTGGATACCAGTGGAGAATATCTTTAGGGTTCTCTGTTTTGTCTTTCAGTAGAAATGATACTGAATTGGGCAGCTAGGTGAAATATAATTTTTTTCAATCCAACCCTTGAATTTTGGCCCTCAGAACCAATTTTAATACATGCAGAAATACCTTGATGAATGACTATGCTGCACCCTCTCGAAAGGGTAATCAAATGGTCTGTTCAGTCCACGTGAAGCAGGTGACGTGTGGAACCGCCCTAGGCACGAAAGGGTCCAGAAGATGTTCTTGCTTAAAAACCCCCAAAAGGACAGTGTTAGAAGAAGGACTGGTGCCCAAACTTGCTATCTTGGCTTTCTTTTTTATCCCCGCCGCCCTGCCCCCTGAGTTTGTGAGATATCGAGGGTTCCTAACGTGGCCAAGGAAACCCTGGTGGCGTGGTGGTCAAGAGTTACGCTGCTAACAAAAGAGTCGAAGTTCAAATCCACCAGGTGCTCCTTGGAAGCCCTATGGGGCAGTTCTCCGTCTTCTAGGGTCGCTAAGAGTTGGAATCAACTTGGTGGCAATGGGTTTGGTTTTTTTTTTTTTTTTTTAATGTGGCCAAGGAGCCCCGGTGTTCCAATTGATACGTGCTCTGCTGCTAACCGGAAGGTTGGTGGTTCTAAACTACCAGCTGCTCCACGGGAGAAAGATGTGGCAGTCTGCTTCCACAAAGATTTACAACCTTGGAAACCCTGTGGGGCAGCTCTGCTCTGTCCTATAGGGTTGCTATGAGTTGGAATTGACCTGACGGCAATGGATAATGTTGTGGCTGGCTGTCCAGCTTTACTCAATGATTTGCGGAGGGTGAAGGCTTGGGGTTATCGGGCAGTTCCTCAACTGTGTACATTGGGCCACCTTGGAAATGAGTGGGGAGAGGAGCCGGTCATCTGAGTTATGACCGAGCCCAGTGTGTCAACTTCCGGCTGTGTCTACAGACAGGGATACTTGTATTTAGAGTGCTTAATCCTCACATTTAAGAAATCGGGATTAAGGAAGCTGTACAAATGTAAATGTTAAAGGAAAAGAATGAACAAAAGGGTACCAGAGAGTTCAACACACAGTGTACAAACTACGTCACGAGGCAAAGGCCAGTTCTCTTTACAACCTGGCAGCACAGCGGTTTGCAGAACCGGACCGCACGTCCACTCCTTCCACAGAAACATTAAAGGGACGTGCCCAGGAAATGCCTTTTCCTTTTAATTAGGGGAAAGCGGCCTGCTGAGACCTGGGAAGGGTATTGGATTTCACCTTTAATCTCCCAGACGTCAATCTCTTTACAAGGGGCGTTTCTCCGAAAGGTACCAGTTGGAGTGCCTTGGCATGGGGTCCCAGAATGGCCTTTATCATCCCAATGACAATTTTTCTGATTTAGTTAAGAGTTTATTCAGTTGTAAAGCTACATGAGTCACGTAATTAGAGGTTTCCCTCTGTGTCAACAGAGAGGATGTTTTTGGAGCTCGGTAACAAGTTGGACAACTTTTCGGCCACACTTCAAAAGCAGCAGTCAATTATGGGATAATGTTTTTAGACTGTCAAAACTGGAATATGGCCGGTTGCTAATCATCCTAAAATAAAACCCTTGATTAATTGCAGAATGAATTATCCAAGAGTGACTAAGTTTACTTGGTCCTCATTGAAGTTTCACCAGGGTACCTGTGCTAAGCCAGGTGAACCGGAAGAGGGAGGCGATGTTTTTCTCCCTCATCAATGTTCCACTTAAACTAACAATCAAAGATAAAAAAGCTTTTGAGATCACAAAGAGAGACGGACAGGGTATCATATGAACATTTCATCCAATGAAGTGATTTTTTTCACCCTTCCTGGAGTTCGCGTCTTCCCTAAACACGGGCAGCTGAAAGGTGTATATAAAATATCCCTTCAGGGAAAAACACCACAGTGAAATTTCTCCACAGCTGTCATAATAGTAGTTCATTAATTAAATGGTATTTTTAAAATAACTATTTGAATGTTCCTTGAACATGAATGAATCGTAGCCAACGCTTTGAGAGAGAGCACAGATTAATTAAGTGACCACAAGGGCAGAATGAATATCTGGCATTTAGAAATGCAGGAGAATTCCAGCCCTGACTTTTGGCAAGACTGATGCCTGTTTTTCTGTTCTGGAGACATTTGTCTCCTAATTTGGGGGTCATAAAAAAAAAAAAAAAAAAAAAAATTTGGGGGTCATAGGTTAAGATAATGCCTGGGCTTGTGAAAGTCCTACCATGATTCTCTCTTGCTCGCTGTGTGTGTTTGTGTGTGTATGCGTTTATACGTGTACATGTTTGTATGTGTTATGTGTGCCTGTATATGTGTGTGCATGTAATGTGTTTGTGTGTGCTTGTGTGTGCCTATATTTGCTTGTGTGTGCCTATATTTGCTTGTGTGTGTGTGTATGTGTGTGTTTGTGTGTGTGTCTCTGGAAGCATTCTACATAGTACCTGGCTTGTAGGATATTCTCAATACGCTTACTTATAAACTACGTGTGTAACATTTATTACATGTATCAGGTAGTCTTTCGGGAACTTTGAAATTTAACTCATTTAATCCTCACATTACCCTCTGGGCTAGATACTCTGATTATCCCATTTTACAAATGAGAAAACTGAGGCACAGGCAAATGAGTAAGGTGCCTGGGTCACAAAACTAGGAAGTGGCAGAACCATAATTGAAACCCCAGTCTGTCTGGCTTTGAAGTCCGAGCTCTACATTAATACGCTAATATGGCCTTCTCGAAAAATCTTTGTTGAAATGGAAATAACAGTCTTGTGATGAAGAGCTTATAAGGTAAGTTCACATGTCTTATTTCATTTGGTTCTCAGAGTACCCAGTTAGGAAGGTACAGTTATTCCCGTTTTGTTATTGTTGTTGAGTGCCTTAAGTCCATTCTGACTCTTACCCACCCCATGTGACAGAATAGGCTTGCCTCATAGGGTTTTCTTGGCTGTATTTTTTCAGGAGCAGACTGCCAGGTCTTTTCTCCTACGGAGACTCTGGGTAGGTTCAAACTACCAAACTTTCGGTTAGCAGCTAAGTACTTAACCATTGGTGCCACCAGTCAAAAAAAACAAAAACAAATCCATTGCCGTTGAGTCGATTCTGACTCATTGAGACCCTATAGGACAGAATAGAACTGCCCGGTAGGGTTTCCAGGGAGAAGCTGGTGGATTCAAACTGCCGACCTTTTAGCTAGCACCTGAGCTCTTAACGACTGCATCACCACGGCTCCTCACGCCTCCAGGGAGGTGAATATTTTCCCAGAGTCACCTGGCTAGTAAGTTATAGGGCAAAAGGCTGGAACACGGACCCCTGGCATCAGCTTGGATTTTTTTCTGCTGGATCGCTGTTTGCTCCCTCGGCTGGTTTTCATTTCTCCTTGAGGGCAGCGGTTATACTCAAACACAAACCTGAGGAGTGGGGAGAGGTTTTTGTACCAAGGACTGCTCTTCCAAACACCAGCTTTTCTGAAATTCTTCCTGGTATGTCACCTTTCCCACAAACCCCTCAAAACCACTTATTTTGATGGGATTGACTCTGGGAAGTCAATGTTTAAGTAAAAATTTCCCAGGTAATACTCCATTTACTAGACACCTGTTTAGTATCTGACCCCCAAGGCTGAAGGTCTTCAGAGTGGGCCCCCCTATTTTCCACTCGTACCCCTTGAGTCTAGGGAGTAAGCTGCTTTCTTGTTTGAATCCTTTATTCTCACCTTTTGGCTATTGATAGAAACTGTAGCCAATTTGGGCTGAGTTCTCCACTTCTTTTCCATAGGCATCTTGTTTTCAATTCAAATTGTCAATCATTTCCTGAAAACCTACTCTTTATTTCTACATCTGTTTATTTATATCCCATCTTGTTCTGCAGCAGTTGGGGTAAATTAAAGGAAACATAAAGTAATAAAATACAAGCGTAAAGTAGAAAGTCAAGACCAGAGAAGATAAAAATTAGGATAGGATAAGGCCCGAGGGAGAGAGGCTTGACTTCGAGCTTCTTGTTCCTGTTGTTGTTATTGAGTGCCACTGAGTCTCTTCTGACTCATAGCGACCCCTGTAACAGAGCAGAACTGCCCTGCTGAGTTTCTTATGCTATAATCTTTACAGAAAGTAGCCTTGGTGGTGCAATGGTTAAGTCCTTGGCTGCTAACTGAAAGGTTGACGGTTTGAACTCACCAGCTCCAAGGGAGAAAAGACCTGGAGATCTGCTCCCATAAAGATTATAGCCTAAGAGACCCTATGGGGCAGACCCGATCCGTCGCACGGGGTCGCTACGAGTTGAAACTGACTTGATGTCACCCAACGCAACAACAACCTTTGTGGAAGAAGATCACCAGGTCTTTCTCCCTTGGAGCTGCTGGGTGGGTTCAAACAGCCAACCTTTTGTTTTAGGCAGGAAAAAAAAAAAAAGGTCAAAACAAACAAGCAAAACATGAAATGAAGCCAATTCCAGAATTCTTGTTGATGCTAAAGAGAGGAGAAGTCTTAACTCTAAAGGAAAATTCTCACTTGGAGCTCCTTTCAGAAGGGAATTCCGTGGAAAAACCATGTAGACACTGATTACAAACGTGACCTTGGATCTGTCAGCCTAGGGCAGAGAGAGACAAATGAAAGCCTGTGGAATAAAACAAATGCAGCTGGAGGGTAAGTCATACTGTGTGGGGATGCCGAGAAAAGAAGTGTTCATCTTCACAGAGGGACCCGGGAAGGTAGCCGGACGTTCCACCTGATGGCGCCTTGAAAGAAGGGAAAGATCTGGTTTTGGTTGGAGAAGAAAGAAGAGGCGAGCATTCCAGCAGAAAGAAAGGAGCAGCGATGGTCAAGGTTATGGGAGGTCCCGTTGTCCCCTTGTGTTTCGGGCAGGGCAGGGGGGCAGTCCTTTGAGTCAAGTGTGGGAAGTCTGATGTGATGGAAGACAGGACAGGAATGGTGGTTAGAAGGAAACTCTGTGTTTTAGGAAGTTGGGTGGTTTCTGAGAAAGGGCCGTGACTGGACCTCTGTTTTGGGAAGCTCATGCTGGCACCAGTGAAGATTGTCTCTGGAAGGAAGGAGATCACTTAGGGCACTTTTTGCAATAATAGAGAGAAGTGACCAGGGCCCCAGCTAGGCCAGTGGCAGTGGGAATGAAAAGCAGAAAATGGAAAATCCATGGGAACTAAAGTGAACCGGATTTGGCCGGTTGTAGTTTTTAGAGGTGTAACGGGGAGGCAGGTGGGAGGTGGAACCGGTTTGTATTGAAGGCAGGGACATAAGCTTGTACACCGGTGTTCACTGCAGCATTTTTCACAATAGCCAAAACGTGGAAACAATCCAAGAGTCCAATAACAGATGGGTAGATAAACAAAATGTGGTACATACATACCATTGGGGAGAAAAAAAAGTTGCCATCAAGCCAATTCCAACTCACAGTGACACTACAGGACAGAGTACAACTGCCCCCCATAGGGTTTCCAAAGCTATCATCTGCACGGAAGCACACTGCCACATCTTTCTCTTGTGCAGAGGCTGGTGGGTTCGAACCGCCGACCTTTCATCCGCTGTGCCACTGGTCCTTTGTATATACATCCCGGGGAATATTATTCAGCTGTAAAGAGAAACGAGGCTGTGATGCATGCAATGACATGGGTGAACCTTGAAAACATTGTGCTAAGGTGAAATAAGTCAGACACGAAACTGCAGATATTACGTGATGAAATATCTGTAGGCTAGGAAAAGGCCACGAAAGCAGCATTTACTAGTGGTTACCAGGAGGGGGTGAGGGGGAAATGGGGGTTACTGCTTACGGGGTGCTGAGTTTCTGTGAAGGGTGATGAAAAACTTTGCCAAGACTGGCGATGGCTGCATAACCAGGAGGGCATGGTTAAAGTCACTGAATTGTACACATAATAATAATTGAAGTGGCACATACTTTGTTCTGTGTATATATATATATATTTCACTACAATAAAATTTTGTTTTTTAGAAGAAGATGGTGAGGTAGGGTTTGGCATATGCTGAGTTTATCAGACATGCGGAGATGGGGTTGGATATACTGGAGTCTTCTTTATTCTTGCTAAAGTACAGTGCCTTGGTCAAGAACTTGGACTTTAGTTGACTAGATGTGGTTTTGAATTGTGACTCACTAGATCTGGTTTTTAATCATGGCTCTCCCATAAGCAATCAGAGACTTAGTTTTTTCATCTGTAAATTGGGGATAACGTCTACCGTAAAGGATCATGGTAAAGGGTCAGCGAGAATGCACACGTTTGGAAAGGGTGCTGCGCAGCTGTAGTGAGCAATCTTGTTGGGATTATTTCTACTCCTCTTGGGCTGGTCTCTCCTCCTCCTCTCTCTGTATTTCTGCTTTGTTGCATCTACAGTTCTTTCATCAGAAATATGTTTATCTCAAAACACAATCAGAACCTCACTGTCCCGGCTCACCAGGCAGTGATAGTGTGTATGACAGCCTGGTGAGGTCAAGCACCCTCTTGCTGCTACTAGAGAGAGTATCTAAAGGTATGAAAACCTGTTGCCATCCAATTGATTTCCACTCATGGTGACTCCATGTATGTCAGAGTAGAACTGTGCTCCACAGGGTTTTTGATGGCTGATTTCGTGGAATTAGGTTGCCAGGCCTTTCTTCCAAGGCACTTCTGGCTGAACTCTAACTCTGTCCTTTCCGTTAGCAACCAAGCATGTTAAAGCATGTTAACCGATTGCACCACCCACTTCTGAAGATCCCCTCGTTCTTGTCTTAGCTCCACTCACTGGTAGCTCTTGCAGGGTTCCGTCTTCAATCCTTAATTCTCCTTCTGAAGGGGAGAGTCACTGTAGGATGCCAAGCAAAGTGCAGGTTCTGAAGACAAGATTCTGTACTCTGGGGTGTGAGGGACTGTGGTGCTGAACTCCTCAACCAGCCAGTGCTCAATTTGAAGTTAAAAAGGGTTCGTAAGGACAAATCCTAGGTGGTGCACATGGTTAATATGCTCAGCTGCTAACTGAAAGGTTGAAGGTTCAAGTTCACTCAGAGACACCTTGGAAGAAAGGCCTGGTGATCTGCTTTCGAAAAATCAGCCATTGAGAACCACGTGGAACACAGTTCTACTCTGATACATGTGAGGCGGCCATGAGTCGGGGTTTAAGGACAGAAAGGCAGACACTGTTGGTAAACAGAGCACAGTGACTCCAGCATCACATGGTACCCCAAACTATTTCTTGAAAACTGATAAAGGTGATAGTTTTCGAAAGTGACAGTTCTAGAAAGTGACAGTTTGGAGAAAAGGTGATGCGGCATCCCCGAGGGCAGGTAACAGGACGTAAAGGGCCTCTGATGGGCCGGTGGGGCTGTTACAGCAGTCCTAATTATCAGGTATTGTGGGCTGAGCTTCTTGCTGGGGGAACGTTCTCCCTAATTAAAACACCTCTGCTCTGAACAAGCTCAGAGGTCCCTGCTAATTCAAGAAACAGTGGAAAAACCTACCAAGAGCTCAGCTTTAATTGAAAATATAATAATTAGATTGTGGTATCCTACTTTTAATGATAGAGCCAGATTTTCTCTGTTTCTCACTTGCTTTCTGGTGGCATTATGCCCTGATGGAATTAATAAACTTTCTGGGGATCTGTTACAATTTCCAAAACTCTGTTGCTCAGTCTGAATCCAGAAATGCAGATAGTTGTCAGGTCGTTTCAGTTTTCTTGGATCCTTTGCCTGAGTTTTGGGGAATCAAACCTTAAGTCCATGTGTTGTCACGTAGATGAATAGAACGTTATTTCATCTGATATAACTTGCGTTCATTTTTATTGTCGTAGATGTGTATATATGTAACACAGCATTTGCCAATGAAATGTTTCTCACGTGTACAGTTTAGTGACAATAATTACATTCCTCACGTTGTGCATTTGTCCCAGTATCCCCGGCACAGTTTCCATCACCGTGATTGCATTCATTTTTGAAGCTGGTTAAGGAGCATGTTTAAGGAACCGAGTGTCACCAGACACAGCATCAGCCTTCCGTTTCTACCCATGCTTGAACTTGAATGTGAATAGGGGTCGCCTGGGAGATCTTGTTAAAATTCAGATTTTGGCTGAGTGGGTCCAGGGTGGGGCTTGGGATTCTGCGTTCTAGCAAGCTCCTGGGGTTGTCTGTACTCCCACTGGTGGCCCACGCCTTGAGGAGTGCAGTCTTGGCGGGCCCAACTCGGCCTGTCTCCATCTTCTCCCCACGATGGAGATGTGCCTACCTATGGTTTGTGCCCCTCTTCGGGATCTTGCCCTGGGCACACAGGCCCCGGGAATTACTGGCCCAAGTGGTCTAGAGCTTCTGCTAGTGTTTTCCCTGGCCTCTTGTACCCTAGATCTGAGGGGTGGCCGTGTGACTGGGCTGTTGCAGAATGTACGCGAGGCCACGTGTGGTACACGGTAGAGCCAGGGCTGAGCAGAGAGGGGGCACGCCAGAGGGGTGCAGGAAGCTCCCCCAGCACTGCTTGCTTCTGGTGCAGAACTTTGAAATGTTCAAAATGTCTAAATTCCACCTGGCATTCCAAGCCTCAGGTGTTCTGGGCAACTTAGTAGGCGAATGCCGTTGGGGATAGGGACAGGGGACATACAGGGGCAGAAGGTGCCCATCTTGACCGGGTAGGTGACCAGAAGCCTCCTGGCTTATGGTGTCTGTCTGTTGTTGTTGTTAGGTGCCATCAGGTTGATTGCGACTCATGGCAACTTCATATGTATCGGAACAGCACGTTGCCCGGCTCGGCGCCATTTTCACGAGTGTTGCTGTGTTTGCATCCATTGTTGTGGCCGCTCTGTCAGTTCGTCTCGTTGAGGGTTTCCCTCTGTTCAGTGACCCTCTCCTTCACCAACAGTGATCTCCTTCTCCAGCAATTGGTCTTTCCTGACGATCTGTCCAAAGTGAGGAAGATGAAGTCTCACCATCCTCGCTTCAAAGGAGCATTCATACTGGCGTGGAAAATTAGAGTTTTAAGACAATGACTTGAAACCTATACGGATGGCCAGAGAGGGAGTGACTAGAATCACTGGGGCAATTTCTAACCGACCTCCGAGTTGACTTTCTTGGTTGTTCTCTCATTGCCTTTATACCACAGGGGGCGTATTTTCTTTGGCACCTATGAGTAGTTTCTTGATCACATCAGTATATGATGGCATGATGTCAGTGACCAAGACACACTAGGTAGTGGAATATTTGAACAAAACAGGCATCTCAGAGTTTCTGTTGCCATCCTAGCTTCCTGTACGCTGTTAGCATCTTGATGAATGTGAGTTGTGTGAAGGCTCGCTTTTAACATTAACGGTGGTGGGGAGCACACATCTTGGCCTGTTGTTGTTAGGTGCCTTTGGGTTGGTTCTGATTCATAGCAACCCAGTGCCCAACAGAACAAAACGCTGCCTGGTCTTGCGCCATCTTCACAATCGTTGCTATGTTTGAGCCCATTGTTGCAGCCACTGTGGCAATCCATCTCGTTGAGGGTCTTCCCTTTTTCACTGACCTTCTACTTTACCAGCAAACCATGGTGGTGTGGTGTAAGAGCTACGGTTGCTAACCAAAAGGTCAACAGTTTGAATCCACCTGGAGCTCCTTGGAAACTCCATGGGGCAGTTCAACTCTGTCCTATAGGGTCGCTATGAGTCGGAATGGACTTGACAGCAATGGATTTGGTTTTCGGTTTTCTACTTTACTAAGCATGATGTCTTTCTCCAGGGACTGGTCCTTTCTGATAACATGTCCAAAGTACATGAGATGACATCTTGCCATCATGGCTTCTAAGGAGCATTCTGGCTGTGCTTCTTCCAAGACAGATTTGTTCGTTCTTCCGGCAGCCCATGGTATATTCAATATTCTTCACCAACACCGTGATTCAAGTGCATCAATTCTTCTTCAGTCTGCCTTAGTTATTGTCCGGCTTTCATATGCATATGAGGCAGTTGAATATACCATGACTTGGGTCAGGCGCATCTTAGTTCTCAAAGTGACACCTTTGCTTTTTAACACTTTAAAGAGGTCTTTTGCAGCACATTTGCCCAATGCAGTGCATCTTTTGATTTCTTGACTGCTGCTTCCATGGGTGTTGGTTGTGGATCCAAGTAAAATGAAATCCTTGACAATGTCAGTATTTTCATGATTTTGCTTATTGGTCCAGTTGTGAGGATTTTTGTTTTCTTTATGTTGAGGTATAATCCATACTGAGGGCTGTGGTCTTTGATCTTAATCAGTAAGTGCTTCAAGTCCTTTTCCCTTTCAGCAAGCAAGGTTGTGTCATCTGGATATCGAAGGTTGTTAAAGAGTCTTCTTCCAATCCTAATGCTGCATTCTTCTTTGTATAGTCCAGCTTCTTGGATTATTTGCTCAGCATGCAGACTGAATCAGTACGGTGAAAACTAGTTTTGGCCTGGTGGGAAGAAAAGATCTGTTGGAATTTATAAACCCAAGGGGTAAGTATTGTTACAGTTGATTAGATGACAACTTTTACAATTTATTGTCCAAGGTATGTCCCTTGATGGTTCAAAATGGTTAAGCACTTGGCTACAAACTGAAAGGTTGGTGGTTTGAGTCCACCCAGAGTTGCCTGGAAGAAAGTCCTGGGAATCTGCTTCCAAAAGATCATTGAAAACCTGATGGGGCACAGTTCTACTCTGACACACCTGAGGTCACCTTGAGCCAGAGTTGGTTTGAGGGAAAACAACAACAACAACAACAACAAATTATTTCCCAAGAATCCCGTGGGTTTCAAAGATAGTCTTTTAGGTTACTGAAGGGGTTATCAGTGGAATTTAACTTTTAGATGAATTTGGGGGGAAATTACTGATTTATATTTTAAATCTGGGTGATGGTATTAATGGCAACCCCAAATAATCTTCTTCCTTCCATTCAAATAATCTGCAGAATATACTTTTTTCTTCTTCATCATTCCATCCTACTGTGTCTACCGTATTTTCTCAGAGAACTTGCCTACATATATAACGTGCAGGGCTACGGCACTACAAAAATAGCAAGGTTGAACAGTTGGCAAAAAAGGTATGATGCGTGCATCATTTGTGTCAAAATATGGTACTTCTCAGCCAAAGACCACGTTAGAAAGCAGATTAATGAACCTCTCCACCAGAACGTGTAAAGACTTTCTTATACTTTTTCTGCATTGATCGGATAAGGAATAAGGAAAAGGGAAGAGCGAGCCTAACACTGTCCGAGCAACGTCTCTTACCTTTATTGCCCTCATTGCTATCAATGTATTCACATAATTTTAGAATTTACTGTCCCTTTGACGTAGCTCATCCGCTGCCAGTTCCCATAGGATATGCTGTCTTTTCATTTGCCATTCATAGGTTATAGACTTTGGAGTCCCTGGGCGGTACAAGAGGCTAATGTGCTCGGCTGTTAACTGAAAGCCTGGAGGTTTGAATTCCCCCAGAAACACCTCAGAAAAAGTCCTGGTTATCTGCTTCTAAAAAAAATCAGCCATTGGCAACCCTATGCTGCACTGTTCTATGCTGACACACATGGGGTTGTTCTGAGTTGGACTCAAATGAACAGGAGCTTTTTTTTTTAAATGGTTTTTATGGTATAAACCAAACCAGACCCACTGCTGTCGAGTTAATTCCATCTCATAGTGATCCTATAGGACAGTGTAGATCTGTCTGTAGTATTTCCAAGGCTATAAATCTTTATGCAAGCAGACTGCCACATCTTTCTCCCATAGAGTGGCTGGAGGGTTGGAACCGCCCGCCTTTGGGTTAGCAGCCGAACGTTTTAACCACTGTGCTGCCAGGGCTCCTTTTTTTTTAAATGTGTAGACATTAATAAAATATTACTTGATGCAAAAGCAGGCAAAAATATCTGTGGTGTTTGGATTCAGGAAAGAGGTTAGAGCTGGGGCAGCGATGGCTGGGATTGGGCTGGCTTGGGGGGGTGCTCCAGGAAGGCTGGTCACATGCTGCTCTTGGCCTTGTTACATGGGACCACTGTGTGTGTGTTCACTGTATGGCAATTCAGTGAGCTCTCCCCTTAAAACATGCACTCTTTTCTGTAGGTATGTTCTGCTTCAGTAAACATCGTACTGAAAAATAAGAAGAAAAAAACCAACCCTGCTTCCCCCTCAATGCTTTATACATTCTTGATTTTGTCATACAGTCTGCATAATTTGAGAAAATATGAAAACCTTTAGTCCTGATAAGGGGCAAAGGAAGGAAGGGATTTGATATTAATTATTGACTGTGGGCTCTAATGTTACACTAGATGTCTTCCATAATACAGTGTCTCATGTGACCTTCTCAGCACTCCTGGGAAACGCTGTGTGTTTTCTCCATTTGCAGATGAAGAAACCGAGATCCAGAACATTTAAGAAGAATGGGCAGGCTCATACAGCTGTGTGCTAAGGGGTCAGGGCTTGACCCTCGAGTCTACCTGGCTTCAAAGTTCTCTACAGTACATGACCTCTTTATTACCTAGCTGACGTTCAATTGTTAGCTGCCGTTGAGTTGGCAGACTTCAGGACAACCTGATGCACAACAGAAGGAAACCCTGCCTGGTCCTGTGCCATCTCCATGATCGGTTGCAGATCAGATTGTTGTGATCCATAGGGCTTTCATTGGCTGGCTTTTGGGAGTAGATTGCCAGGCCTTTCTTACTAGTCCATCTTAGCCTGGAAGCTCCACTGAGGCCTGTCCAGCACCATGGCAACACACAAGCCTCCGCTGACAGACAGGTGGTGGCTACGCTTAGGTTCATTGGCCTGGAATCTAACCTGGGCCTCCCACATGGAAGGTGAGAATTCTGCCGCTGTACCACCAATGCCCTGAGGTTGAATTAGTATTTAATGACTGAGTGAGTTAATTAGGGAAAGAGTACTGTGCTGCCGATCTAGTGGGCCTGGGTTGTGTTGGTGTGGTCTGGCATACAAGTTTGCAGATCGGTCCCTTGGAATGGAATTGACAGGACCCCACCCGCTGGGTTCCCCCTTCTCTCACACTGAGCTAGCCTTCAGCTGGACCAGGCTGGGCAATCATAAGAGCTACTGACAGACTGATGGGCAGTTATCCGGAGCGCACCTCTCCTGCGAGGGTCCATCAGGGCTGTGCTCATTTGGAGCCAGTGTGCGAATGTCTCGTCTGCCCGGAGAACGGCAGCAGTAACTGAGTGGCTGGGAGGCTGGAGCAAGCAGGACCCTAGTGAGCTGTCAAGTGGGATTGCTGAGATGATTTCAGTGTGAGCTTCTCAGACTGTTTAGGAACAAGAACAAGCACAGTACATGTTATTTATGGCATTCACACTCTTGCAGCTAGAAACAAAATACAGCATGTTCCCAGGCTCAGATTTAAATGAGAATATTCTGGCATCTCCAGATTACCTGAACAGTGGTTTTGAAAGACAAGGAAGAGCCCCAAACCTAGATGGGGGGCGGGCAGAGAGACGACAGAGAGGGTCAGAGGGAGAGAGGATGTATATCTAATGCGTCCGTGCATTCTGAAAATGTTGCAGTCCTGAGAGGCATTGGCTGTTTTACCTACGGTGGAAACGTGAAAGGCGTTCCTGTGTATCCATTTGTGAGCTATTTTAGTAAAACTCATGCTGTTAACTACTGCTGAATTACGCTGTGCTCTTCAAATTTTTTTTTTTTTCTTCTGGCTTGAAGATCTAGTTGGATGGATCTTCTTTGAGAATCTTCTGGAAATCATTTTAGCAACTTTGAAAGGGTTAAGGGTTGTTGGATTAAATCCATGTTTCCTTTTAGCCAGGCTACTAGCATTGTATCCTGGTGGACTGTTAACTACCACAGGGGTGGATTCGATTACATTTTTCAGGAAGCCCTGGTGATGCAGTGGTTATGTGCTCGGATGAAGTGTGGTCTGTGTCCAGAGGTTTATTTCAAGGAAGCTGGGGCAGAGATTTGAAGTCGCTGCACTGCTGATCTCCATGCCCAGCCTGCAGACTCAGGCTCCAGGCCAGTTTGACACATAAACACGTGTCCTCAAAGCCTAAACCAGTAAACCAGTTACCCCGGAGCAGATTCCTACTGAGGGCAACCCCATGTGTGTTGGGGTGGAACTGCGCTCCATGGGGTTTTCAGTGGCTATGACCTTATGAAGCAGATCTCCAGGCCTTTCTTCCTAGGACCCTCTGAGTGGGTTCGAACCACCAACCTTTCAGTTAGCATCTGAATGCTTAAGCATTTGCACTACCCAGGGACTGACTCCTCCTCAAGGCCTAAGAACCTGTGTGATTCGGAGAGACCTGGGTTTGAATCCATTCCCCACCACTTACCAACAAGGCGACCTTGAGCACATTGTTCAGTCTTTCTCTGCTTCTCTCTATTTGTCTGTGAAAGAGTGATGAGACCTGTCTTGACAGGATGCTGTGAGCGTTAAATGAGATAATGTTCATGGGGCCTGGTCAATAAATGTGAATTCTGTCACTCACCCTCTTTCCCCCTGTTTATTTGAGTGAATAAAATAATGTTGGTAAAAGTGCCTTTAACCCACATTTTAAAACTAACAAATATTCTTAGAGAAAAAAAGATTTTGTTAAACTACCTTCTAGTTGGGAGATTCTTAAGTTTTGAAGTGTATTATTTATTACAAAATGGTTTGTATTTTAGTATATTATTTTACTTGAACTACATTATATATATACAGATCATTTTTTTCCTATTTCCTCAGCGTATGTGTGTCTTTTTTGGGGGGTGGAACATCTCAAGTAATCATCTGTGAAAAATGGGGGACTATAAAGAAACGGAAAGTAATATATTCTTATCCTTCCATTGACCTAGCAGTTTGCACACGTAAATGCGTGATATCAATAAAAGTGACTGTAATTATTATGGCTTCATGATAACAGAAAAGCATTCTTATTCAGATATACAATAATAAAAGTAATTGTATCTTTGCTAGGAAAAAATAAATGGAAGTAGGTAGGTTTATATGACTTGATAACTGAGACTGTCATGTAATGTATCAGGTAACTTATTATTTCTCGGTAAATACTAAGCGGATAGTCCTACTCTCTCTAACTAAATGGAGATATCCTAGCTTCAGAGGTGTTGAGGGCCTGTTTGGCAAAATTGCTTGTGCATTTATTGTCTCGATGTTGGAGAAAAGGCTCCCCTTTGAACCTAATCACATTTTCTTAGGTTTTTGCTGTCTGTACACGGTGTGTTTTGGGATCATGATTTGGCCCAAAGCATAAAAAAGGGTATGTTATAAAATTCATTCTTCTCTACCATGATTTTTCCTTCTAAAAATTATTTGCAACATTTCATCTTGGTTACAATAAAGACTAATTCGAGTCTCTTTCTCTATTGATTATTCCATAAAAGAGAGCTGCTTCACCTACACAGCTCCCCACAGGCATGAGCCAGTATTTATTCACTCTTAGTACATTTTTCAGGAAGCCCAGGTAGTACAGTGGTTAAGCGCTGAGCTGGGTGGTTCAAATGAACCTGCGAGCCACTCCATGGGAGAGAAGAGCTGACAATCTGTCTCTGTAAAGATTACAGCCTAGGAAACCCTTTAGGGCAGTTCTACTCCGTCCTGTAGGATCTCTATGAGTAAGAATCTACTCGACAACACAGGATAATAACAACAGTATATTTTCCACCTCGTAAATCTTAGGAATATCTCCTTTTGAGCTGATAATAAGGCCTCCATGGGCTACCCTCTCTCCATAAAAATTTTGATAATTATGTGAGACTCATGATTCTTTTTTATCTAAAAACATGGGCCAAAGCATTGTATATTTGGTCTGCTATCTAAAGACTTGGTTCACTCGCCATTCATGCATTCGTCTCTTTTTTTCAGTGAGCATTTACTGAGTGCGTCCTGTTGCTTATCACTGTGAGATGTGCTAGGGACCTAGTGAAGGGAACAGACACAATCACTGCTCTTTGGACTTTATTGAAGAGTAGGGGAGATGGATACTATTGAAATAATCACAATTAAATCGATCATATCTGTGATAAATTGTTATTGTTATTTGGTGCTGTAAAGTTGCCCCCATACACAATGAAACAAAATGCTGCCCAGCCCTGTGCCATCCTCATGATTGTTGTGATTTGTAGTGTCTTCGTTGGCTGATTTTCAGAAGTAGATCTCCAGGCCTTTCTTCCTAGTCCATCTGAGTCTGGAAGCTCCCCTGAAACCTGTTTAGCATCCTAGCAACAAGCAAGCCTCCACGGACAGATGGGTGGTGGCTGGACATGAGGTGTGTTGGCCGGAAATCGGATCCAGATGTCCCACACGGAAGGCAAGAATTATACCACCGAACCACCGATGTCCCCACAGTCTGTGATGAATAGGAGGATGCAGTCCAACCACGGAAGGTGGGGAAGGCTGTCTGAGAAAGTGGCAATACAGCACAAATATGAAGGAAGAACATGAGTTAAGAAGATTTTGTCTATAAACTCAAAGTCAGAGCTTCCTTTTTTTGCCCGTTTAAATGTGTACAGTTTCCTCAGCAGTTACAAGGAGCACGCCTCCTCCTGTGAACACCCTGTGTGATATGAGGCAGCCTAGCCACCAGCTATCAACTCATCTTCGTAAAAAAACATGAGAGGTGAAGACCCAGAGCTTTCCGGGATTCGGTTAGCTGTGCCCTGATTAGACTGACGCAGTGGTCACACGGAGCAGCCCCTTCTATCTGCTACCTTCGCTGCTCCAAATACTGATGGGGCTCATTCAAGAATAAGTATGTTCCTACAGGGAGGCAAAAAAAAAAAAAAAATGAAAATTAATCGATTCTATCCACACAGTCATTATCCTGACCTTCATGTTGATTCTTGATGTGATGACAACAATATTTGCAGCTTCTACAGCCATGATACTAATTAGAATGGGAGCAGCACTTTTGGTGAACTTCCTCTTTGAGAAGGCTTATTGAGTTTCCCTTTACATGCTCTGTCTGAACACCTGCAGGCAGGTTGGAGGTTGTGTGGCATAAAGGGGGTTCTGGAAACATTCTGAGACTTACTTGATTGGTGCTTTACCCAGAGTCTTTATATGTTTAGGAACCAAAGCAGCAAACGTTTCCTTGGTAACTCTTCTTTAAAACCTAGTGGCCAGGGCAGCAGCCTTACTCCAGATCGTGCTTCCAGAGTTGCTTTGGAAAGCAACAAAAAATAGCAGAATGGACTTACGTTTAGATATAATTTTCTGAATAGTTACACTACCTAATCTGTATTGGGCACTGCACAGAATTTAAGCTAAAAAAGACAACTCGTCCTTGACTATTAGGAGCTTGGAATGTAGACAACTCAAATTGTATGTGGTACCAAGTAAGGATGGGGTGCTTTTTAAAAAAATTATATAAGTGAATTTTTAGAAAGATTGGATAAATGTATTTCAATATAAATGGCTTCCTTTAATCCTATATATTAGTTTCAAATTTATTAAGTTATAATCTGTATAGTAAATTGTATCTTTTTAAAGTGAACCATACAATGAGTTTTTCATAGGTGTACGAGCCAGTTGCCATCCAGTTGATTCTGACTCATGTTGACCCCACGTGTGTCATAGTAGAAATGTGCTCCATATGGTTTTCAATGACTGATTTTCTGAAAGTGGACTGCCAGGCCTTTCTTCTGAAGTACTGCTGGGGGGGACTTGAACCTTCAACCTTTTGGTTAGCAGCCAAGTGTGTTAACTGTTTTCACCACCCAGGGAATTCCTCACAACTGTATTGAAAAAAAAAAAAAACGTTGCCGTTGAGTTGATTCCAACTCATAGCGCTCATGAAATCATTGCCACACAGAGCGTTTTCATCATCCCAAAAGTTTCCTCATGCCTCTTTGCAGCCTGCCCCTCTCAGTCCTGGGCACAGGTGACAACTGATCTGTATTTTGTCACAGTAGATTAGTTTGCATTTTCTAGAATTAGGTAAATGGTATCAGAACGTATGTACTCTTTGTATCTGGCTTCCTTCACTACTACAATTGTTTAGAGTTTCATCAGTGTTGCCTGTATCAGTAGTTCACTCTGTACTGCTGAAGAGTATTCGCTCTGTAGGTATGCTCTCAGTTATCTAGTGCTGCTGTAACACAAAGACCACAAGTGGTTGGCTTGAGCAGACAGATTTATTTTCTCATGGTTCAGGAGGCTAGAAATCTGAAGTCAGAGTGCCGGCTGCATGGGTAGGCTTTTTTTTCTGTCGGCTCTGGAGAAAGGTCCTTGTTTCTTTTGAGCTCCACTCCTGGGCGGTCTTCGTGTGGCTTGGCATCTGTCTTCCTCTCTCTCTCCTTCTTTTGCTTGTTTGTTTAATCTCCTTTGTATCTCAAAAGAGATTGACTTAAGACAACCAAACCCAACCCATTGCCTTAGAGTCTATTTCGATTCATAGCAACCCTGTAGAAGAAAGTAGAACTGCTACATAGGGTTTCCAAGGCTATAAATCTTTATGGAAGCAGGCTGTCACATCTTTCTCCTGTTGACTGGTTGTTGAATTTGAATTGCCAGCCTTTCAGTTAGCAGCTGATCACTTTACCACCGTGCCACCAGAGCTTCTTGGACTCAAGACACACCCTACACTAATCCTACCTCATTAACATAACAAAGACAGCCCATTCCCAAATGGGATTATAACCACGGGCATAGAGGTTAGGATTTACAACACAAATTTTGGAGGGCCGTAATTTAATCCTGGAAGAATGGCTGAAAGAAGTACAACCAGAATGATCTTGAGAAGCAAGGATGGCGAGACTTGGTCTTACATACTTTGGACACGTTATCAGGAGGGATCAGTCCCTGGAGAAGGACATCATGCTTAGTAAAGTAGAGGGTCAGCGAAAAAGAGAAAGACTCTCAACGACATGGTTTGACACAGTGCCTGCAACAATGGGCTCAAGCCTGACAGCAATTGCGAGGGTGGTACAGGACCAGGCGGTGTTTGGTTCCCTTGTACATGGGGTCGCTATGAGTCGGAACTGACTCGACGGCACCTAACACCAGCAACGACAATTCAATCTATAACATACATCATCTTCTGTTTATCCATTTACTTGTTGAGATGTTTCCAGATTTTGACTATTGTGAATAAAATTGGCATGGACGTTTGTGTACAAGTCTCAGTGCAGACATTTGTTTGCGTTTCTCTTGGGTAAATGCCTAGGAATGAAATGGCAAGATCATACAGTATGTTTAACTTCTTAAGAAATGAGGTCAGGAAATTGTTGCTAAATCCTGCCACCAAGTAATCCACGCACATTGGTATTTTAGAGCATTTCATTTTTCTACGTAAATAGATGAACCAAGTTGGGGGTTCGGGTTTAAGAATTTTCCCTAAAAATGTATGGTGAAGATTTGTTGTTGTTCGTTGTCATCAAGTCAGCTACTACTCATGGCCATCCCATGTACAAAGGAATGAAACATTGCCCTGTCCTTCACCATCCTCATAATCATTGATATGTTTGAGTCCACTGGTGTGGCCACTGTGTATTCTGGGTGCCTTCCAACCTAGGGGCTCATCTTGTAGCATTATATCGGACAATATTGTATTGTGATTCATAGGGTTTTCATTGGCTAATTTTTGCAAGTAGATTGTTGGGCCTTTGTTTCTAGTCTGTCTTAGTCTGGAAGCTCTGCTGAAACCTAGCCATCATGAATGACCATGCTAGTATTTGAAATACCAGTGTACCAGCATCATAACAACGTGCAAGCCACCACAGTATGACAAACTGACAGCCAGATGGTGAATGCTGAAGCAACCGGAAGAAATGATGAAGTAAAAGACCTGAACAGAAGATTTCAAAGGGCAGCTCAAGAAGATAAAACAAGGTATTACGATCAAATGTACCTACAGTTAGAAAACCAAAAGGGAAGAACACGCTTGGCATTTCTCAAGTTGAAAGAACTGAAGAAAGAATATAAGCCTCGAGTTGCAATAGTGAAGGATTCTATGGGAAAAAAATTGAATGGCACAAGAGGCATCAAAAGAAAATGGAAGGGATACACAGTGTCACTGTGCCAAAAACAGTTGGTCAATGTTCAACCATTTCAGCAGGTGGCATATGATCAGGACCCGATGGCACTGAAGGAAGAAGTCCAAGCTGCACTGAAGGCATTGGTGAAAAACAAGGCTCCAGGAGTTGAAGGAATGCCGACTGAGATGTTTCAACAAATGGCTACAGCGCTGGAGACATTCACCTGTGCCAGGAAGATTGAAAGACAGCTACCTGGCCAACCAAGTAGAAGAGATCCATATTCATACCCATTCCAAAGGAAGATGAATCAACAGAATGAGGACATTATCAAAGAATATCATTAATATCACACACAAGTAAAAATTTACTGAAGACCATTCAAAAGCTGTTGCAACAATACCTCAGCAGGGAACTGCCAGAAATTCAAGCCGGATTCAGAAGAAGACATGAAATGAGGAATATCATTGCTGATGTCAGAGGGATCCTGGTTGAAAGCAGAGAATACCAGAAAGATGTTTACCTGGGTTTCATTGACTATGCAAAAGCATTCAACTGTATGGATCACAACAAATAATGGATAGCATCGCGAAGAAAGGGAATTCCAGAAAATTAATTGTGCTCATGAGGAACCTGTACATAGACCAAGAGGGAGTCGTCCAGATGGAACAAGGGGGTACTGCGTGGTTTAAGATCAGGAAAGGCGTGCATCAGGGTTGTACCCATTCACCATACCTGTTCTTTCTGTGTGCTGAGCAAATAATCCGAGAATCTGGAATATACGAAGAAGAATGCAGCTTCAGCATTGGAGCAAGACTCATTAACTACCTGTCATATGCAGATGACACAGCCTTGCTTGCTGAAGGTGAAGAGGACTTGAAGCACTGAGAGATGAAGATCAAAGACCACAGCCTTCACTATGGATTACACCTCAACATAAAACAAAAATCCTCACAACTGGGCCAATAACATCATGAAAATACTGAAGTTGCCAAGGATTTCATTTTATTTGGATCCACAATCAATGCCTGTGGAAGCAGCAGTCAAGAAATCAAATGACATATTGCACTGCCCAAATGTGCTGCAAAAGACCGCTTTAAAGTGTTAAAAGGCAAAGATGTCAGTTTGAGGACATCCAAGCCATGGTACATTCAGTCACCTCATGTGCATGCAAAAGGAATAAGGATGACCAAAGAAGGGTTGATGCATTTGAATTACAGTGTTAGCAAAGAATATTGACTACACCGTGGACAGCCAGAAGCACGAGCAAATCTGTGTCTTGGAAGAAGTACAACCAGAATGCTCCTCAGAAGCAAGGGTGGAGAGGCTATATCTCACATACTTTGGACATGTTATCAGGAAGGACCAGTTCCTGGAGAAGGACATCATGCTTGGTAAGGCAGAGGGTCAGAAAAAGAGGAAGACCCTCAACGAGGTGGATTGACACATTGGCTGCAACAGTGGGCTCAAGCATAACAACCATGGTGAGGATGGTGCAGGACCGGGCAGTGTTTCATTCTGTTGTACGTGGAGTCACTATGAGTTGGAACTGACTTGATGGCACCTAACAATAAGAACACGGGGCCCTGGTTGTACAGTGTTTAAGCGTTTGGCTGCTAACCACAATTTCAGCAGTTGGAATCCACCAGCCACTCCTTGGAAACCCTATGGGGCAGTTCTTCTCTGTCCTACAGGGTAGCTATGAGTTGGAATTGACTGAATGGTAACGGGTTTGGTTTTTTTTATAGTACGGTATAAGGAGCCCTGGTTGCACAGCATCTAGGTGCTAGGCTGCCAAATATAGTATAGAATAAAAAAAAAAAAAGTATAGAATAGCATAGTATAAATAGCACAAGTACTATCTGTATATGTAGGTTGATGTGGAGACTATATATGTAGGAAAGATACTATGTATAATATTTAGGAAAATGCTCAGGGGACAGTGTCAGAGACTCTCCAAGTCCCCTCAAGGACCTAGCCAAGAACTGCAGACGCTTGATTGCCATTCCCCTGTAACCAGCCCTGCATCAGGTCTGTGTCTTTTTCAATCCCCAAGACCCACTGCTCTCTCTATCGCGCAGAAATCGCTGAGCTGCTCTATTTTTGGAGCTGCGAGCAGGTGGAAGTTGATTTGTGCTGAGTGGTACTGTGACTGTGATCAGGAGACGCCTGGCCAGTATCATTTGCTTCTATCAGGGTGACAGCAAGAGAGAATCTGAAACAATCCACCATGTGTTACCGTTAATGATTTGCTTTGCTGGGTGCGGCTCAGCACTAATTCTCACTGTATGGGACACTTATAGTCTGAGGATATGTAAATGGGGAGAAGGATACAAAGTATCTCATAGCCGGAAGCTGGAGTTTAGTGGAAAAGTTATTAAGTTTCAAGATTAAAACCACGATGAAAAACCTGGTGGGAGACTCCAGGTGTCTCTTGTGCTTGGTTTCTAACTCTTCTTAAAGATAATAAGTATAAAAAAAAAAGCCAGCCTAATTGGTTTAAAGGGTAAAAAATACAGTCCCAAAGAGTTTTTAAAAATTATCTTTCTATAATGTTAGACAAATGGGTTGGTGAGATTCCCTCCGGATTGACTGGTGCCTGGATATGCTATAAATGAAAACAGACAATGTCATGCTTGGTTTGAGAGGGGCCTTGAAAGCTCAAATCCTTGCAAGGAAGAACTCAATTTACTCACTCTACACAAGTCTCCTTTATAGCAGTCTTAAAAACAAACAAACAAAAAAATATGGGGTGTGAAGGGTGCTGGAGGGAAGTGGTGGCTCAGTGGTAGGGTTCTTACTTTCCACGCAGGGGACCTGGGTTTGATTCCCGGCCAGTGCTTCTCATGCACAGCCCCCACCCAGCTGTCACTGGAGGCTTGGGTGTTGCTGTGATGCTGAACAGGTTTCAGTGGAGCTTCCAGACTAAGACAGGTAGGAAGAAAGGCCTGGTGACCTACTTCTGAAAACCAGCCAGTGACAACCCTGTGGGTCACAACGGTCAGCTCTGCATCCGGTCATGAGGATTGTGCAGGACCGGGAGGCGTTGTTCCATGGTGCCCGGGGTCGCCGTGAGTCGGGAGACCGAGTTGATGGCAGCTGACAACAACAGCAACAAGGCTGCCGGGCAGTAAGGCTGTGTGATGCTGTCAGGAGACCCGGAGCCTGCCTCCATTCCTCCCTCTGTGTGTCTTTGCCAGCTGTGTGATGTCAGGCAAATGACCGAACCTTCCTGGGCCTCCGTTTCATCCCCCAAATTCCCAAGGATTGCTGTGTGGGACAAAGACTTCACAAATATGAAAGCACTGTTTACATTTAGGACACTGTCCAGTAAAAACTTTGATCCTTTGGGGTTGCATCTCAGTGTTCCAAAGAGCCATGATTGTCCTTTATCCTTCATACTCAGGAGTCCTGGTGGTGCAGTGGTTAAGCACTCAGCTGCTAACTGAAGGGTTGGCTATTCGAATCCACCCCAGAGGCACTCTGCAGGAGAAAAACTTGGTGATCCGCTCCTGAAAGAGTATAGCCAAGAAAACCCTATGGGGCAGTTCTACTCTGTCACGTGGGGCTCTTAGGAGCTGGAATCAATCCCATGGCACCCAGCAACAACAGCAGTGTTCTTCACATGGTGCTAAGGATTCAGGCTAGCGTTTACCAACCGCCGGCCAACTGGTCCTTTTCTGGGGGCTTTTCCCACATTATTCTGTTGCTTCTCACTGTCAGTGCCTTAGGAACTGCTGTCACTCCATTCCCTAGCAGGAACTGGAGATCCACAGGGCTCATGGTAAGGGGGGTGCTGGCATTTAAAGCTCACCCTTACCTCACTCCTCTAAGGGAACATACCTGAGCTTTCTTTTCTACTCAGGGCCTCGTTAGCTTGCCACCATTTATATTCTGTCCTTCTCTAGCAGGATTCCCAAGGGGGCAAGTGTCAGAATCCTGTGGGAATTCTCTTTTTCCAAGTGTGTATACCCACCTCCCAGAGGGCTGGGCCTCACTGCCACAGCTGTTACCAAGGGGACGGCCAGCTCCCAGAGTTTAAGTGGAAGAGAGCTTGCAAGCCATTGCTCTTTGGATTTGAAAGCTGTTCTCCAAGTTCCCCTCCTCCGCTTTCCCCTTCTCGAAGTTCACTAATCCCTGTCAAGATCCCCATTATAACTAAGAACATGTGACGCCCCTAAAGTTTAGTCTGTTTTACAGGCTTAGTTTAATTCAAAGCTGATAAACTTGGTCGCTAGGGAAGTGCATCCCAGATGTGTCTGTCATTCACGAAAAACAACCAGCAAGAGAAATGATTCATCTTGTTTCTTTCCTCGGTGACTTCTCTTTTCAACTGTGGCTTCTGGGGACATGTCTGTGACTCCTCTGGACTGCTGGTACCAGCTCTGGTTTAACCAGAGAGAGGGGATGCAGAAGCAACGCCTAGAACTTATCCCCAAATTGCATCCTAACTGGCCCCTTTTATACTGAACCTCCCTGCTAGCAAGACTTGACAAAGACCACTAGCAAGTAGTTAAATTTATATGTTGCCTGCCTGCTTGCCTGCCTGCCTCCCTCCCTGCTTCCCTTTCTCCCCTCTTCCTTTCTTGCCTCCCTGCCTCCCTTCCTCCCCTCCTCCCTCCCTCTCTCCCTTCCTTCCTTCCAGAATACACTTAAAAGTTATGATTACTTTGTGGAAAGAGTTTTGCTTCACATTCCAATGCAAGCATTTGAAAACCCATGTGTTTGTGAGAATATTTGCAGCAAAAAGATATGTTGTCACTGGGCACTGTCAAGCCGACTCTGGCTCCTAGCAACCCCACGCAGCAGAGTAGAATTTCCCCACAGGGCTTCCTAGGCTGTAATCTTTCTGGGAGTAGATCCCCAGCTCTTTCTCCTATGGAGCGGCTGGTAGGTTTGGAATGTTAACCTTTTGGTTAGCAGCTGAGCGCTTAACCACTGTTCCATCAGGGCTCCTTATATACAGAGATATAGCCATGTTTTAATATTAGAAGTAGGGTCTCTGGGGCGGAGGCGGGCCAGGGAGCAGGCATGTTAAGATGTTACTTTCAATCTTCTTGGTGGATATGTCTCACAGTCTTACCAATGCTGCTCAGATTGCGTATTGAACTGACTCTTACCACCACACGGCTTCTACTGAAGTCTTCATTTTTCTCTTTGCACTCATCCTTAATTTTGTTGAAAAGACACCACTTTGGGAGAACCTGTTTGGGGAGGGCATATTCTCCCTGCGCCTTCTTAGACTTCTGCATAGGCACGTTCTACACCAGGCTCCTCATTCTAAGAGCTGCGTCATTGCTTGTGCCATTTCCGCTAGTAAGACTTCCCACAAATTTCAGATCTGTGCATCTAAACCTTAAAGCGATCAACTGCTGACTGAAAAGGGTTGCTACGAGTTGGAATTGACTTAATGGCAGTGGGTGGGTATCTAAACCCTGACCATCTCTGATAGCCTCCCGCTGATCACCTCTACTCTGAGAAGACTTCTGCAACCACCTGTGCCCGAAGCGATTTCTCCCTTTTCCAAAGACTTGTCCTTACTTTGTTTCTGTCCCTCATGTGACACTGAAATACTGCTCTGTGTTTCTAGTTGTGTCTGTGTGTGTGTGTGTGTGTGTGTGTGCGTGCGCACACGTGTGCTCTCACAAACAGATTGTCAGTTTCTTGAAGGTGGTTGTTGTTACCAGCTGCCGTTAAGTTGATTCTGGCTCATGGCAACCCCACGTGGGGAGTAGAACTGTTCCCTAGGGTTTTCTTGGCTGTAATCTTAACAGAAACAGATCAGCAGGCCTGTCTTCCATGGTGCAGCTAGATGGGTTTGAACCATCAACCTTCAGGCTAGCAAGGAAGAGTGTATCTTCCGTATATTTCCTGGATTGCTGCACTCAACTTTGTATCATCTGTTGGTTGATGAAGGCCAAGCTGCCTGCTACTCTGCATTGGAGTGAGGCTGGTCAAGGAAGACTCAAGCAACTCTCTTACTGGGTCCAGTTACCTCCCTAGAACTAAACCAGCAACCCTCCTCTTTTCAAGCCAGTGCCTAGCGGCTCTACTGAGACAAGCGCAAGGCCATGCCCCAGTAAGAACTGGAATTTCCAAAGATCTGGGTGGTGGGAAGAAAACGGGACTAACTTGGTGGTTTCTAAAGAAGAAGAGGTTTTCCAAGAAGAAGAAAGGCCAAGCTTCCTTTTCAGAAGCACCAGGGACCAGATGACAGGCACGAGATGGCCCACTGGGCGCTGAAAGCATCTGGCAGTGTGATGGTTTGGTTTGCAGATTGGATGTCAGAAAACCTCCCGGGCTACGTTGCCCCAGAGGAGCCCTCGGCAGTTCCCTGTGCTGCGGAAGTGTCTGTGTTCACTTGGGTTGTCACCTGGTCATTTGCCAGCTGGTGATGGGGCTGTAGTGCCTTTGCACAATGGGGCCCTCCCAGGGCTGAGGAAACACCACCGAGATGGGGAGTGCCAGGACCCTTAGATGTCTCGTTTGATGGCGGCTGTTTGAGCGCGTCCATGTGGAGGAGTGTTTTCAAGCCAATGTCAGACTGGAGTGACTGGGGTAAGCCGTCAGAGCCTTCCCGGAGTCAGAGTGGAGGGTGGGCAAAGGCGGCAATTACAGACGAGCGCAGAAATGGCAAGACAGGCTAGTCCCATTGTTTTTTGGCATTGGGGACCTCACTGTCACTTCACATGGTGTCTTCGAAAAAGCCCCCTGGGCATTCCTGGCCTGAGCCATTAGCGCTGGTCTCAAGCCTCTTAGTTCTGTGTAGGAACATGTAATTCTTCTTATTTATGTAACAGGAGAGTGGAAATGAAAAAGTACAGGAATGCTGAGACTTAAGGTCCCCCACTGCAGAAAGGAAACCGGACAGCTTGCCCAGCAGCTCTTCTTCAGAGACAATGGGAACTGCGGTAGTTTCGGATTCTTCCTGACTTCCCGGTTGGCTCCGTGTGCAATAGCTTTAGACATGCGAGGCTTTTTATCAGATGACAGTGCTGTATGGCCACCGATGTTCTGGGTGAGGGGTGTTTGGGGCCAGCCAGACCTATACTCTGCTCAGTTTCCTCTGAATGTGATGAATTTGAAGTGGAAAATCTGACCCATCTTTGAATTAGCATTTGGCGCCTTAAAGCAGAGAAGAGGCGCTCTGTGTCAGAAAGTGGCCCTGGAACCGTACGTTTCACAGCCTTCCACAAAACAGCCTGGGAATTTGATGGGCGTGTGTAATTGGGACCTAATTTTTCAGCTGTACCGTGTTTACCGAATTCCTAGTAATCAGGGCCAGGCTGGTTATACCAGTTATTATTGAGAAATAACCTACACAGCCATGCTTGTTTAAAATCTTTGTTGTTGTTGAACTTCTTTCTAGACAGGATAAACCTAACTTGGCGGGTAGGGCAGGGGAGACTGGAGAAGGGGCATTCGTAGCTTCACAAAAGGTGAAATGTTCCAGATGGGATGTCGTGACATCTGTAAGGTAAGGGTGGGTAGGTCAGTGCAAGCTGCAAGTTAGTGTTTCCCTTGTCTTTTCTAGGCCGTATGTATCTTATTAATATCGCGTTGACATAGCTTGAAAGGCAAAGGCATTACCTAGATTTGGGAAGTCTTTCCAGGAGTCAGTATGGTAGAATGATGAGTGAGAAGGTTAAAATCTTTACCTCGAATGTTCCTTACCCACTCAATACCTGCGCACATGCCTAACTTGGCATAGTTGTTGTTAGTTGCCGTCAAGTGGGCTCGGACTCATGGTGACCCCACATACAACAGAACGAAACGTTGCCTCATCCTGTGCCATCGTCATAATTGTTGGTATGCTTGACTCCACTGTGTATTTTGAGTGCCTTCTAACCTAGGGGGCTCACCATTCAGCACTGTATCGGACAGTATTCAGTTGGGATCCATAGGTTCTCCACTGATTAATTTTCAGAAGCAGATTGCCAGGCCTTTCTTTCTAGTCTGTTTTTGTCTGGAAGCTCTGCTAAAACCTGTCCACCACAGGTGACCCTGCTAGTATTGGAAATATCAGTGACATAGCTTCTAGCATCACAGCAACATGCAAGGCACTCCAGTATGACAAACTGACGGATGGTGAATGGTGTAGCTAACTAACTCTAATTTATAGTTAAGAGCTTGTCTGCTAAACCAAAGGCTGGCAGTTCAAATCCACCAGCTGCTCTTTGGAAACCTTATGGGGCAGTTCTACTGTGTCCTGTAGGGTTGCTGTGAGTCGGAATTGACTCAGTGGCAATGGGCTTTAATTTATCCTTTAGATTTCCTCTCAAATGCCGCTTCCTTTGGTTACTTCAGAACCCCCGTCATTATACCTTATGCTTCTTTCTGTAGCTTTTATCCCACTTATATTTCAGTAATTGATCTTGCAAATAGTGGTTTAATAGCTATTCCCCCTAATAGAGTGACAGTTCTGTGAAGGGAGGGTGTGTCTGTCTTGCTTGCTTCTTCAGTCCTTACCAGAGTCTAGCACAGTGACCTGTACAAGGTAAGGAATGAATGAATGAAAGAATGAGTGAGTGAATGGTTGACTTGCCCAAGCTCTGCCAGGGCTCAGCCCTGTGACACTGGGTAAGCTGTCCCAGTTCCTCTAGGTTCCAGTTTGCATCTGCCCTTTGGAGGCATTGGGCTAGACAATTTCTAAGGCCTGCTCAGTTCTCTGATGCTGTGACTCAGATTTCTAGGACTCTGTTCTCCCATATTCACAGCCTCACTCTCCCTGTGCTAGTCTTAGAAACCCTGTCGGCTCAGTTTAGGCCAAATTCAGGAGTTGGTTGTTGCCCCCAGCAGGGAGTATATCAAAGCTTGCTGGTTGGAAGAAAATGTTGAGTTTGAATGAAAGTCTTCTTGACCATTGGCCACATGTCAGTTCTCTCCTCCAAACTGTCTGCCTTCCCTTGCCTGTGGCACTCTTAGACTCACCTTTAGACCATATGGGACCTTTGCATGAAGAAATTAAAAGGTGTCCCCTGTATTTGGGACTTCAGCTCTATCACCCCATCACCCCTCACTGGACATCCTTGTACTGAGCACAAACTGCCCAACTTGGTGCTGGAGCCCTCCCTGCCTGCAGCACCCCCCACGAAAAAAAAAAAAACTGACAAAGAAAAAAACAGTTGCTGTGGAGCTAACTCCGATTTATGGCCACCCCATATGCTTTAGAGCAGAACTGTGCTCCATAGGGTTTTCAGGGCTGTGGTCTTTCTGAAGCAGATCACCAGGCCTTTCTTTAATGTCACCTAACAACAGACCACCTCTGGGTGGATTCCAACTCCAGCATTTGGTTAGAAGCCAAGCACTTAATTGTTTGCTTCACCCAGGGACCCTGACCTACCCTAATTCTTGACAAATGTCTACCTGTACTTTTGTTCATCTGCCTTGCCTTGCCCCTTCATACCTGAGGCACCTTGGTTTACATCCTCCTACCTGTGCCTAAACTAATCCTCAGAGTATTCATGGGCTCCAGAGTCTTATCCCAACTCCAGACTTCTCCACCACCAAGAGGCCAAGCAACAAATAGAAAGGTGAAGGAAAAGGTAGTCTGATATTTTGTACCCAGAAAATAATGAAGCTAGTCCTAGCAGATCTTGAGACTGCCTGTGTCCTGTGCGTCTGTCTACATTTGCATGTTGTTGTTGTGTTGTTAGGTGCTGTCGAGTCAGTGCCAACTCACGGTGACCCTGTGTACAACAGAATGAAACACTGCCTAGTCTTGCCATCCTCACAATTGTTGTTATGCTTGAGCCCATTGTTGCAGCCACTGTGTCAGTCCATCTCGTTGAGGGTCTTTCTCTTTTTCTTTTCTCTTTTCCTCTTCTTGTATTTACATAGGGCAGCCTCATTAACATTTATGAGGACCTCCTAGGTGTCAGGCTCTATATATGGGTTATAAAGGATCGATGTGCACATATAGTAGCTATCTTATTCATGTTAACATATATAAATGCATCAATCATAGAAAAAAGAAACAATGAATCTCTAAGGGCAGAAAATTGATTATATCATGAGAAAGTTTACTTTCAATCTTGACACAATTATTATGCCTCCTTGGCTATTGGGAGTAAAAGTCACAACAACCTTCAGAAGAGAGAATGCACAAGGAAGAAATGCAATCTGCTGTGGAAGCAGTTTTTTTTTTTAAATTTTACACTATCTTGTAGGTTTATGTAGATCAAAGAAGAACTGACGCCTTTGAATTATGGTGTTGGCAAAGAATACTGACTATACCATGGACTGCCAGAAGAATGAACAAATCTGTCTTGGAAGAAGTACAGCCAGAATGCTCCCTAGACGTTAGGATGGCAAGACTTCGTCTCGCTTACTTTGGACATGTTATTCAGGAAGACCAGTCCCTGGAGAAGGACATCATGCTTGGGAAAGTAGAAGGTCAGCAAAAACGAGGAAGACCCTCAACCAGATGGACTGACACTGTCTGCAACAATGGGCTCATACATAGCAACAATTGTGAGGATGGTGGACAACCAGGCAGTGTATCTTTCTGTTGTGCGTGGGGTCCCCGTGCGTCAGAACCAGCTCAATGGCACCTAACAACACCAACAACAGTCTTAAAGTGAGTCATTTAAATCTGTCACTTAAAGTCCATTGTGGCTTTTTGGCTGAGAAGTGCCTGCGCTTGCGTTTGCACATTTGACGGTGACATCATGAGCCACCAAGGGACTCAAGTCAGCTCACAGGCACCAGCACACTGTGGGCCAAACTGTCACAGAGGGCCGGAGTTCACAAAGCACAACCACATTTGGTACTGTACTTCTATATTAGAAACTAGGACAGATGAGGACCCAACACATGAATAAGTGTTAGAAGAAGACAAAGATTAAGATGGATGCCGACCGGGGTCCGTTGTTAACTGAACCCAAAAAAATAAAACGGGTGCCGTCAAGCCGATTCTGACTCATGGCGACCCCTTGTGTGTCAGAGTACAACTGTGTTCCATAGGGTTTTCAGTGGTTGTGACCTTTCAGAAGCAGATTGCCAGGCCTTACTTCTCAGTCACCTCTGGGTGAGTTTGAGCTGCCAACCTTTTGGTTTAGTAGCTGAACACTTAACTGTTGGCGCCACTCAGGGACTTCTCACTGTTCACCAGTCCTCCACTTTCCTGAAATTTTATAAAGGAATGGAGTAATTTTCACACAAGTGTAAAGAAGAATATTTTTACACAGTAGTTAAAAAAACAAGAATCTCAGTGTCCTCAAGAAATGGCATGAAGAGCTATATAAAAGCATCAGGGAAGGTTTGTGTGTTCAATATCCTTTAGAGAATCATGGAGGGAAGTTGGGACTCATCATCTCCTCCCCCCGCACCCCTTTGACACAGGTGAAGGAATAAATACAGTAATTACCAAAAAGGATTTGGTTTGCCTACATTTCATGGCCCTGCAGTTGGTCTTCGAAACGTGCATTGGCTACTTTGGTCCACATTCCTCTAATGATTATTAGTAAATCATTGATTTGCTTATTCTGGGGGCATTTATCAGTGCTCCTATGTGCCAGGCAAGAAGCCTGATGGTGCAGTGGTTAAGTGCTCAGCTGCTAACTGAAAGGTCTGCTTGGAACCCATCAGCCGCTGCGCAGGAGAAAAGACCTGGCGATCTGCTTCCATAAAGATTTCAGCCTAGAAGCCCTATGGGGCAGTTCTGCTGTGTCCTCTAGGGTTGCTGTGAATCAAAATCAACTCGAGGGCACCTAACAACAACAGCGTGTGCCAAGCTTGGCAGTGACTGCTTTAGGGAGATCTGCATTGTGGAAAACACTGCCCCCATCATAAGGGGCTTACAGCCTAATGAGTAGGTAGGAAAACCTAAGGAGGTGGTGGTTTGGCCCCTGTACTTATGAAATTGCTTTGAATGACACGTGTAAAGGTTAGAAGGAGTTTTGTTGGAAATTTTTTTTTTTTCATTTTCCCAATGATATTTGTTGTATAGGCAGGCTGCCTGCAAATGAAGGAAAAACGTCTCAGTGCTTCTAGTCCTTTCCTCTCTCCTGTCACCTCTCTGACTTCTGCTGTCAGAAGTAATCATTTTTAATGAGAATCTTCAACCATAAAAATCCAATTTTTGAAAGCAGTGCTGGAAAGAGAGACCAGTCTCTTGGCGGGAATGTCAAAACAATAACAACAACAACAAAAAGTTAAGAGCAGATATGCCTAGTTTCCCGTGAATAGGGTTTCATAAAAACCACCGTGAATGAAACTGAAGGGGGCATGAAAGTGTGGGAAGAAGGCGTGTAGCCCACCCAAACGCAACTGGCCAGAAACGAGCAGCTTACACCAAAACAGTTAGAAAGTAAGACCTTACAGCAACTCCCCCCCAGCCAGTGGCAGGCCACGTGGCCCAGAGACAGCCCGCCGGAAGCAGCTCAGCCCCGTAATCACCAGGTAGACGCGTTGCCAGGTCTTGGCTGGCTTCTTCCCTGCTTGGGCTGCTGTGTACTCTGGATCCTTTGTGAACGGGCTGAGAACCTGTGATGGCACCATGCCACTGTGTGCTGCACAACTCAGCATCTGTGTCCTGAGGCCTGGCTCACAGCACCAAAGGCACCAAAGACCCATGTGCCTCCCAGCACAACCACAAACCACATTTTCTTTGTGTTCTGGCCTTGCTTCTGCATTCCTGTGCCATTTGACTGGGAACCCCCCTGGTTCTCGCTCACCGCCTTGTCCCCCATGCCTGGCACGAGGTCCCTTGCAAACCAGATTCTCTTAGTGATGAACTAACAGTTACTTGCTTCTTTCTCCAGACTCTGGGGCCACTTTTTTCAAACTTCTGCTTTGGCACTTTGTAGTCATGATACTGGTATGTATTTTAGGACTCTCCTCTAACTACAGGGGCTTGCAGGGGGATTTTCAGAGCCTTAGGTACTGTAGGTGTGGGGAAGGAAGTTGAGCAAGTGGAAAACCACCAACACACACGTATGTACATACTATCCATTTGGAGAAGATCCACTTTGATCTGTTTTATATTTTGGTAGTTTATTTGAAAATAAAGATCCTACTATAGATGATACGGAAATTCTGGGGGCGTAGTGGTTAAGCGCTATGGCTGCTAACCACAAGGTTGGCAGTTCAGATCTCCCAGGTACTCCTTGGAAACTCTGTAGAGCAGTTGTACTCTGTCCTGTAGGGTCACTATGAGTTGGAATCGACTCTGCGGCAGTGGGTTATAGATGATACGTAACCAGTGAACTAGTTGCCATCGAGTTGACTCAAACTCGTGGTGATCCCACGTGCGTCAGGGTGGAATGGTGATCTTTAGGGTTTTCAATGGCTGATTTTTCAGAAGTAGGTCACCAGGCCTTTATTCTGAGGTACCTATGGGTGGATTTTAACTTCCAACCTTTGGGTGGAGTCCTTGGGTGGTACGAACAGCTAATGCTCTTGACTACTAACTGAAAATTAGTGGTTTGAGTCCAACAGAGGCACCTTGGAAGAAAGGCCTGGTGATCTACTTCCAAAAAGCCAGCCATTGAAAACCCTATGGAGCACAGTTCTACTCACACACGTGGGGTTGCCATGAGTTGGAATCAATACAACGGCAACACACATCCATACCGTTGTCTTAATTATTACACCCTGGAGCATTTTCTTGATGGTGGGATTTTTGTGCCTCTCAGTATGGATTAAACCTCAACATAAAGAAAACAAAAATTCTTACAACTGGACCAATAAGCAACTTCCTGATAAATGGAGAAAAGATTGAAATTGTCAAGTGTCAAGGATTTTATTTTACTTGGATCCACAATCAACGCTCATGGAAGCAGCAGTCAAGAAACCAGATGATGCATTGAATTGGGCAAATCTGCTGCAAAAGACTTCCTTAAAATGTTAAAAAGCAAAGATGTCACTTTAAGGACTAAGGTGTGCCTGACCCAAGTCATAGTGTTTTCAATTACCTCATTAGCATGCGGAAGCTGGACGATGAATACGGAAGACTGAAGAAAAATTGATGCCTTTGAATTATAGTATTGACAAAGACTGTTGACTATACCACGTACTGCCAGAAGAACAAACAAATCGGTCTTGGAAGAAGTGCAGCCAGAATGCTCCTTAGAAACAAGGATGGCAAGACTTCGTTTGTCTCAGATACTTTGAATGTGTTATCAGGAGGGACCAGTCCCTGGAGAAGGACATCATGCTTGGTAAAGTAGAGGAGCACTGAAAAAGAGGAAGACCCTCAATGAGATGGATCGACACAGTGTCTGCAACAATGGGCTCAAGCATAATAACAATTGTGGAGATGGCTCAGGACTGGGCAGTGTTTCGTTCTGTCGTGTATTGGGTCGCTATGAGTCAGAACTGACTCGGCGGCACCTAACAACAACATCAAGTTATTGGGTTCATCAGCCAGAGTGTGGTCTGGAGAACAGTACCCCAGTCTAGGTATTTCAAGCAGGAAGGGGTTTCATACAGGAAATTATGTCTTATAGAACCATTGGAAGGGCTGGTGAGGACAGGTCAGGGAAAATTGCCACTGGCTTTCGGAAGATTAAGAAGCTACAGAAATCAAAGGAAGCAGCCATGGGTGATCTCAGCCACTTACAGTAGCACCAAAGAGGGCAACTTGCAGGAGAATGTCTGGAAGTGGATAAAAGTCTCAGGTCTGCTCCGGCACCCAGCTCTGCCTGCCTTTCCTGGACCTAATGATGGTGTCTCCTTCTCTTCTGCTTTCCATATTGTGCACAGATGCCTCTCAGTGGTGCACTCTAACCTGGACCCCTTCCATAAGGGGTTCTGTGGGAATAGTCTTTCCTAGACTCCTCTGCGGAGAGGAATGCTCACCATTCTGAGCATTTTCCATGTATTAACTAAATTAACCTTTGCAACTATACATAGGATCTGTTGCTATTGTTGTTGGTAGATGGTGTCAGGACAGTTCTGACTCATAGCGATCCTATGATCAAGAGAGCGAAACACTGCCCAGTCCTGCGCCATCCTCACAATTGCTGCTACGTTTGTGCCCATAATTTCAGCCTCTGTGTCAATCCATCTTGTTGAGAGTCTTCCTCTCTTTTGCTGACCCTCTACTTCACCAAGCATGATGTCCTTTTCTAGGGACTGGTCCCTCCTGATAACTTGTCCAAAGTGCATGAGATGAAGTCTTGCCATCTTCGCTTCTAAGGAGCATTCTGGCTGTACTTCTTCCAACACAAATTTGTTCATTTTTCTGGTAGTCCATGGTCTGTTATTATCTGCCCCATTTTACTGCTTAGGACACTGAGCCACAGAGATTGAATAACTTCCAGTTAAGTGGCAGAGTTGGGATTATGAATCCAGTCAGTCTGTGCTCTTTAACTCTGTGCCAGTGGTTCTCAGATGGGAGTTATGTCTGGAGATGCTTTTGATTGTTACCACTGGCATTTAGTAGGTAGAGATCAGGAATGATACAAAACATCCTATAAGGCACAGGGCAGCATCACCACCAATCCCCCCACAGCGAAGAATTATCCTGCTCAAAACATTAGCAATTCCAAGGTTGAGAACCCTGCTCTATACTAGGCTGAGCTGGTTGGAAGAAGAAAACTTGGGAGCAGAAGGAGCTTTTATTGTTCTTAGGGGTTGTTGTGATCACCTCCTATGCATCCCATTGATTAAGGAGGATCCCACTCTGCATAGTACAAGACGATGGCCAAACATATGCCACTTGACACTGGACAGATGAGATGGACAGGAACTTGCCTGTCAAATAAAGTCACAGCCTGGGGGAGGAGGACACTGAATGCCATGCAGAGCCACGTGGGGGCTGCACTCAGAAGGAGAGTGGATCAGCAGGGGCTGTGGGAGGCAGACTTTGTAGTAACAAGAGGGTGGGGTGGCTCCTTGGTTCCTACAGGAGAAGATGATTAGCTTGTTTGGATAATTTCATGGGCTGGCGGGGAGGTGAAACCCGTAAGTCCCAAGAACCCGATGAGGTGCAGCTGGCCTGACTGATAGGGGAATTAGCCTCTGGGTGGGGAGGCTTTACCGCTGGGTGGGGGCGTATCTGATGAGAGCAGGGGAACTCATGGCTTTTGGGATTCCTGTGAGACCTGAAGATACAATGCACCTCTTGAAATTTTAGGTCTTACAATGTAGGAGTCCACCACTTGAGAGTTTTCCTTGTGTCGTGTGGCCTGGGCCAGGGACGCCAGACCCCTCCTTCTTACCAAACCCTCGCTCTACAAGGAGCTGCTTTTCCATTTACGATATACCCAGGCAGACCTGGCCAAGGATGGAAGACGGGAAGCTCCTCCTATTCTGGAGACTGCCAAGTCCCTGGTGTTCACCCCACACCTCTGGCAGTTCCTGGAGTATTTTTCATCCACCACGCATTGCCTCTTCCTTCTCCCCCTTGCCCTGTCCGGAACTGCCATTCCTCTGCCAAATACAACACAGACCTGCGGGAGCATTAGAACAATCTTTGGCTCCATCCATGGCCCCAACAACCAGGCCAGAATGAGTACTCTGCCACCCTGTTCCCAGAAATGCCAAGCACGAAACTGTCCCCACTTTCACTCTCCACTGGGAAGCTCTGTGGAGGGCTGCCATTTCAGGACCCAGACCACAGCTGACCCTGTGGGCCAGCAAAGGCACCGCCATCTTTCTGAGTGGCAGCTGGCACCTGTCACACGTGTCTTGGTGGCATCCCTGTTGGAAGTAAGGAGTGATCTGTGCCAGCTGGCTTGTCAGCTGGCACAGTAAACAATGAGCATGAACCACCGTGTGTCTGCGGCACAGCTGAGGAGCTGTCTTTGCATGCGGGCTGTGCGAGGGAGGTGGGCAGCCTTCTCAGGCTCTGTATGAGCAATTTCCATTCTGTTGTTTTCTCTCACACATGGTGTTCTGGAACGGCTCTGGAAAAGGGGAGAGAGAGAGAGAGAATGAGATCCCTCCTCGGTGCTTTAATTTAGATTGTTGAGAGTAACTTCATCCATTTTCTCCTGAGTGTGTGGGGAGAGGGAACATCAGAGAAGCAAGGGGATGAGTTCCGTTTGTGGCTCAGGTGGGGAATGCCTCCTGACCATCACAGAATGCCAGCCTAGCAAAAGCTCTACTGTGTAGTAGAAAGCACACTAGGCTATGAGTAGTTGTTGTTGGCTGCTGTCGAGGCAGCCTTCTACTCATGGCGACCCCATGTACAACAGAAGGAAAAGCTGTGTAGTCTTGCGCCTTGATCAGTTTCAGATTGGACCGTTGTAAGCCATAGGGTTTTCATTGGCTGATTTTTGGAAGTAGATCACCAGGCATTTCTTCCTAGTCTATCTTAGTCTAGAAGCTCTGCTGAAACCTGTTCAGCAACATAGCAACGTGCAAGCCTCCAGTGACAGAGGAGTGGTGGCTACACATGAGATACATTGGCTGGGAATCAAACCAGGGTCTTTCAAATGGGAGGTGAGAGTTCTGCCACATGGAGATAATGCTATTTGGTTCGTAGGATTGCTCTGAGTCCTTAACGCCTGTAAAGTACCTAGCCCAGGGCCAGACTTGTGGTAGTAAGGAGCATACCTTAGTTCCCAGTCTTTCGCCACCCTCACCCACAGCTCATCCTAGGCCGTGACATGTTGCCCATTTCAGTAATGTGCTCAAGGTGTGACTTGAATCACATCAGACCAGCTGCACCTCACCAGGTCTTCAGCCTACGGTTTCACCCCGCTGATAGCCCGTATAGTTACTCAAACAAGCCAATCATCTTCTCCTATGGGAAGCAGAGGGCACCTCACCCTCTTGTTACTACAAAACCTGCCTCCCATAGGATCAAATATATATATAGCTGTGGTGGCACTGCTAACCAAAAGGTTGGTGGTTTGAACCTACCAGCCGCTCCACTGGAGGAAAGACTTGGTGATCTGTGTCCATAAAGATTACAGCCTTGGAAACCCTATGGGGCAGTTCTACTTTGTCCTGTAGGGTTGCTCTGAGGTGGAATCGACTCGATGGCAACAGGTTTTTTTGAAAGGGAGTATAGTTAAGGGCAAACCCTGGTGGCATAGTGGTTAAGAGCTATGGCTGCTAACCAAAAGGTCAGCAGTTCGAATCCACCAGGTGCTCCTTGGAAACCCTATGGGGGCAGTTCTACTTTGTCTTTTAGGGTTGCTATGAGTCAGAATTGAGTTGACGGCAACAGTTTTTATAGTTAAGGAGCCTTGGTGGTGTAGTTGTTGAAGCACTCAGCTGCTGACCAAAATGTTGGTGTTTCAAACCCACCAGCCACTCCACAGGAGAAAGATGTGGCAGTCTGCTTCCGTAAAGATTACAGCCTTAGAGACTCTATGGGGCAGTTCTACTCTGTCTTGTAGGATCACCATGAGTTAGAATTGACTCGACGACAGTGGGTAAAGCTAAGTTATATTCTAATTGGCTGACTTATCCCTTTACTCTGTTTTTGAAAATTCCATATGGATGGCTAAATGTGTTTTAGAAATATTCCATTTTTCTTGAGACATAGGATTAACTTTCATTAAAACCAGCACTCAGAATAAGTGGTAAAAGACACTTTCCCTCTGTTTCCCTGTTAGGAAGGAGGTGCGAAGGGAACGTTTACAGCAAAGGGCCTCAGACTGTAGAGCGAGGCAGACCATGCCTTCTCCCCAAGTATTTTGGCAGCTTTTGTGGGAAGTCTGTGGGAAGCAGAGAAGAGAGGATGTGGCTGACGTGCTATGTTAATAGCTGTGAGTTGAGAAGTGGGGTGACAGGAAGGGCCTGTGTGGATCTGTGAACATGGTACGTCCATTTGCAGGTATGTGTGGCTTTAATCATCGTATTGACTTCCATGTTTGCTCTTCCGGAAGCCTTGAGACCACGGTGGTGCTGCACTAGGTCAACCAATGGCTGCAGATGACTGAAGGGAAGGCAAACCCACAAAGCCACAGATAGACTTCTCTGCCTGACACACGTCTCTTCTTTCTGTCCTCAACAAACAGCTCATATTGAAATATTTCATTATCTCCACTGGTGGTCATTTTCTTTTATATGCTGTACCATCCTGGGCTCAGCCGTGTTATTCCTGGCAGATGTTTAGGTTATTTCAGATTTTTTTTGCTAGTCCAGGGTCTGACTGATAATCATAATAATAATAGCTGACATTTATATAGCACTTAACATATGCCAGAAACCCTGGTGGCATAGGGGTTAAGTGCTATGGCTACTAACCAAAACGTTGGCAGTTCGAATCTACCAGGGGCTTCTTGGAAGCTCTATGGGGCAGCTCCACTCTATCCTATAGGGTCTCTATGAGTTGGAATCGACTGGGCGGCAGCGGGTTAGGTTAGGTTAGGTTAGGTTAATATGTGCCAAGTGGAATCTAAAGCCCTTCACATGTGCTAACTAATTTAATTCTTTCAACAAGTCTATTATTAGCCCCATTATATTGATGAACAAACTGAGGCATAGAGGTCCAAGAGGCCCAAGGTTACAATTAGAAAGTAGTAGAACCAGGATTTGAACTCAGTCAGTTTAGGTCCTGAGACCATAGAGCTTTGTGCCAGCACAGAGGGAAAGTGCCCATTATAACTGTCAGGAAAGGCTCTTAGTGAAGACCTGGCATTTCCTCGGTCCGAAAGGAAGTGTAGAAAGTGCCAGGTTGAGACAGGAGCAATACTTGCCAGGCTGAGGGGGCTGCAGGTGCATAGCTCAGGTGTGTGTATGGGAATCTTACTATACAGAATGTGACTAGAACACAGGTGAGTCGAGGCTAGGTCGCGGGTGAAGAGGCTGCAAAGATCCTTGGAAGCCTGATGGGGAAGGACTTACTTAGTTCGCCTTAATAGGAAGCTGGATTTTTTCCTGTAGGCAACAGGAAGATGCTAGAAGCTTTTAAGTAGAGGACTAAGAAAATCATCTTTTTTTTTTTTCCCCTTAAACTTTTTGAAATTGTTAAATGTATCCTATCTACCAGAACATGAATATAATGCATGTGTATTGTAAAGACAATTTCCTGGGTGGCACAAATAGTTAACCATTAGACTGCTAACCAAAAGGCTGGCAGTTCAAACCCACCCAGAGGCACTTTGGGAGTAAGGCCTGGCAATCTGCTTCCAGAATATCACAGCCGTGAAGACCCTATAGAGCTCAATTCTCCCCTGCACACATGGGGTCGTGCCATGAGTCAGAATCAACTCAATGGCAACTAACAACAATGTAGTAAAAAAAAAGTAATAAATAAAACGAACAGTGATGAATCTGACATGCAGCTTGAGAGACAGACGAGTATTAAATCAGGCCCTTAGAACCTCCGTGTCTCCCTCACCAGTCACATCCCCATCTCCTGCTCAGAGGAAGCTACCATTTTTTAAATTTTGTATTAATCATTTCCTTGCTGTTCTTCAAAGTTTTCCACGCATATATGTGTCCCTAAAAATATACCCATCAGTTTCGCCTGCTCTTGAAGTATATATATTAGCTCAGTATTAGGGTCATTGGTATGTTTACAGTATTGAGTCTTCTGTATGTGAACAGAGCCCTGCTGGCTCAGTGGGTAAGAGATTAGCTGCTCACCAAAAGGTCGGGAGTTCAAATCTACTGGCTGCTCCTTGGAAATCCCATGGGGCAGTTCTACTCTGTCCTGTAGGGTTGCTTTGAGTCAGAAGCGACTCGATGGCAAACGGTTTGGTTTTGGTTTTTTATATGTGAACACACTTTGTGTCTCAGTTGATTTACATCTTCTTTAAGGTATAAATATATATGTTATGTGTGTGTGTATGTGTGTGTGTGTATGTGTATACATATATATAATATATATATTTTTTTTTTGCCTAAAGGGCTTATTCAACTTTCGGATTTTTTTCCGCATAGTATACTAAATGGTTTTTTGTTGTTTTTAGAAATTGTATCTTTTTTAATCTTACATTTTAAACTCTTGGTCTCTGGTACATACAAACGTATTCTGGCTACTTGTCTTAGTTATCATTGTTTGGTATGAATACAAACATAAACATGCCAAATAGGTAAAATAACCAAGAGGAAATAATTAAATCAAACTTTTTTTAAATTGTACTTTAGATGAAGGTTTGTAGAACAAACTAGCTTCTCATTGAACAGTTAGTACACAGATTGTTTTATGACATTGGTTAACAATGCCACAACATGTCAACACTCTCCCTTCTCAACCTGGGGTTCCCTGTTACCAGCTTTCCTGTCCCCTTCTGCCTTCCAGTTCTTGCCCCTGGGCTGGTGTTTCATTTTATGGGCCTGTCTAACGTTTGGCTGAAGGGTGTCTTTTGGTGAGCATAAGTATGTAAATTTTAGAAGATCCTGGTTATCTGGCTTATCTTCTGGGGTTCCTGTGTTGTTAGTTAGGGTTTGTATTCTGTTAATGCTGTATATTAGGTAGGGCCTTTAGCGTTGATCCTATTTTTTCCTCCATGATCTTTATAGTTTTTGGCTTTATATTTAGGTCTTTGATCCATTTCGAATTAGTTTTTATGTATGGTGTAAGGTATGGGTCCTGTTTCATTTTTTTTTTTTTTTTTTTGCAGATGGACATCCAGTTTTGCCAGCACCATTTGTTAAAAAGACTGTCTTGTCTCCATTTAATGGGCTTTGGGCCCTTGTGGAAGATCAGGTGACTGTAGGTGGATGGATTTACATCTGGGTTCTCAGTTCTGTTCCATTGGTCAGTGTGTCTGTCGTTGTACCAGTACCGGACTGTTTTGACTACTGTAGCTGTGTATAGGCTCTGAGGTCAGGTAGTGCGAGTCCTCCTACTGTATTCTTCTTCTTCAACAGTGATGTATTTATCTGGGACCTCTTCCCTTTCCATATAAAGCTGATGATTAGTTTTTCCATCTCTTTAAAGAATGTTGTTGGTGTTTGGATCAGGATTGCACTATATCTGTAAATTGCTTCGGGTAGAACTGTCATTGTCACAATGTCAAATCTATCTATCCATAAGCATGGTGTGTTTTTCCATTTATGTAGATCTCTTTTGGTTTCTTGCAGTAATGTTTTGTAGTTTTCTTTGTATAGGGCTTTTACATCCCCGGTTAGATTTTTTCCTGGGTAGTTTATTTTTTTAGGGACTATTATAAATGGTATTGTTTTCCTGATTTCCTTTTCATCATTCTCTTTATTAGTGTATAGGAATCCAACTGATTTTTGTTTGTTTATCTTGTGTCCTGCTACTATGCTAAATCTATTAGTTCCAGTAGCATTCTTGTGGAGTCTTGGGTTTTCTATGTGTATTATTATATCATCTGCAAGTAGGGACAGTTTTACTTCTTCCTTACTAATATGGTTGCCTTTTATTTCTTTTTCTTGCCTTATTGCTCTAGCTAGGACTTCTAACACAATGTTAAATGGGAGTGGTGATAAAGAGCATGCTTGTCTTTTCCTGTTCTCAAGCGGAATGTTTTCAGCCTCTCTCCATCAACAATGATGTTGGCTGTTGGTTTTGTATAGATGCCCTTTGCTATGTTGAGGAATTTCCCTTCCATACCTATTTTATGTTTTTATCAGGAATGGTGTTGGACTTTGTCGTATGCCTTTTCTTTTGTCAATTGAGATGATCATATGATTCTTTTATTCATGGCATGGATTATATTGATTAATTTTCTAATGAAGTCAAACTATATTTGATTATAGTACTGTGAATATATGTACTTATGGGATATATTCTAAGGAGAGAAAGAACTGTAAAGAATGCTAAACTCTACTCAGTAGGTTTATTGTTAATGTTAATATTTCTATTCTGAAAAATACGTATTGTAAGATAAAATAGTTTATTATTAATGTAATTAGAAACCAAGATTTTTCACTGTAAGAGAAGCAATAGAGATATAAAAGAAAGAAAAGAAAATCCTGTGGCATTACATTTGAATTGCCTCTCTCAGATGAACATACAATTTAAAATCAATGTTTCCTAGCTCTGTCCATTGAGAGGGCATAGAAGTGTGACACTTTACTAAGAATGAGCCCACTCAACACACAGATCCTGATTTCTAAGTATCATTCCCAACTAAAAGGACCCACTTCCTTGAGGAAGTGCCTGATTCCAGATCTGGAGTAGGTCAAGTCCAAGGTGAGCCTGGAGCGTCTTTTGGGGCCAGAAAGCAAGGAAGTGCTCAGTGAGTAATGGAATCATGTCAGAAGAACACAGAAGCTAACTTAAAGGAATTTCCACAGGCAAAATTGAGGGCAATTTAAGCACTAAATATATAGTGACAGTAATGGATTATCACACAGTGATGAGAAGGAAATAAATGAAAGTTTTCTAAACTCTCTTATTAATTCCAATCACTTGCAGGTTCTTTTGGGGGTTTTATGTATAAGGTTATATGATTTACAAATGATGATTTTTATGTCTTCTTTCCCAGTCCTGATAACGCTTTTTTTCCTTTTCTTATTGTCTAGACTAGAACCTCTGGTATGTTGCTAAGTGGAAATTCCGATAATATCTATCCTTGTTTCATTCCTATTTCATTTAAGGTCATGGCTTTTAATGTTTTACTATTGAGTATGCTCTTTATTATATATTTTTAGAAGGTTAACAGATCTCTTTTATGCTTAGTTTGCTACGAGTTTTTATCCTTAATGGGTGTTGCATTTCGTTTAATATTTTCTTCTGTAGAGAGCCATATGATTTTCTCCTTATTGTCAATGATGTGATCAATGAAACTTATTTTCCTAGAAAAAAAATTTATTGATTCAATTTTTTAATGCCTATGGTATCATTCAATCTTTTTATTTTTAAGTCTCTTTTGGTAGTTCGTATTGTTACAGACACTTTTCTGTTTCATTTAAGTTTTCAATTTTTTGACAAAAAAAATTGTCACCTTTCTAACCTCTCCTACATCTGTAATTATATTGCCTTTTCATTCCTGTTATTGTTCATATGTGTTGTCTTTCTTTTTTTTCTTGATTCACTTTGTTACATGTTTGTCAATTTTATTTTCCTTCTGAAAGAACCAATTTTGAGCTTTATTATTAGAATATCCCCAATTCTTTCTCACTCCTCTTGGTTTCTGTTTGTGGCGGTGGTGGTGGTGTTTTTTCCTGGCCCCTAAAGCATTCCCTTGCTCTATTCCCAGGTCCAAACCAAATCAAACTCATTGCTGTTGAGTTCATTCCAACTCGTGGCGACCTCATGTGTTACAGAGTAGAACTGTTCCATAGGGTTTTCTTGGCTGTAATCTTTATGGAAGGAGATTACCAGGCCTTTCTCCCATGGCACAGCTGAGTGGGTTCGAACCCCCAGCCTTTTGGTTAGTAGATGAGCACAGACTGTGCCACCCAGGGACCTATTGCCAAGTCAGCCATGCGTTACGATAGATATTCCTTGAAACACTGTCACCAGCATTTTTAGGTGTGCCGCATCAGAACCGATTTCTTTGAACATCTCGTTTGCCACGTGGCCTGGGGCAGAAGTAAATAAGGAAGGAGTTTTGGTTTTCAGAGAGATAACACTGGTGGCAGAGTTCAGCATAGGCTGCCATCAGGGAGAGGCTAGAGACAAGAAGACAGTTGTTGATTCCAGATGATTTATTCACACACTAATGTACACATCCTGTGCAAAGGCTTATTAGATTCCTTTACAAAGCCTGTGAAACGTGAAGATATTTCATGGCCATTAACTAGGGAAATCGTGGTTTGTCCCTTGTGGTGTTTTAAACTGGGTTTGGGAGTCAGAGCGTCCATATTCACAGTCTGAACTTAAGGGAGACACATAGTTGCCAAATCTTGAGTGAGAAAAATGAATCCAAGTCAAGGTGTAGGTGTCAAAATCATAGTCTCTCTCCCCGGTGTTGCTTGTTTGCCAAGCATTCTTCAACATAAAGGGGGCACCTGAGCTCATGCCCGGTTGTGGGTGTGCTATGCAGAGGTGATCGAAGCTGCCTTTGATTTCTCAGTGCTGGGGAGAGGGTGAAAAGAGTGAGACAATAGTGAGAAGCCACTTGTTGCATCCATTGCATGAACCCAGCAGGTACTTCTCTAGGACAGTGGTTCTCAAAGTGTGGCCATGGAACTTGTGAGAAATGTCCCCCCTAGACCTTGTAAATCAGGAACTCTGGAGCAAGGACCTGGACTCTGTGTTTTAACAAGCCCTCTGGGTGATTGTGGTGCGTACTGAAGATAGAAAACGGCTGCTCCTGGGTTGATACACAAAGGAAAAGATTTCTTAGAAAAGATAAGTCAGTGTTTCCATTGTCAAAATACTCTTAAAATATAACAAAACAGATGATTTATAGCACACACACAGAAAAACAAATCGGCAGCAACCTAAATGTCCAGTAGTAGAGGAGTGGTTGAAGGAATTACAATATAGCCATTTGGTGAAATTAGGCCACCATTCAACTTATTTAAGCATAGTTAATGGTGAGGAGAATTATTATGGTAGAATGTTCAAATGTATGTTTGTATACGTGCATGTACATACATACATGCTTATGATGGTTATATAGGCATTCCTCAGGATCCCAGGAAATTCCTTACTTTTCCTGGAAATATATAAAAGTGATGTTGGTCTCTCCTTGGAGAGTGGACTTTTAGGGGGATTTTGTATATAAACATATAACATAGCAAAAATTGTGAGGATGCCACAGCTCCAGGTAGTGTCTCGTTCTGTTATATGTAAGGTCACCATGAGTCAGAGCCAATTCAACAGTGACAACAATGTACATATAATGATACATATAAATATAATGAAAAAGGAAGGCAGAGGAAGAACTGATGTGTTCCAATTGTGGCATTGATGGAGAGTATCGAATATACTGTGGACTGCCAAGAGAATGAACAAATCAGTCTTAGAAGAAATACAACCTGAATGCTCCTTAGAAGCGAGGATGGTGAGACTTGACTCGTTTACTTTGGACATATCATCAGGAAAGACCAGTCACTAGAAAAGGACAACATGCTTGGTAAAGTAGAAGGTCAGCGAAAATGAGGGAAACCTTCAATGAGATGGAATGACACAATAGCCGCAATGATAGGCTCAAACATACCAATGATCATGAAGATGGCACCAAACTGGGCAATGTTTTTTTGTGTGTGTGTGTGTTATACATAAGGTCACCATGAGTTGGAACCAACTTGCTGGCAACTAACAACATAGGTGTAGTGTATAACCAAAACCAAACCAAACCCACTGCCATTGAGTTGATTCTGACTCATAGCGACCCTATAGGACAGAGTAGAACTGCCCTATAGAGTTGCCAAGGAGCCCCTGATGGATTCAAACTGGCAACCGTTTGGTTAGCAGCCATAGCTCTTAACCACTATGCCAGCAGGGTTTCCCATGTATGTTGTTGTTGTTAGGTGCCATCGAGTCGGTTCTGACTCCTAGGGACCCTATGCACAACAGAACGAAACACTTCCCTGTCCTGAGCCATCCTTACAATCGTTGTTATGCTTGAGCTCATTGTTGCAGCCACTGTGTCAATCCACCTCATTGAGGGTCTTCCTCTTTTCCGCTGACCCTGTACTCTGCCAAGCATGATGTCCTTCTCCAGGGACTGATCCCTGCTGACAACACGTCCAAAGTATGTAAGATGCAGTCTCGCCATCCTTGCCTCTAGGGAGCATTCTGGTTGTACTTCTTCCAAGAGAGATTTGTTCGTTCTTTTGGCAGTCCACGGTATATTCAATATTCTTCGCCAACACCACAATTCAAAGGCGTTAGCTCTTCTTTGGTCTTCCTTAGTCATTTTCCAGCTTTCACATGCATATGATGTGATTGAAAATACCATGGTTTGGGTCAGGCGCACCTTAGTCTTCAGGGTGACGCCTTTGCTCTTCAACACTTTGAAGAGGTCCTTTGCAGCAGATTTGCCCAATGCAATGTGTCTTTTGATTTTTTGACTGCTGCTTCCATGGCTGTTGATTGTATATCATACATATAATAATACATATACATGTAATATACATCAGCATCCATATTTTATATATTTCCAACTTGTCTAAGATGAACAAATACAAATTTCACATCAACAACCAGGAAATAAACTATTTTTAAATTGTAGTAGAATTGCATCAAATTGTAGGTTTCAGTTGATTAAAGCTGACACCTGCCTCGCTGGCTTTCTGAGGAACAGTTGGTTAAGAAAGAAGCAGTAAAAGAGATCCTGGTCAGACAAATGGCGCAGCCAGTGGTGGAGTGAGTCACGCGGGAAATGGGTTTACTTCGGGGATATTTGCAGACCAGTTCACAGCACTGTGGACTGGCCATAAATCTTGAAAGTTTGGGAATTGGAGTGGGAACACAGGAAATGCAAAAACCTTCTTCCCCACGATCCTGCAGCTCAGAAAATCCCCAACATCTGGCTCACGTGTGAAGCCAGGAAAGACAGGGTTTACTCTGGCAGCCAGCCTTGCTAGGAGCCTGAGCTTGTTGGCTCCGCAGCACCCAAGGAAAATGCTTTGCAAGGATTTGCTGAGGATATCATTCCCAAGTAGAAAATCTTCATACACATCGAACTAAAGAAAATGCTGTATGGTACCTCTTAGGGGGTAAAAGTACTTGACCTTATCACCGTTGGTCCAGGTCGAGACTGGATGTCTTGCTGTCTGACCTTTTGTTCTGTGCTGGCCAAGTTAAAGATGACATAGAAAGCCAGGGTACCTTTACAAAGACAGTCAACTGTTAACTTTCTTTAAAAAACTTTTATTATGGAAATTTACAAAAATTGTCAAAAGTAGAATGAACAGTTACAATGAATATGCCCATGACCCAGCTTAAACATCCTTTACTCCATAATAAAAAAAAAACAAAAACTTTTTGTCTTAGTCATCTAGTGCTGCTATCACAGAAATACCACAAGTGAATGGTTTTAACAAAGAGAAATTTATTCTCTCACAGCCTGGGAGGCTAGAAGTCTGAATTCTGGGTGCAGGCTCCAGGGGAAGGCTTTCTCTCTCTCTCACCTCTGGAGGAAGGTCATAGTCATCAATCTTTCCCTGGTCAAGGAGCTTCTCAGTGCAGAGACTCCAGGTCCAAAGGACGCACTATGCTCCTGGTGCTTCTTTCTTGGTGGTGTGAAGTCCCTGTGTCTCTCTGCTTGCTTCTGTCTTTTATGTCTCAAAAGAGATTGGCTCAAGACACAACCAAATCTTGTAGATTGAGTCCTGTCTCATTACCCTAACTTCCTCTAATCCCATCTTATCAACGTCATAGAGATAGGATTCACAACACATGGGAAATCACATCAGATGATAGAATGATGCACAGTCACACAATACAGAGAACCATGGCCCAGCCAAGCTGACAGATATTTTGGGGGGACACAATTCAATCCATGACACTATTCATATTGAGCTTCTGGGTTAATAATCTTACCAAGTCTCTCCCATAAATGACCATCTCTTCCTTTACTTAGAGAAGGGTTTGTTTTTAGAACCTCGTTACATTCACCATCTGTCAGCTTGTAGCACTGTGGTGGCCTGCATGTTGCTATGACTCTGGAAGCTATGCCACCGATATTTCAGACACCAGCAGGGTCATTCACCCTTGGTGGACAGGTTTCAGCAGAGCTTCCAGACTAAGACAGACTAGGAAGAAAGGCTTGGTGATCTACTTCCAAAAAGTAGCTAATGAAAACCATATGAATCGCGGCAGAATACTGTCTGCTATGGTGCTGGCAGATGAACCCCCTAGGTTGGAAGGCGCTCAAAATACGCAGTGGCAGCAACAGTAGATTCGAGCTTACCAACGACCGTGAAGAAGGCACAGGTCTGGGCAACACTTCGTTCTGTTGCGTATGGGGTCGCCATGACTCAATGGCAACTAACAGAAACATGCATTCATTATCTACCCATGGGGAGAGAGGGCAATGCAATCTGTTTGAACACTTCTCAACAGAACCCTTAACAAGGGAAAGTGTTCTTGGTTGCTCCCTTTTCCGAAGCACCTATCATTAAAAGACAGAGTCAACTCATTCTCATTAATCCTTTTTCTTTGGTTTTAAACTTTCAGATTTTGAGTTGTCGAAATCCAAAATCATCCCTGACCCCTCTCCCCAAATTACTTTTGGGAAATATCTTAGTGGTTTTTTTTTTTCTCCCCATTTCATGCAGTCTTTTTATTATTATTAATTTTATTTATTTTCTTGTTGTTGTTGAGCATACACAGCAAAAGATACACCAATTCAACAGTTGCTATACATACCATTTCCTGACATTGATTACATTCTTCGAGTTGTGTAAGGATCGTCACCCTCCTTTTCTGAGTCATTCCTCCCCCGTTAAGCTTAGTCTGGGCACCGTATAAGATTAAAGTGAAGCTACTGTTCTTGTCCTCTGAATGCCCACGTTAGTTGTGACTCTGACGTGTGCAGACAAAGCCCCCCTAAAGCAAGGTTTCGGTGGGGAGTCCTGTTTTCTCGTCGACTTTACACTGTAGCGTCTGACTTTACTTCCTCTAAGATGCAATCAAAGCCTCACTTCGTGTAATGGCAGACTTTCTAATAATAAAATATTAGTGACCCCCGAGTTAAGCTGCAATTAGAATACAAAAATGTAATCAAATTAAAATGGAAGTATCAGTGAATTCCATTGATCACCATGTGAAGTGTGGCCAATAAAGATACAGCAATTGGAGTTCACAGACTCTGAGACTTGTATACATTTTGAAAGTGTTCCTGCATATTAAACCTTCAAATGAACTTCCAACTTCAGCTATGACATTCACTTTTTTTCATGACTTATTTTACTTTATTTTAGCTCTACTGTCTCTTGGCAGACATGGGCCCCATGCCATCTGCTGAAAACTCTTTTCTGTGTGTGTCTTTGTTAAAAAGGCTTTGAGGGGAAGGTAGAAGTAAAAATCAAAACGTCCGTTCATTGGAATGGTGGCTACCATCGTATCCATTTGTACACAAATCTCCAAGGTATCTCAATAAAATGTGCTTCAACTTTAAAAGCAGGGAGTTTTCTATCGCCATTAACACCCTCTTCATACAAATGGTTGCATGAGCTTGGCGCTTCTGCTCGTGTGCTGGGAGCTACTTTCTGCTTCGAAGTCCCTGGGTGGCGCAAACAGTTAACACTCTCAGCTATTAATTGAAAGGTTTGAGTTTCGAGTCTACCCAGAGGTACCTCAGAAGGAAGACCAGGTGATCTGCTTCGGAAAAATCAGCCCCTGAAGACCCTTTGGAGCACAGTTCTCCTCTGACACACGTGGGGTCGCTGTGAGTCAGAATCGAACTGGCAACGACTGATTTTACTCTCTGCTTCAGAACTAGCTGAGGCACAGTTGTTCTGAGACTGTGACCAAATTCCGTAGCCCTGTTTGTATAGATGAGAAACATTGGTCTGTTTCCCCACTAAACAAAATATTTTCACTCTGACATTCCATATGTCAAAGAACCCCTTTGTTGCCTAGGCCTGCTTTTAAAGTGTGGGGCATGCTTACTGCCAAGGACGAACCCATCTTTATCGGAAAGAAAATTCTGCCATTTAATTTGTATGCAATTGTATTCGTCTGAAATTTAAAACATTTTAAAATATTAAAATAAACACGGATATGTTTGGATGTTTGAAAACTAATACAGACTTTAAGGCTGGACTATTGCAGGTTATATCCTTTGTTCCCTGGGGGTCAAGTATTCCTTCCTCTTCTGGGTAGGACAACCCATTGCCGTCGAGTCAGTTCTAACTCATGGTGACCCTATAGGGCAGAGTAGAACTGACCCATAGGGCTTTGAAGGAGCAGCTGGTGGATTCAAACTTTTGGTTAGCAGCCAAGCTCTTAACCACTGCGCCACCAAGACTCCAAGAGCTGTTCTGGAGAGAACCTTTTAAAGAAGAATGGTCATGGCTATTCGTCAAGATGCCAGGAAATTCCTTCTTACTCTACACAGTCAGAATGTTGCAAACTCCTGGTTGGCAGGAACGTCTTTCTTATGCCCCCCTCTGTGAGGCAGGAATTTGTTCCCCATTCACCTGTCAACTTTACTGAGTCAGGGGCTGTGCCAAGTGTGGGTCAGCCTTTGGGGAAGAAAGCAGATGTCATCGTCCTCGGGAACTTAAAACTGGTTGGTGTCAGCGATGGCTGGTTGTTAGGGTGTTTACTAGCATCTGTCCTCCACCTGATTGATTGTAATACTGTGTGAATTAAACATTTCCGCCATTTTCCCTTACGAAGCAGTAGCTTTTTCAGTATCAACTAAATGAGGAAAAACTACCCACAAAATCGCGGTTTGTCCAAGGCCCTTTTCATGCTGTACCCCTGCCTGGGTTGCACATGCCATGTTTGAAAATGAGCTTCATAGTAGAAATATTACCTGGTTTCATCATTCACATTGAGACTGTTCAATTTTCTACTCTCCCTTGCAATTACGAATCTCTCTTTAAACTTGAGCTCAATGATATCTGCTGAAAACTCTTTTTTGCGGCTTCATTATTAAGGCTTCAAGAGGAAGTAAAAATCAAAATGAATGTTCATTGGAATGTTGGCTACCAGTGTACCCATTTGTATACTTATCTCCACGGTATCCGAATAATACGCCCTCTAATTTTAAAAGCCAACACCATTTGCTACTGCAAATGTCTTGTGTCTTGTTCCTCCTATTTGCCACTAACACCTTCTCCATACAAATGAATTAAAATTTTTTTCTCCTTTCCTTTATCAAGCAGTGGCTTTTTCAGTATTAACTGGGTGATGAAAAACTATCCACAAGAGCCCAGTTTTCCCAAGGCCCTTTTCCTGCCTGGGCTGCCACATGCCCTGTGTGAAATGAGCTTCACAGTGACCCATAGTGAGCATGGCGAGACCTCGTCTTGCTTACTTTAGACGCGTAATCAGGAAAGATCCACGGCTAGAAAAGGGCATCGTGGTTGGTAAAGTAAAGGGTCAGAAAGAAAGTGGGAACCCGTCAGTGAGGTGGATTGACAGAGTAGCCGCAGCAATGGGCTCGAACATACCAGTAATCCTGAAGATGACACAGGGCTGGGCAATATTTTGTTTTGTTGTACATAAGGGCCTCCATGAATCAGAGCCAACTCATTGGCAACTAACAACAACATAGTATAACAACCTGGATATTGATCTTGATACACTGTATTTTTATGCAAATAATATACACCTTTCTACGTTTGTTTGCCAACTGTGCCCCCCCACCTCGAGGTATTTTCGTAAGCACAGCTATGCCAATTTTTTTTTATATGTTGCTGTAAAAAATTAGCATAGCACACTTACAAAAATAACTCAAAGGGTGAGGGTGCCGTTGGCAAACCAACGTAGGTGTGCGTTATTTGCTTAAAACTATAGTAAATCTGCCAATCTTATTCAGATTTCCTTGGTTTTCTTTGTACTTGTGTGTTTGTGTGTGTTGAGTTCTATGCAATTGAATTGCCTGGGTAGTTCTGTAAATTCATCACTTCAGTAAAAATACTGAGCATTTTCAATGCCTCAGTGGTCTTTCTCATGCTTCCCTTCCATAACCACACCCACTTGCCTCTTGTCCAGTCCCCCATCCCTAACCCCTGACAACCACTAATCTGTCCTCTATTTCCAGAATTTTCTCATTTCAAAAAATGTTACCTAGTTGGCGCCATACAGTATATAACCCTTTTGGGTTGGCTTTGTTTTCTATTCAGCAGACTTCTGGACGTTCATCCAAGCCCTTTGCTGGGTATGTGGTTTGAAAATATTTTCTCCCATGCTGTAGTTTATCTTCTCACTCTCTTCACATGGGCTTTCACAGGGCAAACGTTTTTAATTTTGGTGAGGACCAGTTTACCTGTTTTTCTTTTTATGGATTGTACTTCTGGTGTCCCGCTGAAGAACTCTTTGGCTAATTCTATATCCTGAAGATTTTTTCTGATTTTTTTCTAACAATTTTATAGTTTCATGTTTTACATTTAAGTCTATGAGCCATTTGAGTTAGTTTTTGTATAAGGTGTGAGGTGTAGGTTGCCGTTCATATTTTTTGTTTATGGATGTCCATTTGCTCCAGCACCATTTGCTGAAAAGTCTGTCTCTTCTCCACTGAATTTCTTTTGCACCTTGTTAAAAATCAGTTAAGCACATTTGTGTGGTTCTATTTCAGGACCACCTATCCTGTTCCATTGATCAGTGCATCCATCCGGTAACACGCCGTCTTGATTATGTAACTATAAAGTAAGCCCGAGTGTCAGATAGAAGGAGCCCTGGTGACGTAGTAGTTAAAGGCTCAGCTGCTAACCAAAAGTCTGGTGGTTCAGACCCAACCAGTGGCTTCGTAGGAGAAAGATACGGTGACCTGCGTCTGTAAAGATGACAGCCAAGAAAATCCTATGGGACAGCTCTGCTCTGTCACGTGGGATTGCCAGGAGTCAGATCAACTCAGTGGCACGCAACAACAGCATCAGGTAGACTGGTTCGCCCCACTTTATTTTCCTTTGTTAAAGACTGTTTCAGCTATTCTGGGACCTAGGCCTTTTCATATAATTTAAAATTCTTTTTTATTTTGTCGTTGAGAATATACATAGCAACACATATGCTAATTCAACAGTTTCTACGTGTACAATTCAGTGACGTTGATTACATTCTTAGAGTTGTGCAACCATTCTCATATAAATTTTGATTGAAGTCATGGAAACCTCGCGTCCGTCTAGATCCCTTTATTGTCCCAGTTTTTAGATTCTGTGACTTGTTCATGATGTCACAAGGAAGCTGCAGTCCATATTGAAAGTTTGTTTCATAGTGATGGTCAAAGCCCCAGAGCAGATTAACTGCAGCAGCACCTAGAGCCTCCATCTCCCAGCCGGGCGAGGCCTCCTCACCGGCAGAGCAAGCACGGTCAGCTCTGTTCCGCCCTTTGCAGGAGCTGGTTAGCCGCAGACAGCGGGCGCCTGTCCGTCAGGCACACACCTGCAATCTGAAAGCATGAAACACCGCCGCTCACTGGGCCCCGTGGCTCCTAGGTGTTGAGAATCCATTTGCTAGTTTTAATTTTCTATATATTATTCTATAATTAAACTAAAGAAGACTTTCTTTTCCTTCAGGGAAGTTATCCTTGACAGCTCCTAACTTAATTTTGTTAAATTAGCCTGACCAATTTATTTCTTTTCTTTTTTTGTGCAAGTGAATTTATAATTGATGTGGGTAGAACAAATTATATAGCTTACAGTTTAGGAATAGCGTAAAGTTTTAATTTAAATTGAGAATGGCATAAGTTAGAAGGAAACATTAAGAAAATATGTTTTTACAGAATTATATATTTTTTTCATGGAGTCCCTGAGTGTGGTGCAAATGGATAACATGCTCGGCTGCTAACCGAGAGGTTGGAGGTTTGAGTCCCCCCCTAGAAGTGCCTCCGAAGAAAGGCCTTTGTGATCTACTTCCAAAAAATCAGCCTCTGAAAACCCTGTATGTTGCACAGTTCTGCTCTGACACACATGGGGTGTGTCCAGTTGGCTTGGTGGCAACCGCTCTGGTTTATATTGTCGCATCGCTTAATTGTTTAAGATTGTAAATAATACCTCTAACACAGGCCACCTGTGCTGCTTCGGAAGGGTATTGCATATTAACACTTTCTCTCCCAGAGTCATCTTAGATTTCTCACGGGAAATCAATCATTTGAAACATTTCTTAATATTACAGGTCTACATGGCTAGTTTAAAAAAAAAAAAAAAGTGAGTCTAGTGGCCGCAGTTGTACATCCACACAGCCTGTGGGAGAAGGTGATATTCTAGACGGGAACATACTTCTGCCTGGTAGCCCGAGTGCTCATTTACTAAAATCTAATGCCTTCCAGTTAATGGTCCTTCAAACTGTGGAACTTCTGTTCTTATAGAAGAGTTATATCTAATTTGGAGGCCCTGGTGGTACAAATGGTTAAACGCTCGACTACTAACCTGAAAGTTGGTGGTTTGAACCCACCCAGAGGCACCTCGGAAAACAGGCCTGGTGATCTGCTTCCAAAAGGTCACAGCCTTGAAAACTTATGGAGTAGTTCTATTCTGCACACTTGGGGTCATCATGAGTCAGAAATGACTTGTTGGCAACTAACAACACCAACAACGCACCTAATTTTTTTTAAATTGTACTTTAGATAAAAGTTTACAGAACAAACTAGCTTTTCATTAAACAGTTAGTACACATATCGTTTTATGACGTTGGTTACCAAGCCCACAGCATGTCAACACTCTCCCTTCTCAACCTTGGATTCTCTGTTGCCAGCTTTCCTGTCCCCTTCTGCCTTCTAGTCCTTGCCCCTGGGCTGGCGTGCCCCTTTAGTCTTGTTTTGTTTTATGGGCCTGTCTAATCTTTGGCTGAAGGGTGAACCTCAGGCGTGACTTCATTACTGAACTAGAGGGGTATCCAGGGGCAGTACTTTAGGGGTTTCTCCAGTCTCTGTCAGGCTAGTAAGTCTGATCTTTTTCTGTGAGTTTGAATTTTGTTCTGCATTTTTCTCCAGCTCTGTCTGGGACCCTCTATTGTGATCCCTGTCAGAGCAGTCAGTGGTGGTAGCTGGGATGAGGGACAGTGTGAACTTTCTTTGTGAATTAAGCTCAGTGTATAGCGAATGTATCAAGTATAAGAGAATGTCGTGTGTTGGCTGAGGTAGCCTCAGTCATGGCCTTCACCTTGATTTCAACTCTAATTTCTTCCAGTTCAAGAAAGTTTTGGACTCTGCATCATTCCTTCTTGTATTTAAGAGCCAATGACCTTCTGGTGAGTCTGCTCTTGATTCTTCTACCTTCTTTCTGGCCAGCTACCTAAGGAAGCCTTCCGTATAGCATGAGGAAAATAAAAGAAATTGAAATGCAAGCCAACTTCCTTTCTATTTCTGAGAAAAATTTTGGTGAAGAAGATCTTGAAACTTTTCATTACCTAAAAATAAGTCAGTGAATATGTATTGTCTTTGCTCTTATGACGGACAAGAGACTAAAAGAACCCCAGATATTTTTTGCTGTTATTGTTGTTAGTTGCCTTTCAGTCAGCTCCAAGTCATGGTGACCTCACGTATGACAGAACAAAATGTCGGCTGGTCCTTTGTCATCTTCATGATCGTTAGTATGTTTGACTCCGTTGTTGCAGCTACTGTGGCCGTCCGTCTCACTGAGGCTTTCCCTTCTTTTTGCTGACCCTCTACTTTACCAAATATGATGTCCTTTTCTGGTGATTGGTCTTCTCTAATGACGTGTTCACAGTAAGCGCGCCAAGGTCTCCCCATCCTCGTTTCTGAGGAGCTTTCCTTCGCTCTTCCGGCAGTCCATGGTATATTGAATATTCTTCACCAGCATCACAATTCAAATGCAACAATTTTCTTCTCTCTTCCTTTTTTACTATCCAGCTTTCCCATATATTTTATTTGTGTGCACTTACTTAGATATTAAATTTATACACTACCTTTCCTTGCCTTCACAAAGGACCCCAGCTTCTATCAACAAGAGAAAAAGAAACGTCACCTTTGTTTCCTGTCATGGACCATTTGTTAAAGAGGAATGCAGTCCGATGTATAAACACTGCAGTAGGTAGCAAAACGTTTGATCTTTATAAGGTGGAGTCACTAGGGCTGTCAGGAGCTGGCCAGAGCCTGGCGTGAGAAGGTGTCCCTTTACCAGGGGCAGGGGGCTGTCTCGAGAGATGGAGTTTATATGCTCAGATAGCCCTGGATTAAAAAACAAAACAAAAACTAGTTGCTGTCGAGTCCACTCTGACTCATGGTGACCCCACGTGTGTCAGAGTAGAACTGTGCTCCGTAGGGTTTTCAGCGGATGATTTTTCAGAAGTACGTTGCCGGGCCTTTCTTCCAGGGTACCTCTGGGTGGACTCGAACCTCCAACCTTTTGGTTAGCAGTGAAGTGCTTAACTGTTTGCACATCCCAGGAACTCTAAGTCCTGGATAGGAGCTGCATTCAAAATGAAGGAGAAAGAAAAGAGACAAGAGAGACAGTGCAGGGAGGTGATAGGCTTTTTTTTTTTTTTGCCGGGGGTGGTGATGGAAATGTTCTAAAATTGACAGCCGTGATGGCCGCGTATACCTGTGAATATACTGAAAACCATAGAATTGTACACTTTAATGGGTAAATTGCCTGCTGTGTGAATTGTATCTTAATAAAACTGTTTTAAAAAATGAGGCAACGCAGTCAGATGATTCTGTTTTTAATTTATGCAGCTATGTAGGAAAAAGAGGAAAAAACAAACCATAGTCGAGGTACCCCATGCTGGCGGAGAAAGGGTGAATCACGGCAGAGAGCACATTTGGAATGTTGTGTTCTTTTTTGTTCTGTGCTTTAGCAAGTAAACACAATCGAACTATGCAGAAATAGCAAAGGAATTAAAATGTGCCACTCTGTAAAGGCATAATAAAATCAGACAGGCCAATCCAGGTTTTTTTTTTTGAAGTGTAAGCAATTACTTTGCAGGTGAAAGAAGATTAAAGCTGTTGGTGAGTCCCTCCCTCCCTGCATGGCAGGCACACAGAGCTCAGAGTCTGCCAGAGCTCTCCAGAAACTTTAGAGATCTGTCGTGAGGCTCTCTGTGGCCGTTTGTGAAAGGGAAGTCACCACCAAGTATCTGGGCATCCACTTGGGGAGGTTATAGTCTTCTGGACCTGCCTGTCAGTTCCTATGACAGATGAGGTCTCATGACAAGTGTTAGCTATGTGAGCTGCCTGCCACAGCCCCAGAAACTGGACAGCCGCCTCACAGCTCCAAGCCATTCAGTGTTCTTGGGTTGGACTTAGGTTTGTTGTAAATCATGGGTGGAAAGATTCTTTTAGGGTGTCCCTTGTTAGAAAACCTTCAAAAAGTGTGGATATACAGCAAAATGAACACGCAGGCATCCATCAGTCCATCTATCTACCCACCCACCCATCCATCCACTCACCCACCTACTCATCCAGCCATCCATCCAACGAAATTTGAAATTTTCATTTGTTCAGTGTTTGGAGGAGATGCACGAGCTTTATTACGTCATCATGGGGCGTATGTTAGTGCTGTGTTAAAACCTGTGCAGTGGAGTCAACTCTGACTCATGGTGACCCCAGGTGTGTCAGAGTAGAATTGTGCTCCATAGAGTTTTTTTTTATTTATCTTTTTTATTGTGCTTTAAGTGAAAGTTTACAATTCAAGTCAATTTCTCATACAAAAACTTATACACACATTGATACACACATTGATATGTGAGCCCAGTTGCTTTCTCTATAATGTGATAGCACACGCCTCCTCTCCACCCTGCATTTTCTGTGTCCATTCAACCAGCTCCTGTCCCCTTCTGCCTTTTCATCTCTCCTCCAGGCAGGAGCTACCCACAGTCCCATGTGTCACTTGAGCTAAGAAGCACACTCCTCACCAGTATCATTTTATGTTTTATAGTCCAGTCTAATCTTTGTCTGAAGAGCTGGCTTTGGGAATGGCGTCTGGGGTCCCTCCAGTCTCAGTCAGACCATTAAGTCTGGTCTTTTTACTAGAATTTGAGTTCTGCATCCCACTTTTCTCCTGCTCCATTAGGGATTCTCTGCTGTGTTCCCTGTCTGGGCAGTCATCGGTGGTACCTGGGCACCATCTAGTTCTTCTGGTCTCAGGCTGATGTAGTCTCTGGTGGCCCTTTCTGTCTCTTGGGCTCATATTTTCCTTGTGTCTTTGGTATTCTTCATTCTCCTTTGTTCCAGGTGGGTTGAGACCAATTGGTGCATCTTAGATTGTCACTTGTTAGCTGTTAAGTCCCCAGACACCACTCACCAAAGTAGGATGCATAACATTTTCTTAATATACCTTGTTATGCCAGTTGACCTAGATGTCCCCTGAAACCATGGTCCTCAGACCTCCATCCCTGCTACTCTGTCCCTCAGAGTGTTTGGTTGTGTTCAGGACACTTCTTAGCTTTTGGATTAGTCCAGTTGTGCTGACTTCCCATGTATTGTGTGTTGTCCTTCCCATCGCCTAAAATAACTCTTGCCTACTCTTCCATAGATTTTTTAATGGCTGATTTTTGGAAAGGAGACCGCCAAGCCTTTCTTCTACGTGGACTTGAACCTCCAACTTTTCTGTTAGCAGCTGAGCTCATTAACTATTTGCACTACCCAGGGACTCCACCCTAACCTCCCCAAACTCTTAAGGTTTAGTCTTTTGGTGTTGACGGCAGATGGCAACAACAACACTGTTTAATACACTGCGTTTTGTCTCTCCAACAACACTGGAGCCGTTTGAAAATTAGAGTGAGGTTGCTCTTCTTTAGCATCTTAGTTCTCTAGTGCTGCTGTAATAGAAATACCACAAGTGGATGTCCTTAACCAACAGAAATTCATTCTCCCACAGTCTAGAAGGTTAGAAGTCAGAATTCAGGGCACCAGCTCCAGGGGGAGGCTTTCTCTCTCTGTCAGCTCTGGGGGAAGGTCCTTGTCATCAATCTTCCCCTGGGTCTAGGAACTCTTCAGACAGGGACCCCAAGTCCAAAGGACACACTCTACTCCTGGCTCTTCTTTCTTTGTGGTATGAGATCCCCCTCCTTTCTGCTAGCTTCTCTCTTTTATATCTCAAAAGAGATTGACTCAAGATACAACCTAATCCTGAAGATTGAGTCCTGCTTCATTAACAAAACTGCCTCAATAACATCAGAGAGGTTAGGATTTACAACACATAGGAAAATCACATCAGATGACAAAATGGTGGACAACCACACAATACTGGGAATCATGGCCTATTCAAGGTGATGAGCATTTTTGGGGGACACAATTCAATCCACAACAGTAGCACAGCTGAGCCTGGTAGTGGGTGCTCATCGGGTACTAATTGATTGAAGTGCGGAGTAACTTTTAGGTGGCTGTGAAGAGACCCAGTTCTACTTCCAAAGAAGTTTCTGCATTGATAAGGAGAGGGAACACTTTAATTTAGCCCCATCTCCCTAATCTCTCTGGATGCCCTAGAGAAAAATAAGAAAAGTTGCTTTTAGGTAGTAATTAAGAGGTAAATTCTTAGACCCCATTTGAAATTCCAGGGGTTTAGGATTAGTAATGGACTTAAGCCTCACTCATCAAAATCAATTTTGATCCCTTTAAAGCTTAACGTGTCTAATGTAAAATAGCCTTAAGCCAGGCAATTTTTAACAAGATACACCTGGTCCAGTAGTTTCCTTGTCTCTTACATCTCTGCTTCCTTGAGATATCCATTCTTTCTGAATTATTTAAATACTCTGTGTGGCCAAGCCTTCCAGTGCTAATTTTTTATAGTCATCTTTACTATTAAATTGAAATTCAGTAAGAATAATAACCATGCCTCTCTGTTTTATATTATCCCTAACACTACTTGCTGCTCTTCAATGCTTTTTGGGTAGAGTCTTTATATAGCGCTGACTCTGCTGATTTTGTATTCAAAATGCCAACAAGGTAAGTGTTTTAATTGCATTTCTCAATCTTGGGAACAGGGCTTTGAGCCAGTTTGAACTGGTTCAGTCATGGGCAACAAAGTGAAACCAGAACAGACTTGAATTTTTATAATTTGGGTGATCTTGAATGAAAATCGGAATGGGAAAAATTACGAGTCGAAGCCCTGGAGTGGGAAACTTAGAAGAGATGTAGCGAGCCCTTTCAGGAGACCGTAGTGTAAGATGGTATTACCGGCAGGACTGTAGAGAGCAACGCAGATTCAGAGCTGAGCGGTTGGCTGCCATCTTTGAGTGGGGCTCCACTGTTTCTGACTCTGCTCAAAATCCACCGAGCAAGACAACTGGTTGCTTTGTAACACCTACACTGCCCTTGTTTTTTAAGAGGGGGATTAGGCTACTAGCAGGGCGTCTACTCATAATTTTTCCCATTCTGATTATTGTTCCAGTTCACCTGGATTTTGGAAATTTGGGTCTGTTCTGGTTTCACTTCCTTGGCCATGACTGAACTAGGAAGAACCGATTCGAAGCTCTGCTTGGCAACATCAGTAGGTCCCTGGAGCTAATTATGTGCCATCCATGGAACAGGATAGAAAGTAGATGAAGTTTATACTAGCTGCCGTTGAGCTGACTCCAACTCATGGCAACCCCATGTGGGTCAGTGTAGAGCTGTGCTTCATAGGGTTTTGAATGGCTGATATTTTGGAGCTGAAGATAGAGGTGGTTCAAAGAACTTGAGGTAAGGAAAGCAAGGGTGTTTACAGAGCCCTTCATTCCACAGGTTTACTGAGTGCCTACTATGTGTTTGTAGTGCTGTAGCAATTGGAAATACAACTATAAAAACTCAAACAGACCAATGAGATTGACTGATAATACAGAAATATTTATAAGAAAACAGCCATCTGGTCTTTATTTGCCTGGAGCAACAGAGAAAGAAGGAGAGTCAGAAATAGAAGGAAATGAGGTGAGTGCCTAATTGCCTCCATGAACAACTTCCTCCTTTGCCAGGAGACCAGAAGAACTAGATGGTGCCTGGCTACCGTTACTGAACATTTTGATCAAAGAGTCTATGAAAGAAACCTGATCAAAAGGTGGGGGGATATAGAACTGAATTTTAAATCCTCACGGAATTCAGAATTTCTGGAGCCGTTGAGGCTGATGAACACTTGGAACTCTTGCCCTGAGATAATCTTTAAACCGTAAACCAAAAATATCCCCTGAAGCCTTCTTTAAACCAAATAACATTTTAGCTAACTAGTAAAGAATGTCAGCCTTGAACATTGTGCTTTTTTTCAAAAGAGTATATGGGATCATATTAACAACAGTAACTTGAAAAGTTAGATAGGAAGCTTAGGGGGCAGTGAGTTAAGGAACAATTTGGAAAAGGAGGGTGAGAATGGTTACACAGCTTGAAGAATGTAATCAGTGTCACTGAATTGTACATGTAGAAATTATTGAATTGGTGTATGGTTTGCTGTGTATATTCTCAACGACAATAAAAATGAAATGGGCCAGGTCCCCCAAAAGAAAAACCGCAGGGTATTTTGAGGGCATTTAAGGGGCAGGGGCTCCTGCCAAAGAGTTTCACTGAGCAATTCATCAAGATCCAACTGGCCTGAAGGGAATCTGAAATGCTTATTCTCAGCGTCAGTGAGTAACACCATGCTCATGTCAGGAAGAATTTTCCAGCATTGGGAACCAGTGGCATATTTATAGCCCCTTTTATGTCAACTTGTCAAGCAGCATCTTTAACACAGCCGTCTCTCTAGAAGCCTCTCATGGTTGTTGAGGGCCATAGCAACACTGGAGCCAAGCGTTCTGTCGTCTCCATTTTAGTGGAGCAGGGGATGCTGGGAGTTAATCTGTCCATAGCATACTGTGAGCACAGAGCCTGAATGAGCCAGAAGAGAATAGCAGTTCTGATTACCTGGAGGCCAGAGGCATGTCTCTGGCCAACGAATGTCATATGTGAGCCTCTAGACCTTGGAGCTGGCTGTTGGTAACTGATTCAGAGACTTAATTATCTGGTTTCATTTGTGTTTGTTGAATGGTGATGATGGCATGTAATTGTTGTTGTTGTTAGGTGACATTGAGTTGGTTCCAACTCATAGCAATCTTATGTGCAACAGAAAGAAACACTGCCCAGTCCTCCGCCATCGTCACTATCGTTGCTACGTTTGAGCCCATTGTTGCAGCCACCGTGTCAATCCATCTCGTTGAGAGTCTTCCTCTTTTTCACTGACCCTCTACTTTACCAAGCATGTTGTCCTTCTCTAGGACTGTTCCCTCCTGGTAACACGTCCAAAGTACTTGAGTTGAAGTCTCGCCATCCTTGCTTCTAACAAGCACTCTGGCTGTACTTCTTCTAAGACATATTTGTTCATTCTTCTGGCAGTCCATAAAAAAAAGAAACCCATTGCCGTAGAGTTGATTCTGACTCAGTATTCAATATTCTTTGCCAACACCATAATTCAAAAGCATCAGTTCTTCTTTGGTCTTCCTTATTCATTGTCCAGCTTTCGCATACATATGAGGCAACTGAAAATACTATGGCTTGGGTCAGGCACACCTTAGTCCTTAAAGTGATATCTTTGCTTTTTAACACTTTAAAGAGGTCTTCTTAGAAGATTTGCCCAACGCGATACGTCCTTTGATTTCTTGACTGCTGCTTCCATGGGCATTGATTGTGGATCCAAGTAAAATGAAATCCTTGACAACATGGATCTTTTCTCCATTTATAATGATGTGGCTTATTGGTCCAGTTGTGGGGATTTTTGCTTTCTTTGTGTTGAGGTGTAATCCATACTGAAGGCTGTGGTCTTTGATCTTCATCTTTAAGTGCTTCAAGTCCTCTTCATTTTCAGCAAACAAGGTTGTGTCATCTGCACATCGCAGACTCTTCATATTCTTGTAAAGGCAGGTTGTTAGATTTTTTGTTGAAGAATAATGTGTCAGGTCTGATTTTCAGCGATGCTTCCTGTGAGAGGGACGCTCCATGTTATAGAAATGCATGGTGACCAACAAGCGAAGCTGTGTTATGCTGCAGAAGAATGACTGACGTTATTCACAAATGAAGCCTCAAACGGGATATTAAAGCAAACACTATGAAGAAAGGACCCACAAGAGTCAGCCTTAATAATGTAGCTGATGGGGCTTAAGGAGCCCAGCCAGACGGGGCTCCACCATGGACAAGGCTGAATTAGCTCTCAGTAGCAATCAAGGCAGTTTGAGTGCGTCCACAATTTCATATAGGAAAGCTGATGGTGAGAAATGATAGAGTGCTCTTTACGAAAAAAAAAAAAATCAGAGATGACCCACTGCCTGTCCAACAGCCCGATTCTAGTTTGCCACGTGCAGTGAGGGAACGGGGTACGTACAGCCATGCTTTGAGCCATCACCGGTCTTCTTTGGAGGGTTGAGGCTTTCTTTGATGTGTACCTGAAACCTGGATCCAGCAGATCAGCTGCCGTGGAGTCAACTCCGACTCAAGACAGCCCCATGTATGTCAGAGTAGAACTGTGCTCCGGAGAGTTTTCAGAGACTGTTTTTTTTGGTGGTAGATCACCCGGCCTGTCTTCTGATGCACCTCTGGGTGAACGCGAATGGCTCATCTTTCAGTTAGCAACTGAGCACACTAACTGTTCGCACTGCCCAGGATAGCTGGGGATCCAGCATAATTGCCTTTAAACACTCTGAATCATTGCCTGTGAGGTCGGAGCTGAGGAGTGGATCACTGCCTCAGTGGGTCGGGGTGGCTTCACTGAGAAGGTGAGGCTTGAGCCCCACCTTTAAGGATTGGCAGGCTGTGTCCAGATCACAGAAACGGACGAGTGTTCTTTGCAGAGAGAGCAGCAAGTGCCAGAGTACAGAGCTACAGCCTAGGTAGGTGTGTCGGTGATCTGGTGTTGCCGTAACAGAAATACCATAGGAGGATAGCTTTAAAGGACAGAAATTTATTTTCTATAGAAGCTTAAAAATACTTACTGATTGATTTGACTATATAATGACGCCTTTGTTGTGTCTTCCTATTCATTTATTTGTGAATTAACCCCGATTGGGAGTGTAACTGGAACTGTGTGCTGCTGAACGGCCAGCAGGTTTTATGTAAGTTCTAACCAAAGAAAAAGGAGTCCTGATTGCTCAGTGGTTAAGCACTCAGCTGCTAATAGAAAAGTCGAGGGTTCGAACCCACCAGCCACTCTGTGGGGGAGAGGTATGGCAGTCTGCTTCCTTAAAGCCTTGGAAGCCCTGTGGGGCAGTTCTACTCTGCCCTACTCTGTCCTGCAGGGTCTCTGTGAGTCAGAATCGATGCATCAGAAACAGGTTAGGGTACCTAGAGAACAAGGAGCCTTGGTGGTGCAGTGCCTAAGTGTTCACCTGTAACCAAAAGATTGGCGGTTCAAACCTACCCAGTGGTTGCAGAGGAGAAAAGACTTGGCAATCTGGTTACGTAGACCTTACAGCCAAGAAAACCCTATGGGGCAGTTCTATTCTATCATATGCGGTTCCTGTGAGTCAGAATTGACTCGATGGCACCTAACAACAACAACTAGAGAATGGTAGATGAAATCAGTAGGTTGGACACAGAGCCAGGGACTAGTTTCCAGGATGTCTCAAAAGGGCCTATGTCTAAAGGAAGTTCTTAGGGAAAGAAAAAACATTTGGGCGCCATAGTGATTCAAGTGAGAGGCTGTTTCCAGGTCTGATGTGGGGTCTGACATGCTACAGACCTCCAAGGCCAAGGCCCCTCTCAAACCCCTGCCCCCAACCCATCCAGGCAAGAGTAAAGAGCACCAAGTCCCAGCGTCAGGGCATTAATGTTGGATTCCCACACAGTCCCCCAAAGAGAATCTGTTCTCCTGTTTCCTCCCCCATTCTCCATCCACTTGGCATTTTAAAGGTACATGTGACATGGTCTGCATTTTTAATTAAGAAGGGGAATGAGTTTCACATTCAATTACTTTAAAATTTGCAGACATTACTTTCATCATAAAATTGCCCCATTTTATTTACAAGTAAATTTTTAATTTTCTCAGCTTTTCCCTCCTGTATTTAATGATCATTTTACGTCTGTTGTCACATGACCTTTGATTTCGCCTTCCCTGTCATTTTTGCAAACTCCTGCTTTCCTGTCGGTTGGCTCAGTTCTGCTCAGTTACTGGACCTGTGAGCAGGGCTGGGCCTACACTGAAGAATTTTCATGCTATAGAAGCTCATTAATTTGGATTCCGTTGCTTGGGAGTTGTGATCATTTCAGCCAGGCAAATGTTTCTGACATTGAGTATTATCTTTGGCCTTTTATATATAAAATTGTCATTTTTTCCACTAAGTTTCAGAACGGTGGAGCTGAAGAAGCCACAAGAGCTCTTAACTGGTGCCTTACTTGACAGGTGAGAAAACTGAGGTACAGAGAGCGGAAGAAGTCTTGAGAGTGGCAGAGCCCTGGTCCTCCAGCCTCCGATTCTCATGAGACCAGTTCTGACTCATAGCAACCCTACTTACAACAGTATGAAACGCTGTCTGGTCCTGCACCATCCCCACAATTGTTGCTGTATTTGATCCCATTGTTGTAGCCACTGTGTCAGTCCATCTGGTTGAGAGTCTTCCTTTCTTTCACTGACCCTCTGCTTTACCAAGCATGATGTCCTCCGATGACTGGTCTCTCTTGATGACATGTTCAAAGCACATGAGACAAAGCATTGCCATCCTCGCTTCTAAGGAGCATGCTGGCTATACTTCTTCCATGACCGATTCGTTCGTACTTCTGGAAACCCATGGTATTTCAATGTTCTTCGCCAACACCGTAATTCAAAGGCATCAGTTCTTCCGTCTTCCTTATTCATGCATATGAGGTGATTGAAAATACCATGCCTTGAATCAGGCACACCTTAGTCCTCAAAGTGACGTCTTTGCTTTTTAACACTTTAAAGAGGTCTTTTGCAACAGATTTGTCCAATGCAATATGTCATTTGATTTCTTGACTGCCGCTTGTGGATCCAAGTAAAATGAAATCTTTGACAACTTTAATATTTTCTCCGTTTACCGTGATGTTGCTTATTGGTCTAGCTGTGGGAATTTTTAGTTTCTTTTTTTTGTTGTAGTTAGGTGCTGTTGACTCATAGTGACCCCGTGTACAACAGAACGAAACATTGCCCGGTCCTGTGCCATCCTCACAACTGTTCTGTGCTTGAGGTCATTGTTGCAGCCATGGTGTCAATCCGTCTCGTTGAGGGCCTTCCTCTTTTTCATTGACCCTCTATTTTGCCAAGCATGATGTCCTTCTCCAGGGACTGATTCCTCCTGATAATATGTCCAAAGTATGCAAGACATAGTCTCGCCATCCTCACTTCTAAGGAGCACTCTGGCTGCACTTCTTCGAAGACAGACTTGTTCATTCTTTTGGCATTCCGTGGTATATTCAGTATTCTTCACCAGCACCACAATTCAAAGGTGTCAATTCTTCTTCGGTCTTGCTTATTCGTTGTCCAGCTTTCACATGCATATGAGTTGATCGCAAACACCATGGCTTCTTTATGTTGAGATGTAAGGAAAAGAGCTACAATATCTTTATTTCTAAGTATTCTTCACCTTGAACCATGTACTGATGAAATCAAGGCTTTCTTATCCTACATCTCCTCACCCCACCCCATCTTACCTTATTCTAACTGAGAAGTTATCTTCTTATGCTAAACCCAAACTCACTGGCATCCAGTTGATTCTGATTCCCAGCGACCCTATAGGAGAGAGTAGAACTGCCTCCATATGGTTTCCAACGCTATAATCTTTACAAGAGCAGACTACCACATCTTTCTCGTGGAGCAGCTGGTGATTTCAAACAGCCAGCCTTTCAGTTAATAGCCAACCATTTTAACCACTGTGCCACCAGGGCTCCACTTGGTATGCCAGCAGGGCTTTAATCAATCCGGAAATCACTTTGGAATGGTCATCATGCTGAAATGCAGCCTCACACACTGCTTTGCTTGGAGATGACCCTGAGTTGCTGCCTCCTGTAGGGTGAAAGGGGAGAGGAAACCTGCGCTGTCTCTTCACATCATGCGACAGTGCAGCCAGTAGCCAGACCTGCCTCCTGCTTCCTGCCACCGAGCCCTTAGTGGAGCTACCATCCTGCTAGGCTTGCCCCCAGGTTGGCCTCGAGATCTTGCAGGCTCTTGAAAAGTGGGTGAGCACAAGGAATTTGTTGTGAGCAGCAGCCTCCCTGGGAGCTATTCTCGTTTTTGAGCCTGTCCCAGAATTTCGGAAGAGCACTAGGTGAGGCCAAAAGGGACCTTACATCTACACCCAGAGACTCTAGAACTGTGATATGCACCGTTTGGGGGGCATAGACCAACTTCGGGAATTCGATGACGGGTACAGCCCATTGCTCTCCCCCCAGCCCCAAATACACAGCTGCACGTGCACACACACACTCCCACGGCCCTGCGTGCTGTTTCAGGGGTGTCACAAACAGTTGGCGCTCAATGGCTGATATAAAGGTTGGAGGTTCGAACCTACTCTGGTGCCATGGACAAAAGGTCTGGTGATCTGCCTTTGTAAAGATGGCAGCCAAGAAAACCCTGTGGAGCAGTTCTGCGCTACACATGGCATTGCCATGTGTTGGAAACAACATGATGGCTGTATGTTTGGTTTTTTGTGTATGTGCGGATTCTCTAAATCTCATCCATGGAGTGTCAGAATCAGTCTCTCTAAGCTAGAAGGTTCAGACTGATCATGATGTGTTCCACCGAAATTTGTCAGTGCTGCTTTGCAAACATCTCACTTGATCCTGGATAAACTCACGTGGTAGGTGCATTCCTCCTGCTTTACAGATGTAGAAACAGGTTTAGAGTATAACATCGTTAATACTGTTATTACGGCTGCTAATTGCAGCTGCCACGTATGGAGTGTTTGCCATGTCCTAGGCACTGTTCTAAACACGTCCTATGTATTAGCTTCCCTTCATCATGAGCCTTGGAGGCTGGTGGTGTTGTTAGGTGCCATCAAGTCAATTCGTGCGACAGAACGAAACGCTGCCTGGTCCTGCGCCATCATCACAGTCAGCGCTATGCTTGGGCCCATCCTTGCAGGCACTGTGTCCATCTGTCTCATTGAGGGTCTTCCTCTTTTTTGCTTACCCTCTACTTTACCAAGCATAATGTCCTTCTCCAGGGCTGGTCTCTCCTGATAACATGTTCAAAGAATGTGAGACAGAGTCTCGCCATCGTCGCTTTAAGGAGCACCCTGGCTGTGCTTCTTCTGAGGCAGGTTTGTTTGTTCTTCTGGCAGCCCATGTCATGTTCAGTATTCTTTGCCACCACCATAACTGAAAGGCGTCAATTCTTCCTGGGTCTTCTGTGTTCAGCGTCCAGCTTTGCACGCATATGAAGTCATTGAAAATACCACGGCTTGTTTCAGGTGCACCTTAGTCCTCAAAGTGACATCTTTTCTCTTTAACACTTGAAAGAGGTCTTTTGTAGCACATTTGCCCAGTGCAGTGTGTCCCTTAATTTCTTGACTGAGGCTTCCCTGGGTGTTGATTTTGGATCCAAGTAAAATAAAATCTTTTCTCCATTTATCATAATGTTGCTTATTGGTCCAGTTGTGAGGATTTTTGTTGTATGTTGAGGTGTAATACACATACTGAAGCCTGTGGTCTTTGATCTTCATCAGTAAGTACTTCAGGTACTCTTCACTTTCAGCAAGCAAGGTTGTGTCATCTGACCATCACAAGTTGCTATGAGTCTTCCTCCAATCCTGATGCCACATTTTTCTTGATATAGTCCAGCTTCTCAGATTATTTGCTCAGCGTGCAGATTGAATAGGTATGGTGAAAGGATGCAACCCTGATGCATACCTTTCATGACTTTAAGCCACGCAGCATCCCCTTGTTCTGTTCTAAGGACTACCTCTATTCTATGTACAGGTTCTTCATGAGCACGAATTAAATGTTCTGGAATTCCCATTATTCACAATGTTACCCATAATTTATTGTGATCCACACAGTCAAATGCCTTTGTATAGTAAATAAAACACAGGTAAACATCTTCCTGATATTCTCTGCTTTCAGCCAAGATCTTCCTCCAACCCTTGGAAATAGGAACTATTATTAACTCTATTTTAAAGATAAGGAAACTGAGACAGAATATTGTGGGGCTCCAAGATGGATGGGGAGATTTGAGGACCAGGCATGGAATGAATGAACTCCAAGGCACCCTACAGAGTTTGTGAATGATTCTGACTTCAGTCATTGCACCTTCCCTGTGCTGAACAACCTCTAACCAATTCTCTGACAGTTGAATCATTAACTCAAAATGTAATGCCCAGGAGAAACCCTCCAGTATTGGCCAAAGTTTTGATAGATAACATGTACAACCCCTGTCGGAACTGGTCCCTTTGACTTCCATAGAAAAGTTCTCGAGTTTGCCCTACTCATAAAAAATCAACAGCAGCCATGGAGTCGATCCCGACTGATCGCAACCACATGCACGTTAGAGTAGAACTACGGTCCACAGGGTTTTCAGTGGGTCATTTTTCAGAAATAGATTTCTCTGGATGGACTCGAACCTCTAACCTTTTGGTTAGTAATCAGGCATATTAAGCTTTTGCACCACCCAGGGACTCCAGGATTTGCACTATACTTGTACTTAATGGAGATGAGCTACTTGTCCCAGAAGAAAGTGGAGTGAATTAGGAACAGAGAGTGAAGCTTGGGCAGCTAAAAATGATAGATTGATTGATCTGTCACTGTCCCTTCCAGCCATGGGATTTTGCGACTCAGTGGTTCTGTGCCATCCACTGGTTAAATGACTGGATTGACTGATGGTGATGGAGCCCATGGAATCCATGCCGGGGTCCAGAACCAGCAGCTGGAGCTGTTCCTGGGTTCACATCCTGGGCCACAGGACCTCACCACATGCTCTTGGAAACGAGATAGGAAGCAAAGCTTGCTTTCCTTAAAAAAAAAAAAAAAAAAAGTTGACCTAACTGCCATATTAATGTAAGCTATTTTCATGGGAAAAGAATTTTATGTGTAGGATAGTGAACCACAGTAAAAACTTTATTTTTAATTAGATGCTTGTTTTTTGGATGCCTTTGGGCCATACTCATGTTTAAAGAGTAAATCCAGAATGTGCTGGGTTTTTATAAGAATGTATTGTTGTAAAAAGGAGCCCTGGTGGTACAGTGGTTAAGTGCTCGGCTGCTAACTGAAAGGCTGGTAGTTCGAACCCACCAGGCATTCTGCAGGAGAAAGATGTGGCAGTCTGTTTCTGTAAAGGTTCCAGCCTTGGAAACTCTATGGGGGAGTTCTACTCTGTCCTGTAAGGCTGCAATGAGTCTGAATGGACTAGACAACAATGTGTTTTGGGGGGTTGATTGTTGTAAAAGCAGCTCTTTGCTTCACTATAGTTTTTCTACTGCTTGATCATTTTAGCCATTACCAACATACGTAGAATTGAGGTTTTTACTCAGGACACAGCCCGACACCCCTTTGTGTACTTCAACCCAGATCTGATATTTGTACAGGTTGATGAGTAACCTAATTGGAAAGAATCAGCATGGGTCCATTCCCTAACACATGGAGGTTGACCCTGTCCCCGCGTTCCCCCTTCGCAGCCATTTCTAACGCCACGCACCCACGCAAAACTCATTCTCTGGCCCCACCCATCCAGAGCCAGGGCAGATCTCACAGGTTAAAAGGGCTCCTTTTAGACTGCCAAAGAGGCAGATGCCAGGGAGTTCACATAACACCCTCATTTGGACCTGCTGACTCCTCCTTCTCCTTTGGGTAAATTATTTCTATCTAGATGAGCCCTCTTTTCTTTTGTGTAGTGGTGTCTAGCATGTTTGGGAGTACTCATTTTTTCACTTGCTCACCGATACTCATTGAGCACTTGCTAGATGCCATATATTCTGTGAGGCACTGACAGCATCGTTATAGAATGATAGCTGCCTTCAACTACCCGTGGTGTGGTCATTGACTGAAAATTCCCCAAAGCCCTCAGGAGCCAATTTGCTGCATGTAGTCCTCTGTGTTGAGCCACCTTGTGACTGGAGAAAATTAAGGCTATTAAAGGAGGAAGAAGAAGAATATTTGAGTGGCGAGTCCTTTGGACAATGCCTGGAAAATAGTAGATGCCCAGTAAATATGTACTGTTTGAATGGATGGATGAATGAATGAAAAAAATGGTCTGTGATAATCATTGTATTGATGATGTTAGGATCATACTTAGCTCAATGTGTTGAACCAAAAAAAAAAAAAAAAAAACCAAACCCAGTGCCATTGAGTCGATTCATAGTGACCCTATAGGGCAGAGTAGGGCTGCCCCATTGAGTTTCCAAGGAGCACCTAGCAGATTCAAACTGCTGACCCTTTGGTTAGCAGCTGTAGCACTTAACCACTATGCCACCAGGGTTTCCCAATGTGTTGAAAGGATTTGAAGATACTTTACCACTTCACTTGTAAGACATTTTAATTGGAAATATGTATTGCACTCCTGATATGTGCTGGGCCCTGTGCTTGGCACTGGGGCCATGGGAGTGGGCGAAACATGGTTGCTGCCCACTAACTGAATGGTCCAGGACTTCATGAAGTATAGGCCGCTGTCAGAGCACCTGGGAGGGGGGCATGTTACCCAGACCCAGGGGTCAGCAAGAGCTTCCAGAAGAAGGTGTGGCTTGAACACATGGTACCTGTCTTAGTTCACTAGTGCTGCTGTAACAGAAATACCACAAGGAGGTAGCCTTAAAGAACAGACATTAATTCTCTCCCAGCTTAGCAGGCTAGACGTCTGAATTCAGAGCACCTGCCCTAGGGAAGGCTTTCTCTCTCTGTGGCTCTGGGGAAAAATCCTTGTCTCAGCATCTGTAGCTCTGCTCTTTCTCAGTTTGTCGCATTCTCCGCAGGTCTCCATCTTTCCACCGTTGGTGCTTGCTTCTTTCTGTGCCCATCCTGCCCTTCTTATATCTTGCAAGTAATTAGGTTGAAAACGCCCTACAATGATATGATCTCATTAACACAACAAAGAAAACCGTATTCCTGAATGGGGTTACATCCATAGGCATACCCTGTTGCAGTCCAGCCAATTCTGACTCATAGCAAACCTAGAGGACAGAGTAGAACTGCCCCATAGGGTTTACAAAGAACAGCTGGTGGATTCAAACTGCCGACCTTTTTGTTAGCAGCCAAGCTCTTAACCACTACACCACCAGGACTCCTGGTATCACCAGGGACTCCTGGTACCACCAGGGCTCCTGGCATCACCAGGGCTCCTACATAAGTTAATCTGGATGAATTAGGGTTCCAACACGTATTTGGGGGGAGGCACAATTCAGTCCCTAATAGCACTTTTGGAGAAGAGGCATATTTTAAATGAACCTGGTTCTCTCAAGGCCTACACTACAGCCTTGGAAGCTAGAGGCAGACTTTGGGGCCCAAAGAAGGCTTCTCTTCTGACTAATAGCTTTCATATAAAATCGGGTAAAAAGGTTGAAATCACCTTCCAATCATGTGCAGTGCAATATCCTGGGAGTTGGTGGTGAAATGAAAAGACCTAACTGTTCTCTTCCCTTTAAGACAGAATCTGTTTAAAACGTAGCCCAGACGGCTGGGGTCTTAACAAATGCTTGCTTAATTGAATTGAAGATAGTAACTCTGAAAGGTGGCAGGGAGAGACGTTGGGGATCTGCTTACTCCCTCGTCTCAGTTCTGGGCTGTTGCCCAAGTTCATCTTCCTTCAGTCGGTCCAGCTCCGCAACAAAAGAATGCTTCAGTTCAACAGAGCACCATAGAGCCGCACGCCTGCTGAGCAGGTGGGCCGTCCGGAGAGCCTGCGTGGTAAATACAGAGTGCTCATTGAAATGCCAAGTGTCACTACTTTGGCATTTAATTATCTGACTTACTGGCAGCTGGAAGCAGGGAAGCAAGCAGAGAAAAAAAAAGAAGAAAAGTCAGGGGGAGCAGAAGGCAGCACTGGACAGTGATCTGATACAGACAGCTGGATGGGAGCACTACCATCTGGGCACATCCTTAAAAAACACCCACCTTGTACTTACCGTTAGAATCACCTACAGGTTTCAAGAAGAAATCTCCATCAAAACTGCTTCTGTTTTTTTTTTTTTTTTTTAACATCACTTTGAACTTGCAGAGGAGCACACCATGAATGCTCTCAGAAAAGATCTTTTTGGATGATGTTCCATGTCGAAGGTGTCAGGACCTGCAGCAGCAAGGGCAGGCAGGAGAGGGATTCCAGAAACATTCGGGATCTGGTGGCAGAGCTGTCAGATTTGAATTGAAAGGACTTGGCAGCCTGCTGGGATCGCTTGCGTCTCAGGTGGAGTAGAGGGATAATAGCTTTTGAGGGACCAGACAAGGATTTTTACCCCAGCTCTGACGCTCACAGATGGTGTGAACCTGGGCCTTTCTGTGTATCTGTTTCCTCAAGGCTTAGGTACTTCCCCCTGGAGGTTCTCATTGTTTGGGGAATTACTATAAGTAAGGAAGGAAGAGTCACGTGGGAACCCTTGTGGCATAGTGGTTAAGTGCTATAGCTGCTAACCAAGAGGTTGGCTGTTCAAATACACCAGGTGCTCCTTGGCAACTTTATGGGACAGTTCTAGCCTGTCCTATAGGGTCGCTGTAAGTCAGAATTGACTCGATGGCAGTGGGTTTGGCTTTTTTTTTTTTTAAGAGTCCCTTTGGACCCCCTGGGTGTTGCAAACTGTTAATGTGTTCTGCTGCTAACTGAGAAGTTGCAGGTTCGAGTCCATGCAGAGGCAGCTTGGAAGAACGGCCTGGTGCTCTGCTTCCACAAAGTCAGCCATTGAAACCCTATGGAGCACAGTTTCTATTCTGACACACATGGGGTCACCCTGAATCAGAATCAACTCTCCAGCAGGTGGTAATTACTAGTTATTAATTAAATGTCACTTTTCTGTGGTGCCTGGCACAGAACTATTACAGCCAAGGAAACCCTATGGAGCAGCTTTTCTCTGTGACACATGGAGTCACCATGAATTGCAATCATCTCGATGGCAACGAGTTTGGTGGGATTTTTTTTTTTTTTTTTTGTCAGAAGCATTTAAACTAGGCGATACGTTTGAAAATCACATTTTTTTTAAGCAGCAGGACCCTTTTATTAAACAAAATATTACATAGGACGCTCATATCTAACACCAACAGGAAGGAGCCAGCTGCTCAGACAAGGAGCAAGATTGAAACTTTCTAGAAACCTTCAGATCTTTCTTCAAACATCATCACTTTTTTGAGACCGCCCTGACTCCTCCTAAGCAGCAAGCCCTTTCACCTCACCCCAACCTCTGGTGTTCCTGTCCCCTTTCTCTGCTCTGTTTGTCTCCATATAAACCAAAACCAAACAAACAAACCCTTTGCCATCAAGTTGATCCTGACTCATAGCGACCCTATGAGACAGAGTAGAACCGCTCCATAAGGTTTCCAGGGAGCTGCTGGTGGATTCGAACTGCTGACGTTTTGGTTAGCAGCCGAGCTCTTAACCACTGCGCCACCAGAGCTCCAGTCTCTGTAGAAGTTACCATTACCTGCCATACTGTATGTCAGCTCATTTGGCTAGTGTCTGCCCTTCCCACTGGAAAGTATGTCACCAGAGAGTAGGGACTTCATCTCTTTTGTTCACTGCTGTATCCCTGTCTCCTCTGACAACACCAGGAACAAAGTAGGCACTCCATAGTTATCGTTTTCAGTGAGTGATGCTAAGTAGTTACCATGTGTGGTGCCTACTGTCATAGTGTAATGTGGGGGAGAAGCAGGGAACCAGGGAACCATCAAACTTGTGTGGTTGATGTTGTGTTGGGTGACGCATGGCGTGTTATGGGAGCATGCAAATGGGAGGTCTGGGAAGACTTCCTGGAGACAGTGGTCTGAGCACTTAAGAATCTAAGGCACAGAGAGGGATAAGTCACTGACCCAGTGTCACATCATAGCCAAAAAGTGGCAGAGCTGGTACAGCATGATGAACTGACACTGGCACAAGGACCTTGGTCTCCGTTCTAAACACGTAATATATGTTGTTGTTCGGTGCAGATGAGTCAGTTCTGACTATAGCAACCCTGCATACAACAGCACAAAACCCTGCCCAGCCCTGCAACGTCCTCACAGTTGTTACTATACTTGAGCCCATTGTTGCAGCCACTGTGTCAGTCCATCGCATTGAGGGCCTTCCTCTCTTTCCCTGACCCTCTACTTTACCAAGCATGATGTCCTTCTCAGGGACCGGTCTCTCCTGACCACGTCCAAAGTAAGTGAGATGAATTCTCGCCATACTCACTTCTAAGGAGCATTCTGGCTGTTCGTCTTCCAAGACACAGATTTGTTTGTACTTCTGGCAGTCCGTGGTATATTCAGTACTCTTTTCCAACACCACAATTCAAAGGCATCAATTCTTCTTCAGTCTTTTAAATTCATTGTCTAGCTTTCCCGCGCATATGAGGCTATTGAAAATACCATGGCTCGGATCAGGTGCACCTTAGTCCTCAAAATGACATCTTTGCTTTTTAACACTTTAAAGAGGTCTTTTGCCACAGATTTGCTCAATGCAAAAAATTTCTTGACTGCTGCTTCCATGGGCATTGATTGTGGGTCCAAGTAAAATGAAATCCTTGACAGCTTCAACCTTTTCTTCATTTATCATAATGTTGTTTATCGGCCCAGTTGTGAGGATTTTTGTTTTCTTTATGTTGAGGCATAATCCCTAGTGAAGGCTGTGGTCTTTGATCTTCATCAGTAAGTGCTTCAAGTTCTCTTTACTTTCAGCAAGCAAGCTTGTGTCCTCAGCATATCGAAGGTTGTTGATAAGCCTTTTTCCCACCCTGATGCCATGTTCTTGTTTATATAGTCCAGCTTCTCGGATGATTTGTTCAGCTTACAAATTGAGTAATATTAAAAAAGTCAGTATCAGGACTTAAGCAGAACTTGAGTCATGTTTATGGGGAGTTGACACAGCCTTGGCTACATCACTGAGGATCAGCTGGATCATAACGGCTTATGTGATTGAGTCCAGAGAACGTTCAGAGGATTCCAGAGAGTGAGGAACGGCATCGCAGAGGAAGTGGAGATGAAATTGGGGATTTTCACAATGCTGCGAAAGTAATATTGGCAGATTTGGGCTTTCATCAGGGTCTGACTCAGGAGAATGTGACTCAAAAAACAATATTCCATGCACAGACAGTAAAATAGTGGTTATTATATGTACAGAATCTTTGAAAGTGCAGACACGTTGAACCAGGAGTTCTAGTTCTAAGAATTTAACCTAATACAATTTATTCTAACATTTTATTTATACATGTGTTCCTGTTGTTAGTTGCTGTCACGTCGGCCCTGACTCATGGCGACCCCATGTGTTACAGAGTAGAACTCCTATATACGTATATAAAAAAAAAAAAAAAAAACTAGTGCCATATACGTATATACAGAGTACATATTCACATACAGCGTGTATACATTCATATACTCTTGGTATTCATATATATATATATATGCAAATATAACTGCAAAATACTTAGAGGGGGAACTGATGAAATAATTCATGGATTATCCGTACAATGGAATATTATGTAGTTAAACTTATGATTTTGAGATATAGTTATTAAGATGGAAAAATAATGTTGTCAGTTGCTGTTGAATGGATTCCGTGTCTTAGTGACCCCGTGTTGACAGAGTAGAGCTGCCCCATAGAGTTTTCTTGGCTGTAATCTTTATGAGAGCAGATTGCCAGGTCTTTCTCCCATGGAGCCACCAGAGGGGTTTGACCTGCCAGCCTTTTGGTTAGCAGCCAAGCACTTAACTTGTTGCGCCACCAGGGCTCTCCAGAAAGATAATAACCATACATTATTAAGAAAAGAAACCCCAACAGTACGTATAGGATGATTTTATTTTCTAAAGAAAATGCGTGTGTGTATATATATATTTATACAGTGTATATATGTGTGTGTGTGTGTGTGTGTATGTTGTTGTTGTTTGGTGCTGTCGAGTCGATTCTGACTCATGGCAACCCTGTGTACAAAAGAATGAAACACTGCCCCTTCCTGTGCTATCCTCAGAGTCATTGTTATGCGTGCAGCCATTACGTCTCATTTTGAGCCATACCACATCAGCAAATGAAGGCCCCTAAAAGCTTTACTGTATCCATGTCATAGAGGTCGACTCTACTTGGAGGAGGCAACTCTTCTTCAGTGGTATTTTGAGGGCCTTGCATCCCCAGGAGCTCATCTTCCAGCACTGTATCAGACACTGTTCCCCTGCTATTCATAGGTTTTCACTGACCAGTTCTTTCAGAAGTAGAGTGCCAGGTCCTTCTTCCCAATCTGTCTTAGTCTGGAAGCTCCACTGAAACCTGTCCATCGTGGGTGAGCCTGCTGGTATTTGAAATATCGGTGACATAGCTTCCAGCATCACAGCAACACGCAAGTCACCACAGTATGACACACTGACAGATGAGTGGTGGATATGTGTATATGCATACGTAGACACACACACAAACACATACATACACACACATAATTATATATTTCTATGGGATAAAGACTAAAAAGATAAGACTAAAAAGATAGAGGTCAATATATTAGCATCGTTTATTTATGTAGTAAATAAGTTTTTATTCAGGTAATAAGCATTGTTTGGCTGCTAACCAAAAGGTCGGTGGCTCAAATCCACCAGCTACTCCTTGGAAACCGTATAGGCCAGTTCTGCTCTGTCCCGTAGGGTTGCTATGAGTCGGCATCAACTCGACGGCAACAGGTTTGGTTTTCTGGTTTTGTAAGCATCATTGGAAAGAAGAGCAATACTCCCCCGCCCTTAACAAACTGCTTGGCCATTGGCAGTAGTTTCTATCACCGAGGTTAGCCCTCCACCCCCACTCCTGTACCAGGCTGAGGGGTGATGTGTTCACAGCTGCCTGTGAACCTCTCAGGAAGCTCAGTCTTCTTCCCAGCTCAAGTCTTCCCTCTGCTTTCCTGAGTGCCTTTCGTGAGAAAGGCCCATCTGTCGGCCTCCCCCGGGACTGCCATTTGTCTCTGAGGTTCAGACCTGCCGACGGTGCACCCAGTGGCGTCAGCTGGCCTTTTGCTGTCATGAAATGTTCCTGTTGTACACTCACAAATAAAAGTTAGCAGCACTTCATGGCTGCTTGGTGTGAAATTAGACCTTTTAACCAGCTGGATGCAACAGCCGGTGTAGAAATGCTGATGACGGCTAGCCTTCATGGTTCCATTCAATTAGAAATAGATTTTTTTCCCTCCTCCGTGGTGAAAGGGGTTGTCAGGAGGAATGCCTCCCAAACGTCTGAAATATGTACTTGTGTAAAAGCACCATTAAAGTCAAGTAGCATCTCTATGACCTTTGAACCAAGCCGTCATCCTGCCGTTATTGATGGAGTGCTATAGGCCGTCTAATTAAAATCAGAGTGACAGATTTGTTATTGAAAATCTGAAACCCAGCTCACAGCCCGCACAGCACATCTGAGCAGCGTGTATCTCTGTTGTGTTGATAGGCTCACAGAAATCGCTAGGCTGTGCCGGGTGCCAAAAGGGATTCGATAAATCTTCTTTTCTTTCTGAGGGATTCTCATTAGTCTTTTTAATAATAGCACGAGTGGATATCAACTCCGGTTCTCCAAAATAAATTAAGTGTGTCCATAGGGTTGTAATTAGAGCATCAGATAGGAGCTCCTTCTCTTGTAAAGAGATGGCAAGACTGGTACACGCCAAGGGCCGTCCTCTCCTCGCGACCCTTGCCTTTTAAACAGTGCCTTGTGTGTAGAATGTGGATCTAATGTCTGGGTAGGGGAGGGATGGCCTATCAAGGGCTTTTGTCGTCTGAACTGACAATATTTCTCCCCCCTCCCTTGGAGTTCTGAGCATACGGTATCAAGTGGTGTGAATTCTGCAGATCGTAAGTGAAAGCTGGTCACCAACCAGCAGCCCGCAGTTCAGATTTTGCTAAACAAGCCACACAAACCTCCGAGTCGAGAACATGACAGAAGGCTGTGTTATCTGAAAATTTAGCTAATTTTTTTTTTTTTTTTAAACTAGCAGGAGCCATCTGTCACGGTGATTCTGATTCAAGGGCTAAATTGAACGGAAGGCATCGTTGGGCAATTGAACAAATTCTTTCAAAATGTTTTCATACCTTTCCCTCTTCTCAGGAGTTTTTTTTTTTTTGACCAAAGAAGTCATTCACGTTGTTGTTGTTGTTTTTTTTTGAAGTTTCTGTCTTCCAGGGTGTAGAAAGCCTTGTTATTCTGTAGGTATAAGAAAGGCATGACGTGCAAGTAAATGGGTGCGTGGTGTATGGAGTTTATTCTGGACTAACTATAAAGACTTTACAGCCTTATAATGAAAGTCTCAGGCCCTATTTGGATGTCAAAGGAGCCCTGGTGGCACAGTGGCTAGGCACTCAGCTGCTAACCCGAAGGTGGGTAGCTTGAACCCACCCAATCAATGGCTCTGCAGGAGAAAGACCTGGCCATCTGTTCTTGCAAAGATTACAGCCTAGGAAACCCTGTGGGCAAGTCCTCTTCTGTCATGCAGGGTCGCTGTGAGTCAGAATGAAGTCAACAGCAGAGAACAGCAATTGGGATGTCTGGGTGGTACAAATGGGTAAGCACTGGGCTGCTACTAACTGAAAGATTGGTGGCTTGAACCCACCCAGAGGTGCCTCGGGAGAAAGGCCTGGCAACCTACTTCCAAAAGGTCACAGCCGTGAAAACCCTATGGAGCACAGTTCCACTCTGACATATATGGTGCTACCATGAGTCAGAATCAACTCGATGGCAATTTTTTTTTTTAATTGAGATGTCCAGATATTCTAAATTAATCCATGAGAGGTTCCCGCAGAGGGTGACTGAGGCTGACCTTGGTGCGGAGCCCTTCCTCCTACCATGCCTCGGGAACTGGGGGGAGGGGGTGCCTCTGAGCAGAAAGAATGAGCAAAGGGGCAAAAGACTGCACTTTACAGCAAGGATCTTCCACCGCTTTCCCGTAATCCCAGTTATTTTCCACTTTCTCCTCCGATGTGAAAGAAAAATGTGTGTTATTTCCTGTGTCATGAGCTAAGTAACAGGTTCTGGAAGCTGTATCCTCTTGGGCATGCATGGAAATAGGAAGTTTGAAGATAATATTTCCATCTTTTGAATCTGGAGGAAGGTAACCTCTCCCCCGTCCCCTCCTTCCTTCATTTTAAAAGGAAAAAAAAAAAGTTACGTGTTGCTGTGAAGGCAGCTGGGTGTCATTTCTCTTTAAATAGTACAAAACATATGGGGGCAGGATTGCATTTGTCACAAATTGTCAAAATATTTTTTTAAAGAAACCAAAATCTTCTAGGGATGGTTCCAAATATGCCTGATTTCGCCGAGCAGTGAACATCACGACCTTTACATCAGCGGCTGTATTTATAATATATATGTATTTATAAATACCCATATGGCCTGCCAAGGCTTGACTGGCTTCTGAGCCCAGGAGACAGCAACAGCGGTAGGGTATTTCACCTCCGTGGAGTTTAGCTTTTGAAAGAGTTACTGATTTACCTTGGCGGTTTTCATTTGCAGCTACGTGATTTCCCTGTGCTTTGTTGATGGGTGCCGTATTTCAATGTAGACTGTGGAAGCAGAGGATGTTTTGAAGGTCTTGATGTTTTCTGTGGGATCCTTCCATGATAACGTAGGCAGTGGGGATTCAGGGGTAGATTCTCACCTTCCACGCAGGAGATGCAGGTTCCACTCCCAGCCAGTGCACCTCGTGAGCAGCCACCACCCGTCTGTCCGTGGAGGCTTATGTCTTGCTATTGATGTTCAGCAGGCTTCAGCAGACTCGGAAGATAGGCCTGGTAATGCACTTCTGAAATTCAGCCAACCGGAAGATAGGCCTGGTAATGCACTTCTGAAATTCAGCCAATCAGAAGATAGGCCTGGTAATCCACTTCTGAAATTCAGCCAACCGGAAGATAGGCCTGGTAATCCACTTCTGAAATTCAGCCAATCAGAAGATAGGCCTGGTAATCCACTTCTGAAATTCAGCCAATCGGAAGATAGGCCTGGTAATCCACTTCTGAAATTCAGCCAATGAAAACCCTGTGAATCACAAGGGTCTAATCAGCTACCGAGGGTGTGGAGCGTGCAGGAGAGGACAGGGCTTTGTTCAGTTGTACCTGGGGTCACCCTGAGTCAGGGGCCCAGCTGGAGGACAGCTAAGAACACTACATACTGAGAGTTATTTCCTGGTGAGTCAGTGAGACTTGTCAAGATGGACATAAACCAATGACATAAAAAAGAGCCAAATGTGTTGATTTAGAGGAGAGTAGGTAAACCTATAAGAACTGTTACTGATTTCCTGTCCCTATTTTAGGTACCTTGAGAGGTTTGGGAAATCCGTACCTACAGAGTACTTTTTTACTAAGAGTACAAAGAGACACCATTCAAATGCAAAAACACAATCCAGTGCCCTACCCCGAGGTCAACTGGGTTCAAGAAAATACCAGAGACCAGCTGTATTCCAGAAAGTCAGCAGCCCTCAAGGGTTGTATTTACACACCAGTGGAAACCCACAGCAGTAGTGGTTAAGTGCAACAGCTGCTAACCAAAAGGTCGGCAGTTCGAATCCACCAGGTGCTCCTTGGAGACTCTATGGGGTAGTTCTGCTTGGTCCTGTAGGGTTGCTATGAGTTGGAATTGACTTGACGGCATTGGGTTTGGTTTGGTTTTTAATAGGCCTTACCAGGGAGAATTCTGAAAGAGTAATACTTCCCTGATGAATTAAGATGCCCTTTTTTGATCAGTGTGAACAGAAATCCCAACCCACCTCCCCATTCCTGTGCCCCTCCCCCAGGGGTGTATTTGTTTTTGGAATCCCCCCTCTACCTCCCTGCACTCCCTCTCGTTTTGAGAATCATACACAACTCTCTTATGTTGAGAATACAACGGGCTTCTCTCCACCAACCAAGATTTTGTAGAGCTGGTCTCTCCACAGGTTTTATTACAAAAATGAAAGGTTTCTTTTTTTTTGTATTCAAAATATAAGATTATAATCTTTAGTGTCCTTTTTAAACTATACTGCTACCCCAGGAAACTTTACTTTTCTGCAGCCCCAGCCAAGAATCACTGACTTAGGCTTCTCTCAGTTACCCAAACCCTAGTGCCGTCAAGTCGATTCCTACTCATTAAACATTAGATCCTCATTATTTGTTATTAAGGTGCCCAGGCGCACAGTGGTGCAGCGCTCAGCTGCTAACCAGAATGCTGGCGGTTCGAACCCACCAGCCACTCCAAGGAAGAAAGATATGGCAGCCTGCTTCTGTAAAGATTGTTTTTGTTGTTGTTAGGTGCCGTCCAGTCGGTTCCGACTCGTAGCAGCCTTATGTACAACAGAGCAAAACACTGTCCAGTCCTTCACTATCCTCACAATTGTTGTTATACTTGAGCCCATTGTTGCAGCCATCTCTTTTTTGCTGACCCTCTGCTTTACCAAGTGTGATGTCCTTCTCCAGGGACTGATCCCTCCTGATAACATGTCCAAAGTATGTGAGATGAAGTCTTGCCATCCTTCCTTCTAGGGAGCATTCTGGCTATACTTCTTCCAAGACAGATTTGTTTCTTCTTCTGGCAGTCCATGCTTTGTTCAATATTCTTCGCCAACACTATAATTTAAAGACATCAATTCTTCTTCCATCTTCCTTATTCATTGTCCAGCTTTCACGTGCATATGAGGCAATTGAAAACACCATGGCTTGGGTCAGGCGCACCTTAGTCCTTGAAGTGACATCTTCGCTTTTTAACACTTTAAAGAGGTCCTTTGCAGCAGATTTGCCCAATGCAACGCGTCTTTTGATTTCTTGACTGCCGCTTCCATGGGTGTTGATTGTGGATCCAAGTAAAGTGAAATCCTTGACAACTTCAATCTCTTCTCCGTTTATCGTGATGTTGCTTATGGGTCCAGTTGTAAGGATTTTTGTTTTCTTTTTGTTAAGGTGTGATCGGTACTGAAGCCTTAGAAACCCTGCGGGGCAGTCCTACTCCACAGAATTGACTCCACAGCAACGAGTTGTTTTTCTCCTCCCTTGAGTCTTCCTCCACCTTCCGTTTAATGTATCCTCCATATACATCACTGTTTTTCGAATCCATCACCCTTTCCTTTCTTCTCCCTTTTTTTTTTTTTTAATTCACGTTTCTGGGTGCTGTTTGATTCTGAATATTCACCTCTCTCTAGCTGATGACATTAAAGAACATTTTTCTACCTACATGAAGACAACGAGATCGCCTGAGTGAACTGCATACTTTTGCAACTGAGTTCATTTCTTTTTCAGCTTCGCAAGCACAGTGAAATGTGTAAATAGGGGCCGTAATTCCCCTTCCATTGCAACCCGGAGTCGTTAACACTTCCTAGGTGGAAAAAAACACATGAATGCTGTTCTTTTAAACTCATCATAATTCCATTGTAAGTTCCCAGTCTACGCTCTGCCCTTGGCCTTAGTGAGCTGTTGCTTTTTGTGAAGGCACAAAGGGTGTTGATTGGCTTTCAGAGAAGAACAGGGGCCACGTGTATCTGCCCGTGGGCAGCTTTTGTCCCTCACTCCGTGGCTTGAATGCATTAAAATCACGACGAAATGGAAATTTCAGATGGAGCAGAGATTCCTTCTGGAGCTTTCTACTTCTTTTTATGGGTGAACGAGGTCATCTGGCAGCCTCTGTTGAAGAGAAACTCAACCCCTGGTTCTCTGTGCCTCAGAGGGAAGTTCCACATCCAGAATTTAATTAAGAAAGAGGGAAGAAAATGTGAAATTTAGCCATGGTCTTTCATATTCATCGATCTGTTGAGTGCAGTAGAAACCATTCATTAATTTATTCAAACTTAGTTCTTGACCTGCCACTGTAAGCAATTCATAAAATTTCATGTTGGGAGAGGAAAAAAAAGGTGTAAATCCAGCAGGTTTTCCTCTGTTTTCATGGATGGTAGGGAAGGTCTTGAAGAGCTTTACACATCATGCTTGCAAAATCAAGTGGAAATGAGTGAGAATTTCTACCATCTGTCCACTTCATTTTTGTACTTACAGCAATCCTCAGTGATCCCAGCTCATAAAAAGTTGATTTTGTAAGAATTTCCTTTTGTTTTTAGAAATCTACCATAGATCTGTGAGTCACAAGATGGGTTATAATCGAAAACCTGGTGAAGCTTTTGACGGCCGAGTTAAGCAAACATGTAAATGCTCATAAAAATAAACTCTTGAAAATTTTAATTCCCCCCATTTAATTACATGTTTTGCAATGGTGTATATTTTCAGGCTTTTCCCCCATGGTGCTCATTTTTTGGTATCTCTTCTTTGGAGGTTGCCTCCTTGTTTTGACAGTCTTAGTTTTATATTCTCAGGGACACTTATTCCTGGATTTCGTTTGCTTCCCTATATTAAAATTCCCCAGCAGTTTTGTGTGAAAATTATTCCCATAGTAAAGTATCACAGTAAGAGGAAGATAATTAGCAGACACAAGGAAATTATCACAGTACAAGAAGCAAAATCTGCTTTTCTGTAACTGAAGTCAGCCTTAAATCTTTTTTTTTTTTTAACATTTTATTGCTGTGTAGGTGAAAGTTTACAGAGCAAATTAGTTTCCCATTCAACCATGTGCACACAGCCTATTTCCTGACATTGGTTGCAAACCCCCAAATGTGTCAGCACTCTTCCCTCTTCCTCCCAGGGTTCTCTGTGTCCCTTCGCCCAGCTTCCCTGCCCCTATCATCCTTCTGGACTTTGCTTTGGGCAAAGGCTGCCCTGTAGGTGTTGTATAGTTGATGCTCCTGAGGTATAGATTCCTCACTGGTGTTATCGTTCATTTTATAGGCCTGTCTGTTGAATGGCTATAATGCGATCTCCAGGAGTGATTTCAGTTCCAAGTTTGAAGGGTGTGTAAGGGCCACAGTCTCAGGGCTTCCCCCCAGTCTCTATCAGACCAATAAGTCTGGTCTTATTTATGAGTTTGAATTTTGTCCTACATTTCTCTCCCACTCTGTCCATGACCTACTATTGTGGTCTTGGTCAGAGCGGATGGTAGTGGTAGCCGGGAACCATCTAGTTCTTCTGATCTAAGGCTAGTGGAGGTCATGATTCCTGGGTCCAGTAGTCCTTTGGATGGATTGTTTCCTTGAGTCCTTGGTTTTCTTCACTCTTCTTTGCTCCATATGGGAAGGAACCAGTTATATCTTAGATGGCCGCTCACAAGCTTTTAAGACCCCAGTTGCTACTCACCAAGATAGGCTGTAGAACATTGTCTATATAGATCATGATATGCCAATTGACTTAGATATCCCCTGAGACTATGGTCCCTAACCTTCGGGCCCAATATTTCAGACCCAGAAGGCGTATGTTTATGGCTAAGAAGTTTTCATGACTGTGTACCCTGTGTGCACTATTGCATGCATGGGTATATTTGCAGCAGGTACACATATATATGCAGGTAGGTGTACTTCCATACTCGCTCCTGCGCCTGTTCAGCATATATACTTACCTGTGTATCTACGCACACGTTGTTGTCTGTTATTACTGTTGTTGCAGGATTGTATATGCATTGGTATTTACCGTTGTTGCCTTTTACTCTTGTGTACCTTTTAGTGTCTTCCTTTACTTTGATTAAGTCGTGTTGACTTCCCCCATATTGTGTATGATCTCTCCCTTCACCAAAGTTAGTGTGTGTCTACTACCTAGTTAGTGGTTTTTCTTCCTCTCCCCCATCCCTGGTAATCGTCAAAGAATGTTTCTGTCTCTGTGAAAGCCTTTTCTTGACTTTTTGTAATAGAGGTCTCATGCAATATTTGCCCTTTTATAATTGGCTTTTTTTATTCAGCAGAAAGTCCTCTAGGCTCATCCGTGCTGTGAGAAGCTTCACAGATTCTTGGTTATTCTTTAACGCTGCATAGTATTCCACTGTGTGTAGGTGCCGCAGTTTGTTTATCCCTTCATCTGCTTAAATCATTTTTGAAACAAGTTGAATAAATAAATATATATATACATATATAGCATAGAGATCTAGCATAATATATAAATAGATATATGATGTTGTTGTTGTGTGCCGTCGAGTCAATTGCAACTCATAGCGACGCCATGTGACAGAGTAGAACTGCCCCATAGGGTTTCCTAGGCTGTCATCTCAACAGGAACAGATCACCAGGTCTTTTTCCTGAGGAGCCACCAGGAGGGTTCAAACCACTAGCCTTTTGGTTAGCAGCCAAGCACTTATCCGTTGTGCTACCAGGGCTCCTAACGTGTAGTGGATTTAATTGCTGGCGTCAGATCATCAGTTAAATATAAGGATTGTTACTACAGGCTTAAGTGTAAACACACCAAACAGAGCAGTAACGGAGTGCCACTCAGGTAACTGTGCACCTGTGGTGCTACCGTGTATACAGCGGATTAGAGTTTGTCTTGTTCAGACCCAGCTTTGTGTGCTGGGTGTAGAGGTGCCATGGAGCCTGAGCGTGTGGGCTGTCCACAGCTTCTTTGCCACCAGGTCTTTCAGTCTCCTCCTCTCTTTTCACAAACCTGTCAGTTATTTGCCCAAATTGGTTATTTAGAATTTTCTCATTTCTGAAGAATGCTATTTTTAAGTGGAAATGATGACTGCATAGAAGTCAGCTAATGATTCCTTTTATTTTATTTTTTTAATGCTGGCCCAGGTTTACCTTTACCCAGTCTGGGCGGCTCTGTGCGGATGGAACCACTGAAACATCAGATAAATGGCCTCAACAGAAAGAGTTTGGTGTTTCAACGTTGACATGAAGGGCACGAAATGAGCCTCAGATTTTCCCCACATTAGGAAGAGTAACATGGCTACATTGTCATGACTCTATTCTTCAGTGGTGATGGGAATTCTAAGGCCTGCCCCTCCCTCTCTCTCTGTCTCCCTCCCTCCCTTCCTTGTCTTTTCCTTTTTCTCTACCTCCCTCCGTCCCTCCCTCCCTCTTTTCTCCCGCTGTCCTTTCCTTCCTTTCCTTCCTTCCCTTCCTTCCTTCCCTCCCTCCCTCCCTCCCTCCCTCCCTCCTTTTCTCTCTATCTGTCCCTCCTTTCTTCTTCCTTCTCCTATTGTATTTTCCCCCAGAAGACCAAGATCAGATAAAAGGGCCAACACAGCCATCTTTGAGCCCTGGAACCTGCTCTGAGCGATTTACCTGACTTGAGTCATACTCACCTTCTCATCCTGTCTTCAATTGCCCACTTCCCACTAGGTGGCCACTTGGCAAATGTTCTCACAAGCTTAGAAGAAGTTGACTGGAGCGAGGGTTTTGTGTGTATTTCGATGACTAGAGAGAACAACCCCTGCTTCTACACCCAGAAAAAATTCTGTGTCAAATGCTCTAGGATGGGGTGTCTCAACTTGGCCCTGTTGACGTTTTTGGCTGGTTAATTCTTTGCTGAGGCGAGCTGTCCTGTGCATCGTTGGATATTGAGCAGCATCCTTGGCCTCACTCATTAGATGCTGGTTGCACTCCTCCCCGACACACAGTCAGTTGTGACAACTAAAAATGTCCCCAGATGTTGCCAAATGTTTCCTGGAAGGCAAAATCTCCTCCAGTTGAGAACAAGTACCCTAGGGTCTAACGCTGTTGTTGTGAGGTGCGACTGAATCGGTTCTGGCTCATAGCAACCCCATGTACAACAGAATGAAACACTGCCTGGTTCTGTGCCATCCTCACAATTGTTGTTATGCTTGAACCCATTGCTGTACCCACTGTGTCAGTCCATCTCATTGAGAGTCTTCTTCTCTTTTGCTGACCCTTCTACTTTACCAAGCATGATGTCCTTCTCCAGGGACTGATCCCTCCTGATAACATGTCCAAAGTAAGAGAGATGAAGTCTCGCCGTCCTCCCTTCTAAGGAGCGTTCTAGCTATGCTTCTTCCAAGATAGATTTGTTTGTTGCTTTGGCCCATAAACCTGCTGCCATGGATTATGACTCATAGCAACCCTATAGACCACAGTAGAACTGCCACATAGGGTTTCCAAGGAGTGGCTGGTGGATTCGAGTTGCTGACCTTTTGGTTAGTAGCCATAGCTCTTAGCTGCTGTGCCACCAGAGCTCCATTCTTTCCGCAGTCCATGGTATATTCAGTGTTCTAGGGTATAACACTAAAAAAAAAAAAAAATAACACTAGTGGTCTTTTATTTCTGAAAATTTTAAGGAGATGCAATGGCATACTTTCAGGATGATAAAATAGTAATTAATTTCTCCTTCTGCGAATTAATGCAGTTGTTCGCCAGAGTTGACTTGAAAAGAGAAAAATTTGCACTTTTGATACCATGTCTCACAAATGACCAGGATTTTTGTCAAAGAAGAATCAAAATGATTTCCCATCTCATCACATAAGGACTGTAAGAACCAATTACTGAAGTTCTTTTTTTTCCCCCCATTAAAATGTCTTTTTTTTTTAATGACAATTTTAATCCCAATTCTTTACCGGCTTCAGCGAAACAGCAAGGGTGTTGTTTACACTCTGCTTAAGGAAATTTCTGAGCTTAAGCAGAAGAACCTCTGCCAGATATGTGGCTGTTCTGAGTATAACAGCTCTGAAAACCACCCTGAATAATTGTTTTCAAATCACTTTATGAGCTAGCATTTTGCACTCAAGCAGAGGCAAAAGCTAAAAATAAATTGCTGACTTCCTAATTGAGTATGAGGGTGTGCAAAGAGGTGAGAAGAGAGAAAATGGACTTGGTAAATGCATGTTTTTCGTTTGGAATACAGAGCGCCTGTACAGTTCTAATAAAGGGGAGGTAGCATTTATCTACCAGCTCTCAAGATGACATGTCCTGAAACAAGAAGTAACGGAATCAATTTAAAGCTCCTCACCTAGCTATCTTCCCCAAGAGTATTTTCTGAAAATGCCTCTGTTTCTTAAACCTTACTAATTTCCGGATGTTGTTGTTGTCAGCTGCTGTTGAGTCTGCTCTGACGCATGGCGGCCTTACGTAGAACTGAATGAAACGCTACCTGATTTGCCGCCATTTTTGTGATTGTTGGTATGTTTGAGCCTATTGAGGAGGCTCCTGTGTCAATCCATCTCATGGAGGGTTTCCCTCGTTTTACTGACCCTCTACTTTACCAAACACAGTGTTCTTTTCTAGCATAGGTCTTTCCTCATGACATGTCCAAAGTAAGCCAGCCAAAGTCTTACCATCCTCTCTTCAAAGGATCAATCCAATTTTATAGGTTAATTTCTGGATTGCCTAACTTTTCTGTCATTAAGAGTGACGGGACTCTGAAAGCAACCATTCTGAACTTCTAACAAGGCAGATGCCTTAGGCTGGGCTCTCTAGAGAAGCAAAACCAGTAAAGAATATAAACGTATATATACATAGAGAGATTTACATCAAGGAAATGGCTCACGCAATTGTAAAGGCTGAAAAGTCCGAAGTCCATGGGTCACACTGGAGGCTTCTCCTAACTCATGTAACTGCAGGGGCTGGCAAACTCAAGACCAGCAAGTCAGATAGCAAGGCTCTGCCTCACAGGCTGCGGAGACCAGCAAATCCCATAACCTGCAGGCAAGACCTCAGGTAAGTGAAGAACCGTAGGTCAGATGAATAGGAGCCAACCGCAAGATCCAGAGCAAGCAAAAGCCCATGAGCCTTGCCAGAAAGTCCACCTATATTGGACGCAGGCCACACATAAGGAGCCTCCCTTTCAACCGATTGGCTACTCACAGCAGATCCCATCATGGAGGTGACCTTACCAGACTATGTCATAACTGCCAAACCACTGAGAATCATGGCCCAGCCAAGTTAACACACAGGCTTAACAATCACAGCAGACATGGAACTTAAAAATAAGAGACCCAAGTTGTTTTGATCAGTTAATACCCAGCTGAATCCTTCCCAATCCATTCTGTTTGGTTAGGGACAGAAGATCTCCAAAAGTAAACAAAAGAATCAGAAAGCTGTCCTGGGTTTTCAGAAGCTTCAGCCCAGCTAAGAGTGCCATTTGCTATAAGAAGCCCCCACACTATGGTGCACAGCTCTTGAGATTTTTGCTTTCATGGAATTGATTCAGATTATATAGGAGTCCTTGGTGGCACAGCAGTTAAGAGCTCAGCTGCTAATCAGAAGACCGACAGTTTGAATCTCCCAGCCGCTCCTTGAAAACCCTATGGGGCAGTTCTTCTCTGTCCTATAGGATCGCTATGAGTCAGCATTGACTCAACGCAGTGGGTTTGGTTTTGGGTGGTGCAAATGGTCAGTGTGTTCAGATGCTAACTGAAAGGTTAGAGGTTCAAGTCCGCTCAGAGGCACCTCAGAAGAAAGACCTGGAGATCTACTTCTGAAAAATCGGCCTTTGAAAACCCTGTGGAGCACAGTTCTATGCAGACACACATGGGGTCGCCATGAGTCATGGTCAACTCAATGGCAGCTTTTTTTTGTTGTTCTAATTTTATATCAACTTTGATCAATTCAGCAAACATCTGTGTATCTGACTTGTGCAAGGCTAAAAGAGGATCTTCTTTGGGTGGAAACATTGGACCTTTCCCTGGACCTATTCTTCTTCTTTTTTGAGATATTTCTCATCGAGTACCGGGGAGGACAGTACAGGTCCTTGATCTGTTATGTGCTCACTTTTGAACTTCTGAGTTTCTAACCTGCATGTGAATTCTAAGCAGCCTTTTTATTCAAAGGAAGAATAATAGACTGAAGAAGAGATTGATATTCCATCCTTCTGAGTCTTCCCTTTGTGCTGACAAATTAATCGTGTGTTCTACCTTCTGCGAACAGTCAGGCTATTGTTCGGTTTGCCAGGTCATATGCATTTCATTACACTACACCTTGGTGACAAAGGAAGCTTATGGGTAAAAATGAACCCAAGATGAGTCAAGGGTTTGGCTGTAGCTCTGTGACTCAAACATGGGCAAGTCATTGGTCCTGACAGTTCTCCTGTGACACAATGGAAGAGACCCGTGGCAAAGTTGTATTGATGGAGCCTAACACAGTTCCAAGGGATGTTTGGTTTCCAGACTCTGTGGAATCACATTTATATTTGCTCACTCCCTCGGATTTAAATTTTTCGCAGACAGCCCCAACTAAAACCCAATGCATGGAATAACTGCCTAAATATTCCAAATGCATACATAATTCAGAGTTCTTCTCTGGGGCTGAAGCTTGAATTTCTTTTACGAATAATAATGAAATGTTCTCTTTCTTGAGCTAGTGGCTCTGGCCCAAGTGTGTTCAATTTGCCATAATTAATTGAGAGGCACGTGTATGATTTACACAGTTTTCTGGATGTAATACTTAAACGATTTATTTCAAGAATAATAATGATGACGTTGACAAGCATAGCAGTAGTTTATAAAGGGGTAAAAAAAACTTATCCATGGAAAAAACTAGAAACCACCTTCTATGAGCATATTCTCAAATATCGTTGTATGCTGTTAAGCAAACTTTTTTTTTTTTTTGCAAGTGTTCCCCTAGTATGTACATAGGTGTGTTTTTCACATCTGCATATAGTCACCGTTGTTATTTGTGATGCTGAAAATGCTGCCTGCCTTTCTGAAAAATCCTTCTGTCATGGATTGAGTTATGTCCCCCCAAAAATGTGTGTATCAACTTGTTCAGGCCATGATTCCCAGTATTGTGTGGTTGCCCTCCATTTTGTGAGTGTAATTTTATGTCGAGAAGATTAGGGTGGGATTGTAACACCCTTACTCAGGTCACCTCCCTGATTCAAGGTAAAGGGATTTTCCCCGGGGTGTTGCCTGCACCACCTTTTATCTCTCAAGAGATAAAAGGGAGGGGAAGCAAGCAGAGAGTTGGGGACCTCATACCACCATGAAAGCAGCACCAGGAGCAGAGTGCTTCCTTTGGATATGGGGTCCCTGTGCCTGAGAAGCTTCTCAATCAGGGGTAGATTGAGGACAAAGACCTTCCTCCAGAACTGACAGAGAAAAAGCCTTCCCCTGGAGCTGATACCCTGAATCTGGACTTGTAGCCCACTAAACTGTGAGAGAGTAAATTTCTCTTTGTTAAAACCATCCACTTGTGGTATTTCTATTACAACAGCACTAGATGACTAAGACACATTCTTTGGTGCTTCATTGATGTTTTCTGTCTTATTTAATTGGACTACGATGGATATTGACACCAGTGCTGGGGGCCACATGTCATTTCATTGGAGCTGTAATTTGTCATGTATGAGATCTCCATGGCCCGATTCCATTAAAAGGACTGTGAAATCCATAGAAAGGTACAACTTCATCCTGAATATCACGCTACTCTAGCTATACGATAAAAGCATATTGTCCTGGTCTTCATCCCCTTACGCTAAAAAACTGTGAATTCAAAATTCACCGTGGAAGCCCCATGCAGTTACAGTCTAGAGCTATCAAAAAGCCATAGAATATTCTAGCCCGCACATCTGGTAAACCCATATGAATTTAGATTTATGGTGGAGAAGGAGAGATAAGGAAGTTAATCTGAATTAATGGGAAATGTAATTACCATTTTTTAAAAATATGTATAATTTATGGGATTATTCTTTACAACCAGCAAGGCGGTATTCACGTATAACAATGTACAAAACGTTTATCCAGCCTTGTACCCCCAGTCACGCTCCCCCTCAAAATAATAGACAGTAACAGTGTAATGTGTGTCTTTCTGTACACATATGCACACATAGGACTTTTTTTCCACATACTAATGGGATCAGACTACGCATGTTTCTCCAAAGTTACTTCTTTCATTTTGCAGTATTATGGGTGTCTCTTCAGGTAGGTCTGACCCATTCTTTGTAATAGCTGTGTGACAGTCTATAGTGTTGCTCTATTCTAACCGAGGATATTCAGTTCTTGTGTGGTTTTTCTGTCCCTATAAAAATGAAGCAATATACGTATAATAAACACCCTTTTATACTTAAGATTTTCTCGGCAGAGCCACTGGTAGGTTCCAACCACCTAGTTTTTGGTTAGCAGTTGAGTGCTAAACCATTGCACCACCAGGGCTCTGCTAAAGAAGAGACATGGCAATCTGCTTCTGTAAAGATGTGCAGCGTTGGAAACCCTATGGGATAGCTCTGCTCTATCCTGTAGGATTGCCATGAGTTGGAATCGACTCGACAACACAGAAAACAACATATTTATTCTTATGTACTAATATGGAGAATTTTTAAAGACAAGTGGGTTTGAACATAGTATTTTCAAGTACATAAACCAAACTAAACACATTGCCGTCGAGTCGATTCTGACTCATAGTGACCCTGTAGGACAGAGCAGAATTGCCCCACAGAGTTTCCAAGGCTCTAAATCTTTATGGAAGCAGACTGCCACATCTTTCTCCCACGGAGCGGCTGGTGGGTTTGAACCGCTGACCTTTTGGTTGGCAGCTGAGCGCTAAACCACTGTGCTACCTGTGCTCCTTTTCAAGCTTATACAGTAACTAAAAATAGGTAAACTAGGCACTGGCTAATAGAAATTCTAATATGTCTTCATTATTAGATGCCCAAGGTTTGGACTTACTCTATCAGCCAGGGACCTGATTGAGGAGTCTGAAAATGCTCATTTTACAGAAAGTGGACCAGAAATTGGCTGGGCGTGGGAACAAGCTAACTGTAAATGGGCCTGAGGAGTCTTCTTGAGGTGATGAAAATGTTCTAAAACTAGATTATGGTGATGGTTGTCTAACTCAGTAAATTTACTAAAAATCATTGAATTTAGCATTTAAATCGGGTGAATTTTATGGCATGTAAATCATACCTCAATAAGGTTGTTTAAAGAGGTCGCTTTTTCAAGCAGTTTCTGTGAGATCTTTTTTGTAACATTAATTACCATTATCTGAGGAAAAAAAACAAAACTTTGCCTCGGTAAAATCAGTTTCAGCCCCCTAATACCCACTTGGTTCATTACAGTCTCAGAATTCTTGGAATTTTCTCCATAAATATTTTCTGAACTTAATTGAATAAAGTGTTTTTGCTCCTGCCGACTGCAGTAACCGTTTCCCAAAGTGGTACTCGGCAAAGTCACAACCTTATTTATTGGGTTGTATCATTCGTTTAAGAGTTACAAACTGAGCACCAGCTATCTGCTCAAGGCTGCCCTAGGCACTTGGGATATATCAGTGTAAAACAAAAGCTCTTGGAGCTTACACTTTAAGTCTAAAAAAAAAAAAGGAGAGAAGCCCATTATTTCATGCTTTAAAGCATGGTGTCCAATCTAATCACCTGGGTTTCTTGTTAGAATGCAGATTCCTGTGCAGTAGGTATGGCGTGAGGCCTGGGATTCTGCATTTCTACCATGTATCCAGGTGAGGCTGCCATTGCTGTTCTGCAGTCCACACTTGAGGTGTAAGGTCTTAATGGAGTGAGAGCTATATGTACAGTGGTCTTGGTTATATAAGGTTGTGGTGTGTTTCAAACCCTTGGTTCTCCCTAATTTCTCCAATTCTTGGGATACAATAAGAAGTAAAGATGGGGTTGGGGGTTCCTAGCCACTAGCTCTTGGTCATCACCTAGAACATCTTAAGCAGGCCTTTGCTGGGTGAGAGAGACATACTGCCTACTGCAAAGACTAGGAGGATAGGGGGTCTTGGTAGCAGCATCTAGCAGCTAAACCTTCCCACACCACTGACACATGTTTGGTCAGGAAGATGGGGAGCTGGCATTTTTCTCCAGATTTTTGACAGTTCTTCTCTAGACTCTGGTTGGTTAAGCATAGCTTGCAACTCAAAGTTAGAAACCAATGGCTTACAGCAATAAATTAGGAAAGTGGTGGGGTTGAAGGGAACTAATATTTTTTGAGTGCCTGCTATGATTTGGAGCCGTGCTGGTTCAGTGGTTAAGAGGTTGGCTTTTAACCAAAAGGTCGGCAGTTTGAAGCCACCAGCCACTCCTTGGAAACCCTATGAGGCAGTTCTGCTCTGTGGTCTTGGGTCGCTGTGAGTTAGAATTGACTCAACGGCAATGGGTTTTGGTTACTATGTATATTTAAGCATCATAGAAACCCTAGGAGGAATTTATTATTATTATTATTTTCAAGAAAGAAAACTGAGCCTTCAGAGTATTTTTGTTTATGTGGTTTGCTTGGACAAAAAAGTTTGTCCAAGATCACACAAGTGGCCATTAGCAGAACTGGGATTAGAATGGAATTCTTTGTATCTGACTTCAAAGAGGCGACTCTATTGTTTGCCCCATGCCCTACCGGAGCTTCCTCAGCGAAGAGAAACTTCTAGTCTCTCAAGGGTCTGCCTCCTCACTCTTTACAACTTATGGAAGCACCATAGTTTCCTTAAAAAGTACCACCTCAACCGTTTGCCCCACAATTCCCCAAAGGCTCTGAAAATACAAGGACCTTGGCATTTCCTGTTATAAAGCACTCCACTCAATACCTTTTGTGAAGACAAAATAGGAAAAGATTCTGCTCCTGTCCTGTCTCTTGTCATATTCAGATATCCCTGCAGGACAGGCAGGATGTGTTCTAGACACAGGCCGCCTCAGAAATACGGAGACATCATCTGGTGGAGAATAACTGGCCCTTGTTATATGCCTGATAAGATTTTTTGGCTAGTCATCTTCAGAATATCAGATTTAATTAAATGTAGCAACTAATTAAAGAATAGAGTGTGTGATTGAATTCTTGGGAAATTAAAAAGAGAAAATTTCAGATAGTAAGTAGAATTTTCTTCATATGTTCCCCCTCCCTTTTTTTCTTTGCAATTTCTTGACCTTTTGTCAAATGCAGTGCAAAGAAAATATAATTTATGTAAGTGTGTTTTGTATGCCCAGTAATAGATTTTTTTTATTGGAACATAACCTTTATGAGATGTTCCCGTTATTACTGGCTGTCAGGGGAAAACTAAGTGAGCTTGCCTCTGAGCTTCCGATTTGCCTTTCTGTATCCAAAAGGCTGTGCGAATGCTGGAGGAGATACATAGCATTTACTGATGATTCTTTAAATTAGTCTCATCAATCCGGGGCTAAATACAATACATCCTTTCCTTGAAGCTGATGGCCAGGGCCAGCAGTGGTGCTTTTCCGTCCAGTAGTCTCTCTGTGTCTGCTCTGAAAATACCTCCACCTTCCAAGGACTTGTACTAGTTATAGCGCCGATGCAGTTGTTACTTAAACTGTGAATGGCAGCCTAAAGCAGTTCATGCATCTTCCTGGACTGGAAAAGGCACCATTTTACGAGTGGGATATAGTGTTTGGTTCATTGTGCTTCATGGTGGTCAGATTCAGAAATGAAACTGAAAACTGACTTAAGGATATGAACCAAACCCCCATTGCTGTCAAGTCGATTCCAACTCATAGTGACCCTATAGGTCAGAGTAGAACTTCCCCATAGAGTTTCCAAGGCGTGCCTGGTGGATTTGAACTGCCGACCTTTTGGTTAGCAGCTGCAGCACTTAACCACTATGCCCTCAGGGTTTCCAAGGATATGAAAGGCCCCTCCATATACTGTCTCCAAAAGGGTTGACCTTTTGTACTGTCTGTACAGCAAAACCATTGTCCTTGGCTGTCCCAGTGATACCTTCCACCCGATGATAATATTGTCAGTCTGGGTTTGGCAAAGATAACTCCCCTCTACTTCACCTGCATTCTTTTTTTTTCCCTCCATTTCTATTTTTTTTAATTTATTTTTAACAGATTAATTGAGATATAATTTACATACCATAAAATTAATCCATATTAAATGTGTAATTCAATTATTTTTAGTCCATTTACAGAGCTGTGCAACCACCATCACAATTTAATTTTAGAACATTTATATCATCCCCAAAAGGAGCTTCATTCCCACCCCTAGTCCTAGGCAACCACTAATCTACTTTGTGTCTCTACAGATTCATCTTTTCTGGACATTCATGTGTATGGAATCGTAGAATATGTAGCCTTTTGTGTCTGGCTTCTTTAACTTAGCATCATGACTGTGAAGTTCACCCATGTGGTAACATGTATCAGTACTCCATTCATTTTTTATTGCTGAATAATATTCCAGTGTATGGATACACCACATTTTGTTTATCCATTCACCAGCTGATGAACATTTGGGTTGTTTTCACTTTTTGGTTACTATGAATAAGCTTATTATGAACATTTGTGTACAAATGTTTGTGTGGACATATGTTTTCCATTGGGTAGATACCTAGGAGTGGAATTGCTGGATCATATGGCCTTTTTAGGTTAAAAACATTTTGAAAAATGGCAAACTGCATCCCAAAGTGGCTATTTGATTTTACCTTCTCACTTGCAGTATGTAGTGGTTCCAGTGGCTCCACATCCTCATCAACACTTGTCACTGTCTATGTGTTTGATTGCAGTCATTCTAGTGGGTGAGAAGTATCTCAAAATTTTGATTCGCATTTCCTAATGAGTCCCTAATGATATTGAACATGTTTTCATGGGCTTCTTTATGCCATTAGTTTTCAGGTTTCTAATTCCATCTCTTGTACTCCACACCCCAACCCAAGTCAGTGCCACCAAGGTAGGTGATTCTGTTGAACATGGAGTCAATATCTTCTGCTGACTTCTGCATGAGTCTTGTGTGTGCAAGGTCCCCTGGCCAGAAGAGAGTGGTGGTCCACCTGTGCAGAGAGCAGAGAGAAAGAGGGTCCGTTTAATCTCGTTTATCAGTGAGAGTGACGGCATGGCATTGGGGAAAGTAGACATAAAGTGAGCATTGGCTAGGACATATTTTTGTATTTAAACTAGATTTTTCTAACTAAAGTTAGAAAATTCACTTTACCTAGTCATACTACATTGAAAAGAGTTTGACAGAATCAATGGAATAATATCCCTGGCACAAATCCTCAGTATCTAACCCAGTAATTCTCAGTGTGGTTCCCAGGCCGGCAGCAGCAGTGAAGTCTAGGTGGCTACGTGCATTCTTAAAGCTGAATAATAAGGCAGAAGTTGACTCTTCAATGGACCTTCCACTTTATGAGTGTGGAACCCAGGGTCAGGAGGGAGCCTCCTTCATTCAACAATTAATGTTTCTTGACCAACATCTATGCAAGTAGCAGTCAGGAAATCAAGTGACATATTACATTGGGGAAATCTGCTGCAAAAGGGCTTTTTAAAGCTTTAAAAAGCAAAGATGTTACTTTGATGACTAAGATGCGCCTGACCTAAGCCATGTTCTTTTCAGTCGCCTCATGTGCGTTGAAAGCTGGACGATGGAAAACAAAGACAGAAGAAGAGTTGATACATTCAAATGGTGATGTTGGCAAAGAAAGTTTTTGGTTTTGCAATTTCTTGACCTTTTGTCAAATGCAGTGCCAGAAGACTGAACAAATCCATTCTGGAGGAAGTACAGCCAGAATGCTCTTTTAGAAGTGAGGATGGTGAAACTTTGACTTGCTTACTTTGGACATGTCATTGGGAAAGACCAGTTACTAGAAAAGGCATCATGTTTGGTAAAGACTTAGCAAAAGTAGGGAAACCCTCAATGAAATGGATTGACACAATAGCCCCAACAATGAACTCAAACATACCAGCCATTATGAAGATGGTACAGGACCAGGCAACATTTCATTCAGTAATTCATGTGGTCGCCATAAGTTGGAGCTGACTAGAAGGCAGCTGAGAACAACAACTTACTTGATCTCAGAAGATAGCCCCAGTGAGCACAGAGCTGACTTTAATTTTGCCTGAGTCACCAAAGACTTGGAGATAGAATTCTGCTCAACTAAGCACCAAAAAGAGTCCCTAGGTGGTGCAAATGGTTAAGTGCTCAACTACTAGCAGAAATATAGGCAGTTCAAACCCACCCAAAGGCGCCTTGGTAGACAGCTTGGTGATCTGTTTCCGAAAGGTCCTAGCCTCGGAAACCTACGGAGTAGGTCTACTCTGCACACATGGGGTCACCAGGAATTGAAATTGACTTGACAGCAACTAGCACAACAATGACAAGCACCAAAAAGTTTTCATTTTCCTGAGATAACACAGGAGCCTGGTGGTGCAGTGTTTAAGAGCTCAGCTGCTAACTAAAAGGTCAGCAGCTCGAATCCACCAGCCTCACCTCGGAAACCCTATAGGGCAGTCTACTCTGTCTTATAGGGTCACTATGAGTCAGAATCGACTTGATGGCATTGGCAGTGGGTGATAACTCAGACTTCACAGGGTGTGGAATTTGACCCAGTATCTTATTAGAATAAGCAACACATCTCCAGCAGGGCCAGAAATACTGAAGGAGTCTTCTCTTCGGTATCCCCACGTTCATTTCTGCCAGTTTTACTGAGAACTCCAGAAGTGCTGGGGATGTGTGAACGTGTCAAATGAATGAAAAACAACGTTAAACATCTCAGAACCTGCAAAAGGGTTCAATTCCAGAAATGAGCAAAGGTTTGGGAAGAACCTTCTTTTTTCAGAGAGGTTTATTCATCCTCCATAGACACAAAAATAAGTCTTTCAAAGAACATGAATATTTGAGGCACTTGGCAACAGGCAGACTCTGGCAACATCCCCTTATTTATACCATGTAATTATACTTGCCTTTATATGTGTGTCCTTTTCATTACCGAGCCTAACGTAGTCTTTTGTCAAATTCCAGTTATTGATTAGCACTGGCAACATTGAAATGTGGCTTTTTATACATCAATAAATCTCCCCCCCCCCCCCTTAAATCACAGCAGAGCTTGTTGGAGATTTGGGGGAAAAAACAACTTAAAATTCACATCCAGATCTTGGCTGCCAACTCAGGACTTTGTTACCACGAGATTTGCCAAGTTTTTAGCTTGCTCCTTGCTGAAAATGCAGAGATTGGGGGTAGGGGAGCCCTGTAGCCAGAGTGAAGGCCAAGTGACATCATTAGCGCTCGGCTAGGTCTGCGACTCCCGTGAAATCCTGGCTTTCACGTCTGCCATCCTTTCTCTGTTTTCTCCCCTCTGCAGTGCTCCTCAGTCCATTCTAGAATCAGCTCCCAAACTAAAAGCAAACAAAAAAACTGCTCAAAGCATGACATCAGGGACAAACTATGAGCCTATCAGATTTGTTTGAATAAATATAAGTCAACAGCCAAAGCCTTGGCTTGTTTTTCAAGAGATTTAATCCTTTTGCCAGTTGTATGCTTACAATGTTAATTTTCATCATGGGACTAGCGTTCCTTTCAAAAGGAAAAAAAAAAAAGTGCTATTCCTAGGGAAGAAGCTAGTGAGGTATAAGTGGGGGCATTATGCAGTTCCGGCTGCCCTCTGTTAGCTGCGAGAGTTATCACTGTGCCCAAAGAGTGCTGGTGGCGCAACAGTTAATCGCTCAGCTGTGAGCTGAGGGCTTGGTGGTTTGAACCCACCCAGAAGCTCCTGGAGAGAAAGACCTGGTGACCTGCTCTCGTAAAGATTACAGCCAAGAAAACCCTTAGGACAGTCCTACTTTGCCACACGGGGTCGCTGCGAGTCCAAAATCAACTTGATGGTGCCTAACAGCAACAAGGAGCCCTGGTGGCACAGTGGTTAAGAGCTTGGCTGCTAACCAAAAGATCAGCCGTTGGAATCCACCTTGGAAACTCTGTGGGGGCAGTTCACTCTGTCCTTATAGAGTCCCTAGGAGTTGGAATGGACTCCATGGCAATGGTTTGTTTTTGTTTTTGTTTTTTTAACAGCTACAACAGTATCATTGTGTCCCATCTATAGTGCAACCAACAGAAATTTACTGGGAGTCGATTATACTAAATACAGTTATGTTTAGGCTTGAATCTCTTTAAGAAGTCGAAAGGAAAACTTCCTTGGTAAAGCTTCTTTCGTGTTAGGTGTTTGTATCAAGATACATTGAGATCACAATGTTTCCTTTGAGAAAGTTGCTTTCAATGGCACCCTTGGGGTGGGAAGAGTTAAGGCAACTTTTTACTCTGCCTGATTTGCAGTCAGGAGGGAGCGCCTTGTTCTTTTGAAACTAATAGACTTGTTCTTATCTTTGTCTGATGGTGTAGAGATTTGCCCACGAAATCTGCCAAATCTAGCAAATGGTTGGTAACTATTTTCAATATGGGTGAACCCACAAAGTCCTTTTTCAGAACGGAACGCTACTTCCTCACAGCCAGCCTCCTTCTTCCTATTGAATGTTGGCAACCTCGGTTTTGGAATATTTTTGCATTTACAATCAAGAAACTCTCAAAGAATGTTGTTCTGACGGGCTTATTAGGGACCTGTGATTTATGGCATGCTTAATTCCACCTGACTTCGATTGGGTGGGTGCGTGGAGACGGCATGTAATATATTCGGGTTTTGTCAAAGCCGGAGAGAAGCATATTTTTGTCACATATCAGATTCATGCCTGTTTTCCAAGCATTTATTCATTCGTTGGGCTTGTTTATATTTTTCTAACACCAGAATGATGAGTACATGGGTTTGGTGACCTGTGGCACTTCAGGGGCACTGTTTCCATGCCTTCTGGGGACAGAAGACCACGACGAGCCGTATGGGAAGCACACAGCGGGCTCTGATGACACGTTTACTTTCTGAAAGGCGAGAGCGATTTAGGGTGAGCTGGTGCCCCTGTCAGAGCAATGAGGGCCAGCGGTTGCGGTGACAGATTAGTTTTGACAAGCTTAATGACCCCAAAGAAGAAAAGTCTCTGGCTCTGATAGCAACTGGGGAATAGTTGGTGGGCTCAGCCAACTGGGGAATGTGTTAAAATCCCCCAGTTCTCTGTGGCAGGTCAATCACACCGTTCAGCAAGGGGGTGGAAGGTTGCCATCCCCATCTTTAGCCTTTCAAAAGCATCCGTGGGCTATATTTCCATCAATTGAATTTGGGTTGGCGGGACATCAGGGCATTGAAAGAAACAACTGGATCTTTCAAACTGTGTTCCTATGAAAAACTTGGGCAAAGAGCAAAACAAGGGGTTTGTAAGGCACCAGTGGGCAGTGCTGACCTGAGTTCTGGCAAGTTTTGTGGGTGCACCATAGGCAGTCTTCCCCCCCTCCCCCACCGCCTACCCAGGGTGGCTAGGCCCTGTGGCAAAATGTAGGTTTGATTCAAGTGATGATAAATAAATGTTTAGCAATTATCAGTCCGCCAAAGCACAGTTGCTTCATCAATTTATTCAACAAAAATTTATTGTGGACCTACTGTGCATCAGGGAGTCCCTGGGTGGCACACACAGTTAAGCGCTGAGCTACCATCTGAAAGGTTGGAGGTTCGAGTCCACACAGAGGTGCTGCAGAAGAAAAACCTGGCTATCTACTTCTGAAAAATCAGCTGTGGAAATCCCTGACACACGTGAGGTCACCCAGGCACATACTAGCTGCTCAGTAAAAGGTGCTTTGTTTCTCTTCCCCTCATATCCAGAAAGCCTTATTGTAGTTACACAGGGGGAAAGCACCTGAAGATTCATGAAACCTCTGAACGGAGTGGGTGTTCACTTGAGGGTTTGGTAGTTGTTATGTGGCAGACATTTTCCTCCCAAAGAAGTTTCCAGGGAATTGAGGTGGTGGAAAGCGGAGTTGCAACATCCGGGTGGAAAATCAAAGGTTGGGTTGAGCGGTGGAAGGGCAGGTTTTCATTCCCAATGGGTTTTGTGTAAAGAACATTAAGAGTGAACATTTGCTACCACGGATTCCCGCACTGAGGGCCTGACTCATTAGCCAGGATAACTCCTTTGTTGGGGGCGTTCTTCCCCGTTCCCTAGAGGCTGCCTGATTTGCGATGTGGGTGTTTTCAGGCGGAACACTGCACAGTCTTGCAACATCTATGGTGGAGTCTCTGTGTGGACCTGAGGGGATGATGTCAATGCTTAATTTTTAAGACAAAAGGAAAAACATTGAGAACCTCTTTTCCTTTGTGCATTCGAGACTGAGTGGGAAGGAGAATTAAAGATACTTCAGCAAGAAGTCTGTTGGTGCTAAGATTCCTTTTGTCTGTTTTCCAGGTTCGTGGAATATGTACCTGCCTTTATTAGCAAGGTTTTAAATATGGCTTCTGTGTGAAACCGCTGTTCTCTCGTGTCGCCTCCAGGGTGAGGATCAGTTCCAGGTCAGCACTGCCCTGGTGGTGTATCCTTGGGGCTGCGTGCTAAATCCCGGGGTTGCCTTGTCTGCAATACGCGGATCCCACACCGTGGTTCATCCTGCCCCTCGCTTTGTTCATCACCTGCATGGAACTTCAGTGCGTTCTCCTCACGGCCACTGCAGCCGCGACTTTCCAGTCTCCTTTTAAATGTGCTAATTATAAAGGTGAAAGCAAAGACCTTAACTGGCGAGGCAGTGAAGCCGGGGAGGTGTTATTCAATCCAGATACATCGATCACTGGTAAACAAGAACAGGTTTAACGTGTAGGCAGTGCAAAAAGCTCTCAGGAAAGGGCGCGCAGCCCACGGCTTGATTATTTTATCTTGCCTTTCCCTGTGAGACCCCCAGGCTACACCTTCAAAGAAGCAACAGATAGGTAGGTACGGAGGTGCTTTGGGATTCCTGTCCCATTCCGCTGCTCTGCGGTAGCCAGGTGGCTTGGAGGCCTAGTGGAGAGTTTTTTCAGGTTCTAGCTCCAATTGTTTATGCCACGCTGTGAGGTCCAGGGCATTTTCTCCAGGATGGAGCTCTTAGCCGATTTGCCAGGGAAGACACACTTCTGACTGCAGGGAGAAGCTGCTCTTTTTGCTATTGATGTGTCTCAGAATTGAGGCAGAAGAAACCTGCCCTTTTGGGGGGCCCTCTCCTCATTTTGTCCCTGGGTAGCACAAACGGGTAAACACTTAGCTACTAACAGAAAGATTGGCGGTTCGAATCTGCCCAGAGGTGCCCCGGAAAAAGGTCTTGGTGATCTGCTTCCAAAAGGCCACGGGCATTGAAAGCCCTACGGAGCACAGCTCTACCCTGAAACGCATGGGGGCGCCATGAGTCGGAACTGACTCGACAGCAACTGGTCTGGTCTGGTTTTGGTTTTCTCCTCATTTCAGTGAAGCTGCAGAAGAAAAAGCCACACTAAGACTAAACATTCAGAGTCATTAAAGCGTGGCCAGCCTCCTCTGTCCAAGGGTGTTTCTGTCATGGAATTACCGTTTGGGGATTATCCAGAGTTGGCTGGAGGAAGACTCGGCTTTGGGAATGAAAGGAGGGGGAAAATACAATTGGTCCATGGAATTAAGGAAATAAAAACTCCATGTAATGTCTTTTGGTGTACCCTAAACTAGAGGTGAAATCCAGTGTGTTGAGTTACTTAAGAGTGGGCTGAGAATTGGACTGGTGTCTCCAGGCCCTTTGGTTTTCTGGAAAGGCTTTTATTGGACAGGCCAAAAATATTCCACTTGAGGGTCGGGTCTCCACAGAATTAGACAAAGGGCATCAAAGCCTGTTCCATGGTGATCTGAAGGTTCTGTCCCGGACATTTTGTTGATATGGATACCAACTCTTGTCTCAAACCCAAGGCACTTGATTGTAACATTTTAATAGCCAGCTTGGATTTTTGGCAGGCTTTTGTTTAGTTTATTTTTCTCTAAGCTTGAGACTTAAGGAATTGAAATTGGAGAGCATTGCCGTGTCTTGGAACTTAAAATAAAATTTGAAAAACTATTGAAGGCAATTCTTTTCTTTCAGCTGCCGCATTGAATATTGGAATTTCACTTTTGTAAATGACGGTTGGCTCGTGTAACCACAACAGTTCTTTCATGGACTGTGCAAGCAGGTGATCTGACCAGAGTGGAAGAAGCCTTTTCTTCTTTTTCCTATTTTTTTTTTATTTTGCTAAATCTAGGGGATGTAGGTGGAGGAATCGGTGGTAGAATTCTTGCCTCCCGTGCGAGGGACCTGGGTTCGATTCCCGGGCAATACGCAGCCACCACCCATAGGGCAGTGGGGGCTCGTGCGTTGCTTTGGTGCTGAATAGGTTTCGTTGGAGCTTCCAGGCAAATGGACTATGAAGAAAGGCCTGGTGATCTATTTCTGAAAATCAGCCAGTGAATACCCTGCGGACCACAGTGGTCCAACCTGCAGCTGATCGTGGGGATGGCACAGGATCGGGCAGCATTTTATCCCATTGTGCATGGCGTTGCCATGGGTTGGGGGCTGACGTGACGGCAGTAACAACAGGGGATGAGAGTTGTAGTAGGTAATATTTGTGCCGTGATATGGCCTTAACCACCGGCTTGAACACATGTACTACTTTATTCAGGCTCCTCTGTTTCCCATAGCTGCCCTTGAAGGGAAGCTTCTCTTTGCTGGTTATGGCCACACTTTTCTCTCCCTGCGTTTTGCCTCTTTATGATATGCTTCTTAGGCCAAGGCAGCCAAGCTCAACACGGGAGTCCCTAAAGCACTTGATATATTGCTCCCTGACCACATGAGGTCAGTCTGTCTTTAATCTATCAATTATTCTTTCCCATGGCTTTTGAGGAGCCCTGGTGGTGCAGTGGTTAAGAGCTCTGCTGCTAACCAAAAGGTCGGCAGTTCAAACCCACCAGCTGCTCCTGGGAAACCCTATGGGGCAATTCTACTCTGTCCTATAGGGTCGCTATGAGTCGAAATCAACTCAATGACAATGCGTTTTTTTTTTTTTTTTTGACTTTTGAATTTCTAAATGCTGGGAGAGAAAATTAATCTGACATTTTGGAGCTTTGCATGTTCAACAATGACCATTTCCTACGGTCCTTCTTTCATTGGTGTGGTGTACTAAGTTTGTAGCGTCACACAGCGGTGCTCTGGTGCAGGCCATCCTAAATGGCAGAAATCCTTTTTGGGCCCATGACACCTCCCCTATGTCTTGCATGGGATTGAAGTTCAGGGATATTTTTGGTTTGTTTTCTCTCTTTTTTTCCTAAATATTTCTTGTTGTTAGTTGCCATTGAGTCAGTTCAGCTCATGGCAAACCTATGTTGCAGAGTAGAACTGTGCTCTGCAGAGTTTTCAAGGCTGTGACCTTTTGGAAGTAGAGCACCAGGCCTTTCTAACAAGATGCCTCTGGGTGGACTCGAACTACCAACCTTTCTGCTAGTAGTTGAGAGCTTCAACATTTGGGCCACCTAGGGACCCACTCACCCTAAATAAACAGATGGAAATGGTTTTTTTTAGAAGTTTAGAAGCATTAGTTGATCTCTCTACCTTTTAGCTTTGCACGCGACGTGACCTTTAACTTGGCAAGTTCGGTCATAGACGAGACAGGCAGAATACTATGTGTCACGAATGCAGAGGGACAGATCTGATTCTTAGTCACTGGCTCCCCTCGTGTGTATGCTACTCTCAGAGCGCATGTTTTTCAGACCTCTTTCCCTTTTACGAGGGGCCCTGGTGGCGCAGTGGCTAAGCACTGGGCTGTTAACCGAGAGGTTGACGGTTCGAACCCCCCAGCTGCTCTGTGGGAGAAAGATGTGGCAGTCTGCTTCCGTAAATATTACAGCCTTGGAAACCCTAGGGGGTAGTTCTACTCTGTCACTATGAGTTAGCAATAGGTTTTTGGGTTTTCCCTTTCTTTACAGCTCTGTTTCCTGGGTCATCTTCATCTGATGGCTTCATCTGCATTTGAAGCTGCTAACCTCAGCCATCTCTAGCCTCTCCCCAGCTGTCTGTCCCCATGTCCTCTTCACCTTGTGAATTCTCTTGCTTTTGCTGAGCCGCTGCTCACCAGGTGGGTCCTTTTGAGCTTTCACATCTCTTATTTATTTATTTCCCTCGCCGAGGCTTATTACATGTGCACCATTGTCTGAATTGCCATGAATTTTGGATTTAATTCCAGAGAGTCAAAGGCATGTTTTCAGCTGAACAAACCAAATGAAGTAAAAAGCTTCATCCCCCTTTTTCTTTCTTCTCATTACCCATCCCAGCGGGGAGGATGAGCAAAGAATGCAGCCTCTGGATCCTAAAAGAATTTCCAATATTCATTCTTTCTCCATAAGATACGGAGAGGTTAATCCTTTCTTCAGACGTTTTCTTTTTCTTCTTCTCTCTCTCTCTTCTTTTTTTTTTTCTAAATAAACAGGGCCTAATTGGAAAAAGCTGAGAGAGCTAAGCAGAGAAGAATAGAAAACATTTACTGAGCTTGGAAGTGCATATTGAATGCTGCAGGAAATTTGCATATGCATTACTTGGAGAAAAAATAGAAACATTCTCAGCCCATTAGTTACTGTGATGGGCTTCTGCAGTCTCAAATCCAAGTACTTTTGCCTTGTTTTCTCCAACTGTTCTTTTCTGTAACCATTTCTCTTTAACCACAGGGCAGCTATTCTCTTTTACCGCACGTTGTATTAGGGACAAAACCAAAGCAGGAATGGAGTTGTGCTTAGAGTGTGAGCAGGCTACCTCTGATCTAATCCCCAAATGTTGTGCCATTATTTCCGCGCTGTGACAGCCGGACTGCCTCTTTACCGTGGGAGCCTCCGTGTCACATTTTCAAGCTCTACCACTGTGACAACCCGTAGGTTACTCCCTGTTGCCTCAGTTTCTCTAAATGCAAAACAGAGAGTCATGTGAAACAGCACTAATAAAGATGGGAGACCAAAAAAAAAAAAAAATCAATGAATATTTATAACAGTAAATTGAGTCCCTGAAATATAAGATTCCTCAGATAATTCAAAGCATAATTAAGGTACGGAGAACAGATTAGTGTTAAACGTATGTGCGAAACGCATTTTACATTTCCTTCCAACAAAGGCTGAATTTAATTTACTCCAAGGGAAAAGGGAGAGGGAGGAAAAAGGGGGAAAAAGTGGTTCTGTGAATCAGGATTCTAAATGTGGACTTTGGCACGTTGATTGGTGACTACAGACACAAAGCTGCATGTTGACTGTTCCAGCAAACAGGCGTACGCATACGTGTGTGTGTCTATGTTCAGGTACATGGGCGTGTGTCTGTGCCCGTGTGTACAAGTGTGTGCACGTGCGTGTGCTCCAGGTAAGAGGGGGAGGTATATAATGAACAAATGTAACCACCACTGGCAATATTCTTACAGGAGAGCTGACATCCCAGTACTAGTGAGAAAATTGTCATCAGAATGTATTTAAAGCTATTTACCTTTAATCTGTAGAGAAATCATTAAACAGGGATCAGCTCTTTGCCTTGTGGTGTGAGGCACCACCTTGCCATACAAAGACATGTTCAGATCCTTCCTGTGGAAAACATCTATATCATTGTGTCATTGTTCCAGGAAAACCCAAACGCCGTCACTTTACAAAGGAATTGCTGAATATTAAGAGAAGCGGAAGGTGGTGTAAAAGATCAAAATATCAATATCCATCGGCCCAGTTCAGGTTTCCACAATGGCTTGGAAACTGCTGGAAAGAAAGATGTGTGCAACATCGATCACATAACATTGATCACATAAATAGAAAAAAATCCTAAGGAAGAGAACACTTTCTCTGTGTAGTGTAAACTCCTAAATGTGCCACAAATGCACTAATTTCTCCAAATAACTCAAAAATGAAAAAAAAAAAAAAGAAAGAAAGAAAAGGCATGTATTCAAAAGAGAAAGAGTAGAACTGCCCAATAGGGTTTCCAAGGAGCAGTTAGTGGATTTGAACTGCAAGCCTTTTGGTTAGCAGCCAAGCTCTTAAACACTGTGCCACCACGGTTTCCATAAAAAGCATATCCTAATAGAAAATCTACTGCTAACAGAAAGGTTGGTGGTTCGAACCCACCTGGAGGTGCCTGGGAAGAAAGGCCTGGCAGTCTGCTTCTGAAACATCACAACATCGTAAACCCTACGGTGCACAGTTCTACCCTGAAACGTGGGGTTGCCATGAATTGGAATTGATTCAACGGCACCTGGGAAAGAAAGAAAACCCAAGATTTTTTTTTTTTTTTTTTTTTGCTCAAATTCTTTGCTGCAAGTAAACCTTTTTCTATTAGGATGGTAAAGACATGGTTAAATTCTCTGGCATAAGACAGAATTCTCCAGAGAGTTTATATAGTGCAAATTCCAAGGTCACAAAGGAAACCAAGAAATGTGAACCTGTATCCCTCAGACCCCTAGCAGAGACCTCTGTGAATACCTGAATCTGGTGCTGGCTAGATAGCAATCACAATGTGATTTTTTTTTTTTTTTTTTTTTTTTATGAAAAATAAACAAGATTCACAAGGGGAAAGCTGCGTTTGAGTTGCAGTTAGATCCTCTAGAACCTCACTAGAGCACTTCAGTGGTTCCCTGGTAGAATCCTCACCTTCCATACCGGGGACCCAGGTTTGATTCCCGGCCAGTGCACCTCGTCTGCAGCCACCACCCGTCTGTGAGTGGGCGTTTGTATGTTGCTAGGATGCTGAACAGATTTCAGCAGAGCTTCCAGACCACGACGGACCAAAGAAAGGCCTGGCAATGCATTTCCAAAAAGCAGCCAATGAAAACCCTATGGGGCACGGCGGTCCATTTTATTCCATTGTGCCTGGGGTGGGCATGTGCCCGGGCTGCGTTGAAAGCCTCTAAGGATGAAGACGACAGGATCTTTCTGTACAAAGTATGGCTTGAAGACCAATAGCATCCGCACCACTTGGAAGTTTTGCTTAGAAATATAGACTCACAGGCCATACTTCGGACCCACTGAATCTGAATCTGCCTTTATAAATCTCCCTGGGAGATTTGTGCATGCTTTTAAGTTTGCGACACACTACCCCAGTATACCATCTGGTACCTTATTGTTTCGGGTCTTATGTGTTGTCTCCACACAGTAATTGCTTGACAGACCTATGAGAATTGATTTTTGATCACTGAATAAATAAATGAATAAATGACGGTGCAGAGAGTAGCTGTGACATGTGGATAATCTGACCCGCCGTCATGCGTCAATCCCGGGAGCAGCTGGCAAGTTCTAGGCGCTGTGCTAGACTCTGGAGGCAGACAGAGGGATGAACCAGACAGATGCAGAACTCTGCAGATAGGTGTCCGACAGATGATTGCTGAAAGTTGTACTTCAAGGCAAATGAATAAAGAATAATGAAGGAAAACTATGCTGTGCAAAGAAAGTGCAAATTGGGTGAGTGTGCTTGGCTCAGGAGGACCAGAGAGAGCCAGTGGACTCCCCAGTGGTGCCCCCTTCAGAGGCTCTGGCTCAGGCAGGTGTATTCAAGATGAGCAGAAGAGCGGTGAGGTAGGTTACGACTTCCCAGTAGTAGGGTAGCTAAGTAAAGAAGGAAGCCAGTACAGTTTAAACTAACTTTTCTTTTTTCCTAAATAAACATTTTTATTGGTCATAAGATTTTGTTTTTAAGGTACCAAGAGCTAGCATGATTTGCTAAAATTAGAAAAATAACAAACACCACATTTCCGGGGAGTATGCAACCAAGAACCCTAAATGGGGCAGTATTTCCAGCTCTGCCACGTTGGTTGTCATTCTCCGCATTCTCTGGGCCTGGGTGGACCTGTGGCTTGGCAGCTTCCGGTGTTCCCTCTATGCCTTATGGTTGTCTTAGACCCATGGTTGTCTTAGACGCAGTCGGAGCACCAATGATCAGGAAGGTCCCCTCTATCTTTATTGTATCTGCACCTAACATGGAATCTTCCAGAAGGACCAGGGATTTTTTTTTTTTTCTCTCTCTCTCTTCATGTGTCTCCCTTTCCTTCTCTTTCTGCTGTTGGGGTTGCTTTTCCATCTCGGTCACTTCAAGTTGGAATTCCATTTGCATATCTAAACTGCTAATTATACCAATTACTTACAGGACTTCTGCGTAGGAAAAAGAAGTCTGAGACTGACCCGTTGCATTAAAGTCAGTGTCAGCTTGCCCTGAAATTTGGAGCTATGGAGACACGTCCTTTTCCCTTACATTTTTAGAAGGCCGGCTGCCAACAGCCATGCTTCGCGGGCCCCAGATGCTCACATTGCTGGTCCCGTTGCTCTATAGTCCGGTACGCATTCTTTGACTAAATACTACTCTTGAAAGATCAAAAGGAGTACTCCCTGCTTTCATTTTGTTCTTGGCTGTAGCTCTTGGGTGGTGAATTTTTTGTTTTCTCTTAAGAAAAGCTTTCTTTCCATCAGAAGAAAGAGAAGTGAGTCTGTAGATCATAAAGAGATCATTAGCGTTTACTAATACAGTACGTTCTGAAGCCGCTTTCCTCCTACGTCTTTTCAGTAGTATTTACCGAGCAGCTGAAATAATTGGGCTTTGAATTTGTAGATTACTCTAAAGCAAGACCTATTGTCACTTATTGCTGGGTGTAATCGCACCAGACGTATTTAGTGAAGCGATGTATTCGTCTCCCTGGTGGATAACTTTGTCAGAATGAGTTGAGATATTTCTGTGTGTGCAGTTGGAATCTAGAAAACATTTGCATTGCATGAAGCAATTGGAAATGATAGAGAGCTTCGTGAACATTTTTTTTTTCTCCAGACCTGAAGGTCTGTTCTTTAAGTCCTTTTATGATTCCCCACTCTGTGTTAGAACATGCACTATTCATTCGAGGGTAAAGCTATTCTGAATGGACTTTAAGCCTAGAAGCGTTGTTTAAGGAAAGGAAAGAAGACAAGGCAAGGAAAGAAAGCATTTTTAATATAACTTGTGTTTTAATATGTAATATCTATCTGCCCACTTACTCAACAAATATGCATTGGGAGCTTACTATGTATGGCACCATGTCATGAAAAGGACAGGTCTGTTCCCTTTCCTGATGGAGCTCACGTTCCATGAGGAAACAGACAAATGAAGGATGTTCTAAGGGCCTATACATGGTGGTTCAGTGGAAAAACTTCTTACCTTCCATGCAGGAGACCCAGGTTCGATTCCCGGCCAGTGCACCTCAAGCTTAGCTACCATCTGTCTGTCAGTGGAGGCTTGCATGTTGCTGTGATGCCACACAGGTTTCAGTGGAGCTTGTAGACTAAGATAAACTAGGAAGAAAGACCAGGCAACCTATTTCCAAAATTCAGCCAGTGAAAACCCTATGGGTCACAATGGTGTGATCCACAACCCATCATGGGAATGTTGCCATACCGCCATTGTGTATGGGGTCACCATGAGCCAGGGACCAACTCCACAGCGGCTAACAACAACAACAAAAGACCTAAGCTTGAGGGGACAGAGAATGCTTTCCTGAAAAAGAGGTATTTCAACCAAGTTCTAAAAGAGATGAGCACTATTTAACCAGGCAAAGAATAAGAGGAAAACATTTTCCAGGTGAAGGAAACAGCATGTGCAAAAGCCCTGAGATGCAAGGGCACGGCACCTTTGAGGACCTGAGAGACCAGTGAGGCTGCAGCTGAGAAAGCGAGAAGGAGAGCGAGCTAGGAGATGAGGCGGGACGTAAGGCTGGCAGGAGCGAGGTCAAACACGGCCTTATAAGCCTTGTCCGGCTTTGGTCTTCATCTTAAAACCAATGGGAAACCTTTGAAGGATTTGACACAGGGGATACCATGATCATATTTCTATGTTTCAAAAGATGACAATGGCAGCAGTGTGGAGACTAGATGGTGGGATAGTGCTTATGAGTAGCGGAGGGAGACCTGTTAGATTACTGAAGTAGACCAGGTGAGAAGTAATGGTGGCTTTGACTAAACCCAACCCAACTCAAACCAAACCTGTGGCTATCTATGGAGTCAATTCCTACTCATAACTGCCATATAGGACAGAGTAGAACTGTCCCATAGGGTTTCTAAGGCTGTAATCTTTATGGAAGCAGACCGCCACATCTTTCTCCTGAGGGATGACTGGTGGGTTTGAACTGGTGACCTTTCAGTCAGCAGCCAAGTGCCTTAACCACTGCACCACCAGGGCTTCAACTGGGGGAGATCGAATGGTAATGGAGAGACGTAGACACGTTTGAGAGGTACTTTTGGGGTCTTGGATATTAGAGATGGGGTGTGGGGGAGGGACATTTCAAGGATGACTTCTGGGCTAGCACTGCAGCATGGACAGACCTCGGGGGCCAGGCATCTGTTTTGGGGGATCGGTCACTGTGAAGTATTGGGATATTTATGTTGAGGTGCCTATGAAACATCAGCACCAAGAGATTATATAAGGCGGTAGGGAGTGGAGCTCAGAGCAGAAGCTGAGGCCAAGTTTAACCATTCTGATGTGATACAACGGCAGGTACACACATGACCGATGGTATACCAGACCAAAAGTGTTTACCTTCAGTCTGTAAAGCTCTTACATATAACTTCTAGGTGACAAGAATTGCGGGGGAGAAAGTACCAAGCTAACAAGGTGTGGAAACAATGGACCAATCCAGAGTGTGGGTGGGATGTTTTACATTTTACAGAACAATAGCCCCGTCTCTGCAACAAGCAAGCTTTTTTCCTTTTTTTTTTTTTTAATTGTAGTTTAAGTGAAAGTTTACAAATCAAGTCAGTCTCTCATACAAAAATTTATATACACCTTGCTGTGTACTCCTAGCTGCTCTCCCCCTAATGAGACAGCACACTCTTTCTCTCCACCCTCTATTTTTTTTTTTTTTCCAACCAATTTCTGACCCCCTCTGTCTTCTCATCTCCCCTCCAGACAGGAGCTGCCCACATAGTCTCATGTGTCTATCTGAGCCAAGAAGCTCACTCCTCACCAGTATCATTTTCTATCCCATAGTCTAGTCCAATCCCTGTCTGAAGAGTTGGCTTTGGGAATGGTTCCAGTCTTGGGCTAAAAGAAGGTCTGGGGACCATGACCTCCAGAGTCCTTCTAGTCTCAGTCAGACCATTAAATCTGGTCTTTTTATGAGAATTTGGGGTTTGCATCCCAATGCTCTCCTGCTCCCTCGGGGGTTCTCTGTTGTGTTTTCCGGCAGGGTAGTCATCAGTTGTAGCTGGGCACCATCTAGGTCTTCTGATCTCAGGCTGATGGAGTCTCTGATTGATGTGGCCCTTTCTGTCTCTTGGGCTCATAATTACCTTGTGTCTTTGGTGTTCTTCATTCTCCTTTGCTCCAGGTGGGTTGAGACCAATTGATGCATCTTAGATGGCCGCTTGCTAATGTTTAAGACCCCAGATGGCACTCACCAAAGTGGGATGCAGAATGTTTTCTTGGTACGTTTTGTTATGCCAATTGACCTAGATGTCCCCTGAAACCGTGGTCCCCTGCTACTCTGGCCTTCGAAGAGTTTGGTTTGTTCAGAAAAAACAAGCAAGCATCTTAAAGGGGATTGTTGTTGCTCCTGTTAGTTGCCACAGAGTCTACTTTCGTTCATGGGGGCCTTATGTCTAAAATAATGAAACATTGCCTGGTCCTGTGCCAGCTTCACGATGAGGAGGGACTTAAGGAGCATAACAAAGTCAAGCAGTGCCTAATACTGGATTGGATATTCACTTGGCTATACCAGTCATGAAGAACATTGGGGGGCCAATTGGGGAAATTTGAATATGGCAGTTTAGATTTAAAAAAAAAGTAACACTGACATAGAAAGATGGGGATTTACTAAAATAATCAAGTGGCAGAAGAGTATGCAATTTTTTTTTTCTTTTAAATCAGGTTACAGAACGTTTGGCTTAAGATAATGCATAGGAAAAGACCTAGAATGATATTACCAAGGATATTCACAGTGTGGTGAGAATGTAAGGTTTTTCCTCTGCTTTTGCTTGTCTATATTTTCAGATTTTTCTATGATGCACTTGTACTGCATCTGTAATAAGTGGGTTCTTTTAAATGTGTGTAAATAAACAAGTAAAGATGGTGTTGGTTGTCAGCAGCGTGAGGGTGGTAGCTGGAGCCGTGCATGTAGGAAATCACCGAGGGGAGATTATGGAGTGAAAACGAAAGCTAGTCGGGGACAGAGCCGTAAGGCCTCTAACAGGGACCAGTTGGAGGAAGGAGGAATAGGAAAGGAGACTGAGAGGGGTCACTGGAGAAGCTGGGGGAAACAAGGTAAATTTGGAGAAACCAATAATAATGTCATGGAAGCCAGAGAAGAGAGTGGCTGAAAGATGGCACATAGTACTACCAAGTCAAGTAAGATCAGGACAGATGTGTCCACTGGACACAGATTTGGTGGCATTAATAAGGTCCTTCAGTTGCTTGAAAGGAGCTCTGGTGGCATAGTGGTTAAAGCAACCAACTGCTAACGGAAAGATGGGTGATTCAGAACTACCAGTGGCTCCGCAGGAGAAAGATGTGGCAGTCTGCTTCCATAGAGATTAACAGCCTTGAAACCCCTGTGGGGTTCCTATGAGTTGGAACCGACTTTACGGCAGTGGGTTTGGGGTTAGGTTCAATTGCTTGAATGTGAACGTGGCTGTGTTTGTACCTCACTTATGTGGGGTGATCTGTTCTTCCATCTTCGGTTAAGCATTAGATGAACTGTTACTATGGCTGGAAGGCCTTGGGTGGTGGGAACGGTTTAAGCATTCAGCTGTTAACCAAAAGTTCGGAGGTTTGATTCCACCCAAAGGCACCTTGGAAGAAGCCCTGGCTATCTACTTCTGAAAAATCAACCACTGAAAACCCTGTGGAGCACGGGTCTAGTCTGACACACATGGGCCTCCATAAGTTGAAACTCACTTGATGGCAACTGTTTTTTCTTTTACTATGGCTGAATAAGAGGAACTTATTTTTCAAAATAAAGAAGAAGAAAGAAGAGGACAAGGAGATGAGGAGGGAGAAGAAACAAAAAAAACTTGGGGAGTGGGGGGAAGGGAGAAAGGAAAAATATAAATGTCAGAGAAGAGAAAAAAAACAGGTGGCATAGAGCTTGGGAGACAGAAACAACTGCTTAGCTTAGATCTGAGTATTTTATGTGTAAATCTATAGAATTAATCAGTTTTAAAATTATAAAGCATTCGAAAGGCTAGTTAGTTCAAACGTCCTCCTTTTATGAATGGAAAAACGAAGACCCAAAGACGCCAACAGTCTGCCACTGAATTGTGGTTGAAATGAGACTTAGAGTTTGGGTTGTATGTTTCCTGACCTAAATTTAATTCTATTCAATTACAGTATAATGGTCTCACCCCTAAAACACATCACTAAACAGACGTTACCTGGATCAACACATTAATCAAGCTGGACTCTGTCGTGTAAAAATCTACATGCATCATTAATGTGGAGGTGATAATGGGGTGGAAAAAGAAAAAGTCCTGAAACCTCCTGACCTTACCATATACAAATGATTGACAGGCATGCATGCATCCTAATAAAAAACAGTATCTGTGGCCACATAAAGAGTCACCAAAAAAAACAAGACCTACTGCCAATAAGTCGAGCCCGACTCATACTGACCCTGTAGGAAAAAGCAGAGCTGCCCCAAGGGTTTCCGAGGCTGTAATCTTTACTGAAGGAGACTGCCACATTGTTCCACCGTGGAGCAGCTGGTGAGTTTGAACTGCCAACTTTTTGGTTGACAGCTGAGCTCTTAACCGCTGTGCCACCAGGACTCCTTACATAAAAGGTTACAGATGTTAATTCCACTTAAACTATGATCAAAAGTTTTCACACTCAAGCAGGCAAAAATAAGTGGGGGAGAGGGAGACAGTGACAAACCTTCCCGCTGTGGAAGCTCAAAGGAGATTCTTGTGATTACCTACGATGAAAATCCCGGCTTCTAGGACTAGATATTCTGGCAACAGGTCAGTGATATCAAGCGGAGTAATAAACTGAATATGTTGGAAAATACCAGAAGGGGAATAAAATTAAAAAGAAAAGGCTGGATTCTTATATCCAGCAAAGGAAAAGAGTAAAACAGATTGTTTTTCTCTTTCTCGGGGAATTTTGTTTCATGCGGAGTTAGAATGGTCCAACACATATTGAAGCAAAAATCCCGTCAGTTAATCATCTGCCCAATAAACATTTATTGAGCACCTTATATGTATTAGGAGCCCTGGTGGCGCAGTGGTTAAGAGCTCGGCTGCTAAGCAAGAGGTTGGCAGTTCAAATCCACCAGCCACTACTTGGACATCCTATGGGACAGTTCTACCCTGTCCTACAGGGTCTCTATGAGTCGGAATCAACTCGACAGCAACGGGTTTGGTTTGGAATATGTATTAAGGAAGTCTTGGGTGCAGAAATTGTTAAAGCACTCAGCTACTAACCTAAAGGTTGGAGGTTTGAGTCCACTCAAAGGTACCTCGGAAGAAAGGCCTGAGGGTAGACTTCTGAAAAGTCAATCACTGAAAATTCCATGGAGCACAGTTCCACTCTGACCCACATGGGGTTGCCATGAGCCTGAGTCAATTAGACACCAACGGGTTTTGGCTTTTATATGTATCAGCCAATTAATAGCTTATGAGAGCTTGGAAAAACATCTTTCTTTTTCCTTCATAGGAAACCCTGGTGCCGTAGTGCTTAAGAGTTCAGCTGCTAACCGAAAGGTCAGCAGTTTGAATCCAGCAGGTGCTCCTTGGAAACCCTATGGGGCAGTTCTACTCTGTCCTATAGGGTCGCTATGAGCAGAATTGACTTGACAGCAACGGGTTTGGTTTATTTTATTATTTTTTTCCTTCATAAGTAAAGTTATTCGAAAAGAGGCTTAGCCAAGTGTACGTCTAAGAAGGGCCAAGTTTTGTCACCATTGGTACATTGGTCGTAAACGGATAAAGTAAGGGTTTTTGCTGTAGCGTATTTCATTGTTTGGCTGTAGATGCAACCTCGAGGTTCTTCTAGAATCTCAGGTTGACTTCTCCATGCCAGGTCTCCTTTGCATTCGTGTTTCAGCAGCCCCAGCGTCTAGTGGCTCACAGATGCACGCCACATTTTTTTTCTTGTTTATCTTTGAGAGTTACAGTTAGTAAAGAGGAAGATTATACCAAGAACACAAGGCTCACGTTACTTTACAGACATCGCTAACGGCTTAACTCTGTGCTCAGACTTTGCCGAGAATGATGGGGATAATTTAGGAGAATTGGCCCTTGTAGCAAATTTAAACTGCTAATATTTTTCACTTTGTAAAGAAACAAAAGAAACAGTGCAATTGAATTGCTTCCAGAACATGTTTCTTTCCTTATCTCCTCGACCTCTTGGGAAGCAATGCTTGCTTGGCTGTTGTATGGAGGAAATATTTGGGTAAAGCAGGCTGAATAATTGAGACAGAAGTCCATGTTCTCGTAGGGGTCCTGCCACTTACAAGCTGTGTGACCTTGACAAGTCGCTTAACCTCTCAATTCCCTTCACTTGTAAAGTGGGGCTAATAATACCAGATCACTCAAACACGTGAAGAATGATGATGACAAAGGCTCACATTATTGAGATTTTACTGCGCACAAAGCACTTTCAGAAGGTCCCTGTTTCATTAGCATTACAGCCAAGAAAACTCCAGGGAGCAGTTCTTCTGTGTAACACATGGGGTCGCCATGAGTAGGAATCGTCTCAAATCAACTCGCACTAACCGTAACAAGCGGTTTCATACTGCATTTGTTAGCTCTGTGAACTGGCAAGGAGATAAAGGAAGAAATGTATCTTGGAAACACCATTTTACTCATTCTTCTTGTCTGGAGACTAATAACAATGAAAGTTTAAATTCAATAAAAAGGCCAACTGCCCTAAATAATTAGGCCAATATTCTCACCAAATTGAAATACTCGAGATGATCAAATAGCCACACCTACCCAATTTTCAAGGAGCCCTGGTGGCGCGAATGGCTAAGCGCTCAGCTGCTAACTGAAAGGTCGGTGATTTGAACCCACCCTGTGACTCTGTGATTGAAGGACTTGGCGATCTGCTCCCGTAAAGATTACAGCCTAGAAAACCCTGTGGGGCAGCTCTGCTGTGTCACATGGGGTGGCTATGAGTAAAAAATTGTCTTGATGGCACCTAACAACAACAACAAAAAAATGACACCCCAAACTTTACGAAAAGAATTGGGGTAGACCCCTCATTCTTGTGATAAGCAGAGATATTCCACAGAGAAGGTGTGGAAGTTGTGTTCAGTAGGATAGCCAAGAAAATTAAGGTTAGAATTCTTAGCCAACGTATTTTTGTACGAATTATAGGACTCGGAGCTCTATAATTCAAATCTATTAGGTGTTGCTGAATTACACACATGAAAAATGTTGAACTTGCAAATGTCGTTGTCATTATCTGTACTTTTACAACAATAAATGGCAAATGTTATCTTTCTCTGTATTTTTGTAACAGCTAAGTTGGATTAATGGGTGGATAGAAGGATAAATATGCGATTAAAAAAAAAAAACAAGTCCAGTAAAACACTAATTGTAGAATCTAAGTTGGGGCATTCCCTATAAAATTTGCTGTGTATTTGAAAATTTTCATAATAAAACATTGGGGAAATAAAACATCAACAAAAACTCAGAACACGCATGGCAGTGATAGAATATCCTGAGTCCCTAGGCATAAAAGGTCATAAGTGGAAAGGGTTAATGGATTTAATGGCAGTTTCTTGCCCACGCATGAACTATGAACGTATAGGAAGAAAGGGTAAGGTGTAAGAGTGATCTCCTCGACAACCAAGAAGGAAAAGGTTTCAGAGGTGGAGTTTGTTGCTGCTGTTGGCTGTAATTGAGCTGGCCCTCAGCTCATGGCAAGTCCATGCACAACAGAACAAAACACTGCCGTGTCCTGAATCATGCTGGTGGTCGGCTGCAGACTGGACTATTGTGATCCATCGGTTTCCACCGGCAGACTTTCGGAAGTCATCGCCATGCCTTTCCCAGTCCATCTTAGTCTGGAAGCTCTACTGAAAGCTGTCCAGCATCAGAGCAACACGCAAGCGTCCACTGACAGATGGGCGATGGCTGTGTGTGAGGTTTACTGGCTGGAAATGGAAGCCAGGTCTCCCGCATGGAAGGCGAGAATTCCACCCCTGAACCACCACTGCCCCGGGAGATGGGATATCAGCTCAACAAGCCCATTGCCATCCAGTCGATCCTGACTCATAGTGACCCTATAGGAGACAGTAGAACTGCTCCGTAGGGTTTCCAGTGCTATAATCTTTACAGAAACAAACTGCCACATCTTTCTCCTCTGGAGTGGCTGGTGGTTTCTAACCGCTGACCTTTCTGTTAGCAGCCGAGCACTTAACCATTCCTCCAGCAGCACTTCTGGAGATGGGATCAAAACCAAAATCAACTCATGGCGACCCTATAGGACAGAGTAGAGCCACCCCATAGAGTTTCCAAGGGGCACCTGGTGGATTCAAACTGCTGACCTTTTGATTAGGAGCCATAGCACCTAACCACTGCGCTACCAGGGTTTCCGGAGATGGGAAAGAATAGTTTAAAATCAGAATGAGGGAGAAGAAGAAGAGCAGATGGAAGAAGGGAATACCCTCCTCCCCCAAAGCACCTGCTTTATGTCACCATAAGTAGAAATCAGTTCGTGGGAAACTGGTTTAGTTTTTATTTCTTTGCCATGTGCCAGTCAGGCTTGAAATGGGAAGTCCATGCAGAAACATTCAGCTGTGGAAGAAAGAGAACTGGAGGGAATGTATTTTGGAGGCAAGCGAGTGAGTGTGGCTGTGGACGAAGCAGTGTGAGTTGTCACTGAAGGTTGTCAACATGTGGGCTTGCAGGGCTGCAGTCCCCATCCGTCTGGGATCACACCTCTGTCACGGCCACCAGGGCTATTGCAAGGTTTTCTTTCCATTATTTTCATATCTGATGCTTCTTAAGCAGCCGGTCGCAGATGACCTTGAGCAAGAAGTAGAGAATTTTTATCTAAGCTGTGCATAATGAAAGCTGACTTTTTGTGGAGAAAAAGCACCGTGTCAGGAAAATATTCCTGCCGCTCCTTCCCCCTGTCGCAGGGGCGGAAATGTTACATTTGAAAGTGGAAAAGTCTTAAGCTATCATTTTTTAATCCCATCTTTCCTGCCCACTGCCTCTTCCAAAGCTTGTCAGGGCCAGATCTGGAATAGCAAGAGCCATTAAAAATTTGGCATCTTGTACTCCAGTTTTTTTGGAATCAGCTCCGTGTGGGCCAATTTATGGTAAATTATTCTCCTCGTGTGTGAATTTCCTTTTCTCTCTTGGCAATTTCATGCTTGCAGCTACACCCCTGCACACAGATCTTAAACACACGCATTTTTTGCAGAGTCTGGGTGGGATATGTGTGCTGGTGTTAAAGCGTGTGCCCACGACTGTACCCACAAGCGTGTATGCACATATTTGCACCTATGGGCCCGTATAATCAGCAAACAGTTTGTCTTGGAGGTTTGTGTTGCTGTATGTATGTTAGCATACATTCTGTTGCAACCCGCAAACAGTTTCTCAGTCAAGAGATGACAGAATTCAGCAATCATTTGGGGAAACACCAGAGTAAATAAATATATTGCTTAGCTCTGTGAAACCAGGCATGCCAACTCTTAATAGAACTGAAGGCAAGCAGGGGTATTGCTCCTCTTTGTCATCAGAGACAATTACGAGGCAGCCAGTTGACCACTGCCAGTGAGCAAGGCGGGCCCAGGCCTTGCTACAGGCCCTGGAATCTGAACTAGACTACAACCCTGTAGCTAGAGTTGGTTATAACCTGGGATACAACGCTTCAGCCTCTGCCTCCCATTCACAGAGGTTGGGTGCAGGGCGGTTGACATGCCTGGTGTCACGAGAAATTGCTTGACCTGCTCTTTGGGGACACGTGACTGGGGGAAATGCGGGACAAGGCCCCAAAGACCTTTTCTCTTTGCATGAGAAGCTCTAATCAGAAGCCGTCCTTGGTGCGCTTGAAAGCGTATTAGCTCAGCTTTTGAAAGGCAATGCATAAGAGCTTCTTTTCCTTTATATGTGAGGAAGGCGTACATTTATGTGCCTTGAGTTATTGCTAACAGCATGTTCCCAGTGAGTCTGTGTCTGTTTAGCCCAAGTCTGGAAAAGGGCGTGCTAAGGAAACAGCTGACTCCCGTCCCCCGTATGGCTACAGATTTCCCAGAACATCAATAAAGAAGTTAATACACCACAACCACACAAAAAAATACAGGTCTGTGTGGCTATTACTATCATTTTCCCACATGGCTGGATGGTGAAATAATTAAATGTCTTTTTTACACTAGTTCTATAGGACGTTAACATCCAGCATCTAACACCCATCTATTGATGCCTTTGATAGCTTTTTCGAAACTGACCATTTGGTGCCATCATGAGCAGTGACTGACCCTACTTAATGAAAAGGCCTTCCCAAGGTCACTTCAGGAAGGCTAGGACATTGCCATACCTTTTTTTTTTTTTTTTGACAAAGGGTTTATTCCATTCATTTTGTATAGCATTTATTTAGCGAAGAATCTACAGTCCCTAGAGCATATGCCAAACACTGTACCCAGTGCAGGCAAAGACTAATACAGCTCACTACCTAGTGGGGGAGACAGTCAAATTAGTGTGCTGCCCTGTAGGTGGGAAGGTAGTGAGCAAGGCTGCTAACTGAAAGGTTGGAGGTTCAAGTCCACCCAGAGGCACCTGGGAAGAAAGGCCTGGTAATCTGTTCCTGAAAAACCTGCCATTGAAAACCCTATGAAGCAGAGTTTTCCTCTGGTACACATGGAGTCACCATGAGTCAGAATCGTATTAACAGCGGCTGATGAAGTGGGGGAGCCCTGACGGTTCAGTGGTTAAAAGTTCAGCTGCAAGCCTTAACAGAATCCAAAACATCGAAATATTACAAAGCATCTTCTCTGACCCTAAAGCCGTAAAACTAGAAGTCAATAACAGAAATATCAGGGAAAAGAAATCAAACACATGGAAACTGAACAACACTTTGCTCAAAAATGATTGGATTATAGAACACATTAAGGACGGAATAAAGAAATTCATAGAATCCAACAAGAATGAAAACACTTCTATCAGAATCTTTGGTACGCAGCGAAAGCAGTGCTCAGAGGTCAATTTATATCAATAAATGCACACATACAAAAAGAAGAAAGGGCCAAAATCAAAGAATTATCCCTGTAACTGGAACAAATAGAAAGCCACAAAAGAAACCCTCAGGCACCAGAAGAAAGCAAATAATAGAAACTAGAGCAGAATTAAATGAAATAGAAAAAAGAAAAACAACTAAACGAGTTAACAAGACCAAAAGCTGGCTCTTTGAAAAGATTAACAAAATCGATAAACCGTTGGCCAGACTGACAAAAGAAAAACAGGAGACAAAGCAAATAAGCCAAATAAGAAATTGATGTGGGGGATATCACGACAGACCCAACTAAAATTAAAAGAATCATAACAGAGTACTATGAAAACTTGTACTCTAACAAATATGAAAACCTAGACGAAATGGACAAATTTCTAGAAACACACTACCTACCTAAAACTAACACAAACAGAGACAGAACAACTAAATAAACCTATAACAAAAGAAGAGATTGAAAAACTAATCAAAAAACTCCCAACAAAGAAAAGCCCTGGCCCTGACGGCTTCACTGGAGAATTCTACCAGACTTTGAGAGAAGAGTTAACACCACCACTACTAAAGGTATTTCAGAGCATGGAAAAGGATGGAGTACAACCAAACTCATTCTATGAAGCCAGCATAACCCTGATACCAAAACCAGGTAAAGACTCCACAAGAAAAGAAAATTACAGACCAATATCCCTCATGAATTTAGACACAAAAATCCTCAACCAAATTCTAGCCAACAGGATTCAACAACATATCAAAAAAATAATTCACCACGACCAAGTGGGATTCATACCAGGTATGCAGGGATGGTTCAACATTAGAAAAACAGTCCATGTAATCCATCACATAAATAAAGCAAAAGACAAGAACCACATGATCTTATCAATTGATGCAGAAAAGGCATTTGACAAAGTCCAGCACCCATTCATGATAAAAACTCTCAGCAAAATAGGAATAGAAGGAAAATTCCTAAACATTATAAAGGGCATTTGTACAAAGCCAACAGCCAACATCATTCTAAATGGAAAGAGACTGAAACCATTCCTGCTGAGAACAGGAACCAGACAAGGATGCCCTTTCTCACCACTCTTGTTCAACATTGTGCTGGAGGTCCTAGCCAGAGCTATAAGCTAGCTAAAGAAATAAAGGCCATACAAATTAGCAAAGAAGTAAAAGTATCTCTGTTTGCAGATAACATGATCTTGTACACAGAAAAACCTAAAGAATCCTTAAGAAAACTACTGAAACTAATAGAAGAGTTCAGCGGAGTTTCAGGATACAAGATAAACATACATCAATCAGTTGGATTCTTCTGCATCAATGAAGAGAGCAACGAAGCGGAAATCACCAAATCAATACCATTTACAATGGCTCCCAAGAAGATAAAGTACTTAGGAATAAATCTAACCAAAGATATAAAAGACCTACACAAAGAAAACTACAAGACACTACTGCAAGAAGCCAGAAGAGACCTACATAAGTGGAAAAACATACCCTGCTCATGGATAGGAGGACTCAACATTGTAAAAATTTCTGTTCTGCCCAAAGTGATCTATAGATACAATGCAATCCCGATCCAAATACCAGTGACATTTTTTAATGAGATGGAGAAACAAATCACCAACTTCATATGGAAGGCAAAGAGGCCCCAGATAAGTAAAGCATTACTGAAGAAGAAGAACAAAGTGGGAGGCCTCACACTACCTGATTTTAGAACATATTATACCGCCACAGTAGTCAAAACAGCCTGGTATTGGTACAACAACAGATACATAGACCAATGGAACAGAATTGAGAATCCAGATGTAAATTCATCCACATATGAGCAGCTGATATTTGACAAAGGCCCAAAGTCAGTTAAATGGGGAAAAGACAGTCTCTTTAACAAACGGTGTTAGCATAACTGGGTATTTATCTGCAAAAAAGTGAAACAAGACCCATACCTCACGCTATGTACAAAAACCAACACAAAATGGATCAAAGACCTAAATGTAAAATCCCAAATGATAAAGATCATGAAAGAAAAAATAGGAACAATGCTAGGAGCCCTAATACATGGCATAAACAGTATACAAAACATTACTAGAACTGCACAAACAGCAAAAGAGAAATTAGATAACTGGGAGCTCCAAAAAGTCAAATACCTATGCTCATCCAAAGACTTCACCAAAAAAGTAAAAAAGACTACCTACAGATTAGGAAAACGTTTTTAGCTATGACATTTCCAATCAGCGCCTGATCTCTAAATCTACATGATACTGCAAAAACTCAACTACAAAAAGACAAATAACCCAATTAAAAAATGGGCAAAGGATATGAACAGACACTTCATTAAAGAAGATGTTCAGGCAGCTAACAGATACATGAGGAAATGTTCATGATCATTAGCCATTAGAGCAGTGCAAATCAAAACTACAATGAGATTGCATCTCACTTCAGCAACCCTGGCGTTAATCCAAAAAACAACATAATAAATGTTGGAGAGGTTGTGGAGAGACTGAAACACTTATACCGTGCTGGTGGGAATGTGAAATGGTACAACCACTTTGGAAATCAATTTGGTGCTTCCTTAAAAAGCTAGAAATAGAACTACCATACGGTCCAGCAATCCCACTCCTTGGAATATATCCTAGAGAAATAAGAGCCTTTACATGAACAGATATATGCACACCCATGTTCATTGCAACACTGTTTACAATAGCAAAAAAATGGAAGCAACCAAGGTGCCCATCAATGGATGAACGGATAAATAAATTATGGTATATTCACACAATGGAATACTACCCGTTGATAAAGAACAGTGAGGAATCTGTGAAACATTTCATAACGTGGAGGAACCTGGAAGGCATTATGCTGAGTGAAATTAGGCAGTTACAAAAGGACAAGTATTGTATGACACCACTATTATAAAAACTCGAGAAACAGTTTAAAAAGAGAAGAAAATATTCATTCTTTGATGGTTATGAGAGGCGGAGGGAGGGAGGGAGAGGGGTATTCACTAATTAGATGGTAGATAAGAACTACTTTAGATGAAGGGAAAGACAACACACAATACAGGGAAGGTCAGCACAACTGGACTATACCAAAAACAAAGAAGTTTCCTGAATAAACCGAACACTTCGAAGGCTAGCATAGCAGGGGCGGGGGTTTGGGGACCATGGTTTGAGGGGACATCTAGGTCAATTGGCATAATTAAAACTATTAAGAAAACATTCTGCAACCCATTTTGGAGAGTGACGTCTGGGGTCGTAAATGCTAGCAAGTGGCCATCTAAGATGCAACAATTGGTCTCAACCCACATGGAGCAAAGGAGAATGAAAAACACCAAAGACACAGGTAAGTATGAGCCCAACGGACAGAAAGGGCCACATAAACCAGAGACTGCATCAGCCTGAGACCAGAAGAGCTAGATGGTGCCTGGCTACAACCGATGACTGCCATGACAGGGAGCACAACAGAGAACCCCTGAGACAGCAGGAGAGCAGTGGGATGCAGACCCCAAATTCTCATAAAAAGACCAGACTTAATGGTCTGACTGTGACTAGAGGGACCCCAGAAGTCCTGGTCCCCGGACCCTCTGTTAGCCCAAGACAGGAACCATTCCTGAAGTCAACTCTTCAGACAGGGATTAGACTGGATTATAGGATAAAAAATTATACTGGTGAGGAGTGGGCTCCTTGGATCAAGTAGACACATGAGACTATGGTTGCAGCTCCTTCCTGGAGGGGAGATGTGAACGCCGAGGGGGACAGAAACTGGCTGAATGGACATGGGGAGTACAGGGTGGAGAGAAGGAATGTGCTGTCTCATTAGGGGGAGAGCAACTACGAGTACATAGCAAGGTGTATATAAGGTTTTGTATGAGAGACTGACTTGATTTGTAAACTTTCATTTAAATCACAATAAAAATATAAAAAGGAAAAGAAAAAACAAGTTCGGCTGCTAACCAAAAGGTCCGCAGTTCAACTCCACCAGCTGCTTCTTGAAAACCCCGTGGGGTCATTCTACTCTGTCATACAGGGTAGTCATGAGCTGGAATCAACTTGACAGCAATGGATTTGGTTTTGTTTTTGGTAATGTGGTAGAAACACAGGTAGGCAGAAAATTAAATAATTGGATTGCTTTTCGGTACATTTATGCAGGGCCAGTTATGTAGCCAGGAAATAGATTAGCTTTGCTGGCATGCAATCAAAGTGCCTTAGTTGAGGTCTGACCGAGAAACCCTGAGGTATACAAGGTCTTGGCTATTGTTAGTTGCTGTCGAGTGAATTCTGACTCATGGTGACTCCACGTGTGCAAGGTAGAACTGTCCCATAGGGTTTCCAAGGCTGCGATGTTTCAGAAGCAGATTACCAGGCCTGTCTTCCAAGGCTCCTCTGGGTGGGTTCGAACCGCCAACATTTCAGCTAGTAGTCCAGTGCTTAACTGTTCATGCCACTGAGGGACTCCATACATGTTCTACCATTGCAGTTGATTCTGACTCATAGCGACCCTGTAGGACAGAGTAGAATTGCCCCGTAGGGTTTTCAAGGAGCAACTGGTGGATTTGAACTGCTGACCTTTCAGTTAGCAACCGAGCTCTTAATCACTGTGCCACCAGGGCTCCCTACACACTCTAGTGGATATAAACTCACAGACTACACGTAACTAATGCTAATAAAGCAACAAGAACGAAATCAGACAGCCAAGTTATTGTTGTGCTTACATAGCCGCGTTAGAAACCCATCGCCATTGAGTTGATTTTGACTCATAGCAAACCTACAGGACAGATTAGAACTGCCCCAGAGGGTTTCTAAGGCTGTAATCTTTACTGAAGCAGACTGCCACATCTTTCTCCTGCAGAGCGGCTGGTGGGTTCGAACCGCCAACCATTCAGTTAGCAGCCAAGCGCTTGACCACCGTGCATGCTACCAGGGCTCCTTTACACAACCCCAGACAGCCAGTTTTTCATTATTTACCCCCCTCACAGAAATAACTGTTTGAAAGCACAGTTTTCTGGCATTGTACTGACACCGCATGAATAATGTATGATCCCCCTCTATTGCCTGACTAGCTGGAGGAGGCCATTTGATACGTCTTAAAGATCAGTATTGCATTGTAGCGTGCTCTTTTTCCACTTAGGAACGTTAACACCCGTGATGACGTTCCGTTTGTCCCCAGCTCCTTTCAGTTGTTACAAACCAGGCCCTTGATAATTTCCATAAAAATTTTATGTGGTTCAAATGTTGGCACAGAAATAACATATTTCCCTCCACATTGTCACGTGGTGTCTCCAAGACAGTTTTGCGTTTTGGTCTGGTAAGTTGTACCCTCATTGATTTTGCCACCTTGCTTAGAGTACCCTTGGAAGGATCAGCTGCTACCTGTGACCCAAAATGTTAAAGAGCAACGGATCGTCATAAACCAAAAGAGACCCGTTACTCAATTCCAAAAAACCAAACCAAACCCATTGCCTTTGAGTCGGTTCTGACTCATAGCGACCATATAGGACAGAGTAGAACTGCCCCATAGGGTTTCCAAGGAGCAGCTGCTGGATTTGAACTGCCGACCTTTTGGTTAGCAGCCAAGTTCCTAACCACTGATCCATCAGGGCTACACTACCCACCTAGGTAACCTTTATTTTATTCAGATTTCTTAATTCAAACCAGGAAGCACAAGCCAGGAACTGTATTTATGAGCTAGTTACTGGTTTTATTTTGTACTCCGGAATAATAAGGAAAAACACAGTAACTGGGATTCCCTAGTTACAGTTCAGGAAAACATTACAGGAAAGGTTTTATATTCTACAAAATGTTTAATCCTTCCAGAAACTCTGGATAAATGAGGACCGTATGTCATTTCAGGACTCATGGAAGCCAAAGAGTCATAGCTTCTTCCTCTTCCAGCTGCCACAGCCATACCAAGGGGCACCGGAAACTTTGAAGATTGCTGTAGGAAATGCAGGTGTAAACTTATTTAGGTACCTGGAACCTTTGGAAAATCAGTTTGGAGTATACTAGCTTCTGTGAAGTTAAGAGAACTCTCAAATTATCCAGGGGTAATCCTACCAGTGGAGCCCTGGTAGCACAGTGGTTAAGAGCTTGGCTGCCAACCAAAAGGGTGGCAGTTCAAATCCACCAGTCACTCCTTGGAAACCCTATGGGGCAGTCCTGTAGGGTCACTATGAGTCAGAATCAACTCGACAGATATTTTTTTTTTTTTTTTTAATGGTGTAACCCCACCAGTAGCCACAACAATGGACTCAAACATACCAACATCATGAACATGGCACAGAACTGGCAACGTTTTGTTCTGTTTTTCATGAGGTTGCCCTGAGTCAGGGCTGACATAATGGCAGCTAACAACAATAACCCTGCCACCCACTACCTGTGGCTTGTGTGTTACTGAGATGCTGGAAGTTATGCCACTGTTATTCCAAAATACCAGCAGGGTCACTCATGGTGGACAGTTATTAATGGCGCTTCCAGACAAAGGCTAACTAGGAAGAAAGGTTGGGCAATCTACTTCCGAGAATTAGCCAATGTAAACCCTATAGATCACAACAGAACATTATTTGATATAGTGCTGGCAGAAACTCAAAATATACAGTGGTCACAACAATGACCTCAAGCCTACCAATGATCACGGAGATGGCACAGGACCAGCCAACGTTTAGTTCTTTTGTACGTGGGGTCCCCGTAAGTCGGAGCTGACTCGACAGCAGCTAACGACAACTTCACCACACCTTTTTCAGTGAGAATGTTATTACTCTTTGCAGAACTTTTGAAATGTTATAAAGTTGGATATTACTTTTTAGCAAGAAAAAAAAAAGGCAGGGGGGAACAGGAGCTCATGGATGCATTGTTCCATTATGGAGAAGAGGGTCATGGGACAGAACACCTGAGCGAAATCACAAACCCGGGACGTGCAGAGACATGTTCTCTGTCCTCACTGTGGAATCATTAGCGTGCATGAAACGTGGAGCTGGAGGAATTCCGTATTGCTCAGTGTAATGAATTCATAAACTAGAGACTTTTAAAAAGCCTCAAAATATTTGAATTTTTTTGCTGCTTCTTCCTTTATGTAACACTTTCGACAAACCGATGTGGTAAATATTAAGATTAGCTGGAGCGTCCGGTACTAATAAGAAAGCACTGGGAACAGAGAGCCCCGGTGGCACAAGGAGGACCATCTGTGCAAACGGGAATTAGACTGCCTGGCAAACGAAATCAGATGGCCGCAGTGTGCTCCTGCCATCATTCTGCTTCCATTCGTCGTCCTTTGTTTTTTCCCCTCCTGACTTTGCTTCTGCATTTTTTTCTCCCAGACAACACTTGCTGTTATCCTCCTAGAGACTAAATTTTAAAATTAGATTTTTACTGTTCCGCAGGCTAAGAATGAAGCTGCCACAGTTTGGCTCATTCAAGGCAAGCCCTTTCTTTGTTCTTTTATTCCTTCTCTAGTTCTTTTGCGCATTTTATTTTTCCTACTTTTTTTAATCCCACCAAACTGTACATTTTCAACATCCAAAATCCAAAACACTAAACCCATTGCCGTTGAGTCGATTGCAAGCCCATGTGTTACAGACTAGAGCTGCTCCACAGGGTTTTCAATTGCTGTGTTCTTACTGAAGCAGATTGCCAGGCCTTTGGTGGATTCAAACCACCAACCTTTAGGTTAGTAGCTGAGAGCACTACCCAGGGCACGTTTTTCAGCATCAGGGGCATTTAATGATAGTAGAACCTTGCTTCTCAAAGCGTTATCTCCGAGCTTTCAACATATAGAAGAATCACCTGGGAGATGGTAGGAAATGCAGACTCTGGGCCCCAGCTGTAGACCTACTGTGGAATCAGAAGCTGCATTTTAACAACTTCCCAAGGTGATTCACATGCATGTGAAGCTGAGAAGCACTGCCCTAACAGGAAACCTCTAAAAGGAAATCCCAGCTAAATACACACCCCAGATTTCTCAGGTCTTCTGTGATATGAGTCACAGGGGAGGCCACCTTTCCTTGACACCTTTTGAAGGTATGCCCTTGATTTCTGTGGACTTGAATGCTTGGATTTCCTGCAGAGTCATCTTGACTGTATGCACAGTGTTACAAATACCTGTTGGCCTTTCCTCCAGTCCTTTCATCTCTGTTGTCTTTGGGCTGTACGTGGAGATGTAAACCAGCATGTAACTCATCAGTCAGTTGGCCGCTTCTCAGTACATCACAGTGGCAGCCGTCACTAATGGGATTAATTGGTCTTGACTGATGAAATCGTAAAAGCGTTTACCTCCAACGGTTGTAAATACTGAGCCGTAATTGAAATCAAATGTATATTTTTCCAAGTACGTCCAGCATCATAGCATCGTTTCTGTTTGAGTTCTGTTGACATTAGTGATGGTATAGAAACCTGACCAGGAAAGGTTTGCTGTTATTACTGCTTTGAAGACGAACTTAAGCTTCTCAGCACTCTAAGTAACTGATTAGGGGAGGGAGTAATTGTCTACTTGATTATTGGTTACACATATACAATAAATCCTATTTTAATGGTGTCTAATGAGCCTTTCATTTCCAGAGCCTCACACAAAAGCCTCTGATAGGAAGGAAAAGTATTATTTCAAAGGTCATCTTAATGCCACTTAGTCTCAACAATCCGCAATCAAGCCAATATGTATAGGTGGTGATTACAGTCAGCGGTGATCTTTAAATATGAAATAATCTCCTGAATTAGCAAAATGGTGCAAGCTTAGGTTCTCCAGGTTTAAGACAGCTTACACTTTTTAATTAAAGTTTGTGATTGCAAAACAGCTTCAAAGTTAAAGAGGTTTTTCTTGGCGTGCAGCTTCACGCCACACAGTATTTTCAAAACCTGTGAGATTTGAAGTTCTGAAACTTACAGCTTCCCGCATTGTTCTTGTGGTTTCTGTAAAGCCACTGAAAGGTACAAGTGGAAAAGGATGCTGTCCCCTGTAGTGCTTTCTCTTAGCAGGAGGCTGCATTGGACGGTGGGAATATACTGCATGTGTTGGTCAGGAGACCACGGAGGGAACTCGTGGGTGTATCTATTACAGAACCAGACATCTGTCAGCTATCGGTTTAAAAAATCGGGACTTTAAAGAATTTCTTGCCCGTTGCTGTCGAGTCAGCTCTGACTCACGGTGTCCTCATGTGTTGCAGAGTAGAACTGTGCTCCACTGGGTTTTCAATGGATAATTTTTCAAAAATAGATTGTCAGGCCTATCTTCCGAGGGTCACTAGGTGGACCCAAACCTCCAACCTTTCAGTTAGCAGCAAGCATGTTAAATGTTTGCACCCTCGCCCCCCACCCCAGGACTCCAGAGACTCTCTAGTACCTGTTAAGGGAATGGCTTTCTGGGGCTTGCCCCATTGGCTGTGTGAATGGAGATGCCCAGTCACACCCTGGAATAAAACCCATTGCCGTCGAGTTGACTGAGTCATGGCAATCCCACGCTGGCAGAGTAGAACTGTACTTCGAAGGATTTTCAATGGCTCTGACCTTCTGGAAGCAAATCACTGAGTCTTTCTTCCAAGGTACCTCTGAGTAGGTTCAAACTACCAAGCTTTCAGTTAGTATTTGAGTGTTTAACTCTTTGCACCACCCAGGGGCTGTCCTTTCTTCGCTCCAGGGTGCTGCTAGTCCATATGACTCCTGTCTGAATTAGAAATACATAAATTCTCCAAGACACTCTGTCAGAAAGTTTTTGTAAGAAATACACAGATCCACAACGATGACAATGCAGATGGCATCCCCTAACTCACCAACTCTTGCCTGTAGCTGGCGTCAGAATTTCCTGGAAGGCTTGATGACCCTCAGGTGGCTGCCGCCATGCCTCTGGGTTCTAAGTCTTCGGGGCTAGGTGGAAGCAGAGAATCTGTCTTTCTGATGAACTTCCCAGGCCCTGCTGCTGTTGGTGATGATGTGGTCCTGGAACCACTGCTCAGAGTTTACAGTAGATAACCTGCCCTGCATTGTGCACCGGCCTTGCTTCCATCTTCTCATGGGTAAAGTTGGAGTCATATTCATTTTATCCCTCCCAAAGTCTAATACATCGCACCATGTTCGTAGGACACTGTTATGCATTGAATTTTGTCCCACAAAAATATGTGTTGTAAATCCTAACTCCTGTACCTGTTGAGGAGCCTTGGGGTGCAGTGGCTAAAGTGCTCGGCTGCTAACAGAAAGGTTGGTGGTTCAAACCCCCAGCTGCTCTACGGGAGAAACATGTGGCAGTGTGTTTCCATAAAGAGGATAGCCTTGCAACCCTATCGGTCAGTTCAACTCTGGCCTGCAGAGTGGCTACAGGTCGACATCGACTCGATGGCAAAAGGTATACCTGTCAAAGTAATCCCATTTGGGAATAGGATTTTCTTTCTCTCTTATGTTAATGTGGCAGGTTGCAGGTTTGAACCCACCCCGAGGTACCTTGGAAGAAAGGCCTGGTGACCTGCTTCTGAAAGATCACAACCATGAAAACCTCATGGAGCACAGTCCTCTGACACATGTGGGGGGGCCATGAGTCAGAATCAACTTGATGGCAACTGATTATGGATAATCTTTTTGTTGTCACTTTTCAGCCTGAGGGTGCATATTTTTCTCCATCCTTGTTATTTTTAAATGGTCAAGATGTTTTGAGATGTGGTTCACTTTTACTGACTTACTTGAAATACAACCAACCCCTTTGTCTTTTGAGTATGGCTTCTGTTAACAGTAATAATAGTAGCAATAAGCTGACTTTTAACTGGACATTTTACCAGGCATTTAAGTGGACATATAACTGGAAAAAGCTTAGAAATGTTCGTCTACAGCCAGGGTATTTCTGATCAGGTGGACAGTTTGAGTTAGTTCTAGGACATGTCAGAGGGTTTCCAATCACTCGGTGGTAGATTCGGTGGTCTTGTGTCCTCTGGCCTTCACAGAAGGCTCGATAATCGATTCCAGCATGCTTCCTGACTCCCGTGTGGGGGTCCAATTACCGTAGTCTTCTCTGGGACCAAGACCTGGGGTACTGTGGAAGGGAGTGGATCGAGGTCCTGCCAGATCTGGGTCTGTACCCTTGGAGAGGGTCCCAGAAAGGAATCCACTCCACAAAAAAGCCTTGCTAGGAGCTAAGCTCCAGGCTTGGCATGGCCAAAGCCCCAGTGTGGTCCTCCGGTTGATTCCAAGTTAAATAAGCTGAGCTCCAGGCGCTTGCTCTGAGTCGTTCTTCAGCGAGAACCTAAAAACAGAGGCTTGCTTGGCAGAGCCCTGTTACCTATGAACTGGGGGTTAGCGCTGAGCCCCTTTACTGTCAGATCTGAGACCCACTTGAGAACCTGAGGAAAGGAGCCCCTAAACTCCGGGCTCCTCTTAGCCCTCCTGCCTAGAGCAGCTTAGCATGGTGGGCTCTCCCTCAGCTAGAAAAGTGGTTGGCTTCGTCAGCAGTCAGCTCCTGCTCGGTCTAAATTTATTTTTCTGTGAAATCGAAATTAGGAAAACACCAAAATTATTTTAAGCAAAATATCAAAATTGAAATAAACCAACATATGTCTGTGAAACATGTATAACTCTCAATCAAAAATAAGTGCAACTTTCATAAATTTCTTAAAATACTCCAGCCTACAAAATCTGGACAACTTAAGTAGATGGGTTTGTGGCGTGTTTGATTGTTTGTTCTACTTGGTTCATTATTTGCCAATGAAAATTCAGGTAGGGAACACCTGGCCAGCTGTGGATCACCCCTTCACAAACATACCCTTCACTGTCTCTTGTAATAAGTGAAAGAACCAACACGTTTTCTGACACTTCTTTCAGTAAGTTTCAGTTACGCCTGCTAATTTTGGTCGAAAACCATCTTGAATTTCCTGACTTCCCTTGCATTCTGTCCTATGCCCGGCTCCCCCCGCCCCGCCACACATATGCCTGTACGTCTCTCTAAAAAGTGCGGCTTCTTAATCTCTTTAAACATTTTATGCTTCGTTTCTGGTAGGTTTTTTTTTTTTCCCTTCATATTTCTAAGTTCCTCTTCCAGTGGGAACTCAGATGGGATTAAAACTGTCTAAGTAACGTAAATATTCTAGGGCTTAGCCCCAGAGAGAGAGAGAGAAAGCTCAGTCCTCACCAAGCCTTTATGCTTCTTTTACAGGCTTTCTCCGATACTCTTTTTTTTTTTTTAAATTATTAGATTGTTACTTCAAGGATAGGAATCACTCTGGCCCTATGATAGTAGCTGAAGTTTTGCCCACAAAAAGCATTAAGAAAATATTACCGTCAGAAAGTACTGTTGACGAACCAATGAAGCATTTCTTTGAAATCTTCAACCTTTCAATTCTTCTATTCGTGAATTAGATTACAGAATTTCTTAAATAAAAATAAAAAGTCTTACTTTATTTGGAAAATGATTTAGCGCTCAAGGAATTGTCAGTCTTCCAGTTCCTTTTTAAAACCCCGAACCGGTGGCTGTTCAGTAGACGCCGCCTCGTGGCAACCCCGTGTGTGTCGGAGCAGAACTGGGGTCTCCCTGGCCGATTTGGTGGTCGTAGGTCACCAGGCCTTTCATCTGAGGTGCCTCTGAGTGGACTTGAATCTCCAGCCTTTGGGTTAACAGCCAAGGACTGTAACTATTTGCACCACTGGTCCTTTTGAAAAGCATGTTAAAAACTTTATCTCATTAGGCTTGGCACCACCCTCTGTCTTAAAAAGGGCACTCTTTTGGTTGTTGAAAACCCCTCAAAATATCGTTAAGAAAGTTTATGGCCATAGAGGAGCCAGCCGGCACACACCTTTTTCTTCCTGGATCTTTGGATCTCCAACTCAGCTTTTCTCTCATACGTCACTCTGATTTTTCTTGAGAGTTTATTAGTTGTCAGAAAGTTTCTTCCTTCCTGGTTCCTTCCATTTAGACCAATTTGGAAATGGAAAAGTGTGTTAATTTTTTAATAAATCTTTAAGACATGCGTTACTGTGTTTTTATTAACTGAACCAGATGGCTCACAGTGATTTTTCTCTGACATAAGTAATCACAGAAATCAGTTTGGGACCCAAATCTGGCATGAAAAGTGGCATGGATATCAGCGGGGATATGCCGTTCGCATAAACATGCGGATAATTTTAGAAGCAATATTTGTGACTGTTTGGATTCCATTTTACTTCATCATTTTCGGCCAAGTACAAACTAATGACATTTCTTCTTTTCCTTCCCCCAAGATTCAAGCAGTCAAGGTCCTTCTCAACAACCAAAAATTGTTTTCTCTTTGCAGTTTGAAGGTTGCAAGAAGGCCTTTTCACGGCTCGAAAATCTCAAGATTCACTTGCGCAGCCACACGGGCGAGAAGCCGTATCTGTGCCAGCATCCGGGCTGCCAGAAGGCGTTCAGTAACTCCAGCGACCGCGCCAAGCACCAGCGGACGCACCTGGACACTGTAAGAAGGGTGGGAGCTTTCCAGCTTCTAGCCTGGTCCCCTGGTGTGAGGAAGCGCCCCTCTGATAGTGGGACGCTGAAGGCGTTTGCTTTATGATCTGCAGGTGACAGGGACAAGCTGAGGGCAGCAGGAACCTGGTCAAGGGCCAGAGGCAGCCTGGCTGGCTATTTCGCTTTTCTGTAATTGCGGCCCATCCTAAATATCACAACTGCCTGGGACAGAAGGGCTACTTGGTCACATCTGTGTATAAAGCAAGGACCCCTGATAGCACAGTGGTTAAAGTGCTTGGCTGCTGACTGAAAGGTCGGTGGTTTGAACCCACCATCCTCTCCGTAAAGACTACAGTCTTAGAAACCCCATGGGGCCATTCTACTCTGTCCCATAGGATTACCATGAACCGACTTGATGGTAACGGGTTCGGTTTTGGTGTATAAAGCAAAGGCTTTGTATATTTATACACTTAATGTGTACTTTTATACATTTATACATTTAATGTGTACTTTTATACGTAAAAATTTTACACATTTATATGGATAAATGTGTAAAATTTATACATTATATATATATATATATATATATAATCACAGTGGCTGTAACAATGGGCTCAAAGACAGCAACCACTGTGAGGACGGCGCACGACCAGTACATAGGGTCACTATATGTCGGAACCAACTCGACAGCACCTAACAACAATGTACGTTTATAAGGGCTGTAACATGTTGTTAGGTGCCATCAAGTCAATTCCCACTAAAAGCAGCCCCATGTGACAGAGTAGAACTGCCCCATAGGGTTTTCTAGGCTGTCACCTTTACAGGCACAAATCTGCAGGTCTTTCTCCAGCTGCTGGGTGGGTTTGAACCACCAACCTTTCATTTAGCAGCCAAGTGCTTAACCATCTGCACCCCCTGGGCTCCTGGGCTGAAACATAGTAGATTTAAATACAAAGAATAACTGCTAGAGATTGGACATTAAAGTAAGAATTCACATATCAAGACAGACTAAAATAGACAGGTATTAGACAGGTATTTTATACTATTACTCGCTAGAAATATGAAGCTCTTCTTTTTTTTTTTCTCATCCTGGCTCTTCTTGACGTGAGAACTTTGTGGCTGGCGTGAATTTGGAGGGTAAACCTGACCTTTATTTTCTGACCTGGTTTTTTCACCTTTAAATGACCCACAAAACACCAGCGAATCCTTCCCCAGGGTTGAGTTTTCTCACGCTCCCTGCATGCGTGTTAGCCATGTGTCCTTTCACGTAAACCCACTGAGGACAATTGCTCTGCCTTATTACACCCCTAACCCTCTCAGTGCTGTAACATTTTGCTCCCTGCAAATGTTTTCTGGGCGTCTGGCTTTGATTTTCTCAATTAGGTTAAGAGGCCTTCTTTTGCGTTTCTCAGGCTTTGGTGCTATTTCCCTTACAGAAGGCCAGGTAGACTCCTGCAATTTCACTCCATTTAACAGAGCCATCAGGATAAATATATTACAGGCATCTCAGATCTCTTAGCCCACGTTCTTGCCAATAATGTATTCATGACAGTGCTTTTGCAGTGTTACCGTTCTGATGTCTATTATTAAACTATACCAGAGATGCAGTTTTGAAAAGATACTGTTAGTTCTACATATCTTCTCAGGCATATTTACGATTCTTCTGGTGTTATAGTTGACATATTTATTAAATTTTATATTAGCCTCAATTAGTCATATAAGGAGCCCTGATGGCACAGTGTTTAATAGCTGAGCTGTTAACCAAAAGTCGGCAGTTTGAATCCACCAGCCATTCCTCAGAAGAAAGATGTGGCAGTCTGCTTCCATAAAGATTACAGCCTTGGAAACCCTCTGGGGCAGTTCTACTCTGTCCTATAGGGTTGTTATGAGTTGGAATCAACTTGACAGCAATGAGTTTTTGGTTTTGGGTGTCACAGTGTTTAAGCACCTGGCTGCTAAGCAAAAGATTGGGGAGTCTGAACCCACCAGCCGCTCTGTGGGAGAAAGATGTGACAGTCTGCTTCCATAAAAATGATAGCCTTGGAAACCCTACAGGACAGGTCTACTCTGGCCTGTAAGGTCGCTTTGAGTCAGAATTGACTCAACAGCAGCGAGTTTTTTATTAGTCATATTGATAGAAGTCATTTTAACTATATGTCACATCACCTTTCTAAACAGAATTATCTCATTATATACAGAAATGTGATGGTTTATGGAGATTTGTCTAGTAAATATCTGAAATATAAATACAGCAGCATGGCATACGATGGACCCTTTCTGCCCTAGCTGAATTGAATTCAGTGATGAGAGGTCCAAGAGAATATTAAATGAATAAATTTGGTGGATAAGTGAGATTTTTAAAAGGCAGAAATAGAAAAAAGAATAAATTATGTTAAAAAGCCCTGTTTTGTTATCCCTAAAATGGTCTCGGTAGAATCCAATCAATTTTCCAATTTGTCACTAATCTTTATCATGGAAGGGTGAGCATTCGTGAGACAAGATCGCCTTGAGAAATTGCTTCCCCTATACCTAGTTATCTGTTGTTTGAAAGAACTATTGTGAGGCTAAGTTTTATGGCTCCACAATATTCTTCTTCACTTGGAGCTAATTTTAGCTAATCATTAGGAATTAAAAAAAAGATCTGTTTTTCAAACTTTTGAGGGAAGTTACCGAAGATAATAATTTTATGATTCAGTATAATGTAATAGCTTAAAAACTTGGCTATTAAGAAAAAAAAAAAAAAAAAAAAAAACTCTTCTATTTTTATTTTTGGAAAAAATGTTTCTCTATTAAACCTTCTAAAGCCATCATTTGTCTTTTAAGGTCCAGACTTCTTGTTTAATTTTTTCTACAGTATTTAGCAAATTGCTAAACACTTTAAAAATCATGCAGAAATTAAATACAGCCAGTTTCTGGATTACAAATGAGTTCTGTTTCTAAATCTGTAAGTTGAATTTGTACATAAATCGGAACAGTTAGGTACATTGGTATCTAATGTCAGTTAGTCAAATGTTTGTCTTAGTATACAGTATCTAGTGTACCTTTCTACGCATAAAAGACATTAAAGAAAAGCTTCCAGATACGCTGAGACATCTTTGACATAATAATACACTAATAATAATAATAAGGTTTTGATTCACATGGCAAAGTAGCACCCATCTGTTATTACGAACCATTGTACGTACCTTGAATTTTTAATATAATAAGCTTTATGGTGGCGTAGTGGTTAAGAGCTACAGCTGCTAACCAAAAAGTTGGCAGTTCGAATCCACCAGGTGCTCCTTGGAAACCCTATGGGACAATTCTATTCTGTTCTTCAGGGTCTCTGTGAGTTGGAATTGACTGCGGGGGGGGGGGGGGGGCGGGTAACGGGTCTAGGTTTTTTTTTTTAAATGGGGCTTGGTTCATAACTACAGGTTGTACGTAAGTTGGATATTCGCAAGCTGGGAACTGCCTGTACTTATTTTGAAAAGCAAACTGTAGTTGCTTGAAGAATTTATGATTTAAATTTAGGTCTGTGTTCCTTTCATTGGCTGTCCCTGAATGGCACAAACACTTAAAAGCTTGACTATTAACTGAAAAGTTGGCAGTTCGAACCCACCCAAAGCCATCCAAAGGCACCACACAGGAAGGCCTGGTGATCTGCTTCTGAAGGTCACTGCCTTGAAAACGTGATTCTACTCTGCATATATGGTGTTCCCATGAGTCAGAATGGACTTGACAGCAACTGGCTTGATTTTTGGATTTGATTCCCTTCCATTAAGTACTCCTGTGCTAATGCTAGCAGAATTTTGGATAAAGGGTTTTCCTTAAACTAAATGGATTAAATTTTCTGTACTCATAGGAAAGTAGCTTTCCATAAAGATTGCTGAGTTCATAAGTCTAGCCCTGAAAATTTTTTTAAATTGTACTTCGGATGAAGGTTTACAGAACAAACTAGTTTCTCACTAAACACATTTTGTTTTATGATGCTGGTTAACAACCCCAAGATATGTCAATACTCTCCCTTCTTGACCTTGGGTTCCCTATTACCAGCTTTCCTGTTCCCTCCTGCCTTCTTGTCCTTGACCCTGGGCTGGTGTGCCCCTTTGGTCTCATTTTGTTTTACGGGCCTGTCCAATCTTTGGCTGAAGGGTGAACCTCAGGAGTGACTTCATTACTGAGCTGAACGGGTGTCTCCAGGGGCCATACTCTCAGGGTTTCTGCAGTCTGTCAGGGCAGCAAATCTGGTCTTTCTTTTTGAGTTAGAATTTTATTCTACATTTTTCCTCAGCTCTGTCCGGGACCCTCTATTGTGACCCCTGTCAGAGCAGTCAGTGGTGGTAGCCGGGCACCATCTAGTTGTACTGGACTCAGTCTGGTGGAGGCCGTGGTAGATGTGGTCCCTTAGTCCCCTGAACTTTTTTTTTATTAACTCATTTCTCTATTAGCATCTCAATGTCTAACCAGGGGAAAAATTTTTATAGTACAAATAGAAAATAATGAAAAATATAGCTTAATGAAGTATAACATGCCGTTTAAAGCCTACGTAATCTGAAATAAAGGAACCTTAGTGGTCATTACCATAAAAAAAAAGCTGCTGAAATTTGAATGGCTTTGTGGTGCTCTCATTCAGCTGCTAACCCAAAGGCCAACAGTTCAAACCCACCAGCCACTCTGCAGGAGAAAGATGTGGCAGTCTGCTCTCATGAAGATTAGAGCCTCGGAAACCCTACAGGGCAGTTCTACTCTGTCCTATAGGCTCCCTGTGAGTCAGAATTGACTCGAGGCAATGGGCTTTAACCAGAAATAAAATGGCAAGTACACCAATGCTGCTTGTACCATCCCCTGACACTGCTGTGCGGGCACACTGCTCCCAGGTGGCTTCAGCAAGGGGAGGAGTGACAGCTAGTGGGCAGGAAGGCTGAGTATGCAAGCTTTCTCCAAGACCATCTCAATATCAAACACAAATAATGTTGTTGTTGTTAGCTACTGTTGAGTCGGCCCCCAACTCTTGGCAGCCCTGCACACAACCGTATCAGACTGTTGTGGTCCATAGGGTTTTCACTGGCTGATTTTTCAGAAGTAGATTGCCAGGCCTTTCTTCCTAGTCCGTCTTTGTCTGGAAGCTCTGCTGAAACCTGTTTAGCATCATAGCAACACTTCAAGCCTTCACTGACAGATGGGCGGTGACCACGCATGAGGGGCATTGGCTGGGAATCCAACCTGGGTCTCCTGCATAGAAGGTGAGACGTCTACCACTGAACCACTGCTGTCCCCACAAATAACATTACCCAGTTCCTTTCTTTCAAACCCATATGATAGTGATCACGATGATAATAAAGGCGTTGATTGGTATAACAATTCAATGCTCACAAAGCCTTTTTACGCGCGATGTCTCCTCTGATGCTCAAGACATGAGCTTATGTAGTCAGTCACAGGACAGCCAGTACAGATATGGGCCAGTTGCTCCCGTAAAGCAAGATTAAGGTAGGGAAGGCTAGTGCAAGAAAGCCTTGGGGATTTGGGAGAGATTTCAGGATAAAGAAAATCTATGCTTACCCAATAGAAACTCCTTGGCAAATGCCTTTAGCCCAAAACTGCTTAACCTTTATAAAAACTGTGAGGCTCTGTGAGCCTGGCTCATCTGTTTTTCATCGTTGGCCCCTAATATGTAACACAGCTCCCAACGCATCATGGAAGCATCAGAGCTGTTGGACGATTCAGCCAACTAATTAATCAGTAAATGAACCAACAAGTAACCATTGCTGCTGAGTCAGACCCAACCTGTGGCGACCCCATGTGGCCAGAGTAGAACTGTGATCTGTAGGGTTTTCAGTGACTGATTTTTTGCCAGGAGATCACCAGGCCTTTCTCTTGACTCCATCCTCCAGCCTTTCAGTTAGCAGCCAGGCGCCTTAACCATTTGCATGAAACATAGTTAATCCTGTGCTTTTTTTTTTTTCTTCTTCCCAGTTCATGGAATAAGCAAAACATTTTGATGTATTTCGTAAGTGAAGAGCCATGGTCTCAAATTCTTGCTGTGAATTTTGTCATTACCGTAGGTGCTGAAATTTGAATGGCCTTGTGGTGCTCTCATTCATTCGTTGCTAACTGTTATGTATCAGGAAACCCTGGTGGTGCGGTGGTGAAGAGCTATGGCTACTAACCAAAAGGTTGGCAGTTCGAATCCACCAGGCGCTACTTGGAAACCCTACGGGGCAGTTCTACTCTGTCCTGTGGGGTCGCTATGAGTCGGAATCTACTTGATGGCGGTGTTTTTTTGGTTTTTTGTTTTTTAATGTGCCAAGCACCAGCGATGCAGAAGTAAAAGTGCCTAGATCCAGCCTTAGATTCATTCCTCACACCTCCAGGAACAGGGGGTAATCAGAACAGCCAAAACTTGTTTCCTCATCTTGCTCAGCCAAGGGTTTACCCTCACAACCCAGGCTCCGCACCAGGGCTTCTCTGCAGCTAAGGCTATAATAACGTTTCTCTGATTTCTCTTGTCTGTTGTTCAGAAATCTCCCGTCTCCTACTCACTTTGTACTAATTTTCCTTCTTAATTCTCTCTCTCTCTGAATCAGGTTTCTTCTGAAACACACCCAGTCTTTTCTGGACTTTTCTACAGCTTCTTTACCTGCACCCTTAAAGAGTATGTCTTTGCTAGTTTCTGACAGTACCAGAGATTGTACTCAGGGGAACATCACTGTAAGTATGACTGGAGATGCCTACGAATAATTTCCACACTGAAAGAGGCTGCAAGAGTTATGTCTGGCGTGTACTCTAATGCGGTCTCTTAAAAATCATTGAAGATAGGCCACCTCTGTTTCTTGAAAGTTTCTCCTTTTTGCTGTCATGCAAAATTATTGGGCTTTCTAATTGAAATGCATGAGTATTACCCAGAATTCCCATTAGCTGGCTGTTCATACTCTGAAGTCAATAGTCTCTGAGTAAACCCTTCCATGATTCTGTTTACCATGTACCCACAGATGTTTCTTTCTTTCTCATTCAGAAACCGTACGCTTGTCAAATTCCAGGATGCTCCAAACGCTACACCGACCCGAGCTCCCTCAGAAAACACGTGAAGGCACATTCTTCCAAAGACCAACAAGTGAGGAAAAAGGTAATTTCAAAAGAGAAATTTTTCCAGCCCGGAAAAACACATCTAAATGACTCTTGCAGTGCTGGGAGCTTCTGTAGGACGTTGGGAATTCTTTACATTCCTCAAGGTGCACCATGCTTCAGACTGTTTGAGGAGGGAACTCTTCCATGAAGTATCAAGACTGTGGTTTGTATCGCTAATGTAGTCAGATAGGAATCTCCGGGGATGCCTTGTATAATAGAAATCAGAGGAAACTAGTGAAAAGTCACCTTAATTGGAAAGTCACACATTATGAAAATCTAGTCTAAATAGCTAAAGAAAATGGAATTGGAGTAAACAACAACAACAAAAAAAACCCTTTCTCCAGATTAGCACTTTTTCTTAATGTAACACTTGGATGAAATGATTTTAGCTCTGATGACAAAGGAGGATGGTCCTGAGATGAGTAAATATAGCACACCCCTCACTTTCAACTTAAAAAAACACATTTCTTAATAGATTGTTATTGCTGCTAGTTGCCTTGGAATCGCCTGTGACTCCTGGTGACCTTACGTACAACGTAACAAAGCATTGTCTGCTCCTGCACCATCTTCATGGTCTTTGGCATGTTTGAGTCCATTGTTACGGCTATCATGTAGTGTCTTCAAACCAAGGGGGCTCATCTTCCAGAACTTCATCAGATAATATTCTCTTAATAGATACTGTGTATGAAAATTTGAAAAAAGGAACTGAACCTAAAATCCCTTTAATATCAGTAAGGGTTTACTACATCTTTAGAAGTTCATAAAAATTATCATCTCTCAGATATAGAAGAAATGTTAAAAATCAACCAGAGACCCACCTGACTTGTTGCTCTGCCAGCCTCATGGAAGATCTCCATCAAGTGGTTGGCCACACTGTGCTTGAACTCCTCTAGAGCTGAGGAGCTCACTACTTTTCAAGGAGTTTGCTAAGAATTTCAGAATTTGAATTTTTGGAGCAACAAGTATCTTCTGGCCATGACAGAAAGCAAGTTGAGCTAACCTTGGCTCTTTGAGTGTTTCATTTCTGTTGAGATGGATATCTGATTTATTTAAGGATTCTTCATAACAAATTTAAGGATCGTTTCAGATTCATCTTGCTTCAATTGATTGAACACCATGGCTGGCATTTTCAGGTTACTGTGATTTCTACTTATAAATCTTGCATTCCTTCATGATTTATAGGGATTTAACACTTTTATGTTGGGAAATCATATCTAATCTCTGTTACTTGAGTTTTTCTTTCTTTGGAGGTGTTAGCACGGTGTTCGCTGAGGGCTCGTATATGGAAAGAATTTGACCTCTTCCCTGTGTGGTAGAAAAATGCCCAATTAAAAGGATTTGAGAGATACCCTTAATTGCACACAAAGTCTCTCCTGTAAGTCCGTTGTCAGAATTGCTTATTTTTTTTCTCTAGAAGCATAGTTAAATCCGTTTATGTCTGATGTGTATCACCATTTAGCATGGATTGGATCTGCTCTTTTATTTTAGAAGAGTTAAGGAACTAACTGCTAAATGAATTAGTAATGTACATAAAATTGTAAGGGGGTTACTAATCTTCCTAAAGTAACACTCCATTGCCATCTTCACAGTCATCCTTATGTTGGAGCCCACTGTTGGGGCCCTTGTGTCCATCCATCTCATGGAGGGTTTCCCCTTGTTTTCATTTACCAACCATGATGTCCTTTCCTAGCGATTAATCTCTCCTGAAGATGTGTACAAAGTAAGTGAGCCAAACAAAGACTCAACATCCTAGTTTCTAAGGAGCATTCTCCTTGTAACTGTTGCGTATTTTAAGTATTTCTGCAGAACCACTGTTCAATGTTTTTCTCTCATTATTTGCACACGTCTTATAAAACTTGCAATAATGAATTCTGTATGTTAAAAAAAAAAAAAAAGAGACCCTCCTAGATGAAAGTATTGTTTCCTTAAGTCTGACCGATCACCATCCTCAAGTTGTCCCAAATGGGCGAGGTTTTCCTCAAAGAGCAAATCTATCATAAGATTGAAGAACAACTCATAGAGAGTAACAATTTTTGTGGATGTGAAAGAGCACATGTCCTGTATCTAGACAGATAAGCAACAATATGATACTCAGTTAAGGAGGTAACCTAGGTTGACAGTAAATATAGAAATGTAATGGAATATTTTCAGGAATTATTAGCAGTTCCACCTCTATTTAAAAGAAGAGAGTATTTTTGATTGTGTGAAAGGCTTTTTTTGTGTGTGTGCATCGGGTGAAAGGTTACAGAGCAAATTAGGTTCCCATTCCATAGTTTGTACATAAAGTGTTTCCTGGCTATAAAAACAGCTCGCATGAGGGTGGCGTCTGCCCTCCTCTAACTTCACAAGGGGGAAAGAGAATCAAGATCAACAGCCCAAGGCTGATTCTTATGAGGCGGGGGTCAGACAGGCCTCCTCTCTCTGCCATATTTACCAATTCCGACACCAGCCGTCCCTCCCACGGCACTCTCTACTTCTCTGGTAGGTTCTATGATTCATTGCAGTGGCCACACAGAACTCACAGACCATACACATGATTATGAGGTTTATTAGGGAAGTTAACAGGTTACAATTCAGGTTCAGGAACACTCAGAATACAGTTCTTCCATCAGAACAGCCTCTTCCCAGTCATGCTGTCAGGCGTGCCTTTCTTGGCCCTCAACCTCTGCTCAAAGGCACTCAGCTTTCTCTCTCCATGGGTGGGGAAGCCCACCACACCATCTCCTGCTGCCAGATCTTTGCTGCCAGGTCTCTCTTGCCACTGCTTCTCAGTGTCTTCAGGGTTACAGCTCTCTCTCTCTCTCTCAGTCTCCTACTTCTAGAAGCTTCTCAGTGCAGGGATCCGGGGTCCAAAGGGCGTGCTGGCTCCTGGCTGTTCTTCCTGGTATGCTGGAATTCTCCTTCCTGGGTCTGGGATGGCTCATTTCAAGCCCAGCGGGATGACAAAACTGACCAATGACCCTACTGCACAATCCCACCCAATCACTTGGGTGGATGTTACAAAACCATGGCTAGGAAGGCACACAAAAGTGATCTCAGGGACCACAATGGCCTTGGCTTCATTCCCCACAATGTGTCAGTACTCTCCCCATTTCTGCCCTGGGATCCCCATATCCTTTTGTCCTGATTTTCTACCTCTTCCTGCCTTCTCATCTTTCCTTTTGGGTAAATATTGCCCTTTTGGTATCGTATAATTGATCGTTCTAAGGAACACATTCCTCTCAGGTTTTATTGTTTATTTTATGGGCTTGTCTGTTGTTTGACTGGAAGGTGGTCTCTGGGAATGACTTCAGTTCCAAGTCAGAATAATGTCTTAGGGCCGTAGTCTGAAAGGTTCTTCCAGTCTCTGTCAGACCAGTAAGTCTGATCTTTTTTGTGAATTTGATTTTTTGTTCTACACTTTTCTCCCACTCTGTCCAGGATGCTCTGTTGTGATCCTAGTCAAAGTGGTTGGTAGTGGTAGCCAGGCACCATCTAGTTCTTCTGGTCTCAGGGTCTTGTAGGTTGTGGTTCATGTGTCCCATAAGTCCTTTGGACTCATTAGTCCCTTGAGTCTGGGTTTTTCCACTTTCTTTTGCTCTGAAATGGGACAGACCAATGATTGTGTCTTAGATGGCTGCTTGCAAGCTTTTAAGACCCCAGATGCTAGTCTGTATGAAAGATTCTTGACGCATAATTGAAAAAAGAAAAACCGACCTTGAGACAGCAAAATATAATTTTATAGACAATTTACAGACAGCCTTCAAAAGGCAAGTTAGATAATAAGGATATGTATACGGGGAACAGTATTATAATCTACATCAAATACTGCAGTGTCCGATTTTACTTTCGTCTTACCTAAAATGAGGTATCATCTCTCAGGTAAGTTAGCTTTGGGTGCTCACTTGGTTTCCTGCAAGTGATTGGATTGATTTTTATTGCCCAGCCTCACTGACAAGGTCGTGGTGTTTACTTTCTGAATTTTAGCCTGCCTTTTTATCTGAAGATTTTAAAAATTCTTTATGAACCTGGAATGGGTTAATTTGTGGAAATTCAAAGGGTGAAAGTTGCTCTGTCCAACAACAACAATGACGAAAAGGAAATGTTACTCCCAGTAGAAGCAATGCTGATAAACCCCAAATTGGTGGATTTACATTTTCAAGTCTCTCACTGGTACACCGGCATGGAATACTTAAATGGTAAAATGCTGTTACTAGACCTTGGAGAAATTGTAATTGCGAACTCACATCAGGCCTTGGTATTTGAAATATTTCCTGGCAGCCATAATTAAAGAAAAAAAAAAGTAAGAAACAATAAACCTTTTAAGGCAGAATTAAGATTATTTACGACTTTAATTAAAAATTGAAAACTGGCATCGTTTCAAAAAAGCCTTTACAAAAAATGTGAATTCATCAAAAATAACCATAAAAATTCCAAGGTGATAAAGGTGCAGTGAAGTAATGGCCCCAGCCCTGGGGAATTGTTTTGTTGAAAGAATAAAACTCTTTTCTGTCACACCCGGTTAGTCATGGACTCCTTCAATATACCCTGCCTGCCTGCCTGTAATCCTCTTTTTAACCTCCCCCTGAACACTAAATGACATTATTTTGGTCTTAACATTGCCGGCTGTATGAGGCTGTACTCTGAATTGGGGCCAGGACAAGGCACCCTCAGCCACAGGACAACAGTGTATCACACAGGACAGACATTTCATAAGTAATGCCCTGGTCGCAGACATGTGTCCTTTTCCACACCTATTGGATCCCACTGAAAATCAAGAAAACCCATTACCTATTGCCATCAAGTCCATTCTGACTCTTGGCGACCTTACAGGATGAGTAGAACTGCCCCATGGGTTTTTTAAACTGTAATCTTTTTTTTTTTTTTTTTAATTATACTTTAGATGAAGGTTTACAGAGCAAACTAGTTTCTCATTAAATAATTAGTATACATACTGTTTTATGACACTGGTTGCCAACCCCCTGACCTGCCAGCACCCTCACTTTCTCCACCTTGGGTTCCCCATTACCACCTTTTCTGTCCCCTCCTGCCTTCTCATCCTTGTCCTTGGGCTGGTTTGCCCATTTAGTCTTATTTTGTTTTATGGGCCTGTCTAATCTTTGGCTGAAGAGTGAACCTCAGGAGTGACTTCAGTACTGAGCTAAAAGGGTGTCCAGGGGTCGTACTCCCAGTCCCTGTCAGAATGGCAAGTCTGGTCTTTTTTTGTGAGTTAGAATTTTGTGCTACATTTTTCTCCAGCTCTTCCCGGATCCTCTACCGTGATCCCTGTCAGAGCCCCTAGACTGCAATCTTTACAGCCTAGAGTCATCGAGAAAAAGGAAGACCCTCAAGGAGGTGGATTGATACAGTGGCTGCAACAATGGGTTCAAGCATAACAGTGATAGTGAGGATGGCTCAGGACCGGGCAGTGTTTCCTTCTGTTGTACATAGAGTCCCTGTGAGTCGGAACCAACCTGACAGCACCTGACAGCAACAGTCTTTAGGAGGGAAGATTGCCAGGTCTTTCTCCTGCTGAGCCGCTGGTGGGTTTGAACTGCCAATCTTTCAAGTTAGCAGCTGTGTGCTTAACCGCTGTGCCACCTGGCCTCCCTGAAAATCGAGAAGAACCTGAAATCTCAGTGAAATATTTATTTAAGCTGCCAAAAGAAAGAAGGAGAAGAAGAAGAAGAAAAAAAAAAAAACTCTTCTGCAAAGGAATTGGAATAATTTGGCTCACTGCACGCAGAGCAAACTTTTCTCTTTGCATAATGCGTGCACACCCACACAGCCATCAGTCGCTGTACAGATGTCTTCCTTCAGATGCACTTTGCAGATCTTTGAGTCCATTCATTAAGTAGAAGGCCACACAGAGAAGTGAGAAGCGAACACGTGCGCCACCAGCTCTGGTCTCCACTGAGAATAGGATTTAGCCTGTAGAGCAAAAGGCAGACTGTGTCCTTCAGTGCTGGCTGAGAATGAGTGGGTGAAATCAGAGAAAACGAAGGCAGCTTACCACTGGAAATTTTCCTCAAGGCTGTGAGATTTATAGAGTTTTTCATTTTCACCTCGTCAGCACTGGAAGCTGGGAGTTCTCCTTCAACTCTACCCTGCTATCAAAATGGACTTTTAAAAAAGCAAATGCAAAGAATGCCAGGCCAAAAGCTAGAGGCTACATGAGCCTTCTGTCCCACGCTGCCACAAAGACTCCAGACTTGGGGTGTGCTATGTTCAGTGTTTGTCAAACACCGACCTTTTAACACGCGCCATGGCTGACGACTTACTTTTGCAACCTCGACCTCGGCTGTTACAGAACAAGCATCATATTTGAAATGTGTGTGAATGCGACAACATGCGTTTGTATTTTCTACTTAGAGAAACAGCTTTGTATGTATAGCTTTCTGGAGAGCAGCTTATTGAATGCAACTTTCTCTTCCTGTTAAACTGGCAGTTCTTTGGGGTCTATTCAGAGCCACCACCATGTACACTCAAAACTATGAACAGTTGCATGAAATACCACCTCAGGGGCAGTGGTGGTTCAGTGGTAGAATTCTCACCTTCCATGCAAGAGACCCAGGTTCGATTCCCAGCCAGCGCACCTCCTTCGCAGCCACCACCTACCTGTCAATGGAGGTTTGTGTGTTGTGTTAGTGCTGAACGGTTTTTTTTGAAGATTCCAGACTAAGACAGACTAGGAAGAAAAGCCTAGTGATCTACTTCTGAAGATCTTTTGCATCATGGGCAATGTGGCAGGTAACATGCATGAGTGGGCACACAACTATGGGGCTTCCCAGATTTCGACAGCACCCCCTCACTTTTCCCTCTTGTTTCCCTTGGGACAAAATTAATGATGGAATGACAGTAATAGGCCCATATCATGGATATACCTTTTCCAAATGAGCTAGCTCCATCCCTCCCCTTCACATTTAAGAACCCATACTGGAATACATAGCAACCCCATAGGACAGAGCAGAACTGCCCCATAGGGTTTCCTAGGCTGTCACCTTTATGGAAGCAGATCACCAGGTCTTTCTTTTGCTGGGTGGGTTTGAACAGCCAACTTTTCAGTTAGCAGCCAAGTGCTTAACTGTTGTGCTACCAGGGACTCGAAAGCACCTGACAGCATTGGAATACAAGTTTGGTGGTGCTGTCATGGGGTGACGTTGAAACAGCCCTGATATTTTTTTAAGTTAGTCACTTATGAACTTCTGTTGTTGTTAGGTGCCATTGAGTCACTTCCGACTCATAGCAACCCTGAGTACAACAGAACAAAACACTGCCCAGTCCTGTGCCATCCTCACAATTGTTGTTCTGCTTAAGCCTATTGTTGCAAACACTGTGTCAAACTTCTATACCGTAGCAATTGTTGGTGACAAATTACTTGCCTCACACCTCAGAATGATGGTGAGCGGGCGGACTGGATTATTACCCGATGACCGTGATGCGTCTGGTTCGAGCAAGTGATTTCAAGGAAGGCTCTGAAAGACACTTTTGTAAGACAGACATTTTGGTTAAAAATAGTGATAACTAATTAATAATGAAATTTAAATGAAAAGCAAATCAAGTTACATTTAACCCTTTGCCAATAGCACAGATTTGGAGTTGAAACCAGTTGCCTGGAAGCGTCTATTTTGAGTTGGCCCAGTATGAGGCCAGCTATGCTTTCCAGTGCGTTTCGATGCTGCCTGGTGAGAGGAGCTGTTGGAAAGTTGCTGAGAATTCATATTTGGGGGGGAGGTTGTCAACAAGAGTGAGCAGTTCTCTTCCTTTCTAGAGAGATCAGAAACACCCGCCCTCTGACTGGTGTAAATGGTTAAGCACTGGACTGCTGTCCAAAAGGTTGGTGGTTTAAAACCCACCCAGAGGCACCTCGGAAGAAAGCCCTGATGATCTGCTTCCAAAAGGTCACAGCTTTGAAAACTCTGTGGAACAGCCCTACTCTGCACCCACAGGGCTGCCACCAGTCAGAATCGGCCAGGCAGCAACGAACCAACAGCAGTTACTAGCGTCTCTCAGGTGGTGGTTCTAAAAAGCAGTACTTCTCCAGGTGTGCTCTTTGGAACACATTCTACAGGTTATTGTTAGTCATTACTTTACAGAAGTTTTTTGCAGGCATATATGTTTGGGAAACACAGGGTTAAACAGTATTTAATGGTTTCCTTCTTGAAAATCCTTACACACAACACAACAGTTGGCGCCGAGTCCACTCGTACTTATGGCGACTCCGTGTATGTCGGAGTAGAACTGTCCTCCACGGGATTTCAGTGACTGATTTCCGGAAGTAGGTCATCAGGTCTTTCTTCCTCATTTTATTTTTCTTCCCCCCTAAAATTCTTAATTGGGACAGGAAAATAGGGGTGTTTGGCACTGCTCTGGCCAACTAGAGGACCTCGTGATGGCTGCTCTAATGAGCGGCTTGGGTTGTACAGTACCTGGCACAGCTACCTGATGGAACAGCTCCTGTTTTGATTGATTGACTGACAGGAGCCTTCTAAGCTTCTCCTTCCTTTTCTCTTGTTAGATTTTGTGGCTTGTTGATGAGAACGATTTTGGAATGAAAGCACTTAGCTCAGACTCTTGCCTAAATATAGTGTTCTAGAATATCACGACACAGCTCACCTCGTCCTTCCCAGGCTTCTCTGCTTCCAAAGTGCCTACGTCTCTCCTGTAATTCCTTGTCTCTCTGGTCGTTCTCTCTTGTGTCCCCTTTCAGCTTCAGTTGAGCTTTGTTTTTAATATCCATGGGTGATATTTGCCCATTTGTTTGTATCTTGGCTCTCTGAGCTGTGAAGGTTTATTTTCAGGGTGACTTCACACAAAGACTTGGATCAAGTTGATATGAAAACTTCATGGTGGATGCTGGGCAGGTGGCCCTGTCTTGGAGAAGTGTTTGAGTTGGATGCCAGGAGATCCGGGCTTCTTTTAAGCAGTGCCATGAATTGCTTCGTGACTTAGCTTAGGTTACATCCCCTTGGTTTTTCCATTTTCTTGTCTTCCAGCTAGCTTGAAAAGCAAACACAGGGCCCCTGAAGTGGAAGGTGAGCTAATTCCGTAGAAAGCATTGTTAGATCATGTGACTGCCATCCACGGCCGTCTCTTGTGGCTGACAACAGGACAGCAGTGTCCGTGGAAGTTTTTTCCTTTCTGAGGACTGTGTATTCTTGTACGTGAAGTCATCTTCAGCCATTACTAGAGCTAGTCTTTTTGGAGAATATGGACGCTTGGGTGACAGTGCAGAAAAGGGGGAGGAAGCTGCCACCCAAACCAGGGAGAATTAAAATCAAACTTGAGCCTGTGCTCTTTGGTTTGTTCAGGGGTTATTAACTTGGGGCCCAGGGAGCATAGAGATGTATACAGACGGATGGACTTGAGGAAATTCATGAGCTTCCAGAAATTATATGCAAAATGCGTTTTTTTCTAGGGAGAAGCTCCATAGATTTCATTGACTCTCCAACTAAGACCTTTTGAGCCAAAAGAAATGCAAGGGTCCTGGTGATGGCTTTACCTGGCTTTAGTTAAAAACCAAACCAAACCCACTGCCATCAAGTCAATTCTGACTCATAGCGACCCTATAGGACAGAGTAGAACTGCCCAATAGAGTTTCCAAGGAGCACCTGGCAGATTCGAACTGCCGACCTCTTCGTTAGCAGCCGTAGCACTTAACCACTACGCCACCAGGGTTTCCTTGGCTTTAGTTACAGGTCCCAAAAAGACTTTACCCAACTAAGAACCTATGACTGTTGTGCCCTGGAGGACCAAATCCAAATGATACAGATTTCAAATTTCAAATTATTCAACCTTTACTTAGACATTAAAGAGTCCTGGTGGTGTAGTGATTAAGCACTCAGCTCAGTGGTTCCATGGAAGAAAAGACCTGGTGATCTGCTTCCGTGAAGATTATAGCCTTGAGTTATAAAGAAACTGTTTTACGTTCTACTTTAGTGAGTAGCATTTGGGGTCTTTAAAGCTTATGAGCGGCCATCTAAGATGCTCCACTGGTCTCACCCCATCAGGAGCAAGGGAGAATGAAGAAAACTAGAGATACAAGGGAAAGATTAGTCCAAAGGACTAATGGACCACAACTACCATGGTCTCCAGCAGACTGAATCCAGTACAACTAGATGGTGCCCGGCTACCACCACCGACTGCTCTGATGGGGTTACAATAGAGGGTCTGGACAGAGCTGCAGAAAAATGTAGAACAAAGTTCTAACTCACAAAAAAAGATCAGACTTACTGGCCTGACAGAGACTGGAGAAATTCTGAGAGTATGGCCCCATGACACCCTTATAGCTCAGTAACAAAATTGCTCCTGAGGTTCACCCTTCAGCCAAAGATTAGACAGGCCCGTAAAACAAAATGAGACTAAATGGGCACACCAGCCCAAGGTCAAGGACAAGAAGGCAGAAGGGGACAAGCGAGCTGGCAAAGAGAAAGCCAAAGTTGAGAAGGAAGAGCATTGACATGCGCTGGGGTTGGCAACCAATGCCACAGAACCATATGTATATTAATTGGTTAATGAGAAACTTGTTTGCTGTGTAAACCTTCATCTGAAGTACAATAAAAATAAAAGAAAAAGATTGCAGCCTTGGAAGCCCGATGGGGCAGTTCTACTCTGTCCTATAGGGTTATTATGAATTGGAATCAACTTGATGGCACACAGCAAGAAGACATTTACTATGTGTCTGATATTTTGCCAAGTGCTCTGGTATACAAAAATGGTAAGATCTGCCCCTTTCTCTTGAGGCAATCAGAGATGTTAATGCTGAAGTGTGACAAGGGGTAAACCAAAAACACCAGTGTTATTGCCATCGAGTGGATTCTAACTCATAGAGACCCTATAGAACAAAGTAGAATAGCCCCATAGCGTTTCCAAAGAGCAGCTGGTGGATTTGAACTGTCAACCTTTTGGTTAACAGCAGCTCCTAACCACTGCACCAGCAGGGCTCCAAGAGGGGGTGCTGATTGTATAGATGGCAAACCACAGTGCTGACTGGAGGTACACCAGAAGCCATTGCACCAATTAGGACTGCGTACACTTTTCAGGATCGAATAGAGGCTTGGGCAAGAGTAGTGGCAGCTGGAATAAAAACAAGTGGACAGGAAGTGGTGATGGATTGAATGCTGGGGTGAGGGAAGGGAAAAGTCAAGATGGCTGCAGGGTTCCTAGGTTCTGGGATTGGATGAAAAGTGAAACATAGGAAGGAAGGAGGAAAGGGTATGCTTGACAAGACCATGATAGATTTTCCTTGGGAAACCTTTACCCGCTGTATTGGGGATCAATCAGAAACAGAAACAGAGATAGAGATAGTGAGAGAGATAAACCAGTTGCTGCTGAGTCTTCTCCAACTCATGGCGATCCCATGCATGTCAGAGTAGAATTGTGCTCCACAGGGTTTTCAATGTCTGGTTTTTTGAAAGTAGATTGCCAGGGCTTTCTTCTGTGGAACCTCTAGGTGGACTTGAATCTCCAACCTTTTGGTTAGCAGCTGAGCTAACCATTTGCACCACCCAGGGACTCCAGAGATAGAGAGATAGAGATAGAAAGATGGAGATTTATTGCAAGGACTTAACTTATACAACTTCAGGGGCTGGCTAGCCGATTCCTAAATTAGGGAAATTCTGAAATCTGTCAAGAAGGGCAATCAGGAAACTCTTGGGCAGGAGCTGAAACTGCAGTCCACAGGTGGAATTTCTTCTTCCTCAGGGAAACTTCAGTTCTGCTCTCAAAACCTTCCAGTGGATTAGATCGGGCCCAATCAGATTACCCAGCATAATCTTTCTTTATTTAAACTCAGTTGATTGTAGATGTTAATCACATCTGAAAAATACCTTCATAACAACCCCTAGAGTAGTGTTGTATTGAATAACTGGGGACTACAGTCAGCTTGTCAGTTTTTCGTACTGTGGGGGCTTGCGTATTGCTGTGATGCTAGAAGCTATGCCACCGGTATTCAGATACCAGCAGGGTCACCCGTGGAAGACAGGTTTCAGCTGAGCTTCCAGACTAAGACAGACTAGGAAGAAGGACCCGGCAGTCTACTCCTGAAATGCATTAGCCAGTGAAAACCTTATGAATAGCAGCAGAACATTGTCTGATATAGTGCTGGAAGATGGGACCCAGGTTGGAAGGCACTCAAAAGATGGCTGGGGAAGAGCTGCCTCCTCAAAGTAGAGTCAACCTTAATAACTTGGATGGAGTAAAGCTTTCGGGACCTTCATTTGCTGATGTGGCACGACTCAAAATGAGAAGAAACAGCTGCAAACATACATTAATAATTGGAACCTGGAATGTATGAAGTATGAATCTAGGAAAATTGGAAATCATCAAAAATAAAATGGAACACATAAACATCGATGTCCTAGGCATTAATGAGCTGAAATGGACTGGTATTGGCCATTTTGAATCAGACAATCATATAGTCTACTATGGTGGGAATGATAACTCGAAGAGGAATGGTGTTGCATTCATCGTCAAAAAGAACATTTCAAGATCTATCCTGAAGTACAACGCTGTCAGTGATAGGATAATATCCATACGCCTACAAGGAAGACCAGTTAATATGACTATTATTCAAATTTATGTACCAACCACAAGGGCCAAAGATGAAGAAATAGAAGACTTTTATCAGCTGCTGTAGTCTGAAATTGATCGAACATGCAATTGAGATGCATTGATAATTACTGGTGATTGGAATGCGAAAGTTGGAAACAAAGAAGAAGGATCAGTAGTTGGAAAATATGGCCTTGGTGACAGAAACAATGCTGGAGATCAAATGATGGAATTTTGCAAGACCAATGACTTCTTCATTGCAAATACCTTCTTTCACCAACATAAACAGTGACTATACACGTGGACCTCACCAGATGGAGCACACAGGAATCAAATCGACTACATCTGTGGAAAGAGACAATGGAAAAGCTCAATATCATCAGTCAGAACAAGGCCAGGGGCCGACTGTGGAACAGACCATCAATTGCTCATATGCAAGTCCAAGCTGAAACTGAAGAAAATCAGAGCAAGTCCACGAGAGTGAAAATACGACACTGAGTATATCCCACCTGAATTTAAAGACCACCTCAAGAATAGACTTAACCCATTGAACACTAGTGACTGAAGACCAGACGAGTTGTGGAATGACATCAAGGATATCATCCATGAAGAAAGCAAGAGGTCATGGAAAAGACAGGAAAGAAAGAAAAGACCAAGATGGGTGTCAGAGGAGACTCTGAAACTTGCTCTTGAGCGTGGAACAGCTAAAGCAAAAGGAAGAGTTGATGAAGTAAAAGAACTGAACAGAAGATTTCAAAGGGCATCTCGAGAAGACAAGGTATTATAATGACATACGCAAAGAGCTGGAGATGGAAAACCAAAAGGGAAGAACATGCTCGGTGTTTCTCAAGCTGAATGAACTGAAGAAAAAATTCAAGCCCCGAGTTGTAATAGTGAAGGATTCTATGGGGAAAATATTAAACGATGCAGGAAGCATCAAAAGAAGATGGAAGGAATACACAGAATCATTAAAAAGAATTAGTCGATGTTCAACCATTTCAAGACGTGGCATATGATCAGGAACTGATAGTACTGAAGAAAGAAGTCCAAGCTGCTCTGAAGGCATTGGCGAAAAACAAGGCTCCAGGCATTGATGGAATATCAATTGAGATGTTTCAACAAACAGATGCAGTGCTGGAGGTCCTTACTCATCTATGCCAAGAAATATGGAAGGCAGGTTCCTGGCCAACTGACTAGAAGAGGTCCATAGTTACGCGCATTCCCAAGAAAGGTGATCCAACTGAATGCGGAAATTATAGAACAATATCATTAATATCACATGCAAGCAAAATTTTGCTGAAGATCATTCAAAACCAGCTGCAGCAGTATATCGACAGGGAACTGCCAGAAATTCAGGCTGGTTTCAGAAGAGGACGTGGAACCAGGGATATCATTGCTGATGTCAGATGGATCCTGGCTGAAAGCAGAGAATACTGGGAAGATGTTTGCCTGTGTTTTATTGACTATGCAAAGACCTTCGACTGTGTGGATCATAACAAATTATGGATAACATTGAGAAGAATGGAATTCCAGAACACTTAATTGTGCTCATGAGGAACCTTTACATAGATCAAGAGGTGGTTGTTTGTACAGAGCAAGGGGATACTGATTGGTTTAAAGTCAGGAAAGGTGTGTGTCAGGGTTGTATCCTTTCACCATACCTATTCAATCTGTATGCTGAGCAAATAATCAGAGAAGCTGGACTATATGAAGAACGGGCCATCAGGGTTGGAGGAAGACTCATTAATAACCTGTGTTATACAGATGACACAAACTTGTTTGCTGAAAGTGAAGAGAACTTGAAGCACTTACTAATGAAGATCAAAGGCCACAGCCTTCAGTATGGATTGCACCTCAACATAAAGAAAACAAAAATCCTCACAACTGGACCAATGAGCAACATCATGATAAACGGAGAAAAGATTGAAGTTGTCAAGGATTTCATTATACTTGGATTTACATAAACAGCCATAGAAGCAGCAGTCAAGAAATAAAAAGACGCATTGCTTTGGGTAAATCTGCTGCAAAGGACGTCTTTAAAGCGTTGAAGAGCAAAGATGTCACCTAGAAGACTAAGGTGCACCTGACCCAGGGCCTGGTATTTTCAATGGCATCATATGCATGTGAAAGCTGGACAGTGAATAAGGAAGACCGAAGAAGAATTGACGCCTTTGAATTGTCTTGAAGAAGAATGTTGAATATACCACGGACTACCAGAAGAACGAACAAATCTGTCTTAGAAGAACTACAACCAAAATGTCCTGCGTCTTACATACTTTGGACATGTTGTCAGGAGGGATCAGTCCCTGGAGAAGGACGTCATGCTTGGCAGAGTACAGGGTCAGTGGAAAAGAGGAAGGCCGTCAACGAGGTGGATTGACACAGTGGCTGCAACAATGAGCTCAAGCATAACAACAATTCTAAGGATGGTTTGGGACCAGGCAGTGTTTCGTTCTGTTGTGCATAGGTTTGCTATGAGTCGGAGCCAAACTCGACGGCACCTAACAACAACATGGTGTAGCCATGCTGGGCCCTGGTGGTGCAGTGGTTAAGCGTTTGGCTGCTAATCAAAAGGTTGGCAGTTTAAATCCACAAGCCGCTCCTTGGAAACCCTATGAGGCAGTTCTACTCTGTCCTAGAGGGTCGCTATGACTCAGAATCGACAGGTTTGGTTTTGGGAAACCCTGATGGCGTAGTGGTTAAGAGCTACGCCTGCTAACCAAAAGGTCGGCAGTTGGAATCCACCAGGTCCTCCTTGGAAACTCTCTGGAGCAGTTCTGCTCTGTCCTGTAGGGTCACTATGAGTCGGAATTGACTCGACGGCAGTGGGTTTTTTTTTTTTTTTAAACACATGAAACTGGCCATCACACCCACACTCTAAAATCTGTTCTGTTAAATTTTAAATGAGGTGACTTTATTTGAAGGTAACACTAGCACATGAAAACGGCCGTGAGGAATCTCGAAGTGTCCTTTACACTAATGTGCAATATTGAACACACACCGATTATTCACTAGGGAAGCAGAAGGAAATGAAACATTTGGGTATAACTCATCCTCCTGCCTTTCTTTAGGACATTGTTTAAAACCAAAATGTTTCTGACTCGTTAATTTAAATACGCCATGCTAGGAGTAAAAGAGGATTATACTTTATGCAAATAAGTGAATAATTCTGGTCTTTTTATACTTATATCTTACATTATATATCAGAGAACTTACAAAATCATAGAAGTTTATCATAATATGTTAACTTTTAAATCAGTCATTTTATCACAAGTTTGTATCATGCGATATTTGTTAAGATGGTGTGTTTATATCATATGAAATGAGACAATAACGGTAAAACACCTAGCATGGTGCCTGATACATTATACATTCCCCGTAAAGGTTAGCTATTGCTACCGGAATTACCTCAGGCAGTCTATTAAGAAGGGAAGTGGTTCTTGAAATTTTGGTAAGTTGGGTTTCTGAACTTCGGACTACTCTGTTGATTTATTTTCCTCTCCAAGAGATTTTAGCTGGTTAAAAATCATTAATGGAAACTCAGATCGTGATATAATTATGAGTTGATTATATGTCCACCTTTTTTTCGTCCTCACCCAAGAAACACATTTAGAGTTCTGTGTATGTGTTTTAACATCCTCTCCCAGACAATCTGATAATCCTAGTACCTGTTTTCACCGAGAAAATCCGTATGTCTTCATATGGAAATCCCTGCCGTTTATCCGACCTCCCCTACATATTGTCCCCTGAGCTGATGTCTGGGTGTTGATTTCATGGGAGGAGCTTTATTTTTATATCCATTTTTGACCTTTGTTGTTTCCTGAGTTTGCCTTTTCTAAATTGACACAAAACTTATCATTATTTACTTATTATTATGATTATTTAAGGAGTCCTGGTGGCGCAACAGTTAAGCGCTCGTCTGGTAACCGAAAGGTTGGTGGTCCGAACCCACCCAGCACCTCTGTGGAGAAAGACTTGGCAATCTGCTTCTGTAAAGATTACAACCCAGGAAACTCTATGGGGCAGTTCTATTCTGTCACTCTGTCACTATGAGTTGAAAATCAACTCAACAATACTTTTATGGTACCTAACAATAACAAGAGTATTGCAATTATTTGCAATTTTATTTCCTCTTCTGTGAGTTGGCTGCTCGTTTCTTTGGCATATGGACCTCTGAGTCATGGATCTGGATTCAGATGCCTCCATCACCAGTCTTAGCGATAGAACCTTAGTGAGTTACTTAACATCTCTGAACTTCAAGTTCTCATTGTAAAATCAGGATTAAAAAAAAAAAACCCATTGCTGTCGAGTTGATTCCAACTCGTAGCGACCCTATAGGACAGAGTAGAACTGCCTCACAAGGTTTCCAAGGAGCACCTGGTGGATTCGAACTGCTGACCTTTTGGTTAGCAACCGTAGCATTTAACCACTACGCCACCAGAGTTTCCACAAAGATGGGATAGGCACAGCAATCTCATGGATTTCTTAGAGCAATACCTACCTGCAAAATGCATGCACAGTGCTCCTGAGCTCAGTAGTCGGTGGAGGTGGTGGTGCCATAAGTGTGGAGGTGAGGGTAATGCTTATTGTTAGATGGTGTTTCCCTACAAAGGAAAATGGCTTGCCATCCCCCATTGCTGCTGAGGAAACTGGCTTTAATGGTGTGAGGGGTGAAGTCAGAGCATAGCAAGAACTATCTAAGGGGAGAATAGTTTTGTTTTTTTTCTGACTCAGCTGGTTTAGTTGGATTCTTGGGGGAACTTAATAGAACTTGGAGTCTTCTGCAACGCTCCATTTGCCTCGTTCGTCGAATAGAGCCCAATCTCTGTGATTGGGAGGCTTTAATAGTGTCTTAGTCAGGGTCCTGTAAAGAAACAGAACCAGCGAGATTTATCTCTATCTACAGAGAGAGACAAAGACAGAAAGAGATTTATGGATTGATTTTAAGGAATTGACTCATGTGATTATGGGGGACTGTCGTTGTTTGGAAACGCTGGTGATGTAGTGGTTAAGTGTTATGGCTGCAAACCAAAAGGCTGGCAGTTCGAATCTACCAGGCTGTTCTTGGAAACTCTGGGACAGTTCTACTCTGTCCTGTGGGGTCACTATGAGTCGGAATCGGCTCAACGGCAACGGGCTTGGTTTGCTTTGCTTTGCTTTGGTTGTTGTTTGTTGTTAGGTACCTTAAAGTCGGTTCTGCCTCATAGTGACCCCATGTATGACAGAACAAAATACTGCCCGGCCCTTCGCTGTCCTTACAATTGCTGTTATACTTGAGCCCATTGTTGCAGCCACTGTGTCAGTCCATCTCGTTGAGGGTCTTCCTCTTTTTCCCTGACCCTTTACTTTCCCAAGCATGATGTCCTTCTCCAGGCACTGATCCCTCCTGATAACACGTCCAGAGTATGTGAGACGTAGTCTCACCATCCTTGCTTCTAAGGAGCATTCTTGTACTTCTTCCAAGACAGATTTGTTCGTTCTTTTGGCAGTCCACGGTATATTCGATATTCTTCACCAACACCACAATCAATTCAAAGGCATCAATCCTTTGGTCTTCCTTCGTCATCGTCCAGCTTTGGGATGCATATGAGGCGACTGAAAACACCATGGCTTGGGCCAGGCACATGTTGGTCTTCAAGGTGACATCTTTGCTTTTTAACACTTTAAAGTGGTTTTTTGCTGCAGATTTGCCCGATGCCATATGTCATTTGATTCTTGACTGCTGCTTTCATGGACATTGATTGTGGATCCAGGTAAAAAGAAATCCTTGACAACTTCAGTCTTTTCTCCATTTATCACGATGTTACTCATTGGTCCAGTTATGAGGATTTTTGTTTTCTTTATGTTGAGGTGTAATCCACACTGAAGGCTGTGGCCTTTGATCTTCATCTGTAAGTGCTTCAGGTCCTCTTCATTTTTACCAAGCAAGGTTGTGTCATCCGCATAACGCAGGTTGTTGAGTCTTCCTCCAATCCTGATGACCCGTTCTTCTTTATATAGTCCAGCTTCTTGAATTATTTGCTCAGCGTACAGATTGAATAGGCATGGTGAAAGGATACAACCCTGACACACACCTTTCCTGACTTTAAACCACACAGTATCCCCTTTTTCTGTTTGAACAACTGCATCTTGATCTACTTACGGGTTCTTCATGAGCATAATTAAGCGTCCTGGAATTCCCATTCTTAGAAATGTTCTCCATAATTTATTATGATCCACACAGTCAAATGCCTTTGCATAGTCAAACGGGAGACTGGCAATTCCAAAATCTATAGGTCAGGAGACAAGAAGAGTAAGAGAATTTTGGCAGAATGTCTATTTGTAGTCTGGAGGCAGAATATACCCTAAGGAAACTTCCTTTTTGCTCTTAAGGCCTCCAACTGATTGGATGAGACCCACCCACATTATGGAAGATAATTTGCTTTACTTAAGGCCAACTGATTAGATCACATGTAACCACTTCATAACAGCAACTGGCCTAGGGTTTGACTCAACAACTGGGCACCATAGCCTAGCCAAGTTGACACGTAAAAGTAACCATCACAAATAGGGGTTGTGGTAATAATGATGCTGGAGGGTCTTATTTTGCTTGTATTTAACACTTTAACCTTTCAGAGTCATTTTTGTATACTCGTTTTGTTCTTTCGCCTTTGGATTCAGGATAAATGTTTCATGTCCACTTCTACTTTCTTCAGTTTGTTTTTGAGAAATGAGCAAGTTGAGAAGCGGGAGGAAAGCCAAGTATGATGCCTGAGGCTGGTATGTTGTTTTCCTAGGAGCCAAAAGGCCTGCAGATGTGGCCAGGATTCCTTAATCCTGCTTAATGCAAAGCCGTCCATTAAGCCTGGACACACTGTTTGCAGTCCCGGCATTCCACAAAACATTCTGGAGATAGATCATTCTCCCGCTCGCAATGCAGAGCCCTGTTTCTAAACCCTAGCAGAGTGTAACCTGACATCTTAAATAACCCACTGTTTGCGCTGTTTGTAGAGCAGCAAATGACTTTTGGGTTAACTGTTAAAGGCCTACAGATAGTGGCTGCATTGGCGGGGATATTCTTTTAACTAGAATAGAGAGACTGGGTGCTAGCTGCACAGCCATAGAAGTCACAGCTGGGGTAGAAATGTGGTCCATCAAAATCATAAGGGTCCTTAACTATAATAACCTTGTCCACCCCCAGCCCAGTATGAAAATCAAATTTAGAAAGTCTCGAAGACATTCAGGGAGTCCCTGGTGGTGCAAACAGCTACATCTCCATTGCTAAGCAAAAGGTTGGAGGTTGGAGCCCACTTGGAGTGCCTTGGAAAAAAGACCTGGCAATCTACTTCCAAAAGATTAGCTATTGAAAACCCTGTAAAGCCCAATTCTACTCTGATACACGTGGGGTCGCCACGAATCAGAGTCAACTCGATAATAACTGGTTAACCGTCTTTGTTTGCCTAATGCAAATCTGTCCATCCGTTGTAGTTTTTATTTATGAGTTGTCTGTTTGTGATCTTTTTCTATTCTTGTACAGAAAACTTTCATATTGATTTGAAATAACTCTTTACATATAAAGGATATTACCTGGTTCATTGCCATATACAATCGAATATTTTTAGTAGTTTTCCCTTTTTTAAAATATGGTTTATGTTGTGAATTGTTTTAGCCGTATAAAATTTACTTCAGAGACATTTTTATAAACTCAGGCTTGTATATTTTTCCCTTGTAGCTTCTGTTTCAGTGTCACTCGTCAGCGGGCCAGTTCAGTGTCCCACCATTTTAATTAAACTCCAGCTTCCTTCATTTTAATTAAACTGATGTTCCAAGTGCGGTAATTCTGGCCTGTTTCTTGTGGAAGAACAAGGAGGCCTTGCACCTGTACCTGATTGAGTTTGACTCTCAGATCTGACTCTGGAGAAAATTACTCACCTTCTCTGAGCCTCAGGATCGAGGTAAAACAACCTGCCTTCCCTGGATTATCGTGTGATTCATATGAGACCATGCAAATGAATACATTCAGCAACGACTCCGGACCCCAGGCTATAGGAGGTGCTCAGCAAATGGCTTTTTCTTTTCTCCTTGACACTATTGTGTTAAGTGAGAAGGGTATTTCATTACAAGCCATCTGTATACCATTTTAACTTTCCTCACTTTGAGGTATACATTACAGACAGCTGCACAACCCCACACCTTACCTGGAAGGAGTAGTGCATTACACCTTCATGCACAATCAACACTGAGCTCTGATTTGCTGTCAGAGTCACCAGTCACAAGAAAGCCACAGGGTGGTGACCCAAGGCCATTACATTTTAATTGCAGAAAGTAAAAATCAGTGCCTGCCATGGGGAGTTTTCCTCATTCACCATCCCAAGGACATCACTTGGGACACCAGTTTCCCAAGACCAATTTCCCTGAAGGTGACTCAAAGAGCCAAGTAGCAATTGCACACTCAGTGGCTTATATTCCAGGAGACGAACCCAGAGCTTAGAGAACCTGAATCTAGAGTAAGCACGCCTGCGCTCTGCTCAGGAGGGAGACGCTGTCCCAGGCTTCCACGGCCAGTAGGTGTAGAAACAGCCTTGAAAAGATAGTTCAAAGAAAGGCAGTCAGTGCTTTTGCTTGAAAGACGTGTAGACACACAAGAAGCCCGTGGAGAACTGGCTGTCGCCAGCAGGTTTCGGTTGGCCCTTCTTAATTTCATATGTGTAAATGCAGCCAAACGCCAACCCCAGCCTGCCCTACAATGGCCCTGAGTCTTCAAGATAGTCCTGAAATAAAAGTGATTTCTGAAAGAGGAGACTGAGGCCAGGACACAAGGAACATGGGTGTTTGAAACATAATTCTGTGCCTTGTTGGTTTGTATGCTCTTTGGCCATTTCCACCCACATTTGTTTCTGATTCTGTGGTCCTGCTCCTGTGTAACGTCAGTTATCTCATGGTTTGATTTAGGAGTTGCTTACTTCTTGGTTAAGCACTCGGCTACTAATCAAAAGATCAGTGGCTTGAACCCACCAGCAGCTCCACAGGAGAAAAGACATGGTGATCTTCCCCCATAAAGATTATAGCCTAGGAAATCCTATGGAGCAATTCTACTGTCTTATAGGGTGGCTATGAGTCAGAATTGACTCAATGGTATGCAACGACAAACTAAAATTATCCATACCACTGGCCTGTTGCAGTGCCTAGAACTGCCACCATTACAATCATTCTTTCCAGTCATGGGGTTGTCTTCAGAAGATCCCTGTACAATTTGATTTTGTTATATGGCTTTTAAAGGCAATACCATAATCCCTTCACTGCCATTAACATAGCAATATGGCTTCAATGATGCGTTCGAGTTATGGCATTGGTGAAGAATATCGAACATACCATGGACTGCCAGAAGAATGAGCAAATTAGCCTTAGGAGAAATACAACCAGAATGCTCTTTAGAAGTGAGGATGGCGAGACTTTGTCTTTCTTACTTCAGACATGTCATCAGGAAAGACCAATTGATAGAAAAGGACACCATGTTTGGTTAGCGAAAAAGAGGAAAATCCTCCATGAGATGAATTGACACAGTGACTACAACAGTGTACTAAAACATACCAGTGATCGTGAAGATGGCACAGCACCGGGCAATGTTTCCTTCTGTTATACATGAAGTCACCATGAGTTGGAACCAACTGGATGGCAACTAACAATAACAACATGGCTTCAGTAACTAGTTTTCAACTATGTTACCAGTTAGCGATTACGGTTGTCCTCTGTGCACATTATGCTGGAAAGGTAGTTTTAATGGGACTGTGGAACGGGAACAGATGAAAAATGACGAGTATTCTTGGGCCTGGGTGAGGTGCTTTCAGCAGAGTCCCTGGGGGAGAAAGGAACAGCTCCAAACCACTGGATGACAAGGCAGAGAAAAACCAAGCATCAGGAAGCCCTGAAAACCAAAAAAATGGATGGGGTGGGTGGTGGTGAAGAAGTCACTCCACAGTTTATACTGGAGCCTATCCTGCTATTTTACAGAGCCCTGGTGGTGCAGTGCTTAAGCGCTCGGCTGCTAACCAAGAGGTCAGTGGTTCAAACCCACCAGCCACTCCGTGGGAGAAAGATGTGGCAGTGGGCTTCTGTAAAGACGACAGCCTTGGAAACCCTATGGGGCAGTTCTCTGTCCTATAGGGCCACTATGAGTCGGAATCGAATCGTTGGCAATGGATTTGGTTTTGGGGTATGGGCTTAAAGAATAGAACCTAAAGTGGATTTTACGACATTCCATCTCCTCAGTTTTCCTAGACTTTTTAAAGGAGTGTAGACAGTATATTCTAAAGTGAATGCCAGTGGAAGGTTTTTCGAGCAACAACTCGGATGCGGTTGTAGTTGCTCCTTTGTCGATGATGTCACTCTTCCTTCTGGACGCCTGGCTTGGCATCACCTTCAGCCCAGACAGCACATGCTGGGCATGGGAGTGTCACCTCCTAGCCACATTCCCATGTAGATTTTTCCCCCACAGACATCTGGTGACACTGAGTATAAAACAGTGATATTTACGGTGGTATGATTAAGTTAACTTCATGGTGGGGAAAACCTGCGTATTTCATTTCCTGGCCGGCCTTTTCAGTTTGGGATTGCAACACTGCAGTGACGTGCATTTATGCCTTTCAAATGGACTGTGGTGTTGGAACATTGCGAAATTCCTGGGGAACCTTCATCTTCCTGCAACCACTGGTTTGTAAGCTGAGGCTGTACTCACTCCCTCCCAGTCAGCTCCTTGGGCCCTGCTTAACAATTCTGATTCACATTGTACATCTTTAGATGGTCCCTATGCCATGTTTTCATTCAAGTTTCACTCTTGAGGGTACAAATAAAGGACAATGAAAAAAGATTTAAAAAAGAAAAATTCTAGCTGCTTCTTTCAAGAGCAATTGAACTTAGGCTATTTCCCTATTGTTTTCCATGAAGTCTCATTTTAAAATATTAATGCGAAGAGACAAGCATTCAGGGCTAAGGACCAGTGAGCAGTAGCCATGGTAACCAGGAAGCCATTCAGGAGGAGAAAAAAAATGCAGTAAAGAGTAAGTGTTTTAATCCTGAACTTTAATCCCTTTACTTCCTGTTCTCAAAATGAAATATAAATCAGGCACCATGGAGCGCTGCAATTTTTCTCTGAAAGGGATGTTGGCCAAAGAGGATTAGTAATGGACAGACGTGTTTAAGGAATTTAATCACGCAATTTGTTGTAAAACTTTGGAGACCACAAGTGACCAGTTCCTTTGAGTGGCATCAATGAGAACAAACAAAACATACTTTGAAACTGATTAGAGCGTTGGCGCAGGGGGGGACCCCTGTTTGCGGTTATTGTTACATCATTTCAGCCTGTGGTAATGACGTGAGGAGCCAAGGACTTCAACGGTGCCCCTAGTGGGGAGGTAGAAGGTTGGGGCTGGGTGGCTCACTGGTAGAATGGAGATATTCTTTTGATCTTCAAGATACTAGGGAAAAATTAGGTCGCCTGTATGTCACATACTGCCTTTCCTTGATGTTTGGTTACTGGGGGACTTTGACAAATTCATGTGCTTTCCATCATCAATAGGATCTTGAATTCCTGAGGAAAAGCATAGGCTTTCGTTTCTGCGAGCCCTAAAACAGGACTCTCGGAAGGATGTCGTTGAGTGCCGTAAAGCCGATTTCGACTCGTAGCGACCCCGTGTGACAGCGTAGAACAGCCCCTGTATGGTTTTCTTGGCTGTGATCTTTATGGAAGCAGATTGCCAGGTCTTTCTCCCACAGAGCCACTGGCTGGGTTTGAACTGCCAACCTTTCAGTTAGCACTCAAGCGCTTAAACACTGCACCACTAGGGCTTCTGTTCTGGCAAGATTCCTGTTGTTAGCTGCCGTTGAGTTGGTTCAAATTCGTAGTGACCCGTGCACAACAGAAACTTGAAAGGAGAGACTCATTCTTTCTTGGTGTCCCTATTTTGTTCCTAAGATTTTCTTCTACATGGAGGCCTGCTGACTTGTTAGCTTCTGGTTTCGAATACCTGATTCTCTTTCTTCAAAGTCAGACCTAAGCCATGGCACCCGCACTTGCTTGAAATGTCTATTATTTGATTCTATGGTACATCTACTTTTCCTTGCTCAAGTTTAAAGGACTACTGGGGACAAGAGGGAGACATGTCTTTTTTTTTTTTTTTTAATTGAGGTTGCAAATCATTAATTTAGAGACAGATGACATCTATGTCACATTTAATTTTTTTGTAAGAATAACCATACATTATGCTTTATTCATGCTTTTTAAGAAGCTTATTTCAAATTTCCATGACTACAATTTCTTCTTTTTGTTTTTTTTTAATTGTGGTAAGGTAACAGAACATTTGCCATCTCAACACCTTTTCCCTGTGGAGTTCAGTGACAGAATACTACTTCTGTTTATCATACCATGCGGCCATCACCATTCATGATTTCCAGTTGTTTCCTTGAGACATTTCTTTTTGTTGTTGTTGTTCTTTTTTCTTTTTCTTTTTATTGTGCTTTAAGTGAAAGTTTACAAATCAAGTCAGTCTCTCATACAAAAATTTATATACACCTTGCTATATGCTCCTAATTGCTCTCCCCCGATGAGGCAGCCCGCTCCTTCCCTCCACTCTCTCTTTTCGTGTACATTCCGCCAGCTTTTAACCCCCTCTTCCCTCTCATCTCCCTGCCAGATAGGAGGTGCCAACATAGTCTCAAGCGTCTACTTGATCCAAGAACCTCATTCTTCACCAGAATCTTTTTCTATCCCATTGTCCAGTCCAATCCCTGTCTGAAGAGTTGGCTTTGGGAATGGCTCCTGTCCTGGGCTAACAGACGGTCTGGGGGCCATGACCACCAGGGTCCTTCTAGTCTCAGTCAGACCATTAAGTCTGGTCTTTTTACAAGAATTTGGGGTCTGCATCCCACTGCTACCCTGCTCCCTCAGGGATTCTCTGTTGTGTTCCCTGTCAGGGCAGTCATCGGTTATAGCCAGGCACCATCTAGTTCTTCTGGTCTCAGGATGATGTAGTCTGTGGTTCATGTGGCCCTTTCTGTCTCTTGGGCTCGTAATTACCTTGTGTCCTTGGTGTTCCTCATTCTCCTTTGGTCCAGGTGTGTTGAGACCAATTGCTGCATCTTAGATGGCCGCTTGCTAGCGTTTAAGACCCCAGACGCCAGTCTCCAAAGTCGGATGCAGGATGTTTTCTTAATAGATTTTATTATGCCAATTGACTTAGATGTCTCCTGAAACCATGGTCCCCAAAGCCCTGTCCCTGCTACACTGGCCTTCGAAGCATTCAGTTTATTCAGGAAACTTCTTTGCTTTTGGTTTACTCCAATTGTGCTGACCTCCCCTGTATTGTGTGCTGTCTTTCCCTTCACCTAAAATAGTTCTTATCTACTATCTAATTAGTGAAAAACCCCTCCTTCCCCCTTACTCCCTCCCTCCCCCCTGTCGTAACCATCAAAGAATATTTTCTTCTCTGTTTAAACTATTTCTTGAGTTCTTATAATAGTGGTCTTATACAATATTTGTCCTTTTGCAACTGACTAATTTCACTCAGCATAATGCCTTCCAGATTTCTCCGTGTTATGAAATGTTTCATGGATTCATCATTGTTCTTCATCGATGCATAGTATTCCACTGTGTGAATATACCATAATTTATTTATCCATTCATCCGTTGATGGGCACCTGAGATATTTCTTTTAATGGCACTTTTTCTTCCCTCAGTGTGTGCGTTTGTGTGTATACATCCCTGGGTGATAAAAACAGTTAATGCTCTCAGCTACCAAAAACTGAAGGCTTGGCAGTTTGAGTCCACCCGGAGACTTGTTTTTGTTGTTGTGTGCTGTCAAGTCGATTCTGACTCATAGTGACCTATATGACAGAGTTAAAGTGCCCCATAGGATTTCCTAGGCTGTAATCTTTATGGGAACAGACTGCCAGGTCTTTTCTACTGTGGAGCCACTGGCAAGTTCCAACTACAAACTTTTTGGTTAGCAGCCAAGCACTTAACCATTTTGCCACCAGGGCTTGGAAGAAAGTCCAGGTGATCTACTTCTGAAAAACCAGCCATTAAAAATCCTCTGGAGCGCAATTCAACTGTGATACGCATGGGGTTGCCACATGTTGGAGGGAACTCGACGCCAACTGGTTTTAATATATATTTCCACGATAAATTTATTGTTATGGACTAAAAGTTACCAGAGCACAGGGCTCTCTGCAGAGATCTGAAGTCATTACAACTTGTACTAGCTTCCTGCAGTGTCAGAATGTGAAATTAATTCCAATAATAGCATCTTCCCAAAGGGGTGCTGATAATTATGACAGACAGGCAACACGAGGCCCGGAGCATCTGAGAGTGGAGTTAGACGCAGCAGACCGCTGGGCGTGGAGCTCCTCGACCCTGAGAACAAAAGCAGGCATGCTAAGACATGCAGATGGCGAGACATCTGGGGAAGAAAAATAGCATCGTGTTCTCCAGCTCAGAGGACAACATGCAGAGTTGGCGACACCTGTTTCTGCTTCCTTATCTTGACCTGGTCTCTGCTCTCCATATTCTGTCAGAGCCAGCAAGACTCCTGTGGTCTAGGACAGTGCTCCTGACGTACAGCCTGGGCACTGTGAGTGGCCACTGGCAGCCCTCATCTGCCCCACTGTTCTCATGGGTTTTTAGTTTTTGAGTTTGGATTTCTAGATAAGGTTAATTTTCTTTGGGAAGTGGGATGAGTTCTAGGGGATGGGTAAGAGGAAAGATCAAGAGATGCCAGCGTCCAAAGGAGGTTGTTGTTGGGTACTGTCAAGTCGATTCTGACTCATAGCAACCCCCTATGACACAGTAGAACTTCCCCACAGGGTTTCCTAGGCTATAATCTTTACGGGAGCAGATCTCTGAGTCTTTCTTCCACAGAGCTGCTAGGTGAGCTCCAATTGCCAGCCAGCCTTTTGGTTAGCAGCTAAGCACTTAACCACTGCACCACCAGGGCTTCATATCCAAAGTATAAATAATAGATTCTAAACTTGAAAAAGAGGAAGGCCCTCAGCGAGCTGGATTGACACAGTGGCTGCTACCATGGCCTTAAGCATAGCAAAGATTGTGAGGATGGCGCAGGACCGGATGGCGTTTTGTTCTGTTGTACACAGGGTTGCTGTGAATTGGAACCGACTCAACGGTCCGTAACAACTGCAACAACAACAAACTTGAAAATGACTTTGGCAGAGGCTGCACAGACTGCAGGAAATATGTAGAAGATTCTGTTCCCTACCTCAGGCTTCACCCTCAGGAACATCTCTGAACCTCTTTTCTGATAAACCAGGAGAACAGCTTCATTTCAACAAGGTGTCAAATAGGTCACGTGGCTCAGGCACCACTCTAGTTAAGAGATACCGTCTGATATGGATTGAATTCATCCCCCCCAAAACAGGGTTTTTTTGTTATGTTAATGAGGACATACCAGAGTAGGGTGGGTCCTAACCCTAATCCCTTCCGAATGGTGTCTTATAAAAAGCAGAGCAGACAGAGGGACACACACAGAGGGGGAAGACAGATGCTAAGAGGTGCTCAACCCCTAGGATGTTGAACAAGGAAGGACTGTCCCCTAGAACCCACCCCCTGATTAGTACTTCCAGCCTCCAAAAATCCCTTGGTGGTGTAAGTGGTTAAACACCCATCTACTAACCAAAAGGGTGGCAATTCAAATCCACCCAGAAGTGCTCCGAAGGAAGACCTGGTGATCTACGTCTGAAAAATCAGCCATTGAAAACCCCGTGGAGCGCAGTCCTACTCTGAGACACATGGGCTCACCGTGAGTCAGGGTCAACTCCACGGCCACTGGTTCAAGCCCCAAACTGTGAGATGATAAATCCATCTTCCTTAAAGTCACTGATTTGTGGTAGCTTTTGTTATAGCAGCACTAGGTAACTAAGACGCCATCTTTGTCAAGAGGAGGAAAATGGCTTTCAGCAACATGCTTCTATGCATTGAAAAAAATACCACCACTGGCCAGTTCTCATTTTGTGATATTTCCTCAGGGAAAAGAGGTTCTGGTGCGGTATTAAAGACACTTTGCGGAGTCCCGTCGGCTCAGTGGTTAAGACTTTGACTGCTAACCAAAAGGTCAGCAGTTTCAATTCACCAGGTGCTCCTTGGAAACCCTGTGGGGCAGTTCTTTCTACTCTGTCCTCTAAGGTCCCTATGAGTCGGAATCGACTCTACAACAGCAGATCTAGGGGAACAGTGACAGATAGACCAAGGCTGTGGGCTGGTCACCTCTTCAACCAGGAGGCAGAGGATGGGGTTCTCTTCTGGTCAACAGTGCGGGTGGAGTATGTGTGTCCAGACCCACCTACTCAGCTTGAAAAGTCTCGTTCCCATTATCGAATACGTGCATGTTTAAAAGCAAGGTAGGAAGTTGGATGTCTTCCCAGCCCTTCAGATGAAAGAGAGAGACAAAGTAGAAATGTAATCAATTAGCATTTCCTATTGGAAGGATTGGTTTCTTGTAGGTTTATTGGAAGGATTGCTCATTCACGCATTCCAGGAGGTGATATGTAAATGAGAATAGCATTATCTAGTGAAATTTAGCATTAATGGAGACTGGGTGTTATAAGGAAATAAACCTCCCGACTGTCTTTATTTTATATATATGTATAAGTGTATATATCTCTCCGTTAAGATTTCACTTGGTTATTTCCTGTTGTATTCTTAATTGATAATTTAGGCACATTTAAACTGCCTTGCCCTTTCTTTCATTGTATCACACAAAGACGTTGTTTCATTTTTCCTTGGGGGTTGCCTACAGGTTAAGCTTGGATTGGTGAGCCCTTAGCAGCTGTTTGTTCGGTTGCTATTCATTCATTAATTCATCCCTTCGTTCCCCAGACATTTACTGAGTACCTTTCATGTGAGGAGAAATGCTGTTCTAGGTTTCATGATGAAGACAGACGAGTTCTTTTTATGGTTTTCATTGTAGTGAAATGTACATACCAACACATTTGCCATTTGAGCCATATTACGTGTACAATTCAGTGACTTTAATTACATGTACCATGTTGTGCCACGATTACTACTGTCCTTTTCCAAAGTTTTTAAACATCCTTTACAGAAACCCCTTAAGCAATACCGCCCTATTTCTACCTCCCACCCGCCCCATAACCGCTAACAAACTTTCGTTTCTGTGCATTTGCGTAGTCTAGATATTTCCTAGAAGTGAGATCATACAACATTTGTCCTTTGGTATCTGACTTATTTCACTCAGCCTAATGTTTTCAGCATTGCTCCGTGTTGTAGCGTGCTTCAGAACTTCAGTTCTCTGTATGCCTGAATAACTTCCGTGTAAGACATGGGTTCTGTTTATAAAGAGCTTTGTTGTCGTCTGTCTCTCTCTCACGCACACACACAAACACAAGCACACACATATATAGAGTTTATAAATAACTATTATACAACGTAGGTCCCTGGGTACTGCAAGCAGTTTGTGATTAGCTGCTAACCTAAAGGTTGGCAATTCAAAACCACCCAGTGGCACCACAGAAGAAAGGCCTGGCAATCTACTTCTATAAAGCTTACAGCCAGGAAAACCCTATGGATCAATTCTACTCTGTAATACACGGGGTTGCCATGGGCCGGAATGGACTTGATGGCAATGGGTTTTACACAATGTAGAAAACCAGACGTGCCATCACAGCCACAAGCAAGTTCCTGTTGAAAGGAAAAAAGATAGAATTGACTTTTGACTGGAGAGGGCTGGGAAAGCTTCCAGGAAGGGGTGACATTTGAACAGAATTGTGGAGACTGTGCGGAATATACTGTCGATATGCAGGGTCTGGAGAAGAGGGCCAGACGAGGGAGACCATGGCCGGGAGTCCAGCGTGAGACGCAGGAAAGATGTGGACAAGGATTGCGGGGAAGAGCATCTTGACTGTAAGACAGGAAGCCATGCGGCATAAAGCCACAAAGGCGGGTGAGAGCTAGCTTGTTAGAGCCCTTGAGTTCAGGCTTCTAGGTAACGTTTGGAGGGTGAGTCAGTAAACAGGTGACATTGTCAAGATGTTGTTGTGGTTGTGTGCCATTGAGTCGATTCTGGCTCATAGTGACCCCGTGTAACAGGATAGAACTCCGCCTGGTGGGGTTTTCTTGGCCGTGATCTTTACAGGAGCAGATCACCCGGTCTTTCTTCCTTGGAGCTACTGGGCGAGTTCAAACCACCAACCTTACGGTTAGCAGCCCAGGGCTTAACTGTTTGTGCCACGTGGGCTCCATGTCAAAGGTGGACTTGAGGAAGATTAAAGTGACTGCTGAGAGGAGGATGGACTAGAGAGCAGAAACCAAGTGCTTGTCATTGAAACAACAGCTTAGGGGTTTTTTGGAAGTAGGCAGTTTTAAAATTCTGCAAACACACAGGTACATTAAAATTAGCCTGAAATCTTTTTCAGTCAATCTCTTTTCATTAAATGGAAGAAAAAAATGAGACCTACTGCCGTCTGCTGTGAGTCTCACCCCACACATCCTAAACCATAGCACAGGCACGGGCTATAATCAGAAATCTATTCAAGGAGAGACAAGACAAAGCTGGTAAGATGGATGGGGAAAGTAATCGCTAGATAGCTGACTGCTTTAATTAAACCATGGAAGTATTCGAATAGAGAGAAAAACTGTACACTTGAGTGGACAGGATGGGATGTGTGTGGTCACATCCCACAGTGAGCTGGTGTCAGGAGCCTGGCTGGCTCAGCAGATAAGAGCTGAGCTCGGCTCCTAACCCAAAGGGCGGCAGTTTGAATCCATCAGCCATTCCTTGGAAACATTATGGGGCAGTTCTGCTCTATCCTGTATGAGTCAGAATCAACTTGATGGCAATGGGTTTGATTTTTTTTTTTTTTTTTTTTGGTTTTATGATGAAAATAAACCGTTTGTCTTGCTTTATGTTTTTACCACTCTCTAACTGGGCCTCACAGGGTGAAGGAGAATTTTTTTTTGTTTTAATTGTACTTTAGATGAAGGTTTACAGAACAGAATAGCTTCTCGTTAAACAGTACACATACTGTTTTATGACATCGGTTAACAACCCCACAACATGTCAACACTCTCCCTTCTCGACCTTGGGTTCCCTCTTACCAGCTTTCCTGTCCCCTCCTGCCTTCTAGTCCTTGCCCCTAGGCTCGTGTGCACCTTTAGTCTCATTTTGTTTTTATGGGCCTGTCTAATCTTTGGCTGAAGGTTAAACCTCAGGAGTGACTTCATTACTGAGCTGTAAGGGTGTCCGGTGGCCATACGATTCGGGGTTTCTTCAGTCTCTGTCAGACCAGTAAGTGTGTTCTTTTTCTGTGGGTTAGAATTTTGTTCTACATTTTTCTTTAACTCTGTCTGGGACCCTCTATTGTGATCCCTGTCAGAGCAGTCAGTGGTGGTAGCCGGGCAGCATCTAGTTGTACTGGACTTAGTCTGGTGGAAGCCGTGATAGTTGTGTTCCATTAGTCGAGAGAACTAACGCTCTTGTGTATTAGTTTTCTTCATTCTCTCTTGCCCCCGAAGGGGTAAGACTGGTGGAGTATCTTAGGTGGCTACTCACAAGCTTTTGAGACCCAGATACTACTCACTGCAGTGGAATGTAGAACATTTTCTCTACAAACTATGGTATGCCAGTTGAGCTAGATGTTCCCTGAGACCATGGTCCCCACAGCCCTCAGCCAGTAATTCGGTCCCTCAGGGAGTTTAGAGGCTTCCATGGCCTTGCCTTGTACAAGTTGTGCTGGCTTCCCCAGTATTGTGTACTGTCTTACCCTTCACCAAAGTTACCACTTATCTACTGTGTATTTAGTGCTTCTCCATCCCCACACCTCCCCTCCGTCTTAACCATCAAAGATTGTTTCTTTACCTTTTCATGAGTTTTTACAGTAGTGGTCTCATACAATATTTGTTGTTTTGTGATTGACTTATTTCACTCAGCATAATGCCCTCCAGATTCATCCATGTTGTGAGATGCTTTGCAGATTTATCATTGTTCTTATCATTGCTTAGTACTCCAATGTGTGTATGTACCATAGTTTGTTTATCCATTCACCTGTTGATGGGCATCTAGGTTGTTTCCATTTTTTGCTATCATGAACAATGCTGCAGTGAACATGGGTGTGCATATGTCTATTCGTTTGATAGGTCTTACTTCTCTAGGATATATTCCTAGGAGTGGGATCGCTGGATCATATGGTATTTCTATTTCTAGCTATTTAAGAAATAGTTGTATCATTTTGTGTTCCCACCAGCAGTGCATAAGAGTTCCAATCCATTCGAAGCCTCTCCAGCATTTATTTCCTGTTTTTTTGATTCATGCCAGTAATGTTGGGGTGAGATGTTATTTCACTGTGGTTTTGATTTGCATTTCTCTAATGGCTAGTGATTGTGTTTTCCTCATGTTTCTGTTAGCCACCTGAATGTCTTCTTTAGTGAACTGTCTGTTCATATCCTTTGCCTACTTTTTAATTCGTTGTACCATTTTGCATTCCCACCATTAATGCATAAGAGTTCCAAACTCCCCACCGCCTCTCCAACATTTCTTATTTTCTGTTTTTTTTTTTTGATTCGTGCCAGTAATACCAGGGTGAGATGGTATCACCTTGTGGTTTTGATAGCTAGTGATCACAAGCATTTCCTCATGTGTCTGTTAGCCTCTTAAATGTCTTCTGTGGTGAAGCGTCTGTTCATTTCCTTTACCCATTTTTTAATTGGATTATTTGTCTTTTTGTTGTAGAGGTGTAAGATATTTCTGTGGATTTTAGAGATTAGCCCTTTGTTGAATTTGTAATAGCCAAAAATTTTTTCCCAGTCTATAGATTCTCTTTTTACTCCTTTGGGGAAGTCTTTTGATGAGCCTGTTTACTTTTTAGAACATCCCCGTTATCTAGCTTACCTTCTGGAGTTTGTGTGTTGGTAGTTATGGTTTGTATCCTGTTAATGCCATGTATTAGGGCCTCTAGAGTTGATCCTATTTTTTCTCCTATGATCTTTATAGTTTTTGGTTTTAAATTTAGGTCTTTGATCCATTTTGAATTAGTTTTTGTGTATGGTATGACGTATGGGTCCTGTTTCATTTTTTTGCAGATGGACATCCAATTTTGCCTGCACCATTTGTTAAAAAGACTATTTTTTCCCATCTGATGGACTTTGGGAACTTGTTGAAGTTCAGGTGGCAGTAGGTGAATAGATTTACATCTGGGTTCTCAGTTCTGTTCCATTGGTCATTGTGTCTGTTGTTGTACCAGTACCAGGCTGTTTTGACTACCATAGCTGTATAGTAAGTTCTAAGGTCAAGTAGTGCGTGTCCTCCTACTTTATTCTTGTTCTTCAGTAGTGCTTTGTTTATCCGGGACTTCTTCCCTTTCCCTATAAAGTTAATGATTAGTTCTTCATCTCTTTAGAGAATGTTGTTGGTATTTGGATTGGGATTGCATTGCATTTGTAGATTGATTTGAGTAGAATTGTTATTTTCACAATGTTGAGTCTACCAATCCATGAGCATGGTATGTTTTTCCATTTATGTAGGTCTGTTTTGGTTTCTTGCAGTAGTGTTTTGTATTTTTCTTTGCATAGGTCTTTTACATCCCTGGTTAGATTTATTCCTAAGTATTTTATTTTTTTAGTGACTATTATAAACAGTATTGTTTTTCTGATTTCCTTTTCATCATTCACTTTAGTGGTGTGTAGGAATCCAAATGATTTTTGTATGTTTATCTTGTATCTAGTTACTCTGCCGAATCTATTAATTTTAGTAGTTTTCTTGTGGAGTCTTGGATTTTCTATGTATAGTATCATATCATCCACAAATAAGAACAGTTTAGCTTCTTCATTACCAGTTTGGATACCCTTTATTTCTTTTTCTTGCCTTATTGCTCTAGCTAGGACTTCCGGCACAATATTAAATAGGAGTGGTGGTAAAGGGCATCCTTGTCTTGTTCCTGTTCTCAAGGGGAATGTTTTCAGCCTCTCTCCATTAAGAAATGTTGGACGTTGGTTTTGTATAGATGCCCTTTATTAGATTGAGGAATTTCCCTTCTGTGCCTATTTTATTGAGTTTTTTTTTTTTTTAATCAGAGATGAGTGTTGGACTTTGTTGAATGCCTATTCTACATTGATTGAGATGATCATATGATTCTTTTCTTCTGTTTATGTAGTGGATTTCATTGATCGATTTTCTAATGTTGAGCCATCCTTGCATACATGATATGAATCCTACTTAGTTGTGTTGTATTATTTTTTGATATAATGCTGAATTCTATTCGCTAGAATTTGTTGAGAATTTTTGTATCTATATTCATGAGAGAGATTGGTCTGTAATTTTCTTTTTTTCTGGTGTCTTGCGTGGCTTTGGTATCAGGGTTATGCTGGCTTCATAGAATGAATTCGGAAGTATCACTTTGTTTTCTATGTTCTGAAATAGTTTGAGTAGTATTGGTGTAAGCTCTTCTCTGAATGTTTAATAGAATTCTCCAGTGAAGCCATCTGAGCCACGGCTTTTTTTGTTGTTGTTGTTGGGAGGTTTTTTTTTTATTATCTTTTCAATCTCTTATTATGGGTCCATTCAGATTTTCAATATCATTTTGTGTTAGTTCAGGTAGGTAGTGTGTTTCTAGAAATTTGTTCATTTCCTCTAGGTTTTCAAATTTGTTGGAGTCTAGTTTTATATAAAACTCTGCTATGATCCTTTTTATTTCAGTTGAGTCTGTTGTAATGTCCCCATTTCATTCCTTATTTGGGATATTTGCATCCTCTACTGTTTCTCTTTTGTCAACTTGACCAGTGGTTTGTCTATTTTGTTGATCCTTTCAAAGAACCAACTTCTGGTTTTGTTGATTCTATTGTTTTTCTATTCTCTGTTTCATTTATTTCTGCTCTAATCTTTGTTATTTCCTTTTCTTCTGGTGGCTGTGGGCTTCTTTTGCTGTTCTATTTCAATTTGTTTGAGTTACGTAGCTAATGTTTTGATGATATCCTTTTCTTCTTTTTTGATGTGTGCATCTATTGCTATAAATTGACCTCTCAGCACTGCTCTTGCTGTGTCCCAGAGGTTTTGGTGTGATGTGTTTTCATTTTCATTTGATTCTAGGAATTTTTTTATTCCATCTTTGATTTCTTCTATTGCCCAGTGGTTTTTCAGCTGGGTGTTATTCAGTGTCCATATAATTGATTTTTTTTTTTTCCTTACTCTTCCTGTTGTTAATTTCTGCTTTGATGGCATTGTGGTCAGAGAAGATACTTTGTATTATCTCAGTGTTTTGGATTTTGTTGAAGGTTGCATTGTGGCCATTAGTGGTCTATTCTGGAGAAAGTTCCATGAGCATTGGAAAAGAATGTGTACTTTTGCAGCTGTTGGGTGGAGTGTTCTGTATGTATCTGTGAGTTCAAGTTGGCTGATTGTGTCCTTTAGATCTTCTGTGTCTTTGTTGAGTTTCTTTCTAGATGTTCTGCTCTTTACCAAGAGTGATATGTTGAAGTCTCCTACTATTATTGTGGAACTGTCAATTTCTCTCTTCAATGCCGTTAGAGTTTGTTTTATGTACTTTGGAGCCCTGCCATTGGGTGCATAGATGTTTATTATGATTATGTCTTCATGATGGATCATCCCTTTAATCATTATATGGTGCCCTTCTTTGTCTTTTATGGTGGATTTTGATTTAAAGTCTGTTTTATCTGAGATTAGTATTGCCACTCCTGCTTTTTTTTTTTTTTTTTGGTAGCTGTTTGCTTGATATATTTTTTCCATCCTTTTATTTTTAATAAATTTACATCTTTGTTTCTAAGGTGTGTCTCTTTATAGACAGCATATTTATGGATCCTGTTTTTTAATCCATTCTGTCACTTTCTGTCTCTTTATGGGTGCATTTAGGCCATTTATGTTTCATGTAATTATTGATATGTGTGAGTTTATTGCTGTCATTTTGTAGTGCTTTTTTTTGTGGTGCTGAAGTTTTCTTTGTTCCTCTTACTCTCCTCTGCGGAATTCCTTTTGTCGGTGGATTTTTTTCTTTTGTTTTTGTAGATTTTGTTTTTTACTGAGACTTAATGTTTTTCGTCTTTATTTTGGTGAGTAAGTTTGTTAACTTCCTTTGTGGTTACCTTGAAATTTACCTTTATCTTCCTAGGTTTGAACCAGTCTATTATTACTTGGTATTGCCTTGCCTTCCTCTCCATTAGAAGTTCTATACCTACACCATTCATTCCTCTTTATTGTTCTTACATTGTTATCATTTACAGATTAACCTTTCTGGTTCCCTGTTGTAAATCTTTTGGTTTTGAATAGTCCTTGAGAGTTCATTTCCTTGGTTGGTATCTGGCTGGTGCTATCTTGCATCCTAGATTCAGACTGTCATCTGATGTTGTTTGTTTTCAAACCGAAGGACTCAATTTAATAATTCTTGTAAATTTTGTTTGGTTTTTACATATTCTCTTAATTTCTGTAAATGTCCTAATTTCACCATCATATGTGAACGAGAGTTTTGCAGGATATGTTATTCGTGGTTGGCAATTTTTTTCATTCAAGGTTTTATGCATGTCATCCCCTTGTCTTCTTGCCTGCATGGTTTCTGCTGAGTAATCAGAGCTTAGTCTTATTGTTCACCTCTGTATGTGACTTTTTGTTTTACTTGAGCTGCTGTCAGTATTCTTTCTTTGTCCTTGGTTTTAGCAAGTGTGATTATGATAAGCCTTGGTGATTTTCTTTTGGGGCCTATCCTACATGGGATTCATCGAGCTTCTTGCATGGTCACCTTTTCATCTTTCATGATATTGGGGAAGTTTTCTGTCAGCAATTCTTTGATGATTCTCTCTGTGTTTTCTGTTTTCTTCCCCTGTTCTGGAACTCTGATCACTGGAATATTTTTGCTTTTGATTGTATCCCATATCATTCTCAGGGTTTCATCATTTTTCTTCATTCTTTTTTTCTGATTTTTCCTCACACAAAGTGGTGTCCAAAGATTTGTGTTCAATTTCGCTGATCCTGTGTTCCACTGTTTCAGCCCTGCTCCTCAGACCTTCTATGACACTGTTCATTTCTGAAATCTTATTGTTTATCTTTTGGGTTTCTAATTGTTTTTGTATGATTTCTAGTTGTGAATTTACTTTGATATTTTTTTCCTGTATTGTTTTCCTGAATTCTTCCATTGTTTTGTCTGTATTTTCCATTAATTTGTCTGCCTTTTCCATGAATTTGTCTATTTTTTCCTCACTTTTGTCTGCTTTTTGTGAAGGGGGATGTTTTTAATGGCAATGTGGAATCCCTGAGTAGAGTAAACAGTTAATGGACTTGACTGCTGTCATGGATTGAATTATGTCCTCCAAAAAAAAAAATGTGTGTATCAATTTGGCTGGGCCATGATTCCTGGTATTGTGTGATTTTTCCTTTATAAATCCTGCCTCTATGATGTTATTGAGGGGGGATGGGCAGCAGTTGTGTTAGTGAGGCAGGACTCAATCTGCAAGATTGAATTGTGCCTTGAGGCAATCTCTTTTAAGATATAAAAGAGAGAAGCAAGCAGAGAGACAGGGAGCCCTCATACCACCAAGAAAGCAGTGCTGGGAGCAGAGCTCATCCTTTGGACTCAGGGTCCCTGCATGGAGAAGCTTCTAGTCTGGGGGATGATTGATGAGAAGGCCGACAGAGAGAGAAAGCCTTACCCTGGAACTGATGTCCTGAATTTGGACTTTTAGCCTACTTTTTTTTTTTTAGTGTGAGGAAATAAACTTCTCTTTGTTAAAGCCATCCACTTGTGGTATTTCTGTTATAGCAGCACTAGATGACTAAGACAGCTGCTAACTGAAAAGTTGGTGGTTCAAGTCCACCTTGAGGCACCTCAGATGAAGGGCTTGGCAATCAGTTTCTGAAAAATCAGCCACTGAAAACACTATGGAGCACAGTTCTTTTCTGACACACACAGGATCACCGTGAGTCGGAATTGACTTCGTGGCAGTTTTTTGGTTTGGTTTGGGTGAAATTAGGAAATTCCTTATTAATAGTTCTCTGTCTTAAAAAAGAGCCTATCCTTCATTTTAATGTTTTGCTTTTGAGATGTTCCTCTGGATGAGGTGTGAATCCATCTTTGACGGTCTCTACTGTTTAACATTTTCCAGCCAGAAAAAAAAAAAAAGTAAGATTCTTGATGTCAGCTTTAAGATAATATTGACTTAGGAGGAAAATGGTGTTTTTACAAATGTAACAATAAAAAAAAAATCCAAGCTGCGTGCCTTTCTGATTCCAACATCCTTTCAGACCTCAGCTCCTCTCCTCTGTCCAAGATAGCTAGATCGTGGTACAGATTCTGCTACCTGGAACATCTAGATGAAGTATTAACATCTCCAAAATGTATGGAAAATGTTTTGTTGTTGATTTTGGTTTCTAATACATTTTGGACCGTTTTTTGTGAAAGCTAGCTACATTCTTCTGAAATAGAGAAGCTAGCTGCATTCTTCTGAAATAGAGAAGTTAGCTGCATTCTTCTGAAATAGAGAACCTGGTTGCATTCTTCTGAAATAGAGAAGCTAGCTGCATTCTTCTGAAATAAAGTCATTCCAGGGTGATACTCAGCCATGAAAATTGTACTAGTGTCGTAACTAGGACACTGTCTGGCCCTGGACCTCTATTTCTGATGCTAAAAAGGGCCCAGTTTGTTACTCAAAGGTGTTACTCCTAATGAGCATAATAGTCTACTTTTTAAGCAAGAAAAAATTCTCTATGTACTATGCTAGCCACTTTGTTTAGGGCGCTTCACGTAACCCTGCAATAACCTTACAGAGCTGGTGCTATCACCTTGGTTGAACAGAAGAAGGTACTGAAGGCTTGAGAATTCAATATCTTGCCAAAGGCTACCTAGTCATAGGTGGTGGAACTGGGATTTGAACTTGTATCTACTTGACCCCAAAGTCCTCATTTTTTTTTGTCCTTTATCATGTTGCCACACTATAATATGGAAAAGGAAGAGGTTGATAAAAGAGAGGGAAAAACATCTAAAACAGGATGGGAGGAAAAAGAAAAGTGCTTGTTAGTGGGATTAAAATGCTTCCACACTGGGTATTAATGAAAAAAAATAATAGAAATAATAGTTAACGTGAGTTGAACATTGACTATATGCCATGTATTGGTGAAATACCTTATTATTTCATGTTATCCCTGCCAACAACCTTATAAATTGGGTGTCTTTATTATCCTCAGTTCGCATAGGATACTGTGCTAAAGAGATGTTAAACAGCATGTTCATGGTGGCCTCACAGTTTTTAAGTAAGGATACAAAAGTTCAAATCCAGATAACCTGGGTCCAGATTCCATGCTCTTATCTTTTATGACCCATATCTTGGATGAGCTTTTATTTAAGTGTTATTGATGGCTCCGTGTTGATAGGGTGTGGGCAATTTTTCAGAAATAACTCACTCTTGGGCAGAGATTTAGTGTCATCTTTGTTGTTGCTGGCTACCATTAAGTCGATTCCAACTTATGGCAATTCATGTGACAGAGTAGAACTGCCCCATAGGATTTTCTAGGCTGTAAATTGGTTTAAACTTTATAGAAACAGATCACCAGGTCTCCCTCCCATGGAGCTGCTGGGTGGGCTCGAACTGCCAACCTTTTAGTTAGCAGCCAAGCCCTTAACCATTTACACCACCAGCGCTCCTTAGCATCAGGTTTAGTGCTGGAGAATATTTATACTCGTTGCCGTGGAGTTGACTCTGACTCATAGTGACCCTTTAGGAATTCCCCATAGGGTTTCCAGTGCCGTAATCTTAACGGAAACAGACCGCCACACCTTTCTCCCCTGGGAAAACATGTACATCTAATATGTATTCTGAAGGGGGAATATGGTAGCCTTCTAAGTGAGTCACGTGAAGTCTACCCAAGAAGAGGTTCTGTGCCACCAAATGAAGAAGCTCACTTTAAGAAGTTAGCTTCTGACTTTAAAAGGCTGTCAGAAATAAAGAGCAGCACGTATGAAAAAAGATGCAGGGATTTTGTTTCATGACAGGTTTCATTTGAGCCCCACTGGAAAAAAACTCCATGAGGGCAGGGAATTCAGTTGCCTTGTGCATCGTGTTGTATTCTAGACCTAGCGCAAATTCAGGCACATGGTAACTGCTCAATAAATACGTGTGGACTAAATGAATGAGTGAGTGAATGAAGAGTGTAACATGAATTTTTAAAAGCTGTTGACTCTTCTAGACTGTATTAGTAGAGGTAGAAAGTCTAGAACAAAGGGATGTGTTAGTTCTTTTGTACTCTGTCCTGGTCTCACTGTATGCATATTTGGATACCATTGACCCATAGACCACTGAGGTTTAGCATTGAGACTAACTGGGAAGGAGAATGGAGTAATACACTATTGGAGAGCAGGGAGCCGGCATTTTATTAGTGACTTCTGTGTGCCAAGCATGGTGTTAACTGCTTTCTGTGTCTTAGGTCATTTAGTTCTCAAAGCAGCTAAGATAGCTCAGTGGTTGCTGTTATTGTTAGCTGCCATCAGGTTGGACGCCCAGCTCGTGGCCGCCCCGTCCATGCTCAACGGGATCAGACTGTTGCGGTCCACAGGGTTTTCACTGACTGATTTTTGGGAAGCAGACCACCAGGATTTTCTCCTAGTCTGTCTGAAACCTGTTCTGCATCATAACAACACTCAAGTCTCCAGTGACAGACAGGTGGTGGCTACATTTGAGATACGTTAGCCGGAAATCGTGCCCCGGGTCTCCTGCATGGAAGGCGAGAATTCTACCACTGGGCCTAGATAAATGTTATTAGCCCCATTTTGCAGATGGGAAACTACTCTTAGGCAAGCGAATAAACCTGCCCAGGGTCACACAGTAGTTGAACCCTAGTTTATCAAACTAAAAGCCACAAGCTATTTCTATGTATGTCTTTTCGTGACTATGTAAGAAACTAAAGCTGTTCAGCCTGGAAAAGTAACTGCTGTTGAAGAAGCTAAACCACAGCCTCCTGTAAGGCTAGGACACTACGATGTTTGGAGGCTTTTCAGATATTAAAAGGACTATAAAGCAGTCTTGTGAGCAAAGTCATTCTGCGTGGTCTGGCGTAGGAATAGAGCCCAGTGCGTGGAAATTACAGGGCCAGATCAATTTAAGGCAAAACTTTCTCATGATTAGGCCTAGTTAACCAAGGAGGGTGCTCAGTTATAAAGCAGTGTGTTCCCCGTCTCCCTGTCACCAACGGGATTTAGACAGAGGCCGAGCTGCCACCACTTGTCAAGAATGGGATAACACTGTGCAGTTCAATTCCGTAAATTTAAAATTAAATTAATTGAAATTAAATAAGTAATTAAATAAAATTCAGTGTCCAGTTCCTCAGTTGCACCAGCCACCTTTCAAGTGCTTATTAATCACATGTGCCGGGTGGCTGACAGAGCTTTTCCACCATCACAGTTCTGCTGGACACCATTGCTGTGGAGTTGGCCTGTAGGATTCTTGGGCCCTAGTTCCTTTTTGGAAATCCTGGTGGTGTAGTGGTTAAGTGCTAAGGCTGCTAACTAAAAGGTCGGCAGCGCGAATCCACCAGGTGCTCCTTAGAAACCCTGTGGGGCAGTCCTACTCTGTCCTAGAAAGCTGCTATGAGTCGGAATCAACTTAACGGCAGTGGGTTTGTTTGTTTGTTTGTTTGTTTTTCCAGTTCCTTTTCGGAAACCCTGGTGGCGTAGTGGTTAAGAGCTATGGCTGCTAACTAAAAGGCTGGCAGTTAGAATCCACCAGGCATTCCTTGGAAACCCTATGGGGCACTGCTGCTCTGTCCTTTAGCATCACTGTGAGTCGGAATTGACTTGACGGCAATGGGTTTTTTGGGTTTAGTTCCTTTTATTCTGAAATTCTGTGCCTCAGTGAATAGTTCCCATCAATTACCATTTTTGACTAAAGAACCAGTAGTTTTTTAGTGTCTACGTTGTTATTGTTAGCTGCCCTCAAGTTGGCCCCCATGCACAATGGGACAAAACAGCGACTAGTCCTGCGCCATCCCCGTGATGACCTGTGGCTCAGACTGTTGTGATCCAGAGGGTTTTCACCAGCTGATTTTCAGAAGTAGATCACCAGGCCTTACTTTGTAGCCCATTTCAGTCTGGAAACTCCACTGAGCAACACAGTAACTGGCAAGGCTCCACACACAGGTGGGTAGGTAGTGGCTGCTCACGAGATTCATTGGCTGGGAATCAAACCTGGGTCTCCTTATAGAAGGTGAGAATTCTATCACGGAGCCACCAATGCCTCCTGTTTGCATTTCTCTTATTGAGATATGTATATACACACCCTGGCATGATTACCATCCCAGGTATTTTAGTATATTCATTAGTTAATCAGCTGTAGATAAAATAGTTGCCCTTTAGGGTCACTGCTGACCACATAGGCATTCCCCATATAGAAACTCAGGGTGCCCCTTCTCGTTCCCAAAGACGTCCCGTCCAGTTCCATTTTTCTAAGTCTCTACCTTAATTTCTCTTCCTCTTTGTAAATTGGCCATTCCCAAAGGTAACTACTGTAATTTGATAGCAGATTGTTGGAGATTAATTACCTATGATATGCCAAAGCCACTTCATAAATGTCAGTGCTAAGGGGTCCCCTAGAGAGGGAATTCTTAGATTCAACTGGAAGTTAATTGTAATTAATATAATAGGTTAATTCATTGTAATTATTTTTAATCCTTTTGGCAGTGAGCCAATTCCCTGAGATCTGCATTGTTCCAAGTATCCTAGGGAACTCTTGATGAGGACGTGCTGGTACTAAACCTTAGCCCTCTGGGAAAAAAATCCTACTTATCTTCCCTTCTGGCCGAGTTTCTTCACAACCATATTTCAGTGGCCTTTGATTTCTGGTGAATGAAGGAGTCCCTGCAAGGTGATGCATAAACACGCCTGGTCCGGATAGACCACGCTCTTGGTGAAAGAGAAGACAAAAGGCCTTTGTGCCTCTTTTTCTTTGGAAGCGTGTGTTGCTTCAGACAAACAGAATGCTTTTTGCTTCTGGAATAAAATGCAGTGGAACTGAAAACTGAAGAATCCGGGCCTTTTTCCCTGCCCTAATTATTTCCACTTGACTTGCTTAATCTGGGACGATTATTCAGTCACATCTGAAATGAGAAAATGGCGGCAGTAGAATTCCCGTCTCTTGTTTCAAGAGCTTATAAACATTAACAGAACACCCTTGAACAAAACGACCAATTCAAATCACCAATGACGGTGCCTTGTTTTTATATATTAGGAAAAATCCCTACATTGTCAGGGCAGGGGCTCGAGTTTCCAAATGCAGGAACCTTGTCTGACCTTGATGGGTGATTTCATTATTAAGGTTGAAAAACTATCATTTGGAGCAAATATTTCATAATGGGAGATTGTACAAGTAAGCCAATTTGCTTACTTGCACCTGGACAGGCCACAGAAGTAAGCCCTAAAATGGTTCATTTAAGACCAGCCATTAACACTGAGACTCACAGGTTGGTTTCTGAGACTGTCTTCATTCCCTCCTGGTATGTCCGTGAGCCCCACTGCAGATCTATGAATAGAAGGATGCATGCCGTCCACATGGTCACAGAGAGCTAGATCAGGGCTCAACATACAGAAAAATGTTCAGATGACTGAGACTGTCTAGAATTGGAGCTAAGGAGCCCTAGTGGCTCAACAGTTAAGCCCTTGGCTTCTAACCAAAGGGTCAGTGGTTCAAACCCACCAGCCGCTCAGGAGGAGAAAAGACCTGGCTACCTGCTCCCATAAAGATTACAGCTTAGGAAACCCTATGGGGCAGTTCTACTCTGTCACACAGGGTTGCTGTGAGTCGAAAATCAACTCAATGGCACCTGCAACAAAATTGGAGCCAACCGTCAAGATGAAGAAGTAGGCTGCCCCGTTATTGGTGATTACCAAGCAGAGTCTGAATACCCCCTTCCTGAGGTTCTTGTGGGAAACCCTGGTGGCGTAGTGGTTAAGTGCTATGGCTGCTAACCAAAAGGTCGGCAGTTCGAATCCACCAGGTGCTCCTTGGAAACTTTCTGGGGGCAGTTCTGCCGTGTCCGATAGGGTTGCCATAGGGTCGCTGTGAGTTGGAAATCAACTCAACAGCTACGGGTTTGGTTTTTTGGGCTGGGGTTCTTGTGAGAAAAGATAAAGATTTGAATCTACTGACACCTGTTGTTGTTAGCTGCCATCAAGTTGGCCCCCGACTCGTGCCAGCCGTGCTCAAGGGAATGTAACACTGCCCGGTCCTGTGCCATCCCCACGATTGGCTGTAGATCAGACCGTTGTGATCCATATGGTTTTCATTGCCTGACTTTCAGAACTAGATCACCAGGCCTTTCTTCCTACTCTACCTTGTGTGGAAGCCCCACTGAGACCTGTTCAGCATCATAGCAACATGCAAGCCTCTACTGATAGGTGGTGACTGCACATGAGGTGCATTGGCCAGGAATCGAACCCGGGTCTCCCACAATGGAAGGTGAAAATTCTACCACCTGACCACCAATGACTTCAGCCCCGTTTAATGCTGATTGCTCATGTAAATTAGGGTGGTTGCTTTTTGTTTTTGTTTTTTAATTTAGTCTCCACAGTTATGCTTTTATTATTAATAATGGTCCGAAACCCCTCGCTGTCACTGAACACCCAATTACCTGATCCCAGGTTTGCGGGCAGAGCAGGTACTGCAGAGATGTGTGGGAAGGGGTGTGGGAGCATCCTGTGAGAGCTGCTGAGTGGCTCCGTGTATTCCTGGACCACGTGAAGTCACTCTGGGGAACACTTACTAAGTTGGGTGCTGCTGGAAACCGACTGTGAGCCAAGGATTCAGGTGCTTGCGATTTATTAAAGACCGTCCCCAGGAGAAGCCTGCAGTAGCACAAAGGGAATAGATTGGGGGGAACTAAATGCATGTCAGGGAAGCTCCTTTCATCAGCCTGATCCCACAGGGGACTCTGGAGCATAAAATACACCTCGGAGTATATCCTACCTGGAGGCAAAGGAGGTCCTTGGGTGGGCAAACAGTTTGTCGTTGGTTACCCTGGTGGCACAGTGGTTAACCGAAAGGTCAGTGGTTCTAACCCACTAGCTGCTCCACAGGAGAGACGTGGTGATCTGCTCCTGTACAGATTAAAAGCCGTTGAGTCGATTCCAAGTCATAGTGACTGTATAGGACAGAATAGAACTGTCCCACAGAGTTTCCAAGGAGCGGGTGGTGCATTTGAACTGCCAACCTTTTGGTTAGCAGCCAAGCTCTTAACCACTGTACCACCAGGGCTCCTGCAAAGATTACAGCCTTGGAAATCCTATGGGGGCAGTTCTATTCTGTCTTATAGGGTCACTGTGAGTCAGCATCGACTCAACGGTAATAGGTTTGGCAATAGGTACTAGCTGAAAGGTTGGTGGGTTCAAACCCACCTAGCTGTGCCATGGAAGAAAGGCCTGCCAATCCAAATCCATAAGGATTACAGCCCAGAAAACCTCAGGGGGCTTAGTTCTACTCTGTAACAGGTGGGGTTGCCATGAGTTGGAATGGATTTAGATTTTTGGTGTTGGAGGTAAAGGAGTCACTGATATTTATGTATGTATGTGTGGGGTGGGGGGGGCTAGTCATTAGCTGTGACATGCACAGAAGCTGGGGAAGGACCACACAGAGCTAATCAAAGGGATCTGAGGGGATCTGGCAGGGTACCCACAGTCTCTCTGTGACACTTGCTATGGTCTATATACAACCATCGTTGTTGTTAGGTGCGTTAAGTGGATTCTGACTTACGCATAGTAACCCCATGTGACAGAGTAGAACTGCCCCATCCGGCTGCCTAGTCTATCATCTTTACAGGAGCAGATCACTAGGTCTTTCTCCTGAGGAGCTGCTGGGTGTGTTCAAACCACCGACCTTTTGATTAGCAGGCAAGTGCTTAACTGTTGCACCACCAGGGCTCCTTCATTACCACGCGTAAAGAAGTGAAGACCACGCTGTTTTACAGACATATCCGCAAACCACTGGAAACGCCAGTCTCCTTTAGGCAAGGAATTGTACCTCATTCTTACAAATACAATCAGCTTATTTACTGAATGACTTACCTTGATGCTAGTACCATTCTGCCCTGTGCTGTCAGAGGCGGGACGCACGTCCTGAGGGGCTTTATAACACACCGTGGAAACTAAATTAATAAAAATAAAGCCCCATGCACATGTCCATTCGCAACGTTGCTAAACGCTAACTCTGCAGTTCCCCTTGAGCCATGGGAGGCCAGTCGTAAGCTAGGTCTCTCTCGGGGGAGGTGGATTGGGTGGAGGGAGGCCGTGCCAGGTAGGAGGAGTGACCTGCCTAATAAATGGGATGTTTGCAGACACTGAGACAGAGCTCTTAAAAGGAGCCTCCACCGCTTTGGTTGAGGTCGAGGGGGAATATTTATCTATGGCATGAGGTGGAATTGCATTGTGGAGGCTCTTCATGTCTTAACCATGTGGAGTTGGCGTACCAAACACTGGGAGAAGTTCTGTGTTTCCCGGGAATGGCGTGAGAAGCGCTGTTCAAGGACAGTGCCTGTGAAATCCCAGGATGAGTGGATGAAGGATGAGCCTGGGGGAAGGAATAGCCACAGGCTACTCTCAGTGGTCGCCTGAACTTGTTCCCGACCTCCCCGTGCCGTACCCAGATGCTGGCAGGTTCTCTCCGTCTGGATGTCCAGCAGCCACCTCAGAGTTAAAGCGACCAGTTGCCATGGAGCCAGTTCTCGCTCATGGTGACCCCGTGTGTATCAGAGTAGAACTGTGCTCCACAGGGTTTTCTCTGGCTGATTTTTCAGAAGTAGATTGCCAGGCCTTTCTTCAGAGGCACCTCTGGGTAGACTGGAATCTCCAGCCTTTTGGTTAACAGATGAGTACATTAACTGTTTGCACCACCCAAGCACTAAGACTAAAAGTAGGAGTCCTACAAGATCTGTAGCTGCCCCACCCCACCTCTCAGACCTCATCCCCCATTTCTTTCTCCCCACCTGACACCCCATTCCAGCCACATCAGCCTCCTTGCACTCCATGCCTCTTAGATTCTTCCCCTTGGTATGCACTTAACTAATTCCCCCTAGTCCTTCAAGACTTTGCTCAGATCTCCTCGATGAGGCCATCATTTCCCAGCGCTCCCAGTCCCCCCTACCCTTCCTTTCCTTTTTTCCATAGCACTTACTACCTTCTATACAACTCAGTTAGTTAGTTAGTATCTCCCTCCTCTGCAATGTAGACTCCTCAGTAGGGATCTTTTTCTGTTTTGACCGCAGATATATTTCAAGCACCTAGAACAGTGCCTGGCATATGGTTAAGGCCCAAGAAATATTTGTTCAATGAATGAAGGAAGGAGAGAGAAAATAAAGGGCAGTGCTACTCTGGCCCTAAGGTAGGGGTTATGGTTAGGATGGCTGAGTTGAACAACTGCAGGGGGCAGCCTTCACATAGGTTCAATGTGAATTAAGTCCTGGAGGTGTGCAGCACAGCAGCCCTTAGAAAGTGCTGAGCTGCTGATCAGGAGGCCTTGAAGTGGGTTCAGTTCTACTTCTCCCCCCAAAAGCATGTGACCTCAAGCAAGCCCTTTGCTCTCTGTGGCTCTTGTTTTATCTCCCGTCCCCCTAAGAGGAGGTTAGGTCCTTTGCAGCAGACTTGCACGATGCAATACATCATTTGAGATCTTGACTGCTGCTTCCATGGTCATCAACTGTTGATCCAAGTAAAATGAAATCCTTGACAACTTCAATATTTTCTTCGTTTATCATGATGCTGCTTATCAGTCCAGTTGTGAGGATTTTTGTTTTCTTGATGTTGAGGTGTAGTCCATGCTGAAAGCTGTAGTCTTTGATCTTCATCAGTAAGTGCTTCAGGTCCTCTTCGCTTTTAGCAAGCAAGTGAATAAGGAAGACCGAAGAAGAATTGATGCATTTGAATTTTGGCATTGGCAAAGAATATTGAAAATGTGGGACTTCATCTTGCTTACTTCGGACATGTTATAGGAAGGACCAGTTCTTGGAGAAAGACATCATGCTTGGTAAAGTAGAGGATTAGTGAAAAAGAGGAAGACCCTCAACAAGATGGACTGGCACAGTGACTGCAACAATGGGCTCGAACATAGCAACAATTGTGAGGATGGCGCAGGCAACATTTCATTTTGTTGTACATGAGGTCTCTATGAGTCGGAACTAACTTGATGGCACCAACAAGAGTAAGTTGCTCTACTCTGGTGGCTTGCGTGCTGCTGTGATGCTGGAAGCTATGCCACTGATATTTCAAATACCAGCAAGGTCACCCATGGTACCCAGGTTTTAGCAGAGCTTCCAGACTAAGACAGGCTAGGAAGAAAGGTCTGGCAATGTACTTCCAAAAAGTAGCCAGTGAAAACTGTATGGACTGTAACAGAATATTGTCTGACAGAGTGCTGGCAGATGAGCCGCCTAGATTGGAAGGCACTCAAAACACACAGTGGTCACAGCAATGGACTTGAGCACACCAGCAATCATGAAGATGGTAAAAGACTGGGCAACATTTCGTTCTGTTATACATGGGGTTGACATGAGTGGCAGCTAGCAACAACGACACAGAAGGAGTTGCACTGGATTAAAAGTTTTCAACCTCCTTTATCTCTGTGAAAGAAAATTGACATCAGGTTGTTTTTAAGATATGAACCTCAAGTAACTATTATCATAAGTCCTGAAGGGAGACTGCCAGATGGGTATGTAAGTAATTTAAGCACCGTTTCCATGATAACTAATTAGTATGTAATCAACCCAAACCCATTGCCCATCAAGTTGATATAGTTAGTGTGTATAGCCCCAGAATTAATGGTCACTTTCCACCAGAGATAACATTAAACTTTCAGGTCCAGAGATCTCAAGGAGACATCTTAAAAAATGGCCAAGATGTTTTTTTTTTTTTTTAACCTTGTCATCATAAAAATATGACACAAAGGAGCATCACCCCCTTGTAGGTTAGAACTTAACTGTCTTAGTATCTCCAAACCAAATGTCTTACAAATATCCTCAGCATTCATCCTGATCAGCTTATGGGCGTCTCCCAGTGTTTGAGTCAAAAAAATTGCCAATGCCTGCTAATTAGAAGCCAAAAGTCTCTGGCTTCAGCAAGATTTTTTATTAGCCACAGCTAATCAAATAAGAGAAGATGATAAGATTTCAGTTCCTACATTAAAGATTGTGAGGTTTATGATCCCCTGTTTCCACAATTCATCTCCTTGTCCAGTAGCCATAAAAACCTCAGCTCTCTTCATCAGAATCCTCATAGACCAGTGGTTCTCCGAGTGTGGTGCCTAGACCAGCAGCAGCGGCGGCGGCAGCATCACCTGGGCCCTCGCTAGACACACAGCACAGACCGCATCAGCAGCTACGGGCCAAGGACCCTGAGTACTTCTGAGGCACGCCCTGGTTTGAGAACCACTGCTGTCGGAAAATTTCCCTCTCTTTTTATCTCCAATAGCTCTGAAGATGTTGTTTCCTAGAAATAGTTGAGTTTTTTACTCCAGATATAAAACTAAATTACATTGAAAGACATCCCCCCCGCCCCAGAGAGCCTGTTGTCTCCCTCCTCACCTGTTAGATAATTTCTAGACTAGAGAATGTCTGAGGTTCTTAATTCATACTGAAGGCTGTAGTCTTTGACCATCAGTAAGTGCTTCAAGACTTATTTTTTGGACAGAAAATTGAAGCTGTCAATGATTTTATTCTACTTGGACCAACGGTCATTGTCCATAGAAGCAGCTGTCAAGAAATTGAAGATATTGCCTTGGGCAAAGCTGCTTCAAAAGACCTCTTTAAGGTTTTAAAAAGCGAAGATGTCATTTTGATGACTAAGGTACACCATGGTCTTTTCAGTCATCTCGTATTCGTGCCAAAGCTAAACAATGAAAATGGAAGACAGAAGAAGAATTGATACATTCACATTGTGGTGCTGGTGAAGATTATCGAATATACTGTGGACTACCAGAAGAGCAAACAAATCAGTCTTAGAAGAAATACAATCAGGATGTTCCTTAGAAGTGAAGGTGATGAGACTTCTGCTCACTTACTCTGGACACGTTATCAGGAAAGACCAATCACTAGAAAAAGACATCATGTTTGGTGGAGGGTCAGCAGTGGACCCAAACATACCAACGAGCATGAAGATGATGCAGGGTTAGGCAACGTTTCGTTCTGTTATACATAAGGTTGTCATCAGTCACAGCCAACTTGATGGCAGCTATAAACAACAAGGTCCTTAAGGGATCTTGAAGGCCACTTCCAGGCTTATTGGTCTGGGAGAGGGGGAAGATACTACACTTACATAGCATTACTGCATTTTTTTTTTATTGTAATTCTTTTTTGTGTGTGTGTGCTTTAAGTGAAAATTTACAGTTCAAGTCAGTTTCTCATATAAAAACTTATACACGCTTAGTTATGTGACCCTAGTTGCTCTCTCTACAATGTGACAGCACACTTCTCCTCCCACCCTGTATTTCCCATGCCCATTCAACCAGCTCCTATCCCCTCTGCCTTCTCATCCCCCTCCAGACAGGAGCTGCCCACTTAGTCTCTTATGTCTACTTGAGCTAAGAAGCACACTCCTCACCAGTATCACTTTGTGTCTTATAGTCCAGCCTAATCTTTGTCTGAAGAGTTGGCTTCGGGATCATTGCACGTTTTATGCCTATGTCCATCCATTGGACATTTTGCGTGAGGTCCTCAAGGCTCGTTCAGTGCAGGAAGCACTTTCCAGACCCATGCCTGATTCCAGAGAAAATCAAATTAACTCTCACCACAAACTCATACGGAATCACACTCTTAGAAAACATGAATCCTTGTTGAAGCTAAGGAAGAATTGCCTGCCTGGACTCTGCCAGAGTAACAATGGCAGTGAAATTCCTTAGAAAGACCCCATTGGTACTGGTAACAGTAAACCCTAGAGCAGTCGGTAATAGAAAGCAGAGACAGGCTCATGTCTGCACTGAGTAGAACACGTGGGCCCCAGATTACATTTTAATGATGGAAGATAAATTAAAAGTGATCACCAGAACTCATTCTAAGACTAGATTTTTTTTTTCCCAGTTTCTCTTATTCAGCACGTGTTAGGTTAATACCAAAATAATAGACATACCTTCCAAAGGCCCTGAGAGGGCTAGGTATTAACTGCAGACATTCCAGTTCAGAGATCCCCAAGTGCCAACGCAAAGGAAATTGTAATACAATTATGTCTCATTTACTAAAAAAAAAAAAAAAAATTTACTACACGTGCTAAATGCTCCCTCCCTGTACTGAGGGTCTCTGTGCTGTTTCGTATTCTTGGATAAAGACCTGGACATATGTTTATCTCTTTACAAAGCTTTTTGAGATCCTAGAAATACTGCTCTCTAAGCGGTAATTTACTGATGTTTTATGTGTGTGTGGTTTTTTTCTTTCTGATCAGACTGTGGTTCGTAGTCATTGTCTATGGTGTGCTAGGAATGATAGCAACCAGCTCTCCAGATAACCAAAAAATAAAGCCCTAGTTTGTAGTGTCTGCCGATTTCCGTGGTGTAAATAGTCTCATCGTGACCAGTTTCAAGCTGTCAGTCTGACGTTGCTGCACGGAGAATTTGGAAAATATGCACCCCACTGGTGTTCTCAAATTGGTGTGAGCCAGTTCTAGCACACGAGTGGGTTGTAGAAGGTTTGGAAAGCAGAAGGGATTAAAAAAAGCAATTTGCTGATATAATCATTCTCAGACATTCACTTACCAAAAAATAAAGATCGGAGTGATAAAGATACTGGTAATAAAAGGCAATAATAATGAAAACCAAAAAAATAAATAAAGAGCTATTTGACTTACGTCAGAACCAGCTCACAATGGAGTCATGGTAATGGAACCCCATCGTAAGTCGGGGCCTACCTGTATATAATTTTGTGTTTCCTTTTTATCTTTGTAAACATCATTTTAATGGTTGCACAATATTCTATCAAATAGGCATAAGATAATTAGCCCCCATTATGGGCATTTAGGAAACCCTGGTGGCCTAGTGGTTAAGTGCTACGGCTGCTAACCAAAGGGTTGGCAGTTCGAATCCGCCAGGTGCTCCTTGGAAACTCTACGGGGGCAGTTCTACTCTGTCCTATAGGGTCGCTATGAGTCGGAATCGATTCGACGGCACTGGGTTTGGTTTTTTGGCTTTATGGGCATTTAAGTAGTTTCTAATTTTTTTTTTTTTGGTATTGCTGTAAATAATGCTACATATTGTTAGGTAGGGAATCCCTGGCCTGTGCAAATGATTAACACGCTTGCCTGCTAACAGGAAGGGTGGAGGTTCAAGTTCACCTAGAGGCACCTGGGAAGAAAGGCCTGGTATACCAGCTACTGAAAACCCTGTGGAGCACAGTTCTATTCTGACACACACGGTGTTGCCATAAGCTGGAGTTGACTGGATGGCAGCTGGGTTAACAGCATACGGATTTGTTCATCATCTGCTTCCCACCCAGAGTACAAGTTCCCTGACAGCGGTATCCACAGAGTCTAGAGGAGTGCCTGATACTCAATAAATATTTGTCGAAGGAGTGTGGCTATTCCACCCCTGGACTTAAAGCTTTTAGTGTTGTCTTCATAAAATCAATTTATATGCTCTTTTTAAATATTGAAGTGGATAACCATTTGTAATATTTGTAACAGATATATTCATAAATTGTTTTAAAGGTATGCTGTTTTTGTACAAGTTAAAGGTCAATATTTCTATGTAACTAAATCTTCCGCTGTGATTTTTTTCCCGTTGAAATTGAGCTGACAAAATCTTCTTTTTTCTTAAAGAGGTCAGGTTATTTTCACCTATACTTTATCCTAGCATTTTTATGGCTCAGCTTTTACTTTCACATGTAACTCTTCAATATGGGAAAGAATTTGTTTTGATGCATGTGATAAAATGAAGATCTGAATTGTTTTGGTTGTGTTCTTAATAGCTGTTCAGATAACTTACTGTTGAGTTTTTGTTGCTGCTAATGGCATTGCTTTATTTTTTTTTAATTGTGCTTCATAATATTTCATAATTTTAATTTAACTTGTGCTAGTTTCCTCTCCTCACTCAACAGGAGTCAAGTCTCATCGGACATTTCTTAATTATCTCTGAGATACTTTCGTGGCAGTACCTCTATATTTTAAAATCACTTTCCAATATGGACTAAATATACTTGTGTTTGTGTTTAGTATCACTACAACTGCTGATAAGGTACACGGCAAATACAAGGAGATGAAATAGGAAGTTGGGGTCCCAGACTGGCAATATGGAGGATGAGGGTCAAATCCACCCGTAGCCGCGTTATCCAGATTCCTTTCTCCTGAAGCCCCTGCCAGGTGTTACCAGGATGTGAGAAGTGGTCCTTTGTGGGCCCTCTGTTAAACCCGGTGCCCGCCCCGTAACTGCTCCTTGGCAATCATGTGTGGGTTGAATTGCACTGTGCAAGTATTCCAAGGACCAACCTTCTTTCTTCTTGTTCGGTTTTCTCCTCCTGTAGCTGCGGTCCAGCACGGAGCTCCACCCGGACCTGCTCACGGACTGCCTCACTGTGCAGCCCCTGCAGCCAGCCGCTTCCCCGAGGGACACTGCAGCCGATGGGGCCGTGGGGTGCTCCCCCGGGCCTGGGCCTGACCTCTATCCAGGTAACCACGGCAAAGGAGGCCCAATTCCATCAACTGCTCTTAAGTAGGCCCTTCGCTTTGGGAATGCTCAGGGGAGGAAAACTCTCCCTAAAACCATCTGCATTTTACTCTGTCTCTGGGCTACAGGGAGCGCCTGGGGGGTGCAGATGGTTAACGTGCTTGGCTCCTAACCATTAGGTTGGCTGTTCAAGTCCACCCAGAGGTACCTCTGAAGAAAGGCCTGGTGATTTACTTCCAAAAGCTCAGAGCCTTGGAAACCCTGTGTAACAGTTCTACACTGCATACACGGGGTTGCCATGAGTCGGAATCAACTCCACAGCAGCTAACAACTACAACAACAACAACAACCTGGGCTGCAAGAAGTCCCTGGGTTCTACAAACAGCACATTCAGCTGCTAACAGTGAGATCGGCAGTTCGAGTCCACCCAGAGGTGCCTTGGCAGAAAGGCCCGGTGACCTACTTCTGTAAAAGCAGCCACTGGAAACTCTATGGAGCCCAGTTGTACTGTGACACACGTGGGGTCGCCGTGAGTGGCAACTGACTCGACGGCAGCTGGTTCACTAGTGCTGACTTGTCAGACCCTGGGGGTGTGTGATGGTTTGGGTAGCATCGAGATGCACAGGGCAGGTGCCAGTTCTGTCGAGTACCAGGCTTGTCTGTCTCCTAAAGTGTTAGCTTCCCTTAGTGAGACGCCCCTTTCAGGTAGCTAAGATGGAGCTTGATTGGAAAGGGTCGCCTGAAAAGGCTTTGATTTCTGTGGAAGAAAATACCGTTCTAGGTTAAGGCGGCCACTTATCACCTGAGGCCACGCTAAGGACAATTTGAAACTGAAGTGTTTACTTCTCTACTATTCTGAAATTCCTGGGGCTCCCCAGGCCCGCTCCAGAGATGACCTGGGAGTCATTTAGTGATCTAACAAAAAGACTGGGGCTCCGTGAGCAGTCCTCAAGGATGGCTCATTGTATTTTCTGCCCTTTTGCTCAGAGGTCCTATACCCCAGAAAGAGAATGCACCCGGGCAGCCTCAGCCTGTAAATTTAGGCGATTTATCTGCTAATTGGAGGGAGAAGTATTTCGTGTCCATGGCTTATGGTGTGAATACCACTTCCCAGCCTTAATGCCCAAGTAGATCTTCTCATCAGCTCCTGGGATGAGCTAGCAAAGCAGATAAGCCTACAATTAGGGAGTCTGCAGGATTATGGATGGCCTGGACCAGTGCCTGGTCTTGGCGGAGAGTCCACTCACTAACAAAGAATGTTCTATGGAAAAAGATCTGTCTCATGGATGCTCACAAAAATCCCAAGCTGAAACTGTACTATGGATTTAGTAAAACATGACCTTTGCTAATGACCTAAGCCGTGGAGACATCAGAGGCCAGTGTGGTTGGAATATGTGAGTCCCTTGAAACCGCCCATCACGTGAGGAGCTGAGGGGGAGGGAGCAGGAGAAATAGGCAAGAAGAAGGGAATTTTATCTGTATCACTTCCATTGAGTTATAAAATAATTAGCATATTTAAGAGCTTACAAATACTGTTGAATTATCCCAATTTTGAATGTTAACTTCAGACTTTCCAGAAAAATGGAGGTGTTTTGTTTAAATGTTATAGGGGATTGTAGAAGGAAAATAAAGATTTTTTTTTAAAGTAGGCATTTTTGAAATCATGTATTGCTGGGAGGTCACAGTTTCTTTCTTACAGTATCGTCACTTTCTGCAATAAGTGTTGTTGTTATTAGTTGCCATCAAGTTGGCTCTGACTCATGGCGACCTTACGTACAACGGGATGAGACCTTGCCCAGCGCTGTGCTGTCGTCATGATCATTGGTATGTGGGAGTCCATTGTTTCGGCTATGGTATCATTCCATCTCATGGAAAGTTTCCCTCGTTTTCGCTGACCCTCTACTTTACCAACCCCGATGTCCTTTTCTAGTGATTGGTCTTTCTGACGACGTGTCCAAAGTAAGCAAGCTGAAGTCTCACCGTTCTCACTTTTAAGGAGCATTCTGGTTGTATTTCTTCTAAGACTGATTTGTTCATTCATCTGGCAGTCCACAGTGTATTCATGGTATATAATAAACAGTACCGTGTTCAATCCTCATAGGATGTAACATGTTTTGTGAGATAGCTAATCACTTATTTTAATGTAAGTTTAGGTATATATTTTATTTTTAGTATTTATTTTCTTATACATTTGCTGTATTATTAAGTTGAGTATATTTGCCATCTTGGGACAGTGTGCAGAATTGTAAGGGTTAGAAATAACTTGTTATAAAAGTGCTTTAAATAGTCTGCATCTCAAAAGTGGCCATTAATTAAGAGATTTTATTAGAGGATTTGAAATGGGAACACACATTTCCCTACAGGTTAAGCTTTATAGGACAATTGTGAAGATCAAATAACATAATCTATAGAAAAGTCTTTAAAAAACCATAGCGTGTTATAAAAATGCAGTAGTTATTACTTGTATTATCTTCACAACCACTGCTTTGCTTGGAATTCATAAGGGGTGAAAACAAGACAGAGCAACTTGGAATTGGTTGGGGGGGGCGGAGCAAGAACAGAAGGAGGTGGGACTCAAGGTACAAGAGGAGATTTAAGGGGAAACATTTAGCAATGCTTCTTTGTGATGTCTTACCAATATCTGCTGTCCAAATTTTGTAGGCACTGATAGCTTTAACCTGTAGATTTTGCTTGGCTGCTAACCTAAAGATTGGTGGTTCGAACCCACCCAGCAGCTCCGTGGATGAAAAGGCCTGACAACCTGCAGTCATAAAGATTACAGCTAAGAAGATCCTATGGAGCAGTTCTACTCTGTCACACATGGGGTTGCCACGAGTTGGCAGCTGACTCAAAGCCAGCTAACAACAACAATAATCCTGAGCTGGAGTCCCTGGGTGGCGCAACCAGTTAAGCACTCAGCTAGTTAGTAGCCAAGAGGTTGGCTGCTGAAAGCCACCTGATCTACTGTTGAAAGATCACAGCCATTGAAAACCCTATGGAGCCCAGTTCTACCCTGACACCCATGAGGTCTCCATGAGTTGGAATTGACCCAACAGGCAGTGGTTTTCTCTAGTCCTGAACCAGTCCTTTAGTGTGCACTGAATCACCTTGAAGAGTTGTAAAAGCATAGGTGGGTGGGCCTGACCCCCCCGAGTTTCCGATTCAGGAGATGCGAGTAAGTCCCAAGGATTTGGGTTTCTGCCAGGGCTTCCTAATGGGTGCTGCTGGTTCAGGGCCCACAATTTGAGAACTGTTGCTCTGGGCTCTGAAATGCCATGAATGTGACTTGTAGCAAAACATGATCTGGATTTTGACCAGTGGAAGTAACAATAAGCATCACACTGTAGTGTATGTTTCTATTTCTTACTGCAGAAAACCGATAGATGGCTATTGCACTTCTCTTCTCAAACCAGTGTTCCGATGCTCATGTTTAATTTAGAGTGAGATCTTATAACCACCCAAGTGAATAAAATTCAAGTTCTGGTTCCCAGCCAGCCCAGGGCACATCTGTATGTGTGTGGCTCACGTTAATGCCGTTCGTTATGTCTGTGAGCTGCTTACTCTGATGCTTCAGTTTCCCACACGCACTTGTTCCTTTGTGTTTGTGCTGGTTTTTCACACGAGATTAAGCTGAATTGCTCATTTTTACAATAGGTACAAGTTTTTGCTGTAAAAATATTTTTTGCGGATGAGCAAAAACACTTCCAACCTCATTGAGGAGGGAAGGAAAGTTGTGAGGCTGGGCCATGGGGCTTTATTCCCATTGGGCAAAGCCTTGGTTGTCTTTACACTATTATTTCTCCTTTTCCTCATTGAATATTGTTTTGCCAGCACCGAAATGAGATGTAACAAAGGAAGGTTGGATCTCCTTTGAGCTGTGCCTCATGCAGGTCATAGAGAACAGGTGGCAGCATAGAAGACTCAGGATAGAAGCTTCTGGAACAAGGAGCTAGTAATACCTTTTGTGATTAGGAAGTTATGGGTCAAACTTCTGGGTCAAAAGTCCTGACTTTCTGCTTCTGCTGAGTTTGTCATCTAAGAAAAGAGAGAAATAGGTAGTTATGTCTCTTTCAGATGAAGAATAAAGAAAAAGGATGCTGGAAATTTCCAGGGCGTGCGTAGTCATAGTGAACGTTGATTTTTTACACTTGTATGAGCACTAAAAATAAGTGTTAAGAATAGAGTAAAACTCTGGGCTGAAGGACATTGCTGAATTGACTTGGATGTTCCTTGCCTGTTTTACTGTCAGCAAAGATAATAGAGCGTATTTCAGGTGCTAAGAGGGCATTGTGGAATTTACTCATTCCAGGTGGCCAACCAACAGCACTGTCTCAGAAGACTGGCTTTTCTAGTGTTTTTCGCTGTATTAGAAACCCTGGTGGCGTAGTGGTTAAGTGCTATGGCTGCTAAGCAAAGGGTCAGCAGTTCGAATCCGCCAGGCGCTCCTTGGAAACTGTATGGGGCGGTTCTACTCTGTCCTATAGGGTCGCTATGAGTCAGAATCGACTCGATGGCACTGGGTTTGGTTTTTGTTTTGGTTTCCTCTATATTGTCAGGAATAGCACTGCCCTGACCAGGTGCCCTGGCCTTGGCTTGAACCGTTAACGCTATCTTCACAGTAGTGATGGATTCATCAGAAGTTACAGCTGCCAAAAAAGACAGTCTTTTTAACAAATGGTGCTGGCAGAACTGGATGTCCATCTACAAAAAAGTGAAACAGGATGCATATCTCACACCATATACAAAAACTAATTCAAAATGGATAAAAGACCTAAATATAAAGCCAAAAGCTGTAATTATCATAGAAGAAAAAAATAGGATCAATGCTAGAGGCCCTAATACACAGCATTAACAGGATACAAACCATAACTGACAACACATAAACTCCAGAAGATAAGCCAGATAACTGGGATCTTCTAAAAAATAAACACTTATACTCAACAAAAGACTTCACCAAAAGAGTAAAAAGAAAACCTACAGACTGGGGGAAAAAAATTGGCTATTACAAATCAGTCCAAGGCCTAATCTTTAAAATCTACAGGAAAATCCAACACGTCTACAACAAAAAGATGAATCATCCAATTAAAAAATAGGCAAAGGAAATGAACAGATACTTCATCAAAGAAGACATTCAAGCAGCTAACAGACACATGAGATAATGCTCCCCATCGCTAGCCATTGGAGAAATGCAAATCAAAACCACAATGAGATACCATCTCACCCCAGCATTACTGGCACGAATCAAAAAAAAACCCAGAAAGTAAGAAATGCTGGAGAGGCCGTGGGGAGATTGGAACTCTTATGCACTGCTGGTGGGAATGTAAAGTGGTACAACCATTTTGGAAAATGGTATAATGCTTCCTTAAAAAGCTAGAAATAGAAATAACCATATGATCCAGCAATCCCACTCCTAGGAATATATCCTAGGGAAATAAGAGCTGTCACACGAATAGACATATGTACACCCATGTTCACTGCAGCATTGTTCACAATAACATAAAGGTGAAAACAACCTAGATGCCTATCAGCAGATGAATGGATAAACAAACTATGGTACATACACACAACAGAGTACTACACAAAAATAAAGAACAATGATGAATCTGTGAAGCATCTCACAACATGGATGAATCTGGAGGACATTATGCTGAGTGAAATAAGTCAGTCACAAAGGGACAAATATTGTATGAGACCACTACTACAAAAACTCACCAAAAGCTTTACACACAAAAAGAAACAATCTTTGATGGTTAATAGGGAGGGGAGGGGTGGGAATGGAAAAACACTAAATAGACAATAGATAAGTGATAACTTTGGTGAAGGGTAAGACAGTACACAATACTGGGGAAGCCAGCACAACTTGATGAAGGCAAGGTCGTGGAAGCTCCATAGACACATCCAAACTCCCTGAGGGACCGAATTACTGGGCTGAGGGCTGGGGGACCATGGTCTCGGGGAACATCTAGCTCAATTGGCATAACATAGTTTATAAAGAAAATGTTCTACATCCTACTTTGGTGAGTAGTGTCTGGGGTCTGGAAAGCTTATGAGCGGTCATTAAGATACTTCACTGGCCTCACCCTGTCTGAAGCAAGGTAGAGTGAAGAAAACCAAAGACACAAGGGAAAGATTAGTCCAAAGGACTAATGGACCACAACTACCACAGCCTCCACCAGACAGTCCAGCACATCTAGATGGTGCCAGGCTACCACCACCGACTGCTCTGACAGGGATCGCAATAGAGGGTCTGGACAGAGCTGGAGAAAAATGTAGAATAAAATTCTCACCCACAAAAAAAAAAAAAAAAGCCAGACTTACTGGCCTGACAGAGACTGGAGAAACCCAGAGGGTATGGCCCCTGGACACCCTTTTAGCTGAGTAATGAAGTAACTTCTGAGGTTGACCCTTCAGCCAGAGATTAGACAGGCCCATAAAACAAAACGAGACTAAAGGGGCACACCAGCCCAGGGCAAGGACTAGAAGCAGGAGGGAACAGGAAAGCTGGTAATGGGGAACCTAAGGTCGAGAAGGGAGAATGTTGATATGTCATGGGGTTGGCAACCAGTGTCACAAAACGATGTGTATTGTTTAATGAGAAGCTAGTTTGCTCTGTAAACCTTCTTCTAAAGCACAATTAAAAAATATATGTATAAAACAAATGTAAAATTTTAAAAATAAAGTGAAATGTAGTCTTCCCAAAACAATAAAATCATGTTCAGTAGGAAAAAATAATAAGTTACAGCAGCTTCCTCAGTGACTTAGTTTTTCTATCTGAGTTTCCAGGCTGCTCTCTCCTCACTGTCAGGAACCCCCCTGGGCTTTGCTCCTAGGACTCCTGTTCCCTCTCAGGCATCTTGGCTGCTCGTATCTGGCTCGGCTCGGACTATCCATAGGCTCTGGATTTCACAGTGGGATTTTACCCTAAGGAATCAGGGCTTGTTATATTTACTGCGACCTCTTCCCTGAGGGTTTAGCTCAGCTGCTACCCAAAAGGTCAATGGTTGAACCCACCAGCCGTTCTGCTGGAGAAAAGACCTGGCAATCTTCTTCCATAAAGATTTTGGTCTTGGAAACCCTATAGGGCAGTTCTACTCTTGTCTTACGGGATCACTAAGAGTCAGAATTGCTGTGACAACAGTGGGTTAATGGGAGGAGGTGAGGGTTTCCTTTGAGTTGAAATCAAGGCAAATAAGAACACCAGGGACAGGAGGTGTGGCTGCAGGAAGTGAACTATTCATCTCTAAACAAAGGAGACAAAAGCTCCTCAGTGTGCACAGGAATTTGCTCCTCAGGCTGGTTTCCAAAAACCAAACCAATTGCTGTGGAGTTCACTGGACTCACGAGGGCTTTGTGTGCGTCAGAATAGAATCGTGCGCCATGGGGTTTTCGATGACTGATTTACTGAAAGTAGATCACTAAGGTGTCTCTGGATGGGCTTGAACCTTCAACCTTTATGGTTAGCAGCCAAGTGTGTTAACCGTATTCCCCACCCAGAGAATCCACTGATGGGTACTAGGATTTCTGGTGGGTACTAGGGCTTGAGTATTCAAAGATAGTGCAGTTTTTTGGTTGGTTTGTTGGGTTTTTGAAAGCAGCATGCTATGGTTATGGGAGAAAGAATGTGGACTTGGGAATCGACTAGATATGAGCTCCAGTCCTGGCTCCTCCACTTACTGCATGTTTGGTTTGGGGAAGTTATTTTTCCTCTTTCATCCCAGTTTTCTCTTTTAAAAGTCAGAATACTGACACCATAGGGCTCTTGAGAGAATTAAATGAGAGCATGTAACTATTTAGTACACTCTTTAGAAACCCTGGTGGCATAGTGGTCAAGAGCTACGGCTGCTAACCAAAAGGTTGGCAGTTCCAATCCACCAGGTGCTCCTTGGAAACCCTGCAGGGCAGTTTTACTCTGTCCTATAGGGTCACTATGAGTTGGAAATGACTCGACGGCAATGGGTTTGGTTTTTATTTTTTTGGTTTTTGGCAACCAGTGGGATGCTCACCACATGTTCTTTCTCTTTTTTCTTCACCTGTTCTTAAAAGCTTAGAGAATTACCCACAAACCAAGTCAGTGTCTTGACAAAGAATAGAACCCTTTCTATCCACTCCTTTTAATATTGAGTACCACTACTTGGAGTTCAGAAATAGATGTCCTGAGATAGTGTGTTCCTTCCAAGGCATGAGAGGAATTCAAGTCAAGATGATAACTCAGAGCCCCAGTATTCCAAGACTCAACCCACATCTCTGCATTAGACTTTATTCTGTTGTCATGAAGAGTAGACATATACTCTGGTCATACAGAGTGCTAACATGCCTGGTTGACAAATGAACTTACTGATCAGTGGACTTGTGAGGGCGAGGTAAGTGGGAGAGAAGGAGAAATTGGATTGCCGGCTTTGGCCAACCTAGCTTTACACAGTCATTGTTTTGTCATTGACGAGAGGTAGCCTTGGACCCCCCTGACATCATTTTGCAAATAGACTGTCCCAGGCCATACTGTTTACCTCAAAGCATACTCCAGGGTGTCTGGAAAACTAGTCTTGACTGTTTGCTTACCTCGAATTTAGTTCACGTATTTCACAAACAGTTCCTTAGTCTTTTGATGATGGTTCTTCAGAGTTATCATATGACAGATAATTTATTACACCCAGGGTCAGCAAATGTGCCCACGTGCCGGATCTGGCCTGCCTCCTGTTAGTAGAGCCCACGAGCTAAGAACAGTTTTGAGTTTTAAACATAAAATGTAAAAATGAATTTAGATGAAACCAGTTACTCAAAGAATTAAGGACATTGCCTGCTGTCTGCAAAGCCTGAAATATTTAACTTCTGACCCTTTACAGAAAAGGTTTGCGGACCCCTGCTTTATGCTTACGCTTGAGACATTCCTCGATGACTGAGAGAAATCCAAGAAAACCAGAAAGGGAATCAATTAGAGGGGTATATTAGGATTATGTATTTAATCAAATTTTGTTTTAGGAGTCTTTCAATACAAATGGGTTTTACTAATCTCCATATTTTTAGATTTAGCAAGTACTTGGTGGCACACTGGTTAAGAGCTTGGCCACTAACCAAAAGGTCGGCAGTTCAAATCCACCATCCACTCCTTGGAAACCCTGTGGGGCAGTTTCTACTCTACTCTGTAGGGTTGCTGTGAGTCAGAATTGACTAGCCGGCAAAGGGTTTGGGTTTTTTTTTTTTTTTTTTAAGTAGTAGTCTTCAGGAGTCCTTGGGTGGCCAAGAGGTTAAGCACGCCACTACTTAACCAAAAAGTTCGTGGTTAAAAACCACCCAGAGGCACTCAGAAGAAAGGCCTGGCACTCTATTCCCAAATTACAGCCATTGAAAACCCTATGAAGCGGTTTTACCCTGCAACACGTGAGGTTTCCATGAGTCTGAATCAGTTCAATGGCAACTGATTTGTTTGTTTTTAATAGTCTTCTAGGCCACAGGTTTTCAAAGACTTTTATAATATCCAATATTTAAAACAGATGGGAGCAGAGCAGCTACTGTTAAAGGGAGCAGATCCCGGGCCACTTGTACTGCCCATTCCCCAGGACTCGTCGTCCTTGGGACATTCTAAGGAACCTCCAATGCAGTGGCTCACAAATGGAAGAATTATAGGTTAAAGTCGTCAAATGCACCCAGACACCTGGAGAGGCCTGGGGGAGGGGTAAATCCAGACAAGTGGGACTTCCACTTAGGAAGAAGCCGGGAGAAAACAGAGGGGTAGGTTTTAGTTTATGATGAGCTGAAGGTTGGCAGAGAGATCAGAGGGGGACCTCACGGCTTTATTCTGCCAATGTCTTTTTTTTTTTTTTTTCTAAAAAAGGGATGAATCTCTCCCAAACCCTTGAAAATCAAGGATTACATTGTCTAAACTCTAGACCTCTTGTAGACGTACAAATTAATGCCCAGAAGAAAGCAAAAAATGGAAACATCGACCTTAGGGACTCAACTGGTCACATCCTGAGAGAACCAACAGGAAAGATGCTTCTTTCCTCAAAATACCCCTTCTGCCAGCAGCAAGGATGCTGGAAATCCCACAGGTAGAGAAATGCTTTTAAATACAAATCTTTTGAATACGGTTGTATGTGGGCAGAAATTCTTGATAGCATGTAAATGACTTGTCAGCGTTCCTCTTGAGAGTAACCTGCATTAGAAGGTAACGCTAAGCACCTGAAGACGACACAGGACTAGCACCCACTGAGTGGGCAAAGTGTCACAAAAGGGAAAGAGGGTTCTCTAGAGTCACAACAAAACCAACTTCATCGTCTATGCAGTGTTGCCCAGGGCTAGCGGTACTTGCCGAGATCCTGGGGGACGCGAATGGTTAACACACTCGGCTGCTTACCAAAAGGCTTGTGGCTCGAGTCTCCCCAGAGGCACCTGGTAAGAAAAGCCTAGTAATCTACTTCTGAAAAATCGGCCACTGGAAGCCCAGTGGAGCACAGTTCTACTCTGACACACCTGGGGTCGCCATGGGTTGGAATCAATTTGATGGCAACTGGCAACAGGGTTAATTACAGGAGGCAGCGGTGGTTCGGCGGTAGAATTGTTGCCTTCCGTGCAGGAGACCTGGGTTCCATTCCCAACCAATGCACCTCGTGTGCAACCACCTGTCAGTAGATGCTTGTATGTTGTTAAATGATACTGAACAGGTTTCATGTGTGCTTCTAGATTCAGATGGACTAAGAAGAAAGGGCTGGCCATCTACCCGAAAAATCAACCAGGGAAAACCCTACGAATCACAGTGGTCCAGTCCACAGATGATCACGGAGATGGCACAGGACCAGGCAGTGTTTTGTTCAGGTGTGCATGGGGTCCCCATGAGTCGGGCCAACTCAACGACAGCTAACAACAGCAGTGGTAATTGCAGACATTGGTTCTTCACTATACCACATTTTCCCAAAAGGGCTGCGGTAAATCCATCTTCAAGAGCTAGGAAAGAGAGAGTTTTTCTGAGAGAGTCTGGAGTCAGTAGACCTGCCCTAAACTTGGCTAGAGGAATGTTGCATTAAAAATGGTGTTGATGGCCTATGCTAGAAGTCTATTTCCAAAAAGCCTTCCCTGTGAAATACTTTCAAGTCATGTTAATATGGAGTGGATGGGATTGTCCTGGCAGTCTTGGAAAGGAAAGAAACATCTTTTGGGGCCGACATGGTATGGGTAGGAGATAGCTAAGGGCTGAACAATGAGGAGTTAGGGAAAAACGAAAAACCCATTGCCATTGAGTTGATCCTGACTCATAGAGATCCCATGTGTTAAGCAACCCAATATTGTTTTACTAAGACTTTGGTTTCTGTGGCAAAATTGGACTTCATCTCCAAAGTAAGAGATGGCCAGCATTCTGTAAGCGCTCCCAGTGGCAGCTGGCCACTCCTACTCTTTCTTTTTTTCTTCCCGCTTTCCCAAACCCCCAGAATAGAGGCTAACACAGCACATAAACCAGGAGACAAATGTAGGGTTTCCCACTGGGTAGGCTGAGTCTTCTGCTTGCTCACATTCTTTTACTGACTTTCTGTGTAACTAGCTCTCTGTGGGTGAGTAAGTAGGTAGGTTGTGGGGCAGAAAGAAGAAAGATAAGGTGGGAGTGTTGAGGTTAGAGGTGTCATGTATTGTCTGGAAAAACCCAAGAGGGCTGCATGAAATATTGGCCCCAGAGAATCTGAAGGAGCCGCCAGGATAACGACATTCTCCTTGGAACAAAATGGCTTTGTTCTGAAATGCAGGTGTTTCAGGAGCTTTGCCTCTCATGAAGTTAATTACACCTGATATTTCAGAATGTTTGATGGTAACCTTTGGCACTTGTGTGGGTGACGTCAGCCATGATTGTCTTCCAGTTGTGTTGCAGTGTATTCCAGAAAGAGGAATATATGTGCGCTGAGAACTGGGGAAAAAAAAAAAAAAAGGAAAAAGACAAGACAGGCATGTAAGTGAATACCCTCTTCCAAACACGAGTAACTTCTCTGCTGGCCATAAATCCAGCTGTGCGGTGTGGAGATGTAATTGGGCAGCCTCCACCGAAGTTTGGAGCTCCTCGGGGAATATCTATTTGTGAGAGATCTGAATATTCATGTAACTGTCCAGACAGCGGTACATTTTCATTTTTCCTTGTTTATTTCTGTCCCCCAGGGAACGGCAACACTCTCAGCTCAAAGTTAATACAGGCATGTTCATCGGAGCAGCCCCTTCTCTTACCTTAATCGAACGTCTGGCTAACACATTTGTTTGCCGGGTACCAGGTGGCTCTCCCGTCAGGTGACAGCGCTGTTTTCTTTGTCTTTGCGCACAGGAGGTAGTTAGCATCGTTTGCCATCAGTTAGCTGGGGGGAGCATGTCAAGCATGAACGGCCGTGTCATTTCAGCCTGACAGCCTCCCGATCCAGCGGAGAAGGGATTGTCCCATTATCCTCTTACCGGAGCTGTTGGGGAATGATACCATACATTGCCAAGCAGAGAGGGGAAAAGACAGGCAGAAAGAACAGATTCTTAGGGTTCAGCAAGAACAAAATAACTCATGCTGCAATGAGAAGGGAAAGGTTAGAGAGGTGACCGTGGAAAGCCTTAAGAAGGGACTTTGTCCTAACTCAGGTGGAATGTGGGTTGATGCCCTTCCTGCTGAAGGGAGACGACATTCCCAGACACAAGGAGGAAAGAGAAAGGGAAACAAGCCTCCCCGACTCATAAACACCAGGGCAAAGATGAGCAGGAACATCTCTGCTGTTCTCCAGTTAACCTCAGTCTCAAACGCAGCCTTCCAAGGGGCCCTGGCCAGGTATTTTCCTTGTGTGAAAACTCTCTCCGGTGTGTGAGCTTCGATCGGGAGAGTGTGTGAACTGTAACTGTGCGCAAGGATAAACCAGTTGCTGTCAATTGGCTCTGACTCATGGGACCCTGTGTGGGTCGGGCTAGAACTGTGCTTCGTATGGTTTTCAGTGGCTGAGTTTTTGGAAGTAGATCACCAGGCCCTTCTTTCGAGGCACCTCCGGGTGGACTCCAACCTCCAGCCTTTCGTTAACTGTTTGCACCAACCCAGGGAATCTGCATTGGATCATAAAAAACCGCAAACCAAACCCGTTCCTGTCAAGTCGATTCTGACTCATAGCAGCTCTATGGGACAGAGTAGAACTGCCCTGTAGGGGTTTCCAAGGAGCAGCTGGTGGATTTGAACTGCTGACCTTCTGGTTAGCAGCCGAACTCTTAAACACTGAGCCACCAGGGAATCAAATTGCTTCAAGATGAAATACAGAGAACTTCAGGAGGTGCTGGGGCCTAAAATGTCATTATTGGGGATCAAAACTCCAGTCACCCCAATAATGATCCTTTTTCTCAGAAGGACTGAGCAGAGGTATTATTTGAGTTCTGAACATTAGCCAAGGCTGCCTCTTTATGTGCTCAGGGAAGGAAAGAAAAGGAAGTGCTGAAAATGTAAAAATACTTCAAGATAAACTAAGCTTCAGGAGGGACCACTGTGTTGACATTTTAGTAATGGCCCAATTTTGCTCCTTAACGAAGTGCAGTCATGCATGAAAATGACTTGTTATCTTTTAAACTGAAGCGTATTATGGGTTGTAACTCAGAGGTGTGCGTTACGCGTGCAAAATAAAGTACAACGTTAACCCTCTGAGGAGTCTTTCCCGGGCCCTGAACACTTTACAGCAGCTTGTGTAAAAAATTGAGCAAAAAAATTAACTGATTAGAGAGTATGTTATATAAACGGCCTGCATTTTGAAAATGACTCTAGTTTTCCCTCATTGGAGAATTCCCATTTTGAAGAGTATAAGCCTGTCTTCCCCTAATCCTTTGTTGTTGTTCTCAAGTTGATTACAACTTATGGCGACCCTATGTGTGCCAAGTAGATTGCCAGCCCTTTCTTCTGTGGCACCTCTGGGTGCTTTTGAACCACCAATCTTTCAGCTAGTAGTTGAGTGGTAACCTTTTGCACCACTAATCCTATAAATGATAGTAAGAATGACAGTGATATAAATAACATAACAATAGCAACAGTTTATTAAATACTTTCTCTAGTGCAAGCTCTGCGCTAAGCATTTTCTACACATTGTTTAATACTCCTCACAACTCTATGAGTTGCTCTGCTTATTTAAGGTGATGAAGTTTAGGCTAAATGACCTGCCTAAGGTACACTGCTCTTGGTGTTGTCGTCAGTTGCTGTCATGTTGGCCCCAACTCATGGCGACCCCATGTACAACAGATGCCCAGTTCTGTGCCATCTTCAAGATCACTGGTATGCTTTAGTTCATTGTGACCACTGTGCATTTTGAGTGCCTTCCAACCTAGGGAGCCCATCTTCGAGCACTATATTGGCAGTATTCTGTTGTGGTCCATAAGGTTTTCATAAGACAAAGTTTAGGAAGTAGATTCCCAAGCCCTTCTTCCTAGTCTTAGTCTGGAAGCTTTTCTGAAACGTGTCCACCAGAGGGACCCTGCTGATATTTGAAATACCAGTGGCCTAGCTTCCAGCATCACAGCATGACAAACTGACAGATGGGGGTCGCTGGTAAAGCTAAAATTCCAACCCAGGCCCTTGTGAATCACGGTGCCTACACTTCGTTCTCTTAACCACTCTGTCACTGCTTCTCTCTGATACCCAGTTTCAGGTGAGGTCAAAGGAGCCCAAACTTCTCTAGTAGTTCAGCTGTTCCGAACCCTTCCTGGGTCCAGATTTCTGCTGGAGGAGAAAGAGAGTGAGCCAAGATTAAGCTCAGCCTTCTCATGGGCCCTCTAATTCTTTTCATTAACTCCATGAAAGCAGACTTTCCCTGGTTTCATTGATTAGCTTACGCCTCTGTGCCTTGACCCTGGAAATACTGCCGAAGAGATGAAGGGTAAACCCGTTCCTCTTCCCAGGTACCACACGTTGTTGTTGTGTGCCTTCGAGTCAATTTCGACTCATAGCGACCCTAAAGGACAGAATTGCCGCATAGAGTTTCCAAGGCTGTAATCTTTATGGGAGCAGATTGTCAGGTCTTTTCTCCCATAGAGCTGCTGGGTGGGTTCAAACCACCAACCCTTTGGTTAGCAGCCCAGCGCTTAACCACTGCACCAGCAGGGCTCCTTATATACTGGCTACCAAGCCATGAATGTCGTTTGTCAGGGCACCAGCATGATTCCTGCACTCTTATAAGTTAGTTGTCAGTCCATAGATAAGACTGCGTACTTCTTTCCTGTGAGAGCAAGCACACTACAAGAAGCAACATCGAGGCTTTCCAGGCAATTATAAAAGACTTCAAAGGCAGATTTGCAAGAACCACTCAGCAGCTGCAGAGCCACACAGTGAATGTCTTCTTTGTGCGAATTGACGGAGGTGGCCACCTTTCAGTCCAGGATATCGAGTTTGCTTGTGGTAAAGGCTGCATGTGGGGCAGTGGTCGTCGTTCAGTGGTAAAACTCCTGCCTCCCATGTGGGAGACTCAGGTTCAGTTCCTGGCCAGTGAACCTCACGCACAGCCACCACCCCTCTGTCATCAGTGGAGGCTTGTGTGTTGCTTTAACACTGAACAGGTTTCAGCGGAGCCTCCAGATGAAGGGCTAGGAAGAAAGGCCTGGCAACCACTTCCAAAAATCAGCCATTGAAAACCCCACGGAGCACGACAGTCTGATCTGCAGCTGACCGTGGGGATGGCGCAGGACTAGGCAGCATTCGTCCCATTGTTCGTGGCATCACCGTGAGTCGGGGGCTGACTGGACAGTAACAACAGCAACAAAGGGCACTTGCGTCGGATGGCTCACCAGTAAGCCCTCCCTGCCTGCCGCCTTTCCCACCGTTGTATCAGCTGCTTCTGACAAACCTCTGAAATCCTTATTTGGGAAAAAACCCATTTCCTACCAGCTGTTTGTTTTCCAAACCAAATCATTCAGCTAATTTCTTGCCTGAATTAATTTCCAGAGCTGGAAACGTTCTCTCGTCGATGCTAAGGTAGTTTTGGTACTTTCAGGATGGGCAGACATGGAAATGGGAACGTGCTTTTACATGCTAACTAGCATTTTGATGGCAGAAGCGACCCATTTGCGTTGTGTGTGGGCGGGGCAGGGGCTGCATATTGACGCCACGCTGCAAATGTGTGTGCAACGGCTCTGACACGCATCAGTTTTAAAAGGCTGCAGCCTGTCGGAATCAGATTGCCAGGCCTTTCTTTCGAGTCACCTCTGGGCAGGTTCGAACCACCCACCTTTCGGTTAGTAGCTGAGCGCTTAACTATTTGTGCCACCCAGGGACTCTGTGGCACATAATAAGTGCTTAGTAAATGTAAACTATTGATTCTAAGCACCTTCTGTCACGTTGTTGTACCGCGGTGGCTTACATGTTACTGTAATGCTGGGAGCTACGTCCCTGGTATTACAGATACCAGCAGGGTTGCTCATGGTAGAGAGGTTTCAGCAGAACTTCCAGACTACTACAGACTAGGAAGAAAGGCCTGGTGATGTACATCTGAAAATTAGTCAGTAAAAACCTTATGGATCAAAACAGAACATTGCCCAACTTGCTTGCTTTGGACACACTTCGTGTTTGGTACAAGAGCGGGCCAGCAGCGGCAAGGGAGACCCTCGGTGAAAAGAATTGGCACAGCAAGTGCACCGATGGACTTGAATATGATGGTGATCATGAGAATGATGCAGGATCAGGCAATGTTTTGTCCTTTTGTACATAGGGTCACAGTGAGTCTGAGTCAGCCCAACAGCAGCTCTCTGTCTGTCTGTGGGTTTTAAGATACGGAGCAGCAAGAAAACGAAACGCGGCTGAGATACAGTCCAGCAGCCACTACTCAGAGTACTTGCCCTAGATCAGTGTGCTGAGTGTCCCCAGGGAGTGTGTCGGACGCTGAGAAGCTCAGCTTCCCCACTTCTCCAGCACCTACCGAATCAGAACCTGCGTTTTACCCTGGTGCTTGGTTTGCCCCGTACAGCTAGAGGGGCAGGATCCTAGCTGACCATTCAGGCGCAAACAGGAGTGTGCTGTCCACCTGGCTGTTTTTAGTATATTCAGCCTGGTGACGGAGGCCTTTACTGCCTTCCGATGTGATGAACAAGGAGTCCTGGTGGGGCAACGGTTAACCACTTGGCTGTTAACCTAAAGGCTATTGGTGGTTAACCTAAAGGCTGTTAACCAGCGGCTCTGTGGGAGAAAGACCTGGTGATTTGCTCCCGTAAAGATTACAGCCTAGAAAACCCTGCGGGGCAGTTCTACGCGGTCACACGGGGTTGCCACGAGTTAGAGTCAACTTGATGGCATCCAGCAACAACAATGTGATGAACACACAGACCCGAAGACAGCACCTAAGTTCACCTGCCCTGGCTCGGGAAGCTACTAAACCCTTCTCATCTCCCTCCATTCACACAACTGTGCCACTGCTCAAGTGTCGCCCTGGGTGCCCTGTCCATACCCATTAGAAATACAGAGGAATTGTTTTCATTTGAAGAGAGAAAGAGTTGCCTGTTAGCCCAAATTTAGGTGAGCTGGTTTTGGTTAAAGACCAGAAACCCTAGTGGCGTAGTGGTTAAGTGATACGGCTGCGAACCAAAGGGTTAGCAGCTCGAATCCACCAGGCATTCCTTGGAAACTCTATGGGGCAGTTCTACTCTGTCCTGTAGGGCCTCTACGAGTCGGAATCGACTCGACGGCACTGGGTTTGGTTTGGTTTGGTTAAAGACCTGCATACCCATGGCCTGATAGCCAGAGAGCTGGCATCTGAGAATCACCTATATCAACAGATACTGCTTGGACAAAATCATTGTGCCCCACTGAGCCCTCATCCCCAACTTTACAGAAGACAGTGGGGTGGGGGCTGCAGTGAGCCAAGAGCCAGGGAGAGAGCAAGCCCGACACAGCAGGCAGGCCAGCTGCAGTCCCCTGCTGAAGGCAGGCTGGCGAATTCATCTCAAGAACCAGCTTTTAGTTCCTCGTGGAGTCCACCATCTCTTAATCATAAAGCAGTGAGAATTTCCAATGCGTTCCTCCACCGTGCCTAATCAGTTGTTCCAGCTGCCAGTCAGGGCCACATCTGGAGGGTCATGTAAAAGCCCTCTTGCAGCCTTGAAAGCAGCAGTAACCTCCGAGGTGACCCTGGACAATGCATGCCGTCCCCCCGCCCCACCCCCACCGTGGCGTCCTGTGTGTGTGATTGATTTTATCACAGTGCTGTTCCCCTTGTCCTGGATTCTGGCGGGAACGGTCCCCTTTCTTATGCTTTGATCCATGGACTGCATTTCTGCCCCATTGGTTGAGTAAGAAAATTAGTTTGAGTGTGTATAGAAGGAAATTTTTTCCTTTTATGAATGAACTTACAATTTCTCCCTAACATGGAGATTTTTCCCCCCTGAGGTTAGAAATCACTTGGCAAAGCCGAAGCATTTGTCTGGAAGCATATGTTGTGGCGGGCCATTGAATCGACTCAGACTCGTGGCAGCCCCATGTGTGTCAGAGTAGAACTGTGCTCCATAGAGTTGTCTTTTCTTTAAATAATGTTTTACTGTGTTTTTGGTGAAAATTTACACAGCTAATTAGATTCCTATTTAACAATTTCTATGCATATTGTTCAGTGACATTGGTTACATTTTTCACAATGTGTCAACATTCTCATTATTTCCTTTCTGGTTGTTCCATTTCCACTAATCTAGCTTCCCTAACCCCCAGCCCCAATACCTTCTCACCTTGGCTTTAGGGTCAATGTTGACAGCTTGGTCTCGTAAAGTTGATTTTTTTCTTTTTTAGGAGTGCGGTATAGGTGGTATTATTTGTTTTATGACCTACTCTGTTATTTAACTAAAAGATGACCCCCAGGAGTGGTTTCAGTTCCAGGTATAAAGAGTGCCTCAAGGAGACAGCCTCGGGGGTTCCTCTGGTCCCTACTGGTCCAATAAGTCTGTTCTTTTTTAAAGAATTTGAGTTTTAGTCTACGTTTTTCTCCCATTCTGTCCAGAGCCATTTATTGTGTCCCTGGTCAGAATGGTCAGTAGTGGTAGCCAGGCACCATCTAGCTCTTCCGGTCTCATGACAGATGAGGCCATGGTTCAAGTGATCTCTTAGTCCTGTAGAGTAGTTTCTTCTTTGAGTCTTTGGTTTTCTTTTTGCTCTTCTGATCCAGATGAGTAGAGACCAAGAGTTGTATCTTAGGTGACTGCTTGCAAGCTTTTAAGAACCCAGACAAGTTCCATAGGCTTTTCAATGGCTGATTATTTGGAAGTAGATTGTCAGGCCTTTCTTCTGAGACACCTCTGGTGGACTCCAACCTCCAAGCTTTCGGTTAGCAGCCGGACACATTGTTTGCACCACTCAGGGACTCCTGGTACAGAGAGTAGGTGCCAGAAAATTGTGTTTGAATGAATTAATTAAAGAATATTCTTAGACCACAGTAATTCAGATCATATCCTGGGTACATGCCTGTGACATTCAGCATTCCTAGTAGTCAGTATAAGCAGGAGAGACATTTCCTGTGCCACAGTGACAATTTCAAAGAAATCCCATCTTTGATTGCGGCCAAGAACAGTCCTATTGAAGTCACAGCTAGCTGACCCGTTTGATTGTCCATTTTATCGGAAGGGTATATGAGATGGGGATCGGGCCTGTTTGTTACTTCCTGCAAATTTCTGGTCGTTGTATCAGTCCCAGGCGACATCTCCAACCAGCATTCATGCCCTGGATTCTGCACGCAAAGTGCTTTTGTGGACAGCTTTGACTAGGTTGTAATGTCGCTGGAAAAAAGATTACCCTGTGCTTCTTATCCCATCTGTTAGAAAACAGAGCAACTCAAAGACCTCATTTTGCTGAGAGGTGATTTCCTACACCCAGCATAAGGAACTGCACAGTACATTTTCCAAATTCAGACTCCGCATTCAGCCCTGAAGTCCCGGCTTTCTTGATCTTGGAGGGACAATTAAGGGCAGGGCCATGCACCCGTGTTTGACTGTCGGTCAGTCAGCATTCAACCTCAGCGCAGCTGGAGGCAGAGTTCCTGAGCCTTCATGCCCTACCAGGAGGCACCTCTTATGCCCCACCTCACCCTCTCCACCACCTGTTCCTACCAGCCATTGCTGTGGCATCCAGCTGGACCAGACATGACTCGGCAGCACCTTCCTTCAAGTGCACGCTGTTCCTCTTGCTTTCTGCTCTAGGGCTTCTCTGATTCTCTGAGTTGGGGCACCCAGAGGAACCCTTAGCCCCCAGGTACATGTGCTGACTTGGAAGCATGAGAGACTTGACACCCCAGCAGCCCTAGACCAAGGGACGGTAGGAGTTGGTGGATGAAGGTTCCTTTCTGTCCTGTCCTGGTGCTATTCGTTGAGCCACACAGTGGATTCCTTCAGCATTTAGACTGAGTTCGCCTTTATTCACCTGACAAACAAACATGAATTACCGTAATGCTGTTCAGAATACCAAGCACCAACCATGTCTTGTTCCCCGTTCTATATCTGGACCTAGCTCATTGTCAGCCATGTGGTCGGGACTCCATACACATTTGTGGGATGACTGGCTGCTAAGAGAGGGATGAGAAAAGTGCAATTAATTCTGCACACAGAGCAAGGATATTCAAATCAGTAGAGAAAAGGCAGAGGGTATTCCAGGAAAAAGCACAGTAGCATAAATTGTCCTGATAATTTGAGGTATGGTCAGTTGCCTGGTATGGCCAGAGCCTAGGATGCATTGTGGGGCCGCAAAGAAGTTAGTATGTTAAAGTGGCTTGAACACTGTTTGATGCTTTGTAGGAACAAGTCTGAGTATTTTGGCAGAATTGATGTAAAGAGGTCTGTTTCCCTCACTTAGTGGTGACCTTCGCAAGGATAGGGGCGCACATATAGCAGAGTGGCTGACATAAAACCCCAAAATCAAACTCATTGACACTGAGTCGATTCTGACTCATAGCAACTTTATAGGACAGAGTAGAACTGCCCCGTAGGGTTTCCAAGGATTCAAACTGCCGACCTTTTAGTCAGCAGCCAAGCTCTTAACCACTGCACCAAACATATAAAACATATAGTAGGCACTTAATGAATATTTGATTATAAAAAAAGGAATGGCTTGGTTTATGGCGATGGAAAAACCTCACTGATTAAGGATAGAGTTGCACAGCTGGTTAAATGTACTTGCTGCCGATAAGTTGTACACCTGTGAAAACTTAAATTAGCAGACGTTGTGTGACAGATATATTTGCAACAACAAAGAGCAGCTGCTGAGGTTTCTTACGTACAACCAAACACCTCAAGTGATTTGGTTCCTTGATTTGGAGGTTTAGGGTCATGGTTACATGTGACATCCCAGTTAATTGGCCTACTAATGTATTTAGTGCTTCTGTTCTACCTCCTAGTTCCCTGCATAGTGCCTGTGTGCCTTTTAAGCATAGTGTTTAAAAACTTACAGGCAGCCATCCAAGGTACAGTGGGTCTCTATTCACCTGGAACAACAGAGGAAGAAGGAGTCAGGAATAGGAGGAGGAAATGGAATGTGTGGCCAATTGCCTCCATGAACAACTGCATCCTTTGCTATGAGACCAGAAGAACTGGATGGTGTCTGGCTACCATTACTGAACAGTTTGATCAAAGATTCTATAGAAGAAATTTGGTCAAAAGGGAGAAAATGTAGAACAGGACTTCAAATTCTAATGGAAATTAGACTTTCGGGAGCCATGGAGGCTGGATGAACCCCTTAAACTGTTGTTCTGAGATAATCTTTGAACCTTAAAACTTAAATCAAAAGTATCCCCTGAAGTCTTCTTAAAACCTAACAGTAGTTTAGCTTAACTAGTAAAGAGTGTCTGCCCTGAGCATTGTGCTCTTTTAAGAGCTGTCTGTAGGGGATCAAACTGACAACAACTCAATGATTAGTTAGGAAACATGGGAGGCAGTGAGGTTATGTTAATGGGGGAGGAACAACTCAGAAAAGGAGGGTGAGAATTGTTGCACAACTTGTAGAATGTAATCAGTGTCACTGAATTGTACGTGTAGAAATTGTTGAATGGTGTATGTTTTGTGTATATCCTCAACAAGAACAACAAAAATGAAATAAATTATTTAAAAAAGGAATGGTTGGAGGATGGTGGATGGATGGATGGATGGATGGATGGATGGATGGATGGATGGATGGATGGATGGATGGATGGATGGATGAGTGATGAATGGGTTCACTGGGGGATGGGTTGATGGATGGATGGGTGGGTGAATGGATGGATAGGTGGGTGAGTAGATGGATGGGTGGGTAGATGGATGACTGGGTAGATAGATGGATGAATGGAAAGTTGTTTGGAGGGATGATGGATGGTTGGCCCTGGCTGTTAAATAATGGGATGATGGAGAGGCCCTCAACCAGGCATAACTTTCAGTGTGTGGCAGGCTACAAATTACACCAAACTTCCCAGCCTAGCTCATTGCAGCTAATGACAAAAGAGAACATGGTAGGCCTTCTGTAGACCCCTGGGAAACACCACATTTTCTGATAAACCATGGTGTAGAACATAGAGTAGGCGTCCTGAGTTTTGCTTTTGCCCACTGGGTTGTAAACAGCAGGGGCCATGCTTCTCCTGTGAGTCACACATACACACACACACATACTCACATACACACATACAAAATTATCCCCAGGGAAGAATAAGTGATGGGTGCATTTAGCAGCTATAAGACCAATAAATAGGAGAGCTCACATTTCCACAGTAAGGCAGGAAAAAAAATTAGCTGTGTTTTCACGGTATCTCTGTGACCTCTTATTATTCCATTAGTTTTTTGAATAGTATTTAATACCCTGAGCTCCATGCTGACAAACACCAGTATTGAAACGATTGCCACTGTCAATCCAAACAGCCTTCTCCCCTGGGTGAAATGATTACTTGGAGTACAAGCAGAACTGTGCTTCCCTGAGCTAGCTGAGCATAAATGAGGGTGGTGATTCATAAGGTGACTCCAGCGAGTTTGCAAACAGGCAACTTTTATTGAAGCTGACGCACACCATGGAAGCTCGGCTGTGCCTTTTTGGGCTGGTAAGCATTTTTCTAGTGGCACGACCTCTTCAGGACATGGAGGGCTGTGGAAGATGTAGGCTTCTGAGGGCAGAAGTTAACCTGACAGAATGGTGATCTGCCAGGAATAAACTCTTCATGTCAGATCACACCCCTGTCAGGAGCTTTTGAACAGGAACATGGTAACTCTTCACACATCCCTTTAAGTGCTTGAACTCTTGCTCCATTGAGCTAAACTTTTAGGGGCTGGGTCATCCGGGGTCTTGATTCTATCCTGGAAAGGGTGGAGAAAAGTGGTACTGGTTTAAAAATATAGCTGCCTGAACTTTTAAACCCACAAATCTTTTTGATAACATGGTGTCTCTTTTTCAGCCCTGAATGTGGTTTCTTTTTTTTTTCAATCCGTTTATTCTTTGACACTCATGGAGTAAGTTCAGAGGAGAGCAGAAGCAGTATGGAGCTCAGCGTAGCTTCACTGGGGAAGGAAGTTAAAGGGGGTCAGCAGAGTGATGCTGTCTGCTTGCCGCATAACGAGATGTCTGCTGAGTGAGTCCCGGAGTCTGACAGAACCTCTCTGATAGGCTCTGAAGGTGACAAGCCTGGCTTTCCTTGGTGACATCGGACCAGTTAGCCCATCTTCCTGGACACGTATCTAAGTTTGAGGTCACATACAGTTCTCAGAGGCAAGGCCGCCTCTATGAGCCAGGCTATGTTTTGTTTTCTGTGTCATAAGAAGCCACAGCGGGACAAGATGCCGAGGCTGTGTTGAAGGCCCCTTTTCATATTTTGTGGTGCAGGCAGAGGACTCTTTTTTTTTTTTTTAATAATATTTTATTGTGTTTTTGGTGAAGGTTTACATAGCAGTTTAGATTCCCATTGAACAATTTCTACACAAATTGTTCAGTGATATTGGTTATGTTATTTGCAATGTGTGAACGTTCTCATTATTTCTGTTCTGGTTGTTCTATTTCCATTAATCTAGTTTCCCTGTCTCCTTACATTCCTCATCTTTGTTTTAATGTAATTGTTGACTGTTTGGTCCCATTTAGGTGATTTTTTTTTTAAAGGATCACAATACTTACGGGTGATATTCATTATTTTGTGAGCCAACCTGTTATTTACTACAAGGTGACCTCAGGGATTAGTTTCGGTTCAAGGTTTGAAGATATCTCAGGGCAGTAGTCTAGGGGAGTCCTCCAGTCCCAACTGGTCTGACAGGTCTGGTTTGGCTTTTTTTTTTAAGGAATTTGAGGTTCTGTTCTACATTTTTCTCCCATTCTACCAAAGTCCATCTATTGTGGTACTAATTAGAACGAATGGTAATTGTAGGCAGGCACCATCTAGTTCTGGTCTCACAGTAGATGAGGCCATGATTCATGTAGACTATTTGTCCTGTAGACTAGTTTCTGCTCTGAGTCTTTGGTTTCCTTCTTTCTCTTTTGCTCCAAATGAGTAAAAAAAACAAATGAGTAGAGACCAATAATTGTATCTGAGATGGCTGCCCACAAGCTTATAAGACCCCAGACACAATTCAATAAATTAAAATGTAGAACATACACTTCATGAGCTATATTTTGCCAACTGAGTAAGACAAGGGGACTCATTTTTGATGGAGACCAAGTCTCTGCCGTGACACAATCCAGGAAGGTGAGTGAGATGTGTAAGTTCGAAGCATGTAGGATGCTGCATCCACGCCGGGATCAGGGAAGCTCAGCCACGGCAGGGGGAGACCTGTTTGACCCCTGGTGGTTCACCGGGGTGGCCAGAAGAGGAAGAAGGCAGGTGCTATGCCCTTTTCAGTCTGCTAATGGAATTTCCAGTACCTGACTCTTGTCCCCTGTGACTGAGAAGTGCTAATACTGGGACCTCAGTACAGATGCATACATTACAAGACTGGCTAATTATACACTGTCCAGATAGGGGCTGGCAGGCCAAGACAATACTTCCGAGGCAGACCAAGATGTCAGCCCCCAGCGAGCTGAGCATGTGCCCCTGAGGCAGCAGTCAAGGCCCGAGAGCCCGGGAACCTCCCCCTGCGGGAAAACAAAAGCTGTGTATCCAGGAAGGGCAGAAGGGGCCCCTTAAAACCACCAGGAGAAAAACAAACAAGCCCCTAAAATCTGTCTGCTGTCAGCATTTGGTACTAAAAAATGTAGCTCCATTTGGGGCATCGTCTGATGCTTGTTTTTCCTTGGTTTCAGCTCCCCTTTTCACCAGCAATCACTCGAGCCGAAGCGGAACAGCTGCTGGGGCTGGGCCGCCCCCACACGCTGTCAGTCACCCTTCTCCGGGACATAATGTACAGGGGAGCCCCCACCAGCCCACCTCCCAGTTACCTCCACTCGCAGCTGTGGACGCGGGCGCTGAGAGGTAAGACCATCTGTCTCTCGATCCTGATAGGTGTCGCCACCAAGCCTCCCAGCACGGAGAAGTGATCTGACAGTTGTTGAATTTTATTAATAATCCAATAGTGGGTTGAGTTTTACCCAAAGGTGACATTTTAAAAGTACATACACAAAGCACATGGAGCAAGTATCTCATTATCTGGTTTATTTTTCCGTGGGGGAAAAAAAAATGAGATGCGATTGCCAATAGCCGACTGAAGTGTCTGATGCAGGGAAAATGCATCAGAATTTCCCTGCTTTCCACCTTTGCTCAGTCTGCTTTGGGAACTCGGTTGGAAGGGGTGGACGTGAGGGTGAAATGCTTTCCGCGTGTGAGGTGGCACTCCATCGCCTAAGCTGGGCATGTCGGCTTGGGAGTATGGGATCATGTACGGCCTCTCAGAAAGGGACTGCTCACTGAGTTCTTCATGCTGCTGTCACCCTCATCAAGGATTTCTGCAGAAATGACCATGACCTTCATATTTGTACTTCTGAAGTTTCCATTGGCTCCTGAGGCCTTTCTTGGCCTAACCTCTGTTTCCCGGTCCCCCTTGCATGAGTTTTGGTGGAACACAAACTAAAACAGAGGCCAGCACCTCTCGCATCTCTGGTTCCTGCCCCTTTTTGGAGCAAGTGCCAGTGAGCTTTGCTTGCCCAGTGTCCGCCTGCGTTGGTACAGGTCACTGTGGGAAGCAGCTTGACCCTCAGGCCTTCCCCCTGGAACACCCGGCCCTCACTGGCCGGCACAGCACGCCCACACCCCTTGTCACCTCATCTGCACTCACCATGTGGCTTGAGTTGACCTACCTCAGGGTTTTTCCCCACAGGGAAAAAAGGCCTTGTGGAGACCCCTGAACATTTCTGGGGTAGTAGGTATTTGACGGGCAAAATAATGGGCTGAATGGGCAGCAGGAATAGAAACTCTGAATCTTGGCTTTCACAGGCAACCTGGGCCTTTATCATTGCTGGCTGGTCCATGAGTTTTTTCATATGTGATTTTAAGCCTGATAAACCACATATTTTAAACATGTTTATGACTACTACAAGGAGCCTACACTACTACAGTGATGCAACGGCTAAGTGCTTGGCTGCTAAATGAAAGGTTGGAGGTTCAAACCCACCCGCAGCTCCAAAGGGGAAAGGCCTGGCAATCTGCTCCCATAAAGATCACAGCCAAGAAAACCCCATGGGGCAGTTCTGCCCTGTCACATGGGGCTGCTAAAAGTTGGAATAGACTCGATAGCACCTAACAACAAGGCTACTATGGAAAAAAAGCCTGGCAACCTCCTGAAAATCAGCTAATGAAAATCCTGTGGAGCACAATGGTCCGACCTCATTGTGCCTGGAGTCGCCATTGGTCAAGGCTGACTCGGTGTCAGCCAACAGCAGTGCCCGCTATTTATCGATACGTTCATTTGTTGAATAAGCATCTGTTGAATACCTGCTGTGTACTGGACACTGTGCTGGGTTCTGGAGACACAAGGATTCTCAAAACCTGGTCCTGCCCTTACAGGACTTAGTGGTGATGACGGGCATATGAACCAGGTACAGGAATGCTGATGGAATCAGTGACAGAACAGGTGTCACGGGGCCCCAGAGAGGACATCCCCAGCTCTGTCTGGAGGAGAGAGGGAGAGAAAGACATAGTGATCTAGGCACAGGAGGAAGACTAAGGCTTTTCCAGAAGGGTAAATGGGAACAGCATCCCAGGTGGCAAGAGAGCATACCCAAGACGTGGGGTGGTGGTAGGGGTGGGGGTGAGGACATGCATCGAGGGGGGTTTCAGTGACTCAGGATGGCAGTACCCAGGGTGTACATGACAGATGGATTGGGATAATAGCAGGTTGGCTTATATGGAATTATATAAATCATATGCTAAGGATTTTGCCCCTTACCCTTCTGGAAACAACCTATATTATAGGCTCTTTATTATGGAGACCTGGTGGCACAAAGGCTCTTTATTATGGAGACCTGGTGGCACAGTGGTTAAGAGCTTGGCTGCTAACCAAAAGGTCGGCAGTTCGAATCCACCAGCTGCTACTTAGAAACCCTGCAGGGCAGCTCTACTCTGTCTTGTAGGGTCACCATGAGTTGGAATCGACTGGACAGCAACAGGGCTTTATTAAGTGCAGGACACAATCAGATTTACATTATAGAGAAAGCACTCTAGTGGCAAGATGGTGTCATACTTGAAGCTGGAAGCAGGAACTAGAGGTAAGGAGGACAACCAGCCCCAGAAGGAAGCCCTGATGATCTGCTTCCAAAAACTCCGCCATTGAAAACTCTGTGGAGCACAGTTCTGCTCTGACACACGTGGCATCACCGCGAGTCAGAGTTGACGCAGCAGCAATTGGTTTTTTAGGCGAACTAAATTAGGTAAAGGAGCCCTGGTGGCACACTGGTTAAGTGCTCGACTGCCAACCAAGACGTCAGCAGTGGGAGCCCATCAGCCACTCTGTAGAAGACGGACATGGCAATCTGCTTCTGTTAATGTCACAGCCTTGGAAACCGTATGGGGCAGTTCTACTCTGTCCCGTGGGGTCCCCATAAGTCGGAATCAACTCAATGGCAACATGAAACACCTAGTATGGTAGATGGTCTGAAACAGGCACTCAGGCTGGTGCCTCGGCATGGCTGAGAGATGCAGGTTTGGAAGCCAGAGGAAGTTGTTGGATGATCGTCGAGGTTGATCAGGTGAATAACCAGAAGGGAACGTGGAGAGGAAGGGGCAGGAGGTGATACTTTCTATGGTTGGTGAATGAGGCGGACCTTTTCGCTTCTGTGGCTTTGCCTCGCTGTGACCCCTTCCCGCAGGAAGTGTGCCAGTCCCTGTGCCAGCCCGACCGGGACCGCTAGCCTGAGGCAGGTTATCTCTTCCCATCAGGATGGATGAGGAGGACGCCATGAAACAGCCGGGAATTGCTCACTGTGTTTGCATTGGTGTCCAACCTGAAAACCCTCGGAGGAAATGGGCTTCCCTTCCACTCTGGCTTTATATGTCTTTGCCTCTGTTTGACTGGAAACCGCCCCCCTCCCCCCCGTACAAACTCCAGCAGTTTTCTTAACGGAAATAGGTTTATCACACTCTGCGACTTTTAGTGGGAAACTGGCATGTTTTCCTGCTTTGCGGGCGTTGATTCATCATTTACTTAGCTTGAACTTGTTAATAAAATGGACTGAGTCACTGTCAAAAGTCAGGCAAGGTCCAGGACATCTACCCAGCTTGCAGCAGGCTCTTTGATCCTTGCCATCATAAAATAAAATAAGTACAAGTTCTCTCAATTTGCTGAGGTTCCATTGTTATTTTAAAATATTGTCCGAATGGCACGGCATTTCGGTGATTTAAACAGTTCCATGGCCCGTCATCTAACGTTGGTTTAGGCTTGTTACGGAAAGTGGTGCTGTACCATGTCACAGCGAACAAGCCCGGTGGCACTTTATGTTCATAGCTGTGGCTTTCATGAGAGGATGTTAGTTCACTGGGTTGCTCTAGTATGCCTGTTAGACCCGAGAAAACAAAAATATTGTTGGGAGCCCCTTTTTGCGATAGAGAAATCTTGAAGTCCCAAGAGTAAGTCAGCTGGACTTGTGTCCCGCATCTTACCCGAGAGAATGCCAGCAGCCTTGCCCCATCTCTCCATTCTGAGTAAGGCCACAAGCAGTGTCCTCTCTGCAGTGCAAGTAACAGAAGATTAGGGCATTTGTGGCTTGACCACGACGGAGAGACTTATAAGACATTTTCCGTGAGCGCCAGAAAAGGCTGAATGTAAGGAATCAACATCAATCAACTGCAGAGGATGTTGGGAATAATTGTTTTTGAGAAAGTAGCTGAAGCATCAGAGCCAAACAAAGAAGGAATGCCAATTTCCTGAGTCCCTATTGAGTATTAGAAGGAGCCCTGATGGGGCAGTGGTTAAGCGCTCGGCTGCTGAGAGGTCAGCAGCTCGAACCCACCTGTTACTCCACGGGAGAAAGATGTGACAGTCTGCTCCCATAAAGATTACAGCCGTGGAAACCCTATAGGGCAGTTCTACTCTGTCTTACAGGGTAGCAAGGAGTTGGAATTGGCTCAAGGGCAATGGGACTTGGTTTGGTTTTACTGAGTATTATAAAGCCTCACTGGTTTTCAGATGTGGTATCGTTAGAATTCTTGTTGTTGTTAGTAGCAGTTGTTATCATGGCCACCTCATGCACAATGGAACAAAACACTGCCCGGTCTTGTGCCATCACCACGATCAGTTGAGGATCAGGCCATTGTGATTCACAGGGTTTTCACTGACTGATTTTTGGAAGTAGATTGCGAGGCCTTTTTTCCTAGTCTTAGTCTGAAAGCTCTGCCGAAACCTGTTCGTCATCATAGCAACACAAGCCTCCACCGAGAGAGCGGTGATGGCTGCCTATGAGGTGCGTTGGCTGGAAACCAAACCCAGGGCTTCCACCGGGAAGGCGAGAATTGCACCCCTGAACCACCACTCCCCGGTTAGAATTCTAGGTGCTTTGATAGATGCACGTTCTTTCTGTGCCGTCCAGTAACCAGGGCTGACCTTGTATCGTTTTTAAATCCAGCATCGGGAACATAGTGTTGCTTGCTTGGATGCTAAGGGGCTAAAGACAACAGTCGTTTTCTGTTTGTCTTTGCCATTCTGGAAGGTTCTTCAGCTCTAGTCAAACCAGCCTGCTCACTGCCGTCTGACTCGGCTGGTTTCTGCATCTTAATTCCTGCTCTTCCTCTACCTTCTTGTGATGTTGTCCTTGCCGTCTTTGACTCAATGGTACCCAGCCTTTGGCACCTGGCTGAGCTTTCCACCCAGGAAGCCTTCTCCGACTCTGGCAGCTCACAGAGCCCTGTTGATTCCCATTTACTTACCATTCACCAGATGTCATCCTGCTAACTAGATTATTAGCGCTTTGAGGGCAGGAACCTTACGTTTTCACTAGAATGTTAGCTCCCTGAGAGCAGAGACTAAGCCATGTTTGTGACCACTGTGTTCACAACCTTCATCTCCCAGTGCATAGAGGGGGCCCCTAATAAACGTTGTGCAATGAATGAATGTGGAAGGAAGAACTCGGAGCCCACAAGTGTTGCTCTTTAAGCTCCACGTTCTGCTTCGGATCCCTTCATGGGAAAGCCGGATGTGAGCGTGCGTGTGGACTCTACCAAACGAACCACTTGACTCATGGCTCAAATGGTAGTTCACAGCAGATTACTTTCCACATCTTTTTTTAAATTTTTAGACACATTGGTTTTTTATTTTTGATGAATTACAAGTGCACATTAAAAAGCAATTATTTTAATGTCTGTAAAGGAAACTGTTTCTTTAGTGCCAGAGAGGTCCTTTCCCCTCTACCAAATCCGCCATCTTTATTTTGTCCCCACATTCCAAACAAACCTACCTCATGTGAAGCCCAAGCCGATGTTTTTTTAATCCCCTTGGATTTTCAGTCAGAAAAGTGAGTCAGGACAGTGATACTGGAAGGCTTGAGGTGAAATAGAATTCTTTGTCTTGCAACCTCATCTTAACATGTTAGCATGAAGCAACATGGAGTTCAAACTAAGCCATTGTAATTATACAAATGTGTCAGTGTTTTTTTCTTTTTTTCATACGTTTTCTCTGAAACAGCAAGTCATTATGGAGCCAGAATTCCCAAAATGAAAAGCCACAAGCCATTCTAGCCTGAGTCAAGACATCTGCATAATACACAGTGGCTCATCTCTGACAGACAGCAGGCCATTCAGAAGAAAAAAAAACCCAAAAAACCAAACCCACTGCCATCAGTTCCATTCCTAGTGACCCTAGAGGGTTTCCAAGGAAAGCCTCCACTATGCTTTAACAGCGTCATCAGGAAATCAACATGGTCTTTTCCCACATTTGGTTGGGGATAGTTGGGAGACTTAGCTGCTGAGAGGCTGTATACTTTTTTCCAGGTGAGGAATGTCTGCCATCAGTGGGGAGGAGACTCTTGGAAGACTACTGAGGAGAGCAGAAACCAAGAGACAGAGTTCCTTGAGATGAGTCTCCTTGAGTCCTTCTCTGAGAAATAATCTTTGGTTGCTTTTCTGTTTAGTTACAAGAAGAAAAAGAAAGCAAAACTTTTCTTTGTTTTAATCATTCTTCTCAGAATAAGTGATTAGGATCATTCCCTTCAGTAGATGTTCCCCCTCAGACCCAGCAGCCCTTAATCTCTGGGCAAACGTAACATCCAACTGGATATTTACACCAACCGCGCAGATAGGGCATCTAACTAGACGTGAAGGTTGGCTTCAATGGGGCAAATGTATCATCTACCTGGAAACAACACTTGGCAATGAATTGAGAGCCAAGTCTATAGAACTGGCAGTACAATCAACAGGAACAGCCAACTTTTCTTAAATACTTTCCTCTGCGTAATGCCGTATGAGGGGCTAGAGATACAAATGGCAGCAAATAGCCGAGGACTTAATGTCTTTCCAAGCCAAGAACCCTTCTCCGACTATGAATTTTTTTAATATATGCCGTTTCTTCCAATTCATCGCTCTAGCCAAATATTGAATTCTATCTTCAAGAGAAGGTGCAGAATATTTCTTTGTGGCGATAACAGCTACCTGACTTCCTGCAGATTAAAAAAATGCATAATAAACAGCACCTGTTTATTATGCCCACACCACCACCCAGCTACTTTCTTTACAAATTTACGGATTATATTTACTTTGGAGGTCTCATTTGGCAGTCGCTGCCATGGGCATCTGATAAATTTGGTTAGAGTGCTGCGTTTAAGTGGGTTCTAGACGTTCTCAGTGCTACTGTCTTCAAAAGGCTCATGTTTGCAATTGAGTACCATGAGAAAGGGATGGGATAGTCATTTTTTTGTCTACCTAAACCTCCCTTGGAAACCTTCGTGGCGTAGTGGTTATAAGTTTTGCTGCTAACCAAAAGGTTGGCAGTTCAAATCTACCGGGTGCTCCTTGAAAACCCTATGGGGCAGTTCTACTCTGTCCTATAGGGTCGCGATGAGTCGGAATCTGCACAATGGCAATGGGTTTGGTTTCTTATGTTTAGAACAAAATAACACTTTTATCCTCATTTCTTGCATGACATTCTCATTACACTCTCTTCTGAATATTTTCCTCTCATCTAACACATTTTATCACAAAGCAGATTAAACGCTATGCCTAACACCACACTGGGCAAAAGAAAGACTCTTCCCTTTGCTACGGGATCATGAGTCGATCCCCTTATTTTGACCTTTTCAGAGCAGCCCATGGGATGATATCATAGCAGATGTTTTTTCCATAGTAGAAACTTTGCCATCCAGCGTCTAGGACCACTCTGGATAAATTTTCTTCTGGTTGGTGCTTTTTTAAAGAGGAGTTGGCAGAATCAGACTTTCTTCCCTCTCTCCTCATCACGTCAGATTCTGAAATAGACAAATAACTCAGTCACAGCCAATTCTGCCGTCAAGAAATCCCGGAAAACTCTGGCTCCTTGTGAAAATGTGTCCTGCATAATTCATGCCTCTAACATACAAGCTAGCCTTCCCTCCTCCCTTTGCATTTCTACAGGGGGAAATAGTGCAGTGCCCTGGGCTCTATTTCAGCTTTTCTAGAGAGAAAAATACACTGCCAGGCCTTGGGCACTGATTACTTTGTTTTCTTAATGTGCATCTTGCCCAAGTGGAGATACTGCCCCCAGAATACTCTTCCTTTTCTGTCTCTCACAAACACACACTCGTCACAATGTATGCCTGAGCCTTCATTCAAAGCTCTTGGTGATCATTTCACATGAACACAACTCTCCTAGCTACCTAGTACTGCCTTAAGAAAAAATGCTGCAAGTAGGTGGCAGAAATCTATTTCCTCATAGTTCTGGAGACTAAAATCCAAATCAGGTCTCAGCTACATCGATTCCCTATGTGGGCCTCTCTGCTGGTTTCTGCTGTCTGCTGGCAATCCTTGGCGTCCCTTTGCTTATAGAACAGTTCTCACATGGCGCCTCCTTCCTCTGTGTGTGTCTCTCTGTCTCTTCTGCTCTTTTTATAAGACATCACTCAGAAATGATTAGGTTTAGGGCCCACCCTACTCTGGTATGACCTCACTAACAGAACAAAGGAAAAACGTATTTCCAAACAGGGTCATATTCACAGGTACAGGGGTCAAGACTTGTACATTATCTTTTGGAGGACACAATTCAGTCTGTAACACCAACTTCACAGCTCTCCTTTTGCCATGCTTTATGGAGGAATGAGCAATCATTTTCCGAGTCTTGGTCTTGTCCTCCCTCGTGAGTTATTTGCAGTTAACATTCACCCAACCTTGGGGAAGGAGAAAGAGACACTCAGTCCTCCCAAGGGATGGACTCAGCTCTTTGGCTAGTTTGGGACAGAGTCCTCTGGTGGCCATACAGCCCGTGGCCTCCTTGGGGCCTGCCCGGGTAGACAGTGTTTCACTTACCCACACTTCCCAGCAGCCGTTTCTGCATTATTGAAAGCTGGACTTGATTGTTTCAGGAACAGAATTCAATTCGCAGTTCCCCCAGTAACGTGCTGTGATTCACTCGGGGACAAATCTGGGTTGAACTGAGTCCAAGTGTCTCTTTTGTGAGACAGAAGGGAAGTATAAGTAGATACTATAGTCACCCAGATGAGTCAGCCAGGAATTCACGAAGTGATTCATAAATCGTTATAAAGACCAGTAAAGTCTTCTAAACTGGAGCGCTGTCTGGCCATACAAAGTCGGGTATTATCGTTGGGGGTTTCTTTTCAGCTGCTCAATCAGATGTGAAATCCTTAAAACTGCTTTTCTTTTTGGGTTTTGAAAAGGATTCCTTCCCCCCGCCCACGCCGCAGTTGGCCAACTGCTAAAGCCATTTTTCATTGATTAGTTTTCACAGATGAATTTTAAAACCCCCGTGGGTGATACCTCACAGTTCCTTGGGGGACTAACCAACACCTCCCCAAATCCACCACAGACCAGTTTGTATCTATTATTTCTGCTCCCTGGCAGCAAATCAATATGATTTTTCACGTGAAGATAGTGAGGCAAGCTGTTCAATGCATTCTCCGCTCTTTGGGAAGTCTACAGCACCCATAAAAGAACGGGGGCACCATCCAAAGTGTACATCAACCAACATTTAATCCATCTGATCGTGGAAACGCTTAAGTTCCTCTTTTCAAAGTGTTAACTCCCAAGGCAGTGCTAAAACACACAGTCCCACATTGCTTGCTAGAGCCGTTTACCTGTAGGGCAGCAAAGAAGGAAGGAAAGACATGTTTATGGTATGTGTTTGGCTTGCAGCACAGTCTATCAGTACGTTGTGTTCGAAGACATAAAATGGCAGGTTGAACATAACATAGGATTGCTTTGGACTCATAGGCAGAGGAGAGAGCCCGCCTGGGAAGGAGTTATGCAACGAGATGTCTCGAGGTGTAAGCCCAGTTTAGACATGAAGGACCCTTGGATCAGTCTTGAGCAGTTCACCAAAGCAAGCTGGGCAATGTCTCTGGTTGTCAGATTTCTTGAAGGCGGTGGGCTGCTGATGCCGCCATCCCCACGAGCCATGATAAGGATTTTTATCTCGGATGTTCCCAGAACCATCTCCTGTTTCTCCCTCATTTCACCCCTCCGCCATGCATTGCATCTTCCGCAAGCTCGTCCTACTTTATGGGAATGAAGAGATGTCTTGAGAATGAACTGTGAGCCTTGGAACGTATCAGTTCACCTCTCTGGGACTTCCTTTTTTTCATCCAAATAAGGTGGTGTTCCTGTGCCCCTCCCAGCTAGAACATTCTATAATTCTATGTATTTGTGAATTCTGGGATACTCACTGGGAACCCTGTGCCAAGAAATGAGACTCGAACGTGAGCCCATGGTGGACCACCCTTAGAAATAGAAAGTTAGCCTGTGAGTGCATGCCTTACTGTCTTTGAGCCTTAGTTTCCATATCTGAATTCTGTTGTTAGCTGTAGTGGAGTCAGCTCCGAGTCATGGCAATCCTATACACAGCGGAAGGAAATGTTGCCCCGTCTTGCACCATCCCCATGATTGGTTGCAGATCAGACCATTGTGATCCATAGAGTTTTTCATTGGCTGGTTTTTGGAAGTAGTTTGCCAGACCTTTCTCTCTAGTCTGCCTTAGTCTGTTCAGGATCATAGTGACATGCAAGCCTGCACAGACAGGTGGTAGCTGTGCATGAGGTGCACTGGCTGGGACTCAAACCCAGGTCTCCTACTTGGAAGGTGAGCCTTCTACCACAGAACCACCCTGCCTCCCCCCATATCCGTATCCAAATCTGTATGGTCAAGGGGAAAAAAGGATCCTAAGATTTTTTTACTTTAAGAACTCCATAGGTATTCTTAAGGAGCCCTGGTGGCACAGTGGTTAAGTGCTCAGCTGCTAACCGAAAGGTCAGCATTTTGAACCCATCAGCCGCTCTGGGAGAGAAAGATGTGGCAGTCTGCTTCTGTAAAGATCACAGCCTTGGAAACCCCATGGCGCAGTTCTGCTCTGTCCTAGCGGGTCTGTCTGAGTCGTAATCGACTGGATGGCCCTGGGTTATAGGTGTTACTATGCATGGCTGGCTCCACAGTCTTCTGTCGCTCTCCAGCACTGGGTGCATGTAAATGTCAGAGATGCCTCAAGTGTACATTATCTTTAGATCAGCCGGTCAGTGAACGTGTATCGGTCATCCGAAGGGCGTCAGACCTTCATTCTCTTAAGTACTTCCATGCCCCTATTTAAAACTAGCCACATTCCACCCCCATCCTGTCCCTTCCATTCTTCTTCTCCATATTGTTCACCTCATCACCTCTAGCCCAAGACAGAGTTTGTGTACTTCAGGATGTTCATCACCTGCCTGTCCTCACTCACAAAGACAGGGACACCTGTCATTTGCTGCCCTGCCCCTGGTGCTTAGAACAGTGCCACACACATGGTTGGTACTCAACAAATATCTCTTTTTTTTAAATAATTTTTTTTTCTTTTTGTTGACAATCTACACAGCAGAGCATACACCAATTCAACAAGTTTTGCATGTACAACTCAGCGTCATTGATTACAGTCAAGTTGTGTGACCATTCTCAGCCCCGTTCTCTGAGTTGTTCCTCCCCCATTCACAGAAACTGTCCCCTAAGGCTCCTATCTATCAAGTTGCTGTTGTCATTTGATCCTGTGTAGATAGTTCTTAAAAGAGCACAGTGCTCAGCATAGACATTCCTTACTAATTAAGCTAAACTATCATTTGGTTTTAAGAAGACTTCAGGGGATATTTTTGGTTTAAGATTTAAAGTTTAAAAGATTATCTCAGGGCAATAGTTGTAGGGGTTCATGCAGCCTCTGTGGCTCCAAAAATTCTAGATTCCGTGAGAATTTGAAATTCTGTTTTGCATTTTTTCCCCCTTTGTGATCAGGATTCTTCTATAGAATCTTTGAACAGAATGTTCTGTAATGGTGGCCGGGCACCATCCAGTTCTTCTGGTCTCATGGCAGTGAGAGGAGGCAATAAATACCTCTTGAATGAATAAATGAATGTGTTACCTCAGTCAGAATTTATGATCCTCAATGAGAGTTGAGATTGTTTGTATTTTATAGCTGAGAAGACTGAGGTGAGGAGAAGTTAGGGGATTTACTCAAGATTTTCCAGCCAGTAAGGGACAGAGCAGACAGCTTGGCACAGCAGACTTTGTTGAATTGAATAGGAATTTCAGGTCAATGAAGACATCGTTGCCAAGCTCTTAGGAAATGTGGGAATTCTGGCTTGTGGGGTAATAATAGGTCCCTGAGTGTAGCACAAACGGTTTGCACTCAGCTGCTAACCTAAAGGCTGGCATTCAGACGCACCCAACGGTGCTGCAGAAGAGAGATCTGGCAATCTGCTTCCATAATGCTTACAGCATTGAAAGCCCTATGGAGGCAGAATGAAATTAAAGACAATGTTGACACGTTGTGGAAAATGTAACTCATGTCAGTGAACAATTTGTATAGAAATTGTCAAATGGAAACCTAATTTCCAGTGTAAGCTTTCGAAAACAATAAAATCCTATGGAACAGTTCTACTCTGTAACACGTGGGGTCACCGTGAGTCAGAATCAACTTGATGGCAATGGGTTTGGTTTTCTGTTTTATCTTTAATAAAGAACAGAGCCAGAAGCAAACCCCAGTAGGTTTGATTCCCAAGCCACCTATCTTCTACAGCATCCACCGGCTTCTCCTTCCTTTTTCAGTTTAGCTGCATGTAAACCTCACCAGTTCTACTTGTCTTGGTTGGGACCTCCTGTTCTGGGAAATAATTTAAGACCGAGGATTGCATTTAGGGGAAAGATGACTGCTATGATTCTGGCCCACCTCACTGCAAGGTCAGGAAGCCCAATGGTAAGAGAGGAAAGACCATCTCTATGATCCTAGCCGACCTCACTGCAAGGTCGGGAAACCCAATGATCAGAGAGGGTGAGAGCAGGGAAAGCAAAGGAGGGCATGGAAGAGAAGGAGCATGGCCAAGCAGTACCCCCAGTAATCTGTGGCCAAGAAATACCCCCGATAATCTGTGCCCAAGCAGTACCCCCAATAATCCGTGGCCAAGCAGTACCTCCCGAATAATCCGACATTTTCTTAGGTGAGTATGAATGTTTGCAGAAACCTTTCCATATTTTTGCGCAGTGTCTTTTATAAGCCCTTGAAACCTATTTCCCAATTTCTTGTTTTTCGCCCAAATTGTTACTCATGCTAAGAATATACAAACTCCTGCACTAAGTAAGTGGAAATGGTTGACTCAGTTGTCTGGTTTCCTCTTGTGTGATCTCTTTCTGGTAAGCAGTGATTTTTTTTCCCTCTTATATTATGTGCATGTTTACGTAGCAATCATTTATTTTTTCAAAGACGTATCAAAAGCCAAAGCTAGAGCCTGGAGAGCTATGTCCAGTGAAAGTTGTGAACTGTCAGCTGCGGCTGGTGGGCAGGATCGGGCCCAGAAAAGATTTCCGAAGTCTTTCTTTGGCTCTTGGACGCTGCTGTAACTCAGGATTAGCAGAGTGATGTTATCTTGGCCTGATGGAGTTGGGGAGTGAGATATTTCATAGAAGAAAAAGAAAAGTAACTACCTTTTTTTTTATTAATTTTAGCATCAAAATTTCTACTTTACCTTCTTTTGATTAAAAAAAAAAAACTTTTTGGGCCAAGTATTCTGACTATAAGCAGCTCTGGTGGTGTAACAGTTAAGCGCTTATTTGACTGCTAACTGAAAGGTTGGCGATTTGAACCCATCAAGCGACTCCATGGGAGAAAGACCTGGCAATCTGGTCCCATAAAGATTAGAGCTAAGAAAACCCTATGGGGTAGTTCTACTCTGCCACGTGGGGTCACTTTGAGTCAGAATTGACTCGAAGGCACCCAACAACAACATTGTGACCATACTCGTTATAGTGTGTGTGTGTGTGTGCGTGCGTGTGTGTGTTGAAGAAACGGGGTTGGAGAGTAGGTGAGGACTTTTAGAAGATGGGAATCTGAGGCCTTCACCCAAACTTCACCTATAGTAAGAACCCTTTATGTCTTAAACATAGTAAGCTTCTGTATAGTAAATGTGTATGGTTGTTTATTTCTTCACTAATTTGTCCTGACTGCTCAGTTTAATTCTTTTAACTTTTATGTGGCTTCTCTGGCATGACTTTTGCTCTGAGGTGCCAGTGATTATTTTTGGCATTCCCAGGAGCCTTGCCTCTAAACAGTAGGACCCTCTTCCACCTTCTCCACTCCTCTCCCACACCCTCACCCCAGATTTTAATTTGCTATATTTCCACTCCAAGAAGCCCTGGTGGCACGATGGTTAAGAGCTCGGTTGATAACTGAAAGGTTGGCAGTTCAAATCCACCCAGTGACTGCGGAAGAAAGACCTGGCGATCAGCACTTATAAAGATAACAGCCTAGAAAACTCCATGAGGAGTTCTGTTGTGTCATATGGTATTGCTATGAGTTGGACTCGAAGGTACCCAACAACAGCATGGGTTGGTTAATGAATAACCAAGTTATAAAAAGTAAATTTAAATTGAGAGGTTGAGAGAGTGTCAGATAAATACTGTCTAGCATTTTGACGCAGTACCAAAATTGATTCTATGTGCTGTACTTGAAAATCTATCATATTTATGCACTCACTTCTAAGGCTGGACTTTTTAGTGCTGAGTTATGTATGTCCTTGTTCCTGGCAATTGTCTAGATAACGAAGATCATTTTTGGCCCCGTTCAGCTTTTTTCTATGTATGCGAAAGCTAAAACTTTTCTACTATTTCTTCCCTTCCCAAATCAAAGCCTACTTTAAGTTGTCTATTTATTTTGCTTAGAATGTTTGGTGAAGTTGAGGGCCAGTGAAAGAGACCCTCAGTGAGATGGATTGGCCCAAGAGCCACAACAGTGGCCTCAGATATGCTAGCAATCTTGAGGATGATGCAGGGCCGGGCAATGTTTAGTTAGGACATATGGTTGCCATAAGTCAGAGCCCAACGGACAGCAGCTACCTGTATATCTACCTGTCTGTCTACCTCTCTATCTATCTAGAATCTATCTATATGTAAATATATAATATATAGATAGATATAGGATCTATTGTATGGACGTGACATTATAGATGACTCCTAAATGCTCAAATGAATTCTCTTCTTTTGAGTTTGTTGACTATTACCCCTTTTTGGTAGCTGTTGTTTTGTGTGTGAATGAGTCAGTCCTGACACATAGTGCCCCACGTGACAAAAGTAGAACTGCCCCATAGGGCTTCCTAGGCTGTGATCTTTACAGGAGCAGATTGCCAGGTCTCTTCCACAGAGCAGCTGGTAGGTTTGAACCACCGACCTTTCTGTTAGCAGCCGAGCACTTTAAGGACCTTTGCCAAAAAAATGCAATAGAGAAGTCACAATGACAGATTAGCAGTGATATCCACAGCCTCACAATTCAAACAATCCCTCTTCCATTCCTGAAGATTTTTAGGGGCAGGCACCCTGCCTCCAGGATGCCGGTGTGGGGTGGACGTGTGGACTCCTTCTAGCCCTGAAGTCTGTGCTCCCACAATTCCTATGTCTCCCTCCGGCTCCAAGCTCAGCAGCTTGTGACATATATTAAGGACATGTTCCCCAGGAAAATCGCCTCCATATGAGGAATCCTGGCACATGAGTTTTACTAGATGTTCTCAGGGCAGTGCCAGGATTTGTTTGCTGTGTTTTCTTTTAAAGCCATTCAGTACATCTTTTCAGGATAATTCCAGTTATTGAGATGATATGCTTGGAAAATATATATTTGCCCAGCTCAGGACACATCGTTACTGTTCCCTTCCAGAAGAATGGAGATGTAAACTATTGACTGAGTAGGCATTTTAATTCAGCTGGTCTGTTTAAGCGTCCCTTGACTTCTTTTCTGTAGAGGTTGTTTGTATTGTTAATTGCCTTTGAGTCTGCCCCTGATTCATGGTGACCCCATGCACGATGGAATAAAATGCTGCCTAGTCCTGGGCTATCCCCATGATCTGTTGTAGATCGGACTTTTGGAGTCCATAGGGTTTTCATTGGCTAATTTTCAAAAGTAGACTGCCAGACCTTTCTTCCTAGCCTTAATCTAGAGGCTCTGCTGAAATCTGCTCCACATCGTAGCAGCACAGAAGCGTCCACTGATGGACAGGTAGTGGCTGTGCGTTAAGTGTATTGGCCAGGAATCAAACCAGGTCTCCCGCCTGGAAGGTGAGAAGTCTGCCACTGGACCACCTCTGCCTCTCTCTAGTGGTTGACTAGTTCAGATCCTCCCATCTTGATCCCGATACAAGCTCCTTACATAGCCTTACCATACCTCAGCAAAGGAAAAACCAAAACAACGTGGAACTTTGTCCTATGGTTTTCTCATGCTTCCAGTAAACACAGAGAAGCTCTGCTTTATTGAATATTCCAGTTCAAAACATTGCAAGTTACTTGAAAAACTTGACTGGTTCATCCTCTCTTGTTAGCATTTGTGGCCCTTCACAAAAGCTGAGCAAAGTGAAATGACTCGTTCCTGTAAAGAAAGTGATGTAACCAGATGGTGACTTAAATGCACTGGTACAGAACAGAGTCTGTCTTTCTGCACAGTGTGAGAAACAGTCAGCTGAAAGTTTTCAGCTTAGTGGACTTTTTGTGGAGACTAAACAATTCATTCCACCACCCATCTGTCATTTGTTGTACTCTGAAGGCTTCCGTGTTCCTGTGATGCTGGAAGCTATGCCGCTGGTATTTCGGATACCAGCAGAGTCTTCCATGGTAGACAGGTGTCAGTGGAGCTTCCATAGTAAGGCAGACTAGGAAGAAAGGCCTGGCAATCTACTTCTGAAAGTTAGCCAGTGAAAACTCTATGGATCACAGCAGAATATTGTCTGATGTAGTTCCGGGAGATGAGCCCCCCAGGTTGGAAGACACTCAGAGGTCATGGTGGCTGCAACAATGGACTCAAGTCATGCCAACAATCGTGAAGACGGTACAGGACTGGTCAATGTTTTGTTCTGTTGTACATGGGATCGCCATGAGTCAGAGTCAATTGGACGGTAACTAATACCAGTAAAACAAGTCATTCATTTCACTGTGTTGATGGATTCCCTGATCACCACACTTCCCCAGACCCTCACTGAACTGGCAAGCTGAGTATCATTTTGATACTCTGTGGACATAGCTAAAATTTTAACATCGTTTACACAAGTTGTCTTGGTCATCTAGTGCTGCTGTAACAGAAATACCACAAGTGGATGGCATTAACAAAGAGAAATGTATTTCCTCACAGTAAAGTAGGCTAAAAGTCCAAATGCAGGGTGTCAGCTCCCGGGGACAGCTTTCTCTCTCTGTTGGCTCTGGAGTAAGGTCCTTGTCCTCAATCTTCCCACGGTCAAGGAGCTTCTCAGGCACAGGGACTCTAGGTCCAAAGGACTCACTCTGCTCCTGGTGCTGCTTTCTTGGTGGTATGAGGTCCCCCCCGTCTCTTTGCTTGCTTCTGTCTTTTATATCTCAAGAGATTGCCTCAAGACACAATCCAATCCTGCAGACTGAGTCCTGCCTCACTAACACAACTGCTGCCCATCCTCCCTCATTAACATCATAGAGGCAGGATTTACAACATACAGGAAAATCACACAACACCAGGAATCATAGCCCAGCCCAACTGATACATTTGGGGGAGGAGGGGGACATAATTCAATCCATGACACAAGTACAGCTTCTCTTCAATGTTACCAGTTGCCGTCTAGTCGATTCTGACTCATGGCGACCCCATGTGTGTCAGAGTAGAACTGCGCTCCATAAGGTTTTCAATGGCTGATTTTTGGGGAGCAGATTCCCAGTACTTTCTTCCAAGGTTCCTCTGGGTGGACTGGATCCTATAACCTTATGGTTAGGAGCCAAGCACGTTCGCCATTTGCAGGGACTCCCCTTCATTGTTAGAAAGTATAAACTATCTTTTTAAACCTAGTGAGCCAGATGTTGTCAATTCTGTCCTACAATTAGAAGATCAGTGTCCGATTATCCATATCATGTCTCAGGTTACTGGACAGTGTCATCGTATTTAAACAGCAATATGCCCCCTGCCCCGCCCTGAAAACTACCGATAGTCTTCCTGCCATTGGCACATGCTACTGCAGAAGACAGTTCTGTTACACCCTTGGCGAGTGTTCTTTGCTGAGTGTAGAACCCTCTCAGATCTCTTGGGTTCTGGGTTTCAAAGCACACTTGACCCTTAAGGTGTAAGTTAATTTATTCTTGGCAAAAGAAAATGGATTGTTTAAAGAGAATTAGAGGATTAGAGGGACTTACAATAAAGACTTGTAACACTTTTTGGACATTGACTATGTCTTACAAAACATTTATGAGCTACGTGTAAATGAATCAGAAACATATGGATTAATTTCCCCTAAGATGCTAACGGATTTTAAAATTAGCAGAATAAGGGCCTAGCCAAATGTGCTTTGAATTTCACCAAACCCAGAATATTTGAAACATAGTTTAAGAAGCTTGACAAACCCAAACTCTCTCTAGGTTTTCCCTTGGGTGGGTTACTTTTATCCACTCACTATTTTTTTTTTATCCCAGTTGAGATTTTGTCCTTGTTGAATGCCATGGAGTTGATTTTGACTCACAGCGACCCCGTGTGACAGAGTAGAGCTGCCCCGTAGGGTTTTTCGGGCTGTAATCTTTACAGCAGCAGATCGCCAGGCCTTTCTCCCACACAAACCGCCAAGCTTTCAGTTAAGGTTTTAGGGGTTACAAGGAGGAGAGAAAAGTCCTAAAGGTTTTTTTTCAAAGGGATTATCACCCTCCTTTTATAGGCAGAACAGAACGTTAGAACCTGGCTTTGAGGAGTTTGTCTTGGCCCTTATGCTTTCTCTTATAATTGTTTTCTCAGGTTTGTGCCTTCTGCTTTATCTCCACACCACATCAGTCCCCAGAGAGGACCAGCCCCCTCTTCAATACTGCAGAGAACCCAGCCTCCCCAGCCCCAGCAGCCAGCAGGGTCCCACCTGAAGTCCTACCAGCCGGAAGCAAACTCTTCTTTTCAACCAAATGGCATCCATGTCCACGGTAAGTGACGCCCGGCAGTCCCTTGAGTTTTCAAAAGTGCTGTTGTTTTTAATCAAGGTTCTGAGTTACCAGTTGTGGATTTCAGATGTTCTGTTATACACCCAGCCTAGACGTGGATGGCTTTCCTCTACGATTTCACATTTAGTAGTCATGAAATCCTGTACTGTTTTCCTAGCTTTGGCCCTAAGGCGGGTAGGACTTCTGACACCCCAGGGTGGTCCACCCAAGGTAATGATTCGTTAGCAGATCTACTTGCTCCAGGCAGAGGCCTTGGCAACAGCACCTTGTTTTCTAAACAATGAGCAGCCTGTTAAAGGGAGCAGCAGAGTTCTCTTGCTTTTCCTCTCATACGCCTTTGCCCCCATCTCCATATGGCCAGATCCTCTCCATCCTTCAAGGGCCAGATGAAATGCCACCTCCTCCCTGAAGCCTTCCCTGATCCCCCCGGCTCAAGATAATTCCTCAACTTAGTGGACTTTTTGCAGCAATTGGTTGGTGGCTGTGCTAAGGGTGCAGGGTGGGGGCGTGAGGACACTCTAAACTTGGGTTGCACATCACCTGTGTTTCTCTGATCATACCTATGGTCACTCATCCCAGAAACATATATATCTGTGTCTTAAACTTATCTTCACTATTAATCTGTAAGCTTCTCTCTGAGGACAGAATTTTCTGCTCCATCGGTGTAGCTCTCAGAGAACTTAGCAAGGTTCTTCACATGTAGCAAAGACTCACAGACACGTGGTAGGTGGATGGAGGGAGGAAGGGAGGAAAGGCAAGAGAAATCACAGTCGTTTTCAAAATGTGCCCATCTCCTTATGTGTTATCGTAGCACACACATGGAGACCTATTCCCTTGTCTTTGTTTTCTTTTAACCTGTTATACAGATTCGGGCAAATGTCTTAGTGAAGATCCATAAAAGATTGAATTGTCAAGTCATAGACTCCAGCTACACATAGACTTTTAATCCCCTGGGGCAGTCAGACTTTCTGTATAACAGAAGGGTTACCATCCCTTTAAACTGAATGTTTTAGCTTCTTGTGAAAAATATGACTTCCTACATCAGCCTCTTGCTGACTCCTGAATTTGCTCCATGTGAGTTATCACTTGAAATTCACGGATCATGTCCCCCAAACAAATCTAAGTCAATATTCAAACCACGTGTGAGTTGGTATGAGTAAGTCCCAAAGATGGCAGAACCCAGCAGTACTGTGGAGCTGGGCTTGGGTAAGAACACCGCAGTGAGGGGCTGGACAGCCGAAGAGGAGGCAGTGAACAGACAGGGGCAGGCAGTAGGAAGGGAAAGACCTTGAGGAGCAGGGCCCCTGGCTCTAGCTCAAACTTCCAGCCATCTCCTGACCACCCTCTTCCCATGCCCCCACCCTGCACCCTAAGCATAACCACCACCCAGGTGCTGTCAAGACAACTCTGGCTCACGGCAGCCCTATATGTGTGAGAGTAGAACTGTGCTCCGCGGGGTTTTCAATGGGTGACGTTTCAGGAGTAGCCCACCTTTCTCCTGCTATCCAAACCCCCTGTTTCTCAGCAAAGCTTGGCCTCCCATCATTCTTTGGGCCTGGGGTAATTTCTACTTTCTTCTATCTGGTGAATTTCTTCCCAAGCTTTTGTTATTTATTTACTCAACCAACAGGTATTTTTTGAGTGCCTACTGTGTGCAAGGCAAAGATGTGTAACAAAGAGCAACAAGGGAAACTCTCCCTTTTGTAGGGATCCTCTCAGCCCAGTCCCCCCTTGACTAACGTTGGAGAGACCCAGGTCCCCTGTGCTGCGAAGCTGTCCTCACCCCGCCCAAGTAGGAGGTGGGCCACGTGCATGTGGGCTGTGCACAGAACACCAGTTGTCTTCGATCCCATTCTGACTCGTGCTGATCCTGTGTGTGTCAGAATAGAACTATGCTCTAGAGAGTTTTCAGTCACGGATTTTTCAGAAGTAGATTGCCAGGCCTTTCTTTTAAGGTGCCTCAGGGTGGACTCAAACCACCAGCCTTTCAGTTAGCATCTCAGTTAGCATCTAAGCATGTTAACCACTTGCACGACCCAAAAACCAAACTCATTGTCATTGAGTTGATTCCAACTAATAGTGACCCTATAGGACAGAGTAAAACTGCCCCGTAGGGTTTCCAAGGCTGTTATCTTGACAGAAGCACACTGCCACATCTTTTTTCCACAGGGCAGTTGGTGGGTTTGAACCACTAACCTTTTGGTTAGCAGCCAAGCACTTTGACCACTATGCCACCAGGGCTTCTTTGCACCACACCCAAACCAAACAGGGACTTCTTAATATAGAATAGGTCATTGATTCAAAGATGTACATTTTAATGTCTCTGACATGTCTCCCAGTCAGTGGCATCAAATAATTGACACCGATTTTTCTTTCTGGTGCTATCTAAAAAAAAAAATGGAATAACTCACCATTGACAATGTCATCATTCCAATGAAATGCACTATAACACACTTTGATTACAACTGTGAAAAAAAAAATTTTTTAATTTAACAATTAACCTACGTGCAGAAAAAAAATTAGAAGGAAATTCTCTAAAATATTAATAGTTTTTCTATCAAGTTGGTAGGATAACAGGTGATTTCATATTTGTTTCTGCTTTCTAAAGAAATAAAAGAGTTTTGGGAATTGGACCAATTTGAATCCACATACCAGTCTGCTGTGAACACTGTTTCTGGGCAAATTGCTGAGCCACAGTTCATGGAAGGTGGGGAAGGCCTTGTCTACTCCCTTAGGGTTCTCTAAAGAAGCAGAAGCAGACCACTCTTTAGGATAAGGACAAAATGTACCCAGTTTATGTAATATTCTTCAAGTGGGTGATACAGTGCTGGGAGTGAGAAGATAGAAACCTTCTTGTTAGTTGTTAGCTGCCAGTGAGTCATGGCAACCCCTTCTCAGTGGGTTACATTTGTTGGGTGTGCCTTTCAGCTGGTGTTAGACTAGTTTTTCAGTGCAGAAATGTGCTCATATATAGATATTGCTACTTTATATTGGTCCATGAAATGTTAGAACTCAGAGGAGTTTTGGTTTCAGAGGTGAAGAAAAAAATGAGATAAACTGGGCTTTGTTACTCCCACCATGCTAATTGCTACCAAGCTAAGACCTGTGTTCTTTGTGTATTTTTATTAAAAGATGTTTTGTAAAAGGCGTGCTTTGAAAAGATAGGTAGTGCTACTTTTTCAAGTTCTCGCCTAGTTTGCTAGATCCGGCATCATGGAAACAGGGAGCTTCATCCCCTAATAAAACTTGATTTTTTAAAGCCCCAAGCAGTGTCAGGGTTGCTAACGCGGTATTGCTACAGTGAGTGTTTGTTCTTTTTCAAGATGTTCGTGGCTGTAACGAGCATCCTCACCCGCAACTTCTGTTCTCCCTGTGGCAGCTAGAGGTCAGGAAGAAATGTCACGGCCATATTTTTAGAGATGGGAACTAGACACATGAGAGTGTCGAATCCCGAGGTATTGCTGCCTTGGCAAAAAATACAGGCACCCTGCACAAGAGGTCCCCATTTCCAAGCCACATTCTCAATCAACATGTTTTCTAAGTCAAAGGCACACCAAGAAAAATACGTATTTATGTTTTTCAGTGAGGAAATGTGCTTGTATGTAGATATTGTTACATTACATTGAGCCCTGAAAAGTTGGAACTCAGTGGGGTTTGGGGCTTATGTGGATGAAGAGGAAAATGAGGTCCATTGAGTTACGTTAAACAGCCATGCTGATTGATACCAAACTAAGACGTTGCATGGCCTCTGTATATTTCTATTGAAAGGTTTTTTCCAAAAGGTGTACTTCTTTTTCCTGTTTTCTCACCTAGCAAATGACCCAGGACCAGAGCTCAGTTTTGTTGATCCTACACCCTCTTCACCCATTCATCTTGCCTTCATTAGTACAGCAGATAAGGTGTCCTTGCTTTCAGTGCTTGAATGAGGATAGCATTTATGGGTCTATGTTTGCGTGGCATCTCCAAGGCAACTTCGCAGTACATTTTAGTCTTTTATTTCCCATGTAAACGTAAGCACAACTCCTTCCAACCATATAAGCGTGTTCTTCAATCTTTTCTTTTTCTCTAGGATGATTCACTGGCCCAGGCAAGCTTCAGGGTTTTGCCTGGGTTAGTTGCCTGAGAGTTGGTATTTGTGCATTTCGTTGGGGTCGTGATGGACCATTTCTTTTTAAATGTTCTCTTCGCTCCAGATTTTTACAGTGCCCTAGGAATCGCTAGAACGTCATTTGCACAAACTTCCTGCTTCTGAGCCCATCCGGGAGATGTGGAGCTAGTTCAGCAAGTGTTTATTGGTCACCCCATTTGTGCCAGGCAAACATGAATGTCATTTAATCAACATGCTGCGCAATGATAGAAGAGACGCGAGGCACCCAGTTTATTCAGAGGAAGGTGTCAGAGAAATGTTCATAGGGTGATGCTTGAATAGGGTTTTGATGATAAATAGTTCCCTGGGGAGGCAAAGTGGAGAAAGACATCCTGGTCAGAGGAAAAGCAAAGAGTACAGGCAAGACCAGGCGGCAGCACGGTGTGTGTATACAGAGAACGGCCAGCAGGAGTCAGTATGTGGCTGGGCATAAAGGGAAGCCGTGGGTGGGGGGAGAGGAGGCTGGGCAACCAGCAAATTGGTTGCCATTGAGTCAGCTTTGACTCACGATGACCCCATGTGTGTCAGAGTGCAAATGGGTTTCACGGAGTATTCAATGGCGTATTTTTCAGAAGTAGATTGCCAGGCCTTTCCTCCAAGGTGCATCTGGGGGACTCCAACCTCCAGCCTTTTGGCTAACAGCCAAATGCATTAACCATTTCGACTCCTTAACATAAAAACAACATCAACAATTAAAAACAAAAAAAAAACCTGTTTCTGTACAGAATCATATTTACAGGTGCAAAACAAAACAAACAAAAAAATTAGTTGCCATCTAGTTGATTCCAACTCACGGTGACCCCATGTGTGTGAGAGTAGAACTGTGCTCCATGGGGTTTTTAATGGTGGATTTTTCCGAAGTAGATCGCCAAGCCTTTCTTCCAAGGCACCTCTGCATAAGTTCAGGCCACCAACCCTTTGGCTAGTAGCCCAGCGCTTCACAGTTTGTACCACCCAGAGCCTCATCTTGCAGGTATAGGGGCCAGGATTTTGGTATACAATTTGGGGGTCACAGTTCAATCCACAACATCAAGCTTTCCACTGCTGGCTCTTGTTCTCGCCTTTCTCAGTTGCCGACACAAAGATTTCCATCACCCGAGGTCCTCTCCTTAGATTTCATTAAGAAAACACCGTGGAGCTCCTCCCAGTGGGAAGTGGGCGCCTTCCCTGTTGGTCTGGCTCATGTGGTTCTTAACTTGTCTTTCTCATGATTTAAACTGCCTTGAAGAAACAGCCCCGTCAGCTCCCAGACAATGGTGGCATTTTCCTACCTCGGTATGGAGCTGTAAGCTTGTCAGCTCCGTTCAAATTGACTGCATCAAGGAACAAAGGGTTTCCATCCACCAACAGGCCTCCAGAACAAAACACGCTATAAATGGCTTGTCCTACCAGACACTGAAGCATCTTTCAAGCTATAGAAATCTCACAGCACTGATATTTAAATGGAAACAAGGTGGCAGGTACACGTTTAACTAACTCCATCCTCTGTCAGCTGTTTGCTTAGAGTGATTGCACAATGAGGCCTTCCAGAAAGAGTACAGTTGGCAATAGACACGGCTGATCTCATTTCTGGGACGTTACAGTGTTAAATGTTTAAAAGCTTTTTTTTTTTTTTTAAAGGCGAGTTATAAAGACAATAAACACACTCACCTCCCAGAGGAAATTTAGTCACATCTGCCTCTTGTGAAATAATGAAGTAGTAACTGGAGAAATTGAAGAATTTAAGCATGTATCACTTCTTTTAATCTCAGGAAGGCAAGTAAGGTTTATTATAAATCAGCAGCATAATAGTCTTCATTTAGAAAGTTGTGAAATACTCACAAAAGGGTTGAGCCAGTGAGCGTACTGCGTGTTACTCGGATGTTATTGTCAGCAGGACTGATCAGGAATAATTTTCGGTATCAGCCGTAATGTAATGTCGTTAACGCACACATATATCTTTTC